>NC_056660.1:135980738-137245023 GCF_018350195.1 Panthera tigris
GATACATGAATTATCACTAAGGACCTGAAAAGATGTTCAACGTCATCAGTCATGAGGGAAATGCTAATTCACATCACCACGAGATGCCATTTCACACCCGTCAGAATGGTTATAATCAAGAAGACAGATGATAACAAATACTGGTTAAGATGTAGAAAAATTGGAACCCTCCTACATTGCTGTGAACGTGTAAAATGGAACAGCGATTTTGGAAAACAATTTGACGATTTCTTTAAAAGTTAAACATAAATTTGCCATACAAAGTAGCAATTCTACTAGTAGGTCTCTACCCAAGAGAAATGAAAGCATATGTCCACACAAAGACTTGCAGACAAATGTTCACAGCAGCAGTATTCATACAGCCCCAAACTGGAGACAGTCCGTATGTCCACCAGTTGGTGGATAGATATATAAAATGTGCTATATCCATACAATGGAATATTATTTGGTCACAAAAAGGAAAGAAGTACTGATACCACATGGATGAGCCTCACAATCATTATACTAAGTCAAAGAGGCCAGACACAAAAGACTACATTTGTGTACTCTGAGTGCATTTACAGGTAATATCTAGTCGAGGCAAATATGGGGATAGAAAGTGGACATGCGGTTGGCTGCGGATGGAAACAGGGATTAACTGCAGATGAGGAGGGATTTTATTGTGACGATGAAGCTGTTCTACGACTCGCAGTTAGCGATGGCGACACATCTCTGTAGACTTCTGTAGAGTACTTGAACTGTAGTCATATATTAAACTGTCAGCTCTTCTGTCGGAAGGAGTGTCTAGGAGGGCAGAGTCTTGTTTTATTCATCTCCTTATCCTCCCTTCTGGGAGGTGCTATGTCTCAGTGAGTCTTGTTAGAAGGAAGGCATGCATGAACAATGAGACCACTAGTGTGGTCACTAGAGGTAACACACTCTTTTTGTCTCGGCTCCCGGAGTGTCCTATATGGTGGGTGTTCCCTGTCCCACATCTCTGGCCTCCCTCCTCTGAACTGTTAGACGGCTGGTGATCAGAACTTATTGCAAGTCCCTCTGTCACACTCTTGACATGTGTGCCAGTCAGGAGGGAAGAATTCTTGTCCTGCCACTCCCTGGGTCCCTCAGAAAGCCCAGCAAGATCATCTCAGACGACCGTATGCTCTGTAGCACACGCTCATAACCCTGAAGGTGTCCAATCACGGGGGACACAGAGCCAGAAAGAGAAGGCTTCAGTTGGGTGCTTCCTGAAGAGACTAATGGCTGAGAGTTAGTTATGGAGCCGAGCTGAGAGTCTGCAAAGCTGGCTCTTAGAAGCTAAGGCCCGGACGTTTCAGTCTCTGCAAACCAGACTGTTTCATTTCTTGTACTCTCTATTTTTCCTTCCATTACTCATTCCTTCCATTCGGTAAAAACCACACCTTTCCAAAATGTGGCACATGCTCTTGATGTACAGAAATAAGATGTTGCCCTTTTCACAAACAGGGAGGAGAAAAGACAAAACAGGTTGCATTAAAGTAGATGTTCTTATCAACCGTTGTCCTTTTTTTTCTTTCCTACCATAGAGACCATCTCATTTAGCCCTGTGTGTTTTACAGATAAGGAAATTGAGTTTCAAAAAGCATAACAAACAAAAATGCCCCCAGAACTCTCACCCAGATGAGCACGCTTTGAAAGCGGTACAGGCAAGCTCCCATCTCAGTTCGGACGCCGCCGAGGTCAGCCAGCTCCAACCACCAGAGCCAATACCGTGTGGGAAGCACAGGCAGGAAGGCAAAGTGGCATAACTTGATTTCTACATCTGGGTAAAAATAATCCCTCCATTTGCAGACACCTAGGAGATCACAGGCTTGAGAGTAAAAATAAAACTTGCTTTCTGACAGTACAAATCTTGTCAGACTAATCTAATTTCTCCTTGCCCTGGGAGCTGGGCTTGGTTGTTTAGGGGGGAACAGACTGCTGGGGTGGGGGGTTCTGCACCGGGCAGGGCCTCTCCGCGGGTGGAGACCTCTTGTCATCTCCGGCCTGGGTATCTCTGGAACCTGCTGCCAGGTTGGAGGGAGCTTCCGCCAGCCTTTGCCATCCTAGGAGCGGGGTTCTGTGCAAGGGGGATATGGCCACAGGGAAATGAGGGTAGAGCGTCTCAAGACGCTGAACAAAGGGTTTGTCTGAACAAAGGGTTTCAGGTGCTTTTGACTGGCTTTTGTTTAATGCCAGGTATTTCCCACATCATTTCAGCCCTCTCCTTTGAGGTAAGATCAGTCAATCCTTCACATAGTCTCAAAACCCTCAAGCTGGTGTCTCAGCTGGTGACAGGGACAGACTGCAGAGGGTTTTGCAACAAAATGGTCTGCCCAGGAGCTCCAAGTTGGCAACAGTTGGATTCCGAGGGGAGGGAATGTTCTGACCCATTTTTTGTTTCACCAAGGGCAGAAATCAAGAGCCACGGTGACATCTACTTTCCATCATCTTTTACCTTATTTGGATGCAAATGGACAAGGTTTCCCCTCATGTTTCATTTTCAATGCGTGGGTGTGTGGGTTGTATCAAAAGAGCAAGCTCTCCTGATTTCTAAGCAAAGGGATCGTTAACAACAGATCTTCCCAGAGTATGTGTGTGTTGGGTTAGATAAGCCGCCCAGCTCTGGGGAGGGCTTCCGAGAGTCCTGGGCAGAGTGTGCTGCTTCAGTCTGCTTTCCAGGAGGAGGAAAGAATCCTCTACTCCGGTGTCCTAGGACCTGAAGCCCAGATAGGGCATGTCTGGCAGGTGCCCCTCCTGGGACTGACACACTGCGCGTGCTATACGAATGCTTACTGTGCCATGCACAGTCAAGGGAGACCAATCAAGGAAGTGAAAGTTGAGGAATCTGTTATAGGTCTTCTCACGGGTATCCCTGGTAAAGCGAGGGGCAGCTTTTAATTTTTCCTTCCTCTTTCCGTCTCCTTTACCCCTCTGCCTCCTTTACCATATCTGCACCCTAACATAACACACCTGCCCTAAGTCATGGTCTTGTCCCTTTGGACCTCGTTATTACCAACAGTGTCCTTGGTGGCCTTCCTACCGAGGTTGGTCTGTCTGCTCTCTCGCTAATGTTCTAAAACAGGACTTCTGTTCCAGGAGGTCAAGTTGCCTGGCCTAAGTGCTGGCCTGGCATCCCATGGCCATCATTGATCCCAGAGTCTTTTTATTTTTTTCCATTTTATTTATTTTTTTATTGTCACATTAGCTAACATACAGTGTCGTCTTGGCTTCAGGAGTAGATTCCCAAGATTCATCGCTTACATACAACACCCAGTGCTCATCCCAGCAAGTGCCCTCCTCAATGGCCCTCACCCATTTCCCCCACCGCCCCAACCCTCCACCCCCATCAACCCTCACTTTGTTCTCTGTATTTAAGAGACTCTTAAGGTTTGCTTCCCTGTTTGTAACTTATTTTTCCTTCCCTTCCCCTATGGTCTTCTGTTAGGTTTCTCAAATTCCACAGATGAGTGGCATCATAGGATACCTGTCTTTCTCTGACTGACTTATTTCACTTAGCATAAGACCCTCCAGTTCCATCCAGGTTGTTGCAAATGAGCCCAGACTCTTCGACACGGCATTCTTTTGCTTCCAATGTCTGGCCCGGACCCTGCCAATCTGGGCATTTTTTGTCGCCCCCCAGCCTGTGCCCTTCTTCCATCAGGTGGGCCTGCTGGTTCCTCTTGGGGGCAGGGCCACTCCCACCTTTGCTCCTGCTGTCGCTTCACCTAGGATGTCCTCTCTTCTTCTTCCCACTTAACTAACAATCTTACTCTGGCCTTCAGGCCCAGATGCTACTCTTGTTGGAAACTTTGCCAAATAGTCTAACCCACACTAGTGAGGGTGGTACTGGTGGGGATGGGGGTGGAGACGGGGGTGACAGATTGTCAAGGACTGACTGTGTCAGCCAGTATATCGTTCTGGGTAAGATTGCTTCTAGTCAGTCTATCTGGATACACATTCTGGTTCTGTTGCCTATTAGCTGCTGACCTTGGGTAAATTATATCTTAGTGACTTGGCTTCCCACTTACATATTGGGGATAATAGTACCTTCCTCACAGTTAATCTATGTAACTGTACATGGTATGTAATAAACATTATCAGAATGTTATCCCTATATAGTAATTCATGTATATTATCTGTAATCTTTCAAACAGTCCATGAAGATGAGTGTTCTTCTTCCCATTTTACAGATAAGGAACGTGAGGCTCAGAAAGATTAAGGAACTGTTCAGTGTCACTCAGCTCATATGTCGTGGGACTGGAATTTCGACTCTGGTCTGCCTAGCCCTACTGACCAATACCTATCTTTAATTTCTACAGCACTTAAGGCTGTTGCCCTCAAGTTTAATGTTTGAACATCCCCAAATCCTTCTCCGCGTGCGTGCTTGTTTATCTCCTAAGCCACTTGAGGGCAAGATTATTTCCTACACATTGTGTAGCTGGACAATGATTGGTGGAAAGGTATCTGTGAACAAAGGACACAAATGATGAACTGTAGCAGACAGCTGTGCACAGCTACAGACCCCGCAGGATTCTCTCATTGGAAGGGCCTTGTCCTCTGCCTTCCTTCTGGTCCCCGTGGAGCCGTCCAACACTCAGTGAGTGTCCCCAGCCAGGGAGAGGACTCTGTCAGGGCCTCTGAGACATCCTTGCTGTCAGGGTCCTGGAGTTGCCTGGGGCTGGCAAAGGTCACAGCTTCTGTCCAGGCCACCTGTTCCACACAGCTCTTTCCTTCTGGGTCAGCTAAGTGCTCCTTCTCCTCAGCCACATGAGTCTAGGGATGAAATAGCTCTGCGGCTACCAGCCTGGGGTACTGCACTGCCCCTGTGGTCTCCCTACCCCTGCCCACACCTTTGTAAATCATTCCTTTGTGATACCCTCCTCGAGTTAGCCTAATCTGAGTGTTCCCTCATGTCCTTATGAGACCTAAGTCCTTTAGGCATCACAAGCCTCCTCCTTCCCTCGAAACGTTCATTTATGTTCATGGGCCAGGGCTGGGTCACATGGTCATCTCCAGCTGCAAGGGAGGCCGGGAAAGCAGGAGGCCGGGAATCCTTGCTTCAAAGTTCCCTCGAAACCTCTATAAGGGAAGACAGCAAAGAGGATGAATGTTGGGAACCAAAATATCTGCCACAAACAATTAAAATGCGGAAAGAACTTTAAAAGCAGACAAAGACATCCAGGCCCAAGATAGTCTCCCGAGGGCCAGCTGCCTTGGCTCAGCGCTGCCCTCTTAACGATTGGGAGGCCTGGAAAATCTGGTCAGGCAGCAGGGTCAGAACTTAAAGTTCACCTGCTCTGAGCCCATCCACCTTATTGAAGCCCACTTGTGACAGTCCTGCTATGTGGCCATGCAAACTCAATTTGAAACTTAGAGGGACAGGAAGCTCACTACTCCAGGGCTGGACTTGTTAAAGAATGCTTTCTCACATAGAGCTCAAATATTCTCCCTGCTCCGCTCTGCCCTGCGTGGGGGCACACACAGGTCCCTTGTCGTCATGCCACCACTCACATATGGGAAGGCTTGGCATCCCCTGCCAAGGGGGTTCTGCATCCCCAGTGTCTGTGGTTTCCTCTTACTCCTGCAATACCAAGCCCTTTGCAAAAGAAGCTTCAGCGTGGCTTCCCACCCCTCCCCCCATATAAAAGGTAAATTTCACTAATTTCCCCCGGAGTGTGTCGGGTTCCAAAACCAGAATCCCCAGGGTGCTTGGGTGGCTCAGTTGGAGGTCAGCTTCTGACTTCGGCTCAAGTCACCATCTCGCGGTTCATGGGTTCAAGCCCCCCATTCGGCCCTGTGCTGACAGCTCAGAGCTTGGAGCCTGTTTTGCATTCTGTGTCTCCCTCTTTCTCTGCCCCTCCCCTGCTCATGGTCTGTTTCTCTCTCTCTCTCTCTCTCAAAAATAAACATTAAAAAAAATTAAAGAAAAATTTATATATAAAAAAAAGAAACCAGAATTCCCACATTATTGCTGGCTCAGCAGTTATCCCTGCCATCATCTGCCTCTGGCCTAGGGAGATTCACAGCACTGTGGAACAGAAAGGGCATTTTTCTGTCCAAAGCACTTCAACCTGCCTTTGCAGCTGCCTGTCTGTGTGTGCTGGCCAGTGATGGAGACGCCCGCTGATCTAATTCACAGACTGCCCTCACATTCTCTTAGCGAGGCCACTTGATGGAGGGAGTGGATTCAAGAGTAGGAAGTGCCCGATTAATAGTGTGCAAGCAGGAATGGTGTTAATTAGTCATTCGAGTATTGCAGCATGCCCTCCTCCAATCTGTTTGCTCAAATACGTTAACAACACCTCACAGCGGCGGATCAAATGTTAACCCTTCATGAATTTCTCCTGCATGATACAGGTCTAGGGAATCATTTTAAGATGGGGAGTGACGTTCTAATTGGAGGCGTGGAAGCTTCTGAGTGGGTGGGAAGAGAGTGGGAAAAGAGTTACCCTGAGGATCAAGTCTACTGGAAGAGATGGGTGGGTAGTTAAGGAGAAAATTGAATTAGAAAGAGCCCAAAGTAAGGATCAAGCCAAAGGGATGTGGTAGGCATGTTGGTACCTGGTCGGGGAAGCAGCCAGGAGCCTGGGGGGCAGGGTGGTGGTGGTGGAGGAGGCACGGAGCTGTGGGGCTTCCCAGCCCAGGAAATAAGTCCTTGAACTCTGGGTCTGAGGAAGGGCATTTCTTCATGCTGAGCATGAAGCATCTTACCTGAGCAGGTTGTTTATGAAGGAGTCCCATGGACTCTGCTCAGTCTGAGCTCATATAATGTCAGCATTGGCTATGATCTTGAGGAGCTCAAGTGCAATAGCCCTGATTGGAAGATAAAGCAACAGAAGCCAAGGAGAGCTAAGTGATGTGTGCAAGGCACATAGCTGACAAGTAAGGGAGCCAGACTCAAAGGCAGGTTTTCCAGTTCTGCCTCTGGGGCTCTCTCCATTGCCGAAAGCTGCTTCATTGTTACTTTGTTGTATTATTTACTCAGGAAATGTTTTAGGTCATTCGCTCATTCTTATAAAGGTCAACCATGTATCAGACATTGTGCTAGGAACCCTCCTCTCCCCACCCCAAGTTGTCCACAGTGTCAAAGGAAAGGCAGATAGAATAAATAGTTGCAAGTAAATGCAGTGTCGGAGGTACTGAGGTCAGTTGTTTGTGTGCTGTGAGTAAAGAGGAAGGACCTGAGGTGCAGGATGGCTTCATGGAGAAGGGCCGATAAAAACATGTCATTTTCATAGCTATCAAGCTTACATCCAATCTCATGTATGCCAAGCACTGGAAATAGTCCAACTTCCAAAGAAGGGGAAGCTAGGAGGGGGCATCTGGCCCACCGGTGGAGACCATGATGGATGGGCTTTGATTCAGACACACCTGTGTTTGAACTCCGTCTCCACCACGTCCTGTCTGGGTGACCTCGGAGGTAACATTTCCTCCTTGGTGAGGGGGAGCCAAGGACCGCATTGACTGGCTGGGAGAACGCAATGAGAGAATGTAGGAAATGCATTTAGCATGGGGCACACAGTAAACAGTCGTTACAGGCTTTGTGTTACCCTTGGCCCGTGTGAATTCCAGGTGATGCGATTCCAGCTGACCACGTGGCTGGAGGTAGGAATGATGACTTAGCCCCAGATGGCAGCCGGCCCTCCATCTGAAGCGGTCAGAGGCCCCTCTCTGAATTCACAGAATCGGAGAGCATTAGCCCACAGCCTCCGTGAGAAGAGCCTGCTGTTGAGAGAACAGCTGCCTCAGAAAACTCCGCTGTGCTTTCTCTCTCTCGCTCTGGGCCTGCAGTGTTAATTAGGAAGACTGCATGCGCGAACGCTTGGCTTTTCTTTTTTCTAATCTCTCAAAAAAGCTCTTTTGATCAGCACCATGAGTAGATGTGCAAGGTCTCGAGTCTTGCAAAGATGTGTGAAGAATATGCAGGAGGTGCCGCCTCCTTTGACACCTGCCCCTGCGCACCCTGGGAGGGAGCTTCAGAGCGTTTTGTCTTCTGTTCCTGGCTCCCAGCTGGCCCCAGCGACTGTTGCTTCCACTGAGCACAGCTTTCCTACTTCCTGCTCCCACCTGAGCCTGGGCCTAAGGAGTTGGTGCAAAATCAGAGAGGACAGGCCTCGTTGGCCTTCTCGGAAGCAGAGGAGCGCGTGCCGATGAGCAGTGGCCAGGCAGGCCTGATGACGTCTGGATCCACAGTGGCCTGGGCTCACGTGCCGCGCCTGGCGGTCTCCCCCATTCCTGAGCACTGCCCCTCAGCATGACCATGTGGGTGGCCTTCCTTTGGCAGAGGGGAGGTGGAGAGGTGGGGGGGGGGGCCCTGCAGAATGTGCAGGACAGAGGCCAGGGCAGCTGAGTGGTGTAAAGGGGTGTGGTGTTCTTTCCTCACCCCCATCAATGAACACCAACCACCTGTTATGACTGTCAGACTCAAGCATGTGGCTGGTCCCTAGCTTTCTTCCTTCATACCACTTCAAAGCGAGATTGAGCGTTTTCTTGCATCTCTTAAAAAGGAAAATCACTTCACAAGGTGTTAGTGGGAAATGTAGACTTAACCAATGATTTATAGTGGGCCGTAGAGGGTCTCCGTTGTGTAGCAAACAGAATTTCATGAAAGAGAGAGACAGGAGGAAAGAGGGGGAAGGGAGGGAAGGAGAGAGGGCAAGAAACCTCCATTCAAGTTTTGCTTTTCCCAAGTCTTACTTCCCGGTGTTTGGCCACAGGACTGCTCTCCTTCTCCATTCCTTTTACACAAAGCTGTGAATTTTCCCCTCAGTCCTTTCTGCTGCTCTGAGAACTTCCCGGACAACTTCTCTGTTTCCTCTGTATGGTTTGGGCACTTGGCTCGGGCCCTGTTCCTTCAGCTCGGGTCTACTCCCTCATCCTGAGCTCAGCAAGTCCCCCACACTGACCCCGAGTAGCTCAAAAGCAGTGGGGCCCACAAATAACCAACGTTTCTTGTCACCAACAAAAGGAAATGAGAAACAGCACAGATCCCACTAAACCTTTCTCCCAGACCTCAGTCCTGTTCCTGCTTTCTCTGTGGCCCTCCAGTTCCCTCCCCCACTTTCTGGATTCCTGTTAGGGTGACTTATGAATGACTCAGGCTTCTCTTCTTTTCATGGCACATGAACATTTCTACTTCCTAGGACCCAGAAGGTAGTATTCATGGTTGCATTTGGATTTATTTTTTGTTAGAAATTTTGGAGAGTCGTCCCTTTGGCACACAGATGAAAATCACCAAAAGGGACTCTAACCCGCCTTCCAAATAAATACAGAGTGACAGTCTCACAAATGTAATGGAACTAATCATAGCAAATTAGCTTTTCTGGTACAAAACATTCTTTCAAAATGTGCTAGAGGCCTTGTGCTGTACAGATTCTCCCTTGGAGTGAAGCAAAAGACATGACTTACCTAGTCTGTTCCCTCTGTGCCTGGCTCAGTGACTGGCGCAGCACTAAGGGGATCAGGTATTAATCTTGCCGGCGGCAGATATTAATGAGACCACCACATCAAGGGAAAACACGCATGCCTTCCTCTCACCACCAGCAAAGACGGTCCTCCATGCGAGCCCTATGTACCTCTCACCCTCATGTCTTTAGGTGATGCTGCGATCCATTCCCAAACCCTCCCAGAGCTGTGCGGGTAGTTTGGGCAGGGGTGTGAGACGTGGGGTAAAGTTTGCCAACGACATTCCCGCACGGGGATCTGTCAGCAATTCACAGTGAGCTCTGAATGTGAAATGCTTGAAGTAGTCCATGGAAATTCAAGTTGAAACAAAAGGGGGTGTTGGCTGAAATTTTCAAGAGTTCTATTTTGTTTTCCTTTGGAGAAACTGAGGATCCAGTTTCTCATCAACGTGACAGGGCCAAAGCACATGACCCACTTACTTCAGGGATTTACTGGAGATACATACATTTGTACTATAATTCTATATGTTTGTATAATACATCTAAAATATTATGACGTGTCTCTATAATATATGGGCCCGAATATCTAATACACACAGAGACCCCTGCCTAATACATACATATCAAATGCCAATGACACTTTGTGTTAAGAAACATCCACCCTCTCCTCAGCTTTCTATAGGTTCCTTAAGAACGTGTTCTTGTCGTGGGACAAAAAATAGAGAAGTTGGCAGGCTAAGGATCAAGCCCAAATTGCAGTTGCTTGGGGGAAGAGGACAGGAGTATTGATTTCATGAAGGTTGAGCTGATTACAGCTGAGCAGTGTTCTTCCAACTTTTCCCCAGGTGGCGTTCTGAATTCCTCTTGCTACAGCTGTGGAACACCGAGTGCCTGACACCTGGGCTGTGGTCCCACCCGCCTCTCCACAGTGTGGGCCAGCATTCCTGTGCACCCAACTGAGCAAAGCGCCTCAGGCCGAAAAGGGGTGTCGGGCAGAGATTTGTGATGGGGATGGCTCAGGGCAGGGACTGGGGAGGCCTCCCTTTGTCTACGCTGCTTGCAAAACAGGGCGGCTCCCCCCACGTGACTCCCCTTCTTTAGGGCTGCTTCTCCTTGTGGGGTTAATTACCCCAACCTGAATCTCAGGGAGGGTGAGTTAATTGCCAAACACTTTACAATTATGAGGAGCCCACGAGGTGCTTCACCACCATAAAACGCTACATCTAATTATTGTTCATAATCATAAAGGTTCAGAAGTGCCAAGGGCTCCCATGGCAACCTTAACTCTTCTCTTTTTCTCTCTCTCTCTCTTACACACACCCACAGCGATAGACTATTTCATTACAGTATTAAATGCAGCTCATAAACGTGCCGTATTAGTGGGCAAATATTTATTTTTAAAGCTGAGATAAGTAGACAGTCTAGGGTAATGATTCTTCTTCTAAATGCTCCAGTCACCGTCCTCAGTGTGATGACATACACAAGGCATGCAGAATATCAGCCAGTGCACCTTGCTTCGCCCGCAACAGCAAAATCTTTGTAAGAGAGATGTCATGAGGAAGGACATGGAGTGTGACTTGATTTTATTTTTTAAATGTTTATTTGGTGGGGGAGGTTGGTGGGCAGAGAGAAAGGAAGAGATAGAGAATCCCAAGCAGGTTCTGCTCTGTCGGCATGGAGCCCCATGTGGGGTTTGATCTCACAAACCGCTAGATCATGACCGGAGCTGAAATCAAGAGCTGTATGCTTAATCTACTGAGCCACCCAGGCACCCCTGTATGACTTTATTTTTATGGTATTTCAGTAAGAGTAGCTCAGATTGAGAGCATCTTAAAAACATAGCAGATACACATCCCTAAACAAGCAACATAGGAAAATATAAACCACAGATCACTCGAAAGGCTGATTTATAGGGAGACGATAGGATGTGTCCCAGAATGAAAACACGAGACTGTGAGACTTGACGAGTTTATCAAATTGTCTAAACTGAAGATCAAAGTCCAGTATAAAATCAGTTTGACCCTCATATATATCTGGCTTTGTGCACAGTAATGGCAGCATCAGTAGAAGGAAATCAAACTTACGTACGTGGACGTGCTTGCAAACCAGCCATGTGTCTAGTCTGGGATGTCTGCAATAGGAAGTTTCCTAAAGGGGTTGGCTTTGGGTCGTCTGGAAATGCTGCTGCCACGGAGGTCTCTGGTGGATGCTCCACCATTACCATTTGTTTGGGAGTGTAATGCTTGGTTCTGTCCTTATTGCGGGGGGGCACTGGTGGAATTTGGCTTTCTTCTGCATACCTGGAGCCTAGGGCTGCTTTCTAGGACTTTGCTTTTTGAAGAAGAGTAGCTGTGACTGCTGTGTTTCGCTCAAGTTTGGAGAGAAGAATGCTAGGTGTTTTCAGTCAAGTCTTCGTGTCTCTTACTACCTGTGGTGGGCAAGTTATTTGCCTCTTTGTGCCAAGTTCATTTGTAAACGGACATGATTACAGTGATACCTATCACTTGGGATTGTTGTGGGAAATGAGTTAATATGTAAAACAGTGCATGTGTTAGATAGTACTGGCTATTATTATTGATATTATCGTCAGGTTGTTGTTTTGTACAGAAGTAGTGAAAGTGTTTCCTACTCAGAACTAAATAAAAACCTGTACTGGCTTTTAATTATAAACACAAAGAATCCAACCCAAGAGTGTTTGGCTGACAAAGTAATCCATGAGCAGCCACAAGTCACGACCAAGTGCCTGAGGGGCCCAGGTAGGAATAAAGGGCATTGCTGAAATGAGCAGTCTGCACGTACCGCTATGCTGATGCAGTGAGAGCTGGGATAGTCATCCCATTTACATCGTGTTCAAAGTGAAATCTTGGTTGCAAAATGAATACCAGAGGAGAAACACCAGTGTCTGGGATGCGACAAAAATTCAGGAACAGATGATGATAGTAGAGCTCAGCAGTGAATAGGGTCAAAGAAGAAAAAGTAGGATATGAAGCTTCTTGGGCAGCTCTACTTCGTGCCAGCCAAGGGATGTCCCCATCCTCATGTAATCTCTTGTGCTGATCAAAAGGAACAACTGTGAGGACTTCAGTGGCAGGATTGGGGTACATGTCTAGCAGATTTTGAGTCATCAGTCAGCCTATTGCCTATACAATTATGAAGCCCTTGCTTCTGTTTCTGTTTCATCAAGAACTACAATGCAAAAGTTCCAAGGCCTGGGTAGAAGTGATAGGATCAGTGCTTTTTGCAAATGTGGAGACCAAGCCTGGAGTGATGGGGAGCCAGTGTGGGGAGTCCAGTTCAGTCTCTGGCCTCTTCCTCCGAGTAGATTGTGTATGAACACAATATGGAACTGATGGGAAGCATTTTAATCTGTTGAGTCACCTACCCATTTATTCAGCAAATATTTATTGGATATTTTCATATGCCAAACTCTGTACTGGGCTCTGAATTACAAGAATGCACAAGACAGACGTGTCCCTGGGCTGGTGACAGGCTGTTGTAGTATTGTTGGTAGGCATCATGGTAGCAGAGGTGGGCGCACAGACCCCTTCTGAAGAGAAATAGAGATCCTGAGCTACCTACAGGGGTGAAAGGTCAATCTCTCCATAGAAAAGGAGCCAAACAATTCAGATTTGGTGTTTATCTTATGCAGAATCAGTCAATTTTGGTGAAATCTCATAGAGTTCTTTAAACCATAGGGCTAGTCCCATTCTACCCCATTTCTAAACACAAGACAAGCTGAGTTATGCTGACTCCGGCAAAAGCTTCACCTTTTTTCTGTCATAGACTCTCGGGCCTTGGACAGGGCAACATACTGGCAGCCACAGGTGCAAATACAGGACGGAACCTGGAGCTGAACAAAGGCTAGGAAGTCTCTTCCACTCCAGAGATCTCTCCAAGGAAGAGAAGAGACTGCAGAGCAGTATAAAGATGATTGGTATTTAAAGGCACATTTCAATTTAATATTTCTGAAGGGCCTCAAAGACATACGCAAAATGTTTGAAACACATAATAAAATCCATGATACATCTCCCCACTCCATCTCTCACCTTAGACCACAATTCTTTGTCCACTTACCTTCCGGGGAACATCTAAAGTTTAAAAATTGAGGTGAAACTAGTACTTCGAGCAATTCTATGATGGCTGGTACACCAAGTCATTTTTCTTCCAGACCAAGTAGAGGTCATTTATTTTGTACGCTCCTGACAATTACCAACCAAACGTTAGGGAGGTTCCTCAACCATGTTGCCCTGACCTTTATCATTTACTATACCTAAAGAATGTTTTGTTGTTTATATTAAGTTCAGGTAGGCTAAAAGTATTTTCTCCTACTCTGTAGAATCAGAAGGTAAATCCCAGTAGCAAGAGAAAGCAAGAGAGTAATAGACTTAAAGGAGAATACCACTGAAAGAATCAAGACTTGTAATTCAAACAGATTAAATCACTCATTAACTGCTTGGTCTCAAGAACCATCATATTGCTCCATATTTTAAGCATCTCTTAAATAAGATTAATTTTTAGAATGACAGGGAATGCCACTCACAAGGGGAAAATAACAATTTACTTATCATCGTAGATTACTTATTACAAAGCATTTCATTGCAATTTAATCTGGTGAGTCAGAATCTGCACCCAGAGATCAGTTATCACCATCCTAGTATGAAGCTCATTAACTGGGGGAGACATGAAAGAGGCAAAGAAGATGGGGGGGACCAGACCCACAGGAGACCCACGGGCTTTGTATAGGCCTGTCTGTGGATCCACTCTGGGCTGCCTGAGCAGCCTGCACTGGGGGCAAGGCAGCCTTTTTACAATGTATTTAAGCAGTAGCACTGTCCTTTGTGATCTTGACTTCAATTTATACCACATTTATTTTCTGATTATAAAATAGATAGCATTCATTGAAAATATTTGGAAAATTTTTCAAAAGCATAAAAGAGAAAATAGAAGCTTTTAAAGATGCACTGGAGACACACGCTGGTAACATCTCCTTTTGTCTGATGTGTTTATACCTACAGTGTTTTCAAAGAGGGACAGTGCTTGCTGGGAAGTGCAAAGGCCCTGTAATGAGAGTAGATTGGTGTGTCCAAGGAGAGCAAGGAGGCTAGTGTGGCTGGAGAAGAATAAGCGAACTGTAACAGGGAGAAAGTTAGAAGAGGTCAGAGGGGCGCCTGGGTGGCTCAGTCGGTGAAGCGGCCAACTTTGGCTCAGGTCATGATCTCACGGTCGGTGAGTTCGAGCCCCGCGTCAGGCTCTGTGCTGACAGCTCAGAGCCTGGAGCCTGTTTCAGATTCTGTGTCTCCCTCTCTCTGACCCTCCCTCGTTCATGCTCTGTCTCTGTCTCAAAAATAAAGAAACGTTAAAAAAAAAAAAAAAAAAGAAGAGGTCAGATAAATGGGGACTGGAACTTACAGGCTCTTGTAGTCAGAGTAACAATTTAGGGTTTTATTCTAAGTGAGGTAGGAGGCCAATGAGAGGTATGCATCAAGGGAGTGATATAATATGAATGATCTTCTAAAAGGCTCTATCTTCTTGGGGGAGGAGAGGAAGATAATACAAGGACAGAAACATCAAGCCATTTCAGCAATTCAGGCAAGAGATGATGCTGGCTCAGACAAAGATGAAACTGGCAGAGGTGGTAAAAAACCACAAAAACAAACAGGTTAGATTCTGGATGTAATTTAAAGTGGAGCCTACAGGATCACCAATAAATTGCATGTGGAGTGTAAGAGAAGGGGAAGGATGGTTCCTATATTTTTGTGTTAGGCACAAGAACAGAGCTGCCATTTACTGAGAAGTGGCAGATTAAAGTCAGGACAACAGGAACTTAGCTGTGGACACATCACATTTGAGATGTCACAAGACATCCAAGTGGAGGTGGCAAGTGGATTTATAACCCTGGAGTTTAGGGGTGATGTCTGGGCTATAGAATTAAATTTTGGAGTTGTCAACATGGAGATGGTATCTGAGGCCAGTAGGCTGAATGAGATCACCCAGGGAGTGAGTGTACATGGAGACGAGAAGAGATCTGGGGACTGAGCCTCTAACATTTAGAGGATGACAAAGGAGCTCAAGAAGGAACAGTCCGGTGGGGAGGAGGAGAACCAAGAGGCTGGTGTTCCAGAGGTCAGTTGAAGAAAGGCTTTCAAGAAGGAGGCAGTAATCAACTACTAAGTGAAAACTGCTGATAGGTTCAGTAAGCTTTGCTGAGCAATGACCACTGGATTTGGCAATGCTGAAGTCATCAGTGACCTTGACGAGAGCAGCTGCAGTGGAATATTGGAAGTGCAGGGGTTCACGAGGGGAATGGATGACAGAAAGTGGAGACAACAGGTACTGGCCAAACAGTAGCACAAAGTAAATATTCAACAAAAATCTCGATATTCATTGTCAATGTGGAATTATGAGAAGCCCAAGTATTCACTCAGAAAAGAGGGAGACACTTTGTCTACAGTCATCTGTGAGGACCAGCTTGCTAGGTGTCTGTTACATTAGGAGGGGTGATGATTTATGGAAAAAAAAAAACTTCAGAGAAATGCATATTTTATTGGCACATCTCTAAAGATGAAACAGGAATGTCCAGCAGAGAATTCCTTTACCATCCATTAGTTGTCATCAGAGAAGTAAGGCAAAAATGGAATAATTTGATAAAAGCAGCTCACATTTTTCTGATGGTTTTCACTTTGCAAAAGTGCCTTCACACATGTCACCTGATCCTCACCCAGCAGGGGAGGGAGCCATTATTTCACAGTTGAGAAAATGGGGACTTGGTCAAGGTCAGAGATGGTATGAATAGAGGAGCTAGGACTCAAGGTTTTTGACTCCAAATCCCAGCTCTTTCCACTCTATCATCCTGCCTCTGTTAAAAGGCAAGCATTGCTGCTTTGTTTTTTAAAGTTTGCTTACAACAGTGAAATACTTACCTTGGGTTAGGCCTTTTTTTTTTTTAATTTAACTTTATTTTTTAGTTTTTAAAATTTACATCCAAATTAGTATATAGTGAAGCAATGATTTCAGTAGATTCCTTAATGCCCCTTACCCATTTAGCCCATTCCCCCTCCCACCACCCCTCCAGCAACCCTCAGTTTGTTCTCCATATTTATGAGTCTCTTTTGTTTTGTCCCCCTCCCTGTTTTTATATTATTTTTGTTTCCCTTCCCTTATGTTCATCTGTTTTGTCTCTTAAAGTCCTCATATGAGTGAATTCATATGATTCTTGTCTTTCTCTAATTTCACTTAACATAATACCCTCCAGTTCCATCCACGTAGTTGCAAATGGCAAGATTTGATTCTTTTTGATTGCTGAGTAATACTCCATTGTGTATATATACCACATTTTCTTTATCCATTCATCCACCGATGGACATTTGGGCTCTTTCATACTTTGGCTATTGTTGATAGTGGGGTTAGGCCTTTCTTGATGGGCTTTCTGTGAATATACCATGTACTCCTCAGAACAACCCCATCAGACAGTCACTATTATTACCCTCACTTTATAGATGAGGAAATTGAAACAGAGAAGCTCAGCAACTTGCCCAAAGTCACACAGCTAAGAAAGTGTGAGTTAGGATTAGAACCCAGGTGTTTCGACTTTAGAACTCAGGCTCTTAACTACATTTTGCCATTTTATCTTCTACATACCCAGTCCTTCAAGCACAGATAATAGCAACTCACTTGACCAGAGTCACATGTTGACTGATGCTGATCCTAGTCCAGAACTCTGATAAGTTTGATCAGTAAAAGGGAATTTTATTGAAAACCTTCTGACAGTGATGTGTAGTGTTAGATATTTTGAAGTTAGACACAAAAGAAGTGGAGATGTGATTTCTTCTTTTAAGGAGGTTGCAGTGGCAGCCAGTGTGCCATCAACTGTCTTGTGTGGCAGTTCTGTGATTCAGGGCAGTAGGTCTAGTCAATTGTTACTGTTCAGGAAATACCCACTCTCCCCTACACCTTTCTTCAACACATAGAACACGTGTACTTCCCTATCCATCTTGGGCTTGGCCATTTGACCTGCTTTGGCCATTACAGTATTGGCAGATACAGAATGAGCAGAGACGTTAGTTGTGCTTGTGGAGTGTGGCTTGGTCTCTTGAGGTCCCTCCATCCACCAGGAGAGGAACATGTCCCCGTAGCTCCTTCAGTCTGAGTCCCAGAATGAGAGACCCAAGGAGCAAACCAGACTCTGGTCTGCAGCCTAGGGCCATGCCTAGCTGAGTCCTGTTGAACTCAGCTGAGCTCAATAGAGCTGCAACTCAGATCTATGAGTGAGAAATAAATAGTTGTTGTTTAAGTCATTCAGGTCGTTGGAGTTGTTGTGCAGCATTATTATAAAGTAGTTGATTAATCCACATGGGAAATTTAGATTGACAATTCATAGTGTAGTTTGAAAATTCAGTTACCATCTTATAATAATAAATTGAAAGGCAATAACTATCTGTGAGTTAGAAACAGATCAGTTCACAGCAGTCCCAGTTAACAGCCACTGTCTTTCCCCCAGAGGCTCTACTTTGGAACTAATCTTTGAAGAAGAGAAAATGAACTGCTTGTACATGTCTCTCTTTGTTTCTTTTATATTAGACATGTTAACCATGATGACTGCCACACCTGTAGCACCATTTAGGAGAAACTGCATGGCGGTCTCTGGTGAAGGGGCAGACTTAGACAGCCATGTGTGAAGTCACATAGATGTGACCCAGACTCTCCCAGCTACCTCTGATTGGACTAAAGCCAGGGTGACTCGAGAGCAGCTGACTCATAGGCTGTCTTGAAAAAAGTGATTAGCTCAGTCAATCAAATCCATCCACAGTTTGAATTAGGGAGTACAGAAACTTAGAAGGTTGTGTAAGTAGAGATGCAGAGAAAAATGGGGCAGAAACAGAGGAGAGGCACAGTCTCCTTTAGGTATGACTAGACAGTTGTAGAGTGAAGATCCATGAAGTCCTCCTGCAGGGCTCCCCATGTATCCTGCATCCAGAATTGCCCTCCAGCTTCACTGTTTGTAAAGCCTGGCCCCCAGGCAGTTCTGATATGAAGTTCCTGAGGTATCTCTCCATTACTGCTCAATACACAATCTCTAGCTGAGCCCCAAACTAACCTAGAAATGCTGTGTTCCTTGCACACTTAGCAAGGAACCCTAGAACATCCCTCCATTCTTCTTTCCCTCCACCTTCATGGTTCTGCCTCCATTCTTCTTTTCAGCCACCTTCATGGTTCTGAGAGAGGAAAGGCAGCAGATATGTCTTGTGTTGTTTTGATGACCTTCTGTGATCTTGACTATACAGTTGAAAATGCAAACAGAATCAATTGAAATAAAACACCACCAAGTGTGTCCCTTTCAAAGTGAGGGTTGGAGATGATTTGCAGGCTGTTGATTACCATGTGTAGCCACAGAACCAACCTAAATATTGGGTGCTTATGGCAGATAGGATACAGAAGGTGCGAGGACCTGGTGGCCTCAAGGAGGAAGCTGCAAGGCATAGGGAGCATAAAGGGACATGATGCTCAGGGAAATAATGCCTTGTGCAGTAAAACGAGCACCACCAACACTTTATCATTTGGAGAGGCTATCTAACTTCTTCTGAAAGTGATAAGAACAAATGTGGTTACCAACAGGCTCCATTTTGAAAAACTGTTTCATCATTCTTAAAAGCAAAATGAGTCATTTGTTTTTCTCACCACCTCTGAACAATAAAAAGAGAAGTTTCAAGTGGTTCCCTTATATGTCCTTGTTCTATACACCTGACATGAAGTCGGGGGCCTTATGCACTGCAGTCAACACTGGAGGCCATAACCATGATGTGTAGGACAGGAGTATGTGGTGTTCTCCTCCTGGTCCATCACACATGGGCAGTGGATGGGACCTCTCCATCTAGGCCTGGACATTTAAAACCCAGGGACTTATCACTCCACTGTTTTATATGTAAGATGAGAATCTCTTTGTAATAACAAAAAGTAGTTAATTCCCTTATCAAACATAATAAATTGCTCAAATAATAGACAGTAGTAAAGTAACATAATTTTCTAAATACCAAAAAGGGCTTGGATAGACCTCAAGGGTATTATGCCAAGTGAAAAAAAAGCCAGTCTCAAAAGGTCGTATGCATTGTTTACTGTATGATTTCATTTATATAATGTCCCAGATATGACTAAATTACAGAGATGGAGAACAGGTTAGTGATTGCTGGATGTTACAGATGGGGGGCTGGGGAAGGGGATGAATGTGAGTATGAGGAGGTAGCATGAAGGAGATCTTTGGAGTGATGAGTAGCTCTGTGTCTTGATTGCAGTGGCATTTACAGAGCCCTAAGCATGGGACAAAATGGCATAGATATATAAACACATTGTGCCAATGTCAATTTGCTGGTTTTATTGCTGTGCTACAGCTATGTAAGGTGTAACCATTGGTGGAAACCGAGTGACCTCTCTGTGCTGTTTTGCTATATCCTGTGAATCTATGAATCTATAATTATCTCAAAGTAAAAAGAATTTTTGTTTGGTTGTTTGTTTTTATAAAACCAGAATATCATGATTAAGAAAGTAAAAAGATGTGGGATGCCTGGGTGGCTCAGTCAGTTAAGTGTCTGACTCTTGATTTCAGCCCAGGTCATGATCCCAGGGTCATGGGATCGAGCCCTGTGTGAGGCTCTGCGCTGACAGTGTGGAGCCCGCTTGGGATTCTCTCTCCCCCTCCCTCCCTCCCTCTGTCCCTCCCCTGCTTGTGTGCATGCATGAAACATAAATATTAAAAAAAAAAGTGAAAAGACCAGGCCACCATCTTGGAAAAATTTTTTGCAATACATTTATGTGACAAAGGGCTCAAATACAAATTTGTAATGGATTCCCATAAGTCAATAAGGTCAAAGAATTCCGTAAAAATGGGCAAAAGACAGTATCTAAATACCTGGTGACCACTTAAAAAGGTATCCAACATCATTATTCATTAGGAAAAGGAAAATTAACACCACAGTGAGATACCACCACACATACCCATTACAATGGCTAGAATTTAAAAAACTGACAATACCAAGTTCGGTGAGGATAGGGAACAATTAGAATCTTCATATATTGCAGATGAGGATGTAAGCTGGACCAGACACTTCAGAAAACAGGAAGCAAGCTCTGTGATGAAGATAAGTTCATTAGGGGGTACTGTTGGGACTGGCACCTGGGAAAGGAAAGGAAAAGGAAGCACAGGAAGGAGGTTGGAGCTGAGGGCAGAGCTGGGCTACAAGGCAGTCTCAGGAAAGACCTCATGAGGAGCACTAAAGCTGGGATGGCCATTCAGAGTTGTTCTGGGTTGGGGATAGATAGGGAGCTCAGTTTTATGCCTCAGATCAGTCACTGAAGACTGATCAATCATTGGATGTGGACGGGCCTGGGACAGAGTTGTGATCTTGGGTAAGGCACCTCTCCCCAGCCAAGGCAATCCCTGGGCTGTCCTCCAGTTGTACTCTCAGGAGCAAGGGAAATGACCCATCATTCCCAACAGGGGGTCAGAGTGGCACATCAGAGCTCCACCACAGTCCATCTGTTATACTACCCAGGTTTGCTTCCTCATAAAGGTTCAAGAATAGCTCCTCTAAAAATTCCTATGGGTTCTTTTTGGACAAACTGTAGTCTCTGCCATCTCAGGTGGGACTGATAGCATCCACATCTCCTGTGACCCAGGCTGACCTTCCTTTACCCTCAGTTACTGAGTCTACTGGTCTCACAGGCTTACCTGATGGTGTGAACCAGACCTTCATTCCTGAGAGCTGAGTCTCTGGTTACAATGCTCTTCTCAGGCCAGGATTTCTTTTACCACCAAAACTGGGCACAGGAGTATCAAGAGTCAACCAGATAAGTCACCTAGATATCAATTATATTGATATAATATATATCATCCTCCTGATCATCTGGGTCTATTATTTCGGCCAGAATAGTGGTTTCTTTTCTTACCATTCTCTTGGCAGAAAGAGAGAAAAATGTGTGGGCAGCAGTCATATTTCAGTGGTATCCTTGCTGCGTCCCCTAGTGGAAGGGCTCCCCTTCTTGGAACCAGAACCTCTAAACCCACAGGGCCCAGACTTGCAGGGATATGATGCACAAAATCTGTCATTGGGAGTCATGTTATTGTCAAGCCTTTCCTCCTTCTATCTCTTGGTTCTTAGACCAATGTATTCAATCTACTGGGGCAAAGAGCCACATAAAGGTCACTGATTTAGAGTGTAGGTTGTGTCCTTGAGGATGGCACCGAGTCCCGCAAGGTACCATCTCCAAATTGGCACGTGAGCTGTTCCTTCAACCGGTTATTCCATCACTCTATCAGGCTAGCTGCTTCTGGGTTATATGGCATTTGATGTAACTAGTGAATCCCATAGTCATGTGCCCAGTCACAGAGATGTTTGTCTGTAAAGTGGTGGATCACCCTGTAAACTTCAGATAGTAGAGTTGGCTCTAACTCTGTGGGCAGGAGAGACAAACCCATATCTAAATATGTCTCTAGTATTGTCAAAATGAAGCACTGTCCCTCTAGGATGACAGACGTTTAAGTAATCAACCTGCCACCAGGGAGTTAGTTGACCTACTTGAGGGATGGGACTGTATCAGAGACTTACCACTGATTGGGCACTGTTGCTAGCAGGTTGGACATTCAACAGCAGCATGGGCAAGATCAACCTTTGTAACTGGGAGGCATGCTGCTGGTACCACAGATAGTCTCCATTCCTGCCATGATTACTCCATTCATATGTCCATTATGCTGGCACTGGCATGGCCAATGAGAGGGGCTGATGTCAACTGTTTTAATGATGGTCTGTCTGGATTTTTAATGATTTTTCCCAGGGTGGAGTGTTAACATGAAATACTAAGATCTCCATACGACAAGCTCATTCCCGTATGTCCATCCACATCTTTCTACCCCAGATTTCTTTGTCTCTGACCTTCTTGTTTCCTTGCAAACCGTTATCAGCTGGTTAAGTCATTTGCTGTTGTCCATGAATCTGTGTATATTTTACCCCCTGACTACTACTCTCATCGCACAAAGAGGATGACCAGATTCAATGTCCAAAGCTCTGCTCATTGAGAGGATCCCCCTCACCATTGTCTTTGGGTTCATCAATGAGTATCAACTGTCATCTGTTTTTGACAAACCAACCCATCTATGAACTAAACTCAGGCTTTTTTTCTCCTCTGTCATCTGGTCTTAAGGGATCTCCCATGTGGTCATAGGTGTGAGCTGAAGAATAAGCACTCTTTAGCTGAAGCAATTCCCAAAGAGGGCTGACAGCTGGCAGAAGTCCCAGCAGCTAGGAGGAATCTGAGGGAATTATTATAATGTCCACCAAAAGCATCAACTAAAGCTAAACATATATCTACCCTATCACCCAGACATTCCACTCTTAGGTATAGATGGAAAAGAAATGAGTGCATTTGTCCAGTAACAACAAAAAATGATAAAAAATCCATAGCAGCTTTCTTCATAATAGTCCCAAGCTGGAAACAGCATATACGTCCATCAAGAGAAGAGCTACATAAATTAGGAGTATAGTCATACAATGGAATACAAAACCATAATATAAAAGAACAAACTGATGATATATACAATAATGTGGATGAATCTTACAGACATTATGTTGAGTGAAAGAGCTGGAGCCCAAAGAGCATATACTGTCTGATTTCATCTCTATGATTTACCAAGGACAGGCAAAACTAACTCACGGCATTTGAAGTAACAATAGTTTTTACTTCTGGTAGAGGTTGGTGGGTATTGCCTGGGAGCTTTCTGGGGTGGTAGAAATATGTTGTATCTAGATCTGGAATTTGATTACATCAATGTATATTTATATGTAAAAATTCATGAAGCTAATACACATAAGATTCATATACTTTACACATTTCACTTTCTTCTATTTTATATCTCAATTTTAAAAACCTCAAATAAATAGCATATGCAAGTGAAACAAAAAATGAAAACATACAAAAAAAAAGACATGTCATTCCTTAATATATGACACCTCTGCTTTGACCTTCTCCGTTCTTTTAGGAGGCAAATCCTTAAGGCATAAATACTATGTAAATCCCACTTTGCTATTGCTACATTACTTAGAGTCACTGTGTCCTGAATTTACCTGATCTGATTCTTCTTTGGGTCTTGGGGTTTCTGCTCAACTGTCCTTCCCATCTATAGCAGCGCCTTCCCTCTCTTTCCTGGAATAATTTCCATCTCTGGAGCAAACTGCATCCTACAAAATATAAACATGCTCCAGTTCCCTTCCCTACACCTGTAAATCTTCTCCTGCAGCTGATGTCCCTCTTTTATATTGGAAGCATTTGATGTCACTGTTTCTCAGCTATTTTCAATTACCCTGTCACTTTCCTTCCCCATCCTCCAAGGCTTTCTGTGTGTGAATGATTTAGCAGGATTCAGTAATCAGATACTTAAAGGGACCAGCTTCTTGTGAAATAAGACAATTTTTTTTCTGCACCAAATTAACCCAGTTAACACTGTGTATGAGTTATATACAGTCTTGTTCCCATGGTGAATATGCTAGGCACTGATCTATCAGTGTTGGGGGTAGACAGGTATGACAGAAGCATTCTATTCCAATCATTTAAACATTTTCTCCACCTGTAAAATAGAGAAGTAATAGGTAATAGAATTTCTTTGGGACTTAGGTCAACATATATAAAGCATTAAAACAGATCCTGATAATGGTGAGTACCTTAAGGAGAATTCTGATCAGAACCGTGTTGCTCACTGAGCATGTGCAGAATATGTCCATGGAAACCAGCAACAGCAAGAAAATGCCTCCAGTACAAATAAATGCACCTTACTTGGGACGGACAAATCCCAAACAGGAAATGATCTCCTGTGGTTAACAGGCAACACAGAAAGAATGATTTGTTACGTAGAGAGAATTTCTTTAAAGACTGAGCTGAATTAATTATTGAAGATGTATGTGATGAGTAGGCAGGATAATATCAAGGAGTTCTAAATTATTTACACTTTATTGCTCTTAGTCTGTGGGTGTTTGACATGCCTCACCTTCTGCTGGGGGATTCTGCAGAGTGTTCTTGGCCTAGAATATTTTCTGATAGTGCATATCCCTAAGAAATCCTGAGACGTCTCATTCATTTAAAATAATCGGTTTCTTGAATTCTCTGTCACAAAGATTCTGCTGTTAGCAATATCTTCTTTCAGGTTGCTGATTGTAGCTTTTATTGTACGGTGCATGAGATGGAAGAGATGTTTCCGAGGAACATGTCAGTTTTGAATGTACAATCAACTGTCTACCATGCCTGAAAATCTTGATGTAATGGTAAAAATGATGCTGGGAAGGTCTTTACCACTTCTTCTACTTGGATCATCTCCTGGTGCTTTGGAGCGCCCAATGGTCCACATGTGGCTATGTGCTCTAGTGTGTCGATTAAAGTTAAGCAGCTGTTGTGGCATGCCCCACACATCTCTGGAGCCAGATGCCAGTATTATGGGAGGGGACTGAGAAGTTCCCCTGAGACCAAACTGCACACAAAAAGAGAAGGGGGAGAATATTTATGAACAGCTATGAAGAGAATTTTGATTTGACTCATCTGGGATTCTTTCTCATCTTTATCATAAAAGGAGAATCAGAGGCATAAAAGTCCTGTGCAAATTAGTTGTCACTAATGTCTCAAGCATTCCAGATTCCCATCCTTGCTCTGCTTCCCCCAGGATAAATGATTATGGGGTCCCAGCAAAGGTCAGATGTTCAGGATAGGTTCTAGAAGAATCCAATACATTTATCATATTTTACATCAAATTTTCCCCAAATCTACAGAGCCCTGGCTGTAAGAAATAGCCTAAACCTAGGATGTGAGGTGGATGTAGGGAAGTGGGGGTGTGGGGGGGCAGAAAAGGAGGGTTATATTTGGTTTATCGTTGACAATTCTATCTTGATATAGAGGTTTTGACTCTAGGAATCTCTATGCCAAGATGGTTACCTCGATTGACATCCTTTGAATTAAGGTAGAAACTAGGAATTTGAGAGAGATGATAAAAAACCTTAATTGGGGCCACCCATAGCATTTATTTATTTTCATTTTATAACCCTACCATCATCTGTGGGCATCTAACTTTTTGTCATTTTGGCCAGAATCATTTGGGTCGGTTGATTCTAACAGGGTCTTTAGATTACTAGAAGATATAAGAAGGGGGGTAAAAGTTCTTAGTCCTAACCTTCAGGTACACCTGGTAAGGCCTTGTAAATCCAAATAAACCCCATCTTCCTTCCCTTCAGGGGGTTGGAACAGCCAGGCAATACTGAAGAGGGCTCTGTCTGGGCACGTCTTGTCTGCTCCCTGGAAAGGGGTGGGGACCAGAAGCTGTTAGCAAGATAATGGACTGAGATGCTCCATCTGAGTTAGTCCTTACATTTCCACTGCAATCTTTTGTTTGACATTAATTTCCAGACAATCAGGGAGATCCTTACTCAAATGAGTTAATTCTAAAGAACATCCCCAGATTCATTAGTGTGGATTGTTTTACTGTTCCTTTAACTCAGAGTTGATGCTCTCACTGCCTTGTCCCTGTCCGCCTCGACCTGTGCAGGGCAATAATCCTGTCCTGCCATTTACTACCCATTCTCCCTTCTTCTTATTTTGGGCTTACATCTCTGAATGCTTTTCAGATCCTCTGAATTTCTTTGCATGACACTTCTGATGTTCCTAATTCTGCATTCCAGACAATTCCTGACCTGCTGCTGTTGGCTCTTTGCGGGAATGCTGGATGTGTCCTTGCCAGGATACAGGCCCTCAGCTCCTGTCGGCCAACAAGCTGGCAGACCCCTTAATATGTCTGAAGGCCTTTTCCTTCTTAAGCCTCAGTTTCCCCTCCTCTCAGAGACCTTAGGAAGTCTCTTTGCCCTTGTTCTGTGATGATGTGTTAGATCTGTAAAGGCATTTTCTTGCTAAATCCCACCTCTTTTCCCCGTATTAGCAAGAACCCTTTTTTCTTCAGAAAAAGGCCTCCTGAATGCTTTTCCTTCCTTCATCCCTTACCTTAGTTGCTGTCTGCAGCATCCTTGAAGCTTGTCTGCAAGTGTGCATGTGGGTCTGGGGAGAGGTGGACTTTGGGGCTCGGGCAGGTGAAGAGCCCCAGAGGAGGGAACACAATACTCTTTCCTGGCTTGTTTCTGCCTTGTCTAAAGACTACAGCTCTGCCTCCCACTGACACCCAGGGCAGCACTGTCTTCCTGTAGCTGGGCCACAGGGGTCCAAGAGCACCTGGCCCCGGGGGTCCCAAACAGACCAGGTTCAGCCACTTGCTGCTGACAAAATCCAAAGAGAGAGAGACCAGTGGTGGAGAAACAAGAAAGGAATTAATGCAGTGAGGCCAACACTGGAAGACAGCAGACTGGCATTTCATAGACTGTCTCCAAAGTGTCAAGCATACTTTCAGGTTTATATAAGGAAAATGTGGAACGAAGGTGGGTGGGTACATGTGGGTGGGCAGTGAAGGTTAGGTTGATCACGGGTCTTGGGGTCAATCACTCAGGGGGGTCTTGCTGGCTCAGGGCAGTCCTTACTGCTTGAAGGGGTAGTGTCAGTTCCCCTTAGGGAAGGCTTTGCCTACAGGATCCTTTGCCTGAGTTAAGAGATAAGCTGGAAAGAAGAACTTACTCAATTACAAAGTTTGAGGTCAAAATGGAGGTAGCTGAAGTGTTCTTTCATTTCCAGACCCCAGACAGAAAAAGCCCTTCTTTATGGTTGGTAACCATAATGGCTGACATATGTGGACTGCTTATTATGTGCTAAGCTCAGGACAGCAATTATTTTATTGAATCCTTGCCCTGAAGAAGTTCTGAAAGGTGGGTCCTGTTTTACAGATGAGGTCATGGAGGCCCAAGAAGTGGCAGAGCTGTGCTAGAAACCCAACTCTGACCCCAGAACTGGAACACTTGTCCTAGCCCCAAGCTGAAACCAGTCACTCCTGTTCTGGGACTGCCCTGCCAGTGTCTTCCTAGTTGTCACATTATTTGGGAAGCTGCATCAGTGCTCTCAAGAGGAAGGGACACTTTGAGTAAATCAACATTGACAGGCACGGTCAAAATGGCAGTACATTCTGGCCTGTCAGGCAAATCCCTCTTCTCCACAAGAAAGCTCCAGCTCCCCGTCACTCTGGGGCACTGTCTCGTCTCCCAGAATGTACACAGTGCAAGATGGTTATCCTGTGAGTCTATCTGGTGCGGCCTGTTTGGGTTCACTTTTGAGTGTTTTTAGCCCCAGACAGAATCATATCCTTAGCCCTTCTATCCCATCCCTTTTTGGAGGCACTGGTCTTCTTTTCCTAGAAGTGATCAACCAGTTGGGGCTGAACGTGGTTGGGGTAATCTCTCATTTCCACTCCCCTGATATGCTGGTCTTCTGTACTTCTGGAGCCCCTCGGGCACATTCCGTCTCCATACAAGATCGCAACTTTGTGCCTCCAGTAGACAAACAGTGCTTGAAACTTAGTGAAGAGCCAATAAATCCTTGTTGAATGAGTGAATGAATATTTGAATCTTTCAATATGTAGAATTATGGTATTCCAACAGAACTGCTGTTATGGTCCCCTTGGAAAGGAGCCATGTTCTTAATTTCAGGATAGAAGGATGGTGGCAACTATATTATACTGACTTTTGTCTCTTTTGATAGCTTCTAGTTCATTCCAGACTTCTCTGGGCTGCCTCCCATGCATGCCAAACAGAAGCCCACACACTAAGTAGGTAAGATGTAGCTTGATGAATATAGGGCTCTTCCCACCCCAGCTCACTATTTCCATTTAAGTACTTGGAAGTAAGCTAACATTTGTCCTTTTGTTTGGTTAGAGTCATTATCATCATGTTTATATCAAGCCACTGGGCCAAAGCAGTTAGGTGTGACACTGTATCAGATGCTATATTCTTACAGAGATTTAAAACTTCAATTTCCAACTCTGGAGGGGAGAATCAGGCCTTATCAAGATCGCCTGGCAGAGCGTGTTATTTATAAACCCAACTAGCTTATCACTGATGAGAATGTAGTCTTCATTGAGAGAGGCTTTTAAAAATTTCTCTGTTAATTTTTGCTTCATCATTTCAGACAATCGTTAGCTAGGCCTGGTCAGAGCGTTATTTCTGGCTAGGTATAAAGTCCATTTTCAGTATACTCCTAGGCTCTTTGTTCCTTGCCCCTCCACTACCCACCCCCTACCCTGACTCATCTCTTCTAGAACCTTCTCTTTCCTTCCCAAAACACTGGGAGTGATTTACTAAGTGCATTTCCCAGCCAGCTCCACTGGCTAGAAAGACCGATTTACAGGAACAAAGTGTCCCCAAGTTATCACTGGGTCATGGTCCAAAATTCAGAATCAGCTATTGGAATTAACAATGTTTTTTCTCCTAGAAACAATGGTGGTGGACGGTGTTCAGGATATCCCTCTGAAGCCATTTTATCTATAATAAAAGCTGAGTTATAATGTAAGTGAGGGATCTAGAAACAAAAAGAATATCCACGTGGTACAGACAAAAATAGGAGGGAAAGGAAGAGGAGAAATGGGAGAAGAAGGGAGATTTTCCTCTCTGTCTTTGTTAGTGAAGTTCTGGGCAGGGCCCAGTTCATAATAATCAGGTCCTATGTACAGAGCCTCTCATGGTCTTAGAGCAAAAGAAATAGTTAAAGTTTGGGGTCTGACCCATGTTAAAGGAACGTCAGGTTATACAACAACATTGCTGGCTATCAAAGCCCCTATATAAGCATGTTGCTACCAATGCATTTCCTCCTTTGAAGCAAATCTTCAAAGGAAGTTAAGAGAGCAATCAGAAAGCTGTGTGGTAAGCTTCATGTAGATCCGGGCATCAACTGCTGTAGGACTGGACAAAAACATCTTTAGGCCTCACTATTCTCTCCTCTAGCTGCAGCATGCAAAATCAAGGCTCAGGGCTTGCTTCTTTCATTCTCCCTTTTCTAGACCATCTGGTTCTTTGCTACAACACCTTCTTGCTCTAACTATGGTGATATTGTCAATTAGATTAGAGCCAACATTTGTAGGCATGGGAGCCATTCTGATCCTTTAAAATTGCTGTAGTATCACTTGCTCTGTTCTGATATAACATGTATGGATTTTGTAGTTTAACTAGCAGGAAACCATTGACTTTCTATGTTATCAGGGATCACTTCAACTTAATGTTTCCAACCTCTTCCCTACCACGTTCCAACCATACCTTCTGCTAGACACCATCACTATTGTATGTGTGTATGGGAGAGCAGAATAAGTGTATCTTATTCCATAAAATCATTCCACAAAATTAAAAATGTTTGCTGTCTCAAAACCTTTTTAGAAGTAGCAGTAACATAAAGTAAAACAAAATATGAATAAATATAAAGAGTCATTTATGAACTTTTGAGACTCCTCCTTTCCCTTATAGCAAATGATCTCAGCTAGATATTAGAAAGAAAAGTGGGCAGGTTAATTTATACTAATGTGCAAATGACTAGCCAGCACCACTAATAACATCTGAAAGTTTTTGTCTTTTGAAAAGAAGGTATACAGTGATACATATGCACATTTAACCAGTATAATTTCAGGCAGTATAAGCAGCTATTTCACAGAGTAGAAAATTCAGGGAGTGTTGTGGGAAAGATTTCAGGTTTAGGCTGGTCTTTTGCTAGAGCTCAGCTTCTGCAGCAAGTTATAGTATCTTTTTTTTTTTTTTCCTGAACACAAATCTCAGAGATTCACAAGACTCGAAAGCTTATCACAAGGATTTTTAAGGCAGTATTATCAGGACCTCTAGCTTAGAAGTGGAAGGGGGGAGGCTGCTCAGGGGACAGTGAGGGCAGCTGTTGGCACCTTTGAACAGTGGGAGACCCTTCCACTAGCTCAGCTTGACCTTTCATCCATTTCTGTTGTTCATGTTTCTCATCTCTCTGCAAATGCGCCATTCCTTTCATTGTTTGGTATCGCTTTTAAAAATGAGCTTGGTACCTTAATGATTTAAGCATTTCCCTTGTATCTTCCTAAAATCATTAATGTTTTCTCTCCTCTCCTGCCTTTCTCCTATTTCACCTAGCCTTAATTCCCAGGATCCCACCATGTCAAGATATTCTTGTTTCCTAGCAACTCTGATGCTGACTTTGCTGGGTTGGTCTCCTCCTTCACTACTGTCCACATTTTCCCCCCAGCTTGGGAAGAACTTTTCTCCCAGTGATGTGAGTACCTAAGACATACTCACCCTCAGTTCCACAAACCCCTATATTCTGCCTCTCATTGCTGGATAGTTAGGCCCCCAGCAGTTGCTCCTGACCAAAAGAAAAATGAAGTGAATAGCATGTCTACTGGATGATTTAGTGACATCACGTGCCCTGTAGCCATTAGCCACATCTAGACTAATGGCAATTCTGCCTCTAGACTAAAATAATGGTCCACAGGGCACCTGGGTAGCTCAGTGGGTTAAGTGTCAGACTCCTGATTTCAGCTCAGGTCATGATCTCACGGTTTGTGAAATCAAGGCTTGCAGTGGGCTCTGTGCTAACAATGTGGAGCCTGCTTAGGATTCTCTCTCTCCGTCTTTCTCTTTTCCTGACCGGTTCATGCATGCGCACTCTCTCTCAAAATAAATAAATAAACTTAAAAAAAAAAAAGAATAATGGTCCTTAGCCAGGGTAGGGCTGGGAAATTATATAGGACAAGTTTTGTTTTTGTTTTTTTTTAACGTTCACATAGATGTGTCTCACAATAGAAGGATGCTATGTGTGAGAGTTGGCCAGAGTGACCTCTGATGGCCTCTGCTGTCCTTTTGTTCTATGGATCTTGGCCTCAAACAAAGCAAACCAGATGGGGACACCAGTGCTAGGGACCATGGGGTATAATTAGGATATATTTCACAAGAAACCTTGCCACCCTCTTTCAGAAGGCAGCTGATATGTCCTTATAACTACTCTAGCGTTTTAAACAGATTCTTTGTCATGAGTTACCAAGAATCTCAGTGACCTGGTTAAACATTCAATGAATTGGCTCCATGAATAAGTAAAGAATCATTTTATTTGTGTCTGAAAGCTTAAGAAACTAAAATAATATTGTCCGTACCAAGAGGCTGAAAGTGTTTCCACATGTGTGGATACTCTTATTAAATTAGTTTGTAGAATCATTCAACAAATATTGTTTGAGTATCTACTGTGTGTGGGGCACTGTGTTATGCCTCAGGGACATTGCTCAGGGAGTAAGAAAGGTCCATGGTATGCTCAGTGTTCAAAAATGCTCAAAAATCATGATTTTTTTTAAATGAAATGCAGAGTGCTGAGCTTTCACAGGGGCTCATGCCATATTTTATCTACTGAGGTACGTATTTGGATGCTCCTCTTATTTCTCCTGCTGGATTATAAACCTCACTTTGGTGAAGCCTTTCCTCAGAGCCCTCAGCTGTGCTTTCCTGATGTTTGGCTCATAGGTCCATTATCACCCTTCTCCCATGGGTATAATGGCTGATGAGTACTGAGTGCTTGCATCACACCCCTAGCATTCAGGACTTTGTTTTACCCAGACACCAACCCTAAAGGAAGCTGCTATCATGGACCCCATTTAACATTGTTCTTACCTTGGTCTACATGGAGCACTGTGGCCTGGCCCCAGCCTCAGCTCCTCCGACATTCCTCCTCTCCCCTTGCTCACTGCTGTTGACCATGCTGGCCCCTTGCTGGTGGTTGGCCACACCAGGTGTTCTCCCACCCCAGGGTGTTGCTCTTTGGCTCGAAATGCTCCTCCTCCGGACTGTCACATGAGCCCTTTGCTGACTCACCCGGGTCTGCCCCACACGACATCTTCAGACAAGTATTCCTCAACCTATCTAATATGTAACAACCTCCTGCATTCACTGTCTCACCCTGCTCCGTTTTCCTTTATAGCATTTATCAGTACCTGACATACTACATGTCTCTTATTTCACTTTTAATAACTGTTTGTTAGTATCTGAATGCCAGCTTCACTTGGAAGGGATTCTGTCAGGCACAGAGCTAGATCCCTAGCACCTAGGCTGGGCTGGGCTCAAAGGATGTCCTCAATAAATATTTGTTAGATAATTAAATCTCCATTTGATAGATGAGAATATTAAAACTTAGAAAAATTAAGTGACTTAGTCTTGAATAAGTCCCAAGCAGGGTCTGTGCTATCAACGCAGACCCTGACATGGGGCTGGATCTCACAAACCATGAGATCATGATCTGAGCCAAAACCAAGAGTCAGATGCTTAACTGACTGAGCCACCCAGGCATCCCCAAAATCCATATTCTTAACCAATGTGTGTGTGTGTGTGTGTGTGTGTGTGTGTGTGTGTGTTCTCCACCAAGCTCTCAGATTCGTGGTAAGGACTATTTTTTAAAAATATTTTGTAGCCTAGATGCTTAAAGAGACTGACACATGGTGGAGATTTTATAATAAAATTTACAAATAAATTTTATAAAATATATGGTTAGCTTATAGGAGATTGAACAGGCAGAGAGAGTCGAGTTTCTGATGGGGACACAGTGTAGACAAAAGCACAAAAGCCCAAGGAACATAAATGCCTGAATACATGGCTAGCTTATCACCAGGGGCAGCTTAGGCAGCATAAAAAAATAAAGCCTATTGAGTAAGTATAATCATCGCACTTCCCTTTTAGCAGCCAGAGTTATCATCCCATACCTAGACTTACAGTACACGCGCAAGTTAAAATACCTGTAATGCTTTGCTAATCTTCCAAAGACTTCTTTATAATAAATTGGAGCCACGGTAAAAGTGTGCTAGTCTTTAAAACAAAGATACATGGTCACAGGATTTAACATTGACTCTGAATGCCTGCCAGACAGCAGATGTAAATGTTCAATTTTACTGAGAGGGCTTGATATAAATGATCTCAATGACTTTGGAGGCATCTAAACAATAAAAATATTTTTTTGTTGTTGCTTAAATGCAGAACTCTGGACTCTCCAGGGTAAATAATAGTTTGGTAGAAATCATTGGTAGAATAATTAGCAATTGTTGTGTTTTTCAGAGTTGATCCATTTCTTCCTTCTAACATTTGGGTCCCTTTGCATAGTTCAGTCCCTTCCCTCTGTACAGGGAACCAAGAAGGAGATGTAACCAGAGCCCTCTCTTGGGATTGAAACCATGTGAGCCAACAGGGTCAGATCCTCCCAGCTGGCTGGCTAGAGGGGCATCTGCCATCGCTGTTCCAGCATCAGGGCTGTGCAGATAAGATACACATCTCCCTTTTCTGCCACAGTGATTTTGTCACTTTCGAGTGCATCCCTTTTGTATGCTAAAATGATTGGCATCCTTATCTCCCACCCATTTCACATGCCCATTTTCCTCATCACTCCTCATCATAGCATCCTGCCCTTTTCCCAAACACATTGTTGTTGATTTTCATCAGCTCTGAGGCAAAGAAAATGTGCTGCCCAACTGGAGGGTATTACACCAGGGAAGCAACATTTCAAAGCTTAATTGCTTGCCTCCTGAAAGGTGCTTGCTAAATTAAACCAGCATGTCTCTCTGCCTCTTGGACACTTTTTCTTTCTGTGGGAAGATGGAGCCAATCTTTTAGGAGATTGCAAAACAGGAGGAAGCAGCCATGTTCCTCATGTCCATCCAGAACCTTCTCAGAGCACTGGCCGCCCCTCTCAAAGGTCTGCTGAAGGAAAAGAGGCAGGAGGTGCTGGCCCTGACACCAGAGGTCAATGAGACCACTGAGGGGCCTCTGCTGAGAGGGAAGTGTTTTCCTCTGTGGTCTATACTTTGTATTTAAGAAACGATTCTCTGTGCTGAGTTCATAGATTTCTCCTACATTGTTGTCTAAAAGTCCTTTAGTTTTCCAGACACATTTAGGTCTTAAATCATGTGGATTTGGTTTCTGTGTATGGTAGGAGGTAAGGATCAGATTTCGTTTTTCTGTATGAAACATTAACTGTCTAAATTACATTTATTAGATAGTTCATCCTTTCCCTGCTGATACAGTGTTTGTTGTTAGAAATCCAGCTTCCACATACACATGAGTCTGTTTTGAAGATTTCTGGTCTATTCCAGGCACCTATTTGTCTGTTCCTACAATTATACTACAGTGTCTAAATTTCTAACCTTTATAATAACCTTGCTAGGGAGTAGTGCTGGTCCCCTGCCCCTACCTTTTCCTTCCTCAGAAATATTAGCTTTGCTCTTTGAACATAAATGAACACACACACACACACACACACACACACAGAGTTTGTTGAGTGTCATGAAAAACCTAGTTGGGAGTCTGATTGGATTTGCTTTGATTTTAGACATATATTTTTTAAGAGAATGGACATCTTTATGATACTGAGTTTTCCTGTCCAATAGCATGGAATATTTCTTCCTTTATTTACATCTTCTCTTTCAGTAAACTTGCAATTATAATTTTCTCCAAAAAAAGCATGTACATCCATTTTAAAATTTCTTTTTTGGTATTCTTTTTTTGTTGTTTTATAAATAACATCTTTAAATAAATTGCATCTTTTCTTTTGACTAATGCATAGAAATGCCATTGATTTTTGAATACTGATTTTTTTAAATTTAGCAATCTTGCTACTAATTCTAATAATTTATCTACAGATTCTTGGGATTTCTTAATGAACAATCACAGTACCTACAAATAGTGATGGCTATATATATTTTTCAAATGCGTATACTTTTTTCCCTTTTCATTCTGAATGGATAGGATGTCCAGTCCAGTGCTGAAAAAGAGTAGCGAAAGCAGATCTCTTTGATTTCCTGATCTTGAGCATTCTATCATTAAGTATGCTGTTTATTGTAACTTATGTTTAGGAAGTTTCTTTTTATTCCAAATTGAATAAGAGTTATATTTTTGCTGAGGAGGCTGAATGGATGTTATGTTTTATCAAACAAACGCTCTTTCTGCATCTGCTGTGATGATCATATGTGTTTACTCTGAGAATTTATTAACATGATGAATTGCATTACCCAGCTTTTTAAGGTTAAGCCATTCTTCCATTTTTGAGACACACCCAACTTGGTCAGCATGTTTCATCTTTCTTTACACATGATGAATTCAGTTTCTTAATGTTTTGTTTAGGATTTTTGCCTCCACTTTTATCAGTTATGTTGTCTGCTATCTTCTCCCTCCCCCTTGACTAGATATATTACGGATATTCCAGACTCATGGAATGAGTTGGAGGATATCCTCCTTTTTTTTTTTTTTTTTAATTTTTTTTTTAATGTTTATTTATTTTTGAGACAGAGACAGAGCATGAACAGGGGAGGGGCAGAGAGAGAGGGAGACACAGAATCTGAAATGGGCTCCAGGCTCTGAGCTGTCAGCACAGAGCCCGACACGGGGCTCGAACTCACGGACTGTGAGATCATGACCTGAGCTCAAGTCGGACGCTTAACCGACTGAGCCACCCAGGTGCCCCTATCCTCCTTTTTAAATGTTTTCTTTTATACCTTTATTGAGGTATAATTTACACATAGTAACATTCACCCTTTTTAAGTGTTTGGCTTAATCACTTTTGGAAAAATGTATGTTTTCCACTCATCCCTACAATCAAGTTTTACAATACTTCTATCACCCTGAAAAACTGTGGACAATATATACTTGGATCTTCCTTTTTTATACAGTCTATTGATCTTTGTCTTTTGATGGGAGTGTTTAGTACATTCACATTAATGTAATAACCGGTATGTTTGTATTTAGGTATACCTTTTTGCTGTTTGTTTTCTCCTTGTCTCATTTCTCTCCTGTTGTTCTGTAACTGCAGGAATGTCAGTTGCACTTGCCATGTTATAGTTGGGGACGCTTGCTAGCGTGTATTAATAAGGCTTCATACACATGGCATAAGGTCAGTTGGTTTTGTGGATGTGTTTTTTTCTATTCTGATCAGAAAAGAAGATTAGAAAGAGTTCATATTTATATGAAATGGACAATGAATATTCATTTGCAGGGCTATGTTAACTTTCCCACCCTCCGATATAATATATTCCAAAGAGATCTGGGCTGTCTAGACATCCTGTAGAACATCACATTGATCTATTACATCATGCTGATTGGGACAAATGAGCAAAAGGAGGTAGTACACTGAAGTCAATTTAAGATCCATGGGCTCCAGACAGTGGAAGAAAACCTCTCTGACAGTTCAGAAGCCAGCCACTTTAGTAAAGTTTTTAGGGTCTAGTGGTCAAGGATGTGCTAAGCTATGTCTGCCAAGGGAAAAGAAAAATGATTGCACCTTGCATTTCTTACCACAAAGAAGGAAGCACAGTGCCTGGTAAGTTGCTTTGGGATCTAGAGACAACACATTCAACATCTAGGAATATTTTTCTGGCCCTATACTTGGTGACACAGAAGGCCATCAGCTTTGAAGGGGGCCCCAGAATAGGAAAGAGCTCTGCAGCAAGTTGTGGCCATGGTGCAAACAGTCTTGCCATATAGGTCATGCAGTCTAACAGGCCCTATGTGTTAGAGGTATCTCTGGTGGGAAAAGATGCATTGTGAAATTTATAGCAAGCCTCGGGGAGAATGGCATTGCAGGCCTCTGGATTCCGGAACAACGTCATGACATTGGCAGCAGAGAAATATATGCCTTTTGAAAAATAGCTCTTGGCCAGGAGGGAACTGGTAGAGATAGAATGGTGGTTATTTGGATCATCAAATGATCCTACACCTGGAATTGTCCCTGTTGATCTGGGGTCTATTAGATCTGTCAAGTAATAAAGCTGGATAGGCCCAGCAGTAGTCTATTATAAAAAGGAAATGTTACAGGCTCCAGCCTACGCCTAAGAGAGCACAAGTAAACTGCATGAGAAGGTTGCCTACACTTCCATCATTCACTATAGTTGCATCAGCACCCATCTCCCAGGTCACAACTATGGCTGTAGGGAGGATCTCATATGATCAGCTGAGGGAGGAAGAAAAAGCCTGAATTTTGTGTACAGTTGAGTTGACTCAGTGTATGGAAACAAGCTGAAAACAGAGTGTGCTACATTATATCCACATTCAAGGGTGACCTTGAAAGGCAGAGAAAAGTGACAATCTTCCCAAGAGGCAGAGCTACAAGTGACACAGCTGATTATTCACTTTGAATGAGAAAAGAGGTAGCAAAAAGTAAGACTATATATGCAGATCCCTAGATAGTATCCAATGGCCTGGCTGGTTGGTTATGGGCCTGGGAGGAAAAGAGGCTCTCCCACTAATCTCTGTCTTCTAAGTTTCTACTGAAAGAGAGAGGCCTGTAGGAACCATGAAAGAGTTGCTTCCTGAGCATACAGGGAGAAAAGGATCTGTACAGCACAAGGGTTGGTCTGTGGCAGCATGGAGACAAACTGCTCTAATTTCCTTCAGGAAGGCCTACTGGGGCCTTTAGCTGACTGACAACTTTTAGTTACTGCCCCTTTGTATCTACTGTAGTTTTCATGCCTGGCTGCTACTAGCCAATGACTCAGCATCATGAGGAGTACGAAAGGCAGTCCATTTTGGCCCAATGCCAGACACATCCAGTGGCTCTGAGACTCTACCTCCACAATGCCTCTTATCCATTCTCCTTTCACAGCCTGAAGGGTATCTCCACGTACTCCTGATCTCTCCCCCTTTATCCTTCACAGATGTTCCCCACAATATTGTATATGTAATCGTATATTGGTGTCTGCTTTTCAAAAAGCCCAAACTAGCACTGTTAAAATGTCTTTCATTACATATGAAGTGATATAACATTAATCAAGATAAAATGGGTTAAGGATGGATATTGTATTTCCTAGAGCAACCACCAACAATATTTAACAAAGGCATACAGCTAAAAAGCCTACAGGTGAGGTAAAATGAAATATAAAAAATTCTCAATCAAGAGAATTCTCAATCAAATCAAAGAAAAACAAAGGAATAAAGAAAGAAGGTATATAATAAGTAGCGAGATGATAAAATTAAATCCAACTATACAATTAAATGTTAATGGACGAAATGCTCCCATTAAAAGATAGGGACTGTTTTAGATGGAATAAAAAGGAAAAATCCAATTGTATGTTGTTTATGAGAGAAACATTTTCAATATAAAGTCACAGAATTGTTGAAACAAAAGGATGGAAGAATTATACCATGTAAACAATAATTGTAAGAAAGCTGATGTTGTTAATATCAGACCAGATAAACTTCAAGTCAAAAAGCAATAATAAGAATAAAAGGAGACATTTTATAATAATAGAAGTCAATTCATTAAGAAGTCAGGATTAAGAACTAAACAAATCCATAGTTAGATGAGTTTTTAATACTCCTGTCTCAATAAGTGAAAGAACAAGGAGATTGAAAAATAGCAACAGTATAGAACAGGAGTTGGAAAATTATATCCTTTTGGCTAAATTTGGCCATCCTATTTGTTTATGTATGGTTTATGGCTATTTTGCACTAAAGGGGCTGCATTGAGTAGTTGCTACAGAGAGTATACAGTCTACAAAACTGAAAATAGCCCTTGCTAGAAAAAGTTTACTGATTATAAGAGATTTGAACAATCCAGTCAACTAAATCTAATTGATATTTATAAAACACTCATCTAATACTTAAAGAGTTCAAAGTCTTTTCAAATATTTCTGGAATCATACAGACCAGATGAGAATACTTTTCAAGTATTCCTGGAATGATACAGACACATTGCTTAGCAATATTAAGTCTCAATACATTTCAAATGATTGTATATATGTTCTTTTACCATAACATAATTAGAAATCAATAACAAAAAAGATAACTATAGGAATACTCAATATATATATTTTGAAATTTAGCAATAGATTTTCTAAATAATTCATAGATTGAACTGGAATCATGAGGGAGATGAGAAAATATTTTGAACTGAAACAAGGAACAAAATGGCAATAAATGCCTATTTATGAATAATTTGAATGTAAATTGGCTAAATTTTCTAATCAAAAAACACAGGGTGACAGAGTGGATGAAGAAACAAGTCCCATCTATATGCTGCCTATAAGAGACTCATTTCAGACCTAAAGACACCAGCAGACTGAAAGTGAGAGCATGGAGAAACACTTACAATGCAAATGTATGTCAAAAGAAAGCTGGAGTAGCAATACTTATATAAAACAAAACAGACTGTAAAACAAATACTGTAACAAGAGACCAAAAAAAGGCAGTATAAACAATTCAACAAGATATAGTAATATTTATGTACCTAATGTGGAAGCACCCAGATACATAAAACAGTTAATAACAAACATAAAGGAAATAAATGATAGTAATACAATAATAGTAGGGGCCTCTAACACTCCATTTGCATTGATGGACAGATCATCTAAACAGCAAATCAACAAGGAAATAGTGGCTTTGAATGACACAGTGGGCCAGATAGATTTAACGCATATATTCAGAACATTCCATCCTAAAAAAACAGAATACATGTTCTTTTCAAGTTCACATTGAACATTCTCCAGAATAGATCATACAGTAGGCCAAAAAACAAGTTGCAACAAATTCAAAAGGATTGAAATCATTGTGTTGACCACAATGATATGAAAGTAGGTATCAATCATAAGAAAAAATATGGAAAGAGCACAAATACATGGAGGTTAAATAATATGCTACTAAACAATGAATGGATCAACAAAGAAATAAAGAAGAAATTGAAAACACAATGGTCCAAAATCTTTGGGATGGAGCAAAAGTGGTTCTAAGAGAGAAGTTTATAGCAACACAGGCATACCTCAACAAGCAAGAAAACTCTCAAATAACCTAACCTAAAGGAGCTGGAAGAACAAGAAACAAAACTCAAAACCAGAAGAAAGAAGGAAGTAAATAAAGATTAGAGCAGAAATAAATGATATAGTAAGTAATAAAAATAAAATAGATCAATGAAATCAGGAGCTGGTTCTTTGAAAAGATCAACAAAATTGATAAATCTCTAGCCAGACTCATCAAAAAAAAAAGACCCAAATAAATAAACAAAATCAGAAATGAAAAGGAGAAATAACAACCTATACCACAGAAATAAAAAGGATTGTAGAGATTATGAAAAATTATATGCCAACAAATTGGACAACCTAGAAAAATGGATAAATTCCTAGAAACACGTAACCTATCAAAACTGAAGCAGAAATAGAAAATTTGAACAGACTGATTACCAGGAATGAAACTGAATCAGTAATCAAAGAATCCTAATAAGAAAAAAATTCCAGGACCAAATGGTTTCACAGGTGAATTCTAGCAAGTATTTAAAGAAGAGTTAATACCTATTCTTCTCAAACTATCCCAAAAAATAGAAGAGAAAGGAAAACTTCCAAATTCATTCTAAGAGGCCATTATCACCCTGATACCAAATCCAGATAAAGACACCACAAAAAAAAAAAAAAAAAAAAGAGAATTACAGGCCAATATCTCTGATAAACATAGATTCAAATATCTCCCACAAAATACTAATGAGTTTAATAATACATTAAAAAAATAATTCACCATCATCAATGGGATTTATGGGATCAATGGGATGTAAGGGTGGCTCAATATTCACAAACCAATTAATGTAATACATCACGTCAACCATATGATCATTTCAGCAGACGCAGAAAAAGTATTTGACAAGGTACAACATCATGATAAAAACCCTCTACAAAGTAGGTTTAGAGGGAACATGCCTCTACATAATAAAGGTCTTTAAAAAACGTAAAGGCCTTAAAAAACTGCTGTATTCCTATACACTAGTAATGAACCAGCAGAAAGTGAAATTAAAACAATTCCATTTTCAATTACACCCAAAACAATGAAATAGTTTGGAATAAACTTAACCAAAGAGGTGAGAGACCTGTACTCTGAAAACTATAAAACACTGATGAAAGAAATTGAAGATAGCACAAAAAAAGGGAAAGTCATTCCATGCTCATGGCATGGACGAACAAATATTGTTAAAATGTCTACGCTACCCAAAGCAGTCTACACATTTAATGCAATCCCTATCAAAATCTAGTAGCATTTTTCAAAGAACTAGAACAAACAATCCTAAAATTTGCATGGAACTCTGAAAGATCCCAAAAAGCCAACGCATTCTTAAAAAAGAAAAACAAAAGTGGAGGTATCACAATTCCAGACTTCCAGTTATATTACAAAATGGTAGTGATCAAAACAGCATGGTAATCAATGCAGTAATCAATGGAACAGAATAGAAAACACAGAAATAAACCCACAATTATATGGCCAATTAATCTTTGATGAAGCAGGAAAGAATATCCAGGGGGAAAAAGTTTCATCCACGGATGGTGCTGGGAAAACTGGACATCTACAAGCAGAAGAATGAAAGTGGGTCACTTTCTTACACTATACACAAAAATAAACTGGTGTAAGGCCTAAATGTGAGACCTGAAACCATAGAAATCCTAGAAGAGAGCACAGGCAGTCATGTCTCTGACATCAGCCGCCTCAACATTTTTCAACATTCTAGATCTGTCTCCTGAGGCAAGAAGAACAAAAGCAAAAATAAACTATTGGGACTACATAAAAATAAAAAGCTTCCACACAGCAAAGGAAACAATGAACAAGACTAAAAGGCAACCTACAGAATGAGAGAAGATATTTGCAAGTGTCGTATCTGATAAAGGGTTAGTATATAAAATATATAAAGAACTTATAAAACTCAACACCCCAAAAAAATAATCTGATTAAAAAATAAACAGAAGGGGCACCTGGGTGGCTTAGTTGAGCGTCTGACCCTTGGTTTTGGCTCAGGTCATGCTCTCGTGGTTTGTGAGTTCAAGCCCCACATCGGGCTCTGTACTGGCAGTGTGGAGCCTGCTTGGGATTGTCTCTCTCTCTGCCCTCCCCACTCATTCTCTCTCTCTTTTTCTCTCTTTATCAAAATATTAAAAAAAAAACATTTAACAAAATAAGCAGAAGACATGAACCCACATTTCTCCAAAGAAGACATTCAGATGTTCAACAGACCCATGATCGGGGAAATACAAATCAAAACTACAATAAGATATCACCTCACACCTGTTAGAACGGTTAAAATAAAAAAACCCACAAGAAACAACAAGTGTTGGCGAGCATGTGAAAAGAACCTTTTTGCACTATTGGTGGGAATGTTGGTGTTGGTGGGAATGTAAACTGGTGCGGCCATTATGGAAAATAGTATGGATTTTCCTCAAAAGGTTAAAAATAGAATTACCTTACTATCCAGTAACGGCATTACTGGGTATTTACCCAAAGAATACAAACACTAATTCAAAGGGATACATGTATCCCTATGTTTATAGCAGTATTATTTACAATAGCCAAATTATGGAAGTAGCCCAAGTGTCCATCAGAAGATGAATGGGCAAAGAAGATGTGAGATGATTCCATGCATATATATATATATATATATATATATGCAATGGAATATTATTCGGCCATAAAAACAATGAAGTCTTGCCATTTGCAATGACATGAACAGAGCTAGAGAGTAGAATGCTAAGCAAAATAAGTGAGGACAAGACAAATACCATACTATTTCACCCATATGTGGAATTTAAGAAACAAAAGAAATGACAAAGGAAAAAGAAAAGAGACAAACCAAGAAAAAGACTCTTATCTATAGAGAACACGCTGATGGTTACCAGAGGGAAGGTGGGTGGGGAGACAGGTAAAATAGGTGATTGGGATTAAAGAGTACACATAACATGATGAGCACCGAGTAATGTATATAATTGTTGAGTCATTACATTGTGTACCTGAAACTAATAGAGCACTGTATGTTAACTATACTGGAGTTAAAATTAAAAACTTTATAAAAAAATATTTTGAAATGAATGGAATTGAGAGCACATGTCAAAATTTGTGGGATGCAACCAAAGAAATACTTTGAAATTTATAGCATTAAATCCTTATATTGGACAAGAAAGGTATAAAATAAATAATTTAACTTTTACCTAGAAAGCTAGAAAAAGAAGAGCAAATTAAACCAAAATAAGAATATAAAAAACATAAAGAGTGCAAATCAGTAAGACAATGGCAAAATCAACAAAACAAAAAATTGTTTCATTGAAAAAGATTGATGAAATCTATGAATCCAGAGCAAGATGGACAGAGAAAAGACAGAAAATATAAATTAATAATATCATTAAAGAAAGAGACATCACTACAACTCCTATAGACATTGAAGGGATAACTATAGACATTGAAGGGATAATAATAAAATATTATGAATAAATTTTATGGAAATGAATTTGGAAATTAAGATAAACTAGCCAAATTTACTAGAAGATGTAACTTATAGCACAAGAACTATAAAATGTGAATAGCCACATATCTGTTTAAGAAATTGAATTTATAATTAAAACTTTCACATAAAGAGAACTCCAGTCCAAATAGTTTCACAGATGTGTTCTAACATTTCTGAGTAGGAAATAATATCAATTCTAAACATACTTTCAGAATAGAGAGGAAAAGGGGGACACTTCCTAACTGACTTTATGAGGTCACCATAACCCTGATATCAAAAGCTGACAAGGACATTGAAAAAATAAATTATAGACCAATATCCTTCCTAAGCCAAGATGCAAAAGTCCTTAACAGATATTAGCAAATTGAATCAAACAATATATAAAAAGGATAATACATCAAGACCAAGTGGGGGGATGTTCCAGGAAGGCAAGATTGGTATAATATTAATAAATCAATAGAAGTCAGCACATTAACAGAAAAAGAAAAAATATGATTAGTTCAAGAAATTCAGAAAATGATTTGACTAAATTCCAACATCCATTCATGACAAAAATAGAAGCTCTCAACAAACTAGGCATGAAAGAAAACTTCCTCATCCTGATAAAAGCCATCTCTATAGCTAACATCATACAACAAAAGTAAAATACTGAATGTACTTCCCCCTACCATCAGTAATAAGGCAAGGGTATCTGTCTCACTACATGTATTCAGCATTGTACTGGAGATCTTAACCAGGGCAAAAAGGAAAGATTAAAAAAAAAAAAAAAAGAAGGATTGGAAAAGAGAAGCAAAACTATCTTTATTCACAGAAGATGTAGCTGTATACACAAATAATCTGATTCCAAAGGAATCTACCAAACACTATTAAAACTAATAAGTGAATTTAGCAAGGACACAGCACATAAAGTAACTAAAAATCAATTGTATTTCCATATACCAGGAATAAAAATTGTCAAATGAAATATAAAACTTCATATTTATGTTTACAATGGCATTACAAAGCATAAAATACTGAGGACTAGGTTTATCAGAACATGTGTAACATCCCTATACTAAAAACTAGAAACTACAAAACATTGTTGAAACAAATGAAGAAAACATAAATAAATGGAAAGATACACCCTGTTCATGACTGATAAGACCCAGTGTTGTTAAGATGTCATTTTTTCCCAGTTTTTCTAAAGATCCAAAGCAATTCCCCCAAAGCAATCTACAGATTTATTGTAATCCCTGTCAAAATACCAACAGCACTTTTTTGAAAACTAGAACAAACAATCCTAAAATTTATTTGGAACCTCAAAAGACCCTGAATAGCCAAAGCAATCCTGAAAAAGAAGAAAAATAGAGGTATAAGAATCCCAGATTTCAAGATATACTACAAACCTATAGTAATCAAAACAGTACTGGCACAAAAACTGACAAATAGATCAACGGAACAGAATAGAGAGTCCAGAAATAAACCCACACTTATATAGTCAATTAATTTATGACAAAGGAGGCAAGAACATACAAAGGGGAAAAAGTCTCTTCAACAAATGGGAGTGGGAAAACTGGGTAGCTACAGGCAAAAGAATGAAACTGGACCACTTTATTACACCATACACACAAAAATAAACTGAAAATGAGTTAAAGACCTGAATGTGAAACTTGAAACCATAAAACTCCTAAGAAGAAAACACAGACAACAATCTCTTTGACATCAGCCATAGAAACATTTTTCTAGATACATCTCCTGAGTCAAGGGAAACAAAAGCAAAATTAAACTGCTGGTACTACACCAAAAATAAAAAGCTTCTTCACAGTGAAGGACCATCAATGAAACAAAAAGATGACCCACCAAATAGGAGAAGATAGTTGTAAATGATATATCCTATAACAGGTTAATATCCAAAATATACAAAGAACTTCTACAACTCAGCACCAAAAAACAATCTGATTAAAAATGGGCAGAAGACATGAACAGATATGTCTCCAAATATGGCATACAGATGACCAACAGACACATGAAAAGATGCTCAACATCCTTCATCATCAGGGAAATACAAATCAAAACTACAATAAGGTATCACCTCATACCTGTCAGAATGACTAAAATCAAAACACAAGAAACAAGCATGGGCAAGGATGTGGAGAAAAACCCTCATGCACTGTTGGTAGGAGTTGCAAACTGGTGCAGCCACTATGGAAAAATAATGTGGACATTCCTCAAGAAATTAAAAATAGAATTACCATATGATCCAGTAATTTCACTACTAGATATTTACCCAAAGAATATGAAAGCACTAGTTTGAAAAGATATACACACCCCTATGTTTACTGCAGCATTATTTACAATAGCCAAGATATGGAAACCCAAGTGCCCATCCATAGATGAATAAAGATGATGTGGTGTGTTTGTGTACAATGGAATATAAGCCAAAGAACAAAGTCTTGCCATTTGCAACAACCTGGATGGATTTAGAGGATATTGTGCTAAGTGAGATAAGTCAGAGAAAGACAAATACCATATGATTTCATCCATACGTGGAATTTAAGAAACAAATGAACAAAGAAAAAAAAGACAAAAAACTCAGACTTAAATATAGAGAACAAACTGGTTGGGGGGTGGGGGGGTGGGGGGGTGGGGGGGGTGGGGGGGTGGGGGTGGAGGGATGGGTGAAATAGGTGAAGGGGATTAAGAGTGCACTTACCCTGATGAGCACTGAGTAATGTATAGAATTGTTGAGTCACTATATTGTATACCTGAAACTAATATAGTACCGTATGTTAATTATACTGGAATAAATATTTTTAAAATGTAGTGGGAAGAGGGGTGCCTGGGTGGCTCAGTTGGTTAAGAGACCAACTTTGGCTCAGGTCATGATCTTGCAGTTTGGGAGTTCGAGCCCTATCATCAGGCTCTGTGCTGACAGCTCCGAGTCTGGAGCCTGCTTCTAATTCTGTGTAATCCCAATTAAAATCCCAGCAAGTCTTTTTTTGTTTGCTTTTGTTCTTTGTTTTTTTGTTTTGGTAGAAACTGTCAAGCTGATACTAAAATTTAGATAAAAATAAAAAGGAACTACAATAGTGAAAACAATCTTGAGGGGCACCTGGGTGGCTGAGTCCATTAAACATCTGACTTGGGCTCAGGTCATCATCTCATTGTTCATAAATCAGTGCCCCGCCTGGGCCTTTCTGCTGTCAGCACAGAGCCTGCTTTAGATCCTTGCTCTCCCTCTCTCTCTGCCCCTCCCCCACTTGCACTCTCTGTCTCTGAAAAAATAAATAAAACTTAAAAAAAATAAACCTTGAAAAAAATACAAAGTTGGAGAATTTAAATTCCCTACTTTCAAGAGTAAATTTAAAACCAAAGTAATTAGGACAGTTGGTAGTGACATAAGGATAGACAAATAGATCAACTGCGCAGAAGTAAGATTCCGCATATAGAGTCACTTGGTTTTCTATAAAGGCACCATAGCAAATCAACAGGGAAAGGAAAGCCTTTTCTATAAATGATGCTGGATTAACTATTCAGCAAATCAATGAACCCCAAGTACTACCTATACCATATACTAGACTTAACCTTGAGATGAATCATAGACCTGAAGGTTTCCTAAGCCTCTTTAAGGAAAGTTAGAAGAATACCTTTGTGAGCTTAGGATAGGCAAAGTTTCTTGTTGTCGTTTTTTTGTTTTGTTTCATTTTGTTTTTTAAGCAGCAGATAGTAAGCAGTAACCACAAGAAAAAGAATTTGCAAAATTAGACTTCTCCAAAGCAAAAACTGCTCAGCTTTCTTCTGGTCTGAGGCAGACTTACTTCTTTTCTGACAAACGATTTGTAACCAGAGTATTTAAAGAAATCCTTAGTATCAGTAATAAAAAAAAACCCCACAAGCCCATATAAAAATTGAACAAGGAGTTATACAGACACTTCACAAAAGAAGATACGCAAATGATCTGCATGCACATGAAAATATGCTTAATATCACTAGCCATAAGAGAAATGCAAATTAAAACCACACTGAGATTCTCTTTCACTTTGTAAGGTGGCTAAAATAGAAAAGAACACCAAATATTAGCAAGAATGTATATTTGCTGACACAATCTTTTCAGATAAATGTTTGGCTCTTTCTCACCAAGTTAAACATGTATCTATCCCATGACCCAGAAATCCATTCCTAGGTATTTATCCAGAGAAACGAAAACATATGTCCACAAAAACGCCTCTATAAGAATATTCATAGCTGCGTGAGTCATGATTGCCAAAATCTGGCAACTCCAACATCTACCACAGGAGAACAGACAAGCACGTTCATAAGTGTAATCTGCTCAGCAATAAAAAGAAATCAGTTACTGAAACCTGCAAGCAACTGGATGAATCTCAAAAATATTAAGTGGAACAAAAGAAGTCTGACATCAAAGAGTACAAAGCATATTATAATTCCATTTTTAAAAGTCTAACATAATCAATGGTGATAGAAATCCAGACAACAGTTGTCTCTGGCAAAGACTTGGGGGGCTTTAGGGAACATTTTTAAGTGATAGTAATATTCTATATCTTGTGTGCTTTGTTTTAGGGTTTGGATTAATTGGGTATGTACATTTGCAAAACTCACCAAACACTTAAGATCTGTGCATTTCTTTATATGTAAATTATAGCTTAAAAAGAAACAAGAAACCATTGAGTATCTGCTATATATCAGGCATTGTTCTAGGTGCTAGTGATAGAACTGTACACAAACTGACAGAAACACCTCTGCCCTTGTGAAGGTTAATTCTAGATTATGTAAACAAACTTCTGATGTGCTAAACTGAAGCATGCAATTACAGGTTTACCCCTGCCCGGAAAAAGAGGCTCAAGGTATCACACCTCCTCGGCCCTCCCCATTAGCCACCTTACTACACTGGTGGCCAATGGCCTTGTGAGAGACAGGCCAGCCCACCTGTTGGGAAGTGGTGTGTCGGCATTCGGCATTTCCCATAGGACAAGATGTACTAACTGAACTGAAGACCTTTCTGGGCCATATTTCATTTCTGTGTAAAGCAGCATTCATTCAATTACATGCCTTGGGTTGGATTCACGGGAACAGCCTTGGTTTGGGCCTAGGGTGCAGGGGAGGCAGCAGTGAGGCTGCTGCAGAATCTGTGATCTTATCCGTGGGCAGAAGCTGGGCCCTACGCTGACCTATTAAGGGTGTGCTTTTACCAAGCGCTTTGGGCAGACTTGAGGGAGTACAGACGGCTAAGACAGGAGTTTAGGGCCAAGTTGCACACTGGCAACTCCAGCCAGCCTAGGGGCTGTCAGCCTTTTGTGGACTGGCTAGGCTCTTTGTTTCACCTCCTTGTTTTCCCTTTGGCATAGCCAACTCCAACACAGCTTTGGCTGAGAAAGTTAACAAGGTGACCTGAGAAGGTAAGAAGTCATTGTGGAGACATGTCTTTGTTTTAGTTCACCCCAGAAAGCTACTTGATAATATACTATTAGAAGGCAGAGTGCCAAGATGCAGTATGAATATATTGTGGAGGGTGCTAAAATGGGTGAGGGTGGGAAGTTGCTAGTAGGAATGACCAAGGTGATTTTCAGGGTTCTTTCTAGATGTCAACAATGTGTGATGTTGGATGCCTTCTTTTTCTACTAAGAATTTGACAAAGTTTTATTACTACCAATATTTACATAATGACTTCTATTTTATAAAGCACATTTCTTATAATAATCACAGCTAGCTTTATTGATTGTTTGTGTTGGGGAGGGCTATCTTAGGTTCCCCTAGAAGTAGACTCTGTAAAAAGAATTCAAGAGTGAGGTGCCTGGGTCGCTCAGTTGGTTGGGCAGCTGAATTCAGCTCAGGTCATGATCTCATGGTTCGTGGGTTCGAGCCCTGCATCAGGCTCTGTGCTGACAGCTCAAAGCCTGGAGCCTGCTTCGGATTCTGTGTCTCCCTCTCTCTCTGCCTCACTCCTGCTCATGCCCTGTCTCCTTCTCTCCCAAAAATAAACATTAAGAAAAATTAAAAAAAAAATTCAAGTGCAAATTAAGCCTCTCCCAATTCATTTGGAAGATAGACGAAAATTGGTAGAGGAGCAGGGAAGTGAGACAGGGAGGAAAAGTCAGCCAATAAAAGGTGCATTTGGGGGCCAATTCCCACTGGAAGAACATGAGACAATACCTGAGTTATCCTACCTCAGAGGGAAGGTTACTGGGTCATTTATGTAACTATCATTATACATCGGTTGAGGGCTGTTTCTTGGAGGGACACTCATTCTCTGGCATATTGAGCCCACCTCTTGGACAGCAGAGCTGGTCGGGCAGCAAGAACATGCCCTCAGAAAAGAAATGCAGATATCGGCAATTGGAGGTGGAGCTGGCGATCCCTGAACAGTAAGATGGGTGGGAGACCAATGGCATGTGTTATGCAGCACTGTGCTAAATACTTCATACGCATTTTTGACTGAACAGTCACAACAACTCCATGACTTGGTATCATGGCTTCCATTTTAAGAAGAGGCAGCTAGGACACAGAGAGGTTCAACAGCTTCATCAAGGTTGAATGAGGGATGGAGAGTTGGAACTTCTGACCCCAGAACTCATTCTTACTGTGCTGTTCTGTGTTGTGTTTCTTAATTCCTTTATCTCCACACTAAACAAGAGACATTTCTCTTCATTTTATTACATAAGGAAATGGAGGCTCACCAGGTATCAGACAACTTGCTTGCAGTCTTCCCATGAGCTGGAAGGAGAGCCCAGGCTGCCCTCTGAAGCCCACATACATCCCCAAAATGCCCTGTCTGGCTATGAGCTTTATGCTCCTCATTTGCCTGCCTCCTCACTAAGGACTGTGGTTTTTCTTATGCTCTAGTCTTTGGAAGGTTTTATTTATAACTCCCTCTAAACGGGCTTCCCGAAAAACCCATCGTTCCGTACAGCAATGCTTAGAGCTAATTGCTCAGGCAGCCTCTTTCATCAGCCTCAACTTAGGGAGAATTTACTTGATTTACTTGCTTTCAATTTCTAAGCCTTCGTTTGTTTGCTCCCTTAAACAAATTAGACCTCAAGTCTTTGAAGATGGACTATCAGAGAGGATATACTCTGCATTCAGCATAAAAATTAAGCGAAGTCTAAGATCAGGTGTTTAGAAAGAGATATTTTGGTCACATTTGATCACAGTAAGCTAATCTTTTTCTGTGCTTAAATTTTCCCTTTGAACTCAGAGGAAAAATACCTTCTTGAGCCGCTAAGACCACCTGGTTTGACCCTAGCATTCCTGTAGATGTCTGAGCCACAGCTAATTAGATAGCAGACAGGAAGATCTTATTCTACATACAAAAGCCCAGCAAATATAAGGGTGAGAATTCTGACAGAGCCAAAGAAATCAGGAGACACCGTAGAATAATACTCCCCCAAAATGGCCCAAAGAAGGCCTCATCCATGGCTTGAATTCTTCCACATAACCAAAGGAGAATTAATTTAGTTCTCCAGGTTTCCATCCCACTGGAGGTTAGCCATTGGCTTTACATCCATATACCTGGCTTTCTATCTCTGTGTGGGGAGATGTGTCAACCACTGAGGTATGCTGCTGAGATACCCTTTCGAGAGAACCTGCTGCAAAGAGGGTAGCTGGCAGGTATCTTCAAGATGCTACAAATTCAGATCTCCTGCAGACTTCACATTGAGGCCATGCTCTCTCTGGTTTGCCTCCAGCCAGGACTGACCATAGTAGAGACACCAAAGCCATAACATTCCTATCAGACATAAAACTCCTATGATAGGAAATATTTCCTCTGGGGCTCCTCATCTGCCTAGGTCTTCTCAGATCTGCTCTGCAGTCTGGGTTCTCCTTCATATCCCTTCTTAACTCTCTTCTTTTAAACATCACATTCTGAAGACAATCCCCACCTACTTCTGCTCCTTCTTCACAAACATTCCCCCAATGAATCTCTAACACATCTAATTCTATTTTGGTGTCCCTACTTGGAGCACTCACGCTTTTACAGTTGGTACATAGAATGGGGTTTTGGAGACTAGCTCACTCACCTCATGGCTAGCAAAAAGAATCCTAGCCCAAATGAAATGTGGTATAAGGATAGTTCCCGGAATAAAGTGGTATGCCTCAAATGCTGAAGGTTTCATGGTCAGTGACCTAGAAAAATGTCCCCATGGAGGAGAATGTCTTTGCCAATGAAGTGATTCAGGCATTTGAAATACATGAGGGAAACAACTCCAAGGCCAGTTGTTACTAAATTGTACTGACACACTGGAGAGGGATAAACAGAAACTTAGGGCCATTAACAAACAATTCAGGACTAAGTGTGAGGACTGTACAGCCTCTCTGGAAACTTACACAGTCTCTCATCTCCTACAATGGAATAAAGATCATAGATGAAGAGTCTGGATCTAACAGTTTCTTAGAGCTCCAGAGACAATTAAATGCTCAACCAAGACAAGGCCATTATGCTAAGGTCTGGGCCCTAGCTGGGAAAACTTTGGACCATGAAACTTTGGATGGGGGGCATCTGGGAGGATACCCCTCCAAATTTTACTTATGTCCTGGCAGATGGTAAAAGAAGGAGTTTTAAAATTCAGAAGGAAAGAATACTAGAATCAGTAGTTTATGTGAGATCAGAAGAGCCACCAGAGGGACTGTATTGCATTGGAGAGTTCAGAGGACACAGTCTTCATCAGGACCATCAGGAATATGCTACGAAGTTCAGTAGTGGCAGGACAAAGCTGGGCTTACTGATAGCAATGGAAAGTGGAGCCTGGAAGTAATAGAGGCCAGGTGGCAGCACTGGACCACTAGAGCTAGGGGGCTGCAATTACCATAATGCCTGGCAATGTCAGAGAGGCAGCCAAGGACCCTTGACCACAGAGAATTGTGGAGATGGTCAGGGGAACGTGACTAAATAGACAAGAAGCCAAATGTACTGCTTAGTACAATCAGAAGAGGAAAAGAATAGAGGAGAGGGAGACTAAAGGCAGTTACCTCAATAGAAGGTCATGATCATTTACTCAGTGAGTAGCCCTGAGACAGTTTTCTGATTTGAAATCCAATGACTGAAGAGGTGGCCAGATCTCCAGGAGAAGGGCCCTGCAACAGATGGCAAGTATAAACTACAATGACTTCCTCAGTCCTGCCTCAAAAACACCTATGGCTATGTACTTGGGTGACTGCGCTGTGGGAAAATATATACTCAGACACTTCAAGAAGTATTAGACACAGAGTCTGAGTTGACATTGACACCCAAAGACCCCAAATATTTTCACAGTCCCATAATGAATGGAGACCTGGCTAGTCTGGTTTACAGTAGGCTCAAGGGTCCACGGAACCATACTTGGCAATTGGAGTACTGACCTCCTGGACTGTGGGTAAGTAAGAGTGAGAATAGTGGGGAAAGGTCAACTGGAAGCCTCTGAAGTAAATAAAAACAGTATCCCATTCAAAGTCTTTTTTTAGAAGGCAGTCGATGGATGACTGGAGACTACCACAACATCAAATAGTAGGTCTGATTACAGTGCTGTTTCAGACATGGTATCTTTGCTACAGCTGATTCATAAGGTCTCAGAGGCAGATGGTTTAAGGCTGTTGACTTGGCTTCTTCATTATTTCTACTCCAATCAAAAAAAAAAATCAGAAAATCAGAAACAGTTTATTTTTACATGAACAGACAACAGTATTTATTTCATGTTGCTCCAGGGCTGTGTTAACTTTCCCATTTGCTCTCATAATACACCTGAATGGTTCTGGTGTATCAGAAGGAAAGAATTCTAGCATTTCTGTGGAAATGGCAGCCATGGAAGTACTCCACTCAGATCTCCTTTCAAGAGAAGCAGCAATGAGCAGAGTAGTTCCTGGTTCCTGGGCAGCTTCAGGCTATCACCTTGTTTCTAATGCAGCATTCATTTTGTGGCCTTGCTTTCCATGGGCTCCTGCTAGCCAGTGACCAAGCACAGGAAGGAACTGAGAGCTGGGCCATACCTGCTCCAGGTGGGACTCCTGTAATGGGCAGTGTTTGCACAGGGGTCCCTCTTGGTCTGGCTGAGAAGTTATCAGAGTTTCACCAACATTGAAACCTTTTCCTATTCAGTTCTCCCCTCTTCCCTCTCCTTGAACAGCTATTAGCCCTGCACAGGGATCTGAAGGCTCTCTCTGCTCACTCCTGCTCCCTCTCCCCTGCCCCTTTTATAAACATTTCCCTTCTACATTTTTTATTCTGGTTGGGATCTACTTCTTAGAGGACCCAAAATGGCACAGGAGGCCATAGAAAAAGGCAAATAAAATTCCTCCACAAAACAAAACAAAACAAAACAAAACAAACAACAACACATGTATTGCTGGATGGAGAAGTGATTATTGGGCAGGATTTTCAGATATACACTTTACACTTTCTGGACATTTTCAAAATTGCAAGGAAACAAGAATAACTGTCTTGGAAAAAATCTTTAGCCCAAAGCTATTTTCAAGTGTCTCCATAATTCCAAGTTCTATTAACTTGTGTGGAAGCTCTTATATTTGTCAGATCAAATTCTTGTTCTCTGCCCAATTTGGAAGTTTGCCTTCTGAGTGGCAAAGCACAATAACTGAACTTATGGTCCTGAATGTTGATTGGAAGAGGACTGGCCCAAATCTTATTTCTCCCCAGTCTCTCTGGGATCACTAAGGGCAGCACTCCTCTTGACTTTCAGAGGAGGTCGTGAAAAAGCATTAGCACTTTGCGCTTTATAGTTTGTCTTGATGGACTGCAGAGCACCTCCTTATCCATCATCTTATTTTCAACTGTGCACCTACCAGGTGAAGGAGAGTCTCTGGTAGCACCTTTTTTTTTTTTTTAAAGCAATTGGATGATTTGCCACTTCTGTCTTAGTATATGCTTGAAAGTAAGATATACAGTTGACTCTTGAACAACATGAATTTGAATTGCACGAATTCACATATATGTGGATTTTTAAAAATACAATACTGTAAATGTATTTTCTCTTCCTCATGATTTTCTTGTCTCTAGCTTTCTTGATTGTAAGAATACAGTATATAATACATATACAAAATATGTGTTAAACAATTGTTTATATTATCAGTGAGGCTTTCATCAATAGTAGGCTGTTAAGTTTTGAGGAGGCAAAAGTTTCAACTGGCCGGGGTGGGGGTGCCCCAAATCCTGCAAGTGTTCAAATGTCAACTGTAATTGTAAATTTAATTACTGAAACTAGAGAGGCCAAACCAAAAAAGTGACATCCCCTGCCTTTGGTAGAAGAAACATAAACCAAGCCATATGGGAAATGGTTGAGAAACAAACTGATGCTAAAAATAGGTCAGAAAGAAAAGAGGACTCTACTCTTTGCTTGTAAAAGAAGCACCAAGTGCTCTCCCTACAACAGACCATCTTCTTGTGTCTGTATCTTTTTAATAACTGGCTGGAAGACTGCCGAAACTACATTCATATTTCTTCTCCCAAATCAATAAATGAAAGAAGAAAATATCTATGACTTGGTTGAAGCAAATCTTCTATCAAATGTGACTCATTACATGAATGGAGGAAATGAGGCTGGATTAAAATGGCCTTCATTACAATACTAATAGTAATAATTATTACTAATTATTACTATTTATTACTAATTATTACTATTACTAATAATTATTACAATACTAATAGTTACAGTTGCTGAATGTGTTCAACAAGCCATGAGCTTTCCACACAATGCTCTCACCCCACAAAGATCCTACAAAGTCAGTATAATTTCTCCCACTGGACAGGGGAGATCCCTAAGACCCAGAGATGCCTGATAAGTTTCCTGGGGTCAACCAACTGGGACAAGGCAGAACCCAGGTGGGTCGATGCATGTCCAAAGCTACTTCATCCTCTCACCTTCCTCTCTTCAGGCAAGAAAGACATGGGGGAAGGGAAGGGAGAGGCTGGGGTAAGATGGTTTTCAGAGCAATGGCAGACCCTTGTAATGAACAATATCAGACTTTGCACAATGAATTTTCTAACAGCTGGAAAGAATGAGAGCAACACTAATAATTGTAGGGATACTTTAAGATCTTGTGAATAATCTTGGTGGGGAACATTAAAAAACAAGATGAATTCTTCCTTTTCTAAACTCCTCTGCACTTCATTTGAGCACGTCATTTGGAGCATATTAGGGCTCAATAGACATTTTGAACCAATAAATAAATTTGTACCTCTATTAAAATAGCATTGGCTTTTTACCTTGTGCTGTAGGTATTTCTGTGTGCTTTAAATCTCCCCTCCTAGATAGTGTCTTAATATCAATAGCCTCTAGCATTTATGTAGTAATTTATGGTAAAATTTTGTGTACATCATTTTACTCAGAGCAGTTCTATGAGGTTTGAAAGGAAGGCATTCTTCTCCACATTTTAAGGACTTTGAGACTCAGAGAGAAAGGATTTGCTCAAAGTCACATTCCTAGCAAGGGGGAAAGTTTGAGCTTGAATTAACAATTTCTAATTTCACATGTTTTTCTTTCAAATATACAGAGTCCTCTTATGGAAAACTGTCCCTCTAATTCATCATTGCAGTGTGACATAGCCAAGCCCTACACCTTACTCATGATAATGTTCCATAGTATCTGTTGGGTCATTTTTATGAATGAGTGACTGGAGGAGGAAAGGCATGACTGAAACCCTTCTAAGAAATGGGTGAATGAGGTTTGCATTTGGGCAATTTGACTTTCAGATCTGGGTGGAAAGTGTTCTAGTAAATTCCTCTGTATACTCACACTTAAATAAATGTCCTCCCAGATGTCCTCAAAGGAGACAGTTTTACCACACTTTCTAGTTGAAAAATATTCGTGTTTGGTCCTTCCAGAGGCCATAAATCTCTCTAATCAGTGCCTAATGGTCTTGGGGATGACTCTGAGCAAGTATCCCATTAATTGAAAGAAGAATGTTGTCATCTGCCACAGGGATTTCTCATCATGTTTCATCAGATTCAAAACAGAACCCTGTTTGGAATTCTTTTATGAACAGTGTAATTACACCACATCCTATGGTGTTTGGAAGTAGTGCTCACAATTAGCATCTCTGTCATGAGTGGGAAGTGATCCATGCTAAATAGGAGCTGGGCCAGATGGGTCTTGCTAAGACCCTCTCCCCTCCGCCTTCAGCTCCATTAAATTAAGTTGTCCCTACGTGTGTGCAAAAGAATAAATCAATCTTTACTTCTGTGTGTATTAAAGAAATGCATCCGCTTCCATTAATTAAAAGTCAAGTGCTTCTGTTTATAGTGATCAGGATAGAACAGACGCTTATGCCAAAGAATTCCAGAGAAGCAGATCCTGGTGAGATGCCACGGTCCTCAGCAGGCTGCGCAGCAAGAGGAGCTCAGACATGAGCTGACCTGTCCTTGTCCTGGAAGGTAAGGGGCAGCATCCCAGCAAGCCTGGGGCCTCTAGCCCCTATTGGCAAGTGGCCCCTACTTGGGAACATGGCTGATACTCTCCAGGGGCACATAGAACACAAGGCCCTGCCTGATGAACAGCTGCCATTGGGTCTGCTGGTCATGCGTAGCAGCAAACACTTTATCTTGGGATCCGCATTTTCCTCCTGACTTTGAGACTTGTTTCTTATCTACCTTTTCACTTCAAATTCCTCCCCTACTCCCAACAAATATAGACATAGGCACTCAGAGTTCTGTTTCCATTCTTCCCTTCTTTACTTGAAGCTGTTCCTAAGTCATGTCTCAACCATTTACACCTTAGTAAGAAGTTCAGCCAATGTTTGGCTCCCCATGTATATTATGTTATATATTGTATGTATATGTATATATAGCATATACTATGTGTATATATATATGTGTCTATATATAGCATATATACACATATATATAGTATATATATAAACATACATATAAGCTTAGTTCCTCATTATAGGAAGAAAGGTTTTGTGCCTAGAAAATTTTTTAGACTTCTTTCTTATATATCGGTATAATTTTCTGTCATAAAATAAATCTCATAATAGACAGGGGAAAGTTTTTAAATAAAAGGTAAAAGAATTTGACATCAATCCTATCCCTCAGAAGTGACCACCTTAAATATTTAGATGTATTTTTTTAATCTCTTTCCACTTATAAAATTGTAAAATATTTGCTGATTACAAAAAAAGTAGAGAGGGGTGCCTGGGTGGCTTAGTCGGTTGAGTGTCCGACTTCAGCTCAGGTTGTTATCTTAGGGTTCATGGGCTTGAGCCCCGTATCGGGCTCTGTGCTGATAGCTCAGAGCCTGGAGCCTGCTTTGGATTCTGTCCCCCCTCTCTGCCCTCCCCCACTCACACTCTGTCTCTCTCTGTCTCTCAAAAGTGAATAAACATTAAAAAAAATTTTTTTTAAAGTACAGAGAAATTCTTATTCTCTTGTTTTAGGCATAATTCCAACAAGCTTGGTTTCATTTCTCAGTCCATAGATTAGAGAAAGCGATTTTAAAACAGGGAGATTAACAGGGGAAAACACCAAGTAAAAAAGAATTGAGACTCCTCAACTCTCCTATGTTTATCCTTTTGCAGGCTGATGAATGAGAAAAACAGAATCAGACAAAAGAACTGGGGGCAAATGGTTCCTTGTATACAACTTGAAACCGAATCATCAAGAAGGCAACCGACTGAATGGGAGAGGATATTTGCAAATGATATACCCAAAAGGGGGTTCATATCCAAAATATATCAAGAACTTGTACAACTCAACACCAAAAAAACAATCCGATTAAAAAATGGGCAGAGGAGGGGTGCTTGGGTTGCTCAGTCATTGAAGTGTCAGACTCAATTTCAGCTCAGGTCAGCATTTCATGGTTCTTGAGTTCAAGCCCTGCTTTGGGCTCTGCACTGACAGTGTGAAACCTACTTGGGGTTCTCTCTCTGCCCCTCCTCCTGCTCTCTCTCTCTCAAAATAAATAAACATTTTTTTAAATGGGCAGAGGAACTGAATAGATTTTTTTTCCAAGAAGATATACGGATGTCCAAGAAACACATGAAAAGATGTTTAACATCACTCATCATCACGGAAACGCAAATCAAAACCACAATGAGATATCACCTTACACCTGTCAGAATGGCTAGAATCAAAAAGATAAGAAATAACAAGTGTTAGTGGGGATTTGGAGAAAATGGAACCCCTATGCACTGTTTGTGGGAATGTAAATTGGTGCAGCCACTGTGGAAAACAATATGAAGATTTCTCAAAGAAATAAAAACAGAAATACCATATAATCCAGTAATTCCACTACTTGGTATCTATCTAAAGACAATGAAAATGCTAATTCAAAAAAATATATGTACCCCTATGTTTATTGCAGCATTATTTACAATATCCAAAATATGGAAGCAATCTAAGTGTCCACTGACTAATGGAAAAAAATGTGCATATATATATATATACATACACACATATGTGTGTGTGTATGTGTGTGTGTATGTGTGTGTGTGTGTGTGTGTGTGTATATATATAATGCAATATTAGCCATAAGGAAGAATGAGATCTTGCCATTTGTAACAACAGGGATGGAACTAGAAGATATAATGCCAAGTGAAATAAGCCAGACAGACAAAGATAATTACCATATGACTTTGCTCATAAGTGTAATTTAAGAAACAAACAAAAAAAATGACAAATAAAGAGGGAAAAAAAGACAGACAAAAACCAGACTCGTAAATACAGAGAACTGATGGTTACCAGAGCAGAATTGGGTGGGAGGATGGGTAAAATAGGTGAAGGGGAGGGGGGGGTTAAGAATACACTTATCATGATGAGCACTGAGGAAAGTATAGAATTGTTTGATCATTATATTGTACACCTGAAACTAATATACCACTGTATGTTAATATAATTAATAAACAAAATAAATTAAAAATTTAAAAATAAACTAGAGAGGGTTGCAAGGGTTGCGATAAATTTTAGCAACCTTTCCATTGCAATTCAGGTCTTTGGAAATGTTAACATTGGGAAGAAATAATACTCGATGTATGCTGCGTTTATAATTTAGTTAGCTCTTTGACAAAATTTGTCTTTGTAACAAGTGTGTGAACCCCAGTAGGCAAACATTTTGCTTAAGAACAAGAAAACTGAGTCCCAAATAGGCTTCAGTGTCTTGCCTGGGTTGGCCAAGCAGTGGTTCTTCTGGCTCCTCACCTTGCCTGTTTCCTGCCTGACAATGCCACCTTCCTTTCCTGGAACCCTTCCCTGGAGACTTGTGCCTGGGCACTATAAGGTCAAAGCTAAGAACACTGATTTGACAAAGGTGACTTCTCTATGTGGTCGTTAGAGCACACACCTGAGGGTCAGACAGCTCAGGTTTGACTCCAGGCTCCTTCACTTACTAGCAGTGTGACCCCTTTGACCCTTGATTTTTCATATCTGTAGCATGTGGTTAATATCCGACCTACATCGTAGGGTTACTGGCATAATTAAGGAGTTAATTAACATAAAGTATTTAGACAAATACTTAGTGCTAGGCAGTAAGTACAATATACCAGCACCCCACCTATGACAAAATAGATGTGAATTTAGGGGAAAAAATTATGGTTTAAAGTGAGTGATTTAAAGAATGAATAATGCATTTGTGCATTTCATAGATTATTTTAATGCTGTTGTCCTATTTTACTGTTAAGTAGGTTTTGTTCCAATTTAAAATAGTTTATTTTTTAAAAGTTAGCTTTATGGCTCAACAAACTATTTATGTTTGAGCTCCACCAAATTAGTATAGTCTGTCCTTGATTTTGATTTATGGTGTGATTCAAGTCCCTGTTTTTATCAAAATTTGGGAACAGTGTTAATGACATATTAGTAAAAGGAAATCTTTTCAGTAAAAAGTTTTAAATACATTAACAAGGGGCATGCTGTACTCCCCATCCCAACCCCCACTCTCAAGCCCCAGAATGGGTCCTGCTTTAGGGAAATGAAGTCACCCCCCCTTTTTTTTTTAATTATAAAAATACCTGGTGCACCTGGGTGGCTTAGTCGATTGAGCTTTGGACTCTTGATTTCGGCTCACGTCATGATCTCATAGTTCATGAGATCGAGCCCCGCGTTGGGCTCTGCACTGAGTAGAGCGTCCTGTGATTCTCTCTTTCCCTCTCTCTCTTATCCTCCCCTACTCTCTCTCTCTCTCTCTCTCAAAAAAGTTAAAACTACCTTTATTTAGGGGTGCCTCGGGATGCTTTATTTAGCCTCCGACTCTTGATTTCAGCTCAGGTCATAGATCTGGTGGTTTGTGGTGTCAAGTCCTGTGTCAGGTTCTGCACTGACAGCATGGAGCTTACTTGGGGTTCTCTCTCTCTCCCTCTCTCTCTGACCCTTCTTTGCTTGCATGCACATGTGTGCTCTCTATCAAAATAAATAAACTTAAAAAATACCTTTATTTAATACCAACTGTGCAATATTTATAGGAAGCCAAGAAAGGATCCTATTCTAGTGGCAGCTGGGGTGATTGGAAGGGCCACTGGGAAGCTGTCAAAAGCTCACATTTAGTCTTTAGCAAACAAAAATTCTCATGTTATTTGATGCAAAACCCTCCTTTTTTCTGACATGATTCTGGAATGGGCTGGGAGGTTAGGAAAGAAGGATGAGCTGCATGGTGGGAGCCAGTGAAGACATCTTTCTTTTCATGCTTATTATTAAAGCAGCTCCATAGGAATTGTGCCCTTTCTCTCTCTCTGTTCTCTCCTAATTATTTATTTCCATTTATGAACATAATTGCTATGCAATTGTAATACGTGTACTACTTGGCATTCTTTATTTTTCACTGAGAAGCAATTTAAAAATGTTTCCACAAAGTTTTCCCTTTTCTCCTTAAAATTGTGTGATGTTTTATCTTATAAATCTGGTACAAGTTTATTTGACCTTACCATTGGGCATTTTCCAATATTTTCCCAGATACATCTTTTTTACATGTAATTTTTCTTTTATTTTTCTTCTTTTGAGTTATTTTGGAACCATTTCCCAAGGTTAGGACTAATAGGTCAAAGAATATAAGCACTTACTTGGAGGTTTTGTCACATAACAGTGTTAGGACTTCCAAAAAATGTGAATAAACTGAGAGTTATGGAGGTGACTCTTTTTAAGAGAAAATGAAATAGGATTTTCTATCTTCAAGAAAAGAAAAGCAGGCTAGGAGAGTAACTGAAAGAGAAAAGAGTCATGAAGAATAGCTTTAAGGGCCCTTTACACATAGAATGGATTGTAAATAGTCCTAAAACCTATAAGGAGAGGCCAGAAGGGGCATGGAAAAGGAAAATACGGCTTCACCTTTTAAAAGGAGACTGATCACACATGAAGCTAATCTGTAAAAAAGTCCATTGCTTCTCCCTTTTACTTGAAAGGCATCCAATGGAATCATTTCCATAAATTAGTCTCCTGGCCATGAAGTTTTACTGTTGGGGCTTTGTGGTACCCTCAGTCCTCACACACTTCCAGTTTATTTTTAATCATTTGGATGTGCTCTTGGTGAAGTGGGTACTTTTCCCATCAGAAGATTATGAAAGGAGCCTCACATGTCCAGCAATTGTTAGAATGTAGAAGTTTACATTGCCAAACGCTGGGGCTCATGTATTGAGCCATTCAATAAATGGGAGAAGAGAGGAGGTGTCACTGTGGGAAGAGTGTGAGCTTTAGTCTCCCGCTAGTGAATCTCACTTGTATAACAAAGCATCCCACACAGGTGTTTCTACTGACAATACTGAGCTGAGGGCCCTCTTCCTCTGATATTCCCAGCACGTGTCACACTAAACACTTGGTAGTCATCTTCTGTTTGCTGATCCTTAAAGATAACCTTGCCATGGCTGGTTTTCTTTCTTTGAGCATGTGGGCAACATGGGCATAAGTTCTTTCAGTCTGCAAGAATCCCAAACTCAAGGGCATGACAGATTTCAAAATCAATAGGTCAGATGTTTGTTAACTGAAAATATAGTAAGTTATGGTTTCCCATTAGATAAAATTAGGACCTTTCACTATTTAATCATGTTTTATGTACAGCTTTTAGATATTGTTCAGTTGTTGAAGTGTAAGTACATATGTGACTTAATTTGATCCTCACAAGGTCGGAAGCATTATTAGTCCACGTTACAAATGGTGGGGAAAAAAACCAGAACACTAGATTACGTTTTCCAAGTTGATGGAACAAGTGAGCAGTGGGGCTGTAGACCTATATATAACCTGCGCCATCAGACTCTAAGCCCAGTCTCTGACCGTGGGAGCAGTTTCACTATGATATGTTGTGCAGAAGATCGATTCAAGTTACGTCTGAAGGGAGTTCTCTGTGCCTCTTGGATTTCAATGCCTTTTTCCTTCCCCAGATCAGGGAAGTTCTCAGCTATGATTTGTTCAAGTACACCTTCCACCCCTTTCTCTCACTCTTCTTCTTCTTCTGGAATTCCTATGATACGGATATTGTTCTGTTTGATTGCATCACTTAGTTCTCTAATTCTCCCCTCATACTCCTGGATTTTTTTATCTTTTTCTCAGCTTCCTCATTTTCCATAATTTTATCTTCTAATTCACCTATTCTCTCCTCTACCTCTTCAATTCGTGCAATGGCCACCTCCATTTTATTTTGCACCTCATTTATAGCATTTTTTTGTTCCTCATGACCATTTTTTTAGTCCCTTGATCTCTGTAGCAATAGATTCTCTGCTGTCCTCTATGCTTTTTTCAAGCCCAGTGATTAATTTTATGACTATTATTCTAAATTCTTGTTCCGTTATAGTGTTTAAATCTTTTTTGATCAATTTGTTAGCTGTTGCTATTTCCTGGAGTTTCTTTTGAATTCTTCTGTTTCGTCATTTTGGATAGTCCCTGGAGTTGCAGGGAACTGCAGGGCTCTTCCCCTGTGCTGTCTGGAGTAACTTGTGTTGGTGGGCAGCCGCAGTCAGACCCGATGTCTGTCCCCAGCCCACTGCTGGGGCCACAGTCAGACTGGTGTGTACCTTACCTTCCCCTCTCCCAGGGGCAGGACTCACTGTGGAATGGTGTGGCCCCTGTCTGGGCTACTTGCACACTGCCAGGCTTGTGGTGCTGCTTTGATAGGATCTGGTGTATTAGCCAGGGTGGATCCGCAAGGTGGTGCACAGGGGTGGGAGGGACAGGTTCAGTTCGCTTTGCTTTGCTGTTGGTGGTCCCCTGAGGGAGGGTCCCTGCAGCACCAGGAGGGAGGCAGACCCGTCAGAGGGATGGATCCACAGAAGCACAGCATTGGGTGTTTGTGCGATGCAAGCAAGTTTGGTGACGGGAACCGGTTCCCTTTGGGATTTTGGCTGGGGGATGGGCAAGGGAGATGGTGCTGGTCAGCGCCTTTGTTCCCCGCCAAGCTGAGCTCTGTACTCTGGCACTCAACACCTCTCCCTCCCGGTGTCCTCTTGCCCTCCTGCTCTCCCAGCAGAGCTGTTGACTATTAACATTCCAGATGTTAAGTCCCGCTGGCTGTTAAGTCTCATGCAGTCTGGACCCTCCACTTTTGCAAGTCAGACTTGGGGATTCCGCCTTGCGGGGCAGGCTGCCCCTCCACTGCCCCGGCTCCCTCCCGCCAGTCCGTGTAGCTCACACTGCCTCTCCGCCCTTCCCACCCTCTTCCCTGGGCCTCTCGTCTACGCTTGGCTCTGGAGAATCCATTCTGCTAGTCTTCTGGCGGTTTTCTGGGTTATTTAGGCAGATGTGGGTAGAATCTAAGTGATTGGCAGGAGGAGGTGAGCCCAGCATCCTCCTACGCCACCATCTTCTGTCCTTCTCGTGCCTTAAGAGATTTTTATAACATATTCTGAAGAAGCCAGCTCCCTCCTTCTTGCAGCTCTGGCCCTTCCTCATACACAGGCCTGAGACAGTCACTGTGTTTGTCTTCTTCAAGTCAGCACCAAAGTTTTGAGGAAATAAAAGTCTCACTGTGAACAGAGCAGGAGGAGCCAGATGTAAGAATGGCCTAGTTCTAAAGGACAATGGAGAGACAACAGCTTAAAGAATGAAGAAGACACATGTTGAGGAGGGTGTGTGGAGACGTACTATCATGTACTCCTGGTAGGTATTTCTCCTTAGATACACATGTATAAAATACTTTGTATACAAAAATCTTTCTTCTTCAAAATCTGTCTGCTAATCCTTCAACAATGTCATTTCTTTTCTCACTTCTGAACCCATCTGGTCTTCAAATGCTTCCAATTTCCCAAATTTCTCCATTTTGAGGGAGCAGCGAGGTCTTCAGGGAAGCTATTTCCTCATGTGTATTGTTTGTAAAGTACCTGTTTCCAATTATTAAGTGGAGTAGCGCAAGTCCATGCACTCCTGATATGTGGCTATTGTCCCAGCATAATTATTAAAAGTCCCCTCATAGATGACCCATTTTGTGTGGTAAAGTATATGATGACCCTATTTATAAGGCAAGGGCTACTTACATTTTAGTGTAGGAGGATAATAATTTTGCCTAGATGATCTTGAATTCCTCTGTAAGATATGGAAGAGTATCCCACATACCCCAAACTCCCTCAGCTTGAACTTGCTTGGGTTGAGTTGAGAGCTTTCTGAGATGCAGGTCTGAGATAGCCTTGAGTCCTCATTAACAAGATGGGGGCCTGGAGTGTTGTTCAAATGCACTCCCTCTAAGCTGCCACTCTGTTCAAGTTAGATAAGCGGGTGTGGTAGAGCCTTATCTTCCCATGGGTAAGAAGAAAAGTAGAGATACAGAGAGAAATGCTCTTTATGACTGGAAATGCCTCCTCCATCTGTTTGCAATATGAAGGAAGGGAAAAGGAAAAAAAAAAGATGAAGATATTGATTTAAAGCCATCAATGACTCCAGCGTCCTATCTCTCCCTAGTCCCCAGGCACTCATCTCAGTGAGAGAGGTTTTGATAGGAAGCCTGTTCTGGAAGAGACGCTGGTCCCAGAGCTGGTACAGAGCTCCTGTGACGTGGCAGTTTCTATAGAGACGAGTCTCTTTCCTAGGAAAGCTCCGTAGGCAGGATACACAAAACCCTAGCAACCAGTTGAAGGCTTTTTTTTTTTTAATATGATTTTCTGTACTTGAATTCAAAAGGCCCTCCCTTCCCTGGAAAGGCAGCTTTGTGGCAAGCAGGAAAGGGTGGGCTAGTTTTCCTGGGGGCTAAGAGTGTGGAAATAGATTCAAAGACTGTAGGTGAACTAGGATAGGGAAAGGGAGGAAAAGAGATTGCTTCTTACAAAGCCAGGGTGGCTGACTTCAGCCTGAATTCATCTCCCAGCCTGCCCTATGGGAGCCTATCACCACTGCCATGAATCCATGAAATAATACCCTTAGGGACAAAGTAAAACTGCAACTGCCTTAGCAACCTCATCGTTGTCTTCCCTTTCACCTGCCAATTCCAGGCATTTTTAGCAGGGAGAAGTCAAATGCTTAGAGGGTGCAAATCAGACAGCGGCACTCAGGGGAGCCTGCTTACTTGGCATTAAGTAAATGCTCCACTCAGCTGACTTTCAGTTCCTGCTCTTCCCGTCAAATCAGCACAAACATCACTTCTTAAGGAAAGTCTTCTTTCTTAATAAAAGATTGCATTTGGCTACTTGTAAGGAAACCCAACCAAGACGTTGGACCAAATAGGGGTTATTTTTCACCTAAGAAGAAATCCAGAAGTGGAGCCTGCCAGCTGTCATTCATGCCCTGGCTCCCTTTGTCTCTTCGCCTGGCCAGTCTTGGAACGTTTCATCCCCATGGTTCCTCTGTGGTCAAAGACGGCTGTTCTACCTCCAATCATCATTCCAGTTAGGATGAAGAAGTGGCAAAATGGATGAGGAAGGAGTGGTGCCCACATCAAGAAGCAAGACCTTTCCCAGCAGATTTCTAGTTCTGCCTCTCTGAGCAGAACTGGATCACGTGGCTATGCGGGGGATATGCAGGGTTGTTTGTTTGTTTGTTTTAATTTTTAATTAGCTGAGCAAATTGCTACCACAAACAGTGACTGTGTTTTAAGAGCAAAGCTCAGAATAAGTATGGACGAACAGCTAGTGGCATATACTATACCTTCCCTGATCATCTCTCCACATCTACTACCTCCAGGTTAGATTATTTCTCCCTGCACCACATGTAATGGCATGCTGAAAAATGTTTACCAACCAACTCTCTGGAGCAAGAAAGGGCACTAATTTGTAACATTTGCTGATTTCTGTGACATAAATACGTCCGTTATGGTCAATTTCAAGCTACCAACATGACGTCACTGAATATAGAGTTGGGAAGAGATACACAGCAATGCGTTTTTCTATCTAGTACTGCATATACAAAAGACAAATCATCTCAAGAGCATAGATAATATTGAAATATAAAATAATGTCTCTGTTCTACAGACATGTGTTAGAAATCGAGGAGGATGGCAGAGCTTTCTTAGCTTAGAGAGCTCAGCCCCACAAATCTTAGCTTTACATTTAGTTCATGGCCCATGGGACATCTTTTAGAAGATTAACATCTGGTTGCCATTCTGACCTAAGTCAAGCGTTGCTCATACTTTAGGAGCCTACTGCTTCAGTCTCTCACACTCAGGCAGGAATGAGACTGGGAAAACTGGTACCCCTGCCCCCAACTCTTTGGAGTCAGTGTAGCGTAGAGATGAAGTAAAGAAGGAAAATGGAGGATGGAGTAAAATATTACTGAACTGTCTTAGTATGCATAGCTGGTACCACAGCTGGAGAAAGGAGAAGCTAGAATGTCTTCTGCATGTATCTCTGTATTGGGAACTGACCTTGTGCCTCTGGCCACTCTCAAGTTTTATGAGTCCTGAATTCAGTCAATTAACTTGAAAGCTGTTTTTCATTTTCTGCTGTTAAAGCCAAACTCCATGAGGGATGGGTTTTAGGGTTTACTGCCTGTACCACATTAACAAGTTTTCTCTTCTAAAATGAGATGCAAATGTTGCCAACTAGACAGAGGATGAGGCTACCCATGATGCTGCCTTCTGGACTATTCACTGTAGACTGGACCATTTTGGATGCACTCAGTAAAGCTTAAAGAAAGTACAGCATATTACAATGCTCACCTAAGATGGTGAGCAAGATTATTTTCTTTGTGAAACCAAGAGCAAGATGTAACCAGAAACCTCATTTTCAGGCTGTGAGGAAACTCGATTTATCAAAATGACATCAGGCAGAGTCCGTGACTTGATTTATTAAAAACAATTATTCTTGGACTCTTTCAGTGATTGGAACACTCTAAAAAGAAGTACAAACTTCGTTCCAGGTCCTGAGGTAGGTAGAGCAAACGAGGTTCACATTTATTGTGAAGGGACCATTATCCATGCCTGGGGTTCTAGCTTGCATGGATACTTCTAGGTAACCGCTATTGGACAGCTTAAAGAGCCTAAGGAAGTGTACAATACTTGGTTTTTGCAGGCTAACAGACAACACTGTCCCTGTAGTGGCACAAACCTGAACTGCAGGCCTTAGAAAGACCAATCAGCAAAGGGAAGGAGCTATGTTATGCAAATTCAAATATTATAATAACTTATATTTTTATAGCACTTACAATTTTAAAAGTTCTTTCACATTCACTCTCTCTTTTGACTCTCACAACCCATCTGTGAAAAAAAGGCTGGCATTTCATTTTACAGATGAAGTTATAAAGATAAGCTATTTATTCAAAATCATAAAGCTATTAATGGGCTCAGGTCTCCTGACTTTAAAGTTAAGCCTCTTTCTACCACATTGTACTTTTTTCCTCTTCAGGGCCTCAAAATGAACTTGCTCTGTGTCCTATCCAGGTCTGAGAAGTAACCACAATGTGAAAATGAATACTATTGTCTTTTGTCCAGTCCCTATATTGCCCCTGCCCTATGTAACAGTTCAGAAAACAGTGGCTTTACAGGGAAGTGCTTTAACCTTAAGAGATAGTGAGAAAAAAAAAAAAGAGATAAATAGTGAAAATCTCAGGTACTACTGAAAGCAAGTGGAGGAGAGCTTTCCAACTTTAGTGCTCAAACTTCGGTAGCAGCTTCCTATTTTTCTCCTGACCAGTACTGGAGTTGCAAGGAATCTAAAGTTCCAAACTCCTATAACTACCAAAAAGAACAAAATACCTAGGAATTAAACTTACCCAAGAAGGTGAAAAACCTGTACTCTGAAAACTACAAAACACTGATGAAAGAAATTGAAGATGACACAAATAAATGGAAAGGGAGACTATAGTAGTGGGTTGGAAGAATTAATATTATGAAAATGTCCATACTACCCAAAGCAGTTTACAGATTCAATGTAACCCTTATCAAAATACCAACAGTATTTTTCACAGAACTAGAACAAATAATACCAAAATTTGTATGGAACCAAAGAAGACCCTGAAGAGCCAAAAAATGGTCTTGAGAAAGAACAAAACTAGAGCTATGACAATCCCAGATCTCGAGATATATTACAAAGCAACAGTAACCAAAACAGTTTGGTACTGGCACAAAAACAGACACATGGCTCAATGGAATCGAAAGCCCAAACATAAGCCCATGCTTATATGGTCAATTAACGTACAACAAAGGAGGCAAGAATATACAGTGGGGAAAAGAATTTCTTCAACAAATGGTGTTGGGAAAACCGGACAGCTACCTGCCAAAGAATGAAACTGGACTCCACTTTCTTACACCATACACAAAAATAAACTTAAAATGGATGAAAGAACCAAATGTGAGATTTGAAACCATGAAACTTCTAAAAAGTGAGACAGTAATCTCTTTGGCATACACCTTAGCAATATTTTTCTAGATATGTCCTCTCATGCAATTGAAACAAAAGAAGAAAATAAACTACTGGGAAATCTGCACAGTGAAGGAAACCATCAATAAAATGAAAAGATAAACTAGTGAATGGGAGAAGATATTTGCAAAGGACATATCTAATAAGGGATTTATATCCAAAATATATAAAGAACTTCTATCACTCAACCCAAAAAAACAAACAATCCAGTTACAAAATGGGCAGAGGATCTGAATAGACATTTCTTCAAAGAAAACACAGAGCTGGACAACAGACACACTAATCATCAGGGAAATGTAAATCAAAACCAAAATGGGATATTACCTCACACCTGTCAGAAAGGCTAAAATAAAAAATACAAGAAACAGCAAGTGTCAAAAAGGATGTGAAGAAAAGAAAATGTTCATGCACTGTTGGTGGGAATGAAAACTGGTGCAGCCACTGTGGAAAAGAGTATTGAGGTTCCTCAAAAAACTTAAAATAGAAATACCATCCAGGAATTCCACTAGTGGGTATTTACCCAAAGAAAACAAAAACACTAATTTGAAAAGATATATGCACCCCTATGTTTATTACAGCATTATTTAGCCAGAATAATGCTGGGATATATCTTGGCCATATCCCAGCCAAGATATGGAAGCAACCTATGTGTCCATCAACAGACAAATGGATAAAGAAAATGTGATACGTGCATACACACACACACACACACACACACACACACACACACACACAGAGACACACTGGAATATTAGTCATAAAAAAGAATGAGATCTTGCCATTTGTGACAACATGGATGGACCTAGAGGGTATTATGCTTAGTGAAATAAGTCAAAGAAAGACAAATACATTGTGATTTCACTTATATGTAGAATCTTAAAAACAAAACAAGCAAACCAAAAAAAAAAAAAGCAGACACAGACCTAAAGAATTTGTTTGCTACATTCCACTGCCCTAAAATAAAAACTATGAATGTTAAGTATCCCCCCTACAGGCACATGTACACATCCGTATCACAGGCACACATAACACACATACCAATAGGCTCGTTTCTAATGGATATTCATCTCCTGTACCTTTTGCCACAGGCCTTGTCTTTCCCATGACATAGAACAGAGTGGAGGAGAAAGTGACCAAACAGAAACCTCGGCTCTTTCTGCATGGATTCATCTAGTGCTTAGGGCTGTACCACCAAGGGCCTGCCATGTTTATTAGGGCCCATGCACCAGCTACTGCCCAGCAGAGAGCAGGTACCAGAGTGGGAGGGCCTAGCCATCTCCCTGGAAGGGGAATCTCTCCTTACCATGCAACTGCTCTTGTTTGTATATGCACAACTTTGGATGCAATCGCGTTTACAAGTAATTAGATGCTTTTCAACATCAAGCTGCCGAGCTACAGATTTCCAGAAAAGACTCTGGGTAAAACCGTGCAGCCTGTCCTCAGCCTGGCCCCCTGATTCTGCAGGAAAACACTCAAAGGAGAGAGGAAAGAGCCTGGGCAGCCCTGCATTGGAAGACTCAGTTATTGGCATAGTGCCCACCTTGCCAAGGCTACTGCCAGGGCTAACCCAAGGAGATGGAAGCATTGTACATATGCGCTGGGAGGGGGTGCTTCCAATATTCTGGTCTGACTTCTATTCCTTGAATCTATCATTCATATATATATCCCAGGACCAGCCCATGAGGTATGTGCTTTGTGAAACACAAAAAGGATCAGAGCAAAGGTAGCTGAATTCTGAAGAGGAAAAGAAATATGAAAACACTTTAAAGGGAAAGAAAACTGTAGGCAGTGGCTTGAATGGAAAGAGACCAAGAGAAATAAATTAATCCTTCAATTACCAGAGGTACTAAATGGATGGGCTTGTCCCTGCCGCAAGTCAGCAGGCAGCTAGTCAAGATAGAGACATCTACATCTGCCTGCAGTCCAGAACAGAGGTCTGGGGTTTAGTGTTTTGCTAGATAAGCAGGAGGAAAACCTAGAGAGCTTGCTTGATTTCATCAAATGTTTTTGCTTAAAGGCTTAGGAGCTGCCTGGGTTCTTTAACTCTCACCTCTACCAAACAGGTATGGTAGATGAGACGCACAAATGTTCATGTGAATTTAAAGGGAGTATGAGAGCTGTGGTTCTAAAGTCCCAACCCATCAGGCATCAGGGCTGCTGCTTACCAATGTCTTGAAGACACTGAGTGTACACATGAGTCCCAGGGTACAAGCTGAGAGACTTGGGAACCACCGGCTGATGTTAAAAATAACAGTGCTTCGGGTGCAATCACTGTCTACTAGGAACTGCAAAAGGACAAACACATCTCTGAAATTCATGCTGACCCGGGGATGGTGCCCCAGGTAGGCCTAGTAAGAAGGGAAGGGATGAAGAACAACCCAACAGGCTCGAGATAAAATGACCCTGTGGCCTGACTCTGAACACCCCAGCCCCCATCGGGTTCCTGGGTTTGGGCTGATGGTTAAGCTCTTCCAAGGAAGATAAAGATCCTTCTGGGTAAGAGGCCAGCTTGTGGGAGGTGCAGAAAGAATCTGTCCCCCATTTAGGACCCCCAACACGTACTCTGAGTAGAGACCAGAGCACAGAGGCATACTTGGATGAGGGCAAAACCTTGGCTGGATCACGACTCAGACAACAAAATAAGAGGGAGCCCTGAGGGTCTCAACTGAGAAAACAGGATCTTTTCTTTGTGCCTAGTTACCTCTTTATTCCAAAGCACAGTATTTCTGTCCAGAAAACAGAATCTGAAAAAATGACCTTTAATGAAGACCTTAAGATTGGAATACAGCTATGGATTCCCAAGCCTATCCTCCTCATTTTATAGTTGAGGAAATGGAGGTCACCTCCCCACAGTTAGTGGCAGACTTAGGAGTAGAGCCTAGATTTTCTGATTTTCATATTAGCCTCAGGACACTCCACCTTGCTACCTCTACTTTGTGCCCCCTGCAGGAATTTCTAGCCAATCCACCAGTCTCTGTGAACTGAGAATTTTTTTTAATGAACTATTGTTTTTATATAATTTATTGTCAAGTAGCTAACATACAGTGTATACAGTGTGTTCTTGGCTTCAGGAGTAGATTCCCATGATTCATTGCTTATATACAACACCCAGTGCTCATCTAACAAGTGTCCTCCTCAATGCCCATCACCCATTTCCCACCACCCCCATAACTCTATTTAAGAGTTTCTTATGGTTTGCCTCCCTCTCTGTTTGAAACTATTTTTTCTCCTTCCCTTCCCCATGGTCTTCTGTTAAGTTTCTCAAATTCCACATATGAGTGAAAACATATGATATCTGTCTTTCTCTGACTTATTTTTTTTTTAAGTTTATTTATTTTTGAGACAGAGAGAGACAGAGCATGAAGAGGCGGCAGGGGGGTGGGGGTGGTCAGAGAGAGAGGGAGACACAGAATCGGAAGCAGGCTCCAGGCTCTGAGCCATCAGCCCAGAGCCCGACGCAGGGCTCGAACTCACCCACCGCGAGATCGTGACCTGAGCTGAAGTTGGACGCTTAACCGACTGAGTCACCCAGGCGCCCCTGACTGACTTATTTCAATTATCATAATCCCCTCTAGTTCCATCCACCTTGTTGCAAATGGCGAGATTTCATTCTTTCTCAGTGCCAAGTAGTATTCCATTGTATATATAAATCACATCTTCTGTGTCCATTCATCATTTGATGGATATTTAGGATCTTTCCATAATTTGGCTATTGTTGAAAGTGCTGCTATAAACATTGGGGTACAAATTTGAAAGTGCTGCTATAAACATTGGGGTACAAGTGCCCCTAGGCATCAGCACTCCTGTATCCTTTGGATAAGTTCCTAGTAGTGCTATTGCTGGGTCATATGGTAATTCTATTTTTAATTTTTTGAGGAACCTCCACACTGTTTTCCAGAGTGGCTGCACCAGTTTGTATTCCCACCAACAGTGCAAGAGGATTCCCATTTCTCCACATCCTCGCCAACATCTGTTGTTTCCTTAGTTAATTTTAGCCACTCTGACTGGTGTGAGGTGGTATCTCAGTGTGATTTTGATTTGTATCTCCCTGAGGATGAACAATATTAAGCATCTTTTCATGTGTCTGTTGGCCACCTGGATGTCTTCTTTGGAAAAGTGTCTATTCATGTCTTCTGCCCATTTCTTCACTGTATCATTTGTCTTTTCAGGTGTTGAGCTTGGTAAGTTCTTTACAGATTTTGGATACTAACCTTTTATCCAATATGCCATTTGCAAATATCTTCTCCCGTTCCATCAGTTGCCTTTTAGTTTTTTTGATTGTCTCCTTTGCTGTGTAGAAGCTTTTTATCTAGATGAGGTCCCAATAGTTCATTTTTGCTTTTATTTCCCTCGCCTTCAGATATGTGTTGAGTAAGAAGTTGCCGCAGCTGAGGTCAAAGAGGTTGTTGCCTGTTTTCTCCTCTAGGGTTTTGATGGTTTTCTGTCTCACATTTAGGTCTTTCATCCATTTTGAGTTTATTTTAGTGTATAGTGTAAGAAAGTGGTCCAGGTTCATTCTTCTGCATGTCGCTGTCCAGTTTTCCCAGCACCATTTGCTAAAGAGACTCTTTCTTCCATTGGATACTCTTTCCTGCTTTTTCAAAGATTAGTTGGCCATACGTTTGTAGGTCCAATTCTGGGTTCTCTATCCCATTGGTCTATATGTCTGTTTTTGTGCCAATACCATACTGTCTTGGTGATTACAGCTTTCTTGTAGAGGCTAACATCCAGGATTGTGATGACTCCAGCTTTGGTTTTCTTTTTCAACATTACTTTGGCTATTTGGGGTCTATTGTGGTTCCACACAAATTTTAGGATTGTTTGTTCTAGCTCTGAGAAGAATGCTGGTGCGATTTTGATTGGGATTGCATTGAATGTGTAGATTTGCTTTGGGTAGTATTGACATTTTAACAATATTCTTCCAATCCATGAGCATGGAATGTTTTTCCATTTCTTTGTGTCTTCTTCAATTTCTTTCATAAGTTTTCTATAGTTTTCAGCATACAGGTCTTTTACCTCTCTGGTTAGATTTATTTCTAGGTATTTTATGGTTCTTGTGCAATTGTAAATGATATCAATTCCTTGATTTCTCTTTCTGCTGCTTCAGTATTGGTGTATAGAAACACAACTGATTTCTGTACAATGATTTTATATCCTGCGACTTGGCTGAATTCATGTATTAGTTCTAGCCATTTTTTACCAGACTATTTTTTAAGACCAGTTTGGGGTCTACCTCAAAATTGAGTGGAAGGCACAGAAATTTCTCTCTCTCTCTCTCTCTCTCTCTCTCTCTCACACACACACACACACACACACACACACACACAGCCTCACCCCCCTCTCCCTCCCTGCATGGTCCATTTTTGAGAAATACTGAACCTATACCAACACATCATAGTCACCCAAAGTCCATAGTTTACATTAAGTTTCACTCTTGGTGGTGTACATTTTATGGGTTTTCACAAATATGTAATGACATGTATCCACCATTATATCGTACAGGGTAGTTTCACTGCTCTAAAAACCTTTACACAAAGCATTTTCATAGCAACTCCTATAACAAAGAACCAATCATAGGGCTTTGTTTGTGTTAATATGGGATTCATCTCTGGTGCACATCTGTTTGGGTGCTCATTGTCTTGAAGACATACCCCTCCCCCACATTCATTAGTGCCTGGGATGGAAATGTTACAGATATGTAGGCCCAGGAGTAGGATGCAAGCATGTCAGTCTGACCGACAGGATCAAGGTAGGACCAAGCTGTGATGTAGAGTTGTCAGTGTGGACGAAGTTTGTCTTTGGAAGCCCCACAATACCTATGTGCATTCATGCACATGCACACACACACACACACACACACACACCCTCTAGTCCTTTCTTCTAGTACAGCCAACTTCTCTCTATCCTTCCTAAGGATCTTAGTGCCCCTTTGCACCATATTCTGTTCTGTCAAAAAAAAAAATGCTTCTGGGAAGGGATCCAATGCCAATTATTTGCTATTCAGTGTCAACTGAAGCCATCACATTTTCCTTCCCAGGGGCATGTGCACCATGTTTTAAAAATTCCAGGTACTTAAAAGCATGTGGGAAGAAGAATTAGTCCTTGCAATCACCCCAAATAGTATCTGCTGCTCTGCTTCATTATAGCACAGGTGCTGGCCTCCCTTCAGTCAGAGACTGATGAAGAGCCAACACAGGATATAAATAGAGGAGGGGATTTGAAAAAGAAATGGTCATTTGGAGCAAGAACTAAAGTTTTCTTTTTCCAGGGTGCCTGGGTGGCTCAGTTGGTTGAGCATCCGACTCTTGATTTTGGCTTGGGTCATGATCTTACAGCTGTGGGATCAAGCCCCACATCAGGCTCTGTGCTGACAGTGTGGAGCCTGCTTGGAATTCTCTCTTTCTCTCTCTGTGTACCCCACTCCCGTTCACCCTCTCTTTCTCTCTCTCTCTCTCAAAATAAATATTTCTAAAAAAGAAGTTAAAGTTTTATTTTTCTAAAATATAAAGCAGGTTAAGAATAGAACCCTGGCTCTCATGCTATGGGGCAGATGTGCTGGTGTTAAGGAAAGCACACTGAAGAGACCTGGATCCCAGTCCTGGGTTTATGTAAAAGTAGCTGGGTGACTTTGCAAGTCACTGTACTTCTCTGAACCTTGATTGTTCCTCTCTAAAATATGCGAGTTGGATTAAATGGTTTCTGCAATTCCTTCCAGCTCCAACATTTTTCAGTTCTATATTTCAGAGGAGGAACTAAAAGGAAACCAGATAAATCTAGGTTGCCAGGCTTCCCACATCCTTTGCTTTTGACAGAGGTGACTAAAGTGGCTTGAAGAACCTATTTTCACCAAACCTTGCCCTGCCATATCCCACAAAGGAGCTAATGCCTAGCAGATTACAAATAACCCTATGACAAAGAATGCAGCTCTGTTTTTTTTAAACAAGCATACTGATTTTAATAATAGCCATCTCCGGGGCGACTGGGTGACTCAGTTGGTAAAGTGTCCCACTTCGGCTCAGGTCATGATGCCACAGCTTGTGAGTTCGAGCCCTGCATTGGACTCTGTGCTGATAGCTCGGAGCCTGGAGCCTGCTTCTGATTCTGTGTCCCTCTTTCACTCTGCCCCTCTCTCACTCGTTCTCTCTCTCTCTCTCTCTCTCTCTCTCTCAAGAATAAAAAAAAAATGAATAGCTTTCTCCTAGTGTATGTAACTTTGAACCAAACCAAGGAAACTTATGACGGTTCAGCTTAATCTTATAAAATTTTTAATCAGTAAGTGCTGCCTGGAAGAATCTGGCTATTGTGGTATCTCAAAGAGGCAGATACAAGAATAGTTATGCTGGTATTAGATGCAACAGACAAAGCAACTATTGTAACAGAGGGGAAATCTGGGCCGTTGTATCTGATGGAAAGCACACTATTCTTGGAATGGAAGTTCAGATTCCTAGATACAACTTCTGACTCTGATGCCAACCATAGGTAAACTTCATCATTAAGGCAGGAACTATACCTGTCTTACTGACTATTCCAAGTATTGCCTGGCATATAGTAGGGGCTCAATAAATATTTTTTGAATAAACATTTGCAATGTCACATAATCACTGACCTTCAGCTTTGCTTACTTGCTCTTTCATTTGATCCCTTCACTCTGTCTCCCTATCACCAGTTCTTAATCTAGATTATCATTATCTTTGCCTATATTGTTCTAATAGGCTCCTAACATCCTCTATCTAGCCCATTCTCCAAAATGTGGCCAGAGTAATCTTTCTGAAATGAAAGAGTGACCACATTACTCCATATTTGAAAATCAGACCTCTAAAATGTCATATTTATTGGCTTAACATCATTCATAAGGTACTCTTACTTTGTTTTAATGTCTATAGGATCTATAAGGATGTCTCTTTACTTAGTAGCTCAACATGTGGTATTCAGTAAATGTTCTGTATGCACTTGAGAAGAGTATGTTCTGAAGTTGGTGGTTACAATGTTCATTTTGGTCAAGTTGTCTAATCATATTGTTTCCTTCAGGCTTTTTTGATCTACTATAAGTCACTGAATTATATTAAAATCTTCATTTATGATAATGCATTTGTCTATTTCTTTTAGTTTGTCAACTTTTGCTTTACATATTACAATTTAGAATCTTCCTGTTAAACCGACCCATTTCACATAATCAAAATTTATGTTGTCTCTTTTTTTACTGAAGTTTAGCTAGACTTATTAATTTTATTAGTCTTTTCAGCACTATATATCTAGTAATGCTTCTTGACTAAAGTTTTTTTTATATGCAATTAGTATACCTACACCCAAAACTCTTGTAATCTCCTGAGGATTAGGGGCACTAGGAGTATCTTCTGTTATAATATCAGTCTTTTTACCCCAGTTCCTAACACAGAGCTCCTAAATTGCTTGGAATTTCCTGAGTCATAGAAATGCCTTTTGTTCTAATACGGTGATTCTTGGTGGGCTCCTGGATGGGAAACAGTCACCAGAAAGATCAAGCCATGATTAGAAGCTTGTAACTTTCAGCTTCATCCCCTGTCTTCCAGGGAGGGGAGAGGGGCTTGAGTTAACAATTGCTCATGATGATGTCATGATGCCTCCAAAAAAATCCCTGAAGTATCAGGTTCAGAGAGCTTCTGGAGTTGATAAATACATCCATATGCTGGGAGGGTAGTGCATCCCAATTCCACAGGGACAGAAGCTCTTGCACTTATCCTATGTACCTCTTCATCTGTCTGTTCATCTATATCTTCTATCATATATTTTATACAATATAATGAAGTAAATGTGCAGGAGTGTTGCTTGGGTTCTGTGAGCAATTACAGCAAATTATTAAACCTGAGGGTGGCCTTGTGGGAACTCTTGATTTGTAGCTAAGTTGGACAGAAGCGGGGTAATCTGGGAACCCACTACTAGCTACTGGCATCTGAAGTGGGGTCAAGTCTTGTGGGACTGAGCCCTTAACTTGTGGGATGTGATACAGTTAGGTACAGAATGTCAGAATTTAGTTGTCTTCTAAGACACCCAGATGGTTTTGGAGAATTGGTCAGTGTGGGGAAAAAAAATTCTGTGCGCTGGGTAGCCAGAAGGGTTTAGTGTGTAGAGGAAATAAAGTTTTTTCCCCTTTTCAATCCTTATATATAAAGTTTGTCTTTTGGAAACAGCATTTCTGTAAGTATGAACATATTTGGTTTTAAGTATACATCTGTATGGCAATAAATTTAACAACCTAGATGAAATAAACTCTTAAAAAGTATAATTTCCTAAAATTAACACTAAGTAAAATCTTCCCATAACTATTAAATAGTTTGGATTTCCAACTTAAAACATTCCTACACAGAAAACTCTAGGATTAAGTGGCTTCACTAATGGTTTCTTCCCAATACTCATGAAATAAATAATACTAATCTTACAAAAAAGTTGTCTAGAAAGAAAAAAAAAGAATGAATAGTTCTCAGCTCATTTTATACAACCAGCATTACTTTCATGAGGTGATACTAACATCTGAGAATGACATTTCAAGAAAGGAAAATCACAGACCAATTCACTATATTAATAAAGGAGAAAAATCATATAATGACCTCATATGTAAGAAAAACAATTTTACAAAATTCAACATCTTGATAAAAGTAAAAATTCTCAGCAAAGTAAGAATAAATGTTATACAGCACACATTATATTTAATGGCAAGATATTTATTACATGCTTCCCCCAAAGTGCAGCAACAAGACAATGATGCCCATTTTCACCACTATTATTCAGTATTGTACTGGAGGCCCAATTCAGTACAATAAGCTTAGCAAAAAAGAGGTATAATTACCGGAAAGGAAGAAATAAAACAAGTATTATTTATAGACTACCTGATCACATACATAAATAATTGAAAAGAATCGGTGAAAAACTATTAAAATTAATAAATAATTTAACAATATCACTATACACAAGGTCAATATATAGAAATGATTTGTATATGCTAATAACAATTAGATATTTTTAAAAAATTAAATGCCACTTTACCGTAGTATAAAAAATGTCTAGTAATAAATCTAAGATGCACAAGGACTCTATTCTAAAATGTACGTAACACTATTGAGAGAAATTTTAAAGTCCTCAATCAATGGATAGATATACCAAGTTCGTGGGTTGCAAGACTCAATATTGTTAAGATGTCAGTTTTCCTCAAATTGATCTATAGATCAAATACAATCCCAGTCAAAATCTTCAGCAAGATTTTTTAAAAATAGGAATTGCCAAAATTCTAAAATTTACATAGACATGCACAGAATATAAAATAGTCAAAATAAATTTGCAAACAAAATGAACAAATCTGGAAGAACTGTTTTACCTGATTTTGAGATTATAAAATTCCATATGGTATTGGCATAAGCATAGACAAATAGATGAATGGAACATATTAGAATCCATAAATAGACCTACACAAATATGGTCAAATGATTTTTGATAAAAGCTCCAAGATAATTCTCTGGGGAATTCCAATAAATTATATGAAACAACATGATATCCATATGGGAAAAAAATGATCTCAACTCCTATTATATATCATAGCAAAAATTTGTGTGAAATAGATCATAAATCTAAGTGCAAAAGAGGAAAAAAAACTTCTATAAGAAAATTAATATTTTTATGGGTTAAGCAATAGTTTCTTAAATAAAGCACAAAATACATTCACCACAGGAAAAAAAATGAAAAATTTTACATCAAAATTAAAATTCTGCTTTTTGCTCTTCAAAAGACTCTATTGAGAAAGTGAGAAAGCAAGTCGCAGACTAGAAAAAAATATTTGCAATACATATTATCTCACAAAGGACTTGTGTCCTGAATATATAAATAACTCCTTAGTAACAATAAAAAGCAAACAATTTAATTTTCTAAATGGGCAAATGATATATGAATAGCCAATAAAAAAGATTAACATCGTTAGTCATTAGGAAAATGCACATCAAAACCATGAGATATGACTTCACACCCAATGGAATGGCTGAAATTAAAAATACAAATGATACTAGGTATTGATGAGAATGTGGAGAAAGAAGAATTTTCCTAATTGTTGCTAAAAGTGTAAAATGGTACAACTACTTTGGGAAAGAGCTTGGCAGTTGCCATGAAAGCCAAACTTATTGCATACCCTATCACCCTGCAATTCCACTCCTGGGTATTTACCCAACAGGAATGAATGCATATGCCTACCAAAGATGTCTATAAGAATATTCATAACAGCTTTATGCATAATTGCAAAATCTGGACTTAATTTAAATGTCTATTAACAAGTGAACGGATAAGCAAATAGAGATATGTTCTAACAATATTGCAGAGCAATGAAAAGGAACAAACTGTAACAGAAAGGATGAATCTCACAGACCATAAAGTTAAACGGAAAAAGTTATAAACTCAAAAGAAAACATACTGTGTAAATTTATATAAAGCTCAAAAAGAGACAAAACTCATCTACAGTGAGAGATTTTGGAATAGTGGTTATTTCAGGAAAGGAGTATTGACTGACAAGAGTCATGAAGAAGACTTCTGGGGTTTGATGTGGAAGGTGGGGACACGGTGTGTACCCTATGTAAAACTGAGCAGTACACTTTAGACAAGGAAGACCAACTTGCCCCAGATTACCTGGAAATGTTCTGGTTTTGAAACTACAAGTCCTTTTTTGGAGGAAACCAGGATGGTTGGTCACCCTAACTTAAGATTTGTGCATTTTACCATTTTACCATATGTATGCTATTCCTCAATTTTTATAAATCTGGACAAAGTCCAAATTCCTTCTCATAATATATACAGCTTTTGCAGTGTGACCCCATTGTGCCTCTGCATTTTCTCATCTGGCCTCCCTCCATCTTGTGCTTCCTGCACCGCCACACTGACAGCTGGTGGCTCCCTGAATATGCCGTACTCTCTCTTGCTTAAGCTGGTCTCTCTGTCCAGAAACCCTCTCCCCTGGCTCTTTTCAGCTAGCTTCAGTTCATTCTTTTTTAAAAATTTTTTTTTAACATTTTATTTATTTTTGAGACAGTGAGAGACAGAGCATGAACAGGGGAGGGTCAGAGAGAGGGCGACACAGAATCTAAAACAGGCTCCAGGCTCTGAGCTGTCAAGCACAGAGCCTGACACGGGGGCTCGAACTCATGGACCGCGAGATCATGACCTGAGCCGAAGTTGGCCACTTAACCGACTGAGCCACCCAGGCGCCCCTTCAGTTCATTCTTTAACTCAGGTTGGATACCATCAACTGTAAGAAGCTTTCCCTGACACATGGTCGAGGTTTGGGATATCCCATAGCATATGTTTAAGTGGCCAGTAATTTATTTATTCATTTATTCAATAAGACATTATATTAAACTCTTAAAAAGGTAGGAAGTATCCAGTCCTACAAGACCTCACAGTCTGATAAGTATGTAAACATACCTTGGCAGAAAAATCCAAGTGGATGGGCTATACTCTAAGTTACCATCTCACCCACAACATGCCTAGAGGCAGAAAGATGGCTTTTTTACTTTTAATTTATTTCTTTTATTTTTGAGTATAGTTGACACAATGGGACATTAGTTTCAGGTGTACAACATAGAGATTCGAGTTCTCTATACATTATGCTGTGCTCACCCGAGTGGAGCTACCATTTGTCACCATAGAATGCTATTTCAATACCATTGACGATATTGCCTATGCTGTGCCTTTTATTCCCATGACTTATTCTGTAACTGGAAGCCTGTATCTCCCACTCTCATTACCCATTTCGCCAACCCCCACTTTCCTCTGGCAACCATCAGTTCTCTACAATTACAAGTCTGATTCTGTTCTTTGTTCATTCATTTGGGTTTTTAGATTTCACATATGAACAAAGTCATATGGTATTTGTCCTTCTCAGTCTGACTTATTTCACTTAGCATAATTTCCTCTAGGCCCATCCACACTGTTGCAAATGGCATGATCTCATCCTTTTTTATGATTGCATAATATTCCATTATTTCTATTGCATCTTTTTTTTTAAAGTTTATTTATTTATTGAGAGAGACCAAGAGAGAGAGGGAAAGAGAGAATCTGAAGCGGCTCTACACTGTCAGCACAGAGCCCAATGTGGGGCTCAAACTCACAAACCGTGAGATCACGACCTGAGCCGAAACCAATAGTCAGAGGCTTAACTGACTGAGCCACCCTGGTGCCCCTATATTGCATCTTTTTAATCTATTTATCTATCAGTCGACACTTAGGTTACTTCCATATCTTGGCTACTGTAAATAATGCTGTAGTAAACATAGGGGTGCATAAATCTTCTCAAATTAGTGTTTCTGTTTTCTTTGGGCAAATATCCAGTAGTAGAATTATCAGATTATATGGTGTTTCTATTTTAAGTTTTTTGAGAAACCTCCATACTGTTTTCCTCAGTGGCTGCACCAATTTACACTCCACCAACAGCACATTAAAGTTCCCTTTTCTCTACATCCTGACACTCGTTATTTGTCTTTTTAATTTGAGCCATTCTGACAAATGTAAGATAGTATCTCATTGTGGTTTTGACTTTCATTTCATTGATGTTTGGTGATGTTGAGCATCTTTTTATGTGTCTGTTGGACATCTGCACATTTTCTTTGGAAAAATGTCTATTCAAGTCCTCTGCCCATTTTTTAACTGGATTGTTTGTGTTTTTTGGGTTGAGTGGTATAAGTTCTTTATATATTTCATTTTTTTTATGTTTATTTATTTTTGAGAGAGAGAAAGACAGAGCACAAGTGGGGGAGGGGCAGAGAGAGAGGGAGACACAGAATCTGAAGCAGGCTCCAGGCTCTGAGCTGTCAGCACAGAGCCCGATGCAGGGCTCAAACTCACAAACCATGAGATCATGACCTGAGCCGAAGCCAGATGCTCAACTGACTGAGCCACCCAGGCACCCCAATATATATTTCAGATATAAACCCCTTATCAAGTATATCATTTGCAAATATCTTTTTGCATTTGCTAGGTTGTCTTTTAGTTTTATTGATGGTTTCCTCTGCTATACATAAGATTTCCCAGTACATGCCTCATAGGGTTTTTGTTACGATTAAATGAATCAGTATATATAAAGGCTTAGAATGATGGCTGACATATAGTCAACAATTGTAAGTATAGTCATTCTTATGTGAAATATGTAAAAAGACTATGCAACATTGCAGATGTTTCTCCATTTATTATTACCCCACACCTCTTCATCTTTCTTCTGAGCCCCAGGTTCACATCTCTTAAGCCTAAGAGATGTTATCACCTGATTGAAATGTGTGTGGTTCAAATGTATAACAATCAATCTCAAATCCCCTTCTCGACAATTTTTGCTAATTATCTGTTACCTAGACTAAAAACATCCCAATCATATTTCTTTCCATGAACTTCTACATCCAATTGTTCAATAAACCTTGCAAATTATTATAGCCATTCCTTTTTTTATTTTCTGGTTCCAGTGCCACTTTCAGAAATAGAATTTCTGATCATCACACATTTGAATTTCTTCCAATGGCCATTTAACCCACTCCCCTCTAATTCAGACTAGTCTCCCTAGATCATTCCTTGATCCCATAATCTCTTGCTCAGAAATCTTCAGGGGCACCTAATTGTCCTTCGGAATCAGTCAAAATTGCACAAACTGTCATTCAGTGTCCATGACAATCTGACTCAAAATCTACCCTTTCAAATCCATTTCTTTTATCCTTTTCACAAAATCTCTCTGTCAACTCGAATACCCAATTTATAGCACTGACTGGTAAACAGGGCTAGAATTGGAGCTAAGGCCCAAAGCCTATCAGAGGCCTCTCTCTCCTCTAAGCCCAAACTTAAAGCTTAGCACCAGCCCCTAACTTAATGTGAATGAGGCAGAGAACCCAAATACGCACAACCAAAGACACATGAAAGCAAGCAAGATGGCTCTTCTCAAGTGAAAGCGATTTCTAGATGTCCCATGCAGCCACATAGAGAGGCAAGGTAGAAGAGAGTGCCGTGCTCAACTTACTGCATCAACATTTTTAAAAAATTAATTTATTTAGGTAATCTCTACACCCAACGTGGGGCTCACAACTTGGAGATCAAGAGTCGTATGCTCTTCCTACTCAGCCAGTCAGGCGCCCCTTGCATCAACTTTTTAACATTTGAAATTTCTTGTCCACCACCAACACATGGCCCAGTCATTGTTCTGAATCTGACCAAGTGGATTTGTAACTCTTCCTGGGATGGTGACAGTGAACTGTCCTTCATCTGGAGCCCAGACTTTATAGGGCTTCCCACTTCTTTCCTTTGTTCATATCCTTGATCCTGCCTTGAATATCCTCCCCATTTCTGTCAGTTGAAATTCTACTCATCCTTCAAGGTCCAGGATAACATGCTGATAACATGATCACCTTACTTCTAATTCCTATCTTCTAAATTTTAACAGCACTGACTGTAGTTCAAATTTGATACTTAGGATTTCCTGCTTTACACTATTAGCTATGTTTTCCTGGGTACTGTATATATATTTACTCCTCCCTGTATTGACAAGCCCTTAAGCTACAGACCGTGTCCCTATGTGAGTCAGGAGCTAATTAAGATTCTCTGACCTAATTCTTTTACTCTAATACCAACTAGGCATAATAAATATGTGTTGATGAGTTACATGTTTTATGCATTAGGCTTCAAGCTATAGATTTCAGTGTGAAAGAGATCTGAAACTGTGGGTCACATACAAGGGTGTTCTTTGCTATCATACTTACAATGGCAAAAAATTGAAAAGAACTAAGTGTCCACTGACAAAGTAATGGATAAATAAAATCTCTTATATGTATATGTTGAAACTCAGAATGCAAATAGATTGACATGTTCATCAAAGATAAATCTAAAACTATAACATTTAATGACAAGAGCAAAATTTAGAACTATATTATAACCTACCAAGTACATTTTTAAGACACGGATAAAATAATACATTCTGTTCATGGATTCATGAATAAGAAAATGCTACAAAATATCAAACCCATTCATATTTATATTCATTAGCTGAAAGATGGGAATGGTCAAAGAATCTTCAAACTATTTTCTGTCATTTTTATTAAATGAAGTAAACAAACATGAATGTTTGTTATATTGTTCTTTGTCTTTTTCTGTATTTTTAAAGCTTCTCAAAATGAAGAGAAACGAACAAAAAGATACCATTTGGTCCAGATCCCTGTCTTCTGGGTGTCATGCTATTATTCTTTCTTTCTATTGTGTGAATATAAAGATCAAGGAAAAGGGGAGGGCCTGAAGCTATACTGAGGCTAGGGCTTGGCTTGGGCATTACTGCCAATGACAGTTCACTAAATGCTTTCAATCAGCTAGTATTCTTGGTTATTTTCCTGTAAGAGAAAAGTGAAGTGGGGGAGGGGAGAGGGTGAAAGCAGAAGTGGGAGAAAAACCTTTCCTGTTGCCTCACTATAGTGGATTACTATATGTTGTATTTAAACCTCCTATATAGAGATGTCTCATTCTTTGTACCCCTCTTGAATTGATACTGTTTCCTCTCTGTGTTCTACACACTGTCTGTAATAATAATAATAATAATAATAATAATAATAATAATAACAAGAGCTAACAATTTTGAAGAGCTTATTATGTGTCAGGTATTATGCTAAGAACTTTATATACATGTTTGTATCAGTATAGATGCTTCTAGCTTTACGTATCATAAAACTCTATTCCAATGGAGCTAAACTACAAGAAAATGTATTAGATATACTATATGTCTTCAGAGAAGGAAAAAAATCAACAGCCTTCAGGACTGGTTTGTGCAGAGGCTCAACAATATCAGCCAAGTCCCAACATGTCTCCGGTCTTTCTGTCCTACTGTTTGCAGGTGCCATGAGAAGAATGCCATAGAGTCGGGTCTGCGTGCTTCCACATTTGCATCCACCAGGAGAGACCCAAGTTGGCTCAGGCCTGCCATTCCTAGCGAGTCACTGTGGAGAAGATGGGTTCTATAAACTGTTTAGAGCCTTAAGGAGCTAGGGTGAGATGGATGCTGGGAAGAGGACACCATGCCCACCACGGAGAGGTTCTCATTATTCCTCACAATGTTTCTGTGAAGTAAATGCTATTACAATCTATGCTTTACAGATGAGAAAACGAGAGGTTTAAGTGGTTTTCCAGGTTACATGGCTGGTAAGCGGCATGCCCTCCACAACTATATTGCACTGACTTCCAGTACGGGTGGTACATGATTAACTGTAACTCATCAGTCTCCTGGGATGGGAACTGAGATATCAACCACATGGTCCTCCTACCACTTGAACCCTGAAGTGATGGTTGGCAGGTGGCCATCTCCAGGCATCTGTGCTTCCCTTCCTTCAGCTCCTGACTCCACTTTTCCTTTTCACTACACTAACGCCATCTTTTCTGCTCTGGAGGCTCCTCTCTTTGCAAGCTTGGCTGTGAGTGATAGATGGACTCACCACTTCCCTGGCTACCTGATGTCTTTGGAAAGTCAGCCCCTAAAGTGGTTTGCTACTATTAAGCGTTTGAAAAACAATTTATAGGAATAAAGAGACTAAGAAGAGTAACAACAAGCTTGGGAAATTTACAAAGCCTCCAGAATCTAACAGTTCTCTTAGTCATTGAACAGGATCTCGTCCCAGCAAGGCCTGAGGGCCTGGACCAGAGGAAGGGTGGAATGCTTCCTGAAGCTTGTGTCTCCCAGTCCTGGGGGCACATTTCAGGGCTCTTCCCCAAGGCTGCCTCCTCAAGGGGACATCCTCAAAGCACACAAAGGATATCTTTGTTATCCTTCAAGGTACCCTCCTTGAAAATACTACCTCCTCTGTGGAAGTCCAGATTTCCTGGACGGGGTCACTGGTTCCCAGCGATGCCATGCACCAACATTCTGGAGCCCCAAGTCAGGCACAGGGGTCAGAGTCAGCCAGTGCTCTTCATAAGCCACATGGGAAAACGAGGATGTGCCTATGAATGTGCAGACAAATCTTCTGCTCAATGGATCTTGTTAAAATGCTGATTCTGTTTCAGTAGGTCTGGGGCAGGGACTCCAGTTTCCTCATTTCTAATAAGTTCCAGAGGATACGGATGCCACTGGTGAAGGGTTCACACTGGAAAGCATGAGCGTGTAGACAATGCTAATGTTGGCAGATCAGCCTTCCCATTGTGGACACCACTGTGTGGGGGGCTTACGGCCAAGGAATTGGCATGTCCTCCTGGGAGCGTGATAAGTAAAAAGGCCATCCATTTCTGGCTTGACTTGATGTTTGGTTGTCATAGGCTGCCAGAAATGAGTAATTCCCAATCTTTTCAAAGCCCTGAGAAACCAATCCCAAAGGGTAGAAGCTACAGGAAGACAGATTTCCTTTCAATACGAAGGCTAGCTCTCACAACACAGAGCTTCTTGGACCTGGGTGCAGCCAAGCAGAGTCAAAAAGAGGCTTCTTGAGGGTGTAAGGGAGGGAAGACTGGGGCAGAGGGAATTGTGCTGGCTGCTATTAAGGTTTCCCTTCAGCCCTGAGATTGTATAAACTATAATTCAAGGACAGAAGACAGTGACGAGTCAGAAGTTTCTTGCCTTCTCATCAACTTCCCATTCAGACAGATTTTTCAAAGTGATTTGTGTCTGAGACCCAGCTTATCATTCTGGCCCTGTTTGTTTTGCATTTATATTACTCTCCCCAAATAAAGCCTGCCTCCTTCTCTCCAGGGTCACAATGGGTTAATATCATCAATACAACTGCAGAAGAGAGAGTGCAGTTTTAATGTGAGAAGAAAAATATTGACAGGTTTGTACAAGAGACATAATTAACTCCATGCTCTGGTGATCTGCCAACCACATACTTCTCTCCTTGTAAACTTCTTGCTCTTCCGCAAGTCTTAAAAATCCTACTTTACCCTATAAAGGCTAAAAAATATACATGATTGGGCTCTGAAAATAACCTAATCTTAGGCAATTTAAATCTGGTGTTGTTGTTAAATGATTACCCAATACAGATGCTGCAGGCAAGAAACCACTCTATACTGACGCCAGTCCCCAAGACATCCATCCTTTCCTGTGACAGTCCAGCTTTCTCAAATGCTTTTTGTCTCAGCAAAGGTCAAATATTAAAAGTCACAGAGCTCAGAAACACAAATGAATATTATCTAAGCCGCAGCAACAGAGGCAGGAGGGGACTCTGTAAGAAAAGCAATGCAAATAGCACAATGCAAGTACAAGCATGAAAGAAATGGTAGAATTTGTAATCAGGAGCAAGTTCTAAAGCCTGTCTGCCCCTTTTGGATGCTTCACAGTATTTTTAATACACCAGTGACAGAAGAGCTTGGTTAGGAGGGACATCTTTCATCTCTGATCCTCTCCCTGACAACGAAAATAGGGTGAGCACATTTGCATAACAGAAGAAAGGGACAGATTGCCAGTCCAGAAGGACCCGCAGGACACCTGTCAGAAATATTAAAAAGCAGGATAATCTCACAAAATGTGAAATGTTTTATGTACCAGTCTGGGATAGTTTATAGAAAGGCTACAATGGGCAATAAAATGTGAGCCATGTCCCATCTACAAACCCTCATTTTGTGAATGACTTCAGGATCCCAGAAAAGCCCTCTCCGCCTGCCCTTTGTCCCTCCTTGACAATACCTTTCAGCTGCAAGCTCCTCTGATGTAGCACAGGGAATTATGCAGTCACTGGAGCTCAGGAGCAACTGTCTTAGCTCCCCGCCCCCCCACCTGAGCCAGACCACCTTCCCAGACCCCCTTCACCTGCCTCCTGGTCCTCACCCCCCCCAACAAACCCCACCACCAGTGGGAGCATCCTTTCCTCTCCCAGAGCTCAGGGACATGTGATCCTGTTCTCAAGTCACACTCAGACCATACAAAAACATCTTTCTCAGTGGACAGAACTGCAACAGTGCACTTCAAACAGTACCCCAATTCAGGCCCACTGTGAGTTAGGAAGATATTCATGGCTGCCTGTGTATTACATTGTTTCTTGAACAATGCAATCCAGGTAAACAAACCAATCTGGGAACATGTCTCTATGGGTTGGTTTCACCACAGAAAGATAAAATCTTGTCTCCCCCAAAGACTGTATGAGCTGAAGGAAAGAGAGGAGGGAGATGGTGGGGCAATGGGATTATTTGGGCCTGGGGAAGGGGAAACACATGCTTTAACGTTTCGTTGTGTTGTAATGGCTGGGGTCCATGGCTCTGGCCGCTGAGCAGAAAGATAATGGGTTTGGGATTAAATTTCCTGTGCCCACACTCAGAGAATGGATCATTTGCTACCCCCTAAAGATTTTTTGGGTTATAGAGACAAAGAATTAGAAACTGGCAGGACTTGGGGGGTGGGGGTAGGTGTGTAGGAGACATGACCTTCACCCCCAAGTAAATGGCAAAATAGATCATTCCCCTGCCCATTTCAGCAGCTCTAGATAGGCAGTCAGGAAGAGGAGGTGAAGCCTGAAGAGCCCAAGCCTGTGAGGTGGGAGCTGCCCAGAAGTGAGTGCGTGTGACTCAGGGTGGAATTTTCCTGCCAGACAATGAAAATACGTTGAGGTTTTTGTTGTTATGGTCACTCATATTGATCTTCTATTGTTAGATCTCTCTCTCTCTCTCTCCTTCACTTCCTCTTTCACATACACACACACACACACACACACACACACACGCACACGTATAATAATTTACACATTAGACTAAGTCTCCCAAAATAGAGCTGCCAACCATGACTCTTAACTGAAAGAAGTGAATGGTAACCTTCATTCTGCCATTTCTCTATGGCAGTTCTCTAACTTCAGGGAGCATAAAAATCACCTGTGAAGCTTGACAGAGTTGTGAATCCTCCTCAGAGATCCTGACTCAAAGGGTCTAAAACCATACTTACTAATCACAGTATTCAGCATTACACTCCATATAAAACAGAGAAGATTATATATGCAAGGTCTCTCTACACAATAAAACGTATTCAGAAACATGCAGCTCCAGCAAGCACCCACTGTCAAGAGATGCCCAGATGCCACCTGGCCATCAGGGGTTACTCAAAGGAAGTCATCAGGTCAATATGAAGTAATATTTCACCTTGGAGGTCATCTTATTGGACCTAAGGGACCAGCACTGTGGAGCTTAATTACGTGCTTCTGCAGGTGGTGGGGGGGGAGTCTCGGGCTTGTCTGGAGCAGCGTCCTCTCAAGGCAACTGCAAGTGAGGGTCTGGTTACTGGCTGCTGAGTACGGATGGGCCAACCTCAGGGTCTCTGCTTGAGGAAATGGCTCATTTTTTTCAAAGAAAGCAGTATGTGGGGCTCTACACAACAAATACTTTGGAAATTTGTGGCCCCTTTTAACTGTTAGGTATTTCAAATTGGTTTTCCATTCTCAGAAGAATGAGCCCAGAGGGAACTTTTGGTTCAAATGTAATCATTGGTCTCTTGAATATTTTCTAGAACAGTGCTGTCCAGTTGAAGTACAAAATCTGATGTGAAGCTACATATGTAATTCAAAATTTCACATTGGCCATGTTAAGTAAAAAAAAAATCATTTTAATATATTTTATTTAACCCATTATATCTAAAATATCATTTCAACATGTAATCAATATTAAAAATAATTACTCAGGTAATACTTTACTTTTTTTTGTACTACATCTTCAAAATATTGGTATATTTTACATTTAAGACACATTCCAAATCAGACTAGTCATATTAAGTGTTCAGTAACCACAGGTGGCTGGTGGCTATGGCACTGAACAGCAGTGATGCAGGGGACAGAGAGTAGATATCTTCTCAGCACCAATGAGAAGCAGGTGTGGAAGAAGAAAAATAAAGATGTGTTGATACAGGCCCATACCCGATCCATGAGGAAATTCTATTGGCTCTTCCTTCAAAATATAACCAGAGACCTATTTCTTCTTAGCACTTCCGCTGCTACCATCCAAGCCACCACTGTCTCTCCTGGATCACTTTTTTCTGCTCTCCCTGTTTCCATCCTTGCCCCCTATAGTATATCCTCAAAATGGGAACCAGCTTAATCCTATTAAAGCATTAAGTCAGATTATGTAACTGCTCTCCTCAAACTCTTCATAGCCTGTTCAGTTCACTTAGAGTAGAAGCCAAAGTTCTTACAATGAATCACCAGACCCTACATGGTCTGCCTCTCCCTCCCCCAGTTACTGCTTCTTCGATTTACTCTCTGTTTTCTCTGTTCCATCCCCACGGGCCTCTTTGCTGTCCATCAAAGGGCCCCTTACCCTCCCATCTTCAGAGCATACTGCTTGTTCTTTCTGCTGTAAAGTTTCTCCCCCAGGTACAAGACATCGGCAAGGATCTCTCCTTCACCTCTAAGTTTTTGATGAAATAACACCTTCTCTTTGAGATGTGCCCTATGTAATATTGCAAACTGCCTCCCTTCCTCAGTCTTGCTCCACATGGTGAGTCTCATTTACCCTGTTCCACTATACAATATACAAGTGTGTTTATCATTTATTATCTGCCACTGCACCCCCATATACACTGCATACAGGCAGGAATCTTCATCTGTTTTGCTTACTGTTGTATCTGGAATGCCCAGAATACTGCCTGGTACACAGGTTTTCCGTAAGTATTTGATGAACAAATGAATGAATGACTCAAGGTGGGGGCATCCTGTACTTCCTTCCCTGTAGCTCAGCCCTGTGTCAATGAAGAGGGCTCTGTTCCACCCTCCCCAGCAATCTTCCTTATCTCACCAAATTGCAAAGGTGTGAGAAAGAATATCCAGGATTAATCGTTCTCATTAAACAAATTCTTCCTCTGAAGCAATGATTCTTTACTGGTTTTTTATTTCTGTCTTTTAATTGTAGACTCCCTTGAGAAATTGATGGCAGCTATGAACGTTCTCTCCCTAATATCCATGAACACACGATTTGGAGTTCATAGGCCTCTGATGCCCATCAGTTAGAGGCCAGGGATCTCACTTGAGAATTCCTGCACCAGAGGTTCACCCACATGCGGTTTTCCTATATTTCTTTGAAATCAAATCTTCCTGCTCTTCCAAAAATAGCAACCATGTCCAGGAAGAAATTACAGAGCTCAACAGCCAAACTTGAATGGTGATACAGTCCATCTTCTCATGTCCAGACAACATTGAACTGTCTATTCATCCTAGGAAAACTCCACTTCCTGCAGTAGGCAGGTCAATATCTCACATAACAAAACTTCTTTCTAAAACCTCAGCTGAATCGGTACTGTTTTAAGATTAACCTGCCCTCTTGGTCAGACCTCCTGGGAAAACAAAAAAACCCCAATGCTTGTCTTAAAAAATGTATTAAGAGAAGAGAAGAGAAGAGGAGAGGAGAGGAGAGGAGAGGAGAGGAGAGGAGAGGAGAGGAGAGGAGAGGAGAAGAGAAGAGAAGAGAAGAGGAGAAGCCATAAGAGACTCAACTATAGAGAACACACTCAGAGTTGCTGGAGGGGAGGTGGGTAGGGGGATGGGCTAAATGGGTGATGAGCATTAAGGAGGACACTTGGGACGAGCACTGGGTGTTATATGGAAGTGATGAGTCACTGAATTATACTCCTGAAACCAATATTACTCTGTATGTTAACTAATTAGAATTTTTAAAAAAAAATTGAAAAAAATGTATTAGGATGCTACTGTTCCCATTCCTGACTCCCTTTAGGCAAAATAAACAGATCCTTTGGCCTCTTATCCAAGCCAGTACTTACTGAAAATGCTTTTGCTCGGGAATGCCAGAGCCCAAGTCAGAGCCAGCTCAGGGATGTCCAAAGACCCAGAGAAGTAAAGGCTGAAGGAAAAAGGGAGACCCTCGGCTCCCCTCAGACCTTCAGGGGAGAGAGTCACACTTTCCAGGCAACCCTTCTCCTTTGCCTAAAAATGTAGCATGTGATGACTGAGAAAGACAAAAAGCAGAGGTTCTTTATACTCTCTTCCCAAAAGTGGCTGCCAGATTCACAGGGCTGGTTCCAATCTTATTTGGGGGACAATTAATGTGTTTTTACCTCAGTGAATCAGGTAGTAATCTTCAAACAGGCCTTTGGTCGATGGAATGAGATAAAAGATAAGTTTGCATTATTCTGAATTTCAGCTTTTCATGGACAATAGCCTGAAAGCTTTAAAAATGCTTTACAAAATAAATTTACAGACCTCCTTTTCTGAAGCATGACTCAGAGAATAGTAAAACTCTCTGGGCCAGAACTGAAAATGCCTCAGAATTCTTGAAATCAAATCAAAGTATAACAATCTGTGTCTTCCCAAAGCACATTCTATTCATTGGGCAATAAAAAGCAAGCTTGAATAAAACACAAAGTTTATATCAGAACCTGATCAGAAGGTCTGGAATGAAATCGTTCCATCAATATTTTTTTGTGGGGATTACAGTTTATTTACAAGAAGTTGCCAAGAGGCCTTGATAGATTGTGAGATTTCCTAAGGGACCAGAACTGTGCAATCAATGATACTGAGGAAAAACACTGTAAATTCTCTAAAGAACTTGGTCAGTGAATGGAAAGATGATTGTTCATATCTGTCTTTCTTTTGCCACCTGAAGCTAACTGGAGGTTCATGGGAGGGTGGGGTTTCAGAAAACTTCAGATATTAGCCAGCTGCACAGTCGCTCGTGCTGGGCCACAGGATATGCACATACTACCTTCACAAACACCTCAAGGAGAGGTTTCTTGAGGCTTATTCATTCCTTCAATTAACAATACACTACTGATGGGACATTGACTAGCTCTCAAAGGCCCCATTCTACTAAAAGGGCAGCTCTGGTTGAATACGGTTCATAATTTTCTGGACCCAAAACTGTTAAGGAATGATGTTACTTAAAGCATAAAGAAGCCAAATAATCTTTTCAAGAGGTTTAATAGTTCAGCCAAGCAAAAAATTGTCAAATACTCTAGCCTCCCTTGTTATCTGACTTTAATTTCTCATGGCAAGAAGGTATTGAGCAATTATAATTGGCTACAGTTTGGTGTAATGATAATTTTTTGTTTTTGTATTGTTCATACTAATTGCTTTTATTCTACAATGGGATGAAGGAAAAACTATGAAAGACTTAAGAAAATATTATAACTTAATAATTTATAAAGATTTTTAGATGGGGATTTTCTGACTCCTGTGGCACAAGGATTAATAATTTCGGTATTCATTTAAATTACTTTCTAAGACCTCTAATGAACCGCAACTACCAAAAAAAGTATGGCACATTCTGACATCTCTGAATTTTGGACTGAATGATGAGAGTCAACTCAGACTGAGGCAGAAAAATCTGCACATATATGTGACATTCAAAAGTCACTTTTAATGCACTCGTTCATATAGGGATGAAGCTGTGTGGAGAGATTCATATCACTATATGGATCATACCATTAAAAAGTCACTGGGGGAGGGCTTTTAAGAGACACACAGACTGTACATGTCCTTGTACAGGTGCTACACTTGGCCTCTAGAGAGTGCTCAGAATCTAGACTGGAGATTTTCTGGACAAAAAATTTTTTCTGTACCCTCTTAGGTTCAGTGTTTAGAGGTCTGTGAATTAAACTAACAAAAGGCAGGTTAACAAAAAAAAAAGGCGTACAGTTTTCATAGTCTTTCATGTGCATGGGGAGGTCACAGAGAAGTGGCCAGACTTGTCCATTTTAACAAAAGAAAGGGGATTCAGGCTTCAAGGGACAGCAGTTTGTGAGGAAGCGAGTAGGAAAGATTTGGGGGGATTAATGGAAGATAAGGGCTATTTTAGTAACATTTATTAATGCAAACTTGTTTTGGTGTTGACTCTTTGTCTCCAGTGATGAGTGCTCTCTTCTTCTTGGTATGGCAGTGGGAGTAGATGAGGCAACACCTACACAAAGGGAAATTTATGCCCTGCTTTTCAGGCAGAAAAGAAGAAGGTAGAGACTCTTCCTGCACCTGTTGATTCCTAATTGCTTTCCACTAGAAATAACCCTTATGTCAAAGTGGCATATTTGTTGGTGGCATATCCTTATTTCCTTCAAAATCATCCTCCAGGCTGCAATAGGGGAAGGCCAAATCCCTCGTGTAAACTATCTTTTGCTCATGGGTGGAGGGCTAAAAAATTTTTTTCCACAAACAGGGAGCAAGATTAGGTAGAAAAATTAGAGTTTATTCTCTCCCTTGGCAGTACTCACAAAAGTCTCTACTTCCAGAGACACTGGAAAAGAGAAACTGCTAATAACCAACCTCATTCCTTGAATGAGCTAACTGAGGAAATACAGGCTTTGGGGGCACCACAACTTTTTTTTTCTTTTTTTAAGTTTACTTATCTATTGAGAGTGCATGAGCATGAGTGGGGAAAGGGGCAGAGAGACAGAATCCCAAGCAGGCTCCACACTCGACTCAGAGCCCAACCCTGGGCTGGATCACACGAACTTGAGATCATGACCTGAGCTAAAATCAAGAGTTGGACATTTAGCTGGCTGAGCCACGCCACCTCACACCACACCCTTCTTGATGGGAGGGACTAGGCTCTGGAGAATTGCTGGGAAACTCACCTCCAAGAATATTCCCACTGACTACTGTAGATGGAAATCTGTAGCAAGCTAGGAAATCCGCCTCCTAGAATATACCCACTGACTACTGGACCTGGGATGAGATCAGGCTTGGGGCTTGTGTGCAGGCTTTTCCTCAACTTTTTGAGCCCTATTAATGTGTATAACCTCCTCCTTTTACACGTAGATAGGAACCCGGAAGAATGATCTTTGAGGCTATAGGTGAAGGGATTGTTTGGTTTAGAGAACTTTAAGGATCTTAAGAAAAAAGGTCAGTAATTATGCTCATTCTGAGGAACTTTAATGCTTTTTGTGTATGCATACATGTACCTGCCAAGGCTAGAGATAAAAAAAAAAATCAGTCTTTCCTTTAGCTATTAGAGTCCAATTTCCTGAAGCATCAAGGACATGAAATTTACCTATTGGACATCATGAACTAGGTCTTCATTAGAATAAATGGAAATCTTATTTTGTAGGAAATACAAGGTGTGATTATATGCTGTATATTCTGAGATCTGAATACAAGGGGAATTTTTACACCATTTTAATAGAAACATTGCTCAGTTTTAAACCTATTTCAAGCTTAAATGAATGATTTTTCTTTCCCTTCTAAAGTAGAATTGAATCTTCTACTCCCAACCATCAGTGTTGGGATAATCCAAGCTATTTAGTTAGCTCAAGGTCTGTTAGAGAAGATGTGGCTGGTTTTATGTACTGGCTGTCCCTATCTGGAATCTTATTTTTTGCATCTAAAAATATCATGTCTCCATGCCCTGAAAATTGACCTTTATACTATGCCTCATGAGACTGGGGTCAAGGGAGTTGGTTGGGGATTGTAGGACTGAATGAAAGGAAGTTGATTAGAACATTCTGAGAGTTGAGATGTGGCCTGAAATATGATATTTTTAAATAGGTATGTTGGTGGATTCTGCAAAGACTTGTGGAGAATAGCAAGTAGTGTGGTACTGGATGCTGTTGCCAAAGAACGGGCGGGGGCAGACATGAAGGAAAATAGGTTCAAATAGTGGCTCTCAGATGGAAGAATCTGGACCTTCCTGACACTTTTTTAGTCTGTTGGAGAGAAGAGATAGGATGAGATTTGAGACAAACCCTTAAAAAGACTGTTCTACATGAATGTTCATAGCACTATTATTCACAACAGGCAAAAAAGTAGAAACAGACTAAATGTCCATCAACCAATGAACAGACAAACAAATGCGGTGTACCCACACAATGGAATATTATTTGGCAATAAAAAGGAATGAAGTAGTGGCACATGACACAACATGGGTGAACTTCAAAAATTTTATGAAAGAAGTCACAGCAAAAGAACACAGACTGTATGACTGCATTTATATGTCAAGAAGAGGCAAACTCACAGAGACAGAAAGGAGATTGGAAGTTGCCTAGGGCTGGGGTGAGAATGGGGAGTGAAAGTAAAATGGACACAAGATTTCTTTTGAGCGTGAAGGAAATGACATGAAATTCGACTATGGTGACGGGTGCAAACTCTGCAACCTTACTGAAAATCATTGAAGATTTAATTTGTGTGATTTTATGGAATGAAACCTATGCCTCAATAAAGTTATTTTAAAAATTACTATCTGACTATAGTGTCCCTTCTTATTCTTATTCTTGTTCTTCTTCTTCTTAAGTGTTCAAGGATTCTAGGTATGAGCTTAGGTTCATTATGACGTTAAATAATTCCTCGACTTTTCCTTGAGAGAGGTTTCACTGTTTATCTTTTCAGGCAACCAGAGCTGAGCTCAGATACTGGTAACATAGAAGAAAAGCTGGCCTCCTAGCGTCTCAGGTGGGCCAGACATCAGGAAGAGGAATCACCTTCTCCATCACTACGCTGTCCTCACAAGAGTGCTACCTCTTCTTCTCTCATTGCAAGCTTAATACTGTTCCTCTCAGCCCAGAGGGGCACTGGTAGGATGACGGGTGTTGGGGATTTCTAGGTTTCAAGGATGAAGAACACCTAGCAGTGAAGCAGAAACAAGAGTGCCTTCTAGTAGGAGAGGAAGTATGCAGACTGTCAGAAAATAACATTGTAATCATGCAGGCCTGGTATTAATGGAAAAGATGAAGAATAACTCAGAATGGAGGAGAATTTTCACATTCCCTCAGCTGGTTTTGAATTGCTATGAATAGCCTCCTATTTGCATGGCTTTCTTATTTCTTTTAATTACCCCCCAATAAATTGCTTTAAAACAACATTATTATCTCCAGCAGACCCCTTCTCCTAGGAGCCAGTCCATGCATATCTAATATTTGGTTTTTTTGCTTCTTCATAGCATAGCGCTGAGCCTCATGATGCTGTTATCAATCCGTGGCTGTCAAGAGCTGAGGCAGAGCTGGACAAACTGGGATTAGACATCTCCTGAATCTTGTTACAGATCACAGTGTGGAAGGGGGCAGGACTGTGAACAGATTTCAGTTGTGTAGCTCACAAAATCTTGGTGAAATCTTTGTGGTCTGATTTGGGTCAGAACAAAGGTATGGGCTGGTTTCCATGTCTCCTAAATTTTCAAGCCAACAATGTCAGTACTCCCTCAAGTTAGCCCAGGAATCCTGAGAACCACATTACTGAAGGAGGAAGACTAAAAAATAATTTATGTACTCCTTCCACTCATTGATCCTATTTCCATCCTTTGGGGCCCAGACAGAAGAAGTAAAAGGCCTCTGCAACATGAGAGCCTTTTATAGGGTTACACCTTCAAACACATTTTTCCTAAGATTCCAGTAGTCCACACTAAACATCCCCAGCACATCAGCCATTCCTCAGAAGACGTGAATTTTCATTCTCAGCTGGACAAATTTTGTTTTTGTCTCTCTTACAGTATGCTGCCCATTTTAAGGTATGAGCTAACAAAGATGTACATGGTGTGAATATCACCCTTCTCATTAGTGACAGTGACCATTGTTCATGGAAAATATACACAGTGCTGAGAAACAACTTTGTAAGGTTGGGAGAAGAGCTATTATCTGTGGTGTTTACTATCAGTAGACTCTATGAAGTGCTTTATAAACATTAGGCCATTAAGTGGGGTGGGGGAAATAAAAGGGGATGTCTGTTCACCTATTGAGGCTCCCTCTAGGGATGAGAAGTTTGGCTAAAATCATCATTTGGGTCCTCCCATTCCAGATACTACCCTGAAGGGTCTTTTTCTTTTAAAAGCTTACAAAGGTGAAACGATGATTAATTGAAATTACTAACCCTATATTATAAAAAAGAAGTGAATGTAGTTTTGCTTAAGAGTTTACAAAGCATAATTATGTCTAATAGCAAGTAACAAGTAATTCAGCTGTGATGTTAACTTCATGTCCCTTTTCACTGGGGAATGGCTAGACGCCCTCCTCACTGGCCAGAAAGAAGGCAGCCTGTGTCCTTGTGCTTTCTTCATCCTCAGTCTGCCTCTCCCACCCATTCTCTTCCAGACAGCTCTGGGGCTGGATCATGGCGGCTTTAATTAAACAATTATTGAGAACTCACAAGCATTCTTTTTGGTTGCTTCAAATTTACTACTTAACTGCAACCTTCCAGAATTGTATTTCTGAGCATATCTGGATTCCTTTAATGAACACTCCTTTAATGAAAGCCGCTGCCTACTGTAATCAGCAGGCTCACCCAGGCTCCCAGCTGTAGCCACGGGGATGGAATGAAGTGGAAAGAGAGGGGCTTGCTAGGTCAGTCTTCCAATTCGGGCAAATTCAGATGTTTGTGGGTGATCCTTGGAGGAAAAATCAATACCGACAGATTTTCTTCTACAGTGTATTTCAGACTGAATACACATGAAAAACAACAAGCATATTATAGAGTTATTTCTGTTATAATGGGATAACCAACCTTTTGTGAGTGGCCGGTCATATCCAAAAATATTAAGAAATCACCAAAGCAAGAGCATGTGACTTTTAATCTTGACAGTACTGACCAAGCAAATATTGCATTGACATGTGTCATTGGGATACCTGGTCTTACAAATTTAACATGTTCATTTGTGATATGTAGTAGTAAGGAAAACTTTTAATACCAAAAAATAGGAAATTCGGTTAGCACTGGCTTATCCAATTAAAAAATTGTTTTTCTTACCTCACCAGTAGTCAGGAGGTAGGCAATGGCAGGCTTGGTTCAGCTTCCAAGGAATCAGGCCTTTCTAGCTTTCTTCTCAGGTGTTTCCAGCATGTTGCCTCAAGGTCACAAGATGGAGGTTGCCTTTCCAGGCAATATGTTCACATAAGAAGTAGACGTGAGACAAGGCATGGCTCCAATAAGCTTTTCTTCTTGTGTCTGTTATATTATCTGAAAATAAAATCTTTCTTAAAACACCCTTAACACAGACTTCACCCATCTCTTTGATGAAGACTGGATCCATGGCCCCCACTAGCTGCAAGGGAGAGAGGCAAAGTGGGTATCTGACAAAAGGGAAGGATTATTATAACTGGTTTAAGGGAATCAAGATCCACAGAGTGAAGCTAGACATATGGTCTCCCCCAAGCAAAATGATTCGGGGATGGAGACTACCGAGAGAATATCAGTGATGGACCACAACAATCTCTTGTATACTGAACATATATACCACAAAAATCACTTACCATGGATCAGATTCTGAGAAAAGAAAGGAAAGGAAAAAGGAAAGGAAAGGGAGGAAAGATAAATAACTGTGGACTTGGATTTCTTAAAAAAAAAAAAAAAAAAAAAGGAGACTGAAATATACCATATGAGGTAATTAATGGTTTTTAGAGAAAACTACATTAAGAGTGTTAAAAAGTAGGAGTGCCTGGTGGTTCAGTTGGTTAAGTGTCTGGTTCAAGTCCCTCATTGGGCTCTGTGCTAACAGTGTGGAGTCTGCTTGGGATTCAATCTCTCTCTCTCTCTCTCTCTCCCTCCCTCCCTCCCTCCCTCTCTCAAAATAAATAAATAAACTTGTTAGTTTATTTGAGTGTTAAAAAGCAAAATTTCATCTGAGTACATTTAAAGATCAATTTGGCTTTATTCAACAATTCATGAATTGGGCAGCATCCCATCTAGCAAATATCAGTAAATCCTGAGCTGTAGGAAAGGAAGGGTTTTTAAAGGCAGAAAATGGAGAAAGGAAATTAGCAAAAAACACAATGTTTCATTATTTTTTTATGGCTGAGTAACAGTCCATTATATATATATACCACATCCTTCTTATCCATTCACCTATCAATGGACACTTGGGTTGCTCCCATATTTTGGCTACTGTAAATAATACTGCAGTAAACATCGAGGTGCGTATATGTTTTCAAATTAGTGTTTTGATTTTCTTTGGGTACAAACACAGCAGTACAATTCCTGGATCGTATAAGATCTTGCCATTTGTGACAACATAGAAGGACCTAGAGAGTATTATGCTAAGTGAAATCAGTCAGAGAGAGAAAGGCAAATACCATATGATTTCACTTATATGTAGACTCTAAAAAACAAAAGAAACAAACAAAAAAACAGAAACAGATTCATAGTATGAAAAATAATTGCCAGAGGGGATGGGGGCAGGAGGATGGGTGAAATAGGTGAAAGGGATTAAGAGGTATAAACTTCCAGTTATAAAATAAGTCAGTCACAGAAATGAAATGTACAACATGGGGAATATGGTCAATAATATTGTGATAACGTTCTATGGTGGACAGATGGGGACTACACTTATGATGAGCAGTGAGTAATATATAGAAATGTCAAATCACAACATTGTACACCTGAAACTAATATAACATTGTATGTCAACTATGCTTCAATAATAAAAATAAAAAATAAATTAAATATAAGTGAATGCATTGTTTCAGGCAAGATTACCCTCATAAAGGGAATAGAAAGGGTGTATCAGGTAGACTGATTACTTCACTAATGCTGGCCAGGTAATTCCAGGGTGACTGGTTAATGGTTATATTCCTGAAAGAGGTTGAAACTGCAGTTAGTTTAGGTATCAAGTCTTGGTTTCTGACATGGGACTTACTACAAGGGACCCCATTTTGGGCCTGCTGTTTCCTTTTTAACAAGAATATCAGACTATCACTAAATATGGAGGTGTTGCTCGTCATTACTTCTCTGGAATGTAGCTTTGAAAGCAGAATGTCTCCTATTGTGCTAAAAGCAAACAAACAAAAAAGATAGACTTGATGGTTTACCTGATGGAAATATATGACAATGTTTTCTATACTATGGAAATATTCGATTAAAACACACTTGCCATGTCTAAGAAGTGGGTGGTTTTCACAACATTTATAAGAAGAAAAATGTTACTTGCAAGAGGCAGTATTCTTTAGTAACATCAAGAGTAAGCTCTGGAGCTAGGCAAACCTGGATTCAAAGTATGACTTACTGCTTGTTAGCTTTGGTCAAGACTCACTGTCTTCCTTGTGAAATGGGGAGAATAGCACGAGACCATTGACTGCTAGCGATGAGTCTTAAAGGAACCAGGGTATATTAAATCTTAGCATAGCTCCAGGCACATAAGTAACCCCTCAATATTACCTAGCTCAATACTTTCCTTATTTTTGTTCTGAATAAAATAAAAACATTTGGACCTAATTTAATTGTTAATTATAATAATTTATTTATGAGATCGTTTGTTGTTGCCAATCCAGTTTGTTGTTGCTAATCATATCCTGTGACCTCTCCCTGTTGGCATTCTGCCAAAAAACTATAATGAAAAAAAAATACTTTGTGCTGTGTTTTGATAAGAACTCTCTACTTAGATGGTGACTTAAGAAGTCTACAGTTGTGCATCAGACCACACCTAATGGAGTCACTGGTAGGTGGCCCTTGCCAATGCCCCTAGACCACTGTGTCCCTGGCTGCAGCACCTCCAGTGTGCTGTGAACCCTCTGTATTAGAGACTCCAGATACAGCAGATTTGGACTATCATAGATGAGTGCTGAGTCATGGTGGCTTTTCTTTCTCAGACCCTCCAAGTCTCTTCCAAGAAATCTCTTGGCTTGCGCGTCCTCATTTCTGTTGTTGAACAGTTCATTTTTTGGACCCAAGTATAAAATGAGACTATACTATTATCCAGCCCACATCATTCCATTTTGCCTTCAAGAAAATCATAAGACCCTTTGTTAAATACTTAGTTAAATGCACGCATAGCATATTTGCCTGGACTAGCGATGTGGCAAAGGCATTGAGGTTAATTAGGTTGGAAGACTTGCTTGTATTATTGTCTCTCTCCCTTATTAGAGCCAATAAGATAGAAACCATGTTTATTTTGATAACGCTGGAGACAAAATAAGTAATTTTTGAATAACTTACCGATTGATAAACTGAATATTTGAGTGATCGCTAATTGTTTATATGCTCCCATGACTATCCTTTCATAATCGTTTTCTAGAAAACTGCCCATGATCGATGTGAAAGCTACCATTACAGTGTGGAGCCCAACTCTGACTTCTACAGCCTGACTCTAACTCGCTATTATCATGCTTCAAAGAAGATCCAGACATTTGTAGCATGTTTGACCACAGCCAGGACTAATGCAGGACACCTTTCTCTCTACAAGGCAACCTAAGCAAAGCTAAAACCAAGTACAAATAAAGTTACCTTGGAACTAACTGGGGCTGAGCAGTCCATCTATATAAGCTCATCTAAGAACAATGGGTTGTTTTAGCTTTTTTAATTCCAGGCTCTAGTATCTCTGATATGGCTGAGGTGGTATCAGATAAAAGTTGTACTTGTTCCTCTGGGGAAAGTGTTTTCAAAATAAATCCTTTACCAAACATGAAGCAAGGAGAGGGTAGATTCTGAGAACAAATGCCACCTGACTGAATGTTGTTCTGTGTGTGGCTTATTCAGTCATCTAGACACCCTCTTTACCCGAAGGACTTCATCACAGAACTGACTTTACATTAGTGATCAGACAACACCAGGGTAGCAATGCATTGTAATTGGCATTTCCATTCCACTGAGAGTATCAGGAAACATGGTTATAAACAAAAAATAAAAATTGCAGATGTCTAATATGAGTGTGGAGAAGAGAGGGGAATCTGTGCTTCTGAGAGGCATCACATGTGACCCAGGATTACTGCTGAAATGTCCAAAGGAGACTGCTTCCCAGAAACAACTAAGGCTATTGCCTAGGACAGAGGCTGCAGCAATAGAAATGGAGGCTTGGTGCAGGAAAGACTTCCTCAATGTCAACAGTGGTACATTCTGCAGCCATGAAAATGTACCACCCAGATCTCCTCCAATGGGAGACTGACCCAGCTGCCGCCCCTCCAGACCCACTTCTACACTCATGCCAAGGCTGTGCTTACCCCTACCTGCTCCCAGCCACCATGGTGAGGGCACTAAGGCAGGAACACTCTGACAGACAGGACTTGTCTCAGGATAACTCTGTGCCAAGGTTATCCATAGGCTTGAAACATTACTGTAATCTGAGACTCTTCTAACCCAATCTTCCTTTGCTCACCCTCCTCTTACAGGTATTAGATCTCTATTGCAGTCTTAAAGCTCTCCTTGCCTTTCCTGTTCTCCCGAGTCCAGGAAATCTTTTGCACATCTAGTCTCATCTTGTCATCCATTCTTTGGCAGACTCAAACTGATGTTTGTAGTATTCCTTTGTCCAATCAACTGAGCATTGTTACTGCTCCAAAAACAAAGATCATACACAGAGACTATCTTGATCCGGGTGAGAAGAAAAACCAAATATATTTCTATTCTCTACACAAGCGAGGAGTGAGAGCTTTTTTCTTTTCCCATTGGCCAATCATAAAATACTTGGGTCTCCTACAACTTATTTGTAAGGTAAAGACATAATATTATATTGGGAGTTGACAAGATTGTTTAGCCATTGGGATATTGAAAAGGAAAAAAAGGAGAGGATCACATATGTTGTTGCTGGAAACTCCCTACTCTGGAATGTAGCACATTGTCTCAATTCTCCTCAAGTGCCCCACATATGGAGGGGCTGGGAGCTGTCCACAAGGGAGAGGTAAAAGAGTGCTTTTTACTAGACTCAGAGTTTCTGTATCTGATCTTGTCTCACCCACACTCATGCACTCTTTTATCACATGGGAACTCCATGAGATCAGGGCCTATGTTTGCATTTCTCATATTCACTTCCATATTCAAATTGCTTTTCAAGTGCCTGGCACATAGCAGGTGTGTTCAATCTGCCCCCTAAAACAAGCCGGTGTGTCAGTGTCAGTGGCAATGTTTCCCACTAACCTATGGAAGTCAGCTGGGTGACAATAGGGAGCAGAGAGCATCAAGTATTTTTGCCTTGCAGTTTCCCATAACTGAGAAGTAAATGACCAGTAGCTGCTTGTCACTGGGTCTGTGACTGTTTGAATGATTCTTCTTCTTCTTCTTCTTCTTCTTCTTCTTCTTCTTCTTCTTCTTCTTCTTCTTTTTTTAAATAAATCCTGGGTTGCCTGGGTGGCTCAGTCGGTTAAGTGTCAGACTTGGGCTCAGGTCCTGATCTCGTGGTTCATGAGTTCCAGCCTGCATCGGGCTCTGTGCTGACAGCTCGGAGCCTGGAGCCTGCTTCAGATTCCGTGTCTCCTTCTCTTTCTGCCCCTCCCCTGCTCATACTCTGTGTCTCTAAAAAATAAACATTAAAAAAATTTTTTTTGAGAAAAAAAAAATCCTGAATTGTCTTTCTGAAGCAGAGGATAATGGGGAAGTCTACATGAAGGTTGTAAAGGAGCTAGTTTATAGAAGTTAAAAAAAAAAATCTCTTAACAAAATTACTGATTACTGAATATATTTTGTAATATATTTATATCTTCAAAACTGCAATGTGAAAAATAAGTCCAAAACCAGTGCTTAAAAATAACTGCAATAGGAGCACTTGGGTGGCTCAGTTGAGCATCTGACTCTTGACTTCTGCTCAAGTCATGACCCCAGGGTCATCAGATGGAGCCCCGTGTCAGGCTCTGCACTGAGAGTGAAGCCTGCTTAAGATTCTCTCTCTCTCTCTCTCCCCCTCCCTCCAACTCTCTCTCTCTCTCAACAGCAACAACAACACAAAAAAACCTGCAATACCTCATTTCTCTTTTTAAAAATGAAACTGAACATCTTATTTGGGGCTGTTTTTTATTTGTATTAGATTAAAGCAAGTAAACATTCTGAATTATAGAAAAAAGTTTCAATATCAAAATTTCTTTTCAGCTCTTGTATATTAACTTACTAGTCATACCCTTCAATGAAACATAATTTATAAACTCATATCCATTTGTTTGTGAGCACATTATGAATAACATAAAACACTTTATTAATTTGATAATTATGAGCATTATTTGGCTAGAGAGGACCAATTAAGTCAGAATTTCTCCTTTCTCTCTCTCTCTCTCTCTCTCTCTCTCTCAGCATGTCTCTGTATCTCTGTCTCTCTCAGTCAGTTTGTTCATCTCCCTGAAAGATAACCAGAGGCTGACTAAACTTGGGGGAACATAAAAGAATTAAACTAAATCACACTGTATTAGAACTGGGAGAAGACTTTAGAGATGATTTGGTCCATACCTCTTAACCTAGAGGCTATGAATATCTAGGGAATCAATGAGTTGGCTTCATGGGAACAACTGTAGTGGGGTCTTGGTGACCCTGTTAGATGGTCCTGCAAAGGCAGAGCCGTCCAACTGCATTTGTTATGGATGACATGGACTCAGTGGCTTCCAGAGTCTGCTCCCAGGCAGGCCAAAGAAAAGAGCAATGGACAGTTCCTGATAAAGGCAGCTAACTACGAGAATTCCTATGTCCTCATGGACTATGTAAGTAAATTATCTCAGGACATAATAATCCTATCATCCTGGAGGGTCAGCACCACTGGGAATGCATGTGTAGAAAAACAAACAAACAAAAAAAACAAGAGGTCAAAGATGGGGAAAATTGTGGTACTCTGAACAGAAGCAGAAAAAATCAACAAATATTGATTTGGGAGGGTAGGCAAGGGTTTGGTTTTTAAGATATGGCATTCAAGGAATGGTTGGAATACCCAGGTTTAGGTGTTCCAAAAGCAGTGTGAAACACAGAAGTGAAGGTCAATGCTCCCTATTACTCTAGCAAAATTCCTTCCCCATGAGTTTTTCTTTCATCTGGAGTTCTCCTGAATCAACCCATGGCCACCATCGCACTTAGCCCTAGGAGTGTGCTGCACCCTCCTTTACCTGAAGTATTGTGAACTGGCTTGTAACAGATGAAGACAGTCAGTTGCTAGCCTTTCTGAAATTCACCTTTGGTGACTTTACACTGGTAGCTTCAAGTTTGCCACAGTGGAAGGGTAATAAATAAGTTATCTTTTAGAAATAAATTTCTATTTGTATCATAGAAATCAGCCAAGGCTATAAATCAGGACTCCCCTCCCCCCACCGACCCATAGGTTGTTGAACATTTACCAGCCTCTTCCAGTCACTGCCTAAGAGTAAAATAGGGACAGGGAGTATGTGGGGCCTTAAATAGGATGATTAGGAAAGACCTTAATATTAAAGTGGCATTTGGGGCAAAGAAGAGCATTCCTTAGTTACAGAAAACAGCAAATGCAAAGCACTTGATGCAGGAGCACGCTTGGGGTTCAAGGGACAGGAAAAAAAAAAAGGCTAAAGTGGGTAGAGCAGAATGAGTGAAAGAGAGAGTGGCAGGAGATTAAGTCAGAGATGGATGATGCGGTAAGAGGCAAATCATCAAAGACCCTTTAGATGATTAAAAGGAATATAACTTTTACTTTGAGAAAAATCGCAAACCAGTTGAGGGTATAAAGCAGTGAAGGGACATGAGTACGACTTAGACGTTTAAGGGATTTCTCCTTTTAAAGGTGGTGTTTCATGAAGAACAGGCTGCAAGGGGGTTAAGGTGGCTGCAGAAAGACCCAGATGAAATCTGTTGGTGACTAGGACCAGAGGGCTAGTGATGAAGAGGGAAGAAGTCATATCCTGGATGGATGCAGGATTGTGATTAGCAAGAAGCTTTCAGCTCAATGAGAGAAAACCTCTACCTACCTACCTTCCTTCCTTCATTTCCAAAAAGACCTTTTTTTTTTTTAGTTTATTTATTTATTTTTGAGAGAGAAAGAGAGTGCAAGTGGGAGAGGGGCAGAAAGAGAGGGAGAGAGAGAGAGAATCCTAAGCAAGCTCTTCACTGTCAGCATGGAGCCTGATGAGGGGCTTGAACTCACATACTGTGAGATCATGACCCAAACCAAAACCAAGAGCCAGATGCTTAACCAACTGAGCCATGCAGGCACCCACCCCCCAGAAAGACCTTTCTAATAGAGTTTTTATAATCCCCAAAAAAGTACCAAGCCTTCTGTGCCTGGAGATAATCAGGAAGAAGCCTGATAATCACCCATCACTGATACTGAAGAAGAGTTTCCTACATTGGGAGGAAACACCTACGGGCTTCTAATAGTCTACAGTGGCATAGGGGCTTGGCTACACAAAAAAAATGTTTCTGCCTAAACACGATAACTGAGGTAAGGCTAAGGGAGCAAATAGAGTTGGATGTATCTATTTAAGTGGCTTCATTTCTGTGAGGGGTTTTTCTTGAATATAATATATATAAGTTATATAAGTGTATGTAAAACATTACACATTATCTAACATACATTATATATTATATAATATTTATAATTGCATATATGTAATATATAATTATATAATATATATAATATGTATATACAACATATATTATATACATATATAATATACATATATATCAATACTTGAGCAGAACCTAATATCACTGTATGTGTGTGCATACTGTGACACAGTCATATCACCTCAAAGGGAAGGTAAAGTGGGGTGCGGTATTTTAGTGCAGGCATCACTCTCCGTGGTGCTGAAATACCGATGGTCAAGGATAATGCTCTCTCAACTGAATGACTCATCCTCCTTGGAGGTGATGCTACAGAGCTTGTGCAATCACATGAAGTAGAGATGGGGTGATGTGGGGAGGTTAGAGAATAAGTAAAGAAAAGATGCATCAGGCTTCAGGATATTACATCCAGAAAGGATTTCAGGGAGTATCTAATCCAACCCCTTAATTCTGCAAGTGAGGAAACAGAAAGCAAGAACATCTGTCCTAAGTAGCAGAGATCCAAGACCCATTGTAACCTGGGATAGGATAAAATGAGACTGGGGTATTCTTATGGGATTGCTCTTAACATTTCTGATGGAGCATTCTACTGGTTGAATTTTCTCTCATCATGTGACCCCGTTTACTACACCAGTAAAAAAGCTTGTTCAGAAACATGTTTTGATTTGTGCAGGAATTTTCCTATGCAATGAGTTTACACTTGACATTCCCAGTATGGGCTTTATAGCAGTAATGGAATTGCTGGTTGGTGTCACCAGAGCTTCCCAGATCTCTGCAAATGCCCCCTACTTTCTATTAATTTTACTAAGCTTCTAACTGATCTCTCCTGATTTCTGAAAGAGTAGGACTTGAACGAACTTGGTGTGCACTTACATGCTACTTTTGTGACCTTATGCTCAAGAAGGCTGTGGATCTGCTGTTTGGTAGAATACAATTAGTGAGGTCACACGAGAGGAGAAAGAGCAGAGGGGGAAAGCACCCAGTGACAAGTTGTGCAGATGTTTAGTGAAATAAGAGCTTGTACTATAATCTGGTAAATTTTGACAAAAGAAAAGAAAGGACAAGAGCCTGCCCAGATAGATATTCACAGTGGTTAAGGTGGGGAGAGCTTCCCTTGCCTGAATTATCTAGGTAGACTCAGGCATACCTTAAGATTTACATATGTGAGGAAGCTACTTTGCGAAATCTTCATTTTAAAACTTTGTTCAATTCTAATTAAGTCTGTGTTTTTTAACTGGGATGACAGACGCTAATAACTACTGAACGAGGGAATTGCAAAATGCCACTGACTCCTGATCTGTAAATAGAACAAAGCCATCTGTGCAGTGGAGAGCATGGAGGTTCCCGCCTCACCCTCCCAGAGGCTCATTGTAACCTTGGGTCACAGATGGAGGCAGCTCAGCTGCCCTGAGCACCAACTTCATCTGGCCTCAGGGCCCCAGAGCCCTGAGCAGGTGTGGGCTACAAGCTTAGTCTCCCTGGAGGCTAGGAAGAGCAGCCTTGAGACCCACACTGCAAACAAAAGCTAGTAAAGAGGACTTTTCTAAGCTGTTTCAGCCTGAGTCAGAAATGCAGGGCTCCAAGGGAAGGGAAAAACCAGCCTTCTTTACTCAGGCACCCCTACCTGCCTATGTCTAAGAGCACTCTGAGTCCAGAAAGCATTTATCTCCAAGCCTGAGTCCTGAGATTTTCACCAATACTCTATTTAACGTCTGCACAGGTGTCAGCTAAGACCAGGATGGCATGGCCAGGAACTGTCTGGGTTGCCAGTCTTCTTCTATATCCCTCACCACACAAACTGACTCACTCAACTTTTATGAAGATGGTCTTCCTCTAATAAGATACATTTACCATTGCTACTCTGCCTTTCTCCCATACTAGGTCTTTTACTTTTCTTCTCATTTTTCTTTTTCACTAGAGTGAACACATTCATTCCTTCCTGGTTTTAAGAAAATAATTGTCGGGGCGCCTGGGTGGCGCAGTCGGTTAAGCGTCCGACTTCAGCCAGGTCACGATCTCGCGGTCCGTGAGTTCGAGCCCCGCGTCAGGTTCTGGGCTGATGGCTCAGAGCCTGGAGCCTGTTTCCCATTCTGTGTCTCCCTCTCTCTCTGACCCTCCCCCGTTCATGCTCTGTCTCTCTCTGTCCCAAAAATAAAATAAAAAAAAAAAAAAAAGAAAATAATTGTCTCTTACAAATGTATTATACCAAATGAAGACAATGTGCTGACAAAGACAGGGCCTCCAGCTCTCATTATGCAATCCAAAGAGAATCTTGTAAGCTACGGTTTGCCCTGGAGAACTCCCGTTTGGATGTGGGGGTTTAGAGTGCAGCTCAGGGAGGATCCTTGCCCAGGTCTTCTGATTTCCCTGGCTCAGGGTGTTTCTGACAGCAGAGAGGTTTGTATGGGGTGGGTGGCGGTGACTAAATAAACAGTTGGGGGTGGAGGAAGGGCTAAGTCGTGTTCCTATAAGGCCTCAGGAGGCCAATGTGCAGGGCCTCCTCCTGTACTGCAGGCTGAAGCTGGCTTAATTGCTGGTAATTAAAGCAGAATCTATAGTTTCTGGGCATGCCCGGTGGGGGAGGGGCTGGGTTTCTGGCCTCGGATGAGCTGCAGGAAAGCAAGTGGCTGCTCCGCTGAGCTTACGGCTCCACCACTCCCAACAGGGCCTGTTGCTGGGCAGTTTTCAGCTTTGCAAACCTGCTTTGCAAACCTGCTCTTCAAGAATGGAGGATTGTCTTTTCAAAGGAAATCAACGTAAAAAGGAGATAATCTTTATGGAGAGTTTACTATAGGTTAGGCATTGTTGGAAGCACATTTAATTCCCCAAACATCTCAATAGCTAAACTCTTAATTGATGATAATGATAAAAAAGATTAGATAATTTACTCAAGGTCTACACTTAGCGCAGAATACAAATTGAGTTCACTGAATCCTGAGCTTGTGTTTTTAAGGCCCGTGCTATTTTACAGAGGCTGCAAATTGGCAGTGTATGAAGCTGGATCCTGCCCCTCAACGTGCCTGATCCCCATGTGACCTTATAATGCAGAAATGTCCAATAAAATTGAGGATTTCTGATTTCCTTGAAAAAGTGATAAGATCTGCCAACAGTGGCCCAATTTTTGCAAGCAAACAATGAGCTGGGGCTCAGTAGCTGCTGCCCCTTATAGAGAAAGAATCTCTAGTTTCCCTGGAGATTTTGTTTTTCAGTTTCTACTGCTCCCTTTTGCCTAAGTCGCAGCCCATTTCAATCATTTATGGAACTGTCCTGGGCTTTGTTGGCATTTTGAGATTGTGGCACTGCTTCTGTAATGCAAATAGAATAAGAGATGAGAGTAAGAGCTTGAATAAAGCAATGAGTTGGCGAGGCCCAGTTACATGAGCAGCAAGTGTCCTTGCACTCAGTTACACACTTGAAGAGCAAAAGCTCATTGCTGAGGCCAGTTTATCCCTAGTCTCATTTTCAAACTCACAGATAAGCAGAGAAAAGCTGGCTCAGGGTAGGGGGAGAGAAGCACCGAAACTTCAAGAAGCATTGTAGTCTAAGACAAACAACGTTCCCTGTCTGCTTTTAACAGATTGCTTTTCATAAAGCTTTGCTATAGCTCTGCTTTATCATCCCTGCCTGAGCTTCCAGCTGGACAGAATCCGAAAGCTAAAAGCCTACAACTTGCAGAGAAGGAGGGCATTTGGCTGCCACTACGGCTGTACAGCCACACCAGCCTGCTTGCTTCTGGGTAATCAGGTGGGAAATTTCATCTGAGTCTAGAGTTTCCCGCTGTATCAGTCTCTCCAGGCTCCTGCAGAGTTCAGATTCACATATTCAAACTGGCAATCCTGCCTTTAAAAGGCTAAGGTAACTTTGAACAGCAGAGTACAATTAATTGATTGGTTTCTTTAACCAGTGGAATATCAGCCACTCTGGTCAAGGCAAGAACCATTATGAGGTGTTTCAATGTCGTGGTCCAGTTTTTTAAGTCCTTGGAGTAAGCAAAGAATTATCTCACATCAAACACTTCAAGAGAGAGAAATACCCAGGCCATGAGACTCTGAAGGGCCTTGTCTTAGAATGTGTCATCTATGCATAGGAGTAACCATTAAGCTTGAATTCCTGACAAGGGTGACTAGGCTTTTCCTAATGAACTGTAAGGAACCTGGCATTTTCCCACTTTCACATTTCCCACTGTCACATGTATGTGCTCTAGTCTTTTTCTTCCAGACCAGTTCTTAAAGTGTTCTTTACTAAAATATATCAATGAAGGCCATTCTTTCCTGAATCTAAACCTCAGCGGTTTCTTGCCAGGATGACTCCAGTCCTGAGCAGAGGCGGGGTAGCAGATCCATAAGAGCAGGATGTAGACTTACCCAGCCCTGGGTTTGTGTCCCAGCTCTGCCACTTGCTAACTGGGTAGGCCTTCCAGTCATCAAACGACTCTGAGTTCTGGTTTCCTCATTCAAGAAATGCATACTGACTTTATTTCCCAGGGTTGGAATGGGAACGCTATGAAAAAATACAACATACAAAGGAGCTTACAACACTTGGCATATAGGAAGTGTTTCATAAAGGGTCTTGTTCTTTCTGGCCCTGCCTACCTCTAATTTTCTCTCTTCCCATGCCCCTCTCTCACACTCGGTACCATTTCTTCTGACAAGAGTATTCCTTCCATCCTTCACCCCACACTTGCCTATCTCCTTTTTCTTTCCCTCAGATCACTGCCTCCCTGGCTTTACAGACTGGATCAAGCACCCAGGCTGAACTTTTTTAAACCACCTTGTATGTCCTCTTTGTAACACTTGCTGCTTGCCACTATCTGTCTCTCCCACTACGTTAAGGACTGAGTAAGAGCAAGGTTCAACTGTGTATTGCCCGTTCTTGGGTCCTAAGTACCTGGCACATAGTAGGCTCTCAATAAGTACTCTTTGAATGATTGATAAATGATATAGCTCAGCTTGAACTTTCTTTCAATTGTATAATAAATGGGGAGTTAGCAGTCATGTGTTCAGAGATTACAACCATATACAAAAATTAAATCAAAATAGGTCAAAGATCTTAATGTAAGCTAAAACTATAAAACTCTTAGGAGACAACATAAGGGTAAATCTCTATTACCTTGAATTTGGCAATGGAGTCTTATGACATCATAAACACACGCAAGAACAACAACAAAATAGATAAATTGGGTGTCATCAAAATTAAAAACTTTTGAGCTAAAAAGGACACTATCAAAAAGGGAAAAGACAAACCACAGAATGGGAGAAAATATTTGCAAAACATATATTTGATAAGGGACTTGTATTATAGAATATAGAAAGAACTCTTACAACTCAATAACAAAAAGATAAACAACAAAAGATAAAAAACAAAGATAAATGGGCTAAGGATTTGAAAAGACATTTCTCCAAAGATGTACATATGGCCTTTAAGCACATGAAAAGATGCTCAACATCCTTAGCCATCAGGGATATTTAAATCAAAACCACAACATACTACTTAACACCCACTAAGATGGATAGAATCAAAATGTCAGATGATAACAATTGTTGGCACGAACGTGGAGAAATCAGAACACTCGTATATAGCTGATGGGTGTGTAAAATGACGCAGCCACTTTGAGAAATAGTCTGACAGTTCCTCATAACAATAGAGTTACTATTGGACCAGCAATTCCACTCATAGCTATATACCCAAGAGAAATTAATTTATGTATCTACACAAAGACTTGCACATTAATGTTTATGGCAGCACTATCAGTAACAGCCCCAAAGTGAAAATAATCCAAATGTCCATCACCTAATGAATGAAAAAATAAAATATGGTATATCCATGCAATGAAATATTATTCAGCTATAAAAAAGAATAAAATATTGGTACATGCTATAACATGGATGAACCTTGAAAATATTATAAATGAAAGAAGTCAGACACAAAGGACCACATATTGTATGGGTCCAATTATATGAAATGTTCAAAATCAGCAAATCCACAGAGACAGAAATTAGATGAGTGGTTGCTAGGGCTGGGAAGACTGGGGATTAAAAACTAAAGGGTATAGTGTTTCCAAAACTGGTTGGGGTGATAGCTTCACAACTCTGTGAATATACCAACTAAATATATACTAAAAATTGAATTGTATACTGTAAATGAGAGAATGTATGGTATACACATTACATTTCAAAGAGGTAAAAAAAAAAGAGAGGGAGAGAAGGATCGTTATAAATTCACGAATTGTTAGATATAAAGAGAAGTGTGTGACTCTCTCCCACAAGGAGTTAGCATTCCAGTGGAGAAGACACGTGTATTTGAAACAAATAAGCAATACCAAGTGGGCTAGAATCAAATGCTACCTTAAGAATAAGAGCTGCAGTCCTGAGAAGGCACAGGGGAAGGCACAGAGGTGGAAAATCTGGCACAGGACATATTTTAAACTCCACGTACAGAAATTCTATTCTTTGACACTTGGTGGTGACACTGATTATTTCCCAGTACTGTTGTCTATCACATGGCTTAGTCCCGTCTGCCCAGTTTGTTTCATCTTTGTCTTCCCCCCAGGTGTAAGCATAGAGCCTGATACCCGGCTTGGGGTAATTGCGTTGTGACTGGGGATGGGGCCAGAGTCAGGATTTAGAGCTTCCTGTCTGAGCTGACTTGTCTCTTTTAATCATGCCTGTGTCACCAAGGGCTTCCTTTTTGCAAAAGGCTTTCCCATGTTTTCATTTGTTAGCCTACCTCACAGCCCAGGAGGGCAGAAGAGCATGCTAATGTTACTGTCTCCAGAAGCAACTGGAGAATAGGAAGAGAAGGGAGGCTGGTCTCACTTCAAGGTCATCCAGGGGGCAAGCACCTGGCTGATCAGGGATTAGCATAGATGTTACTGTCCTGCTAAGCCTACAGAGCCACATTGTTTATCTATTTCTGAGATAGGTTTACAGCCATTTAAGGGATAAAAAAAATCAGTTTGAATCAATCTTTATTTTAGGACTAAAAATAAGGGTGTGTGTTTGAGGAGAGGCGAGCAGATCACATCTTTAAGAGGAAAAAAAATGCAAATAATAAAGTTATCTAAAAAGTGTTCTTGATCCCCTATATCCCTGAGCCCCTCTAACATCCTCATTTTAAGATGGGGAAGATTACCTTAAGCCAGCCTCAATGCTCCTTTGGCGAGTTTGTTCTATTTAATATATTGTTTAATGTATTTGTTCATTTAGGCCATGACTCATTGCTTTTCTGAATTCTATTTTTAGCTGTTGCTTCTCAGTTGGATTTTTCCACATATCAGATGTTCAACTATGTGTCTGAGGGGACAAAGTCTGCCCTGCGGATGAAAAATTGACCATATAGTTTTATTATTTGTAAATTGTAAAAAGTGGTAAAAATGCCTTTCGTCTCCCCTAAAACTTGTTAAGATTGAGGTTTCACCCTACAGAGAATATATGATGAAATGCAAAATTTAAATATACATGATGCATAATTCTGAGACATTCAGAGGAAGATGGCAGCCACCTGTATGTTATTGTCTAATATTTTAACACCTGACTCTTGACCCCTTCCTTAGAGAGGAATCTGATAGTGACATGAGCAAGTAAAGATCACTCAAATGTGCTGATATAGCAACATTGTGAGTTTGTGAAAAGCTAAGAAGAATTTAGGGAGAAGCAGTGGCTTTGCAGAAGGATGGAGGCTGGTCAACAGTACGGTTACCAGAAGGGCAATTGGGCCCTGAGAAGGCATAAGAGGAATATGAAAAGGAATCTCAGGGTAGACAGATTATGATGGAGACTAATCAAGATGGTGGACCACATGGCTGCCCAGAAATAACCGTTTGTTAACCTTCTTTTTTTTTTTAAAGTTTATAACTGCTGTATGCGTCTATTTATAGGTAAACGCACAGGAAAGTTCTAGAATGATACACATCAAACTGATAACAAATTCTGGACAGGAGAAATTGATGGTTGCCTTCTACTCTAAATACCTCTGTGTTGTTTGATTTTTTTCCCAAAACTGGAAGGTATTCATATATTGCTTATATAATTGAATAAAGAAGACAAAGGGGAGAGCATATAAGACTAAGTGTGACCACTGTTAAAAAAATGAAATTAGAATCATATAACTAGGAGAAAATAAAAACCATCTGTAATCCTGCCATCAATGATAACCACACTAGGGGAGCATTTCTCACCCAAACCCACAATAGCAGATTTGGAGTCTAGGTAGAAAATGTCTCCACTGGTAGAGAAAAGGGTGCCACACCAACAAGGCAAGCAGGGAGAAGCAAGAGAAAAGCAGCTGGTCAAGTAGTGGGGCTGGGGCCATAGAGGGAACAGCACCAGCAAGAGGGACTTGGGGCACAGATAATATAGTCAGACATTCATCCTCAGTCCTGTTTTTATGCTGTACCCATGAATAATGTCATCAGCAAGAAGTCAGGAGTTATAGTTGGATTTTGCCCAAACTGGATGCTGGGATTACACACAGAGTTAATGCTACCATGCAGAGAGCTCACCCTTGGCCTCTGGTGGAAGTGGGGCTAAGGGGGACCTTTTTTTTTTTTTATTTTTTTTATTTTTATTTTTTTTAAATTTTTTTTTCAACGTTTTTTTATTTTTGGGACAGAGAGAGACAGAGCATGAACGGGGGAGGAGCAGAGAGAGAGGGAGACACAGAATCGGAAACAGGCTCCAGGCTCCGAGCCAACAGCCCAGAGCCTGACGCGGGGCTCGAACTCACGGACCGCGAGATCGTGACCTGGCTGAAGTCGGACGCTTAACCGACTGCGCCACCCAGGCACCCCAAGGGGGAACTTTTAAAAAGAAGGGCCAGTAGCCTTATAGGTCAGTCTTAGATAGGAATGAGAGGCCCTTGACTGCAAGAAGAGTGACTTAGAAAGAGTCTTGAAGAGTCTAGAAGCAACGTGGATGCTCTTGGCATTGGGAGGGCCCTTCATTGTGTGGGTGGTCCATGTACTCCAGGAGGCTGGGCATCCATGACCTTCTGTCACTGAAGATGACCCAAAACACCACCACACATCCAAATACCTCTATGGCCTCCGAATACATCCTTATTAGGAAAGCACCGGATCTGATGCCCAGTGAAAGGAGCTTCAGGAGGCTATAACCTCCCGAGTCTCTCCTGACACAGGGAGGTTGAAACATGGCTTCCAAATAACTCTGAGCCACAAAGAATGGGGTAGACTGGAGGGGTTCTAAGTAACAAGAGAAACAGGGTAAAGGCATGAAACCCAGAGGCACAGTTGGCAGAAGAGAAACACCGCCCACTTTAACCTCTGATGGAAAGAGCTAAAGATCTATCCTGAGCAGAGGCAGGGTACTCAGGGAAGACCATGAAAAGGGTTCTGTTTCAGGCCTTGTTACGAAACAAGGCATCCACATCAGCCTTTGGCCTTTAGGACTTTAGCTTTGGATGTCATGCATTTTTTAAGGAGGTCGAAGAAAGCCAGTTGTTGGATCTGCTGTGAACATTGAAAGAAATGTGCTCTTGATCTATCAGCATTAAACGCCTCTTGAGATAGAGACTGTCACATCAATTAGACGTGAAACTCCTCTATCTCAGCCTCTCTACATATTTAACGACTTGGAGAGAAAGAAAACTTTCATGTTTAGCTAGGATATATATAGTAAACATCCAAAAAACGTTGGGTCTATTTTTAGATGCACATTTCTAGTCTTATCCATAACTGGACAACAATGTAGTGTTTGCCATGCTGAATCAAAATCAGTTCCCCATTTTAAATGGGCAAATGCACGGCATTTCCAGGTTTGCTTATAGCCATTTTTCATAAGCAAGTTAGTTGCTTGGAAATACATATCTGTGTACTTCCCCCTAACGCTATCCTACCTAAAACTGCTCAAAGAACAAATGCCCAGCTTACAACATTTTTTCTTTCAATTTGCGAGACATAAAACAGTAAAGGTTAACATGGCAGATTGCAAATGCAGGGCCTTGAAAGAACCAACAGATACTCCAGCCCTGGGAGGCTTCCAAGTCTAGATGGAAGGGGGTCCCCAAGTTCTTCTACCCTTTTGTAGAGAAACTGAGACAAATCAGCAAAGGTGTCTAAGGAGGTCTTATTTTCTCCATTCTTTGGGGTCCCCATCGGCTCTAGATGTAGTTTTACTTACATCATCAGCCCAGAGAGACCAACAATAGCAGCAGCACCAGGGACCATTCTACGAATGGTCACCTTTTACCAGGTACTATGCTAAATACTTCACAGTCATTATCTCATTTAATCATCCCAACAGCTCAGAGAGGTAGATACTATCCATTTTACAGATGAGGAAACTGAGACATCCATAGGGAAATGGTAGAACACCACATGGAAGTCCTTAGAATACCCACCTTCCATCAGTTTCTGGCTATGGAAGAACAAAGGCAAGAGAACTCCCCCTGGGATCCCGGAGCAAGAGGAGGGGCCACAGATAAATGGAGGGCCTGTATCAGGCTCTGATACTGTGAGCCCCCAGTGCGCCCCCCAAGGTGTATCAAGCTTTCACTTTTTCAACATTCTCCTGCAGGCAGGCTTGCACTGCAGTTTTTGTTGTTGCTGTGGGTTGAGCATCACATAAGCTGACCTAGTGAAGAGGAAAGGACTAGCCCCCTAGGTCTGTCCCCTCTATGCTTTGCTTATTCAGCATGTTTTCCCTGATGTTGGGAGCAGCTGGGGCTAGTGAGCTGGAACCCAAGCAGATCAATACCATGTGCTTATGAGGACATGGTTAACAGAGTACTAATGCTCATCACGGATACATCCAGTATGTCAATCACGGTCTAGAGGTTAAGTGTGGTTTTTTTTGCCTAATGTCAGCAGGTCCATCTTATTGGGACATGGGACATTTTCCTGCCTTGCTCACCCAATACAGTTTAAGGGTAAGTAAACAATGCGTTAAATATTTGTAATAATGCTTTACATGCAATGTTTGCATAAAAAATGAAGATCCCATATATGAATATATACATATATATATACATGTTATATATATGTTATGTATATATATATATATATATATATATATATATATATACACACACACACATTTGAAGCTTTGGACATTTTTCTGATTACATTGTGTGTGAAACATGTTTTAAAAATTGAATATAGTTTTCATCATGCTGTAAGGTACCCTGATGCCAAATTCTTTTACAAAACAAAAAATACAGGGGTAACATAATATTTGCTTACATGTTTGCGACATCATTTTTTGTCTTTTGCTCTTTTGTCATCTTTTTCTTAAATGAAGGAACAGCACTGTTGCAATTAATAATACCTTAGGCAAAATTAAATTCCTTTTCCTGGGGTTGAGGCGACCTCCTCATGCAGAAGGGCCCTTCCATGGTGGCAAGCAGACGTGGAGGTCTGAGTCACATACACCATCTTCCCTCCAGACAGTGCCTCCCTTGTCTAAATTGTGCTGGAAGGCATGGTTCTTTGCTCAAGCTAAAAAAAATTTTTGTAGCTCTTTAAGAACCATGAAAAAAAATAAACAACAACAACAACAACAACAACAACAACAAAAAAACAAGGAGATGTGCTCAGTAACATGGGGGAAGGAGAACTAATACATTTTTTTTTCCTGCTAGAAAATTTCCAGCAATGCTTCTCCTCAAAATTAGAGACATTTCACCAAATTTGGCTGAGGTCATTCATGCAAAAATAATAGCTATATGATAGACCATGGGCTTCTGTCTCCCTAAAAGACATTACATTTTCAAGAACACTCCTATACAAATGCAAATGCACAGAGAGAGATAGTTTGTCAGATGTCCAGCCACACAGAGAAAACTGCCCTGCTTCTCATTTATTCTCACCTACATTCCTAACAGAGAAAGAAGAATCCTAAGTTCCTGCTGCCAAAGTCATCCCTAGGCTCTGGAAGACAAAGGCAGAAAGAAGTGAAAAGCCAACAATAACGATGGATTCTCAACTATCTGGAAAGATGAAACCAAGTGGCTACCCCAGGACTAGCGACCTTTTATCCAAAGTCCTCTCCCATGTCCCCCGTAAGGTGGAAGGCTGGAGTCAGGGAGCTTGTATAAGACAATGGCCCTTAAAAGGAGCCCACAGACCTGAACTCAGTGCTGATCTATTCAACAAAAAGTGCTGTGTGAAGCCAAAATGCTGGAGCAGCCTTGCAATGCTGGAGTAAGCGGGCAGAACTCATGCTGGTGTGACGTATTTGTTTATGAAGTTGTTATCTTTCTGGGGCCTGGCTGACCAGAGATGAACTAGGATCTGTTACATTGGCCTTCTTAACTTTGTGTTGTATTAGCTTAAACCAGCTTATTAAATGAACTACAAGATCCTTTGGACACCTTTAAACGGTGGCTGTGCCCATGAATATTTACGAGCGATAAGAATGCAGACAATAATATGCTTCTAAAGTCTCTCACAAATACATGTGAAAATGCTTCATATACAATGAAAGACTAATAATAAGATGAGAAAATAATATAGACATAGTTAGATAATCTATATCATATCTATAATACATAATATATACATAGATATATATTACATATTTATTTCTATATTAACATAGATATTAAAGTTCATAGTCATATATATTTATATCTATATATTTGTCTTTATATCTCTGTATTTATAATATATTTATTTAGATAGCTATACACCTATAGATATCATATATCTTATAATAAGATATAAGAAAGAAGAAGATAATATTCTCTATATTTGCTCTTCATAAACAAAAAGGACTGTTACCTACAGGGGATCATTAGGCTCAACCTTGTTACAGAAATTGGGGTTGGAAGGAATTCTGGAACAGACAGACTCGTCCTACACAACATAAAGACTGCTACCTGGATGATTCTGACCTACTCTGGACTGTTCTAGGTAATTCAGACAGAAGGTAGCTCACAGGCAGGTGAACCCTGCCTGAGCTGATGTGCAACACAGAGCCCTGTCCTATTTCCCCTGACACTATGCTTCTATGTTCTGTGGACCCAGGCTTGGTATTCTCTGCAGAGGGCATCAGTCACATCAGCTCTAGGAGAGGTGGAGTGCTCAAAATCCAAAGTACTTATGGAAAAGGCAGTGATCTCTCTGCCAAGTCGTCTTAGAGGCCTTTAAAAGTCCAGAAAGAACCTTTTCCCTTTCTGGTCCAGTGCCTGCCTGCACATGAGCAAGGACAAGAAACCCATCTTCTACCACATCATTGAGGTCAGGCTTTACTCTTCTTATGGGAAGAAATTTGCAGCCCATAAAACTGATAGCTATCATCTCCTGGCCTGAAGTGCCTTTTAAGAAATTATTTCATTGAAATACATCCTTATTCTCATGATACATATTATGAGTACTTAACCAGCTGCCAGAAACAGCTCATTTCATTGTTGTTTGGAAGACAACGGAAGAGGGTCCATGCCTCAGACAAGGGAAGGCCTATGTGCCATAAGGAAGGGAAACAAGTCACCAAATCACATAAAAAGGTGATGTGTTGCTTGAGTTTATGTGTTTTCCTATAACTGTTTTTTTTTTATCAAGATGATTTATTTGTATTATTTTCATTCAACATAATGGATTCTTTAGCCCATCTTTACCTTTACGTGACCTTGGATTTTATGGTATGTTAACTGTGTCAATTACAGAGGCGTTGGATACAAATCACCTCTGGAATAACCCGGATGACAGCATGGCAGTGAGCTGCAGGGAAACAAGGCAGGCTCCTGTGGTTGGGTGGGGGTGGGGAACTCTCACAGGCGTCACAGCCTCTGTGGTGGGGACACCCTTCCCCCGAACTGCTGGGATGGGATGAGAGGGGCACCATCATGCTCCTGCTGACTTTTCCATTTGGTTTCCAGGCCTGCACTTGGGAAAAACAAAATGTGATCCCACCCCTGATCTAGCCTGGGTGTCTCCCAAGGCAAGCTTTATAGTTTGCTTCATTCCCAAGTTCCCCATATTAATAATTGCCTTCTATTTTCAAAAACGTGCTCCGAGCCATGCCATGCGTCTGTGCTTTACAGGCATTGATTAGCTCATTTAATCCCGACAACCTCCTTGTGAAAGTGAACGGCTTTTATCCCTTTTTACAAATGAGGTGTGTGAGGTATAGAAGCTGCTTTGTTCAAGAAGTGGCTGGGAAACAAACGGATGCTTGATACTCATGTTAAGCAGAATATTGAAGCTTTTCTTTTCTTTTTTATTCTTTCCTTTTTATTTAATCTTCTTTTTCTCCCCTAAGGCATTACCTTCATCTTCAGCCCTCTCAACTTCAAATATTCAGGACTGGTGTTTAAATTTTCACTGAAAGGAATGACAAGCAACAAATCACCTTGAGCTTCAGTTTCTACATTTATGTCAACATCTGGGGGGTCGGATGCCTTGGTTAGCAGCTGATGCTGGGATGTCGGGAGGAGGATGCAAAGACTTTTGTATATTGCCCAATAAAGGCATCATGACTGAGCCTCTCAGCAATACCGAGATGCATTGAAATAAGGGACATTTAGAAGAGGCTGAGGTCGGGCGGAGGGGGGGGGGGGCGGTGGATCTTTTGAGAACAGCAGCCTCTGAGGAGTTCTTAGACACCAGTCAAAGAATCCATTTCCTCCCACAAACATATACCTTTGAGGGCACATTTTAGCTGTGGCTTCTGAGTGCCTATTTTTATCACTGTCCAGTTATTGATGAACTGGAATGTCTTTTATTTTCCATTGACGAGGTCATCATTTGCTATTTATTTTAGGTTGATAAGATGTTGTGAGAACAAAACTTCACGGCTATATCCATCCGTGAAACAGAAAAGAACAATTAGGAAGCTCTTTGATTTATCCCCAGACTGTTAACTGATAAAGATGGTTGCATTCTTGTTTTGATTTTTTTTTTTTTGTAGGACTTTACAATATCAAGGATCTCAGATTTGGAAAAAAAAAAAAAAGAGTTCATCATTTGCATCTGCTGTGTGGAGATTTGCATTTTGGAACTATTTTGCTCGGCATCGGGGCTATGTGAGCTGCTGCAATTATGTGTCCTCCTGCCCTCCCTTCTCCAGAGGGCAAGGATTTCTGCCCAGAAGGACTGACCAGCCATATTCACAAGTTCAGGCCATGTTACTGCTCAGCCCCTGCTAGAGGAAGTCCCAGAGCAACTTCCTGAGCGCTACACTGATCCCTGCCACCCCAGGGACAAGGGAGGACTGGAAATCATTACAGTAATTCAGAAAGATGGTTTGGGATCTAGCTGGACGTCTTGCAAAGCTTTCAGTCACCATCTTCCCCTCTCCAGGGAAAACTTAATGAATGATTCAGAAAACAAACGTTCTTTATTCAAGGATCAAGACACTGTGCTTGTTACAGTGGGTGTAACCCTTCACGTTAATTTTGCTACCAGAAAGAAACTTCTCAGAGCCAATACTTGTAATGAGAAATTAAGATGGAATGTTGCCCCATGGTCAGTTTTTTTCTAAGGAAAGGCACACAGGGCATGTAGAAGCACCTTTTAGGGCCAGAAGCTAGATTTGAATTCTAGCATAAAAAATGTAGGTTTTCCAAAGGCCATGATTAATCATAATTTATTTTTAAGTTTTGAATAAGGAATATAGTCACATGGGTCAACATTTTTAAAAATATAGAGTGAAAGTCTCCCACCTACCCTGTGTCTTAGTCACTCAATTTTCTTCTTTCTTGTGCATCCTTCCAGAGATGCTTTATGCATATACAAATATATATTTATTCCCATTTCCCCCCCCCTAAAATAGTGGTATGTTATGTTCAGTGCCTTGCTTATCTTCATTTTACATTATATTTTAGAAATTTTTTGATACTGGTACATAAACAGCCTTCTCTTTTTCATGGCCACATAATATTCCACTAAGTGAACATACTATTTTACTGTCCCCTAATGTGTTGGCCAACAATTTTCCATTAAAATCTGGACTAATCATTGAGAACAACTGAGAATCTATTTGGAGGTATTTAAAAATGAGATAAGTTCTCATCATGTAGTAGTTTGAACAGTACCCATGAAAGAGGTCCCCTGAGAGTTCATTTTGAATATTCCATCATCTGTGGACTGCAGAATGCTGCACAGTAGGCCATAAGGCACTGGGCAGTTACCACGAAAGAGTCACCCACTTTTCTGGCATTAAAAAAAATGAATGCAAAAACATTAATAAATAGTATTTCATAATAACTTAGATATATACCCATGTGTGCTTAAATGAGGGTTATCCAATATTTGCTTTTAAATCATTAGAGTTAATGTATTAAAATAGAAAACACTTTCGACATCTGCTCTGTTCTGCCACTGCGCTTAAGTGGGGTAACACTCCCTTTGCCTGATACTGTGCATTTCAAATACAGTAGAAAAGGATTAATTGCCTTCTAATTCAAAGCTTGAAAGATTCAAACTGAAGCTATCGTGATTAACTTTAAACAACATTTGAATTCTATTTAATTAGAGTCTTCAAATCCATTTTCCTCAGTTTTGGAGCTACATTATTTATATCACTGACATAGTAACATCTATTTTTGATAGGTCTTGGGCCTATGCTCCATCGGCCGTGTTGTGAGAACAAAGGCTCGTGGAACAGGTGCTCAGGCCAAAAAAGACAATGTGATTGTGGGAAGTGGCAGCAGGTGGCACAACTTATCTCCCTGAGATGCAGCCTGGAGAGTTTGACTTGATATAAATTACCGGGATGAACTGCTGGGTTGGTTTCTCAGTGAGAACATGGTGGGTGGCCCTTCTTATAGAACCTACTTTTAGGAAGGATCCTATGAAGTAACCGAATGGTACACTGGCCATTCAGAGACCGGCCAAGAGGCTGAGTTGCCTGTTTGCTGGGATTCCTTTACTGATGACAGTGGGTATGGATGAGACAGGATGTGGATGGCACCTAACTTTCTATCACTGTAGGCCCCCTGGCAGGCACACACGAGGTGCATCACATGTGCTTACAGAAATGAGCTATTCTCAGCAACCTTCCTGTGGACATGAGAGTAAACAAGTTTATGGATGTTTACCATGTATTGTCAAGCAGGGAAAGAGATAAACAAACCAGGGTACGATATGGGGGACTTATTAGGACCCCTCCCTTGCACAGCCCATTCCAAGGCCCCGTACATATGTTTGTTTCTGCCATTTTGAAATATTTTCTTAATGAAAACCTACAAATTTTAGAAGTTTCAGATACACAAAATCTATATTCACTTTGGTTGTATAATAGCATATAAATATGATTCCTTTTTTAAAATGGAAAATTATGGGGCACCTGGGTGGCTTAGTTATTTAAGTATCCAACTCTTGATTTTGGCTCAGGTCATGATCTCAATGGTTTGTGGATTTGAGCCCCATGGTGGGCTCTATGCTGACAGTGTGGAGCCTTCTTGGAATTCTCTCTCTCTCCCTCTCTCTCTGCCTCTCGCCTCTCGTCCTCTCTCTCCCACTCACTCTCTCTACTCTCTCTCCCTCCCTCTCTTAAAAAAAATAAACTTAAAAAATGGAAATTATTTCCACTCTTATGGAAAATTCTAAAAATTAGAATAACATATATATGCAACACACACACAAGTTAGGGGGGATATTTATCAAAAATATTAAAACTTTTTTTCTCTGAAGGTGATTCTTTATTTGCTATTTCTACTCTACTAGAATAGCAAGTGAATTAATGCCATGTTAAAACTTACACCTGTCCCCCCATATAAAGGAGTATCCCTTTGAACTCACTAACCTTTTCATGACTGTTATTTCCAAGCGATGTTTCTCCCCATCCAGCACTGGAAATGAAATTGTCTTTTCAGGTTTCTTGCAATCCTAATTCTAACTGGGGAAGAAAAAAAAATATATGAGCAAAACTGTCTCCCCCTGAATTATAAGCTTCATATTCACAGAAGGATGCACATCCATTATTTGGCAGGTTTTTGCATGAAGTCGATCAATATGTGAAGAGTTTCTCTTTCCCCCATGCCCTGGTGCCTTCTCTAAGCCCCTCACATCTCAACTACACAGTCACACTCTGTCTTCCACCCCCAGGGTCTTTAGCCAAGCTGACTCACACCTTGTACCATCACCTGGTAAGGAATTTGAAATCTGAAACTCTGGGGTGTTAAGAGGATAGGTGACCTTCAGGTCTCTGTCCACAAAACTCAGGACAGCAGAGGCTGTGATCCCTGAGTTTAAGTCTCCATTAGAGCATCTTAGAATTTCTTTCACCTGCAAAAGCTGGTCACAAGCGTCAAGCCCTGCTCTTGCTCCCTCTCTTACACTCTCATACTCAGAACCTTTAGACTATTCCTCCTGTCCCACTGCATCCTGTACGATGGAGGGCAGGGATAGATAGGGAGGCAGTAAATTAACTTTGTTAATTACCACACTTGTCCTGCCATGTTCTCTGTGATCCTCCAAGAAGACCACAGGAAAAAAGACCACACTGTGAGTAGGTGGCTGAGGTCTTGGTGAGTTTGACTAGGAGAGAAACTAAGGGTTAGGAGCTGACTTGGGGACCACAGCATGTATCTCTAAAAATATCATTAATTTATTCTCTTCACTAACTCAGTTTTTCAAGCATTCAATAGGTACAGATCATGTTCTTACTATGTGCCAAGAACTGTTTTTTTTTTAAATGTTTATTCATTTTTGAGAGACAGGAGAGACAGAGTGTGAGCGGGGGAGGGGCAGAGAGGGAAATACAGAATTCAAAGCAGGCTCCAGGCTCTGAGCTGTCAGCACAGAGCCCGATGTGGGGCTTGAACCCATGAACCGTGAGATCATGACCCGAGTTGAAGTCGGACGCTCAACTGACTGAGCCAACCAGGTGCCAACCAAACAAAGGTGAAAGGAAAATAACTTTGCATTTAGGTATTCACAATATGGTGAGATAATATTCTAGTCATTTTTAGTAGAGTTATAATTTTTCTAAAAATAGGAAGACACAAAAACATATACCCCAAAATACAGAGTAGCTGTCTTTTAACTTTCTAATAAAATTCAGTTACAATTAGGTGTATGCCTCAAAAATATTAGCATGGCTGGACACTCCAACTCAACTTACCATGGGTGCCAGCCCCCAGTAGAAGAGGAGAGAAAGCATAGCATTAGTCCAAAAAAATGTAAGTTCTTCTGCAAAATAAAACACTTAAAATGGTGACAGGTACACAGTAAGCACTATGTAAGTGTCAACCATCATCATCATCATATGTTCTTCATCATTATTTTAAGCAAATGGGGCAGCAAATGCTAAGGTTTGGGGTAAGAGAGAGCATGACATGTTTAAGGGGCTGAAAGGAACTTGGGAGAGACATAGGATGCTGAGATACTGGGTGGGAGAGACAGGTAGGGGACGGACCATGGGGACTGTTGGCCATGGGGGTGCCACTAATGGATCCTCAGTGTCCTCTACCTCCTCCCTCACTTAGGGTCTGACTATGAGTCCCCTTGACTTCTAATGTTACTTGGCATGCCTGCTTCCCCTGTACTTATTCTACCATATCCTGGACACAGATGTCATAGATTCCCAACATCCCTAAAGCAGGGCTCTCATCTCATCATTCCTTTACTCAAACACCTTCAGTAGATGCCCACTGTCCAAGGAATCAGCCAACTGTCTCAAGGTGCACGCGAGCACGCCTCTACACCCATCCACACAAGGCCATTTGCTTCCACAAGCCTCTATGCCTTCAGCACCCTCCCTAAATGCCCATCTCAATCTTTTGAAATCTGGACATTCTCAAAGCTCTTCTCAATGCTCCCTCTTCTGTGAAGGCTTTTCTTAGACTGCAGAGAATCTAAGTCCTCCCATCTCTAAATCCACACTTTGTACTCCCACCAAGGTGATTTGTTACCCTGTGCACTGGTTCGTTTCTCTGCACAAGCTCATAAGCTCTCTGAAGTCTTCCTTTCATGGAGCACTTTTTACAATGAGTATTCTGTAGAATACACACTTTAGCAAACGCAATGGGAAGCAATGGAACCAGACCCCAGGATGGGGTTTCCCATGTCCACATCACTCTAGCCTCCTTTGCTTTTTGGTGGGTTGTGCCTGGGAGTCCTGTGTAGACAGTGAGGAAGAGGGTGAGTAACCAGGGCAGACCAGTGGCTATGGCAATGCTCCAGTCCACCAGGCTGATCACTAAGTCTAAGGAAATAGGCCAAGATGTGTTTCAATATAATAAAAACCTCTAGTCATTAAGGCCATAGGTTGGAAACATGATGGGTGAAAAAAGATAACTCCATGACTAGAGGTAAATCAAATTATTTCCTTTCCTTTTCTTTCTCCATTCCTTCCTTCCTTCTGCTGACAAATATCTGTTAGGTGGTTAAGAGCCCTTGGCCCAATGCCTCGCAGCTCACCTAGATACTCTGGTTTGTCACGTTTCCCTGCTTAATTACCATTATCAACTTTCTAGATTTTTGTAAACTCAACACACTGAATAATGAGGTTAATAAAACCAGTGAACTCCTTTGCCATGTACACAAACTATTTCTATAAAAGTGTCAAACGTATTATTAGCTCAGATTAAATCATCTTTTCTTGAATCTTATAATTTTTTTCTAATGAACTATTGGCTTTCCAGTGAGGGCTTTACTTACTCGGTGTTAAGATTTTAATTCCTCTGGACTTGATTAGAGCCTATATATTTATAGCTTCTAACATTTCTGCACTGAATAATTTCCCCAGTGGATATGCATCTGGAATTCAACAAATCAGACAGCCTGAAGCCCCCAGCAGAAGCACTGACTAGCTCTGGCCAACTCTGGACTCTGAGACACCCACTTAATCTAAAAAAGCGCCTATTAGCTTTGCACAGTGGCAGGATCATAGCCAATGAGGCTTATCCAAGGTGCGATTATGGCTAATTAAAAAAGCTCCTATTCATTCTTACAGCTTGCAGGGTTGTCAGAAGACTAAAACACAAAATACTCAAATACTGGTTATTTTTAAATAAAAAGATCAGTCTTTAAAATTGGGGCACCTGGGTGGCTCAGTCAGTTAAGTGCCTGACTTTGGCTTAGGTCACGATCTCAGAGTTCGTGAGTTCGAGCCCCACATCGGGCTCTGTGCTGACAGAGCCTGAAGCCTACTTTGGATTCTGTGTGTGTCTCTCTCTCTGCCCTTCCCTGCTTGTGCTCTCTCTCTCTCAAAAATAAATGAACATTTAAAAAAAATTTTAATTGCATCTCTTTATTCAACAAACATTTATTGAGGCTTCTTACGGGCCAGAGTGTACATAAGCATTAGGGATACAAACTATCAGCCAGAATTCATTCCTAGATCCCCCAGCCTCCTGACACTCATTCACTAAAAGGGGCAGACAGATATTTAGCCAGCTTTTTATATTGTCTTCAAGAGCATATAAAAATTAGCAATAGGTGAGGTTGTTTTAGAATAAATAGGCTCAATCAAAAGACATTTTCTACAAACGGAGTTCATTTAGAGTGCAAAAGAACCCTAGAGGCAAAAGATACTTTTTGCTCTTATTTGGGGTACAAGCTGACCCTGAAAAATAGCAAGTCCTTTGAACTGAATAGCTGTACTATTTAACAGCATGCCAAGAAAGTAAAAACAAGCAACACTGAAGGTCAAAAACAGGGGTGTGAAAAAGCAGAGCACGGATAAATCAGGGTTATTTCACGGAGAAAATCAGTGATGACCACATGTTCTGGGTTTAATGAAAGATCTAAATGCAGAGCCCATAAGAACTCTAAAGTAGCCTGAAATTTATCAAATAGCTCATGTTCTACTGAACTGTGACCAACACAAGAGCCTGGAAATGTGTACTTTGCTTACACTTTCTGCAGCTGGCTGCTATGCACAATCTAGAAATAACTTCCAAGTATGGGCTGGCTGACCAGGAAGCTCTAAAACTGCACTTACTTCCATGGTGATTCCATCATCAAGCCATAGTGAGGACTTAGTCACATCCAACATTGGACCCAGTCCAGCGAGAAATGAGGTTAAGAGAATCAAGCCCCAGTGCCCAAGGCTTGCAGAAGGTGCTAATTGGATAACACGAGAGATGTTCTCAGCATCTCCTGGAACTATCGCTAACATCTACTGAGCACCTACCATGTACCTGATGCGGCTAGACACTTCAGATGTTTTTTAGTATCATTCAATATTCATGTGAATTAAGTACTATTATCACCCCATTTTAGAGAGAAGGAAACTAAGGCACAGAGAGGTTAAGCAACCTGTCTTTGCCCATTTTAGCTGCTGAGTCCAAGAACGGGAATGAACTCAGCCTCTGTAACCCCTGAGCTGCAGGGGGTGGATGTTCCCTTCCAAAGACTACATTTTACACCCTGGGAAGAAAGACACACTTCTTGCAACATTTACCCTGTTTTTCACCCTACCAACTTGAACTTTTTTGTGATTAGGTTGTTAGTGTGAAATACCGTGTGAAAAAATTAATCAATTCTCCCTCCGAAAGTGGAGCTACAGCTAGGTAAAAGGGCAGGAAGCTTTCTCAGAAGCCAAATAATATAAGGATAAAAATATGGGCAGAGGCAGAAGCCCTCAGAAAAGGGTCATCAGGAATCAGCAAAGCAGTTCAAACACTGGCATAACCAATCAGCTTAATTCCTAGTGCACAAGGACCAAGGGGGAGATTTGGAGTGAAGGGTGACACGGGCTAACTTTAGAATTAAAGGATCATAGGGAATGTTGAGAAGAGAGGTCATTCCAGAAACGTGCTCAGGGTCCAAGGTTGGGAAGAAAGAGGTACAAAATGACTTCAGGGAGGGGCGCTTGGGTGGCTCAGTCCGTTAAGTGTCTGACTCTTGATTTCAGCCGAGGTCATTATCTCACGGTTTGTGAGATCAAGCCCTGTGTCAGGCTGCACGCCGAGCGTGGAGCCTGCTTGAGATTCTCTCTCCTTCTCCCTCTGCCCATCCCCCTCGTGTGCATGCACACACACACTCTGTCTCTACAAAAATAAACAATTTTAAAAAATGAGGCTACAAAAGGAGAAAGGACCAGGCATGACCAGAGTCCAAGAAAAACGCATCAGCCAGCACTGAAGCAGGCCGCCCAGCCTTCCTGGGGTAACTGTCACCAGACAGCTTCCCTCCAGGACCGCTACCACTGCCAATTCCATCACCTGATTCAGAGGGAGAGGAGGCCTGTGTGGTGGGCAGGAGCTAGGATTTAGGTTAAAAGACAGAAAACACTGTCTTCCATTCAAAATTCAGAATTGCTTATAGTAAGCAAATCGCCTACCAAAGCACCTACTCGGGAGCTGCTGGGTACTTCGGGGTATGTGGAGGGAGGTGAACAGGGTAATAAGCAAAACGAGGAAAATGAAGCCCCAACTTTTAGAAGAGTTCTTGGTGTTAACCCTGTGTCTATAAAACGACACTTTCCTGGGAAAGCTCTGAGAATGCATAGAGTAGGAATGGAAGATTAGTATCCAAAAGGTGGTTCCTCTCGCTGTCCTTATGTTCATTCTCCTCTAACATATACAGGGTACAGGGGAAGCCAGGTAGGGTTCGAGGGCCTGCTGGGTACCCTGCGTGCACCTACCGCTAATACGATGCATGGGAGTTGACTGAATGAAGAGCTAGAGGGTGCTTGGCCTAGGATTAGAGACCACCTCATTTGCAGGAATCTTTCCTCTTCGTTGGGGCTTCAGGTCAGATTAACACTGAAGGGCCCTGTTCACGATGAGAGACTAGCACCCAGGCCCCCCTGACCCCCTCCTCTAGGTTAGCCTGCATGGAAATCACTAACCTGGGTGTATTTATGTTCTAGATTCCCCCCTGGGACAATTGGACTGACCCGTAATGCTTGCTTCTACATGTATTGTATAGTCCACGACTATTCACTCGTTAATGCACTGGCTGGATGGGGTGAGCACGTGTGGAAAGTTATAAGTCGAAGCTCTGGAACCAGTGGAATCCCAATACTGTGCGACCTTGATGGCACTGCTCCCAAGCCTCGGCTTCCTCACGTGGAAGATAGGTTAATGAAAGCATACACTGCATGATTCCACCCCAACTGACCTTCTCAGCTTTATTTCACATCATGTTCTCCCTCCCCTGTGTTCATCAGACACAGCTGAGCTGCCCTTCTTCCTGTTTGTCAAATGCGTCAAGCTCAATCTCATCTCAGAGATTCTGGAAGCCTCTCCCCTCAGTTATTCCCAAGGCTGGCTCCTTTATACACTGTGGATCTCATTCAGAAATAACCCTTCAGAGAAACCTTTCTTGGCCAAGGAATTTCAAGTAACTTCTCCTCCCAGTTCAGGTTCCCTTCTTTATTCTGATCTATTATCATCACAAAATTTGCCACTCTTTGAAATAACCTGATATGTTTATGCATTTTGGTTTGCACTGACTCAGTGAGGACTTCCCTATCTCCTTATCTGAAATTGCGCCCTATACCTCCCCTATTCCCCCTTCCTTAGTACTTATTGTATAACTTACTGTATAATTTACTGATTTCTTTGTTGTCTGTCTTTTCCCCACGAGAATGGAGCTCTGTGACAGCAGATATTTTTGTTTGTTTGGGTCACTGCTGTATTCCTAGCACACGCTTGGCACCTAATAGGTAATCAATAACATTTACTGCGTGGAAGAATCCATTCGTTCAGTTCTGTCTCCCTGGAAGGTAAGCACTCCCAGAGCAAGTACTTCATCACCCTGTTTACTGTTGCATCCCAGTAACAATTACATAATGGCACCCAAGAAATATCTTTTCAGTGCATGTGTGGCACGTATTTCATAGGGATATTTGAAGATTAAAATGAGAGTGTCCTGATAAACTTGGTGTAATTGCCAAGCACACAGTAAGAGTTCAGTAAAAATTAAGCTGTATTTACTATCACAAACTGAGCTTTTGACATTGAGTCTAGAAAATTTCCTGTCCTTTCTTGATTTAGGCTTCAGAGCCAGGGACACCTCCTATTTGTGCCCTGAGAAGGTGCACCTGCTTCTGGTTCACTATGGTCGAGGCAGGATGGGGCCCCTAAAATTTTACCCTGGTCTAGGAAAAACGTTCTCTCTTCATTATTCTCTCACTGTAAAACAGATCTTTTTGTTGAGTCGACCAGGAAAGCCAAGGCTCAATTGACAAGTGCTATGAGAAAGTATATCAAAGTCAAGGTTTGGGCATTTCAAACCAGCTAATAGCCCCTCATCCCTTAGAAATGTGACTGGCTTTTAGTTCAAGATGGATCTAATAGGAATTTATTCATGTTAGACACATCCTGGTTTTCCCAGTGGTATTTCCACCCGTTTCGACTCCTGGGCTATTTGGTTTTAGTGAATGGCTCTATTTTCCTATGCCTGGTGGAAATGCATGGAAGCAGAGGAGCTGTCTGGCATGAAGGCCAGTAGCTTTAGAGCAGTGCCTGATTTTCTCAAGAGAGAGAAGCCCAGATTCAGGCCTACTATCCTTTAGGTTACCACTGTGAAGAATATTTCTTGGAAATGGGAAGCCATGTTTGAGCTTTGAGTCCCATATTTAGGAGACTCCTCAGACACATCCTATCCCCAAAAGGAGTTTAACAATAAGAAGACCTGGTGAAACTCACTATTTGAGGTGTGAAAATCGGCAGAGCAGTCTACAAAATGGCAGCCTTCAAAAACCTACCTTTCAGGGGCGCCTGGGTGGCTCAGTCAGTTAAGTGTCTGACTTCGGCTCAGGTCATGATCTTGTGGTTCGTGGGTTCAAGTCCCTTGTCAGGCTCTGTGCTGACAGCTTAGAGCCTGGAGCCTGCTTCAGATGCTGTCTCCCTCTCTCTGCCCTTCCCTGTCTCCCTGTCCCTATCGGCTCATGCTCTCTCTCCCTTCAAAAATAAATAAACATTAAAAATTAAAAAAAAAAAAAAACAGCCTACCTTTCAGCTGATTTTAAGTATTTGTTGGGACTTCAAAGGGCACCTTAAACCCTTGGTGAATTCCATACCCCAAAGCTCAGCGACTGCCTGTCGACAATCCTGTTCTCCCCAATGTGGACACACTCAGAGGCGAGGAGAACGAGGGCAAGCTCCCCATCAGGCTAACTGGTTGCAATCAGCTGCCTGAAACTACCCCCGCCACATCTCCAGAGCCCTGGAAGTACGGCAGCAAGCAAGATTTGTATTCTTTAATGCTGTGTTCCTGCAGTAGCAAATTTCTGGGCAAGAATGGAATCTCCCCGCACAGCACCTCGCCCTTATGCGGTTGTGGGGGAGGGGGCGGATACGTGCCAAGACCCTTATTGGACGCCAAAAACCACGGAGAGCACTGAATCCAATACAGGCATAACTACGATGGAGGCTAGTTTATAAATTCAGCAGAGTAAGAGATTACCAACAACAATAAGAAGAACAATTGTAAGAATATATCGTGATAAAACTTATGTGAATGCGGTCTCTCTTACTGTACTCACCACCTTCGGACCAAGGGAGAAGATAAATGGCTACGTGATAAGATGACGTAGGTGAATGATGTAAGCACTGAGACGTGGCGATAGGCTACTAATTGTCCTTCTGATGATTCCTCAAAAGGGAGGCTCATCCACACCTGAAGAGCATTTGGCGCAGGTAACTGAAACTGGGGAAAGAGAAACTGCGGCTAAAGAGAGACTACTTTATTTGTCTGGCATCCTTACGCCGAGTGCCCTCTGAATTGGCCAGTGCTGCTCACCTGACCAGCCAGCTCCTCCACCCCTGGGTTTGCACGGCTTCACTGCAGACCTCAAAGCTAGGCTCTGGACTTTCACAGCTTCACGATTCCAGAGACCTCCAGGCTCGAGGAAATGGAAATTGATGACCTCTCCCAAGCACTGGGGAGTCCCTCCACTGGATAAAGCAAAGGCTGGGGCGCCTGGGTGACTCAGTGGGTTGAGCACCTGACCCTTGATTTGGGCTCAGGACATGACTTCCCTGGTTCGTGGGGTTGAGCCCTGCACAGGGCTCTGCACGGACAGTGTGGAGCCTGCTTGGGTTTCTTTCCTCTCTCTCTCTCTCTCTCTCTCTCTCTCTCTCTCTCTCTCTCTCTCTCTCTCTGTCTCTCTCTCTCTGCCCCTCCTTTGCTTGCACGCTCTCTCTCTCAAAATAAATTAATTAACTTAAAAAAAAATCCTGATCAAATGCAGCTTTACTATTTAAAAAAAAAAAAAAGCAAAGGCTAGATAGAGCCCAGCTGCCTTTCACTCTTTGTCAGATTGGCTAATTAATTACACCTTTAACTCAGAAGTTTTCTCCTTGTTCAAACCTGAAAGGTGGTCAATTTCCCCTTCCCTTGTAACATCCTGGGGTTACCACTGCAAACAAAGATTTGTAATGGGTAGGTTTCTTTCTCTATTTCTCTACTGCAAAAGAAAGATGTGAGAAGTGGTGTAATGAACTACCTTGTAAATGCTGTTAAATACATTTATTTTATCTGAAAAGAAATGTTTGTTGCTGCTTGCTGTCCATAAACTTAGAAGTCACATTCAGTATTTTATGAGCCCATCTTTCAGCTCTGATATACCTCAAATAGTAACCTTCTCTTTGAAAATATTTTTAAAAACAGAATTTTTAAAAAAAATTAAAAAGGGGGGATACGTGGGTGGTTCAGTTGGTTAGGTGACCGACTCTTGATTTCGACTCAGGTCATGATCTTCATGGGATCAAGCCTCACATCCAGCTCTAGTGACAGTGTAGAACCTGCTTGGAATTCTCTCTCTCTGCCTCTCCCCTCTCCTCAAAATAAGTAAACACTAAAACCACACAGAGAATTCATACAAAAAAATGTCAGATTTTAAAGTGGTCTTTTAAAATGAGTTTAAAGCACTATTAATTTGTAACGACCTTACAAAATGATACGACTAGATATAAATTAATATAGTACAAGATGAGTTCATAAATTCAAAATTAGGATTTTAAAGATGAAGCAGTAAAGTTCAATTCTTTTTAAGAGAATCTTATGATACTCCCATTGTAGTTCCTCTTTCCCTATTCCAATAATTTGAATTTGTTTTAATTATGGTATGGCAATTTGAAGATTTCTCAAAATCAGATCTACGTAGGGTGTCTGGCCTATGGTATTTGAACTGTGGTTTTTCTTTTTTTTTAAATTTATTTTTATTTTTTTGAGGATGATTAGCAAAGACTTTTATTTTATTTTTTTATTAAATATAATTTATTGTCAAATTGGTTTCCATACAACACCCAGTGCTCATCCCAACAGGTGCCCTCAATGCCCATCACCTACTTTCCCCTCTCCCCTACCCCCCATCAACGATCTTAAGATTTTTCGATGTTACAATGGCATGAAAGCAATACAAAGTCAGTAGAAACTGTTTTTCCCACTTTGAATTTTGATCTTTTCCTGGGCTAGCGATATGCAGTAGATACTCTCTCATGATGCAGTGAGCTTCAGCTCCATCAGCCACACAAACACGACAGTAAACAACTAATACACTGACAACCACTCTGTTTTTCACTTTCACTACAGTATCAATAAACTACATGAGATGTTCAACACTTTATTATAAAATAGGCTTTGTGTTAGATGATTTTGCCCAACTGTAGGCTAATCTAAGTTTTTTGAGCAAGTTTAAGGCAGGCCAGGTGAAGCTGTGATGTTCCGTAGGGTAGGTGTGTTAAATGCATTTTCAGATTGCAATATTTTCAACCTATGATGGGTTTTTCAGGACATAACCTCATCATAAGTCAAGGAAGACCTGCACCTTCCTCTCCATAACAGTAGATATATGGTTTTATTTAACTCAAATTATAAGTTGGTGTATTTTGGCTATTTTTTGCAATCACATTTATAGTAAAACTTCACCTATGCAAAACTCAGTTATCCTGAAATCTCAGAGAAACAGGGGTGGCTCAGGATGAGAAACAAAATTGAAAGAGCCCCCTAGCTAACCAAATAAATTTTGGCAAATCCATGCACTAAAGCTCATGTGCTTGATTCAAGAGACAACTCAGAAGCTTCACTTCACTTAAAAGTTTTGGCCTATTTCACTTAAATATTCTCAACTTACAGATTAAAAGATACATAAAAAAGGAGGAAGTTAGAGATATTTCTTCAAGGTCATAACATTAACATCATCATTGAGTGGTAGCTGACAGCTCATCAGCAAGGAAGGAGGCAAATAAGCCAAGAATGAGTAAGTAAAATCCCCTATGTGAAGTAGATACTTGACAATTTATTGCAGGGACAATATCCCAATAGCTGTCACTGTATTTCAGCCAGTGTTCATAATGATGACCCTGAGTCATCAAAGAAAGTAAATTAGGTTCAGAACATTCTGTAAGAGGCGAGGAAACTGGTAGGCAAACAAAATTAAGTCATTCTGATTTATTCATTTATTTAGCAAATCTTTACTGCATACATTTATTTATGTGCCAGACACTGTGTAGGTCTAAGGGACACACAGATACTGAGACAGCAGTACCTGCTTTCAAGAAATTTATGTTCTAAGGCAGAGTTTTCAAAGAGTGGTCAGGGAAGCCTTGAGGGTCTACGACCTCCTTCCAGGGGATCCTCATGGTCAGACTCCTTTATTCATAATACTAAGATGGCATTTGATTGTTTCCCCACTGTGTTGCCATTTGCATTTATGGTACAAAGTAACGATGGATAAAACTTAGCACGAATTCCTTAGCATTAATCAAGGCAGTGGCACCAAACAAACTAGTAGTCACTGCATCGTTCATCCCCATGCACAGAAAAAAAAAAAAAAAAAAAGCCAATTTGACAAAGCAGGAAAAATGATTAACGTTATTCAATTTCAACCTGAAGTACACATATTTTTAGTATTCTGTGTAATAAAATAGGTACCCATAAAGCACTTATGCTGCACACAGAAGTATGATGGTTGTCTAGAGGAAAAACATTTGTGTGATTGAGTTGCAAGCTGAACTAGCCACTTTTTCATGGAACGGTTTTTATTAAAAGAACGATTGACAAACAAACCGTGGTTGTTTGGCAGACATTTTCTCGAAAAAGAACAAAGTGAGCCTGTCCTTTCAAGGAAAACAACCGACGGTATTTATAGTCAACAATACAATTTGAGCTTTCAAATGAAATAGAGTTTTGGAAAACAAGAGCTTGTAGCTTCCCAGTAATTAAAGACTGCTCTGATGAGAATGATAGTGATATTAAAAATTTATTTTTTGGTATAATATAGTGAAATTGTCAAAATGGAATGATGGGTATAACTCAGTGAATCAATCTTTTCCAAATTACCAAAATGTATAATGTTACAAAATCATGCATGGAGAAAAGATCCTTTCAAAGTGAAAAATAGACCAATGGATTATAATGTAACAAAATACAGAAAGTTCACTGATTTGCTTTCAGATAACACATTGAAAGTGAACTTTAATGAATGCCTGGGTAGCTTAGTTAAGTGTCCAACTTCAGCTCAGGTCATGATCTTATGGTTCATGAGTTCAAGCCCCATGTCAGGCTCTGTGCTGACAGCTCAGAGCCTGGAACTTGCTTCTGATTTCTCTCTCTCTCTCTCTCTCTGCCCCTTCCCTGCTCGTGATCTGTCTCTGTTTCTCTCTCTTTCTCAAAAATAAACATTAAAAATTTTTAAAAAATAAAGCAAATGAACTTTAAGAATCTACCACCTGTCAAGTTTTAGCATAATATTAAGAAGAATATCCACAATGACCTTGAAAAGGCCATTACGATATTGCTCCTGGGGCATGCTGGCAGCTCAGTCTGTTGAACATATGATTCTTGATTTCAGCTCAGGTCATGATCCCAGGGTCATGGGATCAAGCCCTTCATCAGGCTCTGTGCTGAGCGTGGAGCCTGCTTGACATTCTCTCTCTCTCTCTCTCTCTCTCTCTCTCTCTGTGCCTCTCTCCCTCGCTCATGCTCTCTCTCTCTAAAATAAAATAATACTAATAAAAATAACCCTCCCTTCTCCAACTATGTGTGACACTGGACTTTCCTCATATACTTCAACCCAAAACAATTTATTGCAACATATTGAAAGCAAAAGCAGGTATGAGAGTCCATTGTAAAAGATGTAAAACAATCCTACTTTTCTCTCTGAAATTTTTGTTTTGAAAAATATAATAATTTTTATCAAAATATGTTCTTAGATACTGACATGTAATACATTGTTATTTTAAATGAATCAATAAATAAGAATTTTAAGAGTTTCCTAATTTATAATAAATATCAGTGGATATTTATTACAATATACCATATCAGTGGATATTATCTACATATATAAAAGGTCTTCAGCATCCTCGGTAATTTTTGACAATATAAAACACCCCGAGACCAAAAAGTTTGAGAACCTCTGGTCTGAGAAGACACTGATCTATAAATAAGTAATTCTAACCTACTACATTAAGGGCTTTGATAGAAAGAAGTACAAGATAACAGGGGAGACTATAGACAGCATCTAGCTGTCTTGGAGAGTGATGGAAGGCTCCCTGGAGGAGGTTATCTCTAAGCTAGGACTTGATGGATGATAAGTTACCATGCTAAGAGGGGTAGGAAGTTCAAGACAGAGGAAGAACTTATACACAGTTCTAAAAGAAAGAGAGAGGGTGGTTCGTTTATGAAAATCAAAGTTGTTTGGTGGAGCTAGAGAATAGTTTGTGATAACATGGATTGTTCTATGTTCCCCAAGCCTTCTATTCTTTATAAATACTCCTTGGGGCACCTGGGTGGTTCAGTCGGTTAAGGGTCGACTTCAGCTCAAGTCATGATCTCGTGGTTCATGAGTTGGACCCCTGAATCAGGCTCTGTGCTGATAACTCAGAGCCTGGAGCCTGCTTTGGATTCTGTGCCTCCCTTTCTCTCTGCCCCTCCCCCGCTTGCGCTCTGTCTCTCTCTCTCTCTCTCTCTCAAAAATAAATAAACATAAAATTTTTTTACAAATACTCTATTCCTCCCAGATCAGTTGTAGTTTATCTCATGGATTTATATCCGAGAGGATATAAGATATTTGATAGGATTTTTCTCTAAAAGTGACATCGATTCTAACATAAACTTCACCATGTCTTGGTAGTCTCTTTGTCATGTTTGCTATATGGCCATGGTTTCCTGCCTTTCCATTTCTGTTAATAGTTTTAATAGTGTCTTCCCACAACACTAAAGAAAGCCTTTAAATCATATGCCCTGCAAACCTCCGCTAGGAGCTTGGTGTTGGCAGATGCCAAGGTAGGCATGTGTCCTGAAGGCCAGGCCAGGTAATCAGGAACTCTATGAGATATGTCCCTACTCAAAGTCCCTAGTTGATCCCATGGGTATTCATGAGCTGGAACAGAGCTTCTGAGAGTGATCTTTCTCTTGCTGGAAGGAGTTCAGAAGAAACAGAAGCAAATATTTCTGGCTTGGAGGTTAGGCCTAGTACAACTGGTATCTTGGAATAGAAAGCCACCCACAATCCCACCACTGCAGTCTTTGGATGGCAGGCTACTCTTATGTGTTATAGAATTAGGATTTGCTGTCAGGAGAAGGCAGTGACATGCTCATATTGCTACATTTCACAAACCTTATCCAAGCGGCCTTCTTTAATTTGGAAATGTTTGTAGGGCACTCCAGAGAATATTTTGCCAGGCATCACATCTATTAACTTATGTTTGTAAGTCTGCAGATACGTTGCTTTATCAGTATGTCTTTTGCAGTATAGGTTGTATGTTATCTGTTATTTGTCTGGATCTTTTGGGGCTCCTGAGAACTCTGAAGGACAAAATAATACAACCAGTGGTGGATTACACTTTGACATTGTTTTTTTTAACAGTATAGTATTCTTTAGGGCATTATCAAAAACAACAAAAACGCAGCAAAAATAGGTCAAAGCAGTAACAGTAACTCAAGACTAAGATTGGCTTGTAACTATGGATACCACCTATATCTCCCAAAATATTTTAAAATCAATTAGACACTGTATCCCTAGCAACTGTCTGACACCAGTGTGTGTATCATAAATGGTACATGAGTAAATGAGTGGATGCCTGAACTCTAACACATAGAGATGACGGATATCCACAGCTTTCAAGTGAGGAAATAGGTGAGTGAGGTTGCCTGTCCAACACATACAGATAAAGAACAACCTGACTATAGACTCACTTCATCAACCTCTACACGAAACTTTAATACCATATAAATAAAGTGTGGGGAGATCATTTATATTTAGGTAGTGTGACAACTTCCCATCAGATGTATTGATTAAATATTTAGTAATTATTTGCTAGATGAGAAGAAGTCAGACCCACAAATATTAGTCTAACTTCCTTGCTGTCAATAATCACTTACTGTGGGTTGGGTGGCTGGGTGGGGGCGCCTGGGTGGCTCAGTTGGTTAAGCATCTGATTTCAGCCTAGGTCACGATCTCACGGTTCATGGGTTTGAGCCCCGTGTCGGGCTCCGTACTGACAGCATGAAGCCTGTTTGTGATTCTCTCTCTCCTTCTCTCTCTGCCCCTCCCATGCTCTCTCTCTCTCCCAAAATAAATAAATAAACTTTAAAAAATCACTTAGTGAGATCACCTCACTGGTGGCAGTGAGGGGAGCGGTGGTTCAAACTCTTGGGGGAAATCATGAATGGCTCAGACGAGCACAGTGGCCTTCATGCTAAAACGAACACCCTAAGTAGCACCCCCTTCCACACCATGTGCCCCTGCTTCACGCTGCTGTCATGATTACAGTAAATGCTTTTCCAGATCATATCAGAACGTTCTTTTGTGATTACCCTTTGCTTTGTTTTGGTTTGTTTTTAATCCTGGTGATTAATATATTTTGAAGTTTCAAATGCTCAATAGGCAGTCGATTTTTATATTTACCACAGGAGGGCATGCGGTTTAAAAGGTTGGTGGTGTTTCCTCACGGATGTAATAGTATCTGTTAGTGATAATCATAATGACCTTCCTGGACTGGCTTTGCATTCTGGGAAATAGAAGCATGAGGATTCAGAGAAACAATGTTTCTGAAGCCTGCTACACATTCGAAGGTAGTTCAAATGCCTGTTCTGATTCTGGTCATCATCCCACACTCTTTTACTGTCAGTCAAACCTTTCTCACATCATGTCCTCTAGTATGGCCAGCTTCTCACTCCCTGCTGTGGATGGACGAACAGTGGTTCAAGGGCATTCAAGATGCTGCTTCATTCCACATGGAATCCGTGCCACTTCCCAGTTCTTTCAGGGCATTCTGTCCCATGAAGCTTCCTTTAGCCTCTTCTAAAGAGTGTCTAAAATGCCGTTTCTCCACGTTCCCTGATTTTTTACATCTGCACACTCCCCTCTGGAAAGTAAGCTCTATGAGAGTGGGGACCAAGCTTGTTTTTCCCATCATTGTAATTTCAGGAACACAACAATATCTGGTACATGGCAGATGCTTATTTAAGATGTGTGGATTAAACGAATGTATGAGTGACAAAATAAAACGACTCTCCCCTTGTCTCCTGGTATCACAACTTGAAATTCCTGTTATTTGTATATGATCGCCCTTTTTTTCCTATTGCTTTTAAAAAGTTCTCTCTCTCTCACAGGAAGATTCCATCCCTGAAGTAGCTAATGCATAAACAACTGTGGAATTCTAAACAAAACCAAGCGTTTTTCAGAAATGGCAAAACTTAAGATGCCATCTAATGGGAAATCAGATACTTGCTGACCATAGGATTCGAGGGAAGTTGCCCGCAATTTTCTAAAGGGCAGCTTTGATGTTATTGGTAATTTAAATCCCAGTGGATTTCAGATGTTCTTGCCCAGAGGGGCAGTACTGTGTACCCTGACTGTGCTCTTGAGAAGCACAAAGATGAAAAAACGCTGAATCAGGCAGCTTCGCAGGCAGTCTGTTCTCACTTGTCCTCATAACCCTGCCCATAATGGGGGGGGCAGGGCAAGAATTGGGGCACAGCCATCTCTGAGGCCAGGCTATCTGGGAGCTTTTCAGAAGGAATCACACAAGGAATTCTATCTCCTAAAGCCACTAACAACCTACCTATGTCAGTTTCCTCTGCTGTTGTGACAAACTGCCACAACTTTAGTGCTTTAAAACAGCACAGATTTATTATTTGACAGGTCTAGGGGTTCCAAGTCCTAAAATCAAGGTGTCAGCAGAGTTTGGTTCCTTCTGGAGGTTCTAGGGGAGAATCCGTCTCCTTGCCTTTTCCAGCGTTGAGAGACCACCCACATTCCTTGGCTTGTGGCCCCTTCTCCATCTTCAAAGCTAGCTGTGTATCTTCAGATCGCCAACTCTGTCCGTCACACTCATCACATCTCTCTTACATCTGCACATCTCCTTCTCTAACTCAGACACTCCTCTATCCCTCTTAGGAGGACCTTTGGGGTTACTTTGGGCCTCTCCAGATAATCCAGAATAATCTCCCCATCTCAAAATCCTTATTAATCATATCTGCAAAGATATTATGGTGGTGTTTCCTCAAGGTTGTAATAGTATCTGTTAGTGCTAATCATAATGACCTTCCTGGACTGGCTTTGCATTCTGGGAAATGGAAGCATGAGGATTCAGAGAGACAATGTTTCTGAAGCCTGCTACACATTGGCAGGTAGTACAAATGCCTGTTCTGATTCTGGTCATCATCCCACACTCTTTTACTGTCAGTCAAACCTCTTTCCTGTCAGGTAAAGTAACATATTCATGAATTCCAAGGATTATGGCATGAATGCCTCTGGGAGCCATTATTCTGCCCACAATAATGGCCTCATAAAGTGGCCTTGAGGTCCTCCCTTCTTCCAGTGCCAAGAACATTCACAGGCTGCTGAAGGCTTCTGTATCACTTCCTCCTTCTGAATTTTCCTTGGTCATCCCAGCTGGATGCACCTGCTTCTTTGTCCATACTCCTTTGAGCAAACTGGACACACTGAGGGCATTCCTTTCTGCTGCCTTACACCATAGTTGTATGTGCATACGTTACTTTCCTGAACAACCTGAGCCAGGAGCCAACTCTGTGCCCTCTGGGGACTCAGAACAGTGTGGCAGATTGCAAGGACTCAGTTGTTGCCGCTAGCTCTCAGCAGATGCCATGTGAGCCACTTCTCCCTGGGCCTGGTGCCTTCCAGATGTTTCTCCCAGAGTACCAGACAGAATCCCTTACCCCTACCCTAGAGCACCATTGCTATCAAGTGACAGCTTCCCTGCCTATGAACTGATTGGACTCCACAGTCACTGTCTGCTTAGAATACATCGTCCCTGGGGGCTGCTGGTGGCCTGGGAAGGGAAACTGCATTCACGTCTCCAGCTTTCCACCTTGTGCCAGCCAGGCCTGTTATTGCTTTGCCATTTGCCATGGCGGTGGCTGCTTGTCTGCAGAGCTGACTGAGAAGCTCTGTCTCCAAGCAGGTTTGACTATTTCCAGTATAATTCTCTTCCCCTCAGGATGCCGTCCTCTACATGTGTTGGAGTGACTCACTTGGCATCTGCCCTTGGTAAGAGCTTGCGCTTGGTGAAAAGGCATTAGCCGAGGATGTCCAAATCTCATTTTCAGCCAGGACCTGGGAAGGCCTCGCCTTAACCCAGAAGAACTCTTACCTCCCCAGCAGTCAAGAAATGCAGAAGTAAGAGGTGTTGAATTGCCAGACATTAGGTGAAGCTTGGAGCTGGGTTGAAGTGGATTAAAGGGCAGGATGGGTTAGGGAATAAAAGCAGGAAATCAAAGTTTCTGCTCTGACACATTTCACTATCAATTGGGGAGAAAGATGAGTTACCAAGTCATTACAAAATCCTGTGAAATCTTCTATCAGCAAAGCGCTCTGAAGCTGGGGGAAAAAGTGGTTTAGATCTCACAGTTTTCATCTGGATAAATCCAAAATATTAAACATGGAGCCTTACAAAAACTAGAGAAGTCCTGGGAGAATTTTTCTTACATAATCTCACAATGGCAAAGACCTTTCTAAAATATAACATAAGACTCATAAGCTGCTAATGAAAGACTAGTTACATTTAATGACAAAATAAAATATTCTCCACAGCAAAATCTTTAATACATAAAATTAAAAAACAATCGGCAAACTGAGAAAAAGTATTTGTAAGTCATATTACAGAACGAGACTAAGTTCTCTAATGTATGAAGGATATATATGAATCAGTAAGAAAACAGTATACATCCCGAAAGAAAAATGGGCAAAGGGTATAAGGAGACCATTCAAAGAAAAGGAAATGCAGATGGCCCTTACACATAAGAAAAGATGGTCTATGCCACTTATAATCACAGAAATGCAACTAAAATTACAGAGAGATATACTTTTTGGCCTAAAAATTGGCAAATATAAAAAAGTTTAAAAACACTTATATCGTGAGGAATCAGCAGACCATTCACATTACGGTACAAGTACCCATTGGTACGACACCAACAGAGGGCAAATTTTCAGCATCTATCAAAATCATAGACATGCATATCCTATGACTCAGCACTTTGCTAGGAAATTATCCTATGGATAGTCTCTGGTCTATGGAAAATGACATCTACAGAACTTCATTTGCTGCAGCACTTTTATATTATCAAAAGATTGAAGTAATCCTCAGTAGATGAATGATAAAAATAGTAGAGTGATAAATTACGATATTCACACACAATGGTATTCTACACTTTGGTCAAAAGGAATGGAGGGGGAGTGCCTGGGTGACTCAGTCCGTTAAGTGTCTGACTCTTGATCTTGGCTCAGGTCACAATCTCACAGTTTGCGAGACTGAGACCCTCATCGGGCTCTGCACTGACAGCTCAGAGCCTGCTTGGGATTCTCTCTCTCCCTCTCTCTGTGCCCCTCCCCTGCTCGTGCACACATACTCTCTCTGTCTCTCAACATAAATAAATAAACATTGTTTTAAAATGTTAAAAAAAAAGGAATGGGGATGTGCTTTGTGACAATTACATAAATATTTCAAAGATATGCTAAGTGACCAAAGCAAGGCACAGAACAGTGTGTTCAGTGAGCTGCATTTTAGCATAAAAGGAGGGAGGAGTAAGGCACTCGCTGTTTTCAAGAATAAGCTCAGTATAAGTTTTACTGGCTGTTTTGCTTATGTTATTCCCTTCGTGTGCATTGTCCTTTCTCCATCTCTGCCTATTGAAAAATATTATTCTTCCAGGACAACTTCAAATACTTCTTCCTTTATGAACCTTTATTGATCTCCTGAGTTAAGTACTCTCTTGATTGAACAAAAGTATAAAATTATCAAGAGAATGGTTTTAAGGTTTGGAGTGAGGGATCCTTCCTAAGCAAGACAACACCCCCCAAATTTATAAAGGAAGAAGAATGACTTAATTCTATAAGAAATTTAATATTTTATATGGTCGAAGACATCATAAATGGACTTACCAAAAATCTAACAGACTGAGCATCAGATACTGATGACAAAGACATCCAGATTTTATAAATCGCTCCTACAAACCAACAAAGACAAAACCATCAGTCCAATAGGAAATAACAGGGCATATTTTAAGGACAAATGCAGTTAGTTGAAAAAAAAGACAAGCAAATAAAAAAAATTCTACTTTAAATAAATATTTTTCTCCTTTAGCTGAGTAAAAAAAGATGTATACTATGGTGTGGGGAAACAGTCAAGGATGTGGTGGGAGTATATAAATCATTAAATTCTCTTTGTAGAGTAATTTGGCAGGAGTCATTAAATGTTAAAAATATGTATCACCTTCAACCCATCTATTGGAGTTAGGCCTCTGTGGTGAGAGATACATGTATGCACATAGAGGTACTTAAAAGCGTCATCTTTGTAACATCATTTATAATAGGAAAAAAACAAAGATCTCTTAAGGATCACCAATAAGGGAAAGCATGCATGAACCAAAATAAATTCATTCTATGGTTACTGCTTAATAATTTAAAAAATGAAGTAGAGTTCTTCATAGCTGCATGAAAAGAGCTCCAAAGGGAAATGCCACTGAAGTACAATATGTAAAATACTATTCTGCTTATGGCCCTATAACGAGGCCCACGTGGTAAGAAAGCGAGGCCAGCCTAGAGCCAGTGAGGAACGGAATCCTGCCAACACCCACGTGCCTAAGCCCAGAAGCAGATCCTTCTCCGGTCAGGCCTTCAGATGGTCACAGCCCCAGCCAACACTTGGCAGGCCTGTGAGCGACCCTGAAGCAGGGAGCTCATCTAAGCTGTATCTGGACTCCTGACCTACAGAGACTGAGATAATCAATATTGTTTTGAGCCAATAAAATAAAATATTATTCTGTTTTTTGGGGGAAAGCTATATATATGAACATATATATGCATGTAGGGGGATAGGTATGTGTCTGTGCATATACAAAGAATATATATACCCGTATGTATACGCACATATATAAACAAAAGTGTGGGTGCGTATGTTTATATAATGTACACATACATTATATACACATACGCGCACACAGTTTAGCTTAATAACTGTCATTACTTCTAGGGAGGGGAGTAGAATTAGTGGTGGGAAGGGAGGAACTTTAATTTTGTGCTCTATATGTTTGTAAGGCTTTGTTTTGTTTGTTGCTGAAAGCTCGTGATGAGAAGGACCCAGTTCCTACAACTTGGAGAAGGAATTTGATCTCAGTTAATTGGCCTCCCAGTGTGATAGTTTTTCCACTGTTCCACCAAAAGAAAAGAAGAAGAGGCACATTCTGAGTCAAGAATGATTAAACAGAAATAAGTATGAGACATTTTCCTGTGGCTATGAAGGACACCACTGAATTTTCTGATACTTCCCTCTTACAACCAACCTGAAGAGCCATTATTGAGAGTGAGACCCATTTATTTTACAGGCATGGAGAATAGCTTGGGCCTACCATGACATGGCACATGGATCATACTTTTAAAATCTTCTCAAATACCCTGTATCTTATAAATCGTTGCCCTACGTTTTCTTTTTCTTTTTTCATTTCCTCAGACTGTTAATTTTTCTACAGGGAACTTAAAATTTGGAAAGAAAGGCCTAACCAAGACTGAGTAAATAAAGACTGTTTCTTAACCCTTAAATGACATATTGCCTTATATTGCATTCTAGAGACACTTTAATTTCAAACAGTAACATGATATTAGAGTCTCATTTGACGTGAAATTTACTCTTTTAGGTCCTTCTCTCTTATTCCTCTTCCCAACCAATAATTTGCTGTGCTTGGCTTCCTTTAATTTGCCTTAATTCCTATAGCATGGAGGAAGAGGGTTATATAGAGACGGTGAGATGGTCTCTGAAGCCCAACACACCTGAGTTTTCATAGGTTTTCTGTGATTTATAGAAGATCGTCTAACTTTTCTGCATGTCAGTTTTTCATCTGCCAGCTAGCAAGATAATAACTTGTGGCAAAAAAAGAAGTCACAATGAAATTAGAAAATATGAAGTGAATATGATGAAAACACTGCAAATCAAAATGTATAGGGTGCAGCCAAGGCAGGACTTAGACATGTATCGTCTTTACTGCATATATCAGAAAAGAAGAAAAACTGAGAATCAGTTGTCTGAGCTTCTCAAGAGGCTAAAATAGAAAGTAAAATAAAACCCAAAGAAATCAGAAGGAGTGAAATAGGATAGCTAAGAACAGAATGAATGAAAATACATATGCACGTACATACAATAGGAAATGATTAGTAACATCAGATGTAGTTTTTTTGTAAAGATAATCAAAACTGACAACCCCCTAGCAAGAATGAACAAGAAAAAAAAGACAGAAAATACAGACTACCAAGATGAGAAATGTAAAAGAGACCTTAAGGCCATGAAAATGATGAATAACAATACCAATTTCTTAAGAAGTTTGTGAGAATTCACTGAAGCAATATACTTGAACTACCTAGCACAATAACCTGGCTTGCAGAAACTACTCATGTCCCAGTTTGCTTGACAACAGAGTACAAGTCACTGGTACACTTTGATTGAGCCCATGATCTGTACTGGGCACTGAGTTGATGGTTATGTGTGAGTGTCAAGGGATAGACATGGTTCTAGCCTCCATAGAGCAGAGAGTCCAGTGGTGAAGACAGACGAATTTTTTAAATTGCATATAAAAGTATGAAATTACACTGATGACAAAGGCTACAAATAAGAAGTGGAGCATGGAGCTGAGTGGTATAAGTGCGCATAAAAAGGTTAACTGACTTAGTAAGGAAGGTCAAGGAAGGCTTCCCTAAGGAGGTGAGAGTTGAGATGCCAAATATAGGGCAAACAGACATTAACTAGTGAAGTTAACCACTAAGTGCTCTAGGCCAGTAAAAGAGAGCAAAAGTTCCTGCTTTTAGAAGTAGTGTGCTCTGGGGTGCCTGGGTGGCTCAGTTGGTTGAGCGTCCGACTTAGGCTCAGGTCATGATCTCGCGGTTCGTGGGTTTGAGCCCTGCACATTGGGGCTCTGTGCTGACAGCCTGCTTCAGATTCTGTGTCTCTCTCAATGTCTGTCCCTCCTCCACTCACACTCTCTGAAAATAAATAAATAAAATATTCAAAATAATAAAATTAAGAAAGAAGGAGCATGCTCTGGGGACATGGGTGGCTGAGTCGGTTGAGCATCTGACTCTTGATTTCAGCTCAGGTCATGATCTCATGGTAGCGAGATGGAGCCCCACGTTGGGCTCCAGGCTGGGCATGGAGCTCGCTGAAGAGTCTCTCTCTCTCCCTCTACTGCGTGTGTGCTCTTTCTCTCTCTAAAATCAAAGCAAAACAAAAACCAAAGTTAGAAAAAAAGGAAGTAGCATGCTCTGATATTATGTCATGTAGGTGAGGCTGGAAAGTAAGGATGAGGGGGCAGCTAGATAAAGCCGGGCAGATAAACGGGGGCCAGACTTTGCGAGACCTTGTAGGCCATGCTAGGGAGTTTGATCTTTATTCCAAAAACGATACGGAGCCACTTGAGAGTTTCAGGTAGGGGTGAGTAACATGATTGGATCAGAAGAGCTCACCCTCCATGGTGTGAAGATGGTTGGATGAAGGTCCCATTAGATATACTGATGCAAGTCAGGTGACCATTGCTACCGCACAGGACAAAACAACAGTTACAACTAGTGTTTATAATACAAATTAAACTGGAAATGGCTCAATGATGCCAATCAATAGTGGACTGGTTAAATAAATTATAGTAAATAAAGACAATGGGTTACCATGCAGCTATAAAAGGGATGAGACATATTCATCTCTGCTGTCATGAACATATCTCCAGGATATATTGTTAAGTGAAAAAAGCAAAACGGAAAAGTTGTGTGTATATATGCTGTTTATCTAAAAGAGGTAGGAAGGATATATATACATATATGCATATATATATATATATATTAGCATTTTTAATCTTTTTAAATGTTTATTTATTTTTGAGAGACAGAGACAGAGAGCCAGCGGTGGAGGGGCAGAGAGAGAGGGAGACACAGAATCCCTCCAAGTTGTCACAGACCCCAATTGAGGGCTCAAACTCACAAACTGTGAGATCACGACTTGAAGTTGGACACTCAACCAACTGAGCCACCCAGGCGCCCCTATAATAGCATTTTTAAAAATGGAAATCTAAACCTGGGGAAAAAGTTATAGGGGGAGAAGGAGGGGGGAAGGGCAGGAGGAAGAGAGGCTGAAGTTCTCTGAATACAAATTGTTTTGTAGATTTGATTTTGGGACCAAATATTTTAAATATTTATAAAGCAAAATTAAGTATAAAAATCAATTCATAAAAAGCAAAACCAAAACAAAACAAATAAACCCAATTATGTGCTGAGTTAGTGCCATAATCACATAAAAAGGAATTAATTGACGTGACTTTAAAACTGCATGGCTTTGCGATTTAGTTAATAACAAAGAAAATTGCAAAAAAAAAAAAAACCCACAACACCCTAAACTGCTTTTAACATTTTTATTGTTATTCTGAGACTATTGTGTATGAATGACTTCAGAAACCAATTTCTAACCTGAACACTACTACCTCTCACAATGAGAGTAGGTTGGACAGGCGTGCTGATAATAGAGAGAAGCGAATGGATTGAAGATATACTGAGGAGGTAACACTGACCAGACTTCATGCTAACTTGTACATGGGACTAGGGTTCAGGGAGGAGTCTCAGACACCTGTGAGGTTTCTGGCTTGCATCATAGGAGACATGGAGATACTATTCACTGAAATAGGAAAAGTGAAAGGATTAGGCTTGAGAGGCAAAGATGATTTTGGTTTGGAGCATGTTAAGTCTGAGGTATCTTTGGGACATCCAGGTGATGACAGGTGTCAGCAGGTAACAGGCACTCTTCTATGTTAGTTTTCCCCATTTACCTCCTCAGAACTATATATATAATATATATATATATATAATATATATAGTTATATATGTACTTATATATTATATACATATATATAGTTACATATATACATACATATATATATACACACACACATATAGTCGCAAAGCGATGCAGTTTTAAAGTCACATCAATTAATTCTTTTTTATATGATTATGGCACTATATATATAGTTTTATATATATACTTATGTGTATGTATACAGATATATATGTATATATATACATATGTGTATATATATACATGTATATGTATGTATATATATACACATATGTATATATATATAAGAGATGGGGAAGCATGGGGACTACTTTTCTAGTTTGTACTGATACTTAACATTCTATTCCCATTTCAGAGTCGTTGGTATTTATGCCCAACTTGATGTCACCTGCACATTTAAAAAATGTTTATTTAATTTTGAGAGAGAGAGAGATGGAGAGAGAGAGAGAGAGAGAGGCAGAGAGAGAGAGGGAGACAGAGAATTCAAAGCAGGCTCTGCTATGTCAGCACAGAGCGCAATGTGGGGCTTGAACTCACGAACTGTGAGATCATGACATGAGCCGAAATCAGACGCTTAACTGACTGAGCCACCCAGGTGCCCTTCACCTACACATTTTGTGAGAATGCTTTTACTCCATTGTCCAGCAAACTGGGACAAAACAGGTGTATTCATCAACCATGCTTTGAATGCTTATTAGTCCAATCACTGTATTAGGTACTTACACGTTGTATCATTTACACCTTTCTTACAGTTACTCACACATTTATAAAGATATTATTCTCCCAGTATATTCATGAAGAGGCTGAAGATCAAGAATAAGTCACTTGCCCAAAGTTACAAAGCTGTACAGTAGCAGTCAGCATCTCTAGTCTGTTTTCTGGCATTATATTTCTATTTTTCAAAGTCTGGGCAATGACTTCGGTGGTTCGTGGTCATGGCATTTAATTGCACTGACTCACACAGTAAGAAAGGTCTTCTGTTATTTCCATCCAACCTTCTGTTATGACATGGAGAACAACTCAGTTAGGTGGTAATGTGTCTTAACACCACTCTAACACTTGCTAATCTCTGTCGTTAACCTAGAGAGAGTACACCTCCGGGTCAGAGCCTCCAGCAAATAACAGTGTAGAGCAGAAATTACATTACATTATTTTCATTATGTTTATGCTTAGGGATACCTTCTACTTATAAGTGTTATTAGTGTTTCCATTTATTTAGCAGTAAAGAATTTCACTAAAAAATAAATCTAAGTAAAAGGAATAGACCTACCGATATTACACAAATAAAAGTAAATGGTGGTTCAGAGAAAGGGAGGACAGTCACTAGATGCCAGCGGACTCCGATAGCTGACTTCTGGGAAACAATGCTCCTTACCAGAACTCATCACCCAATTATGGGCTTTGGTGCCGGCCTTACCTCTCTAACAGAAATTGAATGCCTCCTCTCGACCAAGAAGTAATGTTACTACCTCACTTGGGAACTCTTTGTCACTGTTCACTGGTGAATGTGGCTCACCAGTGAGCTTGTCACAGACCTCAACTGCTATGGGCCAGATGGTATCTTATTCCCCATTGATCAGACTGGCATGTAGAAAGGAATCATGACGTTTGGCTGCCTACCATGTCTCCCATGCCAGAGTTTCAGGAAAGAGCTAAAAGCAAAGAGTATATCGCCAATAAGTCATGGTGGTTAATAGGTAAGACAATGAGCTAATTTGGAAATCTTAGTCTATCCAAGTGTTTGTTTGTTTTTTTACGAATACGCTTTCTAGTATTAAAAACTATACTGACTAGTCTAATTTCCACCCACTCCTCTTTCTTAAGCCTCTAATCCCTCAGTCTTTTATGGTAGGTAGATTTTGTCCCTTCTTCACCACCATGACCCCTTTCTTGGGACAGAAGCTATATTCAGTAGATCTGTGGGAAATGATTGTGGATGGGCTGCTTTTAAGCATTTTAATGTGTTCTAAACACAAAGGCAATAAAAATTCCCAATGCAATATATATATATACTTAAAGATATCCTTGTCACATGAAATAATTTTGCCTGTGTGTTCCCTAGGGAACTGAAAAGTACATAATAGTCACTGTAATCCTGCTGGGGTAGAGACAGTATCTTCTCTTTATTCTTTGTTATGCCTGATGCTATCTGTTCAGCATATAAAGAAAAGAAATCTGTATCTAGAAAAAAATGCATCTGTAGTCCTCTCATTTCCCGGGGTACCACGAAGCCAGTATTTTTTTTTTTTTTTTTTTTTTTTACCATTGGGACTTGGCAGACTAGTGTCCAAAGCCTGAACAATATTAGGCATCGGTTTGCATTTTTGATGTATTAAGTCAAGGTGGTAAATACTGGTAACTAGGTCTTCTCAAGTCCACAAGGTCAAAGAAAAGACAGGTTCCATCTTCTTGGGCGGGGTACCCTCAGCACTACACCCGCTGTACTATCACAGCACCTGAAAATCTGGTTTCATCACAGGCGGGGACACTAGTCAGAGGCCTGACTTGTGCACCTCGCACAAGGTAAATCTCCCCACGATGAAAATGGAAATCCAAGCGGGGTGGGTGGGTGCCTGCAGCCGGCAATGGGTGTGTGGGGGGTGTAAGAGGGGGAGTGTTTTCCCCCTTCACGGCCGCAGCAGGGGCCCTTCGGGTCCCCCAGGCCCTTGACTCGCGGCCCTGCCCCGACCATTGTCCGCACACCTCTTCCCTTCAGCTTCCGGGCCGCGGGCGAGTTGATTTGCTGCAGATGACATCAGCCTTGGGCCAACGGCTGGAAGAGCGGAGGCAGCCACCGCGTGAGGATGTGCCGGGTGGTCCTTTCCTCCTCCTCTTCCTCCTCCTCCCGGCTCCGAGCCTAGTCTCCATATAAAAGCGGCGCCGCCTCCCCGCCCTCTCACACTCCCCGCTCCTCTCCGCCGCGCTCTCTAGGAGAGGGCGGAGGGGGAGGCGGCGCGCAGCGCCAGGAGGAGGGGTACGCAGGGGGCGGAGCGGAGACAGCACCTTCGGTGATAATCCTTTCTCCTGCCGCAGAGGAGAGGAGCGGCGGGAGCGGGACACTTCGCCGAGGCATAGCGGGCCGGCAGGATGGCGACCGTGGTGGTGGAAGCCACCGAGCCGGAGCCGTCCGGCAGCATTGCCAACCCGGCGGCATCCACCTCGCCCAGCCTGTCGCATCGCTTCCTCGACAGCAAGTTCTACCTGCTGGTGGTCGTCGGCGAAATCGTGACCGAAGAGCACCTACGGCGCGCCATCGGCAACATCGAACTCGGTAAGAGGCCCTGCGTCCCCAGGGGACGCGCTCGAGGAGACTGGCAAACGCGACCCCACCCAGGGCGCGACGGCTGCCCTCCTCTTTAGGCGCACCCCGCACCCACATCTCTCCCCGCTACCTCCTGCACTCGGTCCAGACTCTTTCCTGGGCTCATTTCGGAGAATAGTGCGGATTATTAGATTTGAGACCCAGTGGGAGAGTCTCTTCTAACCTTCAGGGATATGTCATCAGGCTGGGTCTGCAGATACTGGCTGGCCACCGCCTCTCCAGCTAAATGAAATGCAGGTGACAGAGGAGCGGCGGCCACAATAAAGCCCAAACCGTAGGGAGCAAACGGGGGTGGGGAGTTGATGCAAACACCCCGTTCAGTCCTCCTCTGTCCCCCGCAAAATGCTGGGTGTCCCCTCTTCCCCTTGCCGGCAGACCCGAGGCTGAAGCACCATGTGCCAGGGCCCGCATGGGAATCATCTTCACCACAGCCACCTCAGCCCCCGAGAAATGCCTTTTCTGGCTTAAAACCTCCCGATTTGTTCTTTCTTTGCAATGACTAGGCTAGTCCTGGGGCCACGCCCGTCCCCCCCCCCCCCCCCCCCCCCCGCTTCACCCGGGACGCAGAGATGGAGAACCTCCTGCCTCCTGCGCTTGATTCCCAGACGGCGCCCGCCTCGCTACTGCCCCTGGGATCCTGGTTGCAGCTTTCAGAAAGGACAATGGGACCCCAAGTTGCGGGGTGGGGCTTCTTTCAAAAGTCTCAGCCTTGGTAGTGATGGCTCAGGGGGAAGGCGGGGGGGGGGGGGGTGGTTAGCGGGTAGGGCCAGCGCCTCGCCCGGTGCGCGCACTAGGAGCGCGCTCTGCAGAGGCCGAATAGCGGTTTGCCTAGAACCCTGGGCGGGGCCGTGAGGGCCCGCCGGGCGCAGCCTCGGGCGCGCTGACCGACCCGCCCCCCAGCCCCACCCGGGCTGCCGCAGTGCCCCCATCCGCTCGCCGCACCTGCCCCCCGCACTGCGGCGCCCCCGTCGGGCGCGGTCCGCCTGGTGTGCGCTCTGCCGGGGCCTCGGGCTTGGTGCTGCGCACCCCCACCTCTCCGTCAGCCCGGCTTTGTTGCGCTCGAAGCCCCCCCCCTCCCCTCCCCGAGCAGGGCGCTCTGGTCTCTGCCTCCCCCCCAGTGTCCCGGACCTCCCCTCGCCGCTGACAGAGGTCGCCAGGTCCCTGCGCAGCCCCAGCCCGCGCTCTATTCTCTTGCGGGTGGTGCTGAAGCGTTTCTGCCTGGAGACACCGGCTGGTGGGCGTGGTGCAGTCCGCACTGCGGTCTCTACGGCAGCCCGAGGCGGACAAAGGGCGTTCACGCAGCCCTCGATCCCCGCTCCCGGCGCACCCCCACCCCATAAAAGACGAAAGGAAGACCTTATTTTCGATGAAAAAATTAACGCTTGTTTTCTGCCTCTGCATTTGGAAACGGCCCCTTGTCCCCAGAACAAAAGGCTGCAGGGTGGGGACTGGAGTTGCAGACCTGGGTCTTTTGTTTAACTTTAAAGCACTGATTTTTTCCTTCCAGCTTAAAAAAAAAAAAAAAAAAAAAAAAGGAGCAGAATGCAGTCGTGTTATTTTATTCGAAAAAAAATTTCAAGAAGAGATTTCAATAGTGAAATGCCTTCTTTGAGCATCTCAAAAACCCTTCATTTTCAAACGTTAGGCCTTTAATCTGATCTTAGTTTGGTTGCACATTTTCTCCTTGGAAATTTCCTACGTACCGACTTTGGGTGTGGCTGCTCTACGAATCAATGACTTTGGATTAAAAACAATTACTGTCCACACCATTGCCGCGGAATAATAATACATTAGGAGGGGCTTTGCTATCTGTAAGATTTTCATAACCTCCCGATGTGGTGCCAGGAGAGGCACCGTCACCCCCATTTTAGAGATGGGGACCCAGAGAGGCAGGACGGATAAGAGGACCCGCTCAAGGTCACATCATTCATAAGTGACAGAAGTGCCAGCACGACACCATTACTGTTGTTCTGGTCCTGTCATGATGTTAGTGCAGGGCAGGATAACATCAGAGGAAGATCAAACACGGGTTTTCCCAGCTTGTCTTTGTACGGTCATCCACTCGTGGGCAGCGCCCCGTGCAGCGAGGTGTTTTAGCAATCACCTTCCACCGCTGTTATCTTCCTGCTTTGTTATTCTGCTGGTCACCCTTTCAGTACCCCATTCCTCAGGGGGTTTATTCAGTCCTCTTCTGTTTGAGGAGAAAATTGATGTCTCCAAGTACTGCTATGAAGTGCTCTCTGTCTTTACTCCTTTTCATACAACTAGCATGCAGTCATAAAGTTCAGATTTGTCTTTTTGACATTAAAATTAAAAAAAAAATGAAATAAAAATAGAGGAAAAGTCACCGGTCGTAGATGAGGAGCCTAGTGAATTTTCACAAAATGAACACACCCATGTTATCTAGATGGAGAAATGGACATTACTGGCATCCCAGAAGCCTCCTCATGTTCCCTTCTCAATCACCATGCCTTCCTGATTTTTAATTCCCTAATTTGGTCAGGTTTTTGCACAAAACTCCAAAATGGCTGTATTGATCCCATTAACAATCAATCAAGCTGGGGGGAGCAGAGCCATTTCCTCACATGTGGGAGCAGATGCTGCTTTTCCTCTGGAGATTGCTCTCCTGGGTCCTGGGATCCCGGATGCAGCTCGAGCTACAGGGCCTCGTGGTACTAAGTGACACTGCTCCCCTAGCTTTTCAGACAGGCTGGGATGACTTAGCAACAGGGCAGGCTGGCTCTGTTTCCCTGTGCCTGACACGCTGCTGCCTCCGCCTGCGGATCCCAGCTGGGCCTCCTCCAGAGGTCACTCTGATACCACTGCTATTGTCGCTGGTGCCCGCGGGCCAGGGCCAGGTTGTGAGAAGCGCGATGGAGATGCTGCAGGGGGCTCCGCTTGGATTGTGTGCCGGCTGGGCATGCGGTTCGTCATTTGTTACGCTTGCGTCCTATTTCCCCTTTCGTCTTAACTGATGTTCTGTGGGTTGGGAGACCCTGGTGACTTGGAATTTTGCCATCTGATGACTGAGGGTTCTTTGGGGAGCCTAGAAAATAGATCCGTAGGAAGATGGTGATAATGCAATAAATTGACAGGCCTGAGACATCCCGATGTGACTGCTTAGGAAATGCTTTTTGAAACCAAGGATGAGAGATGGTCCCTCATTTTCTCAACTGTATTCAAAACGTACCATGTAAGGTTTGATTATTTCTTCTCAAGTCTGAAACACTTGGATGGGTCTAGCTTTATTTTGTTAGTTATGCAGCGCTTCATGCCTGACCACGGTTGCTACCACCAGATGCCATTCCTGGGCACCTCTTTCACCCTCTTCCTCATTAGCCCCCAACTTAGACTTAATAGCCATCGCCATTTTTCTCAGAGCCTCACTTCTCTAGTGTATATTAGAACATAGAGTATGATGCATCCACGCCTTGCGAACTGAATTCTAGAGCCTATGAAAGGAGTTGTCACTGCTTCATTTTATTGCTTTAAGGGAATCAAGACATCTAAGGAATACTAAGTGTCAGTTTGGTGCTTTCAATTACTGTGAAAGAGTGTAACTTTCCTGTAGGTAACACTGGGAATCAGCAAAGAATTTTTATAAAAAGGTAGACGTGTGTCACATTGACTCTCCTGAGTTTTTAGACGTGAGTTTAGCTGATAACATTGTAACTTTGTGATGTTACTTTATTGATTGTTTTCAGTTCAAGGTGGCTGAGAACCCAGGAAACATTTGGGGTTTAGTTTTCATTTTATTTTAACAGGGCAAAACCAACACATGGTGGAGGTTAGAAGAAATGTTGGAGAGTGTTAAATTTATTATGTTCATCTTTATACTTTTCAAAGTCAAAAGGCAGATGGATTTCTGCTTGTACTACTTCATTAGTATTATCTAGTAAGGGCTCTGTGATCTATGCAGAAATCCAAGCCAGTCCTCAAACTTAAGGTTATTAGGTTGATGATTCATGCTTAATCTTCTCTAAAGGTTTACTTTTTAAAGTAAGTTCTAACTTTTAAACCAGTAATAGTCATAAATCACTTCTTTTATTTGTTTCCAATGTGGGATGCTATCAGAAGACCTAAAAATGATTTATCCCCAATGCTTTGAAATGATCTCTATGAGAGGTATTGTCTGCATTACACATAACATGTATATTATGAACATCAAGTTGTTGGCTGAAAAAAAAAAAAAAAGAAAAAAGCCAATTGAAAGTTTGGTCAAAAGGGGAAAAATAGGAAAACTTCTTTGAGAGATAAACCTTGATTTTAGCTCTTTTTTAAAAAAAATTCTGTTTCTTTAGTTTATGATTCAAATCTGCCCTCTGATCACTTTTTAGCATAGTTTTACAAATAGAATCTTATAGTTAAGTTAATCATTTAGGTACTAGCAAAAAAAAAAAAAATACAAGCCTCTGGATCAGAGCGATCAACTAAAAAGTTCATAGAAAAAAATCAACTTTCAAAGGCCCAAATAACTGTCAGAACTCATGTGCCATTTCAACATGTAATGAATGGTCATTTTGTTGGATTTTTCCAACTTATTGCCTCTTTTAGGAGTACAGATTTTAGTCTTTACGTGAGAGGTGCTTTTTGAAAATTGTTGGCAAGGGGCGCCTGGGTGGCACAGTCGGTTAAGCGTCCGACTTCAGCCAGGTCACAATCTCACGGTCCGTGAGTTTGAGCCCCGCGTCAGGCTCTGGGCTGATGGCTCCGAGCCTGGAGCCTGTTTCCGATTCTGTGTCTCCCTCTCTCTCTGCCCCTCCCCCGTTCATGCTCTGTCTCTCTCTGTCTCAACAATAAATAAAAAACGTTGAAAAAAAAATTAAAAAAAAAAAGAAAATTGTTGGCTTTATTAAGTGATGTTGTAAAATGCTTGCATGATTACTCACTTGGCAAGATAGAACCTGTATAAAGTAAGGGAAAGTGGTTCCTTATTGTTCATCCTGTCTTGTCCAGTAATGAACATATGCCCACCCCCAGCACGACACACACAACCTTTTCATTTCTCCCTTTTCCATCTGTAAATTTTATGCACACTTTAGCCTCTCTTTTGTGCACTGCATTCCCCTGGATTCAGAGAACTGAGATGGGAAGATCCTTTGTTACCCTCAGTCACCTTGGCTGGAGGACTGGCCTGCGGACAGCGATGGTGCCCTGTTCCATGGCTGGGCAACAGCCCCAGATTAGATGGGAGAGTTCTTAGGATGCCTCACCATAGGCCAACTTCTCAGGGGTGACAGATGTCCTCTGGGCCCAGAAGTTTAATAAATGGAGGTTGACCTCCATTTGGTAGTTGTTCTGTTCTGGCCCAACCTAGGTAAGCCAGCATGGGGCACAGTCTTCGTAGAGTACTGGAGATGCAAAGGCTCAGGAAGTTTGACCTGGAGCATTTGGGGGGATAATTCTTAAAAAGGCTAGGAATTTATCTTGGCCTCTGTAGTATCCATGAGAGGCCAGGATGACCTGCTTCTGAAAGCCTCTCCTGAACCTCTTGATCAGCACCCTACTAGCCCCCAGCCAGGAATTTGGAGACAGAAGAATGTGGCAAGAGCCAAAGATGTCTTTCTGTCCTATGAACTTTAGAGGGCCCACTGTTGGCTTCCTCTTACGCACAGAGGGAAGATATTTAAACCTACTGAATGCAATATGAACCTTCTTTGAGAAATACTGTTTCTCTTTACTAGTATTATTCAGTGGAAGGTACGAAGTAATTACAAAATACGTTATTTCTAAAATTGGGATAGAAAGTGGCCTTGTTCCCAAATTTTCCTTTCCAATTAAAATAACCTTCAAATCCATTGTAGTCTTTATTTTATAAGTGGCAGTAGTGACTTATGCATCGTTAAGGCATAATTTGGCTGGCTGGAAATTGCTCCCTTGAAAAGAGAACCCTAAATGTTTTCTTTCATTGGCATTATAAAAATGAGAACTATTATTTTTATCAACTGTTTCCTAGTGTAATTTAAAAATTAATTTCTAACTGGTTTGTGTGTTTTGTACTTTTTCCCTTGCTAAATTACAAATCATACAGCTAGGAGTTTATGAAGTACAAAGCAAACATTTAATTGCTTGTGTCATGACGAGTTTATTGAAGCCGAAGGGAAAATGGCAAACAACGATGTAAGAGCACGTCTACCTAGATGAAGTCATTCAAGTGATGTAGCAATTTGGACATAATGTAGAACAAAGGCCGAAAAATCGTATGAATTTAATTTAAATACATATGTCTCCTTATTAACTTAGTGACCCAGCTTGACAAGCCAGGATACAAAGTGGAGCTCAGACCTGGAGCAAAGAGAACCCACTTAACAATTACTAATTAAGCAGCTCAGACAGGAGCTCGACGGTTTTTCATACTAGCCGAGTATGTAGTGTATACATTGAAGTAAAATATTCTAATGAATTCAGGCCTCTCAACCTGTCAAGCTTTCTGTGAAACAAAAAGAACCCATTTATCATTTCTGCACTAAAAAGATCTGCAAAATCTCAACATGCCTTTCTTGTTAAAATTTAAATACTCCATTAGCACAAATGCAAGCTGAGGCTGTTGATGTTTCCAGGGAGACCCATAAAATTCTCCCTTATAATTTAGCCTCTCTTTAGGAATGTTAACTCTTCCACACCTGAATTCATCCCATTTATTGTATGATAAATGTCTGCCTCTATTTAGTGGACATCCATCTGTGAAAATATTCCTCAGAGTCGAAAGGTGTTCGGCGTATAATCTGAAGATAGTCTAAATATGTAGTTAAGTGAGTTTCCAGAATCTTTGTGTGATATATTTATACATATACAAGACATATACATATGTATATGTACACGTGTATACGCATGTATATACACACATGTATTTTGTTTCTTTGCAAGATAAGAAGACTGAACAAGATATAAATGGGGCTGAATACAGAGAAGCATTAAGGATTTACAGGTGTTCAAACAATGCACTACCATTCGTACTGCCCCAAGTCTGTTTGAATGACTCATGACCAGCAAAAAATGGTTAAATGACGTGTTTATTTAGAGATAGTTCTTCTGCTGTATTTTACCTAGAGGGTCAATTCCCTGCTCTTAGTAGATATGCAGTAGATGACTCTTGTCCCAGAGGTTTGTTCCTGGCAATTGAAAATGCTCCAGGAAGGGTACAATCATGGATGTTCCATAATGGCTCCACCATGAGCTACCTATTTGGGAAAGTATAAAAATACAGAAAAACAAACAAACACATTCCAGAGTTCTGTGGCTTCCCAGTTTTCCCTGGCTTGCTCCCCAGTTCTCCCTTCTTCCGTGTCCTCTGCGTGCCCCCTCTGGTCATCCCCTTCGGAAGGACAGGAGGAGAGGGGATGAAGGAGATAGTCCGTCTGAGTTCCTTGTACCCCAGCTATCAGCCTAGTGAATGGAATAGACAGTTCGTGGCCCCCGACTCTGTAGAATTTTTCTAAAGTATAAAATGTTGTCCCCCCCACCCTTTGTTTTTGCCTCGGGGTAGGAAAATTCAGTACAACTAACAATTGTGAAAGAAAGAACTACCCCGCTAAGCTTGTCCGGTAGAATAAATGGCGGAGGGGACAGATAGGTGAAGTCCTTAAGACTGAGATCCAGTCTTCTTATGAAAGGTCATGCAAGTTTTGGATTGATCTGTAGGAGTTGGGAAACCCAGGTCAAAATGAGGTGGGTAAAGAAAAGAAACCATACGTGCACTCAGAATGCACATGCACACTGCAGAAAGTACCATTTGAAAACCAAAGGCCTGGACTTGAATGCTCGCTTTCCCACCCTCGTTCTACATTTTCTTGCCACCTACAAGGGGACCATGGGAGAGGTAGAGGTTATCTCCCGGCCTCTTAACTGCAACAGAACTTCCCATCTCCCTGTCCTTTCTATTCATTCCCTCCCTAGAGTAAAGCCTGTCATTTTCCTAATAACTGTTTTCTTTACCCTCCCAGAAAAGCTGCATTTACGTTTTATGAGGGGCAGAAGTTCAACCCACACTGCTAGTCACCCCTCTCTTGTGGCCTGGTACAGAGACCTCCCCGGCCCTCCCATTTTGTGGGCATCCACTGCTAGCCAGCAAGCTCTTGAGAAAAGAGGTTTCCACATCCTCCCTTACAGCCTGAGAAATGTCACAGTGATGTTTTCCAAACCGCTCTGAAGTGACTAACTGGAACTCTGTCAATTCTCTTCCTTTTCCTCCCTAGGAATCCGATCATGGGACACAAACCTGATTGAATGCAACCTGGACCAAGAACTGAAACTTTTTGTGTCTCGACACTCTGCAAGATTCTCTCCTGAAGTCCCAGGTGAGGCTTTGGTTCAGTATTAGTCAGCCTAGACTTTGAAAGGACCTGGGGTGGGGGGGTGGGAGGGGTGGGGGTGGGGTGGGCAGGGATCGGCTGATGACTGGAAAGCTTTGCCTGGGGCATCAAAAAAACGTTCTTATTGCTAAAGATTTCTTTGTATTTGTTGTTATCAACGAGGTTAGCCAGAAGCACATTTTAAGAAAATCAATTCTGAGTTATCACTGTGTGGCTTATCAACTTTGCAGATTCTTAGTGAAAAGTTTTAAAGTTCTGGGGTACATTCTTTTTCTATTCCATTGCACTCTGACTTCAGGGGATTGCAAACTATTTAAATATTAACTTTATTCAAATAAATCTATGACTGTAAATTGGATGCCCCTCCCTGCCCATGCCACAACCTCTTTCCCTCCCTAGAAAATGGAAACATCTCCATTTCAAAATGAAATATACCTCATCATTTCATCATTCCATTATCACTCACTTTTCTTGGTGCGGGTAAAAGAGTCTGAAATTCCAAACTGCTGTTAAAATAGCCTTTCTTTCAGAGATGGCAAAGAATTCTACAGAGTAAAGGTAAGGACACAAAAATCTGTTATATGTGGAAAGGCTACCAAGAGCCAGCTGCCTCACTAGGGATGTACTCTGACCTATGCCTCTAAGCCTGGGGATATAGTGAGACGCGCCCACCTTATCTTCCTCTTGTGAGAGTGACCCGTAGGTGTCTCTCTTGGTCACCTTTGAGGATTATGAGCAGAGGTGCTGGACCATAAAGACCCTGAACCTCCAAACCTGTGTTTCTCAAAAGCTCTGCCATTGATCTATCATAGACAACTGTATTGCATTTTATTTCTTGGATATCACTCAAGTTTTATGTAAAGTGGGGAAAACTCTTTTCTATCTGCATGATTCTGTTGGATGATTGCTAATTTTATTGGCATTGATATAAAATAGGGAATGCAGCTCAGTCTTTTTTCCCCCCATTGATTACATCATATGCCATTAGCCTTGGACATGGCAAGAGTTGAAACCACTTGTAAAATGTCATCACTCCATGAATCACACTTGGCTGCAGCAACATGCCCACGAGACAATCCCAGTTCTTCGCTTTGAGTGTGAGATTAGAATAAAATCCCATACATTTCTGTTGTCCAAATGAATTGTTGCTTTCCAGCATGGAATTGAGTCAATGTGCTAAGAAAAACATAGCAGGAACGGGTTCATTAAAAGCTAACTTGCTGCACAGCCATGTGAAAAAATCAGCTTTTAAGTAACTTTGCTTTGAGATCAAAACAGAGAGATCCAGAGACTATCAGACAGCACATGGTTTGCTGAAGTAAAGGTATAGTATATGGTTCCTTCTTACATTATTGTGTTGTGTTTTTATGTCTTGCACATCTCCGTAACTTTTAAAAACACTTCGTAAAAATAAAAATAAGAGAAGTACCCTTTTCAACAAGTATGTTTCAAAATGTAAAAGGCAACTTTTTGTTTTTTCTCTGTAGAGTTTCTGGCTTTCTTATATGATTGTTTGTAAAGCCACTTTTTTTTTTTTTTTTTTTTTTTTTTTTTTTTGTAAACAAATCATGTGATTGCCATTGTGTTCATTCATCCTTGGATTGACTTTGTGGAATGACAGCTGTGTTTTGCAAAATGAAAGGCTACAAGAACCGCTGAGGAATTTACCATTTTCGGACCAAAGATCTAAGATTAGTTTTGTGGACTAGGAAGGTCAGGTTCTCCAAATCACCACTTTAGCCCAGTATACCCTGTTCTCCCTCCTTTTCCTGCTATGCTTGAAGTAGGGATTGGTTACCCACCTCGTTGTATCAGTGCTATGCTAGACACTCTGTTTAGAGATGGGCCTCTGGACCCGTAGCAATCCTCCCATTCTTGCTGACTCCAGAAAGGGTGGGTATTATGACCTTCCCTTTTAAGCCTAAGAGTGCAAGGTGCAGGGCTGGGCCTCCCCACTGAGGACTGAACATCTAGAACAGAGCCACTGGAGTATTGCCCTTGTGTGGAGAGCATTCAGAGTGGCTTGAAGGTGTTTAACCAAGACTATAATAGATGGTGAAAGCACATGTCAGATTCATTTTCAGGTAAGTGTGTTTTAGAGAGAAGAGACGTTATGTTAGAGGACACAGATGCCAAATTGGGGTGAGTAGACATCACAGGATGATGCTTGGCTTAGACCCAGTGAAGCCCTTAGCTTTTCCTGAACAAACTAGAAAGCTTTGAGGGGAAATTTGAAGTCTGTTTTTAAGTGGGTCCCAGTCTGGTGGTCTCTTCCCTACTCCCTGAAATTCTGGAGAAGCTAATATATGTACCTCAGGCCTCCTAAAATGGAGCCAGCTGCACCTCTTCCTTTAGTTTCAAGATTCTAAGTTAACCTAGAGTCAAGGCACACGATGAAGCGTGGGTTCATTAAAAGAATAAAGCCATTCAGTCAGTTACAAAGTACTTAAATAGCACCTGCAAGGTGCCAGGCACTCTGGGGTCAGGGTGGGTGAACAAAGTGATGAACAAAACCAACAGAGTCACTATTTTACTTGTGGGAGAGGAGGCATCCAGCAGTCACATGCGGACTAGCATAACCTCCAGTGCGCTGTACCAATTCCAAACGGTTTTTTATTTTATTTATTTTTTTAATTTATTTTTGAGAGAGAGAGAGAGACAGAGGGACAGAGAGAGACAGAGCACGAGTGGGGGAGGGGCAGAGAGAGAGAAGGAGACACAGAATCCGAAGCAGGCTCCAGGCTCTGAGCTGTGAGCACAGAGCCCAATGCGGGGCTCGAACCCACGGACCTTGAGATCACGACCTGAGCCAAAGTCGGGCGCTTAACCAGCTGAGCCACCCAGGCACTCCTGGTCTGGTATTTTTTTAGGCTAGCAGAGTTACAGTGGAACGTTCGTTGTCTTCCCTGACACAAATAGATTGGGAGCTAGGGTTGCTCTTACCTATTTTACAGTCATGTTATGCCTCTGTTGTTGTTTTTAAGGATTGGAGATGACTCATGAAAGACTGGTGATAGCCTCCAATGCAGCTAACAGATCATGCAGGTGGCACAGCCTCGTTTATTCTCTGGGACTAGTTTAACCCTTGTATTTGTTTTTAAATATGATTTTGAGATTCAGTTTGGCTAACTCTAAGACTGCAGGTCTCATTCAAGACCAGTCTGAAAGATTTAGTCATCTTGAACAAATACCCTTTGAACAGGAGTCTGAAATGTGAGTGCTTTCTCTGTACAAGGTGGGGGTCATGCGGTACGAATGGTGAGCTGGTGGCTCCCTGGGATCCCTGAAGCTGTGTACTGGGATCCCTAAGCTCTCCCCCACTCTGACACACTATAATTCTCAGAATGATCGGTCATCTGGATCATCTTTTACCCTCTGGAACGTGTTGTAGCATTGACTTGCCTAAAAGAACATTCAGTAAACCTCTGCTGTGTGCCCTGGGCAGGTCTGCTGCCTCACCCTGTTGTAAGACCATTCTTGGCCACATCTAAGCTAGGGTCAAGCAAGACTAGTTATCTTGAGAGAAAAGGTTAGGTGGTCCATCATGAATGCTCTCCAGTCTTTTGCTCAAGTCAAGTCCAATAACTGAGTCTTTTCAAAATAGAGGAAATGTCTTGTTTCCTTATATTTATCAGTTCAAATACTATCAAAAAAGTTTTATTTATATATTATGGCATGTGTTTTGTACCTTGATCACGTTGAGTGAGAATCATTTTTGTAAGTCCCCACAAGAGTAGCTAGGTCAACCGTGCTGTATAGAATTTACTTCACTCTCTATTCTTATTTGCTTCCCTGCCTAATGTTACTTTCGATCTCTTGTAATAACAGAGGAGGATATCTCCTAGGGGTTACAAGAAGTGCCTCATAATTATCTGTGTTAGAAAGACATCATTTTAAAATGGCAAATGAAGGGTGCCTGGGGGACTCACTCAGTTAAGCATCCAACTCTTTCATTTTGGCTCAGGTCACGATTTCGCAGTTGTCGAGTTCAAGGCTACGACAGTGACAGTGCATAGCCTGCTTGGGTTTCTGTCTTCCTTTCTTTCTGCCCCTCCTCCACTTGGCTCTATCTTTCTCTCAAAATAAATAAAAATAAAACTAAAAAACTTAAAAAAAAAAAAAAGTACTTCATCCCAGGGCAAGGGACACCAGACTGAAAATTAATTTCAATTTTCCCCCCATCATTTGCCACTCTTATCTGCCTGTTAAAATAATTTTAAAAACTTGATAACCAAAATTCATACCAGCAACATAGCATAATGATTAAAAGTAGAGATCCTGGAGCTAACGTACCTGAATTTTTTTTTTTTTAAGTTTATTTATTCATTTTGAGAGAGAGAGAGAGAGAGAGAGAGAGAGAATGCATGATGCGTGAGCAGGGGAGGGGTGGAGAGGGGGAGAGAGAGAATCCCAAGCAGGCTCTATACTGTCAGTGCAGAGCCTGATGCAGGGCTTAAACTCACAAGAACTGTGAGGTCATGATTTGAGCCGAAACTAAGGGTTTGACGCTTAACTGACTGAGCCACCCAGGAGCCCCTAACCTACCCGTTTTGATCCTAGCTCTGACATTTATTTGCTGTAGGATCTTGGGCAAGTTATTTAATCATTCTAAGCCTTAGTTTAAATGTCTGTAAAACAGGGACAGTCACTTCTACCTCCTAGAATCTTCACGAGGATCAAATGAGTTAATGCGTGTGAAGATCTTGAAACAGTGCTTGTCACATGGTAAAATGTAAACTAGTGTTAAAATTGTCTCTTTTGTTGAAAGTCTATTTGCGTTGTGTATTTGCTGATTATTATTATCTGTGGGAAAAACTGGCCCGAGATAGCGGCTCCCTTTTGTAATAATATTAAAATTTTTATCAAAGATGTTTCTCAGAGAAACACTTGCCTTAGGCTTATCAGAAGACACATAACTGCTGGTTATGGGTCAGGGGCAGTAACATTGTAGGACTGAGTTTAGGAAGGTCCTTTGAGCACGAGAGCAAAAGGGAGGCAATCCGTGAAGGTGCTGGCATCACAGAACCTTTGGGCAGCACTGGGGACCATTTGTTAAAGGGTCTTGGTGTTAATGCCAAGAGGCTGATGTGGGTGGGGACACTAGTGTGCTTTCTTGCTGTGATAACCCATCTGTTGGTAACTCCTTCCCCTCCATTCTACTACTTGGTTCTCTCTCCTACCCTCTCCAATCAACAAGTGACCATAGCCTTTGCCAGTTTTAAGAAGCTGAGATTTCTGGTGGTTTATATTCTTAGTCAATTGGATACGTAGCGAGACCTTGGCATATTTACGTTTTGTCAGTAGTTTTATAATTCCTCGATCCCAAGATCCCAAAGATCTTCATGCAGATGTGTTTGGGTGGTTCTGCTTAAGAACCTTCTCTCTGGAAGACAAACCGTGGCTGAGCATCCTTAGATTTGTGCTGCTTGTGACTGCTAAAAATATCTGCCCTCTAGATTGGTTTCTGATGGAGAATTAAAATCAAGCCTTTTGAATTTAAGTCATGCGAATCCTCTACTCCCTTTGACATTAATGAGGCAGGGTTTTAACAATATTTGCCAGGAGAATGATAAGAAAATGCTAAAATGCTCTTAGAACAGGTCTGAGAATATTTTTAGTTGCCTTCTTACTCAGTCTAGACTTGTATGTTTAGTCTGTCGTTGTACAGAATTATAGCTTAATTGTATGTGCCTAGAATGCGTCAACTGCTCTATGACAATGAGTAATGAATGGGTTTTCAGCCCAGCTTCCAACCTTTAAACAATAAAGCACACAGATATACGTATTTAGTTGTATTCAAGAGGCTGACTTAACCCTCAGGGAACCTGTGTTTTCAGAGGGAAAGCAAATTCTTCATCTTCCTTTTCTCTCTCTTTCACATTGCACACACATAGGTACAGGCACTTGCCCACATGCCTGCAGGGCTTGTCTTTTCTCATGGTACCATCATCCAAGGTTATGGGAGGAACTGTGGTATGAGAAGAAAACCGCAGAGAGTCTTATTTTGTTGAAGCAACCAGACCTCTGTTTAACATCCATTGAGGTCAATGTGTGGTGCCTGGGAAGGGAACTCCCATTTTAATGCAAACCACTGGGCTTTCTCCCACTTGCCCCCTGCCCTCGGCCTTCCCACCCCGTTGTGGTTGGTGGGGAATTGGCAGCTCCTCCTGCTGCCAGCTCCCGCTCCACTGCTCCCATTCACACGTAGCCCAGAGCGCCCAGAGCGTGGAGCATCAAATTGCCTGGTCACCCCTACCTGCATTTATTTGAAACAGTGAAAGGGTCAAACTTTCTGTGAAGAACTGGAGTTTTGTAGTGTATGCAACGCAAGGTAACTCCTGCAAGGTGTGTATTTGGCTCAACTTTGCAATTTGGGGATGCTTTATGTCCGCATATCCTCACACGCTAGTGTGCTTTTTTTTCTGGTGGAAGTGTGGCCAACAGAGAGGAGTAAAATGGTGTTTGATTGCCGTGTTCATGTGCCTTTATTCCTCAGGGTTCTTAATGATGGCTCATTCAGACCACCCTGGAAATACCTATTCATCTCACATTTTTTTTTAGAGTAAAAGGGATGTTTTACTCTGCCGACTATAATGGTTTTGAAGCGGTTTCTAATGGGCACTGTGAAACCACTCAACACAGATATGCATAGGCAGGAAGGTGGCAGAAAATTGGCTGCCTGGGCCCAGTAGCCATTTTGGGGAATGTCAATAACCGCCATTAAATCCAACTAAGTGGATTTCAGAGCAGCTGTTAACATTGCCAACCAAGGACAGCATCTAACGCTGAACGTCAGTGCTTTTGTCTTCATTTCCAGTGAGCAAAGAAAGCCCATGATTTTTGCTAGCAGAGTTTTATTATTGTTGTTGATTTGTTGTTGTTGTTGTTTTTGTAGTTGTTGTTGTTTTTAAAGCAGCAAAATGTCCTCAAACCACCAAGCAACTCCAGTCCCTTTACTTTTGATTGCCTGATTTTGCGTTTTCTCTCTGGGGCATTTTGTTCAGCCGACACGGACGTATGCTGGAAATAATGGTGGGAGATGAGGAATCAAGTATAAACTAATAGATTTCTTAAATAAATCAAGTCGTATTTTTGAGTGCTAATCAAGAAGCATGAAATTGTGAAGGGATGTTTGGGAGAATGAGGTATCCCACTGTTTGTGATTTACTTGGGAAAATAAGTCATTCCCAGCTTTAAAAAACACTAACAAAGGGTGTGTTCTTAGTTTACAAACTGCGTGTGTGAGGGAGACAGAGACACATGCAGAGAGAAAGAGAGAAAGAGGAGAGGGAAAAAGGAGTTTTACTCCCAATTCCTCCGGAAGACAAGGGGTAAGAATGGAGATCATAACAAGCATTGCGGTTTGTTCAGCCGCAGATTCAGTCATAATGACAAAGGTTACCCAGGTACCAGCACCCCCAGCCCCAGCCACAACCCGGAGCTAATTAAACGTTACCCAGGCAACCATCAAGTATCCTCAAACATCATACTCCAGGGCTTACGCCTTTTGTTTTCTCTCTGTGGTCTAAGGGTAATTTCTATTGCCTGTGAAGTCAGATTGCCTTGGTCCTAGAGAAATGTGAGAAAGTAAGAAGCGCCTCTGGGGAAGCACACTCAAAAAGGGACCACAGGGACCGTAGAAATTAACATAAACACAAGACAAAAATAATGTTATTTTACACAGTGTTCCAGCCGATGGTAAAGACCTGCCTACGGGTCGACCGCCGAGCGGTCTGCTGACACGAAACGCAACAAGAGGCTACAAATGTGATTTAAACATAAAATTATCTAATTAAAAACAACCACTCCGAGCCCAGGGCAGCCGGGGTTTCACCGGATGTCTCCTTCCTGCGGCAGTACCACACCTCATTTTAAACACTCCACCTGAGGTTGCCTCTAAAAATTGCCCTGCGGGATTAATTTCCTGAGGGGGTTCAGATACACTGTGAACCACTCGAACACTGCCTTGGTTTGGCAAATTCTCCAAGCCTGCCCTTTTTAAAAAATTTTTTTTAACATTTATTCATCTTTGAGACACAGAGCATGAGCGGAGAGAGGGAGACACAGAATCGGAAGCAGGCTCCAGGCTGCCAGCACAGAGCCCAATGTGGGGTTCGAACTCACAAACAGTGAGATCATGACCTGAGCCGAAGTCGGACACTCCACCGACTGAGCCACCCGGGGGCCCCTCCAAGGCTGCCCTTTACCAGCCCTTTCTTTCTTAATCAAACAGGTTATCACTGGAGGCTATCAGTAAATGAGCCACAATTGAGCATTTTGGACCCGATTCACAGCTTCCTTGTTGGCGTCTCACAAGGATAGTCTAGGGAAGGAAGGACTGCTGCCCAGAGGGAGCACCACTTTCCCAGCCTACCTTGCCCCAAGGACATATCAATGTTGCATATAGATGTTGCTTTTTGGTTCCTGAAATGTCAGTCGATGCCACTGTCACATTTGAGCAAGGTAACTCGATAGCGGTAAACCTGAAGACGGCCTACATTCTGCAGCCCAAGCCAACGTTTTCTGGGTGCAGGGTCCCTCAGCCACTTGGAGCAGTTGTTTTCTGCCTTCTAAACTCTCCTGGGGTTTTGACGTCTGTTAAAGGCCAAAGAAACAGGTGTGAAAGCCGTTTGATGGAGCTCCTCCCTTTTTCATGTTTGTGACCAAGCGCTAGAGGGATGTGGGAAGGAAAGGAGGCAGGGAGGGATTCCTGATCATAGTCCAATCCATTGGAAGGAAGATCATCTTTTCACAGTCTATGGTATATCGTTTTAGAAGGTGCCCTATTTTGAGCAGTCTGTCATTACGTATTTATGTAGTAGTTCCTGCAGTTAGACACGGTTTCAGTTCTTGGCTCTGCAGGCCCTAAGAAGATGTATAAGTAATCCTGGCCTGAGAGTTATTTACAACTAAACGTGGAAATAAGATAACTAACAGAACAGGTCAGTGTATAGTCTGTGTCAAATGAGAATTTTGCAGGAGAATCCTTCCGTAAATTGTTTGTTCAGGCTGTTTAAAAACATACACATGCATAACAATATGCACAAAATCATATTACCTATACAAATAGAGGCACAAACACAACAGACCTAATGTACAGCCTTCTCTTTGTGATCAAGGAATTTCAACCCAAACTGAATTGGTCCCTAGTATGGGTTAAGCTCTTTAATTTATGAAAAGATTGAATGGCTCTTTACACCTCCTCTGAAAGCCTGTGAGAACAAAACTGCTGAACTGAATGTATGGGCTTGATATTAAGATTGTCTCCATCTTTGAGCGCTGAAAAATTGTCCATTGGTAGACTCTGGAGACACGTGGGAGAGACCATGAAATGAAACATTTTATGAAAATAAATGTGTAGTAATTGGTTGACTGCCCAAAGGCTAGAATGGACACTTTGGAGATGGAAAGCACCTGATTCAGTTGTTCCTCTATCCAGGGAAGCAGTGAAGTATGTGTTGTGAGCTGTTCCCCAGCACTTTCCCTTCCCCTGACCTCAAAGCCTGACCTCATGTTGCAGCTCTGAGGCACCTGAGACTACTAATAGTACTCAAGTAGCCCCCTGCAAAGTTGCTGTGAAGGCTTTCCTCTTTTGCACCATAAAGGGATTAGACTCGATGAGGGTCTCTGGAACTTCCTTCCGGCAGCTGTGAGTTGTGTAAAACAATAGATGGTCAGTGGAGAAGAAGTCCATGTGAGATAAGTCTGGGAACCATGACATGCGAGATCTGATTTTTCAGGAGTCATAAAGTATGTAGCTCTATGTAAATAAACTTGTTTAGTTTTATATAACCACACATTTCCTTAACCTGTTTGATTAGTCCCTTTGACCACCACTCTTTCTCAGGGATCTAGATTTCTGTAGAACACAATTTGGGAGAGGAAGAACTAAATGATCTCGGAGTCCCTTCCAGTTTTTTTATTCCGTGTTTCCTTGAATTTTTACTAAATTGCCTCATCACTGACGTGTGGAAGAGAATTTGTCCTATTCTCTGTTTAGCTTAAAATAGTTTTTAATCCAGCTTTTAAAATATCAATGAAAGAATTTAGTTTAGCAAATCTGCCTGTCCCATCTGCTAGGATTAATTTTAGGGGAAGATGCACAGCTTTATGACACTTAGGCTGATTTCCCAGTGGGAATTCTTGGCCCTTGACTTTTCCCATCTGTCTTTACCTCGCAGACAAACCAAATAAGACAAAACTTAAACATGTTTGCACAATGCCAAACACCTGCATTGAAAGTATCTCAAAAGTCAAATTCATGAGTGTTTTATCTACATAATGCCAAACTGTAAATAACCACATTTTTCCCCCATTAAAATGAGAATTTCCACATCGATGTTTGCTACTCCATTAAGCCTTAGATTAGCTACTTACTCACAGATCTTTGGAAGGAGGCTAAAGATTGAACCTCATGAGTTCATCTGTCAGTTGAGTGTGTTAAAAGTGCCAGGGACATCATTTGTTATGGACAATTGAGAATGGCCTGCATTTTAATAAGCATGATCAGCTATGCATATCTTGTCATGTGACCCATCAATTAGCACAACGTAATCTAACAAGTCAGTACATGTAGATATGAATGCCCTCGGGAAGCAAAGCTCAAAACAAATCATTACTGACAGTGAACAACTTGTATGCAGGTAATGATTATCAGGAAGCCATGATTATACGGAAGGAAAAGTGATTTTTATGTTGGTGCATCAAAAGGTATCTAACACCTTTTAGGTAATAATTTCAATTTGTGTTATTCCTAATGTGATCATGTTTGCCAAAAGTTTAAATCGCTCACTAGAACCTACTGATATTATTTTTATAATAAGTCTTACAGAGTATTCTAAAATCTGAATGAAATAAAATATGTACAACAACAAATTAATGAAATTCTCTCTGTGGATGAGAAGAATGGTGGTTTGGTTCATCAAGTGTTCTAGTTAACAGAGAGTTGCCAATAATTCCGTGTGTGATTATTATTATTTTAAGTTTTAGAATCCAGTGATACACTCCTTTCTGTTAAATGAATGCCTTAAACTTATCTAGGATACATTTAGAATTTCTAAAACAAATTTATATGATAGCCTAGGATTTTCTTACAACACATCCCCTTAGAAATCTGTAATTCATTTTTCCTCCAAAATAGCGTGGTATTTTCAAAGATAGCTTTTACAAGAGTCATTGCACTCAGATATTGGCATTTGATTGAAATGCAACCAAGGGAGGTTCACTCACACGGAAGAATGCACTTTCCCCCACCCTGTGGAACCCAAACTTAGAATAATCTAACTGAGCCTTCCTCGGACGATTCAGGAGGAAAGTCCTCTGTGCCTCAGATCCTTATTGTTAATACTAATGGTCACTACGCTGTCCGTGTGGGAGTTTGCTGATGAGAAGTGAGTTCTTATTACTGAAATATTAGTGAGCAAACCATTTGTACGGAGTTGGCCAAATGGCCACGTCCATATGGATATGATTTTATTTCTGTGTAGGACAACAGATCTCCCTGACTATTACACTGCTTTAGAAAAAGAGTCATTGGTTCTAGATATTGCAAAAGGACCTAGAGCTGCTGTAGAGAAACAGACAATGGCAGTTGTCCAGGTAGCTTAAAAAAAAAAAAAAAAATCTCAGAGGTTGCAACATATGTATTAGCCAGCTGCATTTACGTTGTCCTGTTTTATATACAACTGGTGCATCCCACTCTTAAGTCCCAACCATTTTTCCTGCCTACTTCCTCTCTCTCTTGTATATGAAAACATAGTTTCTAAAATAGATAATTGTCTTCTCCCTTGCTCCATCGCCTTCCTGATGAGCTAACAAACACAAAATCCCAACCAAGCGGTAAAAGAAATGAGAAGTGAGAGTATTTTTAAAGGCGTCTCGATCGCTCATGCTTTCAGATTGTCTAGAATAGCTGTAGATCCTAGAAGTAGAAAGGTTTTATGGCTAAAATTGCATGCACCCTTGCACACATGTATAGAATTGTATGTGTGTGGATGCTTTTGTTTTTATATTACTTCAAAAACATCCTTTTCATTTAAAGAAGCATTAGAGCATCCAAGTCCATATCTGTTGATGAAAAAGTGACATTTCTTGTGGGTTCACCTTCTTTCCTTCCATTGTTTTCTCGTTTGGATCACTCATGCATGCCTTTTTCCCTCCACTTAATGTCACCTATTTCCTGCCTGCTTCTCTTCTCTTCTTCTTCCCTTTTTCCTAATTTGCCCTCTGCACTCCAATTGCAGCTTTCTTTTCTACAAATAATGCTGGTTTGGGTTATTTTATTTAAAAACATTTTTTTAGTGTTTATTTATTTTTGAGAGAGAGAGAGAGAGGCAGAGAGAGAGGGAGACACAGAATCCGAAGCAGGCTCCAGGTTCTGAGCTGTCAGCACAGAGCCCAACGCAGGCTCGAACCCACAAGCTATGAGACCATGACCTGAGCCAAAGTTGGACGCTTAACCAACTGAGTCACCCACGCACCCCCAGATTATTTTAAAACATCTAATGAGATGGTTGTCTGCTTTTTAGAAGGAGCATTACATTATCTATTAGTTACACATATTATGCTGTGTCTCATTTTTGTTTTCTTATTTTATACATAGAACAGAGACTATTTGGAGCCTTTGGAATAACATTCCAGCATATAAATACACGGAAAATAATTTGGCAAATTGACTCAGTCCGAGGTCATTTAGAAATATGATTCCATCATCAGATAGAAATTTCTGTTGCTGGAATCCTTTAGCCGGCAAATGGGTTTCCTATGCTTGATAAGCAGACTCATCAAAAATATGAAATTAGTTCTCTTTTCCACCCCCACCCCCCCAAAGTTCCAACTTACAATTTAAAAGGAAGGAAAAGAAAAAACAACCAATCAAACAAAAACCTACTTTGAGTAGGTCTGAGAATGAGAAGATTAAAGACCAAAGAGCTTGAATCAAGTAGTCATAGGACTAGATTTTTTAAATCTTTTGGCACTTTACTTTCCAGGAATGACTTTTTCCCAATTGTAATTGAATGGTAAGAGGGAAGGAACACAATTGTCTCATAACCATAGAACTAAGGAGGCCTTAGGCTGATGTCCCTTGCTAAAGAGCCTTAGAACCGTGCCTGGCTCCTAGTACTGGCCTAGAACTTGTATGACAATGAATGATGAGGTGAAAAACTATATTTAGCTCCTTGGTTTGAAAAACAAGCTGCATAAGAAGCCTGAAAATTTGCACTGATTATTTGTATTGCAAACAGTTTCTTTATTGTAGATTTCCTTTAAACATTGATGTGTGGCAAAATGTTTATTTACAAACTACCAATTATTTTCAAAGTCTTGGCACTTGAGAAGCTCTGGTTAAGAGCCAATGTCTAGAGAAGCAAAGGACAGAACAACTGGAGTATGGGGATGAGGAGTGGAAAATCTGTGTTCTAATCCCACCTCTGCTGCTAAATAGATTTGGATTATTATGGACAAAATACTTAGCATTTATGAATTTAAGTTTTATTATCTCTAAGTTTCTTTTGTATTGTGTTTAATATTCTGTGATAGAATATTAACCCGTAGTGAAAAAAGCCATTCAGGTATTTAAAAAATGGCTTGCATATCAAGTTGATAAGCGCAGCTAATGTGTAAAGTCAAGCTGTGTTATTTATATAAAGTGCTTTGGAGTTCTTAGGATGCAGCGATCTGCTTGGCTTAGCAGTGAGTGAAAATATGTACACTCAGTCTATTCTTTGTACAGATATATATTGCTTCTCTTATAGATTCTGGTATGGTATGAAATAAGCAAAACAAATATAACCACAGTTTGTACCTGGTCTCTCAAGGAGCTCACGCTCAAGGTAAGGAGGTTGACATCAATCAAATGGTCGTACAGATATGTATTGCCATCTGTGCTAAGTACCAGGGAAGAGAATATGGTGCTATATAAGGATGTAAAGAGGAAACTGATCTAGGACGGGAGAAGTGAGAGAACTTTAAATTTGGGATTTGGGATGAATGCTTTTTATTTTACATTTAAGACATGGTACACTGTATTTATGTTTCCCTTTTAATGCATTAGCAATTCTGCCTGGTGTTATAGGTTCGAGGGTATACAGATATTTCTTGAATTTCACAGAGCTCAATGTGAAGTTACAATAGTATATTTCTTAGGAAACAGGAATGATTACATAGACATGATTTAAAGAGATTTCTGTGAAGATACAGACATTCTTGTAAAGGTTGTACCACTTTGCTCTGAGTCAAGAAAGAAAGTAAAGGAAGACTGAGTATTCATTGGCCTCTTAAAAAGCATGGGCTAATGCTGCAAACATCCTGATGATAGAGAAGTGAAGTAACCAACATTTCTGGATCAGAATTCGAAGGTTTGTATTGTAACTTAATTATGGTTCCTGTGTCCCTCTGGAATATACCTCATGTCCATGGCGCTTAGAAGTTCAGTATCTTTTTCCCAGCATCTTCCCTGTGCTCCTGCAGGGATACTTGGTGGTTGTCAAGGCTCTGTTAGGCCAGTCATCTCTTACTGATGTTTCTTTCATTCAGACTGAAGTGTCTGCTTCTTCTCTTCCATGTTAACTGGTATTTCTTGGTCCTAGTTGATGATAAAACATCTCAATGTTTGCATATAAGAATACTTTTCTTGTAGCTTGTAAGGTATGACTGAAGCAAATAACCCATGTGTTATATGAGACCAGTGCCTCTTATTGGAAAAAAACAAAACCTGCCTTCACCATTAACTCCAATACAGAACAGATTTTCTTGTTCTTTATAGGATTTATTATGGAGGTGTTTAAAAATTCAGTTGCAGGCAGATTAACTTTCTCAGTCATTGGTGTACTCCCAAATCTTTGCTACTCTCCTGACTCTACCTGAAATTAAAATATGTTGTAAAGAAATCTTGAGCTACAAGTATGTTTCACCCAGCATGGGTGAAATGGTCTGAACTTTTTCAGTCTTCAGACTTCAGTCTTTTTCAAGTAGCAAAGTTCTTTTCGCATTTATCCTTTTCATTGTTTCTGTTACTGTTCTGATTTCAGCCTTAAGAATATGTATAATTCTTACAATATATCTTGTTTTTATACTCGTCCTCTGTCTCATCATTTTCTCTTTGATCTTTTCCCACACGTGTGTTTTGTACATCACTGTCAATATTCTGCAGTGGGCATTCTGCTCTTTACTTCCTTGGATGCAGATTTCATTCTGCTATTGCATTTGGTCTTTCTTGCAATTCTTTTGTTGATTCCTCTGGCTTCTTTTTGAATCTCTGCCTGTGATTCAGCCCAGTCTGTTTTCATTGTTCTCTGTCATCTCATAGAGACTGTGTCTGCCATCATTTGTGGATACCAAGTATCATTTTTCTAAAAATTTCTCTTGTTCCCTGTAGAAAGTCTTTTTTAGAGATAGGGTTTTCCATGAAGCCTCAAGACAGTGCTCAGTTTTTTCTTGTGCTGCAGAATCTTTTCAGAGGCCCCATTTTTCTATTTGTTTTCTCCTTCTTGTACAGGGAGAGGTCTGTCCGGACTCTGCAGTTGCTAACAGGCTTGTAGGGACTCCTTAGTGATTCTCACTGCCCACTTGGGTACTGTCAGTTTCACCTCTTCATACTTAGAACCTCTAAGCCTGTTTCAGGTGCGTATCCCCGGCCCAGACCCAGCCTATGTCCCTGGTCCAGCGGTCATTTGTTTGCTGGCCTGGGAAGAGATTGTGCTCACTGTCAGAGCTTCTGCCTCTGACAGAGAATTAGCGGGACCTGAGATACTTCTTTATACAAATAAGATACAGAGACCACACACCAGCGTGTGCTGCTCTCTGGGTTCTTCCTACTTCTGTTGGCCAGTGTGTTTCCTGAGAAACCATTGGGCTTAGGTGGTAATGCTGGGTGGGAATTCTGTAGCCCAGTCTCTGCTGGGTTTTGAAGGCGAGGAGCTGGAGAAGCTGGGAGCGGTGGGAAGGGAGGTATCCGTTTCCCTTCAATAAGGGACTCAGAGCTCTTTTTCTGGTCTTCGCGTTGTAGGCTTAGGGGCAGATATGTGAAGAGAGAGTCAGAGCTTTTCCAGCCTTCTTTGAGTCCAGCAGAATGGTGAAGGGTGGGGGCTCAGGAGGTGGGAGTGCCCAAATTCAAATACAGGTTCCGTCTCGTGCTCAAGTTCTCTGTGCCTCAGTTTTCTCTATAAACCTGTGCTGTAGAGAAGTTTTGAAAATTTGGTGGCTATCATGTAAAGCATTGGAAGAGTAGCTGGGACATATTAAGTGCTCTATAAATGTTAGCTATTGTTAATGTATGTATGGTTTTCCTGAGGTGGAGTGTATGCTCTAGAGCATTTAAGAATGTGTATTTCAATTCCTATCGATACACCTCTTCTTGCCCCCACTGAACCCCTCTTCTCTACCTTCCAGCGTATGGCCATTTCTTTCCTTTAATTCACCATGGCCAGTTTTTCTGGTCTTGTGTATTTTCATGAATATCTCAAAAATTCACAGATTTGGATAATGGTATATTCAGCTCTTTGTTCTGCCATCGTATTAACCCACCAGCCTTCCTAACTAATTCCAACCCAAAGTAATAATTAAATGATATAATCTTCATTTGAAAAAATCTGTAATGCTTGTAAAATGTGGTACCATTTTGGCATCTTGAATACACTTCAAAATCGTATTTTTAAAGAATTACACAGGTCATTTCTACAAAACATTCTCTGGTACACTTGATTGGTTCCATCAATCAGCCTACTATATTTACTCTAAATAATGTGTAGATATTTTATACTATAAACCAGTAGTTTACCAAATCTGTTATCTTTCTTAAAATATATTTTTAGATAAAAGTGTTTAAAAAAAGGAGAAAATTGTTGTTCATGATTGATGCTTTTAACCTGCTCTTTAAGGAAATGAATAAGAAATGTTAGTCATGCAGGAAAAGCTGATTCATCTCGATGTAATGTTCAAATGATCTATAACCACTGGCTACTCTATAAAATCTACACTATTCAACTGTAATTTGTTCGGGCTTATGTTTTTTTTTTTTAATTTTTAATTTTTTATAACATTATCAGTTCTCTGCACTTAAAGCTCCCTAGGGCCAAATATTTCCATTTCTCTTTATCTATCTAATAAGGACTTTGTACATTTCAAGTTTATATAAATCCCTCTTTTCTCTATGCTATTATGGAAAATCCCTTCCTGCAACCTCTAGCTTCTGCCCAAAGAAGTGCTACATTGATTCTTGTTACCATATGAAAACCTTATGAATTACAGCTTTGTGTTTTGCCTTTAGTTTCTGTGTGTGTGTGAGAGTTTTACGTGTTTACACATTGTCTTTTGTGATCCTACAGTTTGACTTGGTTGCATGAGAAAAATACAATTTTATTTGACTGGTCACTTGGGGGATAAAAAGTTTGCATCAGAAAATCAAGCCTGAACCCACGGCCAAGGTAGTCCTTTGATTTCTGATTCTGTTGTATTGCCTCAGCAAGACTCCACCACTGCATTAGAGGGTCCCATTGTGTCCCAGAGGGGGCAGCGGGACGGCTTGCCTGTACCCCACAGCCACCTCCCTTACCCTGCATATTAAGCCTGTGATTACAGCAGACGTGGCATTTGTCTCCAGCTTTTGTGGAATGATGTCATCGCATGCATGTCAAACAGGGGATTAGCATGAAGAGAGAAGTCTTACTGACATTTTTATTTTCATCAAGAAGAATCTGGTTTTATTTCATTTTGTTAACTGGAATTGTCGTCCTGCTTCATAGGAGAAATTTTTTTAAGTGGAAAAAAAGAACAGGGAAACCTTGAGAACGTAGAAGCAGACATGTACTGGCTGCATGGATGGAAATGTGTGCTGTTGTGCCACTCTGTCAATTAGTGAAAGAGTCCACGACACAAAGCATGCCTGAGAAATCTGCTTCTTTTCTTACAAAGGCAGAATATCATTCTTCTCAAGGCCCTTAATGGCCTGGGCCCTGCTACAGAAAATGCCCCTGAAAAGGGAAAGCAAAGACTGTGGCCACTGCTGGTAGAAAGGGTGTGCAGGCAGTTGGTCCCATAGACCTCTGCAATGTTTTCTCTTTTTCCTGATGGCATGGATCGAGTATGTCTTAAGGTTTCATTGCCTATGTCTGTCTCAGGGTCGAGCTGTTAGTTTCCTTCCCATATGAAAAAAAAAAAAATCAGGAAGAGAGGCCTAATGTCAAAGATGCTTTGAGCCCAGAGCTGAATCCATGGAAAAACGTAATTTTTCTCAATCATTTCCGACTCCTTCCACAAAAATAAACATAGGAGGAAAATTAAAGTCAGACTTGAGGAATGGGAGTCCTGTCTTCTTTTGAGCAATCTACCCATAACTGCATCCGAGAAGCTGTGTTCAAATACCAGCTCTGCCTTTTACTTAGCTCTGTGCCTTTGAGAAACTGAATGGATCTGCACCTCAGTTTGTCCATCTGGACAATGGAGTTAACTAGCAACAGTGCCTATACCTTACAGGTTGTGCCTGGTACCTATTGGTATTTGTTTTTCATCTCCAAAAATGAATTCCTTTTAGAAAACTAGATAGTGTTCTGAGGTGACCTTCTTACTCCAGTGAGTAAAGGTGGCAGCCTCCTCTTTTCCTTTTTCTCCCCCTCTTCTCTCAGGGTCTTGCAGACAGACTCTTGCTAATCCAGATTCCCTCCCTGGGCAGTAAACCTGAGAGCTAGGAGATTGAGGGTACCTGGAATAGACAGGCTCTGGAATTTCATTCTTTTTCAATTTTGCCAAAGCATTGGAAGTATTTTTAAAAGTTCCTGCAGATTTTCTTGGGAGATTTTCAAATCCTTATAATGTTTCCCACTTCTCTATATTTGGGCACCAGAATTTTCTTAGCATCCAGTTTCTTTGGAACAGAGTTCTGTGAAGAAGGATGAATCCAATCCAAATCAGGCCCTCTTGCCAGGTGATAATTTTCCATCCAGATTGCCCTGGGGCCTTTCCATTTTCATTTTTGTTTTGCCTTGGAAGGCAACTGGTGAGCTATTTCTTTTTCCTCATTTGACTTTTCAGGTCCGATTACCTAGCTGATTGTTGCTTATTAGAATGGTATTTTAGAAATAAGATTCTGAATCACACTTGGTTTTGGGGTATAGCACAACTGGATTTGACCAAACGTCTTCAGTTGCAATTCTCCAAGGTCAGTGTGTTCCTGGTTGGAAGGAAACCTGGATATGCCAAGCTCTGTGAATGTTCTAGAAAGGACAAGACCATCCAAATCACATGGGCCATTGCCTTTGTGTGGAATGAGAGAAACGAGAAGGCAGTGACTCGTGTTGAGCATTTACCTGCTGTGTAAATTGCCAGTTACTGACATACACACACCCATGTGCCCTTTCTCTGAGATTCCCCTGAGTTTCTCTCCTAAGTTTGTAGAACATTGCCATTGTTTCCTTCATGCCTACCTCCAAGTGCTCCTTGGACTGTTGGAAATAGAGGGCAGCTCTCTTATCACACGTTTCCTGAATATAAATGGAATTCGTAGAAAAAAACAGATTCCAAACAGGAAATCAGCAATTGCTTTTAGAAGCTGAAATTGTTGTGTGTAGATGGCCAGATGCTTTTTTTCCCAGGTGGCTGATGGGGCTATTGGGTCATGTTCCCAGTGCCTCAACTATGCCCTCTCTAAGCTCTCAACATGGTACTGTCATCTACGATTGTCCTCATCTGCAGGTTTAACTTAAAATCTGTTCTCCCCGCCATGCCCACCACCTCCTAGACCTAGATGGTAGGAAAAGGGAGATACTCTCAGTTGCTTTTCATTGGGAGATGTAATTGTTTTATTCCTACTGTGTGTCAGATTGTGCTCCAAATCAGACCTGGCCTAATGTTTTGTTCTCTCTACTTGAGTGTTGGCCAACCACTCCTTTCCCTTCCAATTAGAGTATGTTCTTGAATTGTTTTGCAACTGTTCTCCCCTGATTATAAACTACAAACTTGTAAATTTTGTCAATTACATCCAAGTCAGCCTTCACAAAAACTCTTGTCCGGAGGTTGCTAAGATGAATGAATAATATATGAAACTTTTTGTTTGACAAGGATAATATAAAATTTATTTTGTTAAAATTTATGAAATCGGTTTTGAATGTTTTACATTTGGTCATTACAAATTGTAGAGAGATTCAGATTTTTGCATCTTCTTTCATCCAATGGACTGAGTGCCTTCACTGTTACCAAAGCTGTAGTTAGGGCATGCCAGATCAGCAGGTTTATTGGAGTGATTGACGCTGTTATTTACAGCAGAACTTTCAAGGGCTGAGTAATAATTCACAGTGCCAAAAGTCGGTTCGATTCATTTATTGGGATGGGTTTTTACAAAGCAGCTGTTCCATTTATCTTCCCGGGGATGTCAGACCATTTGGTAATAGATCCTGTAGCTCGCCTGTTGACCTCCATGGATATGAGTGAAATCAATGACCTGTCTTGGCCCTGTTACTGTACTTAGTTGATCATCTTGACAGCTTGTTCCTGTAGAACCTTTGAGTGGATTGTGTTTCCTAGATCAGTTTATTAGAGGCATGCAGGCAACGGATGTGTTCTAGAACTGTTACTTTATGTAAGCCACACAGTAAACCATATTTTCCAGTTGAATTACATGGAAACCTTCTGAACTTGAACTGTCTTCATCCAGGATGAAGTAGCGGCAGCTTCTCTAATTTATTTACCTAAATCAAGTCTCTGTTGATTTTAAATGACCTACAGCTGGAACATATCAGCGTGTAGGAGAAACTCTGCTTTGAATAGGTGTCTTGCTAAAAATGCCTTGTATGAAAATAAATAGTAAGACTGCCTCTCTCCATTCATCTAATTGTTAAATTTGGGTTTTCAGTGCTTCTACTTCCTTAATACCTGTGTTCACAAATGGCTTTGAAATGATTCAGGACTAAACTTTCCTTTCTCTTAATAATGTGTAATAGGTGCTTTTTTTTTGTCCAGTTAAGTGAAGTAAACTTTAAAAAATTTAAATGTGAATGAAGATTCTTAGTCATAAGATCCGTGTGTATGAAATATCATAAATAACCCCAGCTGACCATTTGTCTTTTGTTTCTAACACTTTAATATAATCAGCATGGAAGAGGCATTAACTCTGCATCCCATCTTGGAAATATGAAGAATTAATCAATTTTACCTTGTTTTGTTACCAGCAGGTGGCATGAGTTATTGCTATGCTAGTGACAGTGTAGAAACTAATGCATCTTGTCTCTTTAAATTTCATATATTTAAAATTGATTCCCAATGTATTTTACCCCAGGCAAAAGTTTAACATCTTTATTATATAGAGATCTCTTACAAATAAATAAGTGAAACCTTGACATTTCAGTAGAGAAATGGGTACAGATATGAACATTCAGTTTACACACACACACACACACACACACACACACACACAGTGGGAAGGGAGGGGGTCTGGGAGAGAGTGAGAGAGGAAAATGGCCAATAAACCAACACATAAAAAATTTCAACCTGTAAATTAAGAAATACAAATGAACAGAACGAGATTAAAATGTTTACATGTAAGTTTCAAGTCTTTAAAAAATGATACTACTCATTATTGGCAAAGAGAACAAGATAGGTACCTACATATTCTCCTATTTGGATATAAACAACCTTTCTGGAATGGACTTTTCCAATATATATTAAGAGTCTTACCACTGCTCACACACTAACCCAGTAATTCCCTACTGTGAGTATATTCTGTAGAAATAAGCGGAGATAAAAAGCTGCTTACTGCCATGTTATTTATATCTGAAAAAGTGGAAAAACCCCATTTTCAATAATAGTGGATGGTGTAATGAATAATACTTCATCAGTAGGATGTAATATTTGGCCACAATACAAAGCTTATATTTAAAGAATCTTTACTGATGTGTAATGTTGAGTAAAAAGGCGGGATATATGAAGGTATTTGTCACTTTAATCACAGTTGTGCTCTGAAAGAATTTTTGTGTCTTGATACATTAAATACACCCACATTTTAATATGGGTTATCACTGAGTAGTAGGTCAAGAAGTTAATTTAGTTTTCTTCCTTATCTTTTTCTGTAATAATTTACATTTTCTACGACAGGCAGATGTTATTTTACGGTCAGAGAAAAGTATGCACATTTTCAAAAATCGTGTAAGCCTCGCATTGGAGACATGAATCACGATTGCTTTTGTATTTCTCATGAAAACGAGATTCAATAGTAAGTTATATGTTTGAGGAAAATAGAGCTCATTTGAGTCAGAGGTTGGAAAGCTCTTCTGCATACTAACCTCAGAAACCTCAAACTAGAATGTAGTGGAATAATGACATGGCACGAAAAGCCACAGATGTCACTTTGAGTTAAGGAGGTTAGAGTAGATACATAGAACAGCCAGTTGAGACAGAAATTCACTAATCTCTTATCTCCAGCTCTGGTAGCCTCTAGGGTCGTTCTGTGCCTCCACGTTTAATCTATATCAACGCGCACTGCACTGGGGCTGGGACTCCGAAGCCTGGATTCTGGTTCTGGCTGCTCTACTAATACATTTTGTACTTCCCCTTGGGCACGTCTCCAGAATTTCTGGATTCCGAGCTTTCTTCCAGTGCTGGATGTTTATTCTTTTTTTGCAGTTTGGCATTCTGATGCCGTTTTGAGCCTCACAAGGTGAGGGGTGAGGCTCTTGGTGGTGCCTGAGCGATGCTGAGGAAGCTTGAGGCTTCTTCTGGGTCACACCCTTGGATCAGATGTGGTTGACATCATCCCGGTCCTGTCATTTTTGAATAATAAGTTACCATGACATGAGTCGGGGAAAAGGGCTGCAGTCGAGGCTCAGAAAGGCAGTTTAATTCTCTCTTGGAGATCATAAAATAGAAGGATACGTCACAGAGTATGAACAAAGCTGGTTTATAGTTCTACAATATATATTTTTTCTATATAAAAATTCAAGTTTGCAATTATTAAGTTAATTCTGATCTTGTCAGTGGTTGTGGTAGTTTTAGAATTAAGACTACAGGGATGGCAAATATACATCCAGCATACAGCACATAAGAAGGGCCCGGTATGGGGGACTTTATCCTTTCACCTGATAGCAAACTTATATTCAGAGATGTATTGCATGGGAATGTTGTATAAACTTCTTTTGTCTTAACTACATTACAAAAAAATATATGGTGACCTGTGCCCACCTATAAAATTGAAGCAAGAAGTCTCACAAAACCCATCCTTAACTGTCTGCAATGCCTTGTGACATTTTCTCCTCCACGTTATTCTAATATTTGAAAAATACTGGTTGCAACGCACTAATTTGATTTTATGCCATGCTGAAGTTTTGCAGACTTTATCTTGAAGAACAGTGGTATAAAGCTTTTTTTTCCAGAATGGAGAGAAAAAATGTTAAATATCCTTGAGAACTATTAAATATCACAAATCTCTTTGCAGAGAAACAGGAAAAAAGAATAGATCCTTTCTATATTAAGCTCCTTGTGATAGAAACAAAAACTCGAACAACATAGTAGGAGCATGTTAAAGAGAAGATTTCCACATCTCCAATAATTTTCACTAAAAAATGCACCTGAAAAGAGGTAAAGCTGTACTATGGAAGCAATCACATTATGCTCACACAGTGGAATGAAATCCCTTTCAACTTCAGATAACTTGGGGGAATTAAAGGGCCAGGATCCAAGGGGGCCTTGTTTGGTTTCTGGTGTCCATCACGTTTTTTTTCCCCTTTGTGTCTCAATCCTGATCTCAGTGTGTGGGGGTCCTTGTGATGGAAATGCTGGCCTCACAATAACCCGGCCCCAGGCAGCAGCTCCCGCGGGTGGGGGCAGTGCATGGTCCATTCCTGCCCACCTTTTGGGCCGCTCTGTTACCGGAGTTGCCCTCAGTCTCAGGTTCAGCAAGACTTCAGGTGCTTTTTCTAGCGTCTGTCTGTCTTGAGCCCTGCCCAGGACTTCACTCTCCCGCATGCTTCTCCGCAGCTGTTCCTGCACTTTGCTCTTCTCTCCCACTCCAGCTTCTTTCCTTGATCCCTCCCATCTTTTCCTCTCTTCCTCTCTCCTCTGCCCCTGATCTGCCAGTGGCTCTGGTGACCATGACATACCTCAGAGTGTGGCCGGCAGGGCTGAACAGTTGTCGCTCTGTGCTCTGGGATTTAAAATGGTTGGAGGTCTTTGAATACGACTCGGTAGCCACAGGCCTTTAATTTCATCGGGCAGGCTTTTAATCGCCTCTGATACCCAGTTAGAAATAGATGAAAAGGCCTGAATTCTGAGCCTTCTTGCTGGGCATTTCACCAGCAGATCAGCCCTGTCTTCAGGCCAAATGGGTCTTTTGAAACCATTAACACGTGGAATGGAGACCAGTAGCCAGAGTGACCTTTCCTACTCATGGCCAGCCTGGACCTGGAAAAGGTTAGGCCCTTTCCCCAGTGAGTCACCCTCTCAGTTACCCCATAACGCATGACTCAGAGAGCTTGCAAGTGCCCTAGAATTACTTTCTCCATTCAGCCCAAGAAGCAACGTGCAGAATCAGTCTGTCTGGAGACTCCTTATATGGAGAGGTTCTGAGACTATTTTATGTTTGGTTTGTAAGAGGATCATGGTTTAAAAAAAAGAGAGAAAAGAAAGAAAAGCCAAAGGCAATGATATCATATTACTAAGAGGCTTGGTAGAAAAAGAAAATACTCCTTCCAATTGTTTCCACCCTGATTCTGCATTATGGTGGGGGCGACAGCAAATCCATCATTTGTACTGGCTCTGGCTGACCTTCCCCTGCATCTTGAATGCTTCCCACCGAGACAGGCCTCACTGACCAGACACTGTCTGCCTGTAGTCTCCCAGCTCGGCTGCAGAGAGGCTGCGAGGCATACAGCCCTGCCACGTATTTCTGCAAATGGGTGGTTTTTATTATTTCTGGAACGCAGCCCCCAGCCCTAACTCCGAAAATGCTGACAGGGCTGAAGCTAAGAGACATGTGGAGCTTTAAGGAGCGACAGTTTGCTGACCCTCTCCACGTTGGGTCCCTGCTGGGAGGGGTGACAGCAATGAGGGACTGGCCCAGGGCTGGGCCACCCTCTCTGGGCCCACTGTGTGACACTCCCGCCCCCCCCCCCAACCATCCCACTTTCCCTAGGAGGAAGAGGGCAAATTTGAACCCTTTTAAAGCCAAGGTTAAGGACTCATTAAACTTCCTCTCCCAGTAGAGGGTCTGGGTGTGGTTCCAGGTGTGGATGGGACCTCAATGTGGAAGCCCGCCCACCTGTGAGAGGGGCCTGCATTTCCAAGTGCACATCATTTCATTCGGCAAGGAGGACGGGCAGTGTCCTGTAACCTCTGACTCATCAGGCAAGAGGCAGGGAAAACTGTGCCCGGATGACTCTAAGCCAGGATAGTGGAGCCGGTTGAGAAAGAGTGACAGGCAAACAAATATAATATCGACCCTTAAAAAGATCATTTTAAAAGTAATTACATAAAGTTGTGTGCTTCTCATTTTCAAAGATGATTTGAGGAGACTTAGACTTTTCAAGTTAAAGAGACTTGAAATGAAGAAAAAGAATTTCTCAGGAAAAGAAGTATACCCCAAGTGGAACAAGAAATTCCCCAGCATAAGTTTCAACGAAAAAAAAAAAAAAAGCCTGGTAAACTGACTTCAGCACATGGTGTTCATGCAGAGACGAATAGACTAAATCAGAACTGATAACGGGCCATTTTTTATATGGGCCATAGCCTATATTTAAACATGTTTAGCTTCTGGTTTTTATTTTCCTTGTCTTAATAGAGGGGGAGGTGGTGGTAAATTGAGGCACAAGAGTTTTTAGGTGATTTGAAGACAAGATATAATCATTCTAAGGCCACCTTCATAGTTCATCCTTCAGAAATAAGGTTTTCTGGTTCTTGTGTGAAATCCTTAGTGAAAGGTTTGATCGCCTAGGGTGTCACTAGGTTAGACTTTAAAGAAAGGATTTTTCTGTTGTGTTCTTAAGGGGTATGTGTGGTTTGTGTGTGTATGTGTGTATGAGCAGTTGCTATAGAAAGATACAAATATTGACTAAGTATATAGAAAAATTTTAACACATACTATAGATAAGCTGTATAGGTGGACCAGGATTCCCAGAAAAGGAAATACGAAATATTAGTCCCGAGGGTATAGGAATGAAAGAATACACTGCCATGTTGAGATATTAAATATAAAGAGAATGTTTAGTGCAATTCACGGAGCAAACAAATACATTTCCTTTGTAGGCCTGTAGGGTGAGACAGTGCAGAGAGGCCTCGTTTGAACACCCTAAGCAGAATACAGCCCTTTAAAAACCAGTTGAAGGTGATGATTTTGAATGTCCAGAGTCGGATTATGTCATTATGCCTTCAGCGTCCTACTGGAGAGAACCTGTTGGTTTGCCACCATGCGAAATGGTCCCAGCTGTGGTTTTTAAGTATAGCTATTTTTTAGAAAACATACTATCCATTTGGGACTCCTCCCTTGTACGGTGCTATAGTTGTTTCTTTCTAAATTACCTTTAGTTGTTTCTATGTACCCATTCTGGATCAGTTCCCTGGGGTTCCTTAACAAAGAATCCCAAACTGGGCAGTTGTAACAACCAAAGTGTGTTCTTTCATGCTTCTGGAGGCCAGAAGTCCAAAACCAAGATGTCAGGGAGGCTGGTTGCTTCTGGAGATTCTGAGGGAGAACTATTCTGTGCCCGCTCCTGACTTCTGGGGGTTGCTGGCCATCCTTGGCATGGTTGGCTTACAGACGTATCACTCTAATATCTGCCTCTGTCATAACATGGTATGTTCTCCCTGTGTCTCAATCTCTATTTTTTTTTCTTCTTATAATGGCATCAGTTGTTGGATTAGGGCCCATCCTAATCTGATAATGACCTTACCATCACTAATTATGTCTACAAAGACCCTATTTCCAAATAAGGTCATGTTCTGAAGTTCCAGGTGACCCAGTACCTTCCTTCAGTTTTATTCCTTCAAATCTTCAATAGAATCAAAACCTACCATTAAACCTATTAAAACTATCATAAGAAGAGAAAAAGAGACAGAGACAGAAAGGCTTGATCTGTGATAAACCTCGAGGGATCTCCCTAGAATAAAGTCCTTGAACTTTAGTGCTTTGACTTAGCAGTATCTATTTTTAGGACTCCCTCCCCCCTGTTTTTACTGGATTCTAGGCTAAATGTCTTATAGTTGAGACTGCTGGATGAAGGACTTTTGCACACATGAAGTGTTATGCTTGGATCTTTTCAATAGTGCTTTTCAGAGTGCAAGGGAAAAAACAAGCCAAGTAGTGCTCCTGAGGTGTAGTCTAGGCCATAACCAGAAGTGTGGGAGAGGAGGCTGCATGGGGGGAATCCTAGAATACATTCCTTCTTACAACTAAAACACAAGTCCCTCTCTTGTCTTGGCCATCTGAGTTGCTGGCGACTGTTGCCTCTTGTGCATGATTTTAGAGAAGGGCCCCATCCCTGCCTGTCTCTAGAGCTGCCTGTGAATTACTCTCTGTGTCAGTGCAGATCACATTCTGTACAGCTGTGGGGGGCACTGTCTGGGACAAACTCCCTCCTCAGCTCAGTTTATTAATATTTTTGAGAACCACCCTTGTGCAGAATTACCCACTGGACTGTTGAAGGGAAGGGCATTGGCCTCTAGATAGAAACCCTGGTGGAAGATGCTCATCAGCACCGTCTGAAATTATAGAGAAGATCTTCCTGGGAATTTGACATCTCTTGCATCAACCTTTCTATTTCTCTGCTGAAAGAAAATGCCAAAGCTCAGAGGAACGCAAAGAAAGAGAATGATATTAAACATAGAATGATTTTAATATTTGGCAGCAGCCTACGTTCTTAAAAAAATCCCGTTTTCATTGTCGTGCACCTGTCGTTACTCTGAATGAGTTCTCTCTTGATGGATGGTGGTCTTAAAAGCTTGCTGTTTTTCATTAGCAAAGTGAAATGGGGTGCCAGTGTGAATGCTTTGTCATTCTGATGGAGTATAATGTATGAATCAGTGTAATTATTCAGTGTTTGCGTAATCAGCAAATTTTGAAGGGGAATGTTGCACAACTCAGAAGTGGCCTAATTTCACCTGACAATATTCCATTCAGTCTCCAAGCATCTCCTCCAAGAAGCAGTGAAGTGTTGGTGGATTTCCTTAAGGCACAAGGCAGCCATGGTGGGAAATTGAGTTGCTCTAAATCACGTGCTAATTATGAGCATGCCCAGTGGGCCCTTAGAGGCTCTTACTCTAGATTGCAGATAGGTTCATCCCATTGTCTTAGAAATGCCATTTATTTATTATGCATGAAGCTCGGTATATTGTTCCACGTGGACCCAGTGATGAACAACCAGCCAAATCCATTAAATTCCATTCAGGAGTAGAGTGAGGCCCAGAAATATGGGCAGTTGGCTGGGAATCCTACCAGAAAGGCTGAAGCTGGATAAAGGGCTAGGCCAAATCAGGGACTCACTGAGAGTGATTTGAGAAAATCTACATAGATTAAATGTCCACTCTTCTTTTTGAAGCAGAGAGTCTCTTTTACAAGGAAAGAGTTTGTTCAGTTGAGCTGTTTCAGAAACCTGTGCAAAACTGTTTGCAAAGAGGGCGACTGAATTTTTTATTAACTCATTTAAATCAATTTATTTCAGCCCAGCATGACGCCAGAACCAAAAAGTCTGAAGAGTGCCCCAGGGCTGTGTCTCACAGTCATGCAGCTCTCATCTAATTTGGACTAGATTGCTTTCTTCATTAAATCTAAAAATACTTTCAGGCAGGCCACCTTTCTAGGGATTTCATATGTGGTGAATCAGATTCTAGGGAAGAATCCTTGCCTTCCTTAGAGCTAGTGGCTTTTGAGTCTGGGTGTGTTTCCTTTCCTTCCATGAAGCCATCCTGACTTGATCTTTATTCTTGATGACAGCTCATAATAATAATAACTAACATTTGCTGAATGCTCACCATGTGCCAGGCACTGTTCTAGGCACTTCACGTGTATCAACTAATGTAATCCTCACATCCTCCCACAAGTAAGGTACTACGGTTATCCCCATTTAGCCCTGAGGAAATGGGCACAGAATGGTTAAGTAGCCTGCCCAAGGTCACACAGCCAGCGAGTAGTAGAGATGGGGCTAAGACTCCAGCCTTCTGGTTTCAGAGCTCACTACTCAATTCTGAATACCCTCGAATACCAGTGGAAGGTGTCTTTAGTTACAGCACTCCAGTATCCCCAGGCAGAGTCTGAGGACCTTGTAGGTCTGGGGCAAATAGATTTCAAGCATAAGAAGTACATGCTTTTGACATGCAGTATCGGCTTCTTTCTGGGGTACCTAAAACCTTTTTAAAAAGCAGAGCCTAATTGGCAGTGGGATGTGCTAAAGCGTACTCTTATACACAGCTGATGGAAGGATCTGTTTTATCAAAATCCTCTTAAAAAAAAAAAAAAGCAAAGCTTAGAATCAGCACTGCTGGCACCTTTCTCAGTGAAGCTGTATTAGAAAGGCCTGTCTTTGTTACGGGGCCAACATCTTGAAGAATACCTGTGCCTTATCAGTTGCTCTATAGCTATTTATGTTTCAGGTTATATGAGTTACTGGAAGAGTCCTTTTTAGTAATTAAAAAAAGAAAGGGGAGGTGCCTGGGTGGCTCAGTCAGTTAAGCGTCCGACTTTGGCTCAGGTCATGATCTCGCGGTTTGTGAGTTCGAGCCCCGTGTCAGGCTCTGTGCTGACACCTCAGAGCCTGGAACCTGCTTTGGATTCTGTCTCCCTCTCTCTCTGCCCCTCCCCCACTCGTGCTGTCTCTGTCTCTCAAAAATAAACAAACATTAAAAAAATTAAAAAAAAAAAAAAAAAGGAGGGAGGGAGATAATCTGGGAGGGAAAGAGGCCCTGACATGGCTGCTCAGTCCCTGGGTGAGTCCCTCAGTCCCTCTGTTCAGCTCAGAGTGAGGCCCACAGGGGACACCCCGCTAGGTGATTAGTTGTCTGGGATTCACGTGGCCTCGCTTGCACTGCCCATTCTCTCCTCCCGCTGCAGACAGAAGATTAGTGGGGTGGTGGGGATGGCCAGCTGGGAGGGGAGGGCTTGGGAGAGATGTCAAGGGAGAAAATTGGTGGCTATTCGATGGACTGGGGTTGGTGGCTGTTGCCTGGGAAACCCTGCCAATTACAGAGTGAACCAGAGGAGGATCCAGTTTGGTGTCTTCACGGACAGATTTATAGACTGAGAAACAAAACCTTGTTACCCAACCCAAAGGAAAAAATTAATGTGAGAATTAAGAGGGCCCAGGCAAAGTGGGGTTCAGGACAGTAGTTTCCGGAACTTCTTTTGGGTACAGAGGAGGGGCAATCACCCAAATTAGGGAAATGGTAACTTTCTTTGAATATAAGAACAATTCTTATCTATAAAAAATATATATATTTATCTTAGTGAATATTCACATGTAAATCCCAACACAGTTTTCTGCTCTTTCTAAACTTTAGAAAGCTACATGGTCGAGAATGTAGTATTCCACCCTGAGGTCTTGGGCAACACTGTTCCTTCAAAATATCTTGGAAGACATTTCCCGTTTCTAACCAAATGATTTATCTCCCCTTGGAAAAATGTATTAGTAAAGCACGTTGAGACTTAAGAGAGGTGGTAAGCAAAATCTTAATTTCCCTTTCTTCAGAACTGAGATTTATTAGACTATGCACTTTCGACATATATCTGATGAATGCATTTGACAAGAAGTGTTGGTGCTTTGCTGCCTTTGTTGAAAAGATTGTTAGGTAGGTAGTAAGACTGTGTCCAGCTTCCTGGGAATGGAGAACTTGATTTTCCAAACAGATTGTCTAAAGTCTTCCAGGATGCCCTCTGGATAGGGTCTGTTTGCTCAATGGGGATGCCTCTGGCTTCTTCTGTCACTCCTCTCTACTTTCATTCAGAACCTGGGAGACACGCAGGTTGGAACAGAAAACAGAGGGCGGTGGGGACAGGAGATGGGAAAAAAAGAAACGTTTTCTCTTCTAGTTCTAGATAGACCCTGGAGCCAGAAGGCAGTGAGGCAAATGAAATTCAAAGAGGAATTTAAATTTATTCCTCAAAGCCAACTTCCCTGTGTATGTTTGGTTTTCTCTCCTGAATATTGGTGTAGCCACTTGAGTGCACCACGGAGAGGAAAATCTTAGTAGAATTAAGTTTATTTTAGGGTGTGTGTGTGTGTGTGTGTGTGTGTGTGTGTGTGTCATGTGGGATCCCACTGTCCTGAATAGGAGCTAGGCCTGGGCCATTTCTGTATCCTTTACACCCCTAAGTTTTCACCCATTTCTTACAATTGGGCAGTTACTTATTCCCACTTTGTTTTTACAAATATGAATGTGTTGACTTATTGTGCAACACAAGCAGGCTGGCTCACTTAAATCCACGCCATAGTTTTCTAGGTCTTGATGTCTGCTATTTTTATTTTATTATACACTTAATTGCGGATTGCACTTAAGATTTTATGCCAGTATTACTCCGGGCACTTAATTTCCATTCTGTGTTCTCATCTCAGATTTTCTCTGATGGTGACTGGTATTTTATTCTAAGCATCAGTAGCTGGCCACAGAGTCAGAATGGACCCAAACGTTCTGGAACAACCTGTTTTGTCGAATTTACCAGTGAGGAGTAACTAAAACCCAGAGAGAACTGGATACAGGACTGATTTTTTTTCCTCAACCACACAGCCGTAACTTTGAGGCACCCTGACGACAGCAGTTGATGTGTGGTTCCGTGAATTGCAAAGCTGGTACACTGTGGAGTTAGTGGGCAGCCATTGACCCTTGTATTTGCAGAGCTTTGGATTAATGTGGGGAAGTCATCTGTGATAGGGCAGGAAGGGAAGACAGCAGGACCACGGTTTTCCAATATGCCCTCCACTGTAAAAAAAAAAATAAATAAATAAATAAATAAGTATGGAAGTGAGAGAGGAGCAAGAAAGATTGCTTCCAGGGAAGGTGATTTAGGTGAATGCTGGCTGCTGCTTTGCTTATGGTGTCCCAGCTGTCCACAGTAGGCATGCATTTTCTTTCATAATTTGTTAAAGTCTTGGAATGGCCATCTCTTCAGGACTGAAAGGAGTGTGGTGTCACTGCCCTCCCTGTCATTCGGCTCCCGAACCCACCATGTGGGGCCAGCTTCACCCCAGGTCCTGGTTCTAGAATAATTCATGGTTCTCACAGCTCTCTCCCTTGTTTTTCAGATAGGAAATAACCACTGTTGGACTGAACATGTCTTTAATCACTTTTGACATTTATGTATTTAGACATTTATTTTTGAATAATTTTAGATTTACAGAAAAATTTTTAGATTTTAGATATACAGAATTTTTAGTAATTTTAGATTTATGCAAAGGGTACAGAGCCTTCCTGTACACCCTTCACCCTGCTTCTCCTATTACATTATTAATAACTTATATAACCATGGCACTTTAATCAAAAGTACGAAATTAACATTGGTAGAATGCTATTAGATAAACTACAGATTTTATTTGGATTTCCCCATTTGTTCCATTCATGTCCTTTTACTGTTCCAGGATCTAATGTGGGGATTCCTCGGTTCATTTAGAAGGTAGTTGTTTTTATTTTTATTTTTTTTTAATGTTTATTTATTTATTTATTTTGAGAGAGAAAGAGTGCACAAGCAGGGGAGGGGCAGAGAGAGAGAGAGAGAGAGAGAGAGAGACAGAATCCCAAGCAGGCTCTGTGCTGTCAGCACAGAGCCCAAAGTAGAGCTCGATCCCATGGAGCGTGAGATCATGACCTGAACTGAAATCAGGAGTCAGATGCTTAACTGACTGAGCCACTCAGGTGCCCCAAACGTAGTTCTTTTTAAAGGTAAAATCAGAACGGGATTCTGGCAGAGTAGGTATGTAGCTTTTCCTATCTTGTTTTATATACATAAAAAAACAAGGTGTTTTTTTTTTTTTTTCTAGGAGTGGTGTGATACAGTTAAGCAGTCAGCCCCTCACTTCTTAAAATGGGAATTTGTAAAATTCTGTAAAACCCAAGCCTCTAACCGTGGTTTCTCCCCTGCCTACTCGAAGTGTTATTGTTGACCAAAAGCGGGTCTCTGAAGGAAACAGGCAGAAAAAAGAAAGTGTTTGGAAAATCTCATGCTATTTTTTTATGGCATTTCTTATAAATCAGCCAGGTTTTAAAAGAAGTGTAGCTTTTGTTGAAAAAGACCATTTCAAGGGAGAACATTGTACAGTTAAGCCTTTGCAATCAGTGTGGCTACAATGTGGATCCTGGGCCTGTGGCCGGCCTTGCTATAACCAGAAGCAATGTGGTTCCACAAGAGGAACCACAAGGAAACCAAGGCCGTCTGAAGTCTGAGAAGAAAGCTTGTCTAAGGTCCCAGGAGTGAGTATAAGAAAACAAAATTTAAGTCAGGAAATTGTACTATGGCTATGTTTGGCATCTGGCTCTATGAATTCTGAGCAGATTGTAGACAAATATTTACTCAGTTACCTTGTATTTGCCTCAGATATCTGTTTGCTGAGTCTTTTTGCACAGATTTGTCTCCCTTCCCTTCCCATTTGCACACATGAGACCACATGTTAGCTTTGCTCTGTTACATAGCAACAGGCTGTGCTGCTGGCCGCCTGAGTTCTCCTAGGAGGGGGCAGGGAGGGAGTGTACGGGTCCCAAACCTGCATCGTCTTCCCTGCTGTGAACGATTTCCCAAATGTGCAGGGACCAGATCTGCCTTGACAAGAATCCCCGAAGAATCACTGAAGCTTAGTCACGTGAAGGTAATGAGGTCTTTTAATTGGCTGGAAATAGTCTGGAAATATCTGTCAGGAGCAATAGTATTTTGCTGTTTTCGTGGGTACCGATCTTCCATTCCAGTCTTACTAAAGGGTAAAGTGACGACAAGCAGAATTGAGGGCTGGGGAGAGTGTGGTGATAATTTATAACTGTGGATTGGAACTGAGCAAGGCCACCCGGGCAGCGAGATGGTTTGCGGCTTTGGGTGGTAGTGGGGTGGGGTGGGGGGGATAAATAAGATGGGCAGTTAGGAATATAAACCGTTGAAGGTAACGAACTCAAGTCTCCTTTTCCTTATTAATTCTCCGGGTTCCCTTCTGTTGGTCCTCAAACAAGGAGAGAGGAAATCCCTCACCCTTTGTTTAGAGACCACAGGTCAACTTTGAATAACAAATGAAAATGGAAATGTCCAGATATCTCCCGCTCTCAGCTGTGGGACCTTGTGGCCAGGGTGCTTGCTACACAGACTCCTTCCTTCCCAAAGCCTTGTGCTGGTGTTTACGATTTCCATTAAAAGAAAAATCTTTCTTTAGATTGACAAGACAACTTTCAACACATAATTCCCAACTAAAACTTGCAGGTTGGAAATACAGTTAGCAAGCAGTTCTTGATTCGAATGCCCTGCACGTCTCTCATACTGAACACAAGCAAAACCAAAGCAAGTGTATTGTGATGGAGTTATTATTACTTTTATTATTTTGCTTATGTTTCCACCAGGGAATTAATTTCTTTCTTACTTGTCTCCCATGCCTAGGTCACTCTTGTGTATCTGTCACTGACACTGTCAGATTCTCTAGAAATGGTGTGTACCCGAAGTGTCCTCATGAGCAGAGGGCACAGGATTTAGGGCCCAAGGAGTTGTGACAGCCTTGCTCAGTGCCCATGTGTGACTCCACATAGACTGAGTGACTTTCCTCCAACTGTATGTTGGGTTGACTTGTTTTGGGACCATTTGGATGCCTTTGGTCCCATGCCAGTTTGCTGTAACTGCTTTGTCTATTTGTAGATAGACACAGAGGTACTGCCTATGCAACACAAAAGGAGGTCTGATGAGTTTTAGTTAATGTGGCCAGTGCACATGGCCACAGGCAGGCGAGATCACAGGGAGTGGACGAGCATTGAGGCTTATCGTCTCAGCTGTGCCCAGCATCCTGCCCAGCTGAGCTCTTAAACTTTGCCAACCACGGTTTTCCTGAGTAAATAAACATGGGACCCCCACCAGCTAGAGAGGTACACGTAGAACAAGGCCACCAGGCCTACCACTTGTACTGCTTTTTGTGACCAGCATCGGGGGATTTTGGAAGCTGCTTCTTACTCCTGGGGCCTCTTTTCCTCAGACCCACTGCTTCTGGGGATTCCAGCAGGTCCTGGGCGTTCTCGGGCCTTCCCCTTTGTGTATTTCTCCGTGCACTGTGAACAGGCACCTGAACAGTTCCTGTCAGCTTTTGTACATCTGGAGAGTGTCTTCTAAGCTGGGAGTCTTTCAGCTGGGGAGCCCTTACCCTGACAAATACAGGTGCACTGGAAGTTTTCATGTGTCATCATGGTGCTCCAAAGCCTAGATTATTCTAGCCTTCGGGCTGAACAATGGATTAGGTATTTTTCTGAAGAGAGTAGAAATGGAAGGCTGGGCATTCTGGTGAATGGGAGATAAATCTATGTCCTTACACACTGTGTCCTTTTCACTGGCTCAGTTACTGACTTTATACTAGAATACCTTATTTTCTAAACATTTTCTATGTAAAGATCTGGCCTCATTGACTAGAATATTAAACTCCTCAAGAGTGATAATCCCATGTTTTGTACGTTTGTTCCCTTCAGAGTATAGCAAAGAGCCAGCTTGTGAAAGAGCGTAAATTCTAGGCTGAAGAGTTTGGGTTCGGTCCTGAGGACACTTGGGAGCCATTGGTGGTTCTTGAGCGGTGGACTGACTTAACAAAAGCAGTGACTGAGAATATGATTTAGTGAGAATGTTTTGGCTCAGAAACAGAGGTTGTGGTTTCGTGTATTCCTGTCTTTAGAAGTTTCTGGTAGTTATACTAACAACAAAAATATGTGATGGATTAAATAAAATCTCTTTGTAAATAAGGCACAGTGTTTAAGTCTGTGCAAGGGTAATGTCCTTTATCAAGGGATTGCACAACCATCATTTCCAAGCACACACAAGCCACACTCAGGGTCTCCACACTGTGTTCTCAACATCAGCAGATTTGGGAGAGCAGTGGCCATCCATGATGGCCATTTTTAGGATGTTTCCTGAATCTTGTCATTTCTTTACAGTTTTCTCCTCGCTTTGAGTAGCATTTTGGTGGAACATCTGATACAAAGAGCACAGGAGGTTGTTGAAGGATTTTCATTTTGGACACATCTAGCTCCTCAGGCTTGAAGCTCTGTACCCCATTCCCTGCTTCTCACTTCCTCTGCTTCTCAAACACTGATTGCCCTTTACGACTTTTGCCATTGCACTGGACTGCACTTGCTACGCCAGACTGGCTGAAGGCAGTAGGGAAAAAGCACCAGCCTGGTGGGTGCAGACCTTACCCATGACATTGACCACTCCCTGCTCCTCAGCTTACCTTTCTTCAGTATGGAATTCCTTAAGTGCTCCCCTCTGACCACCATCATCACCTGAGGGAATGAGCATTTGATTTAGAAGACAAAACAGAAATCTTTCTGGCCAAATAAACACTTATGGACCAAGGAGTCAACAGATGGAGGCAGGAAATTTTAGAATCTCATCTTCTTAGGAAAGAAAAAAAAAAGGCAACGTGAAAATGGAATTGCATGACCACATAATAAAAGCCATTGTGTGCTAATTGAGTAGTATAAGCATAAAATATGGCAGAGATGCTTAAGCACAGAAGAAAGAGGAGCTATTGATCCCTAATCCTGACGGTGATTGTTAAATTTCAGGATGTTAGTGACAACTCACATTTGTACCGTGCTTTCCAACACACTTCTCACACGTTACCTCTTTTAAGTCTTAGAACAACCCTGTAGATAAGAATTGTCATTGTTCCCATTTTGTATACTAGGAAACCAGGGCCTGGTAAGATTTAGGGACTGCACGGTTCTCCTGGTTTCCAATTTCTGTTGCCATGCATTTTCCTGCACAATATGGGAAACAGTGTTTTCTCTGACATAAACAGGGACACAGAACAAGAACAAAGTGCCTGAGTTACCTTTGAATATCAGAGCATAAAGAGACTGTCAAAAGCAGCCAGTACAAACTCCCTCCCCATCTGCTGTCACTTTATAGTTGAGGAGACTGAGACCCAGGAAAACCTCTTGAGTCAACGCTGAGAAGCAGCATATGATGGACCAGATCTTTGGCCTTCCCGACTCCTAATCGCAGTAGGTTTATTTGTGTAGGGCAATGGATTGTAAGCTCCCCACGTCCACCCTAACTGGCTGGTGGCCCAGTGACTAGCGCTTAGTCAGTGCTTAGTAAATGTGTGTTAAACAGATGTATGAATGATTGACTGACTTTAATTGTAACCGTATGCAAATCAGTACATTTCTTTTATATCTGTCTTGACCTAGTTTTCCTACGCAAAGATGTTATTTTTCACTCTGCATTGAGAGGGTAATGTTTATAAAAATCCCGAGGTAATCAGCTGAGAGGCCCTGAATGTGTATAAAGTATCATCAGTGGTATCACTGAGTTGCTTTTCTGTGGTACTCTGGGTTAATCAAAGGCCTTTGTTATCGTTGTTTTAAGCACAAATCTCCAATTTATTATTTAGTTCATTGCTCTTATTAACTTATTTGAAATGCAAATAGCAGCAAAACATAGGTCAACAGCTGCAGCTGTGGGTTGCAGACAGTGGGGGCCAAAGCACAAGATGGAGACGGGATTCCTGGGGACGACCAGCAGTGGGCTCCCACACCCTCCCCAGGGATTGACTGCGGAGGACATCTTTGATTACAGGGGAGGAGGGAGAGTCTGGGGGACAAGTGGGCAGAAGAATCTAAAAGGAATTATTGATCTCAGTCCCTGAAAGTAGAAAAAATGAGTAGACAGCCCATACCTGCCTGGTAAGATTCATGGCCATCCCGTAATGGATCGTTGCTGGGGAAGCAAAGTCGAAACCTTCCAGTAATTGCTTTTGGACTATGGGAAATGACAGTAGTAAGGGAGATAATACGTGCAGCACGCTTGCCTTGCACGTAGAAAGCAGTTCCTAGATGCTAGCTAATATTATTCTTTTTCCTCTGATTTTTATTACAGTCCTTATAATCAGATGTATTGTACAGGATAGTCAGAAACTCTAAAATGATGCAGACCTCAATAAACCATAAATCTTGTCCTAATTTCACACAACTATTTAGGCAGCTAAAGCCATCGGAGAGAAGAGAGGTGTTTGGAAAATGTGACTGGATTCCCTTAAACATAGCAGCAGCGGATACCCAAGGGGTGTGTCATGTGGCGGAGTGGGGGAAGTTTTCAATGGTGTTTTGGTTGTGCGATTTTAGAATGACTAATTTGAAGAGAATCACCATGTATTCATTGGTAGAGCAATGGCAACTTGGATTTTGGTCAGTTCCTAATGAGATGCAAAACCTGGCATCAGTGGAAATGAAAAAGAAGTTGAGAGGCAAGATTGAGGTAATACAAGGCACTTGTGCTGTTTGGTTCTTAGACGGTCGTGGCAGAGCCATTTAGGAGTGAGTGCCGCTGGTAGAGGACCCTGAATGACCCTGAATGAGTTGGGGCATCTTTGAGACAGGAAGAAGAATTCTGGGGCTGCGGAGGTTTTACGTAATATATATAATTTGATTTTGAAAGGTTTCATTTATGGAGGAACTTTGGGATTTGGGCAATCTACCCATTTCAATTATTATAGTGATTATAGATATACCCATTTATTGAGCGCCCACATGCCAGGCTCCTATGGACAAGACCTCATTTTTCATTCTTCCTATAGCCCTACGAAATGTGGGTCCTGTTCATCCCATTTACTGATGAGCAACCTGAAGGTCAGAGCCAGAGAGGTTATAGCTAGCAAATTGCAACGTCTGGATTTGAGCTCAGGTTGCCCATTTCCACAGCTTCTTTCATTGCCTCTGGGAGAGAAGTTGCCATATGCAGTCAAGACTTAAAAACAACAACAACAACAACAGCAACAACAACAACAACAAAACCCCGTCTTCTATAAAAAACTATAGAAAGATGATCCTTCCTTGAAGAAAGAATTTAGGAATCAGTCAATGTATTACTGATTAATAATATATTAAAGATATTAATTATATTAAATATATATTTATTATATTTAAATGACGTAAGTATTATATTATATTATATTATATTATATTATATTATATTATATTCTTAATATATGAAGACAATATATTACACCCCATTATGCCTACATTTTAACTTACTTCATAGGAATCCTTAAAAGCAGCAACAACTCTCTAAGTCTTTGGAGGGAATAAAAATGTCCAGGGTGTGAAAACTCCTGAAAAGGCAAATATGATATGTTAACATAAAGAAGAGTATTACTGGGTGCCTATTTCCTAAAGGGTAGAACGTAATTAATATCTCCCAGCTTGGCTTTGTATGTGAAAGTATGTGTTTAAATTGACATTTTATATTGCTGAGAAACATTAGACCAGTGATTTATCTTACACCCTGGAGGATGAAGTGCCTTCTAGACTCTCTGAATGTTCACTAAAAGCAGGTATTGATGGATTTTAGAGGGAGCCTCATAGGCATGGAATGATGGAAATCAAGAAAGGAACATTTGGGAAGATTCCACATGGATTTTAGGGGTCTTCCAGGAACTAGAGTTTCATGCCGAATTCATACATGAGTCTGAGCCCGATTTTAAGGGGAACAATTTTCTGCGAATAGTGTGGGATCCAGACCTCACTCGTGGTTGTTTGAACTTGAGAAGCAGGGACATGCCGCCTCTGTCCACATGACATAATACCTTTAACCTGGTAAGATGATACCTGACTAGCTCCTTGTCATTGCCTTGTCTTTCTGGTGTCCTCTAGAGCTAAAATGCAGGACTGCTTTAGTTTTTGTGGAGGAGGGCAAAAATGTGCTTTTGAACCAAGCAAGGGAAGGAGTGCCACACACTGCTTTATCTTCTTGTATTTCCGTTTTCACTTTGAGCGTAGACGAGAATCTGGAAGCAGAGGAAAGATACTGTCGAGGGACAGAGAAAATGGGTGGTGTTGGGAACCCTCCTGTATGTTGTAGGTTGAGAACTTAAAAAAAACAAACCCCGAAAACAAAACAAAACAAAACAAAACAAAACAAAACAAAACAAAACAAAACAAAACAAAAAACTCTTCTTGTAACCATTTCCCAGCTGTTTTTGAAAAGACTCTGAAAAGCAAATAGCATCTTTAATCAAGAGCAATAGTATTAGATCGTTTACTACAAGTTATACTTTTCTTTCAGCCTGTATTTATTTTGCAAGGCTAGAAATAGCTGGAGTTATTTCAGCACCCATGACTATTGTCTAGGAATTGAGTGTAGGTTGCAAATAGCCTGGATGACTACAGTGTTTAGAAATAAGCCTTTTTGTTTTGCCAGTCTCTTTAAGGCAGAAGGGTTTATAAACGTTCCTGTGGTTCGTTGTTTCATGGTGCCTTCTTTTGCATCAATTCAGTAGCCTCGCGATGCCATCATTTTATGCTAGAATATATTATTTTAGGTCTGTCGGAGAGTGACAGGGCTAGTCTGTGTTCCTTGAGACAGGTATAGAGGCAACTTCAGACTTGTAAGAGATCTGTTAATTCTCAGCAAGTAGAAAACAGACAAGGAGGAGGAATCATACCCTTTCCGTCTCAGGGACCAGAATCCTGTGTGACTTGCTAGAGGCTGTTGGAGAATCTTTGCCCGTGGGGATCTTTAAGAATAAGCTACAGTGGCCATGGAATTAAGTGCTCATTGGTCCTGGGGCTTGGAGTATTACCTGGATAGATGAGGTCTAGCCTTAGGCCTAGGGAATTGGCGATTCCATGTGCCAGAAAGATGGCAGAACATCTACCACTTGGTTGCTTAACTCCGGAGCACGTCACTTGCATCAGGTGAGTAGTTAATAGTGCTCCCAGACCTTGGCAACATGGTGGTCCTGGTAAGAACATATTGCCTCTCCCTTAGATTTTGGTATCATCATCCGGAAGAATCCCAGGTCTGGGTCAGGTGACAGAAAAGAGCGCAAACTCAAGTCGGCCAGGGTGTTTGACTTGGTGGTTCTGAGGGGGCCAAAAGGATGAGCTTTGATTCCAGATGCACCTGGGTTCAAATCACAGCTTTGCCACTCACCAGCCATGGCTTTGGCCCAGTTACTGAATTTCTCTGTACTTAGTTTCTCCACATAGCCAGTGAAGTTCATTGGCTAGCTCTTGTTGACAATTCGAGTTAATGCTACAATATGCCAGGAACACATACTAACCTGTCAATAAAGAGTAGCTGTATGGTTTGTATGGTTACTAGCACTGGTACTGGCCGGGATGAGCAAGCCGAAAACGCTTCTCTCAGAGACTGCGTGCCACTCAAAGGGCCTCCAGCCCCCACACCAGGAAGGAATCTGGCGGACAGACGGACAGGGGAAAATTCCAGTTAGTGTGGTCGGTGATGTTCCTGACGTCCTCTGCCCTGCTTTCCTACCCTTGGGATTTCTGCACTCTCAGCTCACATTTGGCTTTACTGATGGTGTGGTGAAAAAAACAGGTGCTGGAAAAGCCGGACTTGACAGCCAGTTCAGAGTCCTTACGGGCTGTTGAGTCTGAGACAACGCCGTAGGCGACCTCACTCCACACGAGGAACCAGGGCGCTCGGCTGATCTGGTGGTGCTTAAGGCCTGATGTTCTGTGACCAGAGACATGGCATGTCACTTGGCAAAACGGTGGTGATTGACAAGATGAATGTCTGAGCTGGGGAAAAAGGAAGAGCCAAAAGTTAGAGGCAGAAGTGGGTTTTTTTTTGTTTTGTTTTTCCATTCAAGTCATTGTTAATAGGATAGCGTAAAGGCCTCTTCGTTTCCTCTGACATCTCCTCAGAGTTGCTAACTTGAGAAATCTTTGATGGGGGGGCCATGACATGATGGGAAGGACATCTTGTTTTCCCTTTTTATTTTATTCCTTGGAGGAAAGATGAGATGAAAATAAAATGGTTCTAAGGAAAAGGAAGGCACTTTTTTTTTTTTGAAAGAGAGTTAACCTAAAATAGAAGGAAGTAGCTTTTTATAAACAGCTGACTACCTTACTCTCTCTGGTTACATGCATTACTGTATGGTCGTGTTCATGAAATATCTCTAAAGAAATAGAAGGATGATCACACAATTTTTGTTTCTGACCTTGGATTCTATTACTTCAGTGGAGCCCAGAGGCTTTGCTGTTTCCGTGCACTCTGAGGGACCCAACACAGTAGGGACTTAGTAAATATTACATCATTATCATTAAAAAACACTCCCTACACTCCGCTTGGAGACCTTTACGTTGTATGAACGCACACGGGTTGAATATTTGATTACAGCACCACGAGGGTTGCTCAGGGTGATTATGTCGCCCAGTGCAAAGCCTTCCAGTACAGTGTGTGGGGATTTTCATTTCATCCGTCTTTTGGAGTTTGCCACAAGGGGTCTCTGAGGGCTGTAAAAGCAAAACCTAGAGGAGCCCAAGGAGAGGAGACTCACTGGACATCCTGTGTTAGAGTCCCCTGCCTCCACTCTAAAGCGTTTTGTAAGTCAGGCAGTTAAGCTTTGCAGTCAGTCTGTTCTTTTTCTTTAAAAAAAAATTTTTTTTAATGTTTATTTATTTTGGAGAGAGAAACAGAGCATGAGCTGGAGGAGGGGCAGAAAGAGAGGGACACAGAATCTGGAGCAGGCTCCAGGCTCTGAGCTGTCAGCACAGAGCCCGATGCGGGGCTCCAATCCATTAACCATGAGATCGTGACCTGTGCCGAAGTTGGACATTTAACCGACTGAGCCACCCAGGCACCCCAAGTGTATTCTTTTTCTAAAAGAAGAGAGGATGTGTGTCCAACAGTTTCAGCCTAATGGATGAGATTCCATATTTCTGCCATCATTGCCCCCAAATAGGTAACCTAAGAACTGAGCTTAAGTTGCTTCTCCAGCAGCCCATCTTTGGCTTCTAATAAGGAATCTGAGCAATGTTTAGGTTAAGAATCAAGGACCTTTGATGTCGCTTGAGATGATACCACTTAATGGATGATACCACGGCTTCTGTCTGCTGTATGAGTGCAGGTATAGGAGGAAGGCATCCCAGTCATACACAGGAAGCCTTGTGGGATCATCCTTAGTCTCTGCAGTGGCTCCTGTGGAAAGAAAAAGCTTAGGCTCCAGGATACCCATGCTTGACTCTGGGCTCTGCCATGATCTTGCTCTGTGACTCCGGACAAGTCACTGAGCCTTCCTGAAACTTAATGTCTGGAAAACAGGGATTTAGAATAGACTTGTCCAGATTCACATTTCTACAAACTGGGTTACTGGCAGTGAGCCCTCCCATTGGACTGCATCACTCCATCCCTGAGGGCTTGTTTTCCCCATCTTGGAGATAACCTGCTCTATGCCTTCTTGCTTCATTTTACCCACCATTTTTAGGTCCCATCTAGATGCCATCTTATATGGAAGCCTTCCTAAACCCTCCCACATCTGCCTGGTGATCAGAAACATCACCTGGAGTTTTAAACTCACAGATTTTAACCCTGACTCCAAGGATTCTGATTTACCAGGTCTAGATTGGGATGGGTCATATGTAATTTTAACAAGCACTCTATGTACTTCTGATGGGTCAGCTGGAGTCAGGAGCCACCTTTCTAGGACCGCTAGTTCCAGCTAGTTCCTGGTGAACCATTAGCTCTTAGCTTCATGTCTGTCTCCACAGTGGGTGCCTTACTACCTCATGAGGTAACCGACCCCATTCAGCCAGTCTTTGGAAATGTGCCTCGACTCTAAAGTGCTTTAAATTATCAGTTGATTGGATCTAAAACCCATCTTTGTAAGTAAAATATAGTCATTTATTTAATGACTACATTCAGTCAGTTACCTATTTTTAACAACTTGTTCCTGGATATTTATGAATAGGTAGAATCATAGCTTGTGTGGGATACATTTATGCAGCTATTTAAAAATCTCTAACTATAACTTTTAGTCTAAATCAACCTCTTTTCCTATCTACCTCATTTGCAAAGCCTCTTTACAACTATTCTACATCTGTTATTCCATCGATAATTACTGTGTTCTTTTCAAAAACCTTGAACTACAATTTCAATTAGGGAGGCTTTTTCACATGGTCCTCTCCACTCACAAATAGTAAATAAATGCCCAAGCATCCATCAGTGAGAAAGCACTGGATTCCATCTTGAAATCTGATCTCTGACATCAGAGTGGGCTTCCATGCTAACTGCGTGGAGAAGCCCTGTGTGGCATGTGTGGTCATAGGAAGCGAGCGGCAGCTGCTCCGGGATGGGCACTGGGGGAAGACTTGCCAAAGGTGCTGCTGTGTCTCCAAGACCTGAAGGAACGGTGGGAGGCAGTCAAGTAAATGGGAGGGGACAAGTATCCCAGACAGAGGGAACAGCATATGCAAAACCCCAGAAAGACCAGGTGGAGCAGCCTGAAACATCCTAGCTGTGGTTTGCATCACTAACATAAAAACAGAATAATTTATGAGGCATGTCTCAGCTCTTTAAGTGTCAAGAATGTTTTTTTTAACTAAAAAATTTTTTTAAATGTTTATTTTTGAGAGGCAGAGACAAAGCATGAGTGGAGGAGGGGCATAGAGAGAGGGAGACACACAATCTGAAGCAGGCTCCAGGCTCTGAGCCATCATCAGCACAGAGCCCGATGCGGGGCTCGAACCCACTAACCGTGAGATCTTGACCTGAGCTGAAGTTGGATGCTTAACCGACTGAGCCAGCCAGGCTCCCCTTAAGTGTCAGAATGTTTTCTTGCTATTTTCTCCCGCAGTAACAGCTTCTGTGGCTTATACAGAGCCTTCCTCTGAGGAGTGCCACTGTGTGAGCCACATGGGAGTCCAGGGGAGTGAGGGCGGCATGTGAACCCGTTTCCATTCCTACCATCTTAGGGGAGAGCATGGGCCCCTGGAATCATGGTGGAGGGTATTCTAGGCTTCTGTTATATGACGGGCACTGTATGTAAAATGCATGGGATTTGGGCCCAATGAGTATTTGGTGTAGTCTAGTTCTCCCTGTCCTGCTGGACTGCGGCCCGGTGATGACAGAGCAGTGTTCCTACCCAAGAAGCTGGTTCCGAGCATCCAGAGGTGTGTCCCTCCCTTTCTCCCCCTGCTCTCTCAGGGATAGCCTTTAGCCCTTGTACTGTCTACAGTCAGCAAGGCCGCCTGATAACGTGAAGCCAAGAGGATCCTCCCCATTGAAGTCCGATAGTGACAAGACTTGTCTTTCTGGCTGTTCTCTGATAATGTGTCAAGGGAAATGCAAGCCCCAAGCAGCAGTAGCTGGCTGGGTTCCAGAGCCAAAACTGAATTAGAAACTCATTAAATACTTCGAACCAGTAAAGCTGGCTGGGCTGTGCAGTGGCTGGGAAAGTTGCAGGCAGAGGAAGGGAAGGGCGGGCATCTCTAGTTGGCAACTGGCAGGCTGTGAACAGGGCAAGACGGTCCAGGAAACAAGACAAAACAGGGCCGACTTGTCCTTCACACAGACATGTTTGTGAGTATGCTAGTTTGGTGCAGCCGCATAATGTATGCTAATTGCTATATTTCTTTTCTCCCCTTTCACGGGAAATGCTCGGTCGGAGAGCTCAGAAACCAAAGAGGCAACACAGAAATGCCAAAATGTAGACATGACAAAAAAAGAGAGAGGGAACAAAGGGAAACAGAGGATTCGAGTTTACAAGATGGCTGAGCATTGCTGCTCGGTCAGCACCTGTCTTTTCTGTGCAAGTTGTAGAGAAAATCAGTAAGCAGAATGGTGTGTGATGTTTTCTGCAGCATCTGGTCCACAGTCTGAAATTGGTTAGTTGGATTTCTTAAATCCTGGCAAAAATTCCACCTGTGGCAAAAAGGGCAAGTTGGCAAGATGAATTCCTAGAGGAGTTACCAAAACTTCCAGAAAATATGAGCTGGTTCCCTCTTTATAACCTCTGACAAGACACCTCTCTGGTTAGATAAGACACAAATGCAAACTTGAGAGGGGAAGGCACACAATGGAGCCCACTTAAATTAATTACCCATTAATAGGAAAGACTCACTTAGAATATTTTTTTGCCTATAGTGTTTGCTAAGATACCCTTGGGCAACTGTCATTCTTCAAATCAAATAAAAACAGACCAGCATATTAAAAGAATGGTTTCTCTAATGAAGCTTATAAAAGTGCATAGGTATTTTATATTGGAAAGAAAAATGGGCTAGGGAAGAAAAATATTTTTTTTTACATCTGACATCAAAGTTCCAAAGGTTGAAGTATTGGTAAGTGGACTTATCTTTACCACAAGAACCCTTAATTTTTTAGAATAAGAAAAAGATGTAATTTATTATTTTTTAAGTATTTTTATTTTTAAGTTTAATTTTTTAAAAATTTATTTTGAGAGAGAGATAGAGAGGATGCGGAGGAGGGACAGAGAGCCAGGGAGCCAGAATCCCAAGCAGGTTCTGCGATGTCAGCACAGAGCCCAATGTGGGGTTCGAATTCATGAACCGTGAGATCATGACCTGAGCTGAGGTCAAGAGTCCGATGCCTACCTGACTGAGGCACCCAGGCGCCCCAAGATGTAATTTATTCTTTAAATCAATTCTGTAGAAATGAGACATTTAGGAAGTTTCATAATGCATTTTACTGGGTATGAAAAAAGGTGGTACAGATATTTTCCAGAACACTATAGAAAGCACATTAAAGCATCAGCTTATACCCTTTAAAGGAAAAAAGTGACATGAATTTGAGACTCTTTTCCAGATGTTTTAAAATTCCCTTGAAACTTTTAAAATTAAACTTTTAGCTACAGTACACAAAAGATACTGAGTATATAGTCAAATGCCAGTGAGGGGAAACCTCTGTTTTATATACTAAACTCCTTTTCTCATTTCCTTTCTTTTCTTTTTTTTTTTTTTAATGTTTATTGTTGAGAGAGAGAGAGGGAGAGAGGAGAGTAAGCGAGAGCACGTGAGCAGGGATGGGGCAGGGAGAGAGGGAGACAGGATCCGAAGCAGGCTCTAGGCTCGGAGCTGTCAGCACAGAGCCCGACACGGGGCTTGAACTCATCAACTGCGAGATCATGACGTGAGCCGAAGTTGGACGTTTCACCCACTAAGCCACCCAGATGCCCCTCTCATCCATTTTCTACGCTCCTTGTCTGAGGGCAGATTCCTTTTGCAAGAGAAGGTGCATTCTCTTCACCTGGAGCTGACGTTCATTTAGGAAGCTGCTTCCAGAGCTACATCCAGAGCCTAATCCAGAATAGTCCTCTGCAAGAGGGAAGCCTTTACAGGTCCTGGTACCTCTTCATTGAAAAAGGTCAGGCTTTAAAGGGAGGATCACATCGATTTGCCTGGAGGCAGGAAGAAAAATGTTCCCCCCCCCCCCCGGCTTTTTTAAATGTTTATTTATTTTTGAGAGACAGAGTGTGCACAAGAGGGGAAAGGGCAGAGGGAGAGGGAGACACAGAATCTGAAGCAGGCTCCAAGGCCTGCTGCTAGTGTAGAGCCCAGTGAGGGGCTCGAACCCATGAACCGTGAGATCATGACCTGAGCTAAAGTTGGACGCTTAACTTATTGAGGCACCCAGGTGCCAAAAATCGTCCTTTTTCTTCCATGTGGTTTGCATAATAACTGGACTCTGGTAAACCCACTGGTACCTGCCTCTCCATGGAAGATAAGCTTGTACTGAATTCCAGATGCCAGACTGGGGAGAGTGCCAGGAATCATCTAGGACAAATGTGCATCCCTGATTGTGATCGTCACTAGGCCCTGACCTACTGCACTCCAGCCTTGCAGTTAGGAATGTAGTAGACTTTTCTAGCCTCTTAGAAAAAAGTGCCAAAGCCTTAAACCTGACCCAGGACGTATGTCACGACTTCCTAGGTGTTGGGGTCCCTTTTGTCTTTGAAGGAGCCAGGAATCAGGAACAGGTTAGGTTCTCCTGTCCTTGGACTGCGGACCTCAGGGGACAGGTGAAGCACTGTTCACCTCTTTTTGGCTCCCCTCCCTGTGCAGCTCACACTGCTCCTCAAGGCCCTGAGCCAATGAGGACTCAGGCGTGCTCGGCTTCTGCCTTTCCAACCCTTAATTTTGAATCCTTGCCTTTTCTTGATATCTTAGTGTGTTGAGTGAGTAGTGCCCTCGACAACCTTTGTGTGCCTGTCTCATCGTTGTATCTTCTCTCGGGACAACATCTCCTCCAAAACAGATGGGAAGTATTCAGTGCTACTTTCTGGAGCAGAATCAGATGCTCTTTCTTTCAGTTCTACTCTGGAGCCCCCTCTGAGGACACACTCTGGAGCCGGAGTCAGTGCATTCTTCTCCAGAGCTGGCTTACCCGTCAGCATTTTTCCTGGGACAAAATGTACTCTCAGTGTACACGTTTTATTTGTGAAAGAGCAAAGAGTAGTGCATCATAAGAACTTTGCTGAGCGTGCATATGGATAATTGCATTATACTCCAACCCATAGGGAACAATGCAAGATAGGAGTGTAGAAAGTGATTTTATGCATGCTGATTTTCTTAGGGAAACCTGTTATTTCTCATGGAAATTAAAATCTGGAGATTTTCTGAAAAGCATTTTTGAAAGTCCCCAGTTTATTTGCCTTCTTCTCTGAACTCATTCTAACCCAGAATTTTAGTTTTTGTTAAAAGAAGATTGAAGACAGTAGAATTTACTTGACTGCTTGTCTGAATCACTTCTGCATGGTAGGTTTTGGACCTTTATCCCCAGGAAAGCTATGTCTGTTGGTTCAGAATACATTTATCGATGGTTTGAAAACTCCCCTTAGCCAGATTTTATTGAATTGTATCAGAAACAAATCTCTGCTTGTTAAGTAAATCTTAAACCAACTACATGGCCCTGAACTTATTCCCTGTTTCCTATATCAAATTTACCCAGATCTGCAGATAGAGTTGTTCAGCTACAATCTTCTAGAGAAAGTCAAGTGTGGTATGGGGACATGTGGGAGTGCCCTTCCCTTGTAGTTGAATATAAAATCAAAATGAAATCTTCCTAACGATGCCCTCATTTAATTTTTTTTAAGGAACAATAGGGGTGGCTGAATGGCCAGAGGCAAAATTCAGTGTACTTGTGAAAAAAACAAACAACTCTTGACACTTTGGGACGTTTGGAGGCTCTCATCATGTAAAAAGAACTAGACAATGCTTCCTTTTTATTTATGTAGGGCAGTGAGCTTTCTACGAATGGTGACTCAGGTGTATATTTTCCAGTTTCTAAAGGCTGAATTTCAATCTACATGATTATATTAAATCCTATTCTGAAATTGCATGGATGGTGTGTGCAGCAACAGGTATCTGTATTTTTAGCTGTCCTATTTTGAAAAAGACCGTTAATATCTGAATGCCTCTAAGTGGAATGCCTGATCTGGGTTCTCTGAGATTTACATGAAAATTGCCAACTTGGCACGTGATTTTCACAAGCTTGTGAAAGCATTTTGTTAACTAATACATTCTAATTTAGTTGGATGCCGTAGCTCATATAGAATTATGTGATCTAGGGACCATTAACCACCATCAGGACTTTGAGGGAAGAGACAACTCTGGGAGTTGGACAGGAGATCTTCCCAGAGGAAACAAAATGTGGGCGGGATCTGCAAGGGATTGATTAGATTTAAGTAGGTATGAGGGCTTACTCTATGACATAGTAAATGGTGTCATCAAACAACACCCTTTATTTAAAGCAACCTCTAAGCCAACTGTCCCACTGGGGTGAAAAATAAACGCAGTGACCAGTTGGCATGAGTATCTGATACACTGAAAATTTCAGTTACTTAGTGTAAATTAAGTGAATACATAGACACTATAAATTACTGGTTTATTTCATGTAAACTTTTAATAGGATAACTCATTGAAGTGAAATGCTATTGGGTGAAATGAAGAAACTGAGTGGCTGAGTTGAAAGTCAAGGTCTTGCTTCCTGTTCATCAGCGTATGATTCCACATGAGGCCTGAGTCAGCAGTGAGCTGGGTTCCATACCCGCCCCTCCCCTCTAAAAATAAGAAGTGGTGCGAAGGGCCATAAGAAGGCAAACTCTATGTATGACGTTCTTAAGAGAATACTGAATTAGTTCATGTAACGGCTTCCTTTGCTCTTCTAATTGATATTTTGCCACTAAGAAGTAGGGTTTGGGTTTGGTTGAGGGAGGAGAGGTGAGAGGCAAAGGCTGTAGTTGGAGAGAGTTCTTCTGATAAACGTTTCCTGTCTCTGGGCCCAACAAGAGGAGCTGCAACCACCCGATACACAGGGGCTCAGTATCCCCTGTGACAGAATCTCTGAGGACATGCTCAGAGCAGTTAGCCTGTGAAGACTTTGTTGCAATGGTCTTCAGTTTTTAGTCAGCAGGGCTCAAATATCACCCGAGGCTTTGTGTTCAGATGTCTTATGCAGTGCTCAAAAATGGCTCTCTTCTGCCAGTGCTGCCTATTAGAACAACATACAGAGAGTGGAAAAGAATAACGTGGAAATGGCCAGGGGAGACTTAACTTCTCCATTAGAATGAGAGAAGGGGCACACTAAAGAGGAAAACATGAACCAAGATGTTGGTCCTTCTGGGGCCATTTGTCAGAGCACAGCAAGGGATTGAAATGTGGTGGAGATCATGAAAGAAGGGCTAGGAGCCACGAGTTTAACGAACAGACCTTTAAAAATAGAGAGAGTGTGCTGTGGAGTCAGGGAAATGTGAGGAGAGCACCTGACTGAGAGAAGGTGAGGACCAGGCTCTGAGTGAAACTTCACTCCGGGTCAGCAGACAGGGCACATAACTGAGGGCAAAGGACAGGAAGTACAAAGGAGTCAGGGCTGTGGTCCTGGTGTGCTGAGAATCCCCCTCTGGCCCCAGGACAGGGAAGACCCCAGGTTGGTAAGAACTGAGTGTACTTTTCTGGGCAGCCTGAGCACCGAGCCGTGACCGGTTAACACAGACACGGCGCACAGTGGAAATATACAGGTGCCAATTCCACCAGCATGTGTGAATTAGCCGTCTCTGCCTCCGCCTTCTGAACGAGGCAGTATATAAATAAATAACACTAAAACAAACAACAAAAATCACACTTCCCTTGGTGTTGAGGCTTTATGCCAAATGCTTGAAAAGAAACGGCCAGATTTATTCCTACCAGCTGGAACATAGGATGTGACTATCTGCCTTTCTATTACCTATCACAGATGGTGGTGGCTGAGGCACCACATCAGCTAAGATCAGATCTCAGGTCTCAGGTCATCAGCTAAGATCAGATCCCTCGAGCCTCATACTTTCAGGTCAGGATCCCTTTTTTTTTTTTTTTTTTTTTAATGTTTATTTTTGAGAGTGAGAGAGCATGAGCTGGGGAGGGGAAGAAAGAGAGGCAGACAGAAGATCTGAAGCAGGCTCCATGCCCACAGCAGAGAACCTGATGCGGGGCTCGAACTCATGAGCCCTGAGATCACGACCTGAGCTGAAGTGGGACGTTCAACTGACGGAGCCACTCAGGCGCTCCCCAGGTCAGGGTCTTGATCTTAAGAAGTAACCTTCCTGGTAGATGACCAGGCTTGTTGATTTGCCCTAGCCTGATGCCGCCACTGGAGGCAGCATCATCCTCCAGTCCATTTGGGACTTTACTGGGGGAAAAAAAAATCGATTCATGCTGTTTCTCCTTGGCCTAGAGCTAAGAGTGTATCCAAGGGGTTCAATACTACGTGTGATATTTGTTATGTCAGCCATTTATAGTTTTCTTTTTCTGTTTCCTTTTCAATAGCCAGGACCAAAAGGACTAATTTGATTTCTGGTTTTAAGGTATCTGGCTTTGAGGGTGAATAGTGTGAAGATTTGGTTCTAAATAGTAACCAATGAGGGTGAAAGGTCGGCGGTTTCCCTGGATTTGATAAATGGCAGGAGTTGGATGGCAAATTAAATGTCAGATAAAACTGTCAGATGATTCCTAGAATCAATACTTACTGGGAAAAGTTTGAGCTTCTAATGATGACATTTGCTCCCAAGGGAAATAATTCTAGCACTATGTTCAGACATTAGGATAGGAATTCATTAAAAGCAGTGTGAGGATGACTTTAAATAAGATCACTCACTACGTTGTTGTTGATCAATAGCATATTCCTTATACACACTGTCTTGTTTCTCAAAGAAGGGGCCGCAGAATGATCAGAATTCTCTGAAAGATTGCAGAAATGCAGAGTCCCTGGCCCCACCCCTGCCTTCTGACCCAGACTGTCTGAGAGTGGGCCATGCAGATCCACATTTTTATTGAGTTCCTCAGAGCATCCTGGGGCATATTACACTCTGAGAACTGTACAGTCTTTGCTCCACCAGGCGGATGTGTCCCAGACAGAAGAAAAAGCCATGCCCGCCGGTTAAGCGATGTGATGCTGCTGTGGCTATGCAGGTCTCGGTGGTATATTTTGCGTTTGAAAAGCGCCTACGAGATGTTACTGGCTTCTTTAAGGTCTTTGGAATATTCTGTGTCTCCTCTCCTCTCTGTGGAGGTGGATTAGGTTTGCAAATCAAGATGGCATTGCAGGTATAGGTCACCTCCGGGGCTGGGGGTGAAGGGGAGGAGAGAAGGCAGTGGTACCATTGCTTTCCTTGTGCTCCATCACCTTCACGGGTTTTTTACTGCTTTTATCTGCCCTTTGTATAGTGGTGTTTCCTAAGACTTTTTGCAGCAAAAGGCTCTCAGCATTCTCTGAGAGCACCAACCTAAAAATACACTGATGCCCCCCAGATCTGGTCCAACCTATTGCCTTAGCCTCACATCCACATTTCTGCCTGCTTGTTGGACAGAACCACTGGGAACTCCCATAGGAACTTCAAACCCAGAGGGCCCCAAGTCAAACTGATTGTCATTTATTTGTCTTCTGTCCTCCCTTTAAAATGTCTTCTTAGCTAAGAGCCTGGGTCTGGACACCGACCACCGGGTTTCCATCCTAGTTTCACTGTGTATTCCCGTGGGCTGTTGCTGGACTGCCCAATGCCTCATTTTCCTCATCAATAAAACGAGAATAGAGCCTTCCTCATAGGATTAGTGTACAGATTTAATGCAATAACCCAACATAAAGAACTTAGGTCAGTGTCTGACCCAGGGCAGGTATGCAATATATCTTAGCCATTTTTATTATTCATTCCTTTATCAAATATTGATTGAGCTCCTGCTGTGTATGAGACACTACTTCTGACTTGTACTTCCCAAAGGAGACACTGTCAAAACTCCAAGTGTCCCCATTAAACTATCTTCCCTTCAGGCTAGGGCTAGCATCCCACCCATGTTTTAATCTCAATGCTAGTTTATGAAGGTAGCACTAACTTGCCCAAATTGAACTCTAGAAAACTGTGTCCTCCAACTAATTCACATTGTCTTAGTAAATAGGGAATATAGCATCTCTTACAAAGGCCAGGAGAAGCCCAGTAAGATTAAAAAACATTCTCTGAAACCTACTTTGATCTCAAGAAGGTGAGGTCTAATTGTTGAACCACAGGAAAAGTGCCATTTTTGAGTTGACGCGAGGTTGAGATTGGCAATCTCATGGTTTAACCGAACAGTTGGCAGGGAATCTGGCACAGGGCAGGTGTCCCTCAAAACAAAAAGAATTCCCAAACCTATATCCCAAATGCAGGGAGTATTCTATAATATCCTAAGGCAAATGTATCTCAAACACATCTTAATATTATTTTTTAATTTTTTAAATGTCTATTTTAGAGAGAGAGAGAGAGAGAGCAGGGGAGGGGCAGAGAGAGAGGGAGACAGAATCCCAAGCAGGCTCCGCACTGTCAGCACAGAGCCCCACGCAGGGGCCACACTCATGAGCTATGCGATCACGACCTGAGCCGAAACCGAGTCGGACGCTTCACCAGCTGTGCCACCCAGGCGCCCCAGGCAAATCTTATTTTTAAAAAATTAGGATTTAGACCTTGTAAACTCCTAAGACAATCTGAGAAGCATTGAGGGGCAATGACAAGAGTGGGGATCAGGAGTCAAATGGGCTAGATTTAACACCTAGTTTTATAGCTTATTTTATTCCTGTGTTGCTGGACAAGGCAGGTGGCTCTTACTAAAACAGCCTGCCCCACGAACTTCAATTTCTGTGTTTGTAAAGAAAGAATAATAATAACAATCTTTGTGATACACCGAGGTAACATGCAAGTCAAAAGATTTTATAGGGGCACTTGGGTGGCTCAGTTGGGTGAGCATCCGACTTTGGCTCAGGTCATGATCTCGTGGGTTGGTGGGTTCAAGCCCCACATTGGGCTCGCTACTGTCTGCGTGGAGCCTGATTGGATCCTCTGTCCCCCTCTCTCTGTCTCTCCCCTGCTGCACTCTTTCTCTCTCAAAAATAAACAAACATGAAAAAAAAAAAAGGTTTTATAAACCATGCAGTGCATCACAAATGAAAGGTAGTGCTCTTAGTATTTTAGCACCTATTCCCAAATAGAACTGTCTGGGGCAGGCATAGGAATTGCCTTTGGCAGCCGTACAAATGCAATAGTCACTCACCTATGATCAGGCCACGGTTCGCCCCTGAGGCTTGTCTTTTTCTTCTTTGAAGATAGTGGGGGGCATGGAATTGTCACCAGAGTTCCTTCAGGCACCCCCCCCCCCCTTCCAGTTCTGTGAGATGAGGAAATTCTGATTTCTTATGCCATAGGAGTGACAAGTTCCTGTCACAGGCTCTCTCCTTGGCTGCTGGACTCCTTGAATTTTAAAGGCAGAAGGCATTTCTTTCTTGTGCGTGAGGAGCATACGTATTTTTCTTTGTCTGCAGCAGGTTTCGTTTGGGGAACAGGGCACTGGGACCTCCCACCTTGCCCTGGCCCAGATGACCCGGTTCATAGGCCTGAAACACCATCATCAAGTTTTAAATGCACAAACCAGAGGAAAGTGCTCGTAAACGGGAAAGTACTAGATAGATGTGGATCTCTGTTTTTGCTGACAGTTGGAGTTGGCTCCCCTGACAGGTAATATATAGCCCTTCGCTAGCGGTGCCTTTTTTTTTTTTTTCCCCTCCATTTGTAGCATTCTAAAATCTGTACCTCGTTGAAGAAACAACTTTCAGGTTGTCGTCTCTCCCTTAGCTGGTGCCCATGGTGGTGTTGCTGTTTTTCCTTAGCTGTTCTCCAGGTAGCCAGGCCTTCATCCACACCGTCTATGGTACTTTCTACTTCTTTCAGCTAGGCCATAAAATAGATTAGAAGAAAAAGGAACCCAATTACTTTCTTCTACTCTCTCCCACTTGTAACCCTTCGTAGCCTGGATTTTCATTCCTCTCCCTTGAGGCCTTTAAAAAAGGGGAAGAGGGGAGAGGAGACCCTAGAAGAATGGGATTTGGGAGGAGAACAATGCTGTAGAGACGATTGAGAAAGAGGGTAGTATGATGAGAACCCTACAGAAGGGATCGGGCCTGTTGCTGCCTGGCGTCCCCATCCCCCACCAGGCCTGTGCCCCAGTGCGAGCAGTTCCCCAGTGGCTGGAACAGGAGGGGGTGCAAGATGAGGCTCCCTCTGCCACCAGGAGCAGGGCCTGCTGGCTGGCCTGTTGCTAAGGCTACGTCTGCATCTGCATGCAGGGAACGCGGTTAGGACGAGGAGAAAGCCTCCGGGGTCCAGGAGGCATCCCTTATTTGATTATCTGGGTGGATAATGGTGGGGAAAACATAGAGCAGAAGACAGTGCAGAACCCGAGAGAAGGATAGGGTGGAAGGACTGGTAAACCCATGAAAAACTAAACCAAATGACAACAAGCAAGAAGAGCTAAATCCAGGAAATGTAGAGGAAAACCGGTATATTCTCAGATTCTATGATAACTAAATTCTGTATCACACAAAAGATGTCGAAGGTAAAATCCTTAAAAAGCTGTCTAATTCCCAAGCAATGATCAACGTGTTTAAATTAAAATCAATGGTTTATGAAGTTTCCTGAACGCGTTTATAATGGAATTCAAGTTCTTACTTACTCTCTTAAAACAAGCGAACCCTCAACATTCGGAGAGCGATGTGACTTGTTGGAACATACATCAGAGGTGAAACAGAAGCAGAGACAAACAAGTTTACTTCCAACTGAAAAGAAACGCCATTTCCAGGAATATCAGGGGAAAGGTGGGAGAGAACTGGGCTCCGACTGTGCAGCAGAAACAAAGAGGGAGTGAGTCTCAGGGTGCGTGTGGGAGGCCAGCGTGCCTGCCGAGGAGCGAGGGAGTCAGCAGGCACTGGCTGACCAGTGGCTGACCCAGGCTGTGTGTTCAAGGAGACTCTTGGCGTCACAATTTGAAGACCTTTCTTTTGGACAGAGGTGGGATCGGGAAGGGGGGTGAGGCTGAGAGCTATGTGAGCTGACAAAGGTGAACGATGAATGAGTTGCTTTTGATGTGTGAAGGCTCCTGGGAAATCCGACTCCTTCCAACATCAGGAGTTTTACTTCCCTGGGGAGGGAAGCTGTGTGGGCTCCTGGCGATGCCTGGCTTTCTGTGTCCTGTGCTGACATTGTTGATCTTTGGGGACCGTGTCATCAGGAGGTACCAAGCCTCCTAGCACCTCTGTTTTTTCTAAAGGCGTCGTGGTAGCAGGAACCAGGAGCTGAGCTATCTAGCCTCCCTCGTGGTCATGTTCTCCCTCATGTCTCAGGGGATTTCTTCCTTATTTCAGGGAACGGGGTGGCTGTTAGGTCGGGCTCCTCAGCCTTCCTGCATCCAGTTCTGAGCCCTCACGCTGGGGCCCCTGGGAAAGACATGGCTGCTTGTAGCCTCACAGAAGCACCGTGATTGTGTAACCCATGTCCACCCCCTTTTTTCTCATTCTCTTTTTCTTGCTTAGACATGATGAGGTGGGATAGAGGGAACACAGGGAGAACCAACAAAGGCTGCGGAGAATGGGCCTCTGCTGCTTGGGGGCTTCCTGGCTTGCCTCCCTCTGAGAAGGGAGCCCAGGAGCCAAGTTCCCACCAGGGCTGGGGGTTAGCTGCAAAGGATAGAGAAGGAAAGAGGATTCACAAGACTTTTGCTGATGCAGGCATCTCCCCTCTCTCCATACCAGCTCTCTCTCTCTCTTCAGACTTCCCCCAGCTCTTAGCATAGTTGCTTTGCATTATCCTGTGGATTCCTGCAGAAAGGGGGCCTGGATGTTATTCCAAATAAAAAACTGTTATTAAAAGCTGCTGGCAGACCCATCGGGAAATAATTTTTAGTTCCTGCACTGAGTACCATTCATTTCTTGATTTTACCCGTTTAGCTAAACTTTACCCTGGGGAGTGTTTTTTGCTCGTGGGGGTTGGAGGTGAGAGGTTTTCTCTTGGAAAATCCACTTTGGTGAGGAGGTAGAGTCGGAGAAGTCATTGCTTTTATTTTCTCTTTCCTTCCTTCCTCCCTGCCTCCCTCCTTTCTTTCTTTTCTCCCTCCAATGAAAACAGACTTTAACATCAAGACATTCTGTGCCTGTGGCCTTTTCTTGATCTCCCAGCCCTTGCTTTTGGCTAAATAATCCCAGTCCTTTACCCCAGGCTTTCCCTTTCTAACTCTAAAATCTTCTTTAACCCTTTTTAAGATTCTGCTTCTTCAAATTGGAAGTTTTTCTAGTGCTGAATCACAATATCAAATTCCATTTCCAAAAAGAATTCCCTCTGGTTTTCACCTGGGGATGGGGCAGGAGGAGTGAGGGGGTGGAGAGGGGGGAACAAGGGGCAGAGGTGGGTGGGTGCGAGGGCTCTTTGTCTTCCTGGAGGCCTTGGCCCTGACTCTCTCTCCTGGTCACCAGTGCATCTGCACCAGTGAGTCATGACCCTTCTCATTTTCTTCCTTCCATACTAAATAGATATTGAGGCTTTCTTTATTTTCTGTGACTTGCATTTCTAGATGATGCTTGCAAAGTGTTCATTTTTCAGGAAAAGGAAGTGGTAGAAATAAAGTTCTGCATGGTGATCATTAATGGAGATGAAAATTAAACGTTCAGGCTCAAGACATACAGAGCGATTGCCCTCTTATGGGCGATCTGAAAGGTTTCATCATCGCTGGTTGTTATTTTCATCAGGGGCTCCCTCCTCCTCTTAGTGCTTCTCTGACTTTGGATCTGGCATTCTCTCCCTTGCGCTGGGCTCTTTCATTAAGCAGCTGCCTGTCTGTGCTGAGACTGTTGGGGGTCTTGCTCTGGCCCCAGCTGGGACGGTATCACTGCTAGGCCAGTGTGTTCTAGGACTGATGTGTGGGATATGTCTGGGAGAGAAGGCTCAGCTGGGTGCGAGAGAGAAGGTTCCAAGTCTTATAGGGATTGGTGGGTAGTGGATGCCAGTGAATTCCGTCATGGTCAACCTGTTTAGAAACCAGGAAGGAGCCTGTATGTGTGTGTTTAGATGGATATTAAACTCTGTGGAGAAGAGACTCTATAAGCATCCTACAAGTTATATACTTAGAGAATAACATTTTGCTTTCAGAGATTTCAGAGTCTCCTGGATATAGTAAACCGTAAACCACTAAAACAGCCCAACCCTTAAAAATGCATAGATTGAAATAATCTGTCAGACTTGGAATGACTGAATAAAGTCCCAGCAATAACTGAAAATTACAGGCTTATGTGAGTCTCAAAGATAGCCTTTGGGAGTGTACGCACAGAGGTCTCATTGTCTGCAAGGACCCTGCTGCTTCAGGGGTCCCCCGGGCCATCCTCTTTTGATTTTACAGACTTCTTTTTTGTCATACAACAGTCCCTGCCCCATTCACCCCAGGATCGAGCCCTCACAATTACAGTGAGTTTTGTGGGGAATCCCTCAAAAGGCTTTTTCTTATCAAAGCAATAAGCAACACAGTCATTCCATCTCAAGCCCCTGCTTTTGCTTCCCTCAGATCGATGCTGAGGAGAGTTGACTATTCACGGGGGCTGCCTAATGGTTTGGCTGTGAGCAGCTTCTGGGGAAGGAAGACTATAATGGTAGAGAGAGAGAGAGAGGCCACAACCAGGTTGTCTTTCTTTCCTGGGAACTTCTTTTCTGAGGCAATTGAATGAGACCTTTGCAGGCGAGGGTGGTGGCCTCTCCTTCAGAATGCCTGGCCTGTTTCCCAGTGTGAAACATTCCCCAAATATGCAACTTTGCAAGCATCCCGGCTGCCTGCCGCCCGGGAGAGCTGGCGTTCCACTGGGGGGGCGGGGGGGGGGTTGTGCCGGGGCGGGGGCATGGGGCTCCAGCCCCTTCAGCAGCCCCTGCGCTCGCCAGATGCCAGCAAGGCCCAGCCCCTGGTTACATCGTCCAGGGAAAGAATCTGTCCAGCAGTCTGGCTGTGACAAGACCTTGAAGCTTCTCTCTCTCTCTCTCTCTCTCTCTCTCTAAATCCCCTCCTTCATTCAAATCCAATCCTATAAAAAGGCTTTTGTTGAAGGAGCAGCCATGGCATCTTGGTGCACGTCTGTGTCACTGCCTTCAGTCTTTCCAAAGATGGACAGAAAGTACATCGTTAGTTGAATTCCTGAGCAAACAGGTCTGAAAAATGACTTGGAGGGAGTAGAGGTAACCGGCAGCTGTCACATGGCATTTGTTGGGGCTGCAAGTGAGGAAGCCAAGGAGGAAGAGAGCTGCTCGTGGTTGGTAAGAAGCCCTCTGCCAGGGAGCGCCTGGGAAGCAGGGTCCTTGCTGTGTGTCTGGGGAAGGACCTGCTTGAGTGGGCGAAGCTCGGACCGCCCTGGGCTATGGTTGCTTAGATGTGCATTTGGAAGCTGCAGTTAGCAGAATTAGGCACTGCGTAGATCCCTTTGGAAAGAAAGGGGCTCTAATTCCTTTACCATCTCTTGGGGAGGAAGCCGCTTGTGTGTACCTCGCTCAGGCCTCCCTTTGTGGGTTCCTACAGATAGAGCCAGGACTGCAGTCCTACCGTGGCATTGTGCTCCCTGCGCGCGGCTTTGTGTGTCGGAAATAGTCATGTCAAAAGTATGATCAAGGAAATGACCATTCATTTCTCCTTGGTCTTCAGCTTTTGCTTGATTTCATCTCAGCTCTGTGCTTTTGAACCTCCCCCACAGTCTTTGTTTCAAGGAGGCCACTGATGAAAGGACCTAGAAAAGGGGTGGTTTTCTGGGTTTTGCTGATTGTCATTCTATCATTTGCTTATTCAATTTGATGTTTTTTTGCTTTAGCGTTAAGTGCATATGGCTGTCCAAAGCAAAAACAACCAAGCCAAAAAAACAATGCCCAACAAATTATAGATTTTGGCATTCATAATAAGCATTCTTTCCCATGGCTTAAATTTATTTTTCTCGAAGCTCAGTCCTTCGTCTGCTCGAACTGTGTGCCATTGTTCTGTTTTGGGGTTTCTTCATTTTCAGGCATTTGGAGTAGGATACCACACACTTTTTTTCACCCTCTTTTTTTATGTGTCGGTACTCTGCCACCTTTGACTTTTTTTTCGCTTTTTGCCAATAATCTGTGAATGCTTTCTGGCTTCTTGCTTCTTGAAGCACATCCCTGCTATTACTCCCTTGGCTTTTCCCCTAACTCTCCCCTGGTGCTTACTGTTCTGCCGCGCCTGTTTTTCCAAATCCTGCTTCCAGTTACCACCCCCACAGAGCGGGGCAGCTGGGGGCTGTACAGCCAGGTGCACCAGGTGTAGGTCCTCACTCGAACACTCCCTAGTTGCGTGACCTGGGACTAGTTAGTGCTCCTTTGCAGACTTCTTTGTCCTCAGCAGTAAAAGGGGACAATCACAGTACCTCTGTCAAAGAGCCCTCCAGGCGATTAAATGAGTTAGTACTGGTGAGGTGCTTAGACCTTAGACTGACATCATTATTGTTTAGCTTGGGCTTCTTCTATTTCTAATGAAGGGTTTATTGAGAGATATTAGCTCTTGGGAAAGAAGACAATGGAGGAGAATGGGTTTGATGATGTGATGGTGGTATTTCAGTATGTTTGTTTCTATAGGACTTCTGGTCCTTCATGATATAAAGGAAGAAAATCCCTGTGGACCCTAGACTGGTTTCTTGAGGTACAGTTCACATGTCATACAGTTCACCCATTTAAAGTGTACTGTTCAACAGTTTTGGGTGTACTATTAATTTTAAGTTTTGGTAAAATACATAATTTTGGTAAAACACAAAATTTGCCAGTTTAACCATTTTTAAATGTACAATTCAGTGGCACTAGTTACATTTATAATGTTGTGCGACATCACCTCTATTTCCAAAGCTTTTTCATCACCCCAAAGAGAAACTCTGTGCCTATTAAGTAGTAACTCCCCATTCCTTCTCTCCCAGCTTCTGGTAACCTCTGATCTGCTCTCTGACTCTATGAATTAACCTATTCTAGATATTTCATGTAAGTGGAATCATACAGTATTTGTCCTTTTGTTCTGGCTTACTTCACTCCGCATACTTATTCCAAGGTTCATCCATGTTGTTGCACACATTGGAACTCCATTCCTTTTTATGCCCGAGTAATATTCCATTGCCTAGATATACCATTTTTTGTTTATCCAGTCATCCATAGGTGGACATTTGGGTTGTCTCCACCTTTTGATTCTTGTAATAATGCTGCAGTGAACATTGGCATACAAGTATCTGTTCAAGTCCCTGCTTTCAATCTACCTCGGAGTGAAATTGCTGGATTGTATAGTAATTCTATTTTAGCTTTTTCAAGAACTGCCCAGCTATTTTTCTGGAAAGCAGTTGCTTTTTGGTCATTCTCTATTCTTGTATTCCTTTCCTTTGGTGTTTATTTCCCCCAGATTTCACTCCATTCTGTCTTGTCACCCAAGTTTCCTTATACTTCCAAGCAGCAGACATATTCTTGTCTACCCTCCAACGACATGTTTCCCCTCCATATGTCTGAGGGAACACCACTCTTTTCTCTTCCTCATCAACTGGTAGAGCATATATAGCCCACTGTGGCCACACATCCACCTGGTCACTTGTTGTCTAATTGTCCAGGAAAGGGGAGAGTATATGTAGAAGGTCATCTACAGGCCTCAGTCTACTTCGACTGGAGATGGTTTCCGACACCCAGATGCCCCTAAAACCTTTAAGGTGTGGGAAATCAGTGATGTGGAACCAGAAGCCCTCTAAGATTTCAGTCCTCCTTAGGCTCCTTCACCCCTGCAACACCTTGCTTTGTTTTTCTCCATCAACTTTGCTTGTCTTTACAGGCAGTTTGACCACTCTGTCCGGCCGGAGAGTTGTTCTCCACTCTTCATTTGCTCACAGTTTCCCCACTTTTCTATGAGCAAGTGAATTAATTAACGAATACTCCAACAGCCTGTAAGCCTGCCTCAGACAGCCATTCTGGTTGTTGGGTAATTGTTAGCTGGGGTTTCTGGATGTCATTCATCTCACAATCGGGCTCCTAATTAATCTCCGCACCATTCTCACCAGAAGAAAGGCTGATGCGGAGAAACATCCCCAATTACCATGAGAAAGGAAATGTCAAGAGCCCCGTTGAGTTTTCCTGGCATCCACCCCTCATCTCAGATGAAAACCGCCATTAACGCTCTGAGGCAGCTTGGCGGGCAACCCTGAAAACTCGAGGGTTGTGCGAGCATGAGGAGCCCCAGACACCCGGACCCAACTCTGGGAGGAACCTGCAGGGTCCGTGCCCTTGTGTAGGAACACCAATTGTGTTTCCCAAGATCGCGTGGAGAGTCTCAGGGCTGCGTGCCCAGCAGAGTCTCTGCTGTCCCTGCAGCCAGCAGGGCAGTTTTAATCTGGAAAAGCTAAAGGTCTCCCCTTTTGTCTGTGTTTTTGTGTCTCTAGGACAAAAGATCCTTCATCACCGAAGTGACGTTTTAGAAACAGTGGTCCTGATCAACCCTTCAGATGAAGCAGTCAGCACTGAGGTAAGCATCTGGCTCTGCGGGGTCTGGGGCAGGGCCTCACGAGGTGGACAGAGACCACCATATTGGAAGGGCAGGGGCGGGTGGGGCAGAAGAAGGACGCAGGAGAGGAGAAGTTCTTTACCCCCAGTCAGCGGCTGGTTCTGTATCTGATTACCATGCCAGACTGCCCTTCCCGATGAGGACAAGGTGGAAGATGCTAGCCAGAACTAGAATACTTTGTATAGGCAGGGGGTTATGAAATCTTGGGTATTTATGGAGGGTGTGCTGCCAGGATAGTGTCTGGCTGGGATGTAGCAGGGGGAAATAGACTACAAGCCCTCAAACCAGGACATTCAGCACACAAATTTGGAGAAAAATGCTATCTTGAGGCAAACCCCCTTCAAGCCATTCTGCTCCCCCTCTAATCACCACTGAAAGGAGGATATATGGCTATCAGGAGTATAGCCTTTTGTGCCAGACTCCCTGAGTTCTGCCACTTTTTAGCTGGTGGCCTTGGGGAAGATTATTTATTGTCTTTTTGTCTCAGTTTCCATCTTTGTGAAATGGAGGTCACAACAGCACTTATCGTGTTGTGATTAGAAGTATCAAACGCTTAAAACAGAGTGTGTAACCACTGAAATATAAATGTTGGTTGTTCTTATTAATATTATTATTACTATCATTCGAAATCGTTGCCAAAAAGAATAGCTGGGTATTTCAGAGACTACTAGAAGATAAGAACTTGGCTGAAGCCAAGAATCCCTGGCCCCCTCCAGGCCAGAGGAATTGATATATCTCCATTTCCCACTTCTTTTATTACAGTTTAGTACTTTTGCGATTGGGTTGCTTCTTGGACATTAAAGTTGCCATAGTCCCTGGGGGGCCTTCATTATCCACAGCATCTCTTCTGCTCATGCTTTGAGCCTATTTTTAAAATTTGAGAAATAATCCACATACCACAAAATCCATCTTTTAAAGTGTGCAATTCATTGGTTTTTAGTATATTCACAAAGTTGTGTGCTTGTCATCGCTGTCTATTCCAAAACATGTCTGTCACCCCTCAACAGTCCCAAACCCATTAGCCAACAATCCCTATTCCTCCCACTTGCCAGCAAGCACTAATCTACTTTTTGCCTCGGTGGATTTGCCTTTTCTGAGTATTTTGGATAATGGAATCATACCATATTCTGTATGGCTTATTTCACTCAGCATAATGTCTTCAAGAGTCATCATATTGTAGCATGTATCAGTTTTTCATTTCTTTTTTATGGCTAAATACTATCCTACTGCATGGATGTACCACATTTTGTTTATCCATTCATCAGTTGATGGACGTTGGGTTGCTTCTACTTTTTGGCTCTCATTATGTAGACTCTTTCTTTCTTTCTTTTTTTTTTTTTTTAAAGATTATTTATTTATTTGACCGAGAGAGAGAGAATAAGCAGGGAGGAGCAGAGAGAGAGGGAGAGAGAGAATCCCAAGCAGGCTCCACACTGTCAGCACAGAGCCCGATGTGGGGCTCGAACTCACAAACTGAGATCATCACCTGAGTCGAGATCTAGAGTTGGATGCTTAACCAACTGAGCCACCCAGGTGCTCCTATGTAGACTGTTTTCATCCCACTTCCACTGGCTCCAGATCAGCAGGACCTGTTTGACAATCCATGAAGGCGCAAGGTTGAGGCACATAGCAGGGTAGTAGTCTCTCTGTGACTAACAGAATCAGGAAGTAAAGACAACTTGAAATGGAAAAGGAAAAATGAGGAATTTCTTTAAGGAATTCAGGCTTGCTTGTAGAGCACATGGGGCTGGAACAGTTACTTCAGCCCATGTGTGTTTCCTTAATCAGAGCTTAGGGTTCTTGGGGGCCATGGGTCATATCCTGTTTACTTTTATATCCCTCCCTTGGTGTCTAGCATGCTGCCTGGCAATTTGTGCTGAACTGAGCTGTGATCAGAATGAATACCTTGGTGCTTGGAGCAGCGTGTCTGCTGAAGGACAGGCTGGCTTCCTGCCACTTAAAGAACAGAGAGTTCTTTCGTGCAAACCACTTACGATTCTCTTTAAAAGATTCCCATTTGCTGCAGCCTTTTGTTTATGTTCAATGTCAGGCACCTTGCTGATCCCACTGGAGCTGGCATTTGGAGATGAGCTTTTGGTGTATGGCTTGGAAGGAAAGGGGTCCTGTAAGGGAGGGCCTGACTTGGGACCCTCATTGGGAACCTGTGCTTCCTGAAGCAGCAGTCAGGGGATCTGGACTATACTTGGTGACTCAACCTGTGAGATATCCCCAAGTCTCACAGGCTGTGTGCTGCTAGCAGACACAGCTGTGGAGCAAATGATTGCCAACTGTATAGACTGCTTTGAGAAAGGCAAGGAAACTAAGGGGAGAAAGTCAACTACCACAGCTGGCTTGGCCATCACAAACATGGAAAATGGCATTCCTGGGCGAGCTGATGACCATAGTCGTTGGCTCTGTCCAGTTCCCTAGGGAAAATGAATGAGTTTCATTGGTAATAGATTTCAAGCCCTACCTGGGCCAGCCCTGTCCTGAAAGTGGGATGGTGGCATTGGATATGGCTCACGTCTTGCTCCCTGTGCTTTGTTTCAGGTGCGCTTAATGATCACTGATGCTGCTCGACACAAGCTGCTCGTGCTGACAGGACAGTGCTTTGAAAATACCGGAGAGCTCATTCTCCAGTCCGGCTCTTTCTCCTTCCAGAATTTCATAGAGATTTTCACCGATCAAGAGGTGGGCTCCTGTCTAGAAATATCTAAGCTTTACAGTTGTTTGGTTACAGTTGTAGCCTTAGGCTCCACTTTGAAAGCACTGGGTGGAGCTGGGAGAAGGGGAGGAAATGTCTCACCTTTCAAATAAGTAAAACTGCATGATATATGACAGTTCTGTGACTCATCACCAAAAGAATTTAGAGCACCCATCTCTAATGAATTGGTACCATTCTTAATGTGCTGGAGATACCAGTGGAGGGGGCTTAGATGGCAAAAATGATGGAGAAAATTGGAATGACAGAGCCAAAAAGAAAACCCAGGTTTCGTCTTCTCTGAGAGACTACTCCAAAGATCTCTTGGTCTTTTGGTAGGATTTAACTGCCTTGATCTCTTTTCAAATTTGTATTTACTTTTTCTGGTCTAATTATTTCTGATTGGTCTTACTCTTCATGCCTGGTCCTAATGTTTGAACAGCCCAACAAAGGCAGGGCTCAAGAAAGGAAGGCAAGTAGGAAAATGGGGCATATCCATGCCCCAAGAAAAAGATGGTTAAGGTCGCTGGACTAAACCTGGGCATTAATATTTCAAATAAATAAATTTTATTCGGTGATGATACAGGTGAGGTGTTAAATACTATAGGACATTAGTGGTATCTGGTAAAATCAGATTGAAGAGTTTAATTTGGTTATTTCTGCTGGAGAATTTATTTTGGCTGGGAAAATTCTCTTTCCAAAAAAACTGCCTCTTTCACTTTGTTTCTTTGTTTATAGTAGTTAGACACTTCAGGGCCACCAGCTTAGCAGGTTGGGACCTGGCCATAGTGGATGACAGGTTTCTACATGGAGGGGTTGAGGGATGTGTGCACGGAAGGAGTCTCTGTGTCCATTTGAAACCATCTTCCTGAGAACTTCCTGAGATACTGGCCCCTCTGTCTCCCACGTGTTGCAAAGGGCCATCTGTCTTTCTGCATTTAAGCTTCTTTAACCCTGGGGTTCACAGAGAGGTCCCTGTGTACCTGTCATCGCCGGCAAGAGCGGTAAATAAACCTCCCGGCTTTGTTTGGCTTGCCTGGAGGCTTTGTGAAAGCTCTGGCCAGGCGATATAACAGTGTTTCACTCTCCCCCCACTGGGGGAATAAAAAACTGTGAAAAGGAACATTTCACTTAACATTTAAAGCCCTGGCTTTCAGAAGGTGTGATGTCAGCTGGGTTCTGAGGCAGACAGCCCTGGCTCCCCACAGCAAGAAGGGGCCCCAGGGTACACTCATGGCCCCTTTACCTTACCATCTTTACCACTTGAAAATGAAGGCTTTTGCCCCATCTTTCTCCAGAGCTTGTTATCTGTCCACCTCCAAGGCTACTAGAGTTTAGCCTGCATGATTGGAAATCGCTGGACTAGACCAATGGTCACCATGATTGCCTACTATGGCCTTGGAAAAAGGGTTTGAGTTCAGAATGAGTCAGTAACAAAGGGACCGTGAAGGTCACTGGTGTTTAGTTTTGTTACATTTATCCAGGCCTTGATAGATACTAGTCACTCCACAGAAACCAGAAACACCATTTAGGAAAAACAAAAAAAAACTGCAGTTTTTTAAGAATAAGAATAGCTAAAAATAAATGGACTGAAAAATATAATTATCAGTACATTTTGAGCTTCAGGTTTTGGGAGTCTTAGTCATTGGAAGTCAACTACAAAACCAGAATTTACAGATAGAACAGTCATCTGGCTGACCCATTCCTCCCTGAAATCTGAGGATGTGAAATCACATCTCCTGGGACATTTTTCAGTCTCTCTCTTAGTGAGTTTTTCCTTATTTGTCTCACTGTATCTTCAAGGAAGGAATGTGCTCCCTTTTCCACCTGATGATGTCTCTGACACCCTTCACCAACACTGCCAGGTTTTTTTTTTTTTCTTTTTCTTTCAGAATAATTATTTTCAGATCTGCACACTGTTCTTCATAAAAGAAGATAGTAAGAGTTTCTTACATTCTCTGGTCACTCTCAACCAAACCTGGTGGCAGGATGAGATGGATATGGGAGAAATTCAGGAGTTGTCTTGGTCATGTTTCAGTGCCTTGGCATTATGAGACAATTGGATACATGAGTTGAGGGCTCAAGGAACTCAGAGCTGAGCTGGAGATATGTGTAAGCCATCAGCATATTATAAACCAGATGACGTGATCTAGAGACAGAAGCATATTAGAAGAGAAAGGGGCTCTAGTCTAGCATTTAGAGGTCATGGCCAAGGAGAAGGAGCCAGCCATTTCAGTTGGCTTGTTCATTTGGTTTTAGTCTAATTTCTGTAAAATGTCATGACTCATACTGGACACCGTACTACAAGGGCCACTAACCGGGTTAGGAATGTGTGGCAGTGATTTCTGTAGTTTTCAATGTAATCATCTTTTAAGTCTGAAAGTAACTTTTGACTGTCAACATCCTAATTAAATGTCAGTGGGGAGGGAATGCAGGCTTTAAGGAGTGCTGTCATTTACATAAATTGGGGGCTCCCCTTAAGAAAAAGAAAACAAAATTATCAATACACAGTTAAGTACAGGGCTTTGGGAGGGGACCATGCCAGTAAGAAGCCTTGAAGTTTAAGCTTCTTTAGCTTTATGATCAATCCATTTTACTGTCAGCTAAAATCCCTGAGTCTTTTTCATGAGTGTTGTTGTTAAGTCGCATTTTCCAATCTTGTACTTCATGCAGCTGGTTTATTGGACCCTGCATTTATCCCTTTAGAATGCCATCCTGTTAGAGTTGACTTAGCCATCATCATCCCAATGTCAAGGGCTTTTGTAAATGTTTTAGTTCTGCCATCCCACATTTTACTATGCCTCCCATTAGCAGGCCACGTACAGATTTGATAAGCATGTCTTCACCATTTTTATCCATGTCAGTGCTCACCAGGACATAGATGAGCCCTAGGGCAGCCCATCGTAGACCTCTGTCCAGGTTGACACTAAGCAGCAGGATTTATGACTGACTTCAAATCCATCCAATTCTGCTATCACACTGTTCAGAGATCTTATTAAACGTCTTGCTAAAACCCAGAGATACATTGTCCACTGTATTTCCTCATTAGCCAAGCAAGTAACTTAATCACAAAAGGAAATGTAGTTAGAGTAGGCCTCGTGGTTTAGAAATTCAAGTCTTACTTCATTATCTGCAATAAAGCCATTTATTTCCTATATCTTCCTTCCTCTTCCAGTATGCCTGCATTTAATTAGAAAAATTAGTTAACAAAAAAGACTGTCTTTGCCCAGTATTTCTTCCAGTCATGTCTTTCATCTCTATTTGTGGGAACAAGGGAAGGGTAGTGTGCTTGAGAAGCATTAGCAGGCTCACGTCACTTCCAAAGCAGCCACTCCCGGAGGATAGTACATATTGAATTGGCCAAGTTCAGTGCAGTTTAACAAACATCTATGGAGCTGATGATGTATGAGGGAAACACAGATCATGATACAGAGTTACGAGGATGTGTTTCCTTCTGTTCGGGAGCTTTTACTATAATGGGCTACACTACCTACTATGATGATAATTTCCAAACTCTTTTAGAGGAAGACTGTTTCAGAATCCCAAGATTTACTCACAAGTTTCCTTGCCGCTGCTAACACTGTTGGCTCCTTGCGGTTCTCCTCTATGAGTTGCATAAGCATTGAGTGAGTAGACACTCTTAAGACTTAGTCTTTGTCCTGAGGCTCTCACTCCAGCATGCCTGATTGTATGCAGGTCTGGAAGCTGGCTTGGGAATGGGAGGAGGCAGGGGCTATTTCTGCTGTGTAGCTCCAGGACTGTGGCAGTTTTTCCTCCTAATCCATCTGTCTCCTTCATGACGGCCTCTCTGTAGCCCTGGCCTCTGCATCCCTACCTCCTCATGCCTGGTATGCTGCTGCTTCTCTAGAGGGACCAGATTTTCCCTTTCTGAAATGAAACCTGTCCAGTGCTGACTTTCTTTCCTGCTTTCTCTTGTATTCCATACTTTTCACCAGGCTCTCTATGGTTTTTCAATACCCTTGACTTCCTCAAAATTCTGTGCAAACTTGCTTTCTTTTGGGGTCACATCTTCTTTGTTTCATAGGAACTTCCCAGCCGGAAGTGAAAAGATGGAAAGTAGAGAGGTATTCCTCAAGTCTTTTTACCTTCTTGAACTTTGTGATTAAAAACCCTCTACACACAGCTAGCTTGTACCCTTAGCTACCATACCCCTCAGAGGGAAATTTCAAAAACTGAAATGGACTAAGCTTAATTTTAAAATCTCACTATTAAAGACTCAGCAGTTTGAGTTTTCCTACATTTCTCACGTAAAATGTATTATAAAGCATGAAGAGTTTGTATGTACTTTACGTGAAAATGAGGATTGAGAGAACCCTATTTTGGCTATAGTAATGGTGATGAGGGTCTAAGCTAATTATTGGATGACAAACCCTATTTGGTGCTCATGTTTGCTTTGGTCAGCAGATAATTTGAGTGAAAGCTCCCCCAGATGTGTTTTTTTTTTCTTTTTTTTTTCAGTTTTCTTGCCTTCCAAAATAGTTGATATTTGAAATTGTTAAGTCAGAGGTAAACAGCAAAGTCAAAGTCTTCTTCTTCTTCTTCTTCTTTTTTTTCAATAATTTATTGTCAAGTTAGCTAACATACAGTGTAGTCTTGGCTTCAAGAGTAAATTCCCATGTACTTACATACAACACCCAGTTTTCATACCAACAAGTGCCCTCCTCAATGACCATCACCCATTTTCCCTGCACCTCTACCCCCACCCCCATCAACCCTCAGTTTATTTTCTGTATTTAAGAGTCTCTTTTTTTTTTTAAAGGATATTTATTTATTTTTGAGAGAGAATGAGAGAGAGAGAGAGAGAGAGAGAGAGGAGGGGTAGAGAGAGGGAGAGAGATTAGATCTAAAGTAGGCAGGCTCTTTGCTCACTGCACAGAGCCCGACATGGGGCTTTAACCCACAAACCGTGAGATCATGACCGGAGTCAAAATCAAGACTTAGACGCCTAACCGACTGAGCCACCCAGGTGCCCCTTTATTTAAGAGTCTCTTATGGTTTGCCTCCCTCTCTGTAACTTATTTTTCCTTCCCTATGGTCTTCTGTTAAGTTTCTCAAATTCCACGCATGAGTGAAAACACGATATCTATCTTTCTCTGATTGACTTATTTCACTTAGCATAATACACTGTAGTTCCATCCATGTTGTTGCAAATGGCAAGATTTCATTCTTTTTGATTACTGAGTAATATTTCATTGTATATATATGTATATATATACATATATATACAATATATATGTATATATGTATATATGTATATATATGTATATATATATATATATACACCACATCTTCTTTATCCATTCATCAGCTGATAAACATTTGGGCTCTTCCCATAATTTGGCTATTGTTGACAGTGCTACTATAAACAGTGGAGTACATATACCCCTATAAATCAGCACTTTTGTATCCTTTGGATAAATATCTGGTAGTGCAATTGCTGGGTCATAGAATAGTTCTACTTTTAGTTTTTTGAGGAACCTCCACACTGTTTTCCAGAGTGGCTGTACCAGCTTGCATTCCCACCAACAATGCAAAAGAGATCCTCTTTCTCCGCACCCTCGCCAACTTCTGTTGTCGCCTGAGTTGTTAATGTTAGCCATTCTGACAGGTGTGTGGTGGTATCTCAGTGTAGTTTTGATTTGTATTTCCCTGATGATGAAAGATGTTGAGCATCTTTTCATGTGTCTGTGAGCAATCTGGATGTCTTCTTTGGAAAAGTGTCTATTCATGTCTTTTGCCCATCTCTTCACTGGATTATTTGTTTTAGGGGTGTTGAGTTTGGTAAGTTTTTTTTTTTTTTTAATTTTTAATGTTGAGTTTTGAGAGAGAGACAGAATGCAAATGGGGGAGGGGCAGAGAGAGGGAGACACAGAATCCAAACAGCCCTAGGCTCTGAGCTGTCAGCACAGAGCCTGACACGTGGCTTGAACCCACAAACTGTGAGATCACGACTGGAGCTGAAGTCAGACTCTCAACCGACTGTGCCACCCCAGTGCCCTGATAAATTCTTTATAGATTTTGGATACTAACCCTTTATCTGATATTTCATTTGCAAATATTTTCTCCCATTCCCATTGTGATCTGAAAATATGTGTGGTATGATCTCAATCCTTTTATATTTTTTGAGGGCTGTTTTGTGACCCAGTATGTGATCTATTTTGGAGAATGTTCCAAGTGCACTTGAGAAGAGTGTGTATTCTGCTGCTTTTGGATGAAAAGTTCTGAATATATCTGTTAGGTCCATCTGGTCCATTGTGTCATTCAGAGCCATTGTTTCCTTAATGATTTTCTGCCTAGATGATCTGTCCATTGCTGTAAGTGGAGCATTAAAGTCTCCTACAATCACAGTATTGTTATCTATACACTTATTTATGTTTGTGATTAACTGATTTATATATTTGAGTGCCTCCACATTGGGGGCATAAACATTTATAATTATTAGATCTTCTTAATGGATAGAGCCCTTATTTATGAAATAATGCCTTGTTCATCTCTTGTTACAGTCTTTGTTTTAAAATCTAGTTTGTCTGGTAGAAATATGGCTACTCCAGCTTCCTTTTGACATCCAGTAGCATGATAGATCGTTCTCCATACCCTCACTTTCAATCTGCAGGTGTCCTCAGGTCTAAAATGAGTTTCTTATAGGCAGCATATAGATGGATCTTGTTTTGTTTTGTTTTGTTTTGTCTTTATCCATTCTAATACCCTATGTTTTTTGATTGGGGCATTTAGTCCATTTACATTTAGAGTGATTATTGAAAGATGTGGATCTAGTGTCATTGTGTTACCTGTAGGTTTTGTGCTTGTGGTGAGGTCTCTGGTCCTTTGTAGTCTTTGTTGCTTTCTACTCACAGAGTCCCCCTTTAGGATCTCCTGCAGGGTTGGTTTAGTGGTCATGAACTCCTTTAATTTTTGTCTGGGAAAGCCTTTATCTCTCCTATTCTGAATGACAGCCTTGCTGGATAAAGGATTCTTGGTTGCATATTTTTCCTATTCAGCATGTTGAATATTTCCTGCCATGCCTTTCTGGCCTGCCAAGTTTCAGTGGACAGGTCTGCTACTACCCTTATGTGTCTACCCTTGAGTTAAGGCCCGTTTGTCCCTAGCTGCTTTCAGAATTCTCTCTTTATCTTTGTATTTTGCCAGCTTCACTATGATTTGTCTTGGTGTTAACCTGTTTTTGCTGATTTTCAATAGAGTTCTCTATGCCTCCTGGACTTGGATGTCCTTTTCCTTTCCTGGATTAGGGAAGTTCTCAGCTATAATTTGTTCACCTAAACCTTCTGCCCCTTCCTCTCTCTTCTTCTGGAACTCCTATGATAAGGATATTATTTTGTTTCATTGAATCACTTAGGTCTCTAATTCTCCCCTTGTGGTCTAGTAATTTCCTTTCCCTCTTTTCTCTGCCTCATCATTTTACATAATTTTATCTTCTGTATCACCTATTCTCTCATCTGCTTCTTCCATCCTTGCTGTAACTGCATCTAGTTTATTTTGCATCTCATTTATAGCATTTCTTAATTCATTGTGATTATTTCTTAGGTCCTTGATCTCTGCAGCAATAGATTCTCTGCTGCCTTCTATGCTTTAGTCTTATGACTATTATTCTAAGTTCATGTTTAGATATGTTGTTTATATCTGTTTTGAGCAATTCTCTGGCTATCACTTCCTCCTGGAATTTCTTTTGAGGAGAATTCTTCTGTTTCATCATTTTAGCTAGTTTTCTGTCCTTTGTGTGTTTTAATAGCTTGTTATGTGTCCTGCACCTGTGAGTACTACTATATTAAAATGGGGTCATACACTGTCCAGGGCCTGGCACTTCAGGAAGTGTTTTTGGAATATGTTATGTGCTCTTTGTTGTTGTGACTCGGGTTGCTTTATCTCCCTACTCGTAGTGGTGGATTGTTTGGACCTTCCATCAGGTGTGCTTTGATTTGTGCCTAGAAAAAGTAAAAAAGGGGGGAGGGTTGGGGAAGCCTACCCCATACAAAGAGAGGAATGAAAGGAGCGGGAAAAAAAAAAAAAAGACAAGGCACAGAATCAAAGAAACTCTAAGGCTTAATCCAGAAGGAGAGAGAGAAAGAGAGGGAAATAAAGAAGAAGGAGCCACATAAAAGGTATCAACAGAACAGAGTAAAAATGCCTGATTAAACAACCAGAACAGAAAAAGAAACAAAAACAAAAGACATATTTATATATAGCAGGAATTTACTAAAAGTCAAATCATAAACTATGAGCCTGATTCCAAAGTGGGGGGCAGGGGGAGGAAGAGGAGGGTAGAAAGAAAGGAAAGAAAAAGTGAAGAACGAAAACAAACCCATCAGCCTAACATACAAAACTGCAGGACAGTTGTCTGTTGGTGTCTTGGAACCTGTGGCTATGCTGGTCTGGAGGAGGGGCCCGCGGGCTCGCTCAGTGTCAATCCCACTCCGGTAGATATGCAGTTACCAGGTACGGAGGGGCGGGGTTTGGTGTAGGCGGGTCTGTCTCCACTGGGGACCGCTGTCCCCGTTCCCTGAAGCCCACCGAGTTGGTGACAGGGAGGAAAATGGCAACACCCCAGTCTCTCCTCCCCGGACCGGGTGTCTCAAACCACGCTGTTCAGGCAACCTTCCCAGAGCAGCACAGGTGGCTGGCTTGCCCCTGCTGCACAGTCTCCCAGTCTCCTGCGCCTCCAAGGTGCTCAGCTGGGATGCAAACCCCTATGTCTTAAAGGATCCTGCACCACACGGACCTGGTTCTTAGGGAGCGCCACTCTGCCCAGCTGACAAAGGGCCTCTTGGCTGGTACCTGAAGGGTCTTTTATCGTTGGGGGTGGGGAGCAATACACCTTCTTCCCACCGTACTCAAGGGAGGGGACTGTTCTCTCCCAGGGTGCCCTTGAGATCACTACTGAGCCCTGGGGCCTGCTCCTCTTCCCCCACCCAGGTGCATGCATTCCGCGGCAGCTCCGATTCAGAGAAAGTCGCGCTCCCCTGAAAACTCCGATCTTTAGCTCCTAAGGCTGTGTTTAAAGTAGAAACTGGCACACTCCATATTTCTCGTTCTCCAGTGCGTGTTCTGAAGAGGTTTTTCTCCTGTCCAAACAAATACCACACTTCCACAGCCTCTCTCTCTTCCTTTTGTCTCTCCACAGAAGGGGTTCCCCAACTCCGTGCCTAGGCTTCTAATTTTCTCTCTCCGACTTCACAAACACGCACCTCTGTCCCAGAAAACTGTCTCTTTCCACCTGTGGAGATTTTTCTGTCACTCCGCAACCTCTATTCCTGGCTGTTCCAAGTGTTCTGGCCTCAATACAGCTGTGTTTGAGAACAAGGGAAATTCCGGTCTCCCTACTTGTCTGCCATCTTAACTCCTCTCCCAAAGGCTTCTTATTTTGCTATCTTGTGACCCTTCACATAAAATGTAGGACAGATACACTAACAAAACAAAAATGGCCATTTTACTGTAATCTAATGTAGGAAAATTCAGAGTCTATACATGGTCCCTCTACAAATACGCATATGAGTAGCCACACTAGGAGGTTGTGTGAGACAGAGGACACCACTCTAAGACCGGAAGGCAAGAGTTCAGACCTGCTGGCTTGGGGATGCCGGGGCCAAGTACAGTCTTTGCATTACCCTTTCATAGTTTAACATCAAAGACACAGAGCTCTTTTCACTTGAAACTCTGGGCTGATTTATGAGCTTTGCTGTAAGTGATAGAAGAGTGCAGTTTATAACATGATTCTTCCTCACTATTTACTAAGCCAAGACCATGAAACATATGGCTGTCATATGGAGTGAGAAAGAGAATAGCATTTTTATTAAACTGACATTCTCTGTTTTTATTCCAATTTACTCTTCTACATTCCCATCCTATGGTAGTAAACAATGCATTGAAAAAGTTTTGAGCCAAATTTGATCTTAGCCACTCATATCCAGTTTGCCCTGAGAAGAGCAGGAGTTGTGAGGGAGTAGAATGTCTCACCTTGAATTTAAACATGAGCAGACGGATATAATTATCCAATTGCTTTAATCATCATGATTTCAATCAAAGTATTTGTATTTGCAGAGAATCTACTGGGTGGACCACTCATGTTTTAAAGATGCTAGAATCAGTAATTTTTTGTCATGTGCAGTCTAGAACTATCTGTCTCCAATGGGAGGCAAATCACGTCAAACTTTTGTGTTTCGTATCTACCAAATTCTAAAAGTAGTCAACAAGTGCACTAGATCTAAATTCCTTTAGTGTGTCAGTAAGGCCTCTTTGCCAAGCCCAATGGAATAGAAGAAAACACTTTATATAGGTGGTGAAATGATTCACATAGGCTTCCCTGTGATTGTTTAAAGGGCATTTTTGCATGGCAGGTACCTGGGAATGAGATCCAAAGTATTTCATAACTGCTGTGGCACAGGCACTATTATTCAGATGGTCACTGGTCATAGAACTGGAGCAGAGGTCTGGAGTTCCCCTCCTGGGCAAGAACAGATGCCATAGGGGTCCCAGAGGAGGTGCTGGTGGTGAGGAGGGGTGGTTGAGGCAGAAGGGAGTGGTAGGAGGGGTCAGTACAGAGGCTATTCACCTACCAGAATGGAAATATTTCTGCATTTACCCAACTAGCATCTCTGAAATCAGCCCTGTGCACACCCAATAATCCTGCAATACTTAGTAATGGATGGAGGTGATGGATCAGTGATGACAGTTACTTAAAACTTTTCTTTCTTCCTTTATTATTATTTTTTTAAATCCCAGATTGGGGAATTACTGAGTACCACCCATCCTGCCAACAAAGCCAGCTTAACCCTGTTCTGTCCTGAAGAAGGGGACTGGAAGAACTCCAATCTTGACAGACACAATCTCCAAGACTTCATCAATATTAAACTCAACTCAGCTTCTATATTGCCAGAAATGGAAGGACTTTCCGAGTTTACTGAGTATCTCTCAGAATCAGTGGAAGTCCCATCTCCCTTTGATATCCTAGAACCTCCCACATCGGGTGGATTTCTAAAGCTCTCCAAGCCTTGTTGTTACATTTTTCCAGGAGGGAGGGGCGATTCTGCATTGTTTGCCGTGAATGGATTCAATATGCTCATCAATGGAGGATCGGAAAGGAAATCCTGCTTTTGGAAGCTCATCCGACACTTGGACAGAGTGGACTCCATCCTACTCACCCACATTGGGGATGACAATTTGCCTGGAATAAACAGCATGCTACAGCGGAAAATTGCAGAGCTCGAGGAAGAACAGTCCCAGGGCTCCACCACAAATAGTGACTGGATGAAAAACCTCATCTCCCCTGACTTGGGAGTTGTATTTCTCAATGTACCTGAAAATCTGAAAAACCCAGAGCCAAACATCAAGATGAAGAGAAGCATAGAAGAAGCTTGCTTCACTCTCCAGTACCTAAATAAATTGTCCATGAAACCAGAACCTCTCTTCAGAAGTGTAGGCAATACCATTGATCCTGTCATTCTTTTCCAAAAAATGGGAGTTGGTAAACTTGAGATGTATGTGCTCAACCCAGTTAAGAACAGCAAGGAAATGCTGTATTTTATGCAGCAGTGGACTGGCACCAACAAAGACAAGGCTGAACTAATCCTGCCTAATGGTCAAGAAATAGATATCCCAATTTCCTACTTAACTTCAGTCTCCTCTTTGATCGTGTGGCATCCGGCAAACCCCGCAGAGAAAATCATTCGAGTCCTGTTTCCCGGCAATAGCACCCAATACAATATCCTGGAAGGACTGGAAAAGCTCAAACATTTAGACTTTCTGAAACAGCCACTGGCCACCCAGAAGGACCTAACTGGCCAGGTGGCCGCCCCAGCTGTGAAACAAGTAAAACTGAAACAGAGAGCCGATAGCCGAGAAAGTCTGAAGCCAGCCGCAAAACCACTTCCTAGCAAATCTGTGCGAAAGGAGTCTAAAGAAGAAACCCCTGATGTTACAAAAGCTAATCATGTGGAAAAGCCGCCCAAAGTTGAAAGCAAAGAAAAGGTAACAGTGAAAAAAGACAAGCCAGTAAAAACAGAGACCAAACCTGTAGTGACTGAAAAGGAGGTGCCGAGCAAAGAAGAGCTGCCTCTGGTGAAAGCTGAGGTGGCCGAAAAGCAAGCCACAGATGTCAAACCCAAAGTCTCTAAGGAGAAGACAGTAAAAAAGGAAACCAAGGCAAAATCTGAGGAAAAGAAAGAGGAGAAAGAAAAGCCAAAGAAAGAAGTGGCTAAAAAGGAGGACAAAACACCCATTAAGAAGGAAGAAAAACCAAAAAAGGAAGAGGTGAAAAAGGAAGTGAAAAAAGAAATCAAGAAAGAAGAGAAGAAAGAACCCAAGAAAGAGGTTAAGAAGGAAACCCCACTGAAGGAAGCCAAGAAGGAGGTGAAGAAGGAAGAAAAGAAGGAAATTAAAAAGGAAGAAAAGGAACCCAAAAAAGAAATTAAGAAACTTCCTAAAGATGCAAAGAAACCATCTACTCCTCTACCTGAAGCTAAAAAACCAGCTGCATTAAAACCAAAAGTGCCCAAGAAGGAAGAGCCTGTCAAAAAAGATTCTGTTGCTGCTGGGAAGCCAAAGGAGAAGGGGAAGATTAAAGTTGTTAAGAAGGAAGGCAAGACACCAGAGGCCGCAGCTGCAGCCATTGGCTCTGTGGCCGCTGTGGCAGCTGTGGCGGCAGCAGCTGGAATGGCAAGTGCTGGCCCTGCCAAAGAACTCGAGGCCGAGAGGTCCCTTATGTCATCCCCTGAGGATCTGACTAAGGACTTTGAAGAGTTAAAGGCTGAAGAGGTCGATGTAGCAAAAGACATCAAGCCTCAGCTGGAGCTGATCGAAGACGAGGAGAAACTGAAGGAAACTGAACCAGTCGAAGCCTACGTCCTCCAGAAAGAGACGGAAGTCATCAAAGGCCCTGCCGAATCTCCCGATGAGGGGATCACCACCACTGAAGGGGAGGGTGAATGTGAACAAACCCCTGAGGAACTGGAGCCGGTGGAGAAACAGGGGGTAGACGACATTGAAAAATTTGAAGATGAAGGAACAGGTTTTGAAGAATCCTCAGAGACTGGAGACTATGAAGAGAAGGCAGAAACTGAGGAGGCTGAGGAGCCAGAAGAGGACGTTGAAGAAACCGTGTGCGTGAGCACCTCCAAGCACAGCCTCATGGAGGAGGAGGAAAGCGCAAAGGCTGAGGCAGATGTGCACATCAAGGAGAAGAGGGAGTCTCTGGCTAGTGGAGATGACCGAGCAGAAGAAGACATGGATGAGGTGGTGGAGAAGGGAGAAGCTGAACAATCTGAGGAGGAGGGTGATGAGGAGGACAGAGCTGAGGATGCCAGAGAGGAAGAATATGAGCCCGAAAAAGCCGAAGCTGAAGATTACGTCATGGCCGTGGTTGACAAGGCTGCAGAGGCTAGCGGTGTCGAGGATCAGTATGGATTCCTCACCACATCAATCAAGCAACCAGGAGCCCAGTCTCCTGCCCGAGAACCTGCATCTTCAATTCACGATGAGACTTTACCTGGAGGCTCAGAAAGTGAGGCCACCGCATCTGATGAGGAGAATCGAGAAGACCAGCCTGAAGAATTCACTGCCACCTCTGGCTACACTCAGTCTACCATTGAGATATCCAGTGAGCCCACCCCAATGGATGAGATGTCTACTCCTCGTGATGTGATGAGTGATGAGATCAACAATGAAGAGACAGAGTCCCCATCTCAAGAATTTGTAAACATCACCAAATACGAGTCTTCACTGTATTCTCAGGAATACTGCAAACCTGCTGTTACATCACTCAATGGATTATCTGAAGGATCAAAAACAGATGCCACAGATGGGAAGGACTACAACGCTTCAGCCTCCACCATCTCACCACCGTCATCCATGGAGGAAGACAAATTTAGCAGATCTGTTCTACGTGACGCTTACTACACTGAAGAGAAAGACATGAAAGCCAGTGCCACGCTGGTGATCAAAGACACCATCTCAGCAGTTTCAGATGAAAAACTTAGCCCACCCAAGAGCCCATCCCTGAGTCCATCTCCTCCATCACCCATAGAAAAGACCCCCCTGGGTGAACGCAGTGTGAACTTTTCTCTGACACCCAATGAGATTCAAGTCTCAGCGGAGGCAGAAGCAGTCCCAGTGTCTCCTGAGGTGACCCAAGAAGTAGTTGAAGAACATTGTGCTAGTCCTGAGGATAAGACCCTGGAAGTGGTGTCTCCATCTCAGTCTGTAACTGGCAGTGCTGGCCACACACCTTACTACCAGTCGCCCACTGAAGAGAAATCTAGTCACCTCCCCACAGAAGTAACTGAAAAACCACCAGCAGTTCCAGTGAGTTTTGAATTCAGTGATGCCAAAGATGAGAATGAAAGGGCTTCCATAAGCCCCATGGATGAACCTGTGCCTGACTCGGAATCTCCTATTGAAAAAGTTTTGTCTCCTTTACGGAGCCCTCCCCTAATTGGATCCGAATCTGCATATGAAAGTTTTCTAAGTGCTGATGACAAGACTTCTGGTAGAGGTACTGAAAGCCCCGTTGAAGGAAAGGATGGAAAACAAGGCTTTCCAGATGAAATAAGTCCCATCTCTGACATGACTTCTACTGGTCTTTCACAAGACAAACCAGAAGAGAAAAGCACAGACTTTATACCAATAAAGGAAGACTTTGGTCAAGAAAAGAAACCTGACGATGTTGAAGCCATGAGTTCTCAATCTGGATTGGCTTTAGATGAAAGAAAATTAGGAGGAGATGTTTCTCCTACACAAATAGATGTCAGTCAGTTTGGGTCTTTTAAAGAAGACACTAAGATGTCCATTTCAGAAGGCACTGTCTCAGACAAGTCAGCTACTCCTGTTGACGAGGGTGTAGCAGAAGACACATACTCTCACATGGAGGGCGTGGCCTCAGTATCCACAGCTTCTGTGGCTACGAGCTCATTTCCAGAGCCAACAACAGATGACGTGTCTCCTTCTCTGCATGCTGAGGTTGGTTCTCCACATTCTACAGAAGTCGATGACTCCCTTTCTGTGTCTGTTGTGCAAACGCCTACCACTTTCCAGGAAACAGAAATGTCTCCATCTAAAGAAGAATGTCCAAGACCAATGTCAATTTCTCCACCAGATTTCTCCCCTAAAACAGCCAAATCCAGGACACCAGTCCAAGATCACAGATCTGAACAGTCCTCAATGTCTATTGAATTTGGCCAAGAATCCCCTGAGCACTCACTTGCTATGGACTTTAGTCGACAGTCTCCAGATCACCCTACAGTGGGTGCAAGTATGCTTCACATCACTGAAAATGGGCCAACTGAAGTGGATTACAGTCCTGACATGCAGGACTCTAGTTTATCACATAAGATACCACCAATGGAGGAGCCATCCTACACCCAAGACAATGATCTTTCTGAGCTTATCTCAGTGTCTCAGGTTGAGGCCTCCCCATCCACCTCTTCAGCACATACCCCCTCTCAGATAGCTTCTCCTCTCCAAGAAGACACTCTATCTGACGTCGTTCCTCCCAGAGATATATCCTTATATGCCTCTCTCACCTCAGAAAAAGTGCAAAGTCTAGAAGGAGAGAAGCTGTCACCAAAATCTGATATCTCTCCACTCACCCCAAGAGAGTCCTCTCCTTTATATTCACCTAGCTTTTCAGATTCTACCTCTGCCGTCAAAGAGACCATAGCAGCTTGCCCCACTTCCTCTCCTCCACCGACGGATGCAGCATCCGCAGAGCCCTATGGCTTCCGTGCCTCGATGTTATTTGATACGATGCAACACCAGCTGGCCTTGAACAGAGATTTGACCACATCTGGCATGGAGAAGGACATTGGAGGGAAGACACCTGGTGACTTCAGCTATGCCTATCAAAAGCCTGAGAAAACAACCAGGTCCCCAGATGAAGAGGGTTATGAGTATGAGTCTTATGAGAAAACCACCCGGACCCCAGATGTGAGTGGCTATTACTATGAGAAGACAGACAGTACCACAAAATCCCCATGTGACAGCAGCTACTCATATGAGACCATTGAGAAAACCGCCAAGACCCCGGAAGATGGTGGTTATGCCTATGAAATCACTGAGGAGACCACACGGACCCCTGAAGAGGGTGAATACAGCTACGAGGCAAGTGAGAAGACCATGAGGACCCCTGAAGTGAGTGGTTACAGCTATGAAAAGACCGAGAGGTCTTCTAGAAGGCTCCTGGATGATATCAGCAATGGCTATGATGACTCCGAAGATGGCGGCCACACGCTTGGGGATTCCAGCTACTCTTACGAGACCACTGAGAAAATCGCCAGTTTCCCTGAGTCTGAAAGTTATTCCTACGAGACATCGACGGCAACTACACGAGCCCCTGATACTTCCACCTATGATTATGAAGCCGTAGAGAAAATCACTAGAACCCCACAAGCATCTACGTATTCCTACGAGACTTCAGAGCAGTGCTACACCGTAGAAAAGAAGTCTCCCTCAGAGGCACGCCAGGATGTTGATTTATGCCTTGTGTCCTCCTGTGAATACAAGCATCCCAAGACAGAACTCTCACCCTCCTTCATTAATCCCAATCCTCTCGAGTGGTTTGCCAGTGAAGAGCCAACTGAAGAGGCTGAGAAGCCTCTCACCCAATCAGGGGGAGCCCCACCACCTCCAGGAGGAAAGCCACAGGGGCGACAGTGTGATGAAACCCCTCCCACCTCAGTCAGCGAGTCAGCTCCATCCCAGACCGATTCTGATGTCCCCCCGGAGACTGAAGAGTGCCCTTCCATCACAGCTGATGCAAATATCGACTCTGAAGATGAATCAGAAACTATCCCCACAGACAAAACTGTCACATACAAACACATGGACCCACCTCCGGCTCCCATGCAGGACCGCAGCCCTTCTCCACGCCACCCTGACGTGTCCATGATGGACCCGGAGGCCTTGGCCATTGAGCAGAACCTGGGCAAAGCTCTGAAGAAAGACCTGAAAGAGAAGACCAAAACCAAAAAACCAGGCACAAAGACCAAGTCATCTTCACCTGTCAAAAAGGGTGATGGGAAGTCTAAGCCTTCTGCAGCTTCACCAAAACCAGGGGGCTTGAAAGAATCCTCAGATAAAGTGTCCAGAGTGGCTTCTCCTAAGAAGAAGGAATCTGTGGAAAAAGCAACAAAAACCACTACCACTCCGGAGGTCAAAGCTGCACGCGGGGAAGAGAAAGACAAGGACACCAAGAATGCCGCCAACACCTCCACATCCAAATCGGTAAAGACTGCAACTGCAGGTAGGTGGAAGGGTGCCAGTGTCCTGATATGGTCCACAGCTGTTCCGCCTTGACTGGAGTCTTTGAGGTGCCATGTAACTTGGTACTGGGAAGGGGAGAGGGTACATCTCTCCCTTCCCTTTTACTATTCTCTTCTGCCAAAAGGTGTGGATCTCAGCCCAACGTGGCTGCAGGCTTGAGGGTAGTGCAGCATATTGCCCAGAGCAGCTCTGATTCGCCAGGTAACCACTGTCTGGGTTTGCTCCGTCCTGCAATACAGTGACCATAGCCTTGTTCTAAATCTTCAGAACCAAGGACATGTGTTTTGAAACTCCTCTGGAAGCCTGTGCTGGCACAGGCCTCAGAATCAAGCTAAGGTGACACAGGCCAGGAGCTCCCAAAAGTCTAGGGAGAGCCAGAGTGCCAAGCCAAGCCTGGTGTGACCGGTGTGGGCCCAAGATTTAGATTTAATTTTTTCATAAAGAATTTTTTTTCAGTGAAGTTATAACATTTTTAAAATAAAAGTTGTAACACTTTAAAAATTGGAAAATTTTTAATTAAAAAAATCACCATTTTAGACCTACATCCACATTAAAAGCAGTGCTATTTTCTTATTGGCCAGGGAACATCCTAATTTCAGCTGGTCAGTACCCAGTACAAATTGAGAGAAGAGCATCAAAGTCTCTTCTTATCCCCCTCTAACACCACAGTCTCACTCATAGAGAGTCAGAATTCTGTTCCAGGTTGAAATTCAGTTGGCAGGAGGAGATATCCCTGACTTCTGATCATTTCTGTTGGTAACAGTTCCCTTATTCATCAAGTTCTCAGTGATGACCTGGGTCTTCGATGGCCTAGCTTCATTTTGTTGCTTCAAACCAATCATAGGGTTTTGCATTAATACATTTTATTTCCTTTATGTAGTTATTCAGGGATTTTAGACCTCTATTCACAAAGTAATAAAATTGACCTAGACATGTAAAGCAAAAAATGACTTAAATAACATCTATTCATTTATTAGGGAAAAATCTGATAGCTGATAGGGAAAAATCTGATAGACTCTCAAATTCAGTACATTTTAAGAAGTATCACTTACAGTTGCCAAGTTTTGCTTTAAGCAACATGGGGGACCAATTTCAAGCTTGACTTCTCGTCAGTTTTCCTCTTTGTACAAGCATGCAGAAAACAAACTGAGTTTGTTCATGCTCAGAATTAATGGAAAACCACCAGGTAATTAACCTCTTGGTCTGAAAGAGTTGGCAACTGACCTATACTTAGGGGAACACGTGAAACCCTTTCAAACAGATAAAAGCCAACTGAAATTTGCTATCAAACTTGCCAAATATATACATTCTAGCCCACACAATTGTTTTTTTTAAATTTTTTTTGTCATTTAAAGAGATATTCTCAAGGCCAAGTAATAAGTAAAGATGAATTAATTTGAATTTACTTTTCCAAAAGATTTTTAAAACAACAAAACTGCATCATTAATTGATTTTTAAAACAAACCTGGGTTGACTGCTGTCAGCTTCCCTCAGTTTGTGCTTCTATGAGCAGCGTTCATTTGTGTCGATGGTAGTGATTTCGTGCGCAAGAAAAACTTGCATTTTTAATTGTTGGAACTGTAACTCACAAGCTTCTGTTATAAGTCAGAATTCTTTGATAGGCCTAAATATGGACATCCTAACGGCTTTAGCTTACATTCATTAAAATGGCTAGGTATTCATTAAAATGAGTCCGTTTAACCAAGTATCAGTTTGGCTGATTCTCATCACTCGCTTCTACAAGTAAAACTGGACAAGTGATGGAATTCACTGGTGGTTTTGACTCTGGGGTGACAGTCTTTAATGATCCTATGGAGAAAGGAAAGAGGATTAAATATATAGGATCCAGCTGGTATTTTAAATGACTTTATAGTAGTGGTCTCAACCCAACTGCACATTAACATCATCCGCGATGCTTTTAAAAGATGGTGGTGCTCAGACCCTGCCCCAGTCCAGTGAAACCAGATTCTGGGGTATGGGGCCTGGGCATCAGTATTAAGCTTCCTAATCGATGCTAATTATGCAACTAGGCTGAATAACCACTGCCTTAGAATGCTAGTTCTATTACTGTTTCAAAAAGTTTAAACCTTCTAACCAGAACAAGTCAGAAAACCATCTCCTCAGACAAAGGTGCCAGGAAGGTTTTGGGTTAATCTGAATCTTTACTTTGCTTGGGTTCTCTTTCTTTCTTTTAAATATTTATTTTGAGAGAGACAAAGGCAGAGAGAGAGAGAGAGAGAGAGCAAATGGGGGAGGGGCAGAGAGAGAGAGGGAGGGAGAATCCCAACCAGGCTCCCCACTGTCAGCATAGAGCCCCATGTGGGACTCAATCCCACGAACTGTGAGATCACGACCTGAGCCAAAATCAAAAGTCGGTCACTCAACCGACTGAGTTACCAAGGTGCCCCTGCTTGGGCTTTCTGATTTAGACCAGGAGATTAGACAGTGGATTCCCCTTTCCCCAGTCCGGTATGTCTTGATTGGCTAGAGAAAGCCCAGTCTTTCTGAACCTTTCTCTTGCCAAAGTTTGGTAGCCAACCTTGCCTAGGGAGAGATGTCTCACTTTTCAGAGTACTGTGCTAGGAGAGAATACAGCATTTCATCAGTTTATGAACAAGGTTGAGTTCTGGGGGCCTTGGAGATCATAGGAGGTTAAGATCTGAATCGTTTACTAAGTCAAATGTTGGGGTTTAATATTCAGCTTTGAGTAGAGTTGCTATCACATAAGATCCTAACATGGATTACTAAAATTGCTTAACCATGGTTCGCCAAATGCAGAGGATTCCTTTTGACTTTCAAAATCTATTACATCACTTTCCAAATTAGGGTGCACGTTAGCAGCTTTTTGAGGAGGAATATTACTATCTAGTTCCATCTTTTGGGAAGGCCTTTAAACTCTCTTCCTTTCTAATGGGTTGTCCACAAAGGGAAACCATGCCATTCAACCATGTTGTATTTTCTCAAGTTGCCAGTGTTAAATGCCCTATACAAGAGAGAGAGAAATGTCCAGTGCCCCCTTTGGCATGTCCTGCAGGACCTCCTTGGGGAATGAGTAGGGAAGGAGTACCAGACCAGTGGGTCTCTTTGCATTTCTGTGACCCTGGCTTTTCTCTTTGTTTATTTACCAAAGGACCAGGAAACACCAAGCCCTCCAAGCCCTCAGCTGTGCCTCCAGGCCCCCCTGTGTATTTGGACCTGTGCTATATTCCCAATCACAGCAATAGTAAGAATGTTGATGTCGAATTTTTCAAGAGAGTGAGGTCATCCTACTACGTGGTGAGTGGGAATGACCCTGCTGCTGAGGAGCCCAGCCGGGCTGTCCTGGATGCCTTGTTGGAAGGGAAAGCCCAGTGGGGCAGCAACATGCAGGTAAGAGCCCTGGACAGTATCTGCACTGCACATGGAGCTGTGTCCAGAGGCAGAGGGAAGGAATCGTGTTTATCGCATAAGGTGCCCCATGGGTCTGTCACACATGAGATATCTGGAGGATGAAGTGGATTTCACACAGAGGAGACAGTCTAGAATATTATTCTTGGCACCACCAATAACCATGCCTGGGGGGAAAGCCACTTCACCATCCTAAGGCATAATTCACTTATCTACAAAATGGGCCCAAGACTACTTGTCCTTCCCCCTAATATACCAAGAATATGTGTGTATGAGTCAAAATGATATTTCCATGTGAGGGCTACTAGGGAACTGTCTTTACTACTTTGTGTTTCATGAATAGACCAAAGCTGGGGGCATGGTCATTTAGAAAATCACCTGTCCATGTGAAATCCCACAGGAGGAGCACTGCTGACATTGGTCCCCAACAGGACACTCCTAGCTCACATACATCCTAACTTGCTGTGAACCATGGTGTTATTTTGGCTGTGACCTTCGCTTATCTCAGTTTTACCTGTGATTTTGCACTGCCACGTAGTAAAATGTATTTGCATAATATTAATATTAAATAGAATTATTTGGTAGTTAACTACATCAAGTCCCATGAGAAGCACCCAGTGGCCTCCTAATGAATATTACATGGAATTTTTACTATTCAAACCAGTACCCACCCACCATCGCCAGCTGCGCGCGCGCGCGCACACACACACACACACACACACACACACAGATATGAATCTTTGCTCTCAGGATGAAGTATTAGTTACACACAATTGGGCAGCACTGATAACTAAAGCTCCTGGATTTAATCCTCTGTATCTTTAATGCAAAATTTACCAAGTGTGTTAGAGGAAATACAAGCAATTCCACCTTAACTGAAGCCCTTCTTCTCTTACCACTAAAGAACTGAAAAACTGATGATGAGTAAAGCTGAACTAATTGACTAGTCCTGAGTTGCTTTTGGTTCTAGTCTTCATCTCTCCCAGAAAAACTTCATTTTTTGCAGCTTTATTTTGATTCCTGGAAAATGTAACTTGAGAAGTCCTTTGTATGTCTGGGGAAAAACAGAAAATTTTCCTTTCTTCCCTTTTTCTTTTAATGGTCTAATACCTTATTATTGTCTTACTTTTTCATCTCATTTCTGGCTCTGCCCTTAAACAGGTATTTTTCTCTCTCCCTGCAGGTAACCCTGATCCCTACCCATGACTCAGAAGTGATGAGGGAATGGTACCAAGAGACCCATGAGAAACAACAAGACCTCAACATCATGGTTTTAGCCAGCAGCAGCACAGTGGTTATGCAAGATGAATCCTTCCCTGCATGCAAGATTGAACTGTAAAAGCCAAGGCCAGCCACACCACAGGATTTGAACTTTGTTTCCAGAAATTCTTCAATTTGAAACCACCTTTTCTAAAACGTCAATTCATCTAAATAAGTCACCGAACTGTTACCTGCCAAACGCTATACTGTGTCACGGTGATGCAAGTCACTAATATTTCTTAGTTTTTGCTGATTGCTAAGGGAAGTAACAGTATTCCCACAGTAGGGTTCAAGTTACTGCAAAATTACCTACCCCAGTTCATCTCTGCTAAACATTTGGAAACCATGCACTAGCAAACCCAACTGACTTCTGCTAGGTAGAGGCATTTGTCTTAGAGAGAGCGAGAGCGAGAGAGAGAGCGAGAGAAAGAAAGAGCGCGCGCGCACAATGAGAGAGAACACAGGAGAGAGAGAGGATGAGAAAGAAAAAGAATGCAGGAGAAGGAGACGGAATGGTAGAGTGCGGGTGAGATACCCAGAGAGAAAGAGAGAGAGCAAGGTGGGGTAAGGAGGAGAAAATAACCAACGCTTAGGTCTGCATTTTCTCAGGCAGTCTGTATTCTGTAGTCTACATACTAAACATTCTCAACTTGTGTCAGTCTGAGTCATCAAAAAGGTCTTAATTTTCCAAAACAGGTTAGCTGGAAGGAAACAAAAAGAACAAAACTCGTTATGAGGGCATGTGAGATTTTCACGCCTTAATTAAGCTCCTTCAGTTTGAAGGCTGCACACTGACATAATGTAGTGCATGTAGACTGGATGTGCGAGTGATTTGAACCCCATTCAGAACTCTCAGACTCTTCAGACACACGAGTAGATTGATCTAAGGCATGCTCCCAGCATTTGTCCACCCGGTTAGTCCACTCTGAGTCGATGAACCTGCATGCAGAAACACCCAAGTCCACCCCAATTAATAAGCAAATACCAAAGCGGTTGGGAGTACATACGGTAGACAATTTGCCTTAGAAAGTGACTTGAATGTACAAAGATACTTGATGCACTTAATTTTTTAATGTGAGACCGCAAGTTTATAAAACATCCGTGTAGGATTATAGATACTCCAGTTAAAGGAGCAAGCGTGTGCGCGTGTGGGGGCCCTAGAAGCTGATCTGATTGGTGCAGTGGTTTGATGCTGAGTCACGTGTGTTGACCTCCACCTCAGTGTACCTGTGGCCCTCAGCCAAACAAGTTGAGCCTTTCATAGCTTCTTTACTACTGCAAGTTCCAAGACTGAAATGGCTTCTATGATCAGAACTGGGAAAACAGCGAGTCTTATGGTGGAAGAGGTTCTCGGCAAGTGTACAGTATTTACCTTCCTTTGTCTTACGTTGGCTTTTTGTTTTTGTTTAGTTTTCCATTAACTTCAGCATAATTATGGGAACAAGTGTACAGAATTTTTTTTTTTAGATATGTGAGAACTTTTCATAGATGAACTTTTTAACAGGTGTTTTCATTTACAGGAAAATGCAAAGAAAATTTCAAGTGACAGTCTTTTTTTTTTTTTAAGTCTTTCATAAGACAAACAATGAAAAATGTTTTTTGAAGTTCTGGTGAGATTGAAGTCTGATATTGCAGTAATATTTATTAAAACCCATAACTATCAGGAATAGTGATACCTCCCACCCCTTGATTCCCATAACATAAAAATCTGAATATGTGTTATTTGAGAGTGGGGGAGAATAGCATGGTAGGCTGGCTACTTTTCTAGGCCTTTACATCACCCAGTGGTATTCTACATACTTCTTTCAAGATCTTTAACCATGAGGTAGAAGAGCCAAGACAAGATCAAAGAACCCTAGCAAAAACTTGCTTTGGGATTTCCTTTTCTGGAAAAAATGTAAAAGAAATAATTCATTGAAAGCAAATGAATTCCCATCTCCTACGATTCATCACGTAGAGTTCAGAGATCATTTCCATCATTGCCGTCATTGAACTATGAACCTGGAAGCCAGATCATGATTAAAACTGACGTCAAGTTTCAAGTTGCAGATCAATGCACCCAGTGTTCAGATGTGGCAAACTTCTCAGTGACAACTGTGCTGTGCTCTGTCACGTTGTGTTTCCTGCAGACTCTTAAGATCTATGGAGTAGTGAACAATGACCTCATTTTATTTTCTATGTTAGTTATTTATTCCAAAATTAACATTTTAGTTTATTTTTGTCTGATAAGTGTATGTTTTGCACTGCTAACTACTATGAGGGTTTAAACAATGCTTCTTCAGGGTCCCTTCACTGAGGACCTATGCAGTCTACTTAATGCTGTGAATTACATTTTTCAAATGTTTTAATTTTTTTAAAATTAATATTCTATTTTTTTTAGGCTTCTCTAGAAATGCAGCTTTTATTTATTACCCCAGTTCTTTCAAGTCCTTAAGAACAACACATTGATAAAGGGTACAAAAACTTAACACAAAATGGAAAACTCATTGTAAAAAAATGGATTGAGTATAAACTTTACTTCAAACTTATTTTATGAGACAACCTAAGATACTCATGATAGTAGTTATTTAATAATTAGTTATTGAGTCAGTTGGATCCATGTAATACATGGGAAGAAAAACTGATTTCCGGCCTTCTTGCCAAATCCAGACCGCTGGTTGATTTTTCTTTGATAGAAGAGGGAATTATTTTCTGACTTCCCAAATTAAAGTTATTTAACAGGTGCATTATTTTGCTTTTTAAAAAAATACAAACATTTATAGCCGATCCTCTATAATAAGCATTCTATCTTACTCTTCTTTATTTTTTTTCTTTTTTCTTTTTTTTTTTTTTTTTTTTTGCTATGGGAGTTAATGGGAAAAATATACAAAAGCTGGCACTGGTCAGCTGGCTCTTTTTCCTATGAAATATATCAGTACCTTTTTCTATCCATTGTTCTCGGTGATGACCACAGAGCTTGAGTGTACCAGGAAAATCAATAAGTGCATTGCAGGTTTGCTCCTGTCTTTCCAGACACCTTTCCTACCTGTGTGACTAACCTAATTTTGCTAGTTCCATAAATACACAATTAGTTTAGTAACACCCATCACAATGTACCATGTACATTCATGGTGAGAGCTAAGGATTGACACAGACTTCTAGGAGCTTTATTCATACTGATTCTTTAATCCAATTGTACAGATTGAATATTTGCGTGAAAGGAATTTACACTCTGTTTAAATGATGAGACTCCATCAAGAGGACACTCATGATCATGAACTTTTTGGTAGTATTCTTAAGCAAAATTCTACAGAGACTAAATGTTAGAGATGATCCTCCACTTCCAATTTTAATGAATTCTATCCCCTTTCTCAAAACCCAATCCCCATGCATGCTTTCTCAGTCTTGTGGTGGGACTGGATACAATGACTGACCCTCCCCCCCCCAATGCCATTTTCCATGAAGTTAAAAAAAAAAAAAAATTTTTTTTAAACCTTACATATCCTAGTGAATGGTTTCCCCAGTGTATATGAATGTTTTAAATGTCTCCAATAGCTTATGCAGTTTAGGAGCTTTTCAATACTCATTTAATAAGATTCAGTCATTTGCTAATGAAAATTCTACCACCTTCCATTTTCTGTTACCAAATTTCAGCTCTCAGGAGCTGCTCTATAATTCTGAAATTGCTTTTCTTGCCTCTTTAGTCACCTGTCACAGGAGGTTCTTGCTCGGTAATGATATTGTGAGTTAGATTAATAAGTTGTTTCTTCTGTTTTTTTTTTAATTTTATTTTTTTATTTTTTGTGTGCTTCAGATTTAGAAGATTTGTTTCCATTTGAAAGGAACTGTAAGCTTTTATCTTCTAACCAACTGAACAACACACCAAAAGCAGCCTAGGGATGAGCATTTCTTTGAAAGCAATTAGGTTATTCACCTGGTATTCAAACTATTTACTATTTTAAGAATCTGACTTTATTAATTTAAAAGGCAGCATCAAAAACTGAAAAGGAAGGGAAAAAAATAAGTAGCTTCTCTGCACTCGTTTGGAGCTCCCCAAATGGGAGCCATCAAGATGAGGCATCAAGACTGGGCTGCCCTTTCAAGAACACCATGCAGCGGCCGTTCAGAGTCCTGCTTACCCACGCTGTACGCAGCCCTCTTTCCGGCCCCGGAAAGTCTTGAGCCTGGCTGAGAAGCACCTCCACTCCTCTCTCTTGTTCTGAATGGTGTTTGTGTCAGTCTGCAGCTGTGTATGGTATTATGTCTTATAATCCTGCATCACTTCTATCCTATCCAGTCATATCTAATGTAGAAAATTAGTTTTCAGTGAAAGTAATATGTAGTGCTTTTATGATATTTGTGTGCAATATCCCCTCTTCCATTGAGGATATTTGATGTAAAAGAAAAAAAAAAACTCAGTTCCACAATAAAATACAAAAGTGGCAAAAGTTCATGTGTGTGCTGTGCTGTCTTTTGTGTCCTGAGTCGGGCTCATCAGTTGGGATTTGCCACCCACAGTGGGGGGGGGGGGGGGGGGGGGAGGGGGAGGGCGGGGTGGGACACATTCATTCATGAGGGCTGACTGTCTTTTCAGCGGTCCCTGGCTTTTGGCCAATTGCAGAGAGGGCCTTGCTACCATTTCAGTAACTGCTAACATCGTTCCCTTTTCTAACCAACCCCTAGAGAATGTTGGGGCCTAAGGACAGAAAGTGGGAGGTGAAGGAAAAAGATAATTACCATTACTGCTTAAGAAGAACAAGTAAATAGACCAGTGTAGATGAAGGGGTTATTGGGAGGGCTTCCTATACAAAGCAAAAAGCAGGTTTTGATCTTAACTCTGCCACAAACAGCGGCCTGACCTCAGTCACTTTATCTGTCAAGTTCCTTTACTTACCTGTAAAATGAGAGGATTTGACAGGATGGTCAAACTGGATAAATCCCTCCCGAGACTGACTTTCTGGGGCTCTACAAAGCCATCATATTCAGTAATTACATCCAATACCTTATCTCTCTCTTGCTTTCTTGTTCAGTTACAGAATAGGCTTATATAACTAACATAATACTCTGTGGATTTGACTGACACCCAAGAACTAAAAGCTGTTTAGGAAATGTGATTATAAATAACAAAGGGTATCTGAAAAAAGAAGGAATTCCTCTTAGTCATTCAAATGATCATTGTACCTTCACTCTACCCAGTGGTGGGTAATACTGTGGGGATAAACGTAAGTGCTGCCCTAAACTGACTGGAGTGACAGGCTTCTGAAATTCAAGGGTGCGCCTTGGTGACATAGGAGCACCAGAAGTGATGTCTAAGCTGAGACCTGGAGTGTGCGTGCATGGGTGTGTGTGCATGTGACAGCACATTCTAGACAGAGTCAACAGCTCACACAAAGGAGCAGGAGTAGTTATGTTGGGCAGCTCACTCAGCTCACATCGGCAGAGTATAGAGTAGGAGGCCTTGGCATCTCCATTCCCTCCATGTGGCCGGAGAAAATATGCCCACGAATGCTCAGTAGAGATCTCCAGGACACGGTCCTGTCTTCAGAGATGATCCTTTGGACTCAAAAGGCTATAGCATCCTGTCCTGAGTCATAACGACGTCCCTTTGTTACATACTCTCCTTTTGATCTTAATATTGTGTCTCCAAAAAACTATGGGACTTCACTGACTGGCCCCATTAGAAGTTGCTGTTTGGCAGAAGGAACTCGGAAATGCCTTCAGAAATTCAAGGGTTAAGCAGGTGAGAACTCAGGATGGAAAATCATCATCAAGAGGTTTTAATTACATCGGTCATACTAAACATAGTTATTTTCTATTCCACTGCCCAACTATTCAGTTCCAGGAAGTGTCTGGCCAGATCCTAGGGTGCGGGACCATGTGGGTTAGCCCAGGTCTGCCCTAGTTCGGGCACTTCAAGTCCTGCGTCTCAGGAAGGTGGCAGTCCCAGGGAACCCCCCAACCGTTGTTCACACTCCCCAACACTCTCTGTGTGTTTATATCCCACTCTCTCCAGACCCAGGCACAGCAGGGATGGAGAAAGTTAATGCCCTTCCAGCTGGTCCTTTTCTAGACATTGGACGTAGTAGCTTCCTTCAGTTTTCTTCTGGTCTTCCAGGCAAATCAGCAAAGGTCTGGTAAGGTACTGACTCCACCTTCTCTCTCTTTATAATTATAGTGCAAATTCTAAATGTTTCTCTGTGTCCCTACAATGATCTTTCAATAAACTCCTCACTCTTGATTTCTTGGACTCTTGCATAATCCCAGATCACCATTTCCTCTTTGATCTTATCCTGTGCATCTTGAAAATCTATTGGAGTCATATATGCAGACTGGCTTTTGGTCACCCCAGGTTCCTTTAATATGAGCAGTTCTGGGTATTTCTTGGTGGGGGGGGGGGGCGGGGTACCTGGCAGTGTTTTCACAGATGATGCAGCATCATAATGACGCCTGCTTCCTGGGGTGATCTCACCATAAAAAACAGGCACAGCTCCGTGGCTCAGACTCTCCTCAGTCAAACCCAAACTGCATGTTACTGTAATGCAGTCTCATGGATTTGAATGCCACATGTAAGCTGATGACTTTTACAGTTTGTATCTCCAGTTTGTACCTCTTCTCTGGTCTCCAAACTCATATCCATCTGTCAATTAAGAGCCCCGTGTGAATGGCCAATAAGGACATTTAAAATAACCCAAATCAAATTTAACATGCCCCCAAACAAATCCCTAATTTCCCCAAACTCCTTCTCTCCCTAGGCTTTTCTACCTCAGGAAATGGCAAAGACATTACTCCACGTTGCTCAGATAAAAAATCCCAGGCGAGTCTGTGGATTCTACTTTCCAAATTCACCCAGTCCTACCCCTTCTCCTCACATTACTGTAACTACCTTTGTCTAAGCCTGCCATTTATCTCCTGGATTACTGCAGTAGCCTCCTAGCTGATCCTCCCGTCTCCGCGTTCACTCACCACAAAGCAGCTAGACCAGCAAACCCTCTGAAAATGTTACATCAGAGCATACCACTGGATCCTTCAGATGAGTCATCTCAGAGTGAAGGCCAGCACCCTTCCTAATGGGCCAGGAAGACTTATAGCCATCTGTCCCTTCCCTTACCCATCTCTCTGGCCTCTTCTCCAGCTCCTGTCCACCTTACACTTTCCACTCCAGCCACACCGACCTCCTTGCCAGTTGTCTGGCACTCTAGGCGGGCTTCCTTCTGGGCTCTGGTTCCTCTGTCTGCTGCGCCTTTCCACAGGTAACATCGTGATTCTCACCCTCACCCCCATGGATCTTTCTTCAACAGTCATCTTCTCAGGAAGGCCTTCCCTACCCAGTGTTCTCTTCCTTTCCTTGCTTTGTCTCTCTGCCACGTATTACCACATGACATTATTATGTACTTATGAATTAACTGTTGCCTTCCATAGAATGTATGTGCCATGAAGGAAGGGATCTTGGTCTACTTTGTTCCTTGCTGTATCCTCAGTGACTATTTTAATACTGCCCGACACATAATAGGTATTCAATAAATATTTGTTGAATGAATGAATGTACTTAGTCTCAGACTGGCACAGTGGTTATATGGTGTGATTGTTGGAAAGTGGGTTTGGAATCGGACAAATTTTGGTCCAAGTGCTGTGAACCCGCTTACTAGTTGTGTGGGCCTGGGCAAGTCATATGAGCCTCAGTTTTCTCCTCTGCAAAATGAGGGTAATAATCCCTGCCCTGCTAGGCTGTTGTAAGTAGGTGGAATTAAATTAGGTAGAAAGGGGCATTCACAAAGAGGAGTTGTTGAATGTAATTTTTGTAGTCAAGATGGGTCCAACAATAAGCCAGAGCCTAGGAAACAGACATCCTAAAGCGGCCCAGCATACGGTTATTGGAGGAAGATTTTAATGGGCATTGGTTTTACTCCACATACTATTTTAGGCATATTAACCAGGGAGGGTATTTTAAAGATTAGAATTTTGCACTCTGCAGAGATGAAGCATCGTGGAAACCAAAAAAGCAAGTGACATTCTCTTACCAGTGGGTCCATCAGAGAATGTACTTCTTAGAAATCCTTTATAAATCTTCCCTGTAGTCCTTGATCTAGCATTTAAATCCTAATATGGAATTTATTTTCAGATGCTTCTTACAAGAATAAACTTTGTTTTCTGAACATGTCCAGCTCAGATCTGGAATCCCTAACCTTCATATATAATAAACACAGCCTAGGAGTAAACAGCCTAAGAGTATTAAACAAAGATCCCAGTGGTAACCGCCACAATCTCAGGGGCATTGCTACTATCTTTTTTGGACTTCCTTGACACCATACCATAATAGCATCCTCATGGCAGTGTGTAATGTCAGCAAAAAGGCCCACTCAATGCGGGGAAGGAAAGGTTATTTTCAAGCTAAGAAGCTGTTACTTAGAATAAAAGGCAATTTCCCTGGCATAATGATGTTGAAAAGCATTCCCCACTTTCTAAGGTAAGATTTTAGTAAGTAAAGTAAGTAAAAAATTTATCATTGTCAGCGTTTGAAAAACTCAGCTCTGAAGATTAATTACCATTTAATGAAAATACCATCACACCACATTTTCTGCTTTTATGATTCACTATAGCCAAAGCTCTCTGAGCCCATTTCAAACTTCATCCCTTCCTCACCACGCACTCCCAGCAAGGTTACTGGGTGCAATGGTATTGAGTCCCAGTGACTCATAGGCCACATCATTGCAGATCCCCAGTTATATATTGCCATACAGCAAAATCATATAAATCATCATTTACTCTTTTCCATAATAGACTCTGTTTAGGAAGAATAATGGCCCACCCTATATTACTGCATATTTTATACTCATTTAGATAAGAAACCATTATTTTATTAAATATTAAAATAATTAGATATGTTAATTATTTTTTTAGCTTGAGAAATGCCATTTGTAAATGAGCCATTTGTACACACATGCCCGTGGATGCCCTGCTCACACACCCTAGGCCATGGCTTCTGACCTCAGGGCACTACTGACATTTTGGACCAGATACTTCTCCGCCATGGGGGCTGTCCTATTGCATCGTACGATGTTTAGCAGCATCTACTCACTAGATGCTATTTGATTCACAGTGAAAAAATGACTTTAATAAACAAATTTTGGGGGCCTCTGACTGCATGTAAAACCTACAACAAAAATACCACGCACGTATCTGATATCCACGGCCAGCTACGAGGTATGAAAACAAAATGCAAAGTCTGGTGCCAAGACAACACAGCCGGAGAGGAGAGTAGGGCATTTCGCTGCTGCTCAGCAGTTTTCATGCTCCCCACTCTGGTAATACTGGAAATCAAGTGCGACAGGGACAGATGGGGAGGAAAGAGAAGGCCAAATTATGAGCTGAAGTATTAACAACATGCTTCAGGCCGTGATGGTCAGTAATTTACTGAGCAAAGGGGCCTTCTGATTTATCTTGAACCTTCCTCTGGATATGGTAAGGGAGTGGCTGAAAAAGCCCAGCCCCTGATCAACTAAAATGTCACAAGTGACTTTTGGTCATGACCTTCTACCTAGGTACGACTCAGCTTTGCCCACCCACAAGACCCTGCGTTGGATGTGGCCTGCAGGTATGGATGGACATAACACGCAGGGTGAGCAGCAGTGCCAGCCAGTTTCCTCATTCAAGAATGGGATTGCTCTGGCCTCCGTCACAAGGCTGCCTGAGGTGTCGGCACAGTTAGCTCTCAAAAAATGTTAACGGGTGTGGTGCAAAGTCTGATGGAGACGAAAGGTTAAAAATTTGTTGTTCACAATCAGAATCACCATGCTGATGGTGTGACTTCCTCTCTCCCTCCCTTGCCACAAAGATAAAGAATATACCAAAATAATCCCAGAACATTTATTTCCACAGGTTCTTGATTAAAAGAGCACGACCTTGAATAAAAGTATACCACTGTACTTACAGGCAAATGTATACAGCAAGCAGGAGCTGCCCCTGACCCCTTTCACAGAGAAACTTCAGGAAGGAATTTCCACTCCCTGGGAGGTTCACAGTTAATGTCGCCTATGCACTACAAACCCCATCCTACCTCTCGTTTTCTCCTATTTCTCCAACTGCAATGTGTGTTCACAAGTTGCACATGTGTGCATGCGTGGACACAAAAGGCTCACTTTACCTCCTCGAGGAAGGAGCTGAGACAATGCTTTGGAAAGAAGTTACCCCAACGTGATGGAGAAGCCAAGCTCAGGAGGGTTCAGAGCTAGAGTTATCTTTCTCCTCAAAAACGTTTCCATTCTAAAAATGTTACTGTGGGTGCCTAAAATTTGAAAGCCAGTGGGTTCATGGTGTCATGTTCATTCCTGTCCTCAACTTCTTCCCAGTTTAGGTCTGCAGAGCAGAGACATGGGGGAGGGAGAAAGTGAGATGTGTGGGCGTCCCACACCCAGCTCAGGCTGGGAGGACACTGAGGGGGAGGAGGCCTCAGGACGTGCAGTTTGCCTGCTGGGGAGAGACGCCACTCAGAAGCCTGTGCTCAAGACCAGGCTTTCAAACACGGCCTCTCCCTCCACCACTGCTATGTATCAGGGACTTTCAACGTTCAACACTGATCCCTGACCCCGGAAACCCCACCATAAGCCTTGATAGCACCTTTTTAAGGTGTTTAGCTGGGGCTTCAGTCTGATCACCTGCCACTCAGAGCTCAGCAGCCCTCCTAGGCATCTGATGGGAAGTCACAGTGCCTTAATATGTTGAACACTGTGGCTTTCTGTCACAAGCAGCCTGCTTGAGGAAAAGGAGACGACAGGCAGAGGAAGCTGAGGCTGCCATCATGGTCAGCAAGAATCCTAGGAGAGGGCCTAGTGAAGTTCCTCTGTGGGGCCTGAGGGCCTGAGGGCCTGTTAGGCAGATGCCTTTGCTGCCCTCCGGGCCTCATGCTCCTGCTTTGCCTTCTCCCTCTGCTCCTGTTCCCTCTGAATCAAGTGCACCCGTTCCAGATGCCATTGCTGCAGCTTCTGCTCATAGGTTGCGATATCCTCTGCTTCAAAGGTGGGGAGCTGTTCCTTGACGAGCTGGATGGTCAGAGTCAAAGGACTTTCTGATTCAACTTTGCCCAAAGCCTCAAGCTTAGAATGTAAGTCCTGTTGGAAGCAAAGAAAAAAAGAGGGGATGGGGTGAGGGAGGAGGGTGCAGGTGGGAGAATACAAAGAGGAAAAGAGATTAAATCACTTGCAAAATGTCCACATTCTGCTTACAGGCAAAGGCACTTTGCTGGGAACGTGTCATGCTGCCTTCCATCTAGGCACTGTTAGCATTTGCTTTTTTTTTTTTTTTTTCAGTCCAGCAATTTTGCTAAGATGCACCACATGTGCTCTCTCTCCCTTCACTCACAAACGGTAAATGGAACTCCATATGCTGTGTTTCTGTATGTAATTTCTTGTTTTAAACCACAAAGACAGCACGAGTATAACAAATCTACATTTCCACTCTGACTTACACCAAACCAAGCAGCCAACTCCCAGAGCAAAGAACTCTTAAGATGCACACAAAATGGCAGAAGCAGCTGATAAACTGGAGCTAGCCGGTCTGTATCTTTTCCTTCTGAATAAGTGAGATAAATGCTTGTCTACCAGCATTCCCTTCAACAGATGGAAACCGGTGCAAGGAATTTTTTTTTTTTTTTTACTAATGGCATGCTAAACAGCTCCCAGGAGTCCTTGCACTATTATAAGCTTCCACCTGCTGTGTTCCATTGCAGGTCAGCCTTTACAAACTGACTGCTCACAGCTCCATCTGAAATGGCATCTTGGTTTGGTCGGTATTATATTCCTGGAGAAATGAAGTACTAAAAACACTAATACACTTAAGTGCTTCAGGATGTAGATCATCAAGAGAGAGTCACTAATGGCCCCAGCTCTAGCTTAAACCACACCTCCCCACGTTCCAAAGACAAATGCCATTCACTGGCTTAGGTGATGAGGCCTGCTCCAATCAGGGGAGGAAGGTGGGCAGAATCCATGTGTCAAGCTGTGGCTACAGGCCTAGTGTGATGGGTCAAGCCTATAAAAATAGACCCCAAACAAATTACCTGAGACTATAAAAATCAGGCAATAGGAAGAAAAGGAAATGTACAATGAAAATTATTTCGTTCTGGTAACACTTTCCATGTGGTTTGAGGCCAAGGAGACACCTTGGGACACCAGAAGGACAACTCAAATCTGAGCCAGCAAACTTCTGTTCAAATCCCCCATCAGTCACTTATGGGCAAGTTTCTCTCAGCCTGGTGTCATGTTAACGTAGGAAAAGCAGCACCGACCCGCAGAGCCACAGGGAAGATAAATGAAATGCACTGGTGCCTAATATTGGCTAGCAGCCAATAAATATTTGTCTCTTTTTGTTTTGATTTTCAAAAAAGTGCATCTGTCGAAGAATGAGGACTAAGAATTTAATGCAGCACAGATTTCTACTCTCTTGAGATTAAATATAAGAAACAAGAGAAAGAGGTGGTCATCTTGAGGAGTGTTGGCAGCCTTGGTCAATATGAATATGGTAGATGATAAACTATGAGGCTAAACTATGGATGATTTTTTGTTTGTTCTTCAGCCTTTTTAAATCTGCAAAGTTAAGAGAAACGAACAGGTATGTAAATTCGTAACTTAGCTGCCAATTCTCTGTGTACCTAATATTAACCTTTCTTTCTTAGTTTTCAAATTATAAAAGAGGGACATTGAACGATGACTTTACAGAAGTACCAGGAGAAACAGCTGCTACGGGTACAGTGGAGTCCTCCCTATAACACGGGGAAATAGGTATCCCATAGCTGGTTCAATATAATTACTGAACAGATCTAAGTGTAATAATCAGGCAAAATGAGGGGCGCCTGGGTGGCGCAGTCGGTTAAGCGTCCGACTTCAGCCAGGTCACGATCTCGCGGTCCGTGAGTTCGAGCCCCGCGTCAGGCTCTGGGCTGATGGCTCGGAGCCTGGAGCCTGTTTCCGATTCTGTGTCTCCCTCTCTCTCTGCCCCTCCCCCGTTCATGCTCTGTCTCTCTCTGTCCCAAAAATAAATAAAAAACGTTGAAAAAAAAATTAAAATAAAAAATAATAATCAGGCAAAATGATACCTGTCTGTCTCAAAATGACACAACAGGTCAGCTGACATGGATGGGAAGGTCTTCTGTTTCATGCAAAGAATTCTCCTGTAGACAGCATATTTTTCTCTTTGCACTAAATATATTAAAAACAAAGCAAGGAAGAGGCCAAGGGGTTAACCTCTGAACATAGCTCTTCTTCCCTGACTCTGATCACAGAGGATTTGGGGACATACAGTCGAAAGGTACCAATGGCAGCTTGAGCGCTCAGATCTGTTCTGAAAAGACACGATGGAAACTTGTTCACCTCTTCCATGCAGTCCAAGTAAGTCTTCTCAGGGTCTGAGTGCACAACTCAAAGCCAAGCAACAGAAGATACCGGCATCTGATCTCCATCGTACTCAAATTTGGCTTTTTATTTCTACTTTGGTTTTTGGGTTATCGAGCACATTAGCGCAATATAGAGAAATGACCAGATCCTTTCCAGCTGGGGATGGAGTCAGGTGACTGCTCTGAGGCGGCAAGCTATTACCCATGCATCAGGCACATGTCAGGGATGAGTGGGTAATGACATGCTGCCCCAGTGACAAAACTGTGACTGATTAGCTCACGTACAAAAAGGAGCATAAAAATTCCATTTATTACTTTTAAGACCACTTCCTATTTGAAGCATGATTTTTGATGTCAGTTTTCATGCCTTTGTGTGGGACACTGATGCATGAAAGGGCTGCCTATCACGACAGAAAAGAAGCATGCATAATGCACAGCTTAGAGGGGCTCAATTCTGCAATTCTGCTACGACGCACCTTAAATCGTTCCAGGTATTGGGGAAGCTTGGACTGTTCAGTTTCCTCCACGTCCAACTGCTCCACCAGTTCTTCTGAGCCCTGGCTGTCTTCTTCTTGGGGCTGTGCCTCTGAAGACCCACAGGCTGGAGCAGTCACAGCCTTCAGCGCTCTGTCTAGCACATCCAGCTGTGGAGAGGACAAAGGGGCAGGGACTAAGCATCCTGTGAAGCACCCTGAAAACACGCTGTTAAGAGAGGGTAGGGAAGGGATAGGAAGGAACAGCTGGGATCTGAAGACTAGTGAACTCTTTCTCTTATAAAATTATAGGAAATAGACACGGTTATATGATTTTACATGAGAAACACCCTGTCAGATGGCATGGACAACTTAGTACAAAACAAATGGTACAGATCAGCAAGCTCAGAATTCTTTGTATATGAGTCAGCACAATGGCATTTGATTTCACCTTTAGTCAACTGGGCAGGAATCCAAAAATTATGTTCAATGGGTACTCAAAGTAATCCCTTTTCCAGGTCGTTCTTCCCCAACCAGTTTGGAAGTGGGAGAAGGAGAGAAAAACTGCCACAGAGCGCAACCAACAGAGGACCATTGTGAATGTGCGCAAGAGAGCCTCTGAATCCAGGCCAAGCACTTCCTTCACAGAAAGACTGTGGCTCGCGAGGTTTCTGTAAATTAGGGAGCTGCACAACCCTCATAAGCTACTGACAGAGACTTGACAGGCATACGTGAAATCCACAACGAGGTGATCTCTGTGACTTAGAAAGTAAATAAATTATAAAACAGAGGGTTTCTTTTTCTTTTGGCCTGTCGCCCACCACATTCACTTTGGGGCACACCTTCCCTTGACCCACCGAGGGCCTAACCATTCTACAACCTCAAGGTCAGCATTAGCACCTGCTTAGATACCAATTAATCCTACCATGTCATATTAGAACAAAAATCTAGGAAATACTCCAAGTCTTTTAATGCCATTACTACATTATACCCACACCTAACACATATCCCATTCTTGCTGACATCCGAATCATATTCCTATTAAGACAGATCACAAAGAATACAAATCTGGTTTAGGTTGGAAGGACTAATTTCCCTGGCAAAGGATTTATGTATAATACTGTGTTTTTTACCACTAGACTGACTACAACAGGGTTAAATATGAGTATGTATTTAGGAATGTGGATGTTCTGTTACAAATATCTACCAAAGAACATGATGATTCACTAGACATCAATATCTGGTCAATACAGGCACCAGACTTGCATATCTTCATGATGAAAATGAAGCCAAGGAGTGAGCCCTAGTGACTGGAATCAAGGGAAAACAAAGAATGAGCTCAAAGTTAACTTTTACATCCTGGTAATGCAACAACCAACGTCCACCTAGGCCTCCCTCTGAAGATGTAAACGGCTTGGACAGGAGCGGACACTGGCTGTCTGTGGGGCAGGAGGCTTTCATGTGGCTCTAAGATAATACGTTTCCTGTGGGCTAAGTCTGGTGGTTCCACAGTGTCAAGAGCCCTAGGTGACTGAGAGATGCGCTGGGGCCATAGGGAGACAGTGGCCCAGTCCAGGTAGAGTGAGCCCCTGAGGACTCTGCAGGGAACGTCCGACCCACATCCTCCAGCACCGTGCGTTCACCACAGAATCGTTTCATAGAAGCAAAACAAGACTGTGCCATCTCTAGCCCCCAGATTCCTCTCTTGAGGGCTTTTATGGGGGATAATAATTGCCATGCAGTCTCCCAGGGCTACAAGGGTACAGAAAGGCCAAAAAATAAGATGAAATATTAACCTCTCTTGAGTTGCCACTGAGTTTTACTGGGGGAGAGGGTGGTAGTGTGGACAGTGTTTTACTGAACTCAGTTTAAATTTCAGGAGACAGGGATAGTTTTCCTCCACACAGTGAGCTAGAGAGTCAACGCTACTCTTATTCTCTAATACTTCTGGTCAGGAACACTGAGAATGTGTGCCGTTTTTCATTCCCTTTCCACTGGAGAAGTACATGATTCCACTAGAAATACAGAAAGGAGGGGGAGGGGAAGAAAATGAAAACAGATTCACAGCCTGGCTCATAGGGAACAGGAGACGGCTAAAGCACACTGAATTAGAGCCGAAGGACGTACCGCTTCTGCACACAGCTTCCCGTCCTCCAGGGACGAGGCCACCTTCTCCATCACTTGAAGGGCTCTGTTGAGGTAACCGGGTTGCCACAGCAGAGGCATGTTATGGTACACAGCCCGGAGCCCTCGCTGCAACTCCACCTTCCCTGTGGCCAAAAAGAACAATGAAGATGGCTCAGGCATGGCTTCCCACTACGTTTGAGGCTGAGGACTTGAAAGCAAAGTGAATATGCACCTGGCAGCTCTAGAAATCAAGAATCATTTCAAATATGTAACCAAGAGCTTCATACTGGCGAGTGACCTGGTGCCATTTCAGATGGATGATGAAGAATATGGTAAATTCACCAAATCCATTTTTTAAATACGAAACTGTACAAATTTGCTTTTTTTCTTTTGCATTTGGGCTGGTGGAAATTATCATGAGGATGTATGAATCACAGGACTGAGGGAAGTTTAGAGAGGTTGATATATCTGTCTCTTTAAGTGGAACTACCCTTATAAAACGAGTCAAACAACTGAAATACTATTTTTGTTTCAAGAACAAAATCTTCCTCAGAAAAAGAATTCCCACAATTCTCCTACAGTGAAAATCTTGTCAACATATGACAACTTTCCCTGCCAGCAAATGTTTGACATTTTTCAAAACGCTCCAAAACATCCCATCGACTGTCCTTTATTTGAGCTTCATCGGTACTTAAGCCATAAAGTCTGCATCATCCTTCTTGGATCTTGGGACATGAATGTTTTTCTTGATTCCTCAAACTGTCACAAGTGGAGCTCCAGACGTGGACACCAGACACCAGGGGCCTCAGGTGGGGCGAGGGGCTGTCTCTGTGTTCCTGGGGAATAGATGCCCTCTCTGCACGGATGGCCAAAGTCACCTTGAGCTGCCAAGTCTTAAAGCCACCTTAACTTATCGTTCCTGGGAAGGAGGATTGGGAGGGCTATAGTAGGGCAGAAATAGACAAAGCTTATCAGGTGACAGCTAATTTTAGACTTTAAGATACTTGGGGCTGGACTGCAGTCACATTCTGGGAAAGCTGCTTCCACTGGGGCCGGGTGAGGCCGTGCAGCACATGACGCAGTGAGAGCAAAGAGCTTTTCATCTGACAGCCACCGGTCCCAAAGCACCAGGGCCTCTGTGCAGAGACAGTGGTGACCACATACATTTTCTTAGTCCTGACAGCTCTCTGAATAATTCACATAGTATAACAGTCCCGAATGATCACCTGAAGGCAAAGGCAAAACACATAAGCCAACAGCAAAAGGAGATGGCATATAAGGAGAAAACGATTTTATTTTTTATTTAAAAAAATTAAAAAAAAATTTTTTTAATGTTTATTTATTTTTGAGAGACAGAGACAGAGACAGAGCACGAGCAGGGGAAAGGCAGAGAGAGAGGGAGACACAGAATCTGAAGCAGGCTCCAGGCTCTAAGCTGCCAGCACAGAGCCTACGTGGGGCTCAAACCCATGAACCATGAGATCATGACCTGAGCCTAAGTTGGATGCTTAACCAAATGAGCCACCCAGGGGCCCCTAAAATTTTTCTAATGTTTATTTATTTTTGAGAAAGAGACAGTGTGAGTGGGGGAGGAGCAGAAAGAGAGGGAGACACAGAATCCAGAGCAGGCTCCAGGCTCCAAGCTGTCAGCACAGAGCCTGATGCAGGGCTTGAACTTGCAAACTGCAAGATCATAACCTGAGCTGAGGTCAGACACTTAACCGAGTGCACCACCCAGGTGCTCCGAGAAAACAATTTTTAAAAAAGAGTGGTCAATTTCTTTTGCTAGTCTGATAGCCAATTGATAAACTCTAAATTCCTCTTCCTACATCAGTCTATATTAGAATCAGCACCCGAGAATGCCACACTACATTTTGTTGGTGAAGATCAATTTCAAAACTGCTAAAACTTTGATGATTTTCATAAAACAAAGGTAAGTCAAAGCAGTGCATGGTCAAGAGAAGGTACCTTCTGAAATGCCTGTCTACTTAAGACAATGGAAGAACAATGAAATAATATGCATTTAAGAAACTCTGTAAATCAGGACACATTTTATGCACACTTAGGTTGGAGGTTAACTGCCCTGATTTCATACAACTCAGGTTCTGAGGCTTCGATCTCCTGACCTGTCTTTCAATTCAGTCAGGGCATGAAAGTAAAGCAACCAATCCCCTGCTTGGCAAAGTCACACTGTGCCAAATGAACCGCTCTGCTTTCCCTAAGTGTTACTAGACATGCTGTCTGAGCTTCCCTTCCCTCACCTGAAAACGATACCAAGAATACGAGTTCAACCCTAAGTCTTGATTTCTTACCTCCTGGACTTCAGGTCTAAAAGAGACAGAAAGATCTTTGTTAATACTGGGAAACATTTTACTGGCTGGTTGGTTTTCCCAAAAGAAGGCCAGAACTTTCCATTCTTTATCCCTTCCTCACATTGATTACCACAAAATATTATCCAAAGCCACCAAAACTAGTTTTCACCTTACCAGTGGTAACAGGTTTTAGAAGCCTCTTTACTGTCTCTTAAGGCGTAAGTCCATAAGTGTAAAGCTACCAAGGTCTATTTTTATGTATAAAAATGAAAGCTGTAGCATATGAATACAATCATACATGATATCGTATGAATAAAGCTGTATGAATAAAATCATTAGCACACTGAAATCAAAATAAAAATTTATTACAAAGTAGAAGACTGCATCAGTTCTATTCACGAAGAACAATATTTGTAAAAATCACTTAGCTTACCAAGAAGTGCATAGCCATACAACTGGGAACTCAACCCCACTGAGTTCTTTTGCTTTAGGCCTGGGAGTAATAGCGATGCACCAAAATTCCTCTCCTCTTCCCACTGCAACAGAATAAACCAGATCATGGTCCAGCCAAGCAACAAATTTGATTTTTAATGATTTTTAATGGGGGGGGGGAAACATGTTATAGCATTAAGTAAAAAAAACAAAAAACAAAACAAATAACAAAATAACAAAGCTATAGGTTCACTATGATCCTAATTTTATAAAGAGAAGATATTTATGTTTAATGAATAACATAGAAAAGAAATACCCTCTGTTTACAGATTTCTGGGTAATGAAATTATGAGCAGTTTTGGTTTTTTGCTTTATACTTTCATTATCTTCCACATTTCTGGCAATGAATAAGAGTTCCTTTTGCAATCAGAAAAGCAAAACAAAACAAAAATAAAGAGTACACTCTGGACCAACAATGCCTTGAGACAATCAGTAAAGATTACACATGCTGTCAGCCCAATATTCACCCACATTGCTATAGCATGCTGGGGCCAGCTTTTGAATTTTAAACAATTCAGCAATGATAAGACTCCTTCTACTTCACAGTGTAAAAATAAATACAACTATTAGGTTGCTTTTAGATAGATTTGTGCCTCTTAAAAATAAATTGGACAATCAGAAACACTTAATGATCATTTCTTTCAATTCAGGGTGCAAAATTACACTTCATTAAAATTGGAGCTTTTTGAGACATGGTGGGGGGAGAAGGGGCAAAAATACAAGCATTGGTGAGCCTGCTGCAGGGCAACAAGAATAGTGAAGAGGGCTCGCATAGACTCTGGGCTCAGAGGACAGCCTTGGCAACCATCCAGACAATGAGAGCTGTGATCTTCCTGGTGCCATATGGGTGCACGTCAGCCAGGGCCCTTGTCCTGGCTTGAAAACAAACAACACAAAGCTCAGGGTGCCCTGCGCTGGTCTTTGCAGTCAGAGGTCAGGAAGGAAGCAGAGAACGAATGAGGCGTACAGGCTACAATTGTAGCCAGGTATAAGCGAGACACCCTGGGTGTTAATGGGCACCCAAGCCTCTTTCCTGGGAATGGCCTTTGTGTACTACAAGCGTAATTTCTTAAGGTTTTTCTCAACCTTTGAAAAAAGCAAAAATCTTGGGAGGAAAAACAAAGCCTCCTCAGGCACTTGTGCAGCACAGATAAGTAAAAGCTGGTAATTTGAAGACCAGGCCATTTCACTTTCAAAAGCAAATCGCCCTAAGGTTTGATTTCCCCCCACAAAAGCTGCATGAAAAGGAACCCAGTGAATAATAAATAAGGAGACTTAAATTTTTTTTTTTTCTTTTCTTTAGGGAAAATCATGATCTGTAGTATCTAAATGTGATAGTGGTGAAAAGCCAAAAGAACGGTATCCTTGCTGCTCCGGGAATTGAGCAGGGGTGGCGATGGCAGCTGGAACAGGGACACTTCTGAAGGCACTTTTAGATGGATGAAAACCAACAAATGAAAGCCTTACAGATTTTTTTGGGATGATTCCCTGAAAATAATACAACCACCACTGCTCATATGAGAAGCTATTTATGTGTTAATGTATGAGTTCAGGTCTCTTCCAAACCTGTAGCTTCTGCTGTATGTACTATCAAGGACGAAGTCAGGTGCTATCGTACCAGGGTCCTCAAGGTTTTCCTACTTGGTGCTTCCCATTAATACAAAGCAAATCTCATTCTCCCTCTCTCCTCTCCACTCCCCTCCACTGCTAGGTATCTCAAAGCACCACCTACGCTAGCTGTCTCCTTTCTGCCCCTTGAACTTACTCCACAATCCACTCTAATTTCCTTTCCTGCTCCATTATTCTATGGAAACACAGGTTAAAATTGAGTGTCTTTAGGCCACTAAATTCAATGAATGTTTTAAAAGTCCTCATCTGACCTACCCTCTCAGAAGCATTCTAAACTGTAAACCACTCTCTTCCTGTGGTTTTTGTGACCCAATACAATCCTGATTGCCCATTTTCCTCTGTGCTTCACCTGCAAAAAGTTGTACCTATGTATATAAATTATGTCCCCGTCCAAATGTTTCCATGAAGATCTCAATTTCCCTCATGAAATCTCTTAGTTGTCTCAAAGGCATCTCAAACTGCAATATGTTCATAGCCAAATAAATCCAGTCTTTTTCCAGGGTTCCCCTTGCAAACACATGACAACCTTTCCATCCAGATACACAAGTCAAAAACTGAGGAGATGATTTCACCAGTATGTTCCTGCCTCCACATATAGTTCTCCACCATATGTTATCTGCCTCCCAAATATGTTCATTGGCTACTCTTAAGTCCATACATTCTGGTCCCCACCTGACCATTACTGCCTACTGAGACAACCATAGTTGATCTAATCTCCTAACCACATTACAGCCGATGTATCTGTTCAAAATTCAAATTGGATCATGTTACCCCTTCTTCTTAAAACTTTTCAAATGCCTCTATTTTTAGGATGTACATAATACAGCTTAGCATGAATTACATTCTCCAACCTTACCTCATCCCATGCCCTTCTTACCATGCTCTCTGTTGCATTTGCATTGACTGTCTTCCTATCTTTTTCCAGCCCCTTTCTGCTTGCCATGTTTTTTGTGCCACAGGGCTTTTGCATGTGTTATTTCCTCTTTTTGGACTGTTCTTCCTCTCTTCAACCAGTTAATTCCTATTCATCTTTCAAGTATTAACTCCAGAAAGATTTCCTGAAGGAAGCCATTCCTAACCTAAGTTTAGGATACAAACAAAAACTCCCCAATTTTGACATTTTTCATACAAGAGGTCTTTGAGACCCACTGCAGCTATAATTTTAAATGCATGTATTTGGTTTGTTTTGCCTTGAATGCCTGTATTCTTTGACTGGAAGCAGGAAATGTTTGTTTACCACTGTACAACCAGTGCTTGGCAATATATGGAAGGCAGCAGTTGCTCAATATAAATTTAACGAACTAATGAATGTGAGCTGGATTCGATGGCTTTTCAGTTCCTACCCAAACTAGGATTTTCTGATGTTACACTGGAAGTTGAGGGTAGACTATAGGGCCAGACCGCCTGGCTTCTCCAGGTGGCTTCAGCACCTACTAGCCGGGTGGCTATTATGTAACATCACTGTGCTCCAGTCTGCTCATCTGCATAGAGTTGTGAGGATTATATGCATTAATAAATTTAAAACACCAAGAACAGAGTTTGGTGTAAAGTGGGTACTATTTAAATATTGGTTACTGTTGTTACTGTTGTTATTCTTAGGATAACAAGAAACAATGATTAAATAGCCTTATCTAAGAAAGGAAAATGAAACTTGGTCTTCTGGACTGACCAAGAGCAACCTTAGGAAAACACTGATGTGAAGTGAACACACCCAAGCTTGTGGTCAGTTAGCTGCCTCACTGCTTCTCTGATATGCAAGTCCCACTGTCAGTGAGAATCAGTTATCCAGTTCTGGATGTCTGAGGTGCATTCAGCTTAGCTCAAGTTTCAAAATGCGCCTAAGGACTTTGGCTTGAGATTCTTTCAAGTGAAGGGACATCCAGTTCCACGCTGTCAAAAGCCAGTCACTAAAATGTACAGAAGGAACACTCATTCCTGGTTGTTTGGGGTCTCAGAGCTGTATATCAGATGGCTTCTTTCATATTCTGGTGGCAAGGGTTTTCTCCAGGAACCTCATCCCTACTAAAGAGTTACTGCATGCTTCTAAGGCTCTCAGTACTACTTTACGGTCGATCACTTACACTGAAGTCTGTCTTCTTGGCCAGGCAATGGTATAAAACATAGAGGGACAGAAGCTGAGTAGAAGGCACTTCAAAGGCTTCTTGCAGCATGATCTCGAAAACCACGGATAAAGCATCTGGCAAGAAGACCAAGTAAAGAGAGGAAATTAGTTTCAGGTAACATCTCCAAATCTGTATTTAACTATAAACAGTCTTAAAAAGTAGGGCATGAGAGGGGTGCCTGGGTGGCTCAGTCAGTTAAGTGTCTGGACTCTAGATTTTGGCTCAGGTCATGATCTCACGGTTCATGGGTTTGAGCCCCACATCAGGCTCGGCACTGACAGTGCCGAGCCTGCTTGGGATTCTCTCTCTGCCTCTTCTCTCTCTCTCTCTCTCTCAAATAAAACGTTTTTTTTTTTTTTTTTTAAAGTAGGGCATGATAGAAAAACAAACAGAATTAAGAAGCAAAAAATGTGAGCTCTGGTTCTAGTTCTTCCACAAACCAGATCTTTCCAAAGTCTTTAGCTTCTCTTGTGCTTATTATTATGTACTAAGTCAGGTGCTTTTGCACCAATCTTTTCAAGGACATTGAATAATCTTAATTTCTCTTAAATCTTTCCAGTATCATCTTCATAATGATTACCATTTGTCCCATCTACTTCAAAAGACTGTTGGACAGTCCATCAAGATAATACATATAAAAAATGCTCATAAATTGTGAAGCAAATTTAAGGCATCATGTCCATCAGCTGGAGGAGCTAAGGCATACAGAAAGGAGGCAAATATATTTTCCAGGTCACCCTGACAAGCAGAGCAGAAGCTGGGTTGACTGCCCCATTCTGTGTTCCAGAACCTTCTCCCTGTTGGGGCAAAAGAAGACAAATGCTACAGAGGATCCTAAATCCCACATATTGTTTTAGAGACAGAAAACTGATGGCTATAAAAAGGATAATCAGGCTCAGTTTAAAAAGACTTGAAACACTGGAAAGAAAAATGCTCATTCATAAACTATAAGGCTCTGACTATACCACACAATATATTTGTTTCCACATGAATGCTGATCATAGAAGTTCAGACCTTGAGCAATTTTTATTTTCCTTTAAGAATCTACAACATAGATGGAAGCCAAGAAAATCAAGTTCAGACAATTTCTTTTCCTTAATATTTGTTGTTAAATTAGAGAATGCTAATATTGGTTTAAAATATGGTTCCAGCACATAACATAGGCACAACACATGTTTTTGACTAAGCAAGTTGCTGTGTTAACCAATTTTTACATATAATCATAAGAGTTAGCACTGACTTGCAGCTGTTCCTATCCAGCTGGTTTTGTACATGTTGTTATGGTTCCTAATGAGGCCATAGGCAAGAACTTCTATATTCTTTTTGCAAACGGGGAAATGGAGATAGACCAAGAAGTCATCTACTAAGTCAGTAGCAAATAAGGACCTGGAACGGATTTAAAACAAACAAACACAAACTCCAAACAAACCAATATTTTAAAAGAACACAATTTTAAGCTAAAACTCCAGTTTAAAAAAAAAAATCTGTTTTTTCAATTGTTCATTACTGAATCCAAAATTACACAAGAAAAATAAATCAAACTTACTTTATCTTTTATTTATATTCTGCAGATCATTCAGCTTGGGAAGTAAAATTAGACTGGCTTATATAATTAGCTAACTTTTCCTCCAAAATCATTTATGTACTTTGATATTGCCTATCCTATTAACAATAAAAACTGTAATACTTTCTTTTTTTACTATTATTTGAGAGACAGAGAATGAGCAGGGGAGAGGGGCAGAGGGAGAAAGACAGAAAATCTTAAGCAGGCTCCATGATCACTGTGGAGCCCAATGCAGGGCTCCATCCCATGACCCTGCCTGCGATCATGGCCTGAGTTGAAATCCACAGTTGGATACTCAACCAACTAAGCCACCCAGGTGCCCCAAAAGTATAATAGCTTCTAAATCTTTGCCATAAATGACAATAATCTTCATTAAAACCTTATTTTTAGAAATCTTCAATATTATTTACTCCACATTTAGGGCAAAAAAAGTCCTTTAACCCCTCTAACATACCTTTTAAAGAAAGAGTGCAGGCAGAAAACTGCTTCTAATAATTTTCCAATGATATACTATTAAATGTAATGTTCATGGAGCATAGATTAAGAAACAGGGAAAAGCTAATTACCTTCCATTTGAATTCAGGAAATGTAGGTTTAACACTGAGTAAGAAATAGACAAGAGGGGATAATTGATATTTCAAAAAATAACATATAGCAAATAATCTTTGGCAGTCAACAACTGCAAGCCTTTTGAGGGAGAAGATAAAGCAGAGATCCAAAGAGAAAGGAGAGAGGTGTCCACACTCAGGGCAGAAAGGTCCAGTCCCCAGCCTGAGCAGCAGGAAAGGCCATCGGTGCTGGTGTGCAGGAATGAGGGGATGGAACCCAATGGCAGGAATCACAGGATAAAACTGCCCGCCAGGGCATAACCACGTTCCTGAGGTAGTAACTCCCCAAACACAGGCCTGGCTCCCTTGTGGCCTCTCAGTACCAACCCTGAGGATTAAATGGTAGAAGGGGAAAGCCAGTGTGTGTCTTTACACAGTGGCAAGATTCCTCTTTCCTCCTTCACTGTCAGCACAGCCACAAACACAAGCATGCCGTAATAGGATTCCCTGTCCCATGGAGACTGGCCGGGGTCCATCTGACTCCTCTGTAGTCTGTTGTAATCCCCATCTTTCCTCGGACTCCCTTATTGCAGTGGAAGTTGAGTCACTTTGAATTACTTGCACAGGATTAGAGAATTTTGAGGGTAAAGAGATCTCAGAGATTACTCATCCACTTATTCTACAGATGAGGAAACAAAAACTTGGGGAGGTAAAATGACTCTCCTTGAGAGCAAGTATACTGCTCTTTCCAGGAAGACAACTGATTTTATAGTCTTACATTCCACAAAGAATAACAACTGTGATTTAAATTAAAATTAGCAAATGGTACTAAAAAGAGTCAAGCTAAGAACTGCATTACTATAATCTTAACCAGCCATGGGAGCTCAGGCAAGGTTTATTGCTTAACTAAATTCATTGTCCTTTGCACAAAGAGACATGAACAAATAAACCTGACAAACTCAGAGGAAAAAACCTGGATATGATTGTCCTATCTGGCTAAGTAGTATGGTAAATCAACTATGCATCTATTTCTGACTGAGTGATGTAAAGAGATGTCATTCTGAAATTTAGAAAAGGAAATTGCCTGTATTTGCTTACCTTTAAGAGCTGAAGCTCCATTACAAATGGACCTGGGTTTGGTTTCTTACCTTTGTAATTTTCTTTTGTTATGAAAGAATCCATCAGTAAATTGAATGTAAAGTTATCTGGAAAAATTCCATATTGGACCTGTAACGGCAATGAAAATAAAAGGAAAATAAGAGAAATATATTCACTTTCATTGTTTATAATATATGCCTATGCATTATTCATGACAAAACTTGCCACCATTAGCTTTCAGACATTTGACTATCATTTTACAGCATCTGTGACAGTGAAATAAAACCTGTGACTCATGAGGTTTAGTAATTGGAACTTGGTCAGGGTAAGAAAGTTGTGAGTGGGTGTCTGATATAAGACGGTATGTGAAAATTAAAGCTCAATTCTAACACCTCATCAAAGCTAACAACAACAACAACAAAACAAACCAAAACAACAACCCTCCCCCGCCCCGATATGCCACTGGTTCTGTGATTCTTTTTATAAGGTATGATTATCAATGCAAAACTGGACTCTCACGAGGAAGTACACATTATCACATTATGCAGCATTAAAACAATGCAGCATGGTTTTCTGGGTGTTATTTTTTTCTCTAACTTTATTGAGCTATAACTGACATGCAACATGTAAGTTTAAGGTGTACAACATGATGATATAATACATACATATATATACACACTGAAAATGATTATGATTACCACAATAAGGTTAGTTAACACATCCATCATCTCACATAAGTACCACTATGTGTGTGCACGTGCCTGTGTGTATGTGTGGTAATGATAACATTTATGATCTTAGCAATTGGAGATACCATTGACTATTGTTAACTATAGTCACCATGCTGTTCATTAGATCCTCAGAACTTACTTACCTTTTAACTTAAACTTTGTACCCTTTGACTAACATCTCTTCATTTCCCCCCGACCACCAGCCCCTGCAATCTACCATTCTATACTTTATTTCTATGAGTTTGGCTTTTTTGATTCCACATATAACTGAGATCATAGGGTATTTGTCTTTCCTTGACTGATTTATGTCACTTAGCATAATGACCTTAAAGCTCGTTCATGTGGTCACAAATGGCAAGATCTCCTTCATTCTGATGGCTGAATAATATTCCATTGCATAGATATACACCACATTTTCTTTCCATTCATCTGTCATTGGACAAGGGCTGTTTCTATTGGTTGGCTATTGTGAATAATGCTGCAATGAATATGGGGGAGTAGGTATCTCTCTGAGATCCTATTTTCATTTCCTTTGGGTATATACCCAGAAGTGGGATTGCTGGATCATATGGTAGTTCTTTTTTAAATTTCTTGAGGAATCTCCACACCATCTCCCATAGTGGCTGCACCCAGTGCACATTCCCACCAACAGTAAATAAGGGTTCTCTTTTTGCCACACCCACACCAGCACTTGGTATATCTTGTCTCTTAGACTGTTTTTTAAAGACCTTAGAAATATGCTAACAAAATATTACTAACTGAACTTCTGTTCATGAGCAGTAAAATATTCGAGAATCCAGATTTCCCAAAATGTGGATCCTTTAGCATCTGCCTAAGAATTTTCTAGGAGTGCTTTAAACAATGCAGATTTCTAAGCCTCAGACTTACAGAATTAGAATCTCTGGGAACAGGGCAAAGAAACCAGAAGTTTTAGTGAGCTTTCTATGTGATTTTCATGTACAATCAAGTGTGATTACTAATGATCTAGATTGTAGTTATATATTTATTTGTTTTAAATTCTTGCTTGAGGAGGATTAACTACCATCTTCCACCCTGCCCCATTCTTCCTCCACCAACTACCAGAAGTACCTGAGGAAAATTTTCAAATTATACACACCCCCTAGGGGAGTCTAATAGTCCTAACCCCCCAGTTGTGAATCACTGCTGAATTGAGTCACTGTTACAGTAGGCTGTATGGGATGCCTCAGATATGTTGAAATGAAAAAATGGTTTAGAAGCCATTGTTTTAAAGGCTGGAGCTCGTGGGAAGTTTCTCTATTTCTCAAAGCAGTCATCCAATTCAGCACTAGTCCTCAGGGGGGCATGGCAAAACCAAAATATTTTAGAATGATAAATCATTAAAGCTAGAAGGAGCCTTAGATATCAATCGGTTGGTGATTCTCAACCCTGGCTTCAAATGAGAATCAACTTGGGAGCTTTAAATGGATACCAATGAGGGATGAATAGGCAGTGCACAAAGGATTTTAAGGGCAGTGAAACTATATGATACTACGTGACACTATAAGTATATACATATCATTATACATTTGTCCCAACCCACAGAATGTACAATACCAAGAGTGATCCCTAATGTAAACTGTGGACTCTGGGTGATTATGATGTGCCAATATAGCTTCATCAATTGTAAAAGATGGATCACTCTGATAGGGGATGTTGATAATGGGGGAAGCTGTGCATGTGTGGGCAGGGAGCATACAGGAAATCTCTGTATCTTCTGCTCAATTTTGCTGTGAACCTAAAGCTGCTCTAAAAAATAAAGTCTATTAAAAAATTTTTTAAGACATTAAGAAAAAAAAAAGTTAAAGTCTGTGCTCCAGAAAGATTAGTTAGATTAGAATCTTGAGGGTGGTGAAAAGCATTTCTAAGTTTTAAAAGTGTCTTGTGTGATTCTAATGGACAGCCAGGGTTGAAGATCACTGATTTAGTACAATTCACTTGACTCCGAGTTGAAAACACTAAGACCTAGACAGAAAAAATTATGTGCGTGAACTTATGGGCACTTGGTGGAACTTATGAGGTTACAGCCTGGCTCTTCTGACTCCTTGTCCAGTATTCTTTCCACGAAAAGACCAGAGCAACAGAAAATGAGATAAACTTTTCTGCATTTCTGTACCCTTCTTGTTTTGTTTTCACAGACACCTTCTGTGAGTATAATCTGTGTCATTAAACTCTGAACTGATAAGAATAGGATTTGATTCATTCCTTCCTCTGGGCCTAACAGATTTATCAGTTAACCTGTTTATCTGCATTATTAAATGATAAGCTTCCTGAGGGCAAGGATAGGATACTGCTCATTTCTATAGACAATGCCATACCCAGTGCAATGTCTCACATACAAACTGTCTGCAATGTACATTACGTTGAACTGGGTCCAAGTCATGGGACCAAAAGCTACCAAAACCAAAAATTTTATACCCTTTTGAGTTCTAACATACAAGTCCAGTGACACTAAAGAGGTAATATATTTTCACAGAAATACTGTTAAAATCTTTTTATGGTCAAACTAGAGTTATACCTTGAGACTCACAAAAATAACATTCAAATATTTTGCTTATTTTATACTTCAATTCATACTATAAAGGTAATAAGACTCAACCCTTGGTGGAATGTAATGTTCAGAAAAACCCCAATCATAGGGGACTCTGGGGCTCAAGGAGAGGAGTCAGGGAATTTAGAAGAAAGACATGCTTAGAGTAGCCTAGGAATACTTGTCTTTTAAAAATTGTGTAAGATAGGCTGAATATTCTGGAGATCATATTCCAGCAAAGTGGTCATGTCTTTTTCCCTAAACATCACCAAAGAGAACTGGGCAAGAAATCCACGTCTTAGGGATCAAGAATGAAATGACCATCAGTGCCAAGTTCTTTTGACTCAACTTCCTTTTGCTTTTACCTGTCCATTTCCAAGTCACTAGGTGTGGAGAAGCACAGGCTATGGGAATTTTTATATTTAATTGTTGATTAATTTCTATTCAGTTCCATTCTAAAAAGGATATCTGAGAGCAAATAAATATCAAAAGCTATTTCTTGTCCTATTCTTTGCTGTACTATATAGTAGGTGTATCATCTAAACTGAGGAAAAGAAGGTACAAATACCAGGAAACCACTCACCTTATTTACAAGAGTATATAAGGCTTTGTCTTGTGCACCGTATTTTAAACACTGCCTAATCCAGGTATGGATAGTCCAGTCTCTCAGGTACCAACAATTGGGGCTGTGTCGAAATCTAAATAAAGCATAAGAAGAGAGAAAACTGGTTGTTAACTCTGAAACATCAATGCCAAAATACATCCCTCATAAGTAGGTCCTTCCTTAGATATTTACAGATGTGCAGTCAGTGTGACCAAAAGTCATAAAAGTCAACGGTCAATAAAAACTTGAAGACAAAACTTGTTAACTATAAAGTATGAAATGGGAAAGGGGAGGTAGAATAATAATAAGTAACAAATAAAAGTATTATAAAAATTGTATTCCTTATTTAATGCCTCTTGATTCAACACCTTGTTTTAAAATAGGAAATTTAGGGGCACCTGGGTGGCTAGTTTCAGCTCAGGTCATGATATCACAGTTCATGGGACTGAACCCCACACTGGGCTCTGTTCTGACAGCATGGAGCTTGCTTGGGATTCTCTCTCTCTCTGCCCCTCCCCTGCTCAGGTGTGTGTGTGTGCGCGTGCTCTCTCTCACAAAAAATTAACTTAAAAAAATTTAAAATAGGAGATTTGTAAAAAATGATCTGGTGAAAATGTTCTACTAACCATGGCATTATATAAATATCATTTCATTAGAAGAGAGATATGACGCTAAAGCTGACACTTTTGAAGTTTAAAATAAAACAGGTGATGCAAAAATGAAGAAAGGAATGGCATAGCTACTCTGGAGGGGAATCAGCTTTGGGTTATACTGATATTTCTTATGGCATGTAGGAGATATTGGGATACTCTTCACTGAACCAAAAGAGAACAAAAAAGCACAAAGGAAAACAAAATTTAACATCCAGGTCGTCCAGGATCCATACTCCCAACCCACTGCCTCCTTCAAAGCTCCATTCTACCTCTTCAGTTTTTGCATTTCCTCTCCTCTTGCTTCCTGTAGCTCCCGACATGGTTTTAAAAAGCCTAAGCAGGCAGGTGTATGTGTCAATACTATCATACAAAAGAAGGAACTTCAAAAGGGATGCTGAGTGCTGCTCAGTGCCTCAAGTTTGCACACATTGGTGACACCTGGGGTTGGAGCCACTTCTTGTCCTGGGGGCATCCCTGCCACAGACTGAGGGAGAGAGGAAACAGAGCCATGAGCAGGGGTTTAAAGAGCTCCGTGGTTCCTTTTTTTGTTTATCTGCTTTGATTGGGATGCATCCTCACACTTTGTAACATGTCAGAGGAAGCAAGCTCCCGTCTTTTCTTTAATTGTCCAGGAAGCACATCAATCTTTAGGCTGTACAAAAATCAAACTGTTTTCTTAAATAAAAAAGGTAAGACAAAAACTTGGAGCGAAAGGATTTTATGTCATATATGAGTCAAGAATACAGCTAATACTAGTGTTTTTTAGAAGCTGGTTATTCAATCTGCCACCTGCTATTTCCTGCCATCTGCTATGGGGATAGTTTCCTGCTGAACAGGTTCTCTGCCAAAGTAAAAGCTGAGAAAAAGAGAGGAAGTGTGAAGTAGTATTTAATTTAGGATATTTATTAGTGCTCTGGTGAGAAATTTGGCAAAAATAAGATCTGAAGATGTTTTATGGATATGGAGTCACCCAGACCTCTCCAGACTTTTGAATATCTTACATTTTGTTGGAAATTATTTCTCACTCTTTCTCTTTAAAAGAGAAAAAACAGAAAGAATAGACGGGGCACCTGGCTGGGTTCGTTGGGTACAGCATGCAACTCTTGATCTTGGGGTCATGAGTTCGAGCCCTAAGTTGAGGGTAGTTTACTTAAAAAAATAAAAATAAATAAATATACAGCTCTTAAAACATAAAAGCAGAAAGAGAGAAATATGCCAATTTATGTTCAGGATGAGAATGACCCAGCCAGAGGAAGACACTGTAATAGGTGCCCAAGATACTAGATCTAATGAGATGCTCTGCAGAGACATGAAACAAAATATATCTTTTAGTATTTCATGCTTTTCCTCACATTTTAAAGTCAATAGTTGAGCTACTTGAGTTCTTCCCCTCGTTACTCTGAAAAATCTGAGATTTAAAGCATAATGGCCAGTTAAAAGTTTATTTTATTTTTCAAAGAATCGATTCAAGGGAAATACCAGGTGTACTGCCTAAATGATGGTGATGCTGCCTTGCTGGCCTGTGAGCTCCCTGGGCAAGGAGGGCCATGCCAACTTGCCCCACACTGGTTCCTCAGTGTCGGACACAACTGGTGGCCCAGAGGACATTTCCAGCAAGTAAAAAATGAGTTCAATCAACAAACGTATAAAACGCTATTATGTGCTAATTACTTTGCTAACATGTATGGCACATATGAAGAACTGTCAATTCCCTGTAATCGGCAGCATTTAAAATCTCATCACAAAAACAAAGTACACAAACATAGTTTAACAACAGTACAAGGTGGAACATAGTGCTAAGGAGACAAAGGGCATCATTAGTTGCTTAGAAGTATTTGGGGTGGTAGTGACTGTTAGGTTCAGTACACTTTTCCTTTAAAAACAAACAAACAAACAAACAAACAAACAAACAAACAAACATAATTTAAAAAGCCAATTGCCTTCTTTACCCAAGATTATTTTAAACTTAAACTTCATTTTAAGATCTAATCTTCTGCCCTAGGATGGCTCCGATAACTACAAAAGTTATGACTTTTCTTTCTGATAGACTTTAAGAGCACCACGACCAATTCCAACCAAATACCCTTTTCTTTTATTCACAATCAACAGACCGTTTTTAGGTTCTGAAGAAAACAAAGATAAATAGGATCTAGCTTTAGACCTTCAAAGCTCAAATTAAAATTTGTATAAACTTCTTAAAATTTGTATAAACTGCTTAAACTTCTGAGACTAACCTTCATACATGGAAGAACAGAAAAGTTTTATCTTCTCAAAGGTCTCGTCTTCTCACACCTATTTCTTAGAAGCCTAGAGGGAAAAGTTACTCAAGACTTCATACATCCAATATAATCATCTCAGCATAGGAGCAGCCTTTGAGAGATTTGTCAACAGACTCACAGTGGTCTTTAATAAGTCCATTCTCTCCCTCATCCTGGAACAGGGCTATTTGCTATGATCTCTTCTCTCTGAGGCCTAGTAATCCAGACACACACCAAGTCTATCAGATGTTCAACCAAGTGAACATATTAAATCAATTTAGAAATAAGAGGGAAACACACATTTAACATGAAATATGCTGTCCAAACTGCAATTCCTGCACTTTCCAGCCAGGCAGCATATAAACTCCTTTCTAAGCCCTCACTGGTGTATGTTATCTAGCTGTCTAAAACACAAACAACACAAAACATTGAGAGAGTAGGGTCCATCCAACTTTGGATGGTGAGTCTGAGAAGAATGCCTCTATCAATGACATTTCAAGCAGTTCAGACAGATAAACTTGGGCCCTTTTCAGAACTGCTGGTGGTTAATATGATAGGCAGGTTAAGTCTCTGAAATGGGTACTTGCCGCGAATGATTCTGTGGACTGCTGGACGAGCATTCTCCCTTTCAGCTAGGAGAAAGGCAAAGAGACGAGAACACAACTAACACATTGATTTTCCAATCTGCCTGCAAACAGACTGGCTTTTGTTCTCGTCTGCTCTGACCACCGGCCTGGCAGATTACAGGCGGCCACTGTAGGAGTCCCCTCTGTGCCCTGTGCCATCAGCTGTTTGCTCACCTCGACAGAAGCTTTATTATTGTCCAGGCCAACAGGCTGCCAAGCTAGGCAAACCGTGTGAGTGTGGAAAACACAAACAAATGCAACCCAAACAACCTCAACAATGCTTGTGCTCATGAAGGCCAGGGACATTCTGAGTTTCCAACTTGTAAAAATATAAGTAAACTTACAACAATTCTAAGTACATGAGTATCTCCCGAGGTAAGGAAGGGCACAAGAAGGAGAAGGAGAGAATGAAGGAGTACACTCTCAAGCTCCACTTCTAGTTCTCAGAGGTGGTGTCCCAAAGCTGAAGATACTTTCGTCCACAGTGCTAAGTAGAGTTTCCAGGCGAAGACAGAACTTGCCTAAAAAGCCAAATCATAGCCAGTCAAATAGCAGGAACTGGGAGGCTTCCTTTCCTTACACATCAGGCTATATTCAGGGCTGCTCAGGGCATTCGCCTGTACCATTGCCCATTCAAGATTAATGGCACCAGGAAGGAAGCAGAGCAGAATCACAGGATGGAAAACTGGGGGCAAAAGTCTTTGATACCTTAGAGATTTTTTTAGAGGGGAAGAGAGGTTATATCAAAGAAGTCAAGAGTGAAAAAAGCAAAACACCAGAGACTTAGTGTGATTACAGAAAAGGCACTTTACTGTGTGAAAAAGTCACCTGGGATTTCCTCTTTGTAATCAATTTCGTCATTTCATTGAAAAAAAAAAAGTGGGAAACAGCCTTTTCTTCCGTGGGATTCATATAAAGGTTATCGTTGAAGGCAAATGTGGCAATGCTCATCAGCTCTTCCGAATAACAAGTGAAAGTGCTCCCGGCTGGGCAAGGCTAATGCACAGATGCCAGAGCCTGGAGCCCAGTGGCTGTACCATTTAGCTGCAGCACTGGCTCTTCCATATGAATGAGCAAGCTTTCCACAACGTTTATCTGATTATAAGAGCCACCATCCTTAAACACACACATGCAGTATTCCCTCCTCCCTAGTGAATTCTGTATCCTGTGGCAACAGGCTTTGCAGATGGAAACCTGCGCCTTTGAGCTGGGCAGACATGAAGACGATTGAGGGGCCAGGGTGAAGAGAGGAAAGAAAGAATGCCAAGAAGAAAATACAGCTGGCACCAAGGCGTGTCATGTGGACTGGGAATCTTATCTGTGAAGCAAAGTGTGTAATTATTAAAAGGTTTGAGCACTTTCCTGAACTGGAACCAAAGAGTAAGAGGGTATCGTGTGACTATTTAAACCAGAATCTGATTCAATCACTGCCACCGATTTTCTCATTCTAAATGGGTAATTACGTTCTTTTGCATCCCTCTGGAAATTCTGCTTTCATCAATTATTAGTTGCTCCCCCAAAACCATAAATAAAATCAAATTTTGATGAGATAATTTTCTAATAACTATTATATTGTTGTCAAGTATTAAAAAAGGAGTAGAGTCTACTACAGGAACTGATAATAAAGACACAGTATTATAAATTAAATCCTGTTCTCTGCTTGAGATCCCAGAGTCTTATTTTTTTATTTATTTATTGTTTGTTTGTTTGTTTCTTTTTGAGAGACAGAGACAGAGCACGAGTGGGGACGGAGCAGACAGAGAGAGAGACACAGAATCTGAAGCAGGCTCCAGGCTCTGAGCTGTCAGCACAGAGCCCAACGTGGGGCTCGAACTCACGAACTGTGAGATCATGACCTGAGCTGAAGTCGGCACTTAACTGACTGAGCCACCCAGGCACCCCCCACCCCCCCAAGAGTCTTATTCTTATACAGGAACTTCAGTTAATTTTACTTTCAGCAAACTTGTCCTAAGAGTGCACTAAGAGAAGCCCTAGGAACGAAAGTCCGTTCCAAAACGCTCTTCCCTCAGATGGGCAACCAGTGTGGGCTCAAACACTTCCAGTGAATTCATTACCTACTTTGTAAAGCAGATTGAAAAAAAGATGTTTTTTTTAAAGTTCTAATATTTTTTTCTTTTTTAAAAGACAAGTTTACAGAGATAGTGTACAGTCAAATTCATACTTCTCAGTGTATAGGTCTATCAAGTTTTGGCAAGTGTGTCCAGTTGTGTGATTACCACCACAAAGATTATGAGAACAGTTCTGCCACCCCTAAAAATTCCTTAACGCTTCCTTTGTAGTCCACCTCTCTAGGGTGTGCCGGTCAGTTTAAGCAAATTTTATATAGATAACCTCCTCAGGTTTCTTTCTACCCCCGGAGTGATTAATTTTATGAGAAGGAAAGCAAATAAGGTAATAAACCTACAATTTCTATAAGTTAGCTTATAATTCACATCCTGCCAATTTCCAAAAAGAATTTGAAAAAATTAAAACCCAGTTTGCATAAGACCTTCTGGTATCCTTGTTTGCCATTCTAAAAAGGGTGATAAGTAAGTGGATTTTGGTAGAGAATGACACAGGCATAGAATTTTGCAAATGTGAAGTGCTAAATAAATGCAGCATAACGACACATTTTTTGAAGTGAAGATGGATAACAGAGGGGCTTGTTAGATATCAAAGTCAAAGCCTAAATTTGTCAGACTCGGGGCTTAAAAATGTGTTTCACCTGGAAACACACCGGTATGACATATGAAAAAGTAAGAGAAATACTCAATTTTCCATGAGTCCTATCATGGAATAGGAAGAAAGCAATGATAAAGTAGGATATTATGGCCCCTGATTACTACCTCATTCTCTTCTTTCTGACCTGGCTATTGTTTTGCCAGATTGACCTTTCTCAATCCAGGACACATATTTTGTATTCATGAAGCAAGTTTTTACCAAATGGCTACCCTGTGCCAGGTAATCCATATTCTATCCCTGTGGGTCTACTTAATTTCCTTGAACTCCAGTCTTGAAGATGACCTCTCTCCCTTTCTGACACGGAGGGAACACTTGAGAGAAAGAAAAACAGAGCAGGGGTGGACTGTTGTTCTTTCTCTCAAGGTATATAACATAAAGGTAAGGAGTGAGCCAGAATGAAGCGAACTGTTCTTTGTCTGAATCCTGGAACTCCCTTTTTATCAGCCTCCAAAAGGTGATGCATATGGGTGACAGGAGAGGATTATTTGTGAGAATGGGAGGAGAAAAAAATACAGTGATTGCTGGGGTGCTTTGACTGTCCGAAGAGCAGAAAATGGTTGTCTTCATGGCCCACAACTGACCTGTCAGTGAAACTACACCCAGAAGCACGTGGTGGGGTTCCTCAGCCACTTTAAAGCTGGATGCACAGGTTAGCTTCACACCTGAGATACAGTCACTAGAGGGCAAGGTGAGGCAAAAGGGAGGAACAGCAAGTTCTCTTAGCAAGGAACAGGAAGTTGAGAAAAACTGGATGTTGGAACCAGTCCCATATATAGAAGCACATAAAGTTGTGGGAACTGCCTTGGTTTAGGCAGAGACAATGGAAATATTTTTGGTTTTCGGTAGGAAATCTATAGCAATAAATGAGCCAGTTTCAAAAAGATGCAAACATTGCCTGATGTCTTCTATAGTTTGGCTAGGAACTTCAGACAAACTTCTGCAAAATCATGAATAATACGATGACTAAGACAGGAAAATCACATATATTTATTAATCACTGGTAGGCTGTACATATGAATAGTTCCAAGGAAGGGGAAAGAGAGAAACAAAATGGAGAAAAACAAAGGCAGAAAATAAAAATAAAAATCACAATTTCTGGAGTATTCTCGGCTTAGTAAAGTTGTCAGGATTAAGTTTGCTACAAAAGAAATGAGCAGGCAAAGACACCTGGCCCAGGGATGAAGCATACCAGCAAAAAAGCAGGGAAGCATTAAGCTGATGTTGAGCTGATTTATATGTGTTTTTGTATGTGAGATTACAGATTTCTTTATGGGTAGGGAAGATAAGTTCAGCACTAATCTGGGTTTCTTAAGAGTCAGTTTTTTTTTTTTTCTTTTTTAAAGAAGAAAATTATCTCAGAGTTTTAAACATTCTGATTCTCTAATACATGGAAAAGTTGAATTCCCTGAGGATTCACTGTTTATAGCAAAAGGTAAGTTTGGATTTACTTCAGTTATGCACCCCAAGGTCACTGCTAGTTTCCATTTCTCTAACTCCACTGACTTCCCTATAAAATTTTGGGTCTCTTAAAAGTAGGGGAGAATTTTTCTATCCTCTCGTGTCCTGCCAAAGTAGGTGTTCGATGATTTGGCAATAGTGACTAGGCCTGCTCAGACTGTATAAATCCCAATAATACATGTTGAAATTCATGACCAGTGTTTATATTTGAAACAGTAATGCAATTTCAGTTTTGAAATATCATCCTGACTATAAACAGATGAAGGAAATGCTGCCTCTTTTTGTACAAGGCAGGAGGCAATCAGAGATGGCAGAGAATGTGGAATCATGTGGTCACTTTGCAAAGCCACCTACTCCTCACTTCCTCTACCTGCTGTTTCCCTCCCATCAAAAAGATCCATGGGTTCTGCAGTGTAGTAGTTTCAGGAAGAGACAAGCTGATGGAAGAGTAAAACCACAAACATGAGAATAGAAGACCAAATACATGGATTCAAAGAACTTCCCTAACGGGTTCTAAACCAAAAAACCTAAGACTCCTCTCAAGATGGGAAGAGACTCTGAAAGTCATCTAGGCCAAGTAAACTGGGGATAGGTGAAGGAAGAAACATTCCATACACAATTAGAGAATCTAATTTAGTGCTGGTAGGGACTGTCAATACCCACTGTTTACGGAACTATTTACTGAGAAGTTACTATTTTCTTTCCTTCTTCTTCCTCTTTTTTTAATGTTTATCTTTGAGAGAGAGAGAGAGAGAGAGAGAGAGAGAGAGAGAGAGACACAGAGCATGAGCAGGGGAGGGGGAGGGGTAGAGAGAGAGAGAGAGAGAGGGAGACACAGAATCTGAAGCAGGCTCCAGGCTCTCAGCTGTCAGCACAGAGCCTGACATGAGGCTTGAACCTACAAATTGTCAGATCATGCCCTGAGCTGGAGTCGGATGCTTAACTGACTGAGCCACCCAGGCTCCCTGAAAAGTTACTATTTTCTAAGCCCTGTACTGGGTGATGCAAAACCACCTAGTCCAATTCCTTTATATTATAGATGAGAAATCTTGGTGTCTAGTGAGATGAAAAGATTTAACCAAAGATAAGCACGGTTTGTAACAGGACCTAAACTAGACTCTTCACTCTTACTATTCCACCAGTGCCTCTCAGTTCTTTTATGTATAAGACATCTTTAAAAAGCATCTCTGCAGTTTGACAAAGGTCTCTAACATATTGAAATATAAATAACATCTCTTCTAAATGTAGCAGCAGAACTCAGAGAAATATACTCAAACTGTGAAATAGTTTTGGAATTAGTCAAACTAGCCGTTTGACTTTGGGAAGTCACTTGATCCTCCAGGGTTTCAATTCCTGCAAATGTAAACAGAAGAGGTAGGATTATCTCGAACTCAACTGTCCACAGGGGCCAGTCAGTTAACACAAATGCATGAAGAAAGAACCATGTAACACAATAGGTGCAAAGCTGTTTGTAGTACTATCAAATACAGTAGCGACTATTTTTGAAAGCACATTAGAAAAGTATACTGGGACTGTGGACTGGACCAGATCCCCTGAAACTCCTTCCAACTCTTTAGTTTAATGACTCTGAAGAATAATAAGCCTAATCTGCTCATTAAAACATCAGTCATTTACATGTTTCTATTAAGCCAGAAAAATGGCAGTGATACAAATAAGTGAATACAGATTCAAAGATAAACAAGCAGCCATTCAGCCCAAAGCCCATTCTACTCTTTTCCACTAGCCACTAGCCTCCATTACCCTACCAGCCGAACACCAATTAACCTAGTTTGGGCAGTCAACACAGATCATTATGGGGACAGCAGAACTTGCAAAGTGGCATCTAAAATTTCAAGATGAAGTGATAAAACCACTGAGGTTGAACTCAAGGCCCTGAAAGTAGATTTTAACTGGAGACCAAGTTTTGCAGGAAATAAAATTTTCAGTAATTGATCCGTCCATTAGTAAAGTATTTTCTACTCCAATGAATACTTTATTGTATTCAATTTATATCTAAGAGTCAGCCATCCAAAGTAACTTTCCTATACAACACAAATTGTTCTGTATGTTGCTATTTTCTCCTACTCCTTAAATGAATTACAGCTAAGCAGTCATAATCATCCAAAGAGCTTACCATCATAACTTGCTTATTTTTGGTATCAAACCCCCTATGATCTGATTATTTCTAGAGAATAAATAGCTGAACCCTTTAAAAAAGGGGGAGTGAAATAGGGGTGGTCATAGGGTTATTAAATTATTTGCCAGTTTCTGGAACCATAAAAGGGCACAATCACTTTTTTGTAGCTAAAGAGGAAAGACATTTGAAAACTGAGATTTGGATCTGTCAGTGCAATTGGTTTTCAGGAAGCCAATTCCTTCATTAATTCCTGGTAAATTCCTTAATTTACCAGTACAACACAATACAACGTAACTCCTTATTTATAGATGAAGGTTGGAAAATTAAGGTGGCCTTTCTTTCTTTCTTGTGCTGCCACATGGTTAAAATCAGCATGACTATACCCAATAAGCAGTTCTTCTATATTTAGCTCAGGCTAGCCCCCCGCCCACCACCACTAAAACCAAACTTAAAAAAACAACAACAACAAAAAAAAAAAAACACCTGGAAATATTTGAAATTCTACAAATAAACATAATATACTAAGAAAATTCTTAAGGATGTCCAAATGCACACTTAATTCCATAGGAATGTTAAGGGTCTGAGACAATTCCTTTTAATATGATAATCAGTTATAAATTTTGAACAGCAAAGAGCTAATTTTTTAGTACTACACCAAACATAAAGATTTGGGTTCAACTGTTCTGGGTGTCAGATCTTCCATAAAACCACCATGCTACAGCTAAACAAAGGCTCTTTGGCTGGCCCAAAAGGAGGGAATGAACAAATTTGAAAAACATCTTTATTCCCCAAGAAAATTTTTTAAAATGTCTAAAAGTGCCAGGAGAGCTGTCTCAGTGTGACTGTGGGCAGCTTTCCAAAGTCCCTCTGCTTCTCTAAGTATGAGTCATAGGGAGAGGAGAGAGAGCATCTTGGCAAAGATACAGCCTTTCCTCTTTGGTTCCACCTTCCCGCCCCCTTTTATTCAAAAAACAAAACAACAACAACAAAAAAAACCCTTTGATGGATAATAGTTAAATAGAATCCAGACAGGCTTAACTGAAGAAGTTTGAACCCCAGAGAGGCAAAATATCATTGCAGAAGTCTCTATTGTTTGCATTGTGAGCCACAGACGCAGGGAAGGATCTTCTGCATCCTAAAAAGGGCTGGACCCATTGATCATGTGTCAGATCGTGGCTGTGCTTTGTAGGAGAGGAGAGAGAAATGAACTATGAAAATACCTCCCCTTCCCTAGCTTCAGAAACATCATTAGCTCATATGCTGGACAATTACAGCAAGCTGGAAGGGGCAGTAGCTCGTCCTTTATGAGTGCACATTAAGTGGATTTCAACCGCAACAGCTGTAGGCTATCCATCCATCTGTACATGAAGGCGCAGCCTTCAATGAACAGGTACGATTTTTCCTTTGCTAATTTTAGGCAAAAAAGCAAGAGAGCTAGTTAATTTAAACAATAAAAATAAAAACAGAATACCGAAGGAAAAGCTGAATGCTCAACTAGAGAGAGAAGAGCTCTACTCTGGCACTGGCATGTGCTCATTTGTCAACCTACTATGAACCGAGATGTTATGCTGGGCACTAAGGGAAAGAGATAAACACACATACTCCTTGCCTCCAATTAGCTAGACCAGGAGTATCAAAACACAAGTATTTTGTGAGCTTCTGAAACAAGCTTAGAAGGTTAATTCATTACCATCAATGAAAGTCCTCATTTACTTTTATTTTGTAATGCCCAGGTAAAGAAATTTTTAAAAATTGGCTCTCAATAGGAAAATGAATCCAACTTTCCTCTCTTCTTCTTAGTATGTCTTTTCTTACTTATTTGCTTTCTTTGGACATAATTAAGAAATAAAATGTTACAGACAAAAATAAAGCTGTAACCTCCTCCTGCCGCTTTCTGAGGAGGAACGTTGGTGTCCATCATGCTCATACATGTTTTTATACCTTTATCATCTAGGGATGCATCCAATTTAAGGTACATGTATCTGCCATTTAACTCTGCATTCAAGGCCTGTCTGATAGAGAACTGACCCAAACCACAGTAATAAATATGTGCTTCTCCAGGGGCAGAAGAGTAAGGACAGAAGTGACAAAATTATGGCTATCTCAGATAGGAGGGGGATCACTTGCCACTGTCACCGTGGAAATTAATCAGCACTGCTGCCAGAAAAATCCCTGACAAGGTGATTGCTCTGTATTTGACTGGAACGCAGCCCTGACTCACTGACTTGGTTAAATTAACCTGAGAATCAGTTTTATCATCTATGAAATAGAGGTGAAAAATACCTTTATCATTGGGTTATTGTGAAAATCAAAGGAGAATTAGGTAAGTATGTTAACAACTTTTAATCCTCTTTGGAACCAAAGAGAGTATAAATATGCAAAAAATGATAATATATACAAAATGCATGTATGCAAGAAACGATCATAGTATCATTGTTATGGTTTACTTCATATAGAACTTGATGGCATTCTGTCCGGTACTGCTTACTAATTTCTGTGTTTATCTTTCCTAAGACTAAGCCCTGTGGTGTAACTGCTCTTGGTAGCAGAGTAGCAGTTAAGATCTACAATTTGGCATCAGGTAGACCTCATTCCTACTTTATAACCCCCAGGAAACGGACTCTAATCCTGAGGATGCTAACCTGTAAAATATGAGTAAAAGTTGTACCCACCTCACATGGCACAATCTGATTGCTCTGAGCATTAAGGAGATAAGACATGTAAACTCCTAAATACATGGCTAGCACACAGCACTTTCAGACAAGCTGGACAGAGCAGCTGACAGCACCCATGTGCAAAAGCCCACTGAGTTAAATGTGAGCTCTTATGACTATTCCCTTCACATGGGATGTGACTGCAAAGTGCTAGACACACACAAGCAGCAAATACTTGACTGTCATCAGCCAACTGGGAAGAGTAGGAAGGACAGGGTAAGAGGGTGAAGCATCCCATGTGCCCCATTCCTCTATAGACAATCTCAAATGAGGAGCTGGAAGGTGAACCAGAGGGGACAACAGAGAGGCTTTTCACAATCACAAAGGCCCAAAGCCAACCAGTACAGGGGTGTGCCAGTCAGTCTGATGACTGGTAGTAGGGTTTCTGATCTTATTTATGATAGAAAAAGGTCCAGGCAGGGAGATGGGAGTCAGGAGGTGACCTAATAAGGAGTTAGTTTACCCATTCCTGCTCTTCTGCCCTTGGACTGGTTTTCACAAGTTTGGCAAGGCAGAGTTACAACGCAACAGAGTTTATGCCTTGAGTCTTCTGTCGGTTCAATGCCCAGCAGCCTCTGGCTGGAGTCAACAACCAAGGAGTGTGAATACCTACTGAAGACAAATTGAACCACTCAAAAGAGAAGCTGCCAAGCACTGCTCATGGCTCTGATCTATGCTTGGGACAGAATCTCAGAGGAAGGAAATAAGTATCTATATGGGACATACCACCCATCCAAGCCCAGGAAGTAAAGGAAAAAAGCAACAAAGGCAATGCATTTGCTGCTGAGTAAGCTGCTGTAATCTGTGCCAGCCCCAACCCCCTGCAGCCATGAGCCCTCTTTTCCTTGTCTTATCCACCAGTGGTAACCTAAAAGGACTTTAAGACTGAAAGCTCCCATTCCTGCCCCCAACCCAGATGGATCCATTAGCCCTTTCACAACCTGGAAAAAGTGTTTGATGGCACCCACATGATAGCAAAAGGGCCAGAGTTAACCTTTTTTCAAGTTAAAAAATATTGTGAATATAGCTAATCACTAATAACTGGGTTTTAGGATCCTATGTTAAGGTAGGCTCAAAAATGAGACAGAGCTGTTGCTATGGTGACCACAGTATTTGATAATCTCTAGGATTTTCCATTAATCCCGTGCAAGTATAGAAAAGTCTAATTTATTAGCCACACTTGTACTAACTATATCTTTAGGAATGAATGCTTATAAAAAAGGGTGCAACATACTGAGAAACGTGATTTTTCTGGAATATTTAGATCTCAAAAAAAAAAAAAATCACACTGAAGGGAAGCTTCCTTTTCCCGGATCCTCATCTAACTGTGAGAATGATGAGGAGGATGAAAATAAGTAACAGCATTGTTAATTAAAAAGTACTGAACACTTCCTATCTGCATTATCTTAAGTACTTTATATACACTTTTTTGTTTTTACAGAGTAGGAAACTGAAAACTAAAAAGGATACAAATCGAGCCTAAGAGCTTGCAATCAAGCCAACCCAGGTGGTTTTTTATTTTTACTACAGTGTTTGAATAAAACTACTAGTTGCTGTCAAGCATCAGTAGTTTCCTTTAGACAGTCTGCTTTATAAGAAATGTGTCACCCTGAACACTAGGATTACACTTGGCACGGCAGGATGTTCATGTTATGAGGGGAACATGGAAGTGAGGACAGCAGGTTCTCATGTAGGGGAGGCTGACAGTGCTATTTTGTTGGATGATGTCCCCATCCTGCACCCAGCACCAAGAATCCACAGGTCTTTTCTCTTGGGGTGTTCAGTTTCCCCAGAGATGACTCACAGGCTCCTCCTTGAGAGGGATAACAGTCCTTGCATCTCCAAGTCCAGAGTCCTTCTGGTTCAATCTCTCCAGAAAGAAAAGTCTTCTACTAGGTTTGGAGAGAAACACTCTGGTATTTCGTTACTTCTTATGAAAACTTCCAATCAGTCCTCCTCTCCTACTACTTTATCTTTGTGATCTAGGGTCCTATGGTATGTATGCTCTTGCTGACAAATTTCTTCTCTTGCCAGCTTCAGCGGTAGCTTTCTCTTTCTGCTAAATGTGTTACCGCTTGTCCATCCATTTTCTAGCTTTCAAAATTTTGTTCCTGTTGTCTCCTCTTCTGTTCTCTTTATTTTGTAGTTTTTGTCTTTTCTTTTTTTTACCTTTTATTGTCATTTTTGTGGAGGTTTTACAAGGGAATGGAGATAAGAACGTATGTTCAATCTGTCCTGCTTAATCAGAAGGCGTTTATAAGCAGTTGATCTCTGTGAACTAATCAATGGAATGTACTTGAAAGCAATGATGTAAAGAAAATGGACTTCAAACATTCAAATGTATTTCAACAGTAATATCCTCTGTTTAAAAAAGAAGAACACAACTAGAGGAAGACATTTAACCCTCTGGATATCCATTTCAGTAAATTACAAAACAAAAGGTTAGATCAGAGAACGGTCCTTAATAACCCTTTTAACTCTAAAATTCTTCAACGAAGGCCCAAAATAAATCACAGTGTTATAATTTGAATTATTTATTCAACCTAGAAAATTGTATTGAAAACATCTGGAGGTTGCCTGGGTGGCTCAGTCACTTAAGCATCTGACTTCAGCTCAGGTCATGATCTCACAGTTTGTGGGTTCGAGCCCCGCATCAGGCTCTGTACAGACAGCTCCGAGCCTGGAGCCTGCTTTGGATTCTGTGTCTTCCTCTCCCTCAGCCCCTCCGCCCCCCCTGCTCAAAAAAAAATAAATAAATAAATAAATATGTGTACATATATTAAAAGCCTAGTACATGGATGGTATGCTAAGTGTTGAAAACATTAAGACATAGTCCCTGAAGATACACGCAAATGACATATCGGATAAAGGGTTAATATCCAAAATCTATAACGAACTTGTCAAACTCAACACCCAAAAAAAAAATAATCCAGTGAAGAGATGGGCAGAAGACATGAACACTTTTCCAAAGAAGACATCCAGATGGCTAAACAAACACATGAAAAGATGCTCAACATCACTCATCATCAGGGAAATACAAATCAAAACCGCAATGAGATACCGCCTCACACCGGTCAGAATGGTGAAATAAACAACTCAGGAAATAACACATGTTGGTGAGGATGTAGAGAAAGGGGAGCCCTTTTGCACTGTTGGTGGGAATGCAAAATGATGCAGCCATCCTGGAAAACAGTATGGAGATTCCTCAAAAAGTTAAAAGTAGAACTACCCTATGACCCAGCAATTGCACTACTAGGTATTTATCTAAAGGATACAAAAATGCTGATTCAAAGGGGTACATGCCCCCCAATGTTTATAGCAGCACAATCAACAACAGCCAAATTATGGAAAGAGCCCAAATGTCCATCAACTGATGAATGGATAATGAAGATATGGTATGTGTATATATGTGTAAATATAAGCGTGTGTGTGTGTGTGTGTGTATACACACACACACACACACACACACACACACATATGAACAATGAAATATTACTCGGTGATCAAAAAGAGTGAAATCTTGCCATTTGCAACCACAAGGATGCAACCACAAGCATTATGTTAAGTGAATATAAGTCAAACAGAGAAATACAAATATATGACTTCACTCATGTGGAATTTAAGAAACACAACAGAGGAACATAGGTGAAGAGAATGAAAAAAAAATAATAAAATAAAATAAAATAATAAAATAAAATAAAATAAAATAAAATAAAAACAGAGAGGGAGGCAAACCATAAGAGACTCTTAAATATTGAGAACTGAGGGTTGATGGAGGCAAGATTGGTGGGGGGATGGGCTAAATGCGTGATGGGCATCAAGGCCACTTGGGATGAGCACAAGATGATGAACCATTAAATTCTACTTATGAAGCCAATACTATACTCTATGTTAATAACTTGAACCAAAAAAAAAAAAAAAAAGAAAGAAAGAAAGAAAGAAAGAAAGAAAGAAAAAAAAAAAAGAAAAAAACATGGTCCCTAAATTGTATTATTTCCTCTTTTTTCTGGGAAAAAAAAAAAAGGATAATCACATCTAACAACATTATTCAGGATTTCTTGAGAAATGGAAACTAGTTTTGGCAAATTCTCTTTTAAGAAAGTAGGAAATTATGTAATATTGTAACAGTGTCTTAAAAGATGAAACTTTAGCCATATTCATAGAACTTTCTCTTTTCTGACGATTTTTTTTTTTAATAAGTGTTTTATCTATTATGTAAAGGGTCAAGAAGCTAGGGGAATGGATCTCACAAAATTGTGAAACCAGTACAACAGAATTGCCTAATTAGGTTGAAGTCCAGCAGAGCACCAAGGCATTTATGTGTTAACTTCTTTTTTTTTTCTTTTTTACATTTATTTACTTTTGAGAGACAGAGAGGCAGACTGCAAGTGGGGGAGGGGAAGAGACAGAGGGAGATACAGAATCCAAAGCAGGCTCCGAGCTGACAGCACAGAGCCCGACGCGGGGCTCGAACTCACAAACTGTGAGATCATGACCGTGAGCCCAAGCTGGACGCTTAACCGACTGAGCCACCCAGGCGCCCCCTTATGTGTCAACTTCTTACAGCAGGTTACCATAAGCCTTGAGAAATCAGGGAGTACATCATGCCATATAGACATAGTCATCTATTTATCAGAAGAGAGGAAAAAAGAAAGGGAACAAGGGAAAGAGAGATACAATAACCACCCCTACTTACTGTCCTTAGGGTTAAAACAAAGTTAACACCATTTCCCCCAGTCCTGGAATTCTATACATGGACCCCTTTACTTTATATTGAAAGGACAGCCACAGTCTAAAAGACAGAAAAATGTCAGAAAATTTAATGAATACAGTGCCACATTAGAACAAGGAATAAGGACCTCTTCCTTTGCATATGTGGAGAAACACTGGCATTAGGACACAATACAGCACATAAAGCACCTGCTTCCTCGAGTATATACACTGAACTTTTCATTCTTTATAAATGCCACATAGGATGTGACATTACACACAAGCCATGTCACCCATTCAAGGGATAATAAAAACTCAAATGGTTGGGCTAAAAATTATACTTCAGTGAATTCAGGTCATTCAAAAATCAGGACTGTTTCCTATGTTTAATAATCTGTTGGGTTTCTGGTTACCACTGTCCTTTGCTTTAGAAAAGGGCCTGCCTCCAAGAAATGTGAATGTCATTTTTATTCACTGAATCAAATAAATATGCAAGATTTAGTAGCTCTGTAAAGAAGAGCTTATCTTTCACACCTATAATGTAACATATTTATTGATATGCATTCAACATACACATATACATCTGAATAAGGATGGCAGTCGTGGACAAAAGGCTTAAGGCCTATATATTAGGTCAGTACCTATCTGTCCCTGATATTACACTCATCGAGTAATATTACTTTACTACTGCCCAGGGCCATGCCTCGATAATTCTTCTCTCTGTAGGCACTCAACATGAAAACACCTACATGGTGTATTCAATGATAAAATAGTGCCCAACATTTCTGAACTCTTATGTTTTTCCAGTCACTCTCTTCACTGCTTTCTAAAAATTATTTCATTCATGATCAGAACAACTCTATGTAAGGTAAGTATTTTATTATCTCCATTTTACAGATAAGGAACATCTGAGTTAGAACAAAAGAGTTAGATAGCTTCCCTAAGGTCACAGAGCTAGGATTTAAACCCAGACAGTCTGACTCCAGAGCTCTTGACCACTCGTTTATACTGCCTGTTACTATAATCAGGTGATTGTATTTGTGTTTTAATTTTGTGACAACACTTTATTTTTTTAAGTAAGCTCTATACCCAACGTGGGGCTTCAACTCAGGACCCCGAGATCAAGAGTTACATGCTCCAATGACTGAGTTAGCCAGGCACCCCTAATCAGGTAGATTTGAAAAATTTTTTAAAATTATTATGTTTATTTTGAGAGAGAGAGAGAGAGAGAGAGAGAGAGAGAGAGCAAGCGAGCAGTGGAGAGGCAGAGGGAGAGGGAGACAGAAACTGAAGCAGGCTCTGAGCTGTCAGCACAGAGCCTAACCCGGGGCTCAAACCCACAAACCATGAGATCCATGACCTGAGCCGAAGTCAGATGCTCAACTGACTGAGTCACCCAGGCACCCCAATCAGGTAGATTTTAAAGACAAAATTTCTGTTAACTTTCTACCAAAAAAACTGGGACTTCTTAATGTTCTAATCAGGGCATCAATAACAATACAGAAGGTGCTATTCCAGTTAAGACTACCCCCTAGAAAAAGGAGCTTTTGGCCAGAAAATTTGTCATTTTCAGAAATTAGAGATAAAATAATTTGGTTTGAATCATACTGAAAGTCATTGTCCTTTCTCTCCTGATCCTGGAATGCGATATTATAACTAGATGTTTAGCAAGCGACCTCAGCCCTCAGCCCTAGAATTTCCACTATTATTCACTAATGACAATCAAATGGCACCATTTGCTATCACATCTCCTTAATGACCATAATGCACCTAATGATATCACAGACAACTATATCTGTGTATACCTGACATATTCCATGCATAATGGAATTATGTGTTTCATTCCTATGCATGTTTATATATATATACTCACATATAAGAAAATGCTATCACATGGAATAATATATACCTTATACCTAAACACAGCAACAGCCTTTCCAAAAGTTTAAAAACCTAAAGGTATTAATAAATGAATAGTTAAAATTTAAGGGGAGGGGTAGGTAGAGATTTAAAATAAAATTTAAGAGGAGAAAAGACCCATGCTGACTCAGTGGCAAGGCATCCCATTGAAAGAATATTGTAGAGCTGTTAAGGGACGCTTCAACTTATCCATTCAACCCCTTTACTTTCCTCATTATAAAAAAGTGAGCTTAGAATGATCAGGCAAACTTGGCAAAGAGCTCTTTGACAATTTCATTATGTAAATTATATTAACTGAGCCTTCATGTATTGCCCTCTCTCTTTTTTCCCAGCTATCCAAAGTCATTTGGCATTGTAGTGGGTGTGACTGCAGAACTATATGGATGAGGCAAAGTGGAAGCAGTTCAGAAAGAAGCCTCACTGAGAAGGGGGAATTATTCCATGTGCCCTGATTTTGACATTTGCCTAAGTGATCCTCAAAACAATGAGCCTGTGACAGTACTCATTTTCTCATAAAATGCCCATCAATTTGGTACTCAGTGCCTCTATGCTGACTCATGCTCTGTTATTAGATCTCAAGAACAAGAAGAAAACATTAAGAGACTCCTTGAAGTCTAATGCCCTCATCCATTGATCATCAGAGGATAATACTATTCCTACAAGATGCTATTGTATGTCTTGTACAGAATAATCAGGCCATTCTTGGTAACCTCAGGATTTAAGGCAGGCTCTAAGATTATTTCCTAAAGAAATACAAATATAAGTACAATAGATAAGTATCACAGATGTGTAACTATATGTCATTTACATACCACCAACAGGAAGGAAACCCAACCACCATAAGGTATACCACATATATAAACCTTGAGCTTTGACTCTTTACCCAACAACACTTCCTTATATCATTGCACTGTTTTTTCGTGGAATTTGTATATAGCTGTACCCTATTACAAATAGGTACATACCTTTGGGAAAATCTTTTATTCCTTCTCTCTTATAGTTTCCAACTCAGTAAATTACAATATTTTGAACAACTCGCTCAAATAGACTATGAGTCTATATATAACCCTGCCTTTGGAAGACCACAAATGCTTATAATATTTTTTCTCCCTACCTGAAAATGACTACAGATTTTTTTTCCTCCTGGCTAATCAATAAGTCTTTCTCTTCTCTCACCATGGGCCACTAGAGAAAAACTGACCACTGTGTCTGCTACATTTACCCACAAACCTGAATCAACTGAATCTGGTCTGGTGGTAGTTCTATTGCTCCCATGGAGATTCATGTGCACAGGTTTTATGGCTAGTGTGTTTCATTAAGACCAAAATTTCATATTCCAGGCCTGGTGGGGACAAAATAAGAATCAGACTTTTATGACACTTCAAATACAGTAGTATTTAAATCTTGTTAGTATTAATTCAGTGTAGTTTAAGGTAGTGGTGGTAAAGAGAAGAGATTTTAGAAATGACCGTCTCAGTTAAGATGGAATTTGGTGATTAATTAGAGTAGCAGAATGCCCTGCTTATTCACCCAAGGATCTGGTCTATAAGAAAGAAGGTCAGAGACTTGGAAAGTGACTACGTTCTCTGATTTTTGTTTTTAGAGGCTTATCAAGTAAAGGGAAACAATACATTTAGTGCTTTCTAGGATCAAGACTGAGTAAGAACCATTTTGTTTTCATGATTTCAATGGCCAAAAAGACTTGGGGTAGAAATGTAGGTAACAAAATAGCTTAGATGCAGGTTAACTACTGAATCTACATCTCTAGCCCAAATATGGCCCATGGCTGCAGACCCATATATTCAACTGCTTCCTAGACATCTCCATTTGGACCCCACACACGTTCTTCACACACACCATATTCACAACTAAGCATATCTACTGTATCTCCCTCCTTCAACTATGGTTTAATCTTTCTGTATTCTTGATCTTTAATGACCTAAGATCACTAAAATCACCCAAATTCCATGATCTGAATTCTACTACCAGACCTCTTGAATATCTCAGCCTCTGTTCTAGTTCCTCTGTTCTAGTTCCTCAGTGGCTTCTTTACAAGCTTGAGTTTGAAAGCCCCCTCCCCCCTTTTTAAGTGTAAGAAACTATCTTTTCTGATAAAAATGCAGTAATTTAAATGTAAATTTAATCAGTATAGAAAAGTACAGAGAAGTAAAAATCATCTGAATTCTTACCACCAAGAGCTAGTGTTCCACTACTGATTTAACTAATTCTCTAGTCATTTACCTAATCTCCTCAGAATGGGCATATTTCACTATTATAAACAAAAACAGCTCATTTTCTTGACCTACGTACAAATTTCTCCTTAGGATAAATTCTTCCCAAAAGTACCAATTTAAGTTCCTACCAGAGTTGGTTGAGAATGTCTGTTGCTATGAGAATGAATAGTGGTCCCTTTTAATCATCCTCATTACTGACAGGTAAAAACTATTTCATATGTTATTTACTTGCATATTCTATTTAGTAGCAAGGCTGAACAGTTTTCCATATGCTTACTGGGCATTTGTCTTCCTTGTTTCTAGAACTGCCTTTGTAGTTTTTGTTTGTTTATCACTTATAGTTTAGAATGCATTATTTATTAAGGTTATTAACAAATTATTCATGTTTTAATTACTCTTTCTTATTTTTTTGCATCATGTTAATTAGATTAAGAAACTCTGCCTATATTTTACTTTTTAAATTTTCTTATGGACAAATTTGTTGTCCTTTATTGCATGATTCTTGACATTTATGTCATGTTCAAAAAGGTCTACATGTGTCAAGATTACAAGAGCATTTGCCTATTGTATTTTCACATAGTAAGATGGTTTCAGTTTTTAAACTTAAATCTTTAGTCACTTGGAATTTATTCTAGTATGAGAATATAAGAATACCTAAAGAGTATCTTCCTATTATGTATTTCTTAAGTTATATGTCCAGTCTTTCAGGCATTGATTGTTGCTTTCCCTACTATTTCTCAGAAATCTATCTGCTGATTCCTAATTTTAAGATAATCACACATAGGTTTTTGACTGCTGTGTTCTAAATCAAACAAGGCTCTAGTTACAACATATTTCATAGAGAGAAAAGTTTACCACAGTATAATTACAAAGGGCAGAGGGCATCTCCTGCTCCTTATCTTACAAACTTTAAAAAAAAAACAAAACCTATTTATCTTTTTGTGCTAAAAACAGTACAGAGATAAAATGGATGGCCATTGAGACAGCATGTAAATTCACTACATAATGAAATAAGTATCAGATATAAAAGAATCTAGTCTTAACAGTGAAGCAGTCAAGTAGTCAAAACGTTATTACAAGTAATTAGGTGGTTCAAAATATACACGGAGCCAGTGTTTCCAGGGCAACTAAACACCAAGTTTCCTACTACTTTCTACAATAATTAAATCATTTACATTTAAGTGGCACCTTCCCCATGCTTCTGAATATTGCTACCCCTGTGTGATTAAAATGCTGATCAGGAAACTGTAATTAAAAAAAAATATATATATATATATATATGCAGCTGCTATACACTCATGGAAAAAAAAAGCCCAAAACTATTGGTACATTCTGGATGCTGTACTACATTTTTGTACTAGATTATGAAAGCATAATTAACAGTAGAAAAACTGGAAAAAAAACCTTTTCAGCAGCAATAGCTCTGATCCTCATATAGTATTTATGAGTATCAAGAGAGAACTGCTGACATGTAGTATCTCTATCATGAAGCAAAACAAAGATGAGTCGTAAAATTATCCACAATTTCATTCTTGTCCATTGCCCATTACCCTGCACTCCGCCACAGCCTTAAGATCAGTATAACATAGATTTCATTTGTAGGCCAATTCCAGTCTGTTGGCAGTGGTCAGTATATTGTTGCATTGAGGATTCTAAGGCTGAGTCACAACAGCTGAAATGTGTCCATGATCAAGTAGACAGGAGTAGACAACAATTGGGGTGGTACAAATATAAGTTATCTGCCATACCTATAAAAACACCAATCTCCTCTGCCCCTAAAATCTGTCCATTCAGCAAGTTCCAACATATACACCCATGCACACTACACTAACTTCCATTTGGGAAAAATGGTATGGCATAGTGGCAAAAAAATTGGGCTTTAAACTCTTACAGCCTAGGTTTGACATCATGGCCAGCTACTTCCTAGCTGGTGTGGGATTTTAGGTAAGATACTTAATTTTTTCTGATTCCTGATGTCCTTGCCTACAACGTAAGGAAAATAAAAGGTCCACTGAAAAGGTTTTATGGCAACTCAATCAGTAACACATGATAATATGGTCAGCACTCAAAGGAGGGCTGTTGCTGTTGATATTATCATCCCTATGAAGTGCTGTTTTGTGGGGCCTGTTACTTTGTAGCATCCTCTCACCCCCCAATCAAAAAAACAACCACACCCATAAACAAACCCAGAAAAAGCATTTCAAAGTTCAGCACTTAACAACTCAGCAAACAGTAAATACTCACTAGATACCAGGCTCTGCTGAATGCTGGAGATACAAAGATAAATAAGACAAAGCCACCCCTGGATTGCTGTTGTACACTCCATTAGAAGGCAACCAAGTACTACATGCAAACTTCTTCATTCTAGTGAACATTAATGAACTAATTCTCCATAAGGATCGAGGGTAATAAAATCAAGTGGATGGAAGAAAAGGAGAAGAGCGCTCCATCTTGCTGATGGAAGGGAGAATGTACACTTCACAGGAATTATCCCAGGAATGCCTGCCTCTCATAAGCTATGCGATGGTGAATTCTGTGTCAACTTGGTTGGGCCACAGGGTATTCGGATATTTGGTTAACATGATTTTGATATGCCTGTGGAGGTGTTTCTGAATGACACAAACACTTGAAAAATAAACAGATTGTCCTCCTCAGTGTGTGGGGGTCTTATTCAATCGTTCAAGTCCTGAAAAGAACAAAAATGGCTAAGAGAAGACTCTCTTTATCTGTCTTTGAGCTGGCACATCAGTCTTTTCTCGCCTTTCACTCAGACTGGAATTAAACCATTGGCTCTCTTGGGTCTCCAGCTTGCTGACTCACCCTGCAGATCGTGTCACTTCCGAGCCTCTACAACCACATGAGCCAACTCCTTACAATAAAACAATCTAATAAAACAATCTCTCGGGGTGCCTGGGTGGCTCAGTTGGTTAAGAGTCTGACTTCGGCTCAGGTCATGATCTCACAGTTTTTGAGTTCAAGCCCCGTATCAGGCTCTGCACTGATAGTACAGAGCCTGCTTTGCATCCTCTGTCTCACCCTCTATGCCCCTTCCCAGCTTGCCTGTGCTCTCTCTCAAAAATAAACAAACATAAACCCAACAATCTCTCAATCTCTATGTGATAGGATATAAATAATATAAAGGTATTATATTAAACAGAATCAATAAGAGACACACACACACACACACAGTATAAAATGGATGAACCATGAAGACATTTTTATGTGTGTGTGTATCTATTGGTTCTGTTTTCTCTGGAGAACACAGACTAATATAACCTGTAAGTACTGAATGAAACCCCTATTTGATTCAATAATTTTCATGACTGGGTTCACTACATTACCCCACACACACTCCCCCAAAAAACACAGGTAAGGTTTATTCCTATTGCCAACAAGGTTGCCATGTTTCATGGTATGAGAGGCACTCTGGTTTTAATACCTGTTAAAGCATTTGTCCTTGATCATCTCCTAGGGCTTTTCTGTATTCGTAACACAGCGAATTAAAGAACATTAGATCATAAGGTATTTGAGGCAGGCGCTCTTCAATATTTGTGCACAGTATCCAGTTTTGTGCATATTAGGAACATAAATTCAAAACAGATCAGTTATCTAAACATAAGACCTAAACCCATGAAACTCTTAGAAGAAAACACGGGGCAAATCTTCAGGACACTGGATTTAGCAATGGATTCTTACATAAGACACTAAAAGCATAAACAACAAAAGAAAAATTAGATAAACTGGAATTCATCAAAAGCAAATTTTGTGCATTATCGGGCATTACCAAAAGGCAAAAAAACAACTTTCAGAGTAGGAGGAAATGCTTACAAATCATATATTGATAAGGGTCTAGTATTGAGAATACATAAAGAAACTAAGACACAATGGAGAAGCAAGTAGGTAGTAGGCTTAGAGAAGGAAATAAAGAAAAACATGGAAGAGCAATTAGACTGTGAAGAGGGCACAGACATGAAATTCGGAGCACCTTTATGAGGCGAACTATAAAAAATGCTTAAGAAAACAACAAGATTTCATGGAAGAGTTGCAGATACTCATTTATTTAGCAGGCAATTATTGAACATTTATTGCATGTAGGATACTTTTTTTTTTTAATTTTTTTTTTAACGTTTATTTATTTTTGAGACAGAGAGAGATAGAGCATGAATGGGGGAGGGTCAGAGAGAGAGGGAGACACAGAATCTGAAACAGGCTCCAGGCTCTGAGCAGTCAGCACAGAGCCCAATGCGGGGCTCAAACTCACGGACCGCGAGATCGTGACCTGAGCCGAAGTCAGACGTTTAACCGACTGAGCCACCCAGGCGCCCCTATAGGATACTTTTTAAGGCCTTTTGCTAATTATGATTTTATTAGACATGGTTTACTCAAAATGTAGACAATCCCATCATTTGATATTTTCACAAAGCTAGGCCACATGTGACCAATGTAACCTGAGTGATGCAAACTAAGTGCTACCAGTGTGCAAGTCAGGGGGTTACTGCTGGATGGAAGGATCTGAAATGGGATCATGGAGTCTGGACCCTTAATATCTGGAAGACTTTTAAAGGGAAAGGAATGAATTCCCAGGGCAAGAGCATGGCCCTTACAAAGGAAACACAATTAATACTTGTTAAGCAAGTATTAATATAAACTGAATGAGCCAGAAAAGATAATTCCATAAATGTAGGCTTTTTGTTAGGCATTAGTGATACCAGGCTGGAAAATTAGGTTGGAACCAAATTATATAAACAGTCTGATCTATCTTTGAAATATGTAGCATCAAGAACAGGATTGAGCCATAAGGGGTGGGGAGGTTGGATAAACATTTTATTTCTCTTATAACTTCTAATCTAGTAAATGACAGTGGACCTACTGATGAATGTCAGAACATCTGAGTCACATAGTTTTATCACCTCAGTAAACAAAGTTTATTTTGATAGATGTCTTCTCAAAGAGTTATAAAATAGGTGGCTGATAATGTCCACATTTTTATTTTACCACTGGGAATTGTAAATCCAAGGAGCCATACATATAACTTGTAAAATACAAGCAATATCTAGTGTCTTAATTTTAAAAAGGAGCTTGGTTCTGTTAGGAAAACCAAGAATATGACTTCAAGTAGATCTACGACATTAATGAATTTAACTAAGGTCAATACCTTATTTTAAGACAATGATTAAAACTTTGAAATGAAAGCAGGATTCTGATTTGAAATCTGTTAATGATATTTTCTCTTCTTTGAAGATTTGCTGTATACAAAATTTGCATATGGACACCAGAAAGAAAAACAGAAAACAGGTTGGAGCTTGACATAGGATTATATTCTGTAGGAGAGAGAAGGGGAAGATACAAGAATATAGAGGGAGAAATAATAGGCCTTGCTGTAGTAGATAAAGAAATAAACCAAAGATGTTAGACTTTTTCAAGTAAGTCATGAAGAACAATAGAAAGGGGTGACAATTTGAGAGAATACATGTATATACCTATGCGTCAATTCCCTTAGTTTCACTGAACTGAAAAGATACTGGGTCTAGCAAATCAGATATCTGCAATGCTTCCTCTTATTTCTAAGACCCACACTTTTCTTGTCTGATGTACTCCTAATGTGTCAAGGAAGGGAGAATCTCTATCAGCTTCCCTCAAGGACCACTAGTACAGTATATACACAACTGCCTCAAATCCTAACCTTTCCCAAGGCCTGGATTTGAATGGAGGTGGCGGTCCCCAAAGTGGCACCATGTGTTTTTTCATCTTCTATGTATCTGCTGCTGACTGGGTTCATAGTTATAGGCAGAGAAATGACAAGGAAAATGTTATTGAGAAGCAGCAATTGAGAAGGAACCAGGAATGTGCTATGTGTTACCATTATGTTCATGAACCTTTCTTCATAGTAAAAAAGTGCTGAGTTTTATGGCAAAAGGGACCCCAAACCTTCCCAAACTCTGGCTCAGAGCTCTAGGGAAAGCCATCAAGAAAGCAGTACCCCTGTGTACATCGAGAAAGCTTTTAACCTTTCCAGAACATTCCGACATGTATGAGCTAAGTGATTTCTATGTAACTTTCCACCTTTATTTTAAAGATGAGAAAACTGAGGTCAGCAAGGCTAAGTGACCTGACCAGGATCAGACTATAATCATTTTCAAGAAGCACATCGAACTTCCAATTCCAGTCTAGGGCTTACTGCCAACCACATTACTTCTCTATTCTGTTTCACAATGAAATTTATTTGAAATGTCTAAAAAATTTATCCTTACTTGTTAAATGAGTTCAAACAATGTACAGACAAAAGAAGACAAAGTGTCAGAATTAAAAATGACGTTAATTTGCTACAGACTTCAATCCATCACTCATTTAACAGATATTTATTGAGAGTCAGCTATGTTCCAGGCATGGATTAAGCACTAGGAATACAAAATGAGATAAGATATAATCATTATCCTCAAAAAATTCACCTTAGATCGGTGGTTCTCTAGAAATGCATTTTGTTTGAAGTCAAAAATACCTACAGTGAAAACCCAATTTTCTGTTGCCAAATATGCAGATATCAAAACAAATTAAAAACAATCTGTACTATCTTGCAGTAATAAGATATCAAGATTTTTAAAAACAATGTGTGTTCAGATGCTGCTTTCTAAATAAATATCTTGGTGAACTATGTCAATCACTATAAAATACTTGGCCAGAAAGGTTTGACATGAGAGTCCAAATGATTACTATCTAAAAAGAAAAGTAATATTTAGAAAGAGAGAGAGAGAGAAAGGCAGGGAGAAATCTAGAGGCATTAAAAACTACTTTCACAGTGACTCCCAACCTCAAAAGCAGCTTCAGTACTTTTCCTACTTGGTTCCAAATCTATATTGTATCCAGAGACTTGAAATTAACTTTTGTTTTTATGGCAGAGAAAGACCACATTAAAAAAAAAGAATCAAAAAGCCAACTCCTTAAAATATGGTAATTTATAGAATCATAAACATGACAAACTTATCATAGGACTATACCCACAACATAACCTTACTCTCAAAATCATTTTCTTCTGATCGTCGAAAAGCCCGGAAGCTTATGGACCTCTACCAACACATCAAAACAATTATTATTCTCTTTGTATCACTGAGTATTTCTGAATAGGACGTATTCTGGTACCACTAGGGAAGGGTGATATGAACATGCCAGAAATATGAGAGTGTACTCTCTGCAAGATAAAACATACCACCACAATTTACTGATGATATACATTTAATCTGCCTGAATGCTTGTGGAATTAACAAATAATGTTTTTATAAGATTATGTGACATGTAAGGGAAATAAGTGTTCTTTCAGGTTGAGGGGAAGAACCTCAACCTTCAAAAGATGTAAGATCAAGTAAGCTGTCACTCACTAGCTGTTTGACTTTGGAAATGTTTCTGCTCTGGCTGACTTCCTTTACCCACAAAAGAAGGGCAAAAACAATACCTGCCCTTTCTGTTTTGCAAACTTTTCCAAGAGGATGATAAACAAAAATGAGACGACAAGGTACTTTTGTATGGATACAAGTAATTATTATTTGACCTTTATCGTGATGGCCCACAATGTCACTCTAACTGATTGGGTGGCCAACTGGACTTTCAAGAGGTTTATCTACTCTGATCCCAATCTAGGCATTCCCGAAGGCAGGGAGTTGTTTAGTGTGAACAGCCACTTGTATTCCCACTTAAGGAAGCACATTATTGAGTGATGTAATTAGCCAGCTCTGGGGCTGGCAGCTCAGATGGGGAGGAGGAGGCAAGGGAAGGAATATGCATCTGGCTTTCCTGGTAATTCTTTCCCTGACTACATTATTTATACGGTGCAGTACAATTCAAGATTGTTATGATTGTAAAGTGGTTCATTTTGAGTGAGCACGGCCTAAAGGTGTGAAGAGAGACAAAACCCAGCCCTAGCAACTATGTAATCAGGTACAAGGCTGCATTTTTCAGAAAAAGGTACTTTCCCCCAATTTATCTGTTTAGAAGAGGCAGTCTATTTCTTGTTTGCATAAAGATGACCTAAAGGCTATTTGAGGCCCAGGTCACATATCTGAGACTTTCAACCATCACTTGAGACCCCCCACTACAGGAAAAGAGGAAAGACTGTATATTCAAATAAGGTATTTGGAAAATATTTCTAACAATTTAACAAGGTTATTAAACAAAAGAGAAAGGGAAATAGTGGAAGTTGAGCAGAGAAGTGGACAGAATTGTGGACTTCCTCATCAGATATTAAAACATATTCAGAAGCTAATTAAAACAAGTATGATGCTACTGGATGAAAAGGCAGATCAGTAGAACAGCAGAGTTCAGAGACAGACCCAAACTCAAACAAGGAATTAGTATATGCTAACACAGCATAAAATATCAGCAGGCAAATGAGGGATTATTCAAAAAATGGCATTAGGATAACTGTGTAGCCATTTTTAAAAAATGTGGATATATGTATGTATGGATCTGTACTTCATATAATTAAACCAAAATAAACTACAGATCAATTGTATATTTACATGTTAAAAATGAAAGCATACATTCACCGAAAGAAAATAGGGGGAAATTTGTTGGGATGGAGAATGTCATTCTTAGTTTGATGTAAAAGCCATAAAAGAAAAGACTGATAAATTCAATCACATTTTTAAAAAAAGTCTACATAGCAAAAACTATCATAAAGCAAAATAATTTACAAAAAACAAAAAAAGAAATGAGAAAAATAAAAGTATTCATCATTCAAAGCTATTCCCTAAACACTGAGAGGTCCTACAAACTAATAAAAGACCAACGATGCAGTCAAAAGACAGGATAAAAGATAAGAAAGTTCAAAGAAATATGAATGATCGTTAAGCATGTAAGAGTATGTCAACATCACCAATAAGGAAAAATGCAAACTAAAATTATATTGAGAAGATCCAAGTCTGTTCAAAAATATGAACTCCTAATTAAAATGATCTTTAAAAGAAAATTCCAGGCCCATTCAGGTGACTTCACTGATGAATGCTATCACATATTAAAGAAATAATATAAATCTTACACCAAATTTTAGAAAATTAAAGCAGAGAACACTTATCAGTATATTTTATGACATCACATAATCCTAATGCCAAAACCTCACAAGGATATTATAAGCAAAAAAATTTAGAGGCCAGTATTATCAGCAACACAGACACAAGTATCTCTGACAAATATTAGCAAATTTACTTTAAAAATACTTCTGAACAATACATTCTTGAGAATTCATCCCAAGAATGCAAGGCAGGGTTAACATCTGAAAACCAAAGCAATTCACTATTGTAACAGAATGGAGGAGTAAACCCATATGATCATCTTTATCTTTGAAGAAACAATATTTAACAGAATTCAGCATCCAATTATGATAAAAACTGTCAGGAAACTAGGACTAAAAGTGAACTTCCTCAAACTGATAAAGGGCAACTATGAAAAACCCACAACTAACATCATTCCTAAAGGTGTGATATTAAATACTTCCTGCCAAGACTGGGAACAAAAAGCAAGGATACCTGCCTCCACTACTTTTATTCAACATTGTGTTGGAGGTCCTAGCTAGTGCAATAAGGCAAGAAAAAGAAACTGAAAGGGATAAAATTTGGAAAGATATAAATGTATTTCTATTCATAAACAACATGACTGGATATGTAGAAAACACTAAGGAATCTACTACTAGGATTAATGAGTATGTTTATCAAGCTCTCAGGATATAAGGTCATGAGATAAAAATCAACTATTTCTAGAAGGAAAAATTTGGAAAACAAAATTCAGAAAAATACCTTCACTTACAGTAACATCAAAATCTGTAAAATATTTAGAAATAAATTTAACAAAAGACTTGCAAGGTCTCTACAATGAAATTTATAAAGCATTGCTGAGAGAAATAAGATCTTAAAAAAAAAAAAGAGTTAAACCGTGTTCATGGGTTGGAAGATTCAATATTTTATGATGTCATATAAGGTCCCAATTAAGATGCCAATTCTTCTTAAATTGATCTATAGATTTAACAAAATTCCAACTGGAATCCAGGTAGGCCTGTTTAAGAAAAATTGACCACCCAATTCCAAAATGTTTATGGGAAGGTAAAGGAACTAAAATAACCAGAATAATATTAAAAAATAACAAAGCTGAAGGACTTACACTATCTGGTTTCAAGACTTATAGTAGTAAGAGTATAGTATTGCAGTAAGATAGACAAATGAATGGAAAACAATACAGAAAGCAGAAACATCCATAAAGAAAAAAAAAAAAAAGAATACCCACACTCATACCATATTCAAGAATTGGTTTGATATGTAAAATGAAATTGAGACATAAAATCTAAAATTTTGACACTTTAAAGAAGAAAATAGAAGAATATCTATGACTAAGGAGTAGGCATAACTACTTAGGACACAGAAAACAATAACCATAAAGTAAAAGATAGCTAAATTAGATTTCATCAAAATAAAAATTCTGCTCATCAAATCATGTCATTAAGAAAACAAATAGAAAAGCCTTATATACTGAGAGAGAATATTTGCAAAACAGATAGATGACAAAAGATACTGAGAATCAGATTTTTCACTGCCGGAAGAGAATTACAAAATTAGAGAAGGGACAAGTCCACAAGGAAACTTGAAGTGTTAGACTGGAATTGGAAACTTCAGGAAGAAGATAGTTTAAAGATATATATATTTTTTATATATAATATAAACATAATACATATAAAAATATATCCACATGAATGGATACAATGATATGCTAGCTCTGTCCACTGAGAAAGTCTGGGAAAAATAATAACTCAGTAGCAATGAGCACTTCCTATAAGCAGATTTTGACTTGTGAATGCCATTCTCCCTCTAAAAAGAACTGGGGCTCTTTAGAAAAATGGCTGGTGCCAAGGCTGGGGCAGGTATGGTGTAAGATGATATTAAAAGATGTTTTGTCTAGAAAAGTAAAAAATGCTCAAAGAAGGACAGAACATATCAAAACAATGCAAGAAGCAGGGTTTCCTACTCACTATATAGGGGACATTTTGAGTCTCAAAATAAGTAATGGATTATAACTTAGAGAATAAAATCAAGTCATGACATCTGGGAGATACCACCTTAATAAGGTGATCAAACTTAACATCACCAATACTGTAATAAATGATCAATACACATTGCCTGGTAAAATACACTGAGAACACAACATCACTTCTGTGGTACTCCTGTCCACAAATGCCTTCCTTCCTAGGAAATACCATAACTGCATAACTGAAATATCATAGAAACCTAATTGGGTGACATTCTACAGTAAAACTGGCCTGTACTCTTAAAAAATGTCAAGGTTAGGAAACACACATACACACACACATTAAAGCTGAGGAAGTGTTTCAAATTAAAGGAGACTGAAAAGATATATGATAACTAAATATAAAGTACAACCCTAGTTTGGATTCTGGACTAGGACCCATAAAGAACATTAATGAGGCAACTGACAAAATTTGAATAGGGACTATATACTAGATCACACTCTTGTAGTCCTGCTAAATGTTCTGATTTTAATCATTGCATAGTAGTTATATAGGAGAAATGCCTAAGTAAAAGGTCAACTTATCAGTATTAATAAATAATATCTGTGTAAATTGGGTATCTATCAGTTAAAAAGGTCATCTTTCTTCTTCTGGGGCCTAGGTTAAAAAAAAAAAAAAAAAAAAAAAAAGCACATGCCAGCCATTTGCTATTGTCCAGCATTTGTTACAGGGCTGATGAAATTTATACCTATGCCCCTCATGGGATACCAAATAGCCATGCAACTGATTGTCCCCCCTCAAGCTCCAAGCTGCAAAATCAGATAGCTCAGCAGTTAGTTTATATGTTAGTCTTTACTTCTTTCCCAACAAAACAAAACAGTAAGGATGGACGAAATGACATACAGGGATTTTTCTCTGAAAATTTTAAGGACAGGAGAAAATGAGGGTGTACATCAAAGGTTGGCAAACAAGGGTCTATGGACCACACCTGGTCTGCAGCCTATTTCTGTACAGGCTCTGGGCTAAAAAGAGTTTTTACATTTTTAAAGGATTGTATATAGAAAAGAGCCATATGAGGCCCAAGATTGTTATCCTTAGAAAGTGGGTAGTTACTTGGGGCACCTGGGTGGCTCAGTCAGTTGAGCGACTGACTTCGGCTCAGGTCATGATCTCACGGTTTGTGAGTGTGAGCCCCACGTTGGGGTCTGTGCTGACAGTTCGGAGCCTGGAGCCTGCTTCAGATTCTGTGTCTCCCTCTCTCTCTCTCTGCCCCTCCCCCACTCATGCCCTGTCTCTGTGTCAGAAATAAACATTAAAAAAAAAAAATTAAAAAGAAAGAAAGTGGGTAGTTACCTCACCCAAACACGTATATTACCCTATCTTTCTGGGCAAGGTAGACTCTGCTCCAAGGTGGGCCAGTACTATCTCAAGATTTTTCAAGCAGGAAGTAAGAAGGAATTATCCTCAAATCTATTCAAATAAATTTCTTAACAAATGTAAAAATGGTTATTTTTCTGTGTGGTGGGAGAAGAGTTTAAATGCAGCTGAAGCCTCCTTATATACATCTCCTGATCCTATTCCTATCACATTGTCCTTCTTCACAGATAAATAATATCCTCAACTCTTTCTCATTCTAAAGTGTTTTCACACTCTTACATTTTCTACATGCATCCATATAAACATATAAGCCAGGGCATTGCTTTGCATGTTTTCAAACTACCTAAATGTTATGCTGTATGATTCTTTTTTTTTTTTTTTAATGTTTATTTTTGAGAGAGAGCATGAGCGGGGGGGGGGGGGGGCAGAGAGAGAGCGAGAGACAAGGATCTGAAGGGGCTCCATGCTGACAGCAGAGAGAGCCAGATGCGGGGCTCGAACTCAAACCATGAAATCATGATCTGAGCCGAAGTCAGATGCTTAACCGACTTAACCAAAACACCCAGGTGCCCCTGTATGAATGATTATTCACCATGCTTTTTTCCACTCATTACATTTTTGAGAGAGCCAAGCTGAGATGTACTGCTTTAGTTCATCCTTTCTCAATGCTGGATGGCATTCCATTGTACAAGTCTATCATGGTAGTTTCCATATGTGTATAGATGCATCTCTGGGCTCTCTCCATTTAGTTCCAAAAGTCTAAGACAACATCTCATTTTTAGTTACCATAGCTTTCGAAGTCTTGTTATCTAGTAGACCAATCATTTTAGTCTTTTTGAAAATATCTTAGTTATTCTTAGCCCTTTACTCTTTCATTTGCATTTCAGGATCATCTTTTCAGGTTCCACAAAAAATTTTGCTGAGATTTTGGTTGGAACTGCATTAGCTTATAGAAGAAATCTGAGAGTTAGTGTCAACTAGTTTAAAACAAATTAAATGAAAAGATGTAGTTGAAAGCCTGGAGGGAAATACACTAAAAAGAAAGTGATTTTTCTTTTGTAAGTTGCAGCCCAATTTTCCAAAACACAATAGGCCACACAAATAGGAATTCTGAATTTCTACATCGGGGATGGGCGGGGGAACAGTAAAATAAAATAAATGGGAATGTTGACAGCATTAAAGATCTTCAGACATTCTGAGCTGCTCCTGTATACTCCAAACATCAGAGCTAACATCACTGGAAGCAGTCCCTCAATTTCTATCTCAACTGTTTAAATGTTCTGTCATGCTCCCAGCCCTCAGAGGAGACCTCTCCTTTCAGTTCCAATGTGCACTGTGATCATTGATTCAATAATATCTTACCGGACATCAGTTTTGGTGCAGGTTGTCCCTAACTGGCAACTGATCACTTCTGGGCTTCTCTCCCTTCTCCACAGATGAGAAGTAGATGACTTTCTGCTGCCCCCTTCTGGTTTTTGGCCGTTGTAAGCTTAGCAATAAGGGTAGATACATGGGACCTTCAATTAGTTGTCTCTTAGGGTCAGAGAGTGTCTCCCCAAATTGTGATATCCTTTCCATCTGAGTGTTAAACTAGGAGTATTCATAAGCATCTATCCCTGAGTCCTGATACTCTGCACCTTGATGCCTTAGGTGAGGGTAGTGACAATAGTGAAGGACTACTTAGCAACTGAAATTAGAGTTCAAAATGTTTTCCCTAAGGAGAGAGATTTGGGGAAGAAATAGTCCTTGCTCTTCAAGATGTTACAATGCATCATAGACAATATTAAAGCTAAAACTTACTGATCACCAACCTACTTGGTCCCAAGACTGTTCTAAGGATCTACTCTAAAGTACGAGAATTATTTTAATCCCTATTTTGATGAGGAAACTGAGGGACTGAGGCTATAAGTGACTAAATCAAACAGCTAACAGATGGCACATCTGGGATTCAAATCTAGCCAGATTGGCTCCAGAGGCCATGCTCTTTTCCTTTATTTATTTTAAAAATTTTTTAATGTTTATTTTTGAGAGAGACAGAACATGAGTGGGGGAGGGGAAGAGAGAGAGAGGGAGACACAGAATTTGAAGCAGGCTCCAGGCTCTGATCTGTCAGCACAGAGCCCAACGTGGGGCTCAAACTCACGCACTGTGAGATCATGACCTGAGCCGAAGTCGGACGGTCAACCAACTGAGCCACCCAGGCGCCCCTCCTTTTTTTTAAACCTTTATTCATTTTTGAGAGAGGGACAGAGTGCGAGAGGGGGAGGGGCAGAGAGAGAGGGAGACACAGAATCCAAAGCAGGATCCAGCCTCTGAGCTGGCAGCACAGAGCCTGACGCGGGGCTCAACCTCACGAACTGTGAGGTCATGACCTGAGCTGAAGCCTGATGCTTAACTGACTGAGCCACCCAGGCACCCCATTCATGCTCTTATCTACTATACTATACTGTTCCTCAAGTAAAGAAAAAATAAGAAATACATATTTCTGACTAGTCAAAGAAAAAAAAAAAAAAACCAACTAAGCACCCCTGAGTAGATAAAAGAAAATTCTCTGGAAGAGGGTCAGAGAGATCATATTCAAATGGCGAAAATCAGGGCAAATTTATGGATGTAGCAGTATTTGGTTGGGACAGGCCTTAAAAGAAAGGTTGCATTTTATCAGAAGGAGATGGGGAGAGGCCAAAGAGAAGAAAACATGTGGTGCACTCAGAGAATAGCAGTCCACTTCTGGTTGGAGTGTGAAAGCTCTGTGAAAGTGTGCCATCCGTGTTAACAGATAGTACCTGCTATTATCTCAGGAAATGGAGGGCTATAACAAGCTGTGTGTGTGTGTGTGTGTGTGTGTGTGTATACATACACACATATATATATCAAAACTCTGCGTGGCTTTCATCAATGAAGACAAATGGCCGATCTGCATTTCAGCTCTTGGTAACATCCAACATAGAGCCATCTAATAGCCAGTGTGTCATAAATATACTGATTATGTGCTATACTGGCCTGGAGTTGGACAACCTGGTTTTATGTCCCAGCCTTACCCATTACTAGCTATGAAATGTGGTACACCATGGGTCTTAAAATCAGCATTGCTATTAAAAAGAAGAACAGAATAGATCTCAAAATATAAAGTCTATATGGTAAAAACAAACATAACTGGAAATCTATCAAGAAAATCATTACAGCATGGGCACCAAAGAGAATTCACATCAATTACTTCTAGTTCCTCAAGTGTCCTGTTGCCTAGACACATGGCATCTGAAAATACTTCGGAATTTACTTGCCAGTGGCCTCAAAACTCATGATGAAATCAGTTCTCACAAAGGTCTTCTTGAAACTTCTGTGTAACTACTATCTTTCCCTTAAATACCATACCAGCTCCTGAGAAAATTTCTTAATTATCTCTAAATCAAACTGCCTTACATGCAAAATCCTGCTGAAGACACTCTAAGCATAAGACATTACAGTTATGTCTTTCTGTCCTATAGCTATGATTTCTGCTACCTTGATAATGACTTTGCAGTTATGAAAACAGCCAAGAAAATGATTTTTTCTTTTTCTGATCAAAGGACTTTATGCTCTGGAAAAAAACAACTTGGGATATATCTTTTTATATGAAACTACATAACTTTTTTTAGGTTTAATCCACAGAGGGTTCAGCAGCTATCAAAATAGATCTATTTTGCTTTTAAATTCCATGTATATGCAAGGCATCAAGAATAGGTGCTTTGTGGGCCCTCCAGAGAAAGATAATAGGAAAGTATCAAAAACATACAAAAAACTGGCTTCCTGGAAAATAAGAGTGAATACCCAGCTTCTTATACCAAGAGATTTACTAAAAGTATTTACAAAGAAGACAGCAAATGAAGAATGTCACCCAAATCCAAAAGAGATTAAGAGATCCCCTTACACTTTCTGTTGTTTATCTATATTCACTAGTTTTTCTATGGATATTCATAGTTAATGTGGCTGAAAATTCAACTCCACTATTTAAGTAAAGTCCTGGGTAAGAAACTAAACAAAAACCAGAATCTCAGGCTTTCAAAGTCTGAGGTTTCTGGTGATAAGGTCTAGCTTCTAGATCAATGGGATTGAGAAACACAGAATTTTAGATATGCATGGTGACTTGGGAAGCATCCAAGATCAGATGCTCATCCAGAAAGCTAATCTCCAGAGAGTTCATTAACTGGCTCCAAGTTACAGATCAAAGTGGAAACTAAATTGGTCCTAAAATCCATGTCACCTATTTCCTGCCATCCTGATTCCTTCAGGGTCTTTACACTTTTTTTTTCATAATTATGCATTTTTCTTACAGTTGTATGTCTGTATATGCTAGTTTTTTTCGGAGTTTAATTAGTTTTATGTTACTCTGTTATAAGGTATTCAAGTATTCACTGAGTCTTTATGTTCTGCTTTATTCCTTAGACTGCCTTAGGACAAAGAACTGGCACTATGAGATACGTTGGTCTAACTGATGAGCCTGTGAATTGGAAGTGAGGCCTTCATCTGTAGCCAGTGCTTGGATTTGTTACGTGGCTCGTAAGAGATTGCTTAGCCTGCCTGCCCAAGTCTCAATTTCATAGACTCTGAAAGTTAACAGGACTTGAGAGAATGCCTACTCCAAAATTTCCCAGCTGGCACTAGGACATCAGGAAGACCCCAACATAGGTATGTTTTCCAGCTGTTCTTTCTCCAAAAGTCTGTGACTAGTTCCTCTGAAACAGTTCAAATGTGGTTGGTAGATATAAGATGTGATACAGCAAACTCAGAAATCTGTACATGTACAGTAAAAACACCAAAGAAAAACCTACCATCTTGCTGTCTTGCTGTCTAAATCTGCTTCCGGTTCAATACTTCCATCAATGGACTAGCCATTTTCTCATTTACCTGAAGTTCCATTTTCACCTCATTTTTGATCCTTGTTTTGTATCATCACATTCAACCTGTCACTAATCCTGTTGATCGATTTTTTTCCTTCCTATGTGTAAAACATTTCTCTCTTCATTTCCACTGTCAACTACCACACAACAGGCCTTTTATCACCTTATGCAGACAATTAATTTCCCTTCAACACTTATCCCTTTCAATCCAAAATTTACTGTTATTAATATTCCTGAAATACCTTTATTATGATATATACTTCTCAAGAATCTACTGAGGGACACCTGGGTGGCTCAATCAGGTAAACATTCGACTTCGGCCCAGGTCATGATCTCGAGGGTCATGAGTTCGAGCCCTGCGTCGTACTCTGTGGTGACAGCTCAGACCCTGGAGCCTGCTTTAGATTCTGCGTCTTACCCCCGCCCCCGCCCCCAGTCTCTCTGTTCCTCCCCCACTTGCACTCTGTCTCTCTCTCTCTCTCTCTCTCAAAAATAAAGATTTTTTAAAAATTTAAAAAAAGAATCTACTGATAACTATGTTGAGGATCTTTTTAAAATTTTTCTTTGAATAATATATATCTATGATATGAAATTCAGAAGGTACAAGAGAGAATTCAGTCAGTAGTCAACCCAGGTCTTTAAAAAAAAAAAAAAAAAAATCACCCAGGACTGTTCCCCCAAAGAAACCAGTTTTACCAATTTTTGTGGGTATATATATGCCATTCCAGAGACAGTCTATGCATATAAACACATATACACACATATGTATCAAAGTACATATACACATATTACATTTACATAGAATCCACGATGGTAACGTAATGAAAAAAGTCTATACTTTTTTTCACTGAATGCATTTTATAACTTGTTCCATTGGAAATATGAATAAAGTTTTCATTCCTTTCATTGCCCTGTATTGTACTGTTAATAATTAATCACGCCCCTGTAGATCAACATAATCTTTTACTTTTTGTAATGGATATTATTTCATAGGTGTGTGTGTATGTGCATTATGTGTGTGAGAACACACCCTAAAACTGATATGGGATGCAAAGGACCTGAACCAGCCAAAATGATTCTGGAAAAGAACCGAGTTGGAGGACTTAGAATAGCTAATTTTAAGACTTATTATAAAACTAGAGGCATCAAGACAGTGTGGTACTGGCATCAAGATAGCAATGGAACATAGGTCAATGGAACAAAACAGTACTGAAGTAGACTCACACATATACAAACAACTGATTTTCCACAGAAACTCAAAGGTAATTCAGTTCAAAAAGAATAGACTTTTCAACAAACGGTGCCGATACAACCAGGTATTCTTATGCCAAAGAATTACCTTTGATTCTTACCTCACACCATATACAACACATAACCCAGAACGGATCACAGTCCAAACTATGAGGCCTAAAGCTAGGAACTTAAAGGAAACACAGGAGAAAAATCTTTATGCTGTTGGGCTAGGCAAAAACTTCTCCACTGGTGGCAAAAGCACAATCCATAAAAGAAAAGAACTGACAAATTGGACTTCCATCAAAACTAAAAACTGCCCTCTGAAAATCACTGTTAAGTGAGCAAAAAGACACAACTATGAGATAAAGAATTCTCAACACCCACTAATAAAAACGCAAGCAATCCAATAAAAAGAAAAATAGGAAAAGGAGTTGAACAGTCACGTTACCAAAGGAGACGTAGACACGGCAGAAAAGCACATGAAAAGATGTTCTACATCATGAGTCATTTAGGCAAAAATAAATTAAGACCACAATGAGATACCACTAAACCCTATTAATAAGGCTAAACGTGTTGGCAACAATGTGGAGGATCTGGAACTGCTGTTGGGATGGTAAGACAGTAAAACCACTTTGAAAAACAGTTCGGAAAATGTCTACCTACCATATGCTCCACCCATTCCACTCCCAGGTATTTACCACAAAGAAATGAAGGCATCGGTCCCTACAAAGCTTCGTACATAGATGTTTGCAGCTGCCTGGACTGCTATGGACTCCTAGGATGAGAGCCTCCAGGGGACTCATCACTCCGGAAAAATAAAGTACCTATCTAAGGTATCAGATCCCGCTGGGAAAGCTAGGTAGCATGTGTGGACAAAAGCCAGGAAAATACCCTTGAAGGTCACCCCTCTGGTATGATGAGGCCCCCAGGCTGCAGTGAGACTGGTCAGGAGTTAAGTGCACAGTCTAAAGGAGCTGGGGACACAGTCCTCACCCTAACTCCCAGCACACTGCTCCAGCGGGTCTTTGGCAAGGTGCAGACAGTGCCCCTGACAATGGACTATTCTCTATTGCAGAGCCATTAACAGTAAGAAACTGTCTCCTAGGCCTGTGGTAAGGATTAGCAAATAAGAAGTAAATAAAGCACTCGGCAATATTAAAGAATGGAAGTGTTTTTTAAAAATGCTGTTACAAGTCATTTCCCTCCTCTTGGGCTCTTACTCATTTCTTAATAACGTTGAAACATAATGACACCTGGCAACAGGCTAACAGAAAAATCTCTGATTTCCTTTCATTGCTGTAATACACAATCCCCATGCCTGCAAAGGAAAATTACTACTGCTTAAGCTCCTCATCAGCTCCCACCTTCCCCTCTTTCGACAGACAGACACAGATTCTTACAACATGGGCCTAGGGTAGTGCGCTCACCTTCCAAGGAGCCACAGGGATATTTTTGTTTATTGAAAGAATGGAGCTATTTTGGACCGTCCTTTTTTAGACTGGCTGCCAACCTGGGACCTGGAGACATGCAGGCTGCCATCTGCCTCACCCCAGCTGTTGCTGACCTGCCATCCGTCCCCAACCACGGATGCCTGCTATCTGCCAGGTCAGTTAAGCAACTCAGGAGAGATGCTTGAGGCTAAGGTACGGTGTGGATGAACGTGTTGGCAGCACACAGCCTGCCACACTCACTACCTTGACTTCCGCTCATTAATGGGTGGCAGGTCACTCCCCATGACAATACGGAGCTGTATTCTGAGGAAAAAAACCTTCTCATGCAGCTCTGTGACAATCTCTTCTTATTATAAGGCAATGAATTCAGTATTCCCCACATTTTTGCTAAAAACCAAGACTATTTTTAAAAAATGTTACATTCTTAAAATAGAGAGAATATGTTATGTACATCAGAAATTTCTATCACTTAGCCTTCAAGAATGGTAATTGTGCTGCAGATTAAATTATCAGTTCTGATTACTGACACTCTGACAGTAAAAGGAACAAGTTTAATTTTATGCATGCTAAACTGCCATGGTCTCAAAAGTATCGGAAAGTCTAAATAAGACTTTAAAGATGTAATTTGCAAGCATCCTTGGTGAAGAGGAAGATACACATGGAAAGAAGGAGTTTTTATGGCTTGACTTTGCATTCAATTAATTCAGTAATCAAATACCAATACAGGAATTGTTAAAGCTTGTTAGAACCATGAAAACAATGGCTTTTACTGATGCCATAATTTTACCGATGACATACAGTTTTATCTCCTGAAAATGGAGATTACAGCCTGCCTCGGGGATCACGTGTATATATGTGGGCAGCACACATGGACTTGGGGAGTCCTGAGCTCAGAACTATTGACAAGATAGCCTGACAAAGAGACGCTTTTCACCAACTGATAAAGGAAAACTCTAGGTAAGCTCACTATAACAGACTTCAAGTTGACAGATCTTAAAAGGGATCTCTTGTGGAGAAAAAGCTAAGACCACAGCCTCTAGAAACCAAGTACCATCAACAACCCAGAGACTATACAAAATATAACACATTTCCTCCTATCTCTTAATTTTAATTTTCTCCTGCTTTACCATGCTCTATACTCTGGTCTCTATGGAATTCCTTCTGTCTCAGTTTCCTCGAAAAAAAAGCATACTGGGACCCTTCAGTAAGGGTCCAGTAATATCTTCCACTGTGCAAACACTACTGTTTTCACAGTACTGTCCCTCTGTTTACATTACATCCTTTTGGCTTCCCTTCTCTGCCTGGGTTAGGCAGCCGCTTACGTGCACACCATCTATGTTGGCTGCTCTCAGTGAATCTCTATACCTTAGTCTGGGCATCAGTAAAATAAAGATGCAAATCTAATTCTTAGGAATGTTGTAAGTTTATAGTAAAGCAAAGACAGAAAGACATTTTTCTTCAAACGCCAAAGAGAGGGTACAGGGTAGGAAACAGAAATTAATCCTATGCCCGAGGGAAAAATATTTTGCTCAACTCCTTTTCACACTAACACGGGGCATATAAAACTCTTTTTTAGCAAATATAGAGCATAACTGAGCTGTCAGCTTCTTATGCATGCCTAGTAGTCAGATGCCCTGTGAAGGGCCCTTTCCTCTCAGCAGCCATCGGTTGCACAGTTACTTTTCTCCTCAGTGCCTTAACACCTCTGCTTACTGCTAAGCAGCATCATGGCTTCTCCCTCACCAAGCCCAGAGAACGGATGGGTGGCGATACCAAAACCAGGCAGAAGTGTATCCTGCTCAACCCCGCCCCTGCAATGATCTCCTGCCTACAGCATCTCTGGCCAGTCTGCATCTCTTCACTTTCCCCACATCTTCTTCAAGCTCTGTGGAGAAGCTTATGAGACTGGCTGTATTTAAGCTTTCATTTGGAAAACAGCACACCTATAAACCATATGTTCGTCTTACTATATAAAGTCTAAACTAAAATAAGAAAAGAAAGCCTTCCTTGTAAGAAGGAAAAAACAAAGACCTAGAAAATTTCAAAAGGCCTGGAGGAAACCTAAGCAAAGGACTTTCCAAACACAATCTCATAGCAGGGTTCTTGACATTTCTTTGTGGCATGAATTCTCCGGCAGTCTGATGAAGCTCATAAACTCCTCAGAATGATGTTTTAAATGCATAAAATAAAAGCACACAGGATCACAAAGGAAACCAGTTACAGTGAAATTATCAAAATATTAAAAAAATCCTTAAGATGTGGGAACATGTGCTTCTGTATTAATGCACGAATTAACACTATCTAGCAGTTTAATTCCAAATGCAATGTTTATGTATTATTATTTTTTTTTTTTTGAGAGAAAGAGAGAGAGAATGAGTAGGGGGAGGGCAGAGAAAGAGGGAGACACAGACTTTGAAGCAGGCTCCAGGCTCTCAACTGTCAGCACAGAGCCCAAAGCGAGGCTCAAACTCACGAACCACGAGATGATGACCGGAGCCAAATAAGCCACCCAGGGCCCCCCCAAATTTAATTTCTAAGCAGTGATGAGCATAATTTGTCAAGAGATCTGCAACAAACGTGTGAGATTTGAAAAATCTGCTTTTATTAGTGAGAAAGACACAGATGCTGCTTATAATACTGTGATCTGTTGCAAATATTCATAATTGAAGGAAATGCCAAATATTATTGAGAGTTTAGTGAAAATAAATACATAGTTTTATTCTCATTGAAGTTCACAGACCTCTCTACATTCTCTCCGCAGACCCCAACATATACTTAAAGCAGTTGGAGGCACAGCTTCCCTGGCTTAAACAGAAGCAGAAACAGAAGCAGAGAGCTGGTGGCAGCATTGCCTGGCTTCTCTGTCACTGCCTTTTCCTCCCAGGCCCACAGCCCCGAGGCCCCTGTGAGCGATCAGCTCCAAGGCTTGTTGGAAGCAGCTTGAAAAGCACTCACAAAGAAGGTACTATTCGGCCTGTTGACAGTACAAGTGCAATAGCACGTCTATGCCTATTTTCCCACTCTCCCAGCCGTATCTATACATATGGTGTGAACAGAGTATGTGGGGGATCGGGTTCTTCTTACCTCATTTTCTGTTCACTTTTTTATTCTCCTATTTTAATCTTGTTTCCTTTATTTTGTTAGAGCCCACCAGTTCTTAGCATGCCTTCTCTTGTTTCTTACTGACGGATTTTATTTATTGTACTTCAGTTCAGCGCTTGTGCTGTTGTACTCATTTTTACTCTTGGTTTTATTTTCCCATTAGATATGTAGAATATTATCAGGGACTCTTTTTCTTGTCAACCTATATAGTGTCTGGTATTAACTGCTTTAATCACCTTTAGTTCACATTATTCCTTTGTTTAAAGCATCACTGCCCTTTCCTCGTTTTTGATTTTGTTTGTTCGTTGTTGTTTAATGAATGGTGGGGGGAAAAGCTGATCATCAGGTTGCAGTCCCCCAGGGGTCAAATAGGGGTGTTTGGATATTCTTTTCCCTCATACTCTCTCAAACGCAGCCTTTCTAACTCTCCTTAAAAGATCCCTGGAAATCTCAATCTTGAAGCCTCTAAACTTTTAAACCTGTGTCCCTCAGGAGAGTCAAAGGCTAAAATTCTCTCCTGGGAGGATAGAATGGTAACAAGCCGGCCTGTGCCAGCAGCACCCTGAACTGCTGGAACTTGTGCACCTGAGTCAACGGCAGATGCTCAGTCAGCCCTCCACTGGTCACGCAAGGTTCCAAACTTCTCTGGCTCTAATACTGCTTACATCATCAGTGGGGAGACCGATCACTAGAAGATGGGAGAACACAGCAGTTAGGCTCTACTTGCTGAGCCTGACCCGCACAGGCTGAGGCAGATAAAGAGTTGAGCTAATGACAGAGGTGGCAGCCCAAAGTCCTGTTGTGTGCCCTACCCTCAAAGATGGTACTGCCTGGGGAGTGAGAAATCCTCCCAAGAAGCTGTCAGTTATTTGGGATTAAGAAATGGCTTCATTTCCTTACTCTAGACTGGTGATCATAAACTTCTCTAAGATGTCTAAAGTCATCCCATGTGGGGATGCTGGGCATCACAACCACTACATGCTGAAGACCTAACTGGTGGCAATACCACAGGCCCTTGGTGTCTTTTGGATCGACATTCCTGACTTCAATTAATGCAGAGAAACCTTGAGAGTTCATTACTTGTAACTTCTAATTTTGCTGAGGCACAACCTTTATATATTCTCTAAAGCTAGAAAGCAGGAATGAGACATTTAGCTCATGAGTGAATGTAGCCAACCTCCATTATCTACATCTTGATGCAGTTTTTTGGGGTTATACCTAGTCCCATACACATATAACAGTAATTTCATGAAGTCACAAAAATGTTTATTTCTTTAAAAAAAAAAGGCTGAGAAAAAAGAGAGCCAATTTTCTTGGCAATGGAAGGGAGGAGAAACAACAGAAATAAAGTGATGTCATTGTTAGAACAATAGTTTTGTTTTTTTTATTGAAGTATAGTTGACATTCAGTATATTAGAACCTCAGTTTTGATTAAGCAAAGGATGGGATGTCAAATTAAACAGTGACTCATCTTAAGATGGGTAAGAGTCTTCTATATAACCTATATGGAAACAGGAGAAAGAGTTTAGGAAACTTTCAGTAAGAGTCTAGGCCTAACAAAACTGACATCATGAGAGGAATCATGATGGTCTTAAAGGCGGGACTTAAATTTCTCAGTTAAACTTTAACGTATGAGGAATGGGACAGTCTTTAACTTGGTCTCTATACTCCAGCACCTTGGACACAGCCTAGGCATGTAACAGGTGCTCAGTAAACACTTGCTGAATGTTGAATCACTGAAATCAGTTATATACTACAGAGGTACTTGTAAATTTGGGTTGTATTTCTTCCAAAATCATGGCACTGTGTCCCACAGGACAGAATTCTAAGAAATAATTTCTCTTTAGACATTGGAACTATTTTCTGCATTTTGCCATCAACAAAGCAAAAGAACAAGAACTGGGAAGATGGTGGCCTGAATACACTTTCCACCACAGGCAAAAATAACTATCAAAGGAGCCCTACGGTGCCAAAGAACCACTAAAAAAGGCAGGGCTTACTCTCATTAAATAATACATTTATATTTAGGAGAGCACTTGCAATTATGATTTCAGGACTAGAATTTAAAATTATGAAATGATTAAAGGCAATTTTAAATTTCAAATAAATGCTTTTAATGGCGCCTGGGTAGCCCACTTGGTTGAACGTCTGACTCTTGGTTCCAGCTCAAGTCATGATCTCACTGTTCATGGGTTCGAGCCCTATATCAGGCTCTGAACTGGCAGCATGGAGCCTGCTTGGGATTCTTTCTGTCCCTCCCCTGCTACCACGTGCACACGGTATCTCTCTCTCAAAAATAAACTTTTAAATAAGTATATTTCAGGTGTGAAATCTAATGTAATTAAGATTTACATTTGTACACAAAACACCAAAAAGGTGGCAGAATTTACCCAATTCAGAAAGAAAGAAAAAAAAAAAGGCTCATTTCTGTGTAGCAAAATCATGTAAAAGAAAATTGAATACATTTTCATTAATATAAAGAAAGCTTTAAAAAATGTACCTAGGGGATACCTGCATGGCTCAGTTGGTTGAGTGTCTTACTTTGGCTCAGGTCATGATCTCAGGCTCATGAGTTCAAGCCACGCATCCAGTTCGTTGCTATCATTGTGGAACCCGCTTGGGAGCCTCTGTTCCCCTCTATGCCTGCCCCTCTCCCACTTATGCTCTCTCTCAAAAATAAAATAAACATTAAAAGAAATAATAAAAAATACCCAGATGGAAAAAATAAAAAACTCTCTTAAAACAAAGGACAAATGGCAAATTCTAATGTAATGCTTACTAAGAACATTTTTTAATTAATTTATGTATTTTGAGAGAGAGAAAGTGCAAGCTAGGGAGGGGTAGAGAGAGAGGGAGAGAGAGAGAATCTCACACAAGCTCCACTTTGTTAGCACGTAGCCAGATGTGGGGCTCGAACTCATAAACCATGCGATCATGACCTGAGCTGAAATCAAGAGTCAGGTGCTTAATCAACTGAACCACCCAGGCACCCCAAAACATTTTAAGCATCAGTTTGAATCTATTTTTGAAACCCAGGAATTGGAACAAATCATAAATCAGATTTTTTAAATCACAACAAGGAATCACAATAAAAAGTTGTAAGGTATCATTTTGATCTGATAGATGAAACTATAAGAAAAAAATCAGATTTATTTGACCAGTCCCTTATTTAACAAGCTTTAGGTTATTCACATCTTTTGCTACCACAGATGGTGCTGTAGTGAACAAGCTTCTTTTTCTTTGTACACACAGGTGAGTGTGTCTGTAGTTCACAGTAGGATCGTTCACAGCTGTGGGAAAGTATGAAGCAAATGTGGTAATGTCCGTAAAGTTTTAAAATATAGTGTTAATTAAAAATAGGTGCTGAATAGTGGATATAGACTGCACTTCCATCTGAATAAGAAAGGGAGAGAAGAGATATATAAAATTGTTCACCTATCAGACTGACAAAAAATCTCAAAGTGTGAAAACACCTGTTGGCCAACCTGTAAAAACAGGCCTTTCTACTCCAGTGCTGGCAGTAATGTCAGCTGGTGAAATCTCAATAGAAAGAAATCTGGCAGCAGCTATTATAATTACAAATGTATACACTTATGGGGATTATGTGTAAAATTACATGTGTACAGGGTTGTTAATTACTATACTACACCTACTACAAAGAGACAGAGCAAACAACCTAAAGGTCCTGTAATAGAGAACTGGTTTAAATAATACATTCACAATAGGGAATATGATGCAGTTATAAAAAATGAGGAAGCTATCTATATACTGATATGGAAATATCTCCAAAACACAAACTTAAAAAGTTGCTAAACATTATGCATAATACCTACCACCCTTTGTGAGAGAATATATAGTCAAATCAAATGGAAAACTTACTTGTAAAGGTAATACTCTGCATGGTCTATCTCTTCTCTAGATGAAATGTTGTCCACAAACTGAAAGACAGAAAAATAAACTTTGAATACAGATTATGCTATATATTGGACCTGATTCACACAATGACCTTAAAAAAGATAGGACATCAGGGGCACCTGGGTGGCTCAGCTGAGTAAGCATTCAACTTAAGCTCAGGTTATTATCTCATGGTTTGTGAGTTCGAGCCCCGTGTTGGGCTCTGTGCTGACAGCTCATAGCTTGGAGCCTGCTTTGGATTCTGTGTTTCCCCTCTCTCTCTGCCCCTCCCCAGCTCATGCTCACTTGCTCTCTCTCTCAAAAATAAATAAACTTAAAAAAATTTTTTTTAAAAGATAGGACATCCATTTTATTCGAACACTGTTCCCATGGTACAGCTCCATTCTTGAAACCCTTCTGTGCTAATGCAAGGAACACACAAAGCCTTCTGTTTTTCTATGTGTAGATCAACCTTGATAAGAAAAACTGTTTGAAAACCAAACATGAAACTTGCCCAGAACGAGAGAGCTCCTCCTACTATGTTTATAATTAGTTATCAATATTTCTCACCTACATGAGAACAGGTAGGTGAAAGGAGAAAGACTCTAATGGCTGAAAAAATATGGCCCAAGAGATGAAAATCTAAATTTAGAAAATGTAGCCTTACGACCATTTTTCCTACTCTGACCCTGCTATGAACCAGTCAACCTGTGATCCTTCCACCAACAAAGTCTTCCTTTGAACCATAAAATCCTTGTGTATGCTCCTAACTCCAAAGTAAAGAAACAAACAAAAAAAATTATTCCAAGGATGTATTCTATCCTATAGGAGACACAGGCAAAAAGGATGGAGTAGGACAAAATGCATGTTGTGCCTAAAATTGAAACTTTATGAAGAAAAAGAAGAAAAGTGGAGAGGCTTTCTAAAAATGTCTAGGACTTAAGGATTTTATTTAGAAATCTCATTAAGGAGCAGATAAAACACAATTCAAACACAGGACTTAAAGTTGAGAACTCATTCTCCTGAGCGAGTGTTTGCTGTGTGGCACAGACAGATGGTACAGCCACTCCGGAACTTAGCTGGTCCATCTGCATTAAAAGAATAAGGGCACCTACACTGAAGAGTGTGAGACGCCAGTGAGAAAATGTACGTGAAAGCTCTTTAAGCTCTCAAGTGCTGCTTAAACAAGTATCAGGTATTATGGCATTCAGAAATCTTATCCATCATGTAAGAGATGAGCAATGGCTTTTCAGTCCCCCTCTGAAAATTGAGGCTACACAATTTAGGTTATGACCTAGTTAAAACTGCTTCCCTACTAAAAGGAAAATATCAAGAGGCAGAAAGAAAAGACTGAGACTAAAAAGGATAAGGGTTTCTTTACTTTTCCTCATGTAAATTTAAAAACATCCTGAATTTTATGGTGCCATTAATTTCTACAAAGAATTTTCACAATTAAGATCTCATTTTAGCATACCAGCCCTGTAGGGAGATACTACTGATCCCACACTAGAAATGAGGAAATTGAGAGGGGCTCAATTGCCTAATGTCACAAAATGAATTCATGATAAAGAAAAGATCAGATCTACTTGAGGGAGGCAACAGAGAAAGACTTTGATGTCACAGAGATTTGGGTTTGAAGCTCAATTTTTCTATTTATGAACTGTGTGTACTTGAGTAAGTTATCAACCAGTCTGAGTCTTACATATAAAATGCAGTTAACAGTGCTTATCTCATACGGCCATTAAATGAATTAATAGAGGTAATGTACATTAAGAAGCTAGTACAATAGCTGGTATAGAAAGTGTTCAGTAACAGTTACTATCAATTACCATTCCTGATTTTCAGCCTAATATTACCCTCTGCTCCACTGCACTGCAGTATTAAACAGTAATATCCATTCTTTTATAGACTTTCTCAAATATCAAAATCACTTCCAATATTAACAAGTGAAATACTACTACTTTGAAGGGTGTATCAACATAAAAAAATCATAGTATCATAGAACAGAATATCATATCCTAGAAAAATTCAAATCAGATACACAACAATGATCACTGACACCAGAGTCTGGTAAATTTATTACTTTTTATTTCAGTTATAGAAATTTGCTACTTTACCACAAAATATCTATTAGTAACTACAAAAACATACCCTACTATGCAAGAGTATTTCCTATGAAAGGTAGTCTTTATTTACACAGCTTCATTTAAATAAAGAGTCTCTCATCCTCCTCCTTTGAAAATATAGATGTTTAAGTTTTCTTACCCGTGATATTGTTAAAGAACTAACAGGCAGCTTTCTCTCATATGTTTTATCCATTAAAGATGCTAGATCAGCTGTGAAGACAAAGAAGGAAAAAGAACGTTGTCAAATACATATATTTCTTAAGAAAAATCTAACAGATAACAACTCCTACCAGATGGCTGCCAACATAGTGAAGTCATTATTAAAACAGATGCTCTTTCTTGCTCTTTTTATAAATCATTTTTGTATAAATTAGAAAGGATGAAGGAATATTAGTAATATTTTAAAAAATGGTTTACTTAACTGGAGTAAGGATTATTTTTAAAATCCTACCATATATTTAGCTTTTTAATTTTTGTAACGCTTATTTATTTTTAAGAGAGAGAGAGAGAGAGAGAGAGAGAGAGCACACAAGCCAGGAAGGGGCAGAGAGAGAGGGAGACACAGAATCTGAAACAGGCTCCAGGCTGTGAGCTGTCAGCACAAGCCCGACACGGGGCTTGAACTCACAAACGGCGAGATCATGACCTGAGCTGAAGTCAGACGCTTAACCCACTGAGCCACCCATGCCCTCGACCATATAGTTAGCTTTTAAACAGTGGATCAATAAAGTACCTCTGGACGGAGATAGAATAAAGTGTTATCACTGACACTTTCCACGGAAAGGAATTACATAGTAGGGAACCAAAGAAAGGAGATCCTTCGTTGCTTACACATTTATTCTTTTTGCATTTTGAACCAGGTAGCTAGCTGTATTAGCTCTTCAAAAATTTAAAGATTGGAATTTATGAAATGACTTTTACACATTTTCTGAACAAATCTGAGACGCATTCTGACTATGTTTAGTAATTTTTGGCCTGAACTAATTCCTATTCTGGTTGCTTTGAGCAGAATATCCACAGAAATACTTGGCATTCCTGAGATTACATTGTTATCTCAGAGTCTAAAAAGATCTGAAACACCAAGCAACATACTCTCAAAAGAATTATTTCACACCTTCTCATTGCTTCTCAAAGTTACAATATGTTCTTTCCCCTTCTTTCCTCCCCTGAGCTCATGGTTTTGTGTCTTCTTTCCCTGAGTATAAAATAGAAGCAATCAACAGAACTTCATCCTCCTCCCACCAGGTCTCCAAGCTACCAGCATCTATGCACATATACTCTGCCTTCTATTTTTTAATAAAGGATGAACTTTATCAAACAAAAACCAAAATGACAAAAACCTCCCTTAACCTCCTATCTCCTTCCAGATAACTTCTCCTTTGCTCTGTTCCCCTCAGCAGCAAGAGTTCTCAAATCAGTCATCCCTGACACAACTATTACTACTTCCTTAGGTCCTTTCTCTCTTGAACTCGTTCAAATCAGGTTTTAGTTTCCATTATTCCACTAACACCAAAGACCACCTCCACAGTGTTAAATCCAACGGTTAATATTTCATCCACATCTTACTTGACCTCTCACTAGCATGTTAACATAGTTGACCATCCTGTACTCTTTCTTCTCTTTCTTGGGTTCCTTTGCAAAATCTCCTCTTATTGACTTCTAAATGCTGGAGTGCCTAAGTCTCAGTGGTAGACTTTTCACCATCTTCTCAGTCCCTGGGTGATCTCATGCTCTCCCACAGCTTTAATATCATCTACAGATTATTTACTCCACGTATATATGCCTACCCTGACTTCTTTCTGCCTGTAACTTCAGACTTGTGTTTCCAACTGCAGAGGTGACATCTCCATTTGGATGCCTAACAGGTATCTAAACATGGCAGGTCCTCTTAATTCTCCAACCTTTCCCTCAGACTTGCTTTTCGCATCTCAGTAAACAGCTATTACATCTACTGGCTTATTCAGGTCAAAAACCTAGGTGTCTTCCTCAACCCCATTCTTTTTCACTCTATAACCAACTGTCAACAAGTACTAAAGGCTCTAGATTTGAAACATAAATATAAATATGTATTTTTTCCTACTACCACTGCTAATATCACACCTCCCGACTAGTCATGTTAACTATTGCCCCCCCCCTTACAATCTAACCTCTACACAGCAGTCTGATCAAGACTTTTAAAAAAAGATAAATCAAATACTGTCATTTTCTCTTCTCAACCAGCCAACAGCTTTCTATCATACTTGGAATAAAATCCAAAATATTTTCTATGACCTACAAATGCCTCCATAAGCTAGTCTGTGTTTGGTTTTTTTTTTTTTTGTATTTTCTGTCTTTTACACTTAGAAGAAGCAGAGGTAATCAGTCAACAAGTAATTATTGAAGACCTATTGCTGTGCATTTAGCCATTTTTTTTCCTCTTTCCTTTCCCTGGAGTAATGCTCTCAACGACTCAGTAGCTACTGGGGGAAAGCAACACAAAACCCTAAAAACCTGATATAATGTAAAAGTAATTACTTTTCTTACAAATACCTTAAAGGGATTGACACCAGGTAATTAAAGACTATTAAAACACACACACATGGAGGTCTCTCAAACCTCTTCACATTAAGGCAAATTACTATTGTTAAACCTACTTGCTCAGAAAGTGATATTAAACAGCAGTCTCATGGTACCAAATCTTTTTGATATACGTTGGATTGAGTTGGCTTCTGTAGCGTGGTAACTCAAGATTCCATTTTAATCCTTCACACCAAGACATCTTCTTCAGTCAAGTGAAATTGGTTGCGGGGCCTCAAAAAAGCAACAGCTGCATAGCAAGCATCAGATGAATAACATTTGCATATTATAAGTCAGAGAGGGGTTTGCTGCTAAATATTCTATGTGACCAATCACCTTACACGATAGTGTTGGCGTGATGAATGAGGCAGAAAACTGCACAGAGCAGAGATGGCCAGGAAAGCTGGAGCAGCTGTGGCCTACAGAGGGCCAGCGCCATAGGGTTCTGGACCACGGACTTCAACAGCCAAAAAAACACTTCATGTTTCAGTGAGGGGCCCACAAATGCTCAGGTTTGGTTCATAAAAATGTGCCACAGAAGATGCCTTCTTGCCTGTCATTCAGTTCCTCAGGAATATACACTGCAGCAGACAGCTGAGGTCCACAAGAGCCATATGGGAAAATACATCTTCATTTAACGAAACTTAAAGCTGTATAGACAATGTGAAAGTATGTCCAAGAAATGAAATGTATACTAGTATAAAATGCTCTTATCTGAAGAAAACAATACCATTGATGATTTAAGGTCATAAAAGATTTTATTTAAGGATCCTGCATGATTCCAAGTATAGGAGGGTACTTGTTCACAAACCCGGTTGAGGATTTGAATCATGTGCAGGATTTTAAAACTTTAAAACTTCAGGGGCACCAGCGTGGCTCAGTTGGTTAAGTGACCAACTCTTGATTTTGGCTTAGGTCATGATCTCACTGGTGTGTGAGATGGAGAGCCACTTAGGGCTCCAAGCTATCAGCATGGGATTCATTCTCTCTCTCTCTCTCTCTCTCTCTGTCGCTGCCCCTCTCCAACTTGCATTTTTTTCTCTCTCTCGAAATAAATAAACTTAAAAAAAAAAAAAAAAGAACTTTAAAACTTCAGATTCCTATGCTTCACACCCAGAGAGCGATTTTAATTCTGTAGGCCTGAAGTGAGACCAAGGAAATACAAATTTTTAAACAAAGGCCCCAAGAGATTGCAATGCAACCTCACAAGAACTAGAGTGAATTATGTTTGAGAACTGCCATGGAGAGAACACAAAACACATCTTCAATATTGCTCTTAAGTTCAAAGATGATATTAAACTGAATTCCATTTCTGGAATAAGGTGGAAAACACCTAAATAAAATATTTTTTAAAAATTCATATATATGACAGTTTTAGGTGAGAAATTATTAGATGGTTTTGGTTTTTTATGATTTCTATGTAACTGTACATGACTGTTAATCAGTAAACACTAAACTCTTTCTGGGCTTAAGATCTGTGTACCTTGGGAAAAATGGGTGAAGGGCATTAAGGAGGATACTTGTTGGGATGAGCACTGATTGTTATCGATAAGTGATGTATCACTGGATTCTAACTCCTGCAGCCAAGACTATACTGTATGTTAACTAACTTGAGAATACATTAAAAAAAAATCTGTGTACCTCATCGAACTTACATAATAAACTAGATACAAATTATTGTTGTTACCTCCTAGAAGTGATCAGAACATAGAATATGAAGCTATGTTTCTGTTTCCAGTATTAAAATGCAAATACAGGCACACATGACATATGTACAGAAGCAAAAGAAGGAAGGAGGGAGTAGGAAACACCTAGAAACCATTCTGAATGTAGATGTTTAGATTTTCATGTATCCACTTGTCGGTCACCAGAAGCTTTAAAACAAATAGTTTCAATAAAGGAAAAATCTAAAGGCAAGCTTTATACGCATATATACTAAGAAAAAGAGACTAAAGGAGGATGATATGGAACTGAAAGATTAGGAAAGCTGGTTTCAGAAAATGTCAGGCTTCAAGCAAGGTTTGAAAAATCACTGCAACAAGCCAAAGGCCTCCACAGCTGAAATGACACAGCAAAACTAAACCTCAGCTAATGAGAGAAATGTTTGTAAGAGAGGACCACAGTGCTTTGCTTCACCCTAATTCAAACGAGTCAGCGGTGTATATACTTCTCTTTGATTCCGAAAGGGAGTTCTTTAAAAAAAAAAAAAAAAAAAAAAGTAGTGCTGAAAACCTAAAGGTATCCCTTACTTTATAATTACTTATAAACTGAAAAATCAGAAATAAAACATTTAATTCAGTAGGGCTCAGAAATCCAATTCAGCTCATCACCAGGGCCCTTACCCCTAGCAAGGTGATGCAAGCCAGAGACCTTTTTCTCATAGAAAGCAGGGAGCTTCCCCATCAGGCCTGCCCTCCTACTGGCACCCTATCAGTTTGCCAAAAAGGGTTTCTCCTTAGTCCCATTCACTGTGGGCCCTAGTCTGTAATTCAAAAGCTGCTCACTGGTTAATGCTGTTAACTTGCACCTTCTACTTCCTCAATAGATCTACATGGTTAGTGGAGGAATTTCAGAGGCGATGCTTTAATTCAGTGTTTATTTTAACCAAAGGGAAGCCCAATACAGAAACCAGTTTAAAACTGTAATCTTCTGACTTGAAATGGAAAGCCCAAGAACCCCTAGGGTTCTTTGAAGCTCAGTTGGTAAAAGTAAGGCCCTTTCAATAAAAATATCAACTGTTATGGGTTAAAGTGTGTGGAATACTTAAATCCACGAGTTCATACTGATATTTAAAAAAATCTATCACCAGTGATCATTTTTGGAGGATGGCAGGTCAACCCATGATTTTGAAAGCTGCCTCTTTCATACAAACTGTACTGCTGATGAAAGAGATAACTAAACTGCTGATGAAAGAGAATTCTTCTAAGACATTTTCTGGGTAATAAATAAGAAACAATTGAATTAAAATGGTAACATTTTGCAGCTCCTAATAAAAGAGTAGATATAAGCAATAGTCATGACTGGCCTTTAACATCACAGAGGCCTTTAACATAAATGCTGTGTGCCTCTTGACAAAAGTAAACAACACTTATATTCATGCCAAAAGAAAAACAAAAAAACAAAAAACCTAAATCTGATCAAGTGTCCAACTCTAACTGCCAGCTTTAGCAGACAAACAGAAGGTAGAAGAACATGTTAAACACCACCAAAAGAATGAAAACAGCAAATCCAGAATGTGGGAAACAAAAGACCAGTTTTCCTCAACAAATAACAGCAAGAAAAAGAAACTTATAGATTAAAAAATATTTAATTAAAAGACATCTCAACACATTACAGTGTATGAACCTTACCTGGGCCCATTTCAACAAACTATAAATTAAAAAGAAACGTATAAGACATTTGGGGAAATGTAAACATTGATGGCACATCGAATGATGTTAAGGAATGACTAAGTTTTTTAAATGAGAATGGTATTATAATTGTATTTTTAAAAAATCCTTGTCTTTTAGAGGTACATGTGAAAATACACATAAAATGATCTGCTAACAAATGTTAAAAAGTAATCAGATCATGGGAAAGGGGACTGATGAAACAAGTCTAGAAAGAATTGACAACTGCTGAAGCAGTTGTACCGGGTGACAGTACTCCGGAGGTTCATTACACCAACCTCTCTACTTCTATATATTTCTATAAAAAAGATTTTAAAAGAGGCAAGAGAAGGGGAGGATATAATGAATTGCACTGTATGGACCTTATCTGCATACTGATTCAACCAAACCATTAAAAAGATTTATGAAATTATCAGGGTAATTTGAACACTGTGTCTTTCACATTTAAATAATTATTAAAAATTTAAGTGTGATAGTGGTATTAAAAGTACCCTTATATTTGAGATATATATTAAATACTTATGGATGAAATTAGATACTATCTGGGATTTGCCTCAAAATAAACCAAAGGATCAGCATGGTACAATCAGTAGAATTAGAGATGAAGTAAATATTAGCCATGAGCTGCTAATGGGAGCCAGTATTAGGACTTCTTGAGGGGGAGGAATGTTTTATTTCTTACATAGGTTTGTCCACCTTGTGATAGTATACCAATTTAAACATTATGATTTATGGACTTTTCAGTATACATTATACTGCAACCAAAAGGTATTTTTTAATTTTTAATGTTTATTTATTTAGTTTTTTGAGAGAGAGACAGTGTGAGCAGGGGAGGGGCAGAGAGACAGACAGACACACACACACACACACACACACACACACACACACACACACACAGAATCCAAAGCAGGCTCCGGGCTCCGAGCTTGTCAGCAGAGAGCCCCACGCGGGGCTCGAACTCACGAACTGGGCCAAGGTGGGAGGCTTAACCGACTGAGCCACCCAGGCGCCCCAAAATGTATTTTTTTTTTAAAGCAAGAAATCCACTGTTCAGTGCGAGGGAAGACACTACTACAGATATCACCGAGAAAGCTATTTTTCAGCATAAAGGAAATGGGCTCAAGTAAATGTCAAAATATGGCCTCAGTTTCCTCATCTATAAGCTGCAGCTGCATTAGCTGGCTGTTGTGTGCATTAAATGGGATGGTGCGTCTTAAGTGCTCAGCACAGAACTAGTAACGAATGAAGGCTGCCTTTCGACTCTTGCCACAACACCTGACTTGCATTCATACCCTGCTTGATCCCTAAACTGCAGTGTAGGTACCAAATAGCACCCGCGGTTTTAATCAAGACCTCCGTAGTAATAAATTACCCTCCTACCGGGGCTGGACAGATCCCCATTAGGGCGCCCCCAAGGCTCTAAGAGAAAACCACTGAGACTGAACAGGAGGCACCAGAGCCTCACGCCCGTCAGAGCAAGCACCGAACATCTCTCACGCGCAAGTAACCCGCGTGGAGGCGAAATCACGTAAGCAGATGGAAGCCAAAGCCGTACACCCACCCAGGAACCTTACCTCTCCCACCCAGCTCCACTCCACCCCACGCCCTCCAATGAAGACGCGCGGAGTAAATGCCTCATATCGCCCCTCCTCCCTCCCCCAATCAACGAGCCCGCACCAGGTCCCAGCGCCCAATCACAGCGCTCCACATGCTAAGGGCAGGACTCCGCGCACGCGCGTGCACGCACGTACGGAGGAGGCTTCCCGAAAGGTCCGCACCCAAAAGCCCAGTTCCAAAGGCTGCGCAGCGGTCTCCTCAGAGGCGGCGCTGCCACCTACTGTACGATCCTCGGGATGCAGCCCTGGGCGCAGTGCCTCAATTCTGAGGACCCACATCTCAACCCAAACGCTCAACAGTTAGGGAAAATATGCGCGAAAGTTTTAATTACACTTTGTTACGTAGAAGGAAAAAAAATACTGTCTCAGATAGCCTCTTTTCCTTTAGAGCAGGTGGAGTTTTAAAACCCTATCTCACTTCATGGCCTAATCTTTTATACAGTGTAGAATCAAGAGGCTAGGGATTCATTCATTTCACCTATTTCGGGAGCACCTATTATATGTCAGAGTGTTAACTGAAGCAGCCTTTATAATCCTCCCTAATTTATGGCAACAAGAACATGGGTTAAATAACAGTTTCTGAAAGCTGTCAGAGCTTGGGCTCACATCCAGATGTGTCCTCGAAGTGCAGACTTTTCACCACATCAAACGACACAACAAAGACACAAAGTGCTGTAAGAATACAGGGTGAGGAAAAAAATCAATTCTGACTGGATAGGGATCCAAGATGTACAGAGGATATTCTAGGCAGAGTACCATTCAGTAAATGGTAGCCGTTACTACTTTCCAAGTATACTAATCTTAAGAGAGAGAGGACAATTACCTACATTTGTTGCAGACTTATTATTCTCATTCTCTGGCAAATAGCTTCTGCTTATTCAGGAATCTATGACAAAGGTTCCATAATTTTGTCCCCTAATACACAGGGCTTACTACATCCTATACCAAGGCACCAAATACAATGGTCTTTTCTAAATTTCCCTTCGTACCTAGGAAAGTGTTAATAGCTGAATAGCTTTCCTGGCATATCATAACAACCTTGCAAGATAATTCATGGAGTCCATGTTGGTTTCATCATTGGAATGGTTGTTCCCAAAAAGAGCACTATTGGCCCCAGATGGCATAAATGCCCATTTTCTAAAGAAATATGGGGGTATTTTTTTTGACTCTCACAATGACTACAGGGAGTAGTGAGAGATCAGCAGACAAGAAAATTAGATAACCTGCAATGCAGAGACTGTACAACACATTAAAACACTGTCCCTGTTGGGGGCCAGAGTTTTCAGTATAGAAGGCTGATACAAATATGGACTAGAAGAAGGCAAGGAAGAACCCTCCGGGTATGAACTGGAATTGGAGGTTTTAGCATGAATTATTTGTAAAGTATGTACATGTAAGTTTATATGCATGTATGTGCATGTGTTTATGTGTATACGTACCTTTATTTTTCCTAGCTCTATCTACTGAATAGACCAAGAAGCAAAAATTCCATAGTAGCAAGAGTACAAGTAGTGCACAGATCTTGGTTTCTAACACCATTCCTTATTAAAAGGAAGCAGGACTCCTTGGAGAAATAATTGATTCCAGGGATAGAGCAGGAAGATACAGGATGGAACATTGGGACTCAGGTTGAAAGGGCTTCTACCAGCCAACTCTGAAACAATTTGACCACTAAAATAACAAGGATGGTAATGAATCATTAAAAGAAAAAGAGGAATCCACAACCCACAAGACCATACTGATAATAAACAGAGAAAGAAATGGGAGAAAAGGGAGGGCTCCTGCTTACATTAGAATACTAAGTACTAATCACGAAATGTGGAGGTATTAATAGAATTGGAAAACCATTGTTTTGCAAACATTATATTAAAGATTGATTCAGACAAGAAGCTGAATGGATACTAAATCTTAGGGGGAAACTCTTGATAAGCAGCAGGACACTGGCATGATATTAAAGTATCTGCCCACAAATTGCCCATTAGTCACAAGGGAGATAAACAGTAACTCTACATTGGAAAGATCAGACACATTTGACTGGGTGATCAAAGTTGACCTCAGCAGTGAGGGCAGAGGGACATCAGGTGTCTCCAGATGAGAAGTCGTCCTGAGAAGGACACAATATCCCTGACAATATTCTGGCCGGGGAGCCTTTTGAATCTACTTATGAAGAATATAAAACAAACCCCAAAAGACGAATATTGTTAAAAAAGGGACTCGCTTCTTAAGAAACGTCGAGTAGTCTACACCAAAGCAGTTTAAAGGCAATAGTATATGCCACAAACTCCCAAATGGGTAAAAAAAAAAAAAAGAAAAAAGAAAAAAAAGTGTGACTGTAGATAAATGAGAAAGCAAAACAAAAAGGTCAAAATGATGACACCTGGTGAATCTAGGCAGAGACTATAGATGCTTTTTGTATTACTCTTACAATTTTTTGTAAGTTTAAAATTTGCAAATAAAAAGTTAAAATATTTGCCCCACATACCATGGCATATAGGACATGGCAGACAATTACACGATTAAAAATAAAGTCAACCTATTGATAATTAACAACTCCATTTTACATATAAACGCAAAGTACTTTTGGGGGCATAATTTGAAAATAAGCTGAATTTTTCCATAGATGCAACTACCATGTAAACTGAAGAAAGCAGTCTGATTTGTTCAGAACTTTACCAAGAGTTGTTCACCATTTTGTGAATAAATCTGTGTTGCTCATGATAATGCCGCTCCTGGTATTAGAGTTTGCCAGTATACCACATCTATATCCATTTGCATTTCTATCTGATTTCTACATTTCAGTGCAAGTACATAGTGGCTCACCTTCAGATTCTCCACAGCTCTGCCTTGGTTAGTCCCTGTCTATACATCCATTCCAGGACACAGAAACCAACTCTGCTCTTGCAATAACAACATCAGGGGAGAAAATGAGTTATTTGCAACCCCTACCTCTTTCCTAAGCTAGCCACTGCACACAGCTACAAAACAGTGCCTCCCCCAGACCCCTGTTATGAGAAGAATCCATAAACAGAGGGGGATTTTATTCTTTAACATAAGCCCAAAAAAGACAAAGAAATCTGAGAAGATTAGATCAGCACTGGAACTGACAAAATATTAAATCAATCCCATAAAACTATCACCAATTGTCTGACTTTATTTATTTATTTTTAAGTTTATTGATTTATTTTGAGACATAGCAAGCAGGGGAGGGGCGGAGAGAGAGGGAGAGAGAGAATCCCAAGCACAGGGCTCAATGCCACAAACCATGAGGTCGTGAACTAAGCCGAAATCAAGAGACGGGTGATTGACTGACTGAGCCACCCAGGTGCCCCCTCCCTTTTTTAATTGTCTGACTTTATTAATGTTCTGTTGATGTTATGCATAATATATATTACATATATGAAGTATTTACATTTCTACAAAGTGCTCATATGGTCAGTGATTTTCTCCAGGCCTTGTTATTTTAGAAAAGAAAGGCTGCTATCTGTGTAATATGACCTAAAGAACAGGGAAAGGGAAATAAATAAAATAGAAAAGAGTCAGAAACAACTCTGAAGACCACAAGTTAAGAAATAACAATAAAAAAGGATGAAAATATAAAAAATATTTTTCTCTGCAGATAATGTAAAACAGAGACAAGCTGCATGGTAACTAACTATATGACAAAAGTGGGCAAAAAACAAGAAAGAGTCGTTTACATAATTTAGGGACACTAATCATCAAGGCAAAAATTAAAAAGAAATTTGCAGGATAGCAAAAATGATTTTGCCATGTGTGAAGTTACAGTCTAATTCTTTTCAAGACTTAAAATGTGCTTATCTAAATGGGATCATAAGAGCATCATTTCATAAATATAAAAACATGATGGTAAATATAGTGTGATTGACTTGACATATATAACAGCCTAATAGGTACCTACCAAGGTGACAATGTTCTTTTTCTCTTGCTTCCCATTTGTGGCTGTCCACATATGCTGCAGAAAGGAGGCATCTTTTACCTGAGGAAAAAGTCAATTATCAACAGGTGTGGTTTCACAACAGGTTCAGTTTATATGTCTTATTAAAGATATCTTTGTCCTATTTTCAATGTACTAGATTATGTAAAGATTCTTGTACAATACTCTAACCAATATTGCTCAGTTCATAATTCAGTACATGACAACATGCATTCAACATCTGCCAAGTAGAAGATGGAGAAAAAACTGACAATGCCTACAATGAGGTTATGGGTAAGAATGTTAGTAATTTTGTTCCTGTAAGTTTAGGACTGGAAACCACTTGTTCCCCCTAAATTATAGCATAGGTGAGCCCTAGAACTCCTTAGAACCCAAATACTTGCTGAACTATTGCTTAACTCACAAATTGAATGCTTTATAATTGTTAGTCCTAAAAACATTTCCGTCTGACTTGGATCAGCACATTTACCCTAACTTTACCTAAAGCAGAGTATCCTGCCCAGTAACCTAGCACCCTAGTTATGAATAAGAAAAACCTAACAAGCCAGATTTGAGGTAACTCACTAGAGGGCACAGCTGCATTCAGGGCACCTGGCGCAATGACTGGCATATGGCAATGCTCATAGACAGGAGTTCAAGGAATGAATGAGAAAGAATGAGCATAAACTTAAACAAAACTAGAAGCTTTTATGTTTCAAAGGACACCATTAAGAAAGTGAAAGGACAGGGTTGCCTGGGTGGCTCAGTTGGTTGGGTGTCCAACTTTGGCTCAAGTCATGATCTCATGGTTCATGGATCCGAGCCCCGCGTCAGGCTCTGTGCTGACAGTGCGGAGCCTGGAGCCTGCTTCAGATTCTGTGTCTCCTCTCCCTCTCTCTCCGCCCCTCCCCCACTTGCTCTTGCTCTCTCTCTCTCTCAAAAATAAACATTCAAAAAAAATTTTTTTAAACCAGGAAGGTCTCTCCTTTCTGTCAGAAACAGGAACAGCCCTTCTCGATGTGAGCAAGAGCTAAGGATACGACTGTTAAGCTATACACTTAAGGATACCAGTGACTTATTGTCTACTTATTATTATAATTTCTTATTCTCTATTTATTTTTCTAGAATATGCTTCATTCTAGCATAAAAAATCACCCCCCCCATTCTGGAGCCAGAAAAGACAATTATCTAGGTCAATGAAAAATTTCGAATTGGGAGATGAGACAAAAAGTAGGGGTGGTCAGAGTGGGGAAAGGTAGGAGTTCAAGAATGCCATTTGTGTGCAGTTGTTCAAGGGCATCACATGAACTGAAAACAAAAAAACAAATAAGGACTAGTAAATCTACAAAAGGTAAGCTGAGCAACCTTTATATATATGTAAGCTGAGCAACCTTTATATATATGAACTATTTAATGTTTGCTTTTTAAGAAAGTAACCAGTAATCACTTTCCATCTCCATTGAGTATAGAACAAAAGGATAAGGGTATAAGGATGAAGAATTTAAATTTAGCAAATAGAAAACTTTCCTAGACCAATAGAAACAAATAATAAATGTAGAAATGTATGGCCAAATTTGGTAGGCAGAATCATGTTCCTCCAAAAGATGTCCATGTCTTACTCTCCCAAACCTACGAATATGTTAGGGTAATAGCTAAGGGGGATTAAGGTTACAGATAGAATTAAGATCACAAATCATCTGATCTTAAAATGAGGTGACTGTATCGGCTTATCCAGGTGGGCCCAGTGTAATCACAAGGTCTTTAAAAGTGGAAAAGACAGATACCGAGATGAATGAAGGATGGAGTGATGTAAAGACGTGACTTGCTCTTACTCGTGTTAAATGTATTTGAAAAAGGGGAGCATCAGCCAAGGATTTCAAGTGGTTTCATGAAGAGGGACAAGACCTGGAAACAGATTGTCCCCTACAGAATTTGCAAGGAACCTGTCCCTTTCAACACCCTGATTTCAACATAGCAAGACCCTCTGTCAGACTTGTGACCTACAGAACTGTAATAGTTGTATTGTTTTATACCACTTTATTTGTAGTAATTTGTTAAAACTACAATAGGAAATCAGCGCACCTTAAAACAAACATTCTTTAAAGAATGTTTCTGTAAGCCTTTTAAAGACAGTAAGAGCCTCACAGGTTTAGGTTTAGGTGTCTGAGTCTGTAAATTCCGCTCTGAATAGGCCACCCAGCAGTATTTACAAACCTTTCTTGAACTTAATTATCCTTCAGCCAGTTAGCTTTGGTGGCAACCATATTCTCTAAAATAACTATCCACTATAAGAAGAAGTAATTTCTCTGTTTAATCCTAAAAAGGTACCTCCAAGGACCAGAATCTCAACGTTTAGTGAAAAGTGATTGGCTGTATCTATATTCTTAGTCATTTTGTAGTTACTTTGGCCTTTAGACCAATGTCTCCAAACATGTTTACCATCCAAAGAAAAGCAGTGTGATTGTCGATACAGATAGCCTTTTAGAGTCACAAAATCTTAAGTTGGAATCCTTGGCTTGCTAAGAAATGGTATGAAATGGGGGCAAGTTGCACAAGCTGAGCTCCTTTCATGATACAAAAGACAGCGCCTACCTTGATCAGTTTAAATGAGGGCACATTATGTGTTTAATGTTCACTGTGTAGGAGGTACCCAGTGAATTTCTTTTCTCTACCCTATTCATGTGTTATTTATTTTTAAAATACTTTTTTTTTTTTAAAGCTTATTTATGTGGGGGCAGGGGCAGATGGACAGAGAGAGAAGGAGAATCCCAAGCAGGCTCTGCAGAGTCAGTACAGAGCCCAATGTGTGGCTCCATGTCACGGTTTGTGAGATCACATCCCCAAGCCAAAACCAAGATTCAGATGTTTAACTGACTGAGCCACCCAGGTACTCCCCTCTTCGGGTATTTAAATCACTTTTCTAATTTGTACTAAGTATATTTTTTTCCTCTCTTACCCTGTAATGGCTCAAAATATTTTGATGACTTAATAGTCAAGCTCCTTATCAGCATTTTCAAATCCTGAATGGGTTATAATGCACTATCTTAGGTAATTTTTTATTTCAAGTTTTTATTTAAATTCTTAGTTAACATATAGAGTAAAATTAGTTTCAGGTGTAGAATTTAGTGATCACTTAAAACACCCAGTGCTCATCACAAGTACCCTCCTTGAGACCCATCACCCTTTTAGCCCATCTGCACTCGCCTCCCTCCATCAACCCGGTTTGTTCTCTCTAGTTAACAGTCTCTTACAGTTTGCTTCCCTCTTTTTTTTCCCCTTCCCCTATGCTGATATGTTTTTTTGTATCTTAAATTGCACACAGGAGTGAAATCACATAGTATGTCTTTCCTGACTGAAGTTCCTACATAATTCTATTACTTGCCTTATAGTTTCCAGTTACTCGTTTCAAGACTCCTTTCTTCTATGGTCTAACCTAGTGCTTATTCAATAGAACTTCCTATAATGATGGAAATGTTCTGACCTATACAACTGTAGCCACCAAACATAGGTCTCTACTAAACATTTAAAAAATGTGTGACTAAAATTGAATTTAATCTCAATAGCCACATGTAGCTAGTAGCTACCACAATGGAAGAACACGGGTGTAAATTACATGTTCACCAGTTTAAGAACAAATGCTAACTTGAAAATTCTCGTAAGTCACCCTTCTCTAATTTCCATTCCCCTATCAGAATGATTGCCCCAAACACAATGCAATCATGATGGTCTCCCCGATAAGCAATTCAAGGTCTTGTTTAAATTGAAAAGCATTTAGTAACCACCATAATTAAACATGCTAGCAAATAGGTACAGCAGCTAATTCTTAATGAGATGCCAGGTACTGTACATACTTTACTTAACATGTGAAACTAAACACTTTCACCTGCCAGGTCAACCAATTAATTCTCAGAAAACCTGGTGGCTAACAATGAGGTTTCATGCCCATAGTTAATGGCTGTTGCTAAACAAGTGTGAACAACAGTGTATGTGCTGGTTTTTAACAGGAATTAGAAGAGGTATGTTGGAAACATCAACTGTGATTACTGCATTTTAGTCATTTAATCATACTGTTAAGAATACAGTATAAAATTACATAAGACATAAAAAAGTGTTAATGGACTGTGATGGGTAAGGGAGGAGTCAAAACTTAAACACAAATTTTCAACTGCCTGGTATCATGTCCCTAATCCCTTACTTGTTCAAAACTCAAAGGTACTTCAGAAGTGCCTATTGTCTCTACACATGGAAAACTGTGGCATATAAATGTCATTCAAAAGTTGTGCCCCAGATCATTAAGTAATGCGAAATTAGTACTGAAATACTTATCCCATGTGGAAACGAAAGGTCTGGTCAAGTGTGAGGTGGTGAGGTTTTCGACGCCCCTCCAAGAACACTCAAGCGGGGAGGAAAAGTTCTAGCTCTGGGGTGGGCACATTTGGGCTCTTCATGGTCAGTGAAGAGACGACCACCCTAACACAAACCCTGCAAATCACAGGTAAGAGCCCTCATGCCATGACTTCCTCTACTCTTCGCGCTTTTGGGCTGGCAGGCACTATTCTAGGCAAGCATACAGGTCGGGGGCCTTACCTCCCCCTTCTGTGCTACCCAACGCTCCAAACGGTTTCTCTAGCAACTAGAACCCAGAAGCCTTTCCTGTCCTGATGAAAACCCACAGCTCCTTTTACTTAAGGAAGAGTGTTCAGGTGCCTAATGAAGTACCCCACAAAAGGAAAGCAGCCACAAACCTGCCAGGGAGATTGGAGGCAGAGACACTCTCCGCGCCAGAAGAAACCAGCGCCTCGCTATGGAGGCTGCCATCTTGGAGCATACCAAGAGGAAGAACGCCCAGGGCTTGAGGGAAAGGAAGGGGTGGGGTCACAGGCTGATGCTCCGCCCCCTTCCCCGGCGCGCGTTGTTGTTGCGGCCCAGGATAACATGGCTGCCGCAGTTCGGCGTCCGAGTCACGTTTTGCTGTTTACGCTGCAGAGTTCAGTGTCTCCCGGGGTGGGAGGCTCAGGCTCCACATGCTGCCGCCGCCCTCTCGGAGGTATCCGCGGGCTTCTGGTCGTGAAGGAGGGGAGGAATGGGACAGAAGGGAGATTGACACCTTAGCAGGCATCGCTTTTGGGGGAAATAAAAGCGCCTCAGTCGCTCACTGGCCTGGAGCAGCCTGTGCTCTTGTGCCCTTTGGTTGCGCGCGTGTGCAGCACTGGCCCTTCGGTGTCGTCGAAGCCCCTTTGCTGGGAACCAGAGGACAGCCAGGCTGGGGTCTTGACCTGGGGGCTATAGTAGTCCTTCAGATGGGGCGACGCTCTTGTCTGGAAATCCCTCTCCCCCTTGGGTGTAATGTTCTGCAAAGTTTGGGAGTCGAGGTCTTAGACTGAGTTTGGTGTCCCAACTGGAGAGCTAACAGTCTAAAAGACCTTGAGCAGGTGTCTTCATTTGTAAGATTGTCCATTAATAGCTTTACGGGAATGATTAAATTTCATTATGCTGGTGAGTGATAAAATATTTGACACTTAGTGTCAGCTATTACTCTGCATTTTAAGTATATTCCTTTTCTCTTGAAACCACCCAGTGAGAGAGTTACCATTCTTTTCTTGGTTTACAAAGATGGAAACAGCAAGGCCAAGTAATTAGCCCAAGGTCAGAGGAATCTGGTAGAGGAGGGATTTGCCCTCAGGCAGCGCAACAGTATATTCCTACTGTAACCACTTCTCTGGACTGCCTTCTCATAAATAGACAACACTTTTTTTAAAAAATATTTTTAATGTTTTATTTATTTTTGAGAGAGAGCACACGCAGGGGAAGGGCAGAGAGAGAGGGGGAGAGAGGATCCGAAGAAGGCTCTGTGCTGACAGCTGTGAGCCCGATGTGGGGCTCTAACTGTGAGATCATAACCTGAGTCGAAGTCGGAGGCTTAACTAAGCCACCAGGCGCCCCAGAGACAATCAACCTCTATTCATGTTCTTCACTAACTATAAAAGAATTAAAATGATTTTGCTTTTTTCTTTTATTTGTAGCTAAAAGATATCTACTTACAGATAATGTTGTGAAATTAAAAGAATTTCAGCATAAGAAGGTGGCTATTGCAAATCATCTTCCTGGTACTAAAGGTAATTGAATCTATTTTGTTGGTTCTTTCATCGATGTGTCATTCAGGTTTTTTTTTTTTTTTTTTTGTCTTTATCCATTTGGTCTCCTCTAATGACCTTATGTCCGAGAAGAGATTGACATAGTTTATTCTTGATTTCCTAGTCTACTCTTAAACGTACTTTTCATCTCACTTTCTGCTACTACAGAGCCTACAGCTCTCCTCTTGTCACTTTTCCCAGGATCCCAGAGAAATACTAAAACTCGTGTTGGAACGAGTTCCCTCAGATCCCTGCCACCTAAACTAAGGGTCAAGGATTAGCAGCAACTGGGAGTTTCATTGAGATGCCCAACTTAAAGCCCAGACTATTAATATGCACAGTAAGGTCTGAGAAGAACTGCTCAAGATGACTGGCTTTAACATTTTTTGATACACCTCTGAGTAAAAAGTACATTTTGCATAGCATCCCCACTGTACACATACATATGTATACACAAATGAAACACAGTGAAACAAAACCATCTTGTGGGATGCATTTTCATATTTTTCTACTCTGCAAAAAAGTCAATAGGGTAAAACATTTTTTTTTTTTTTTAATTAGCAAAATATTGGTCATTTTGGAACCCAGATGATGGGCACATGAGAGGTCATTATACTGTTCTCTTTCTGTTTTGGGGTATGTTTGAAAATTTTTATTACAAAAAGCTGAAAACTACTATCCTAGTTCTTATTCCTGTCAGCATCTGAGAACTCTTGTTGAATTCATTCCCTCTCTCCACATTTTTTCCAGTACTTTAAATTCCTTGATAAGCATAGCAAGACTTCCCTTTGTTAATAACAGTTTAGTTTGTTCCTACTAAATTTCTCAGATCTCCTTCCTCTCACTGTCAAATGTTTATGGGCACGTAATAAACACTGCTTCTAGCCCTCCAGAAATCAGTTTTTCCTCACCACTTTTCTATTGATATACATTATACCACCTAGGGAATGAGTAGATAAGCCTTCAGAGTGAGGGAGAATATGTTAATCTCCAGTGGACATTTTACTCCTGATTTTCTCAGCCTGGATTTTACTTCAGTCTTCTTTTTACTCATCACTTTTGGAGCTTTGTGAAGTTGGCAGTTAGGGCCTCATGTCATTTTTTAGTTACATCCAATTGTAGTGTTTCTAAAGCTGTCACAATTGAGCATATGTTCTGAAAGGCAGTTAATGTAATGAGTGCCAATCTACTCCATGGTCAGATTGATATTTATAAAAATCCTGTTAACATTTCTTCATTATAAGAACCGACAGTGGTCCTCTGTCCTACACCATATTGTGTACATTCCCCCCGCCACACAGCCACCCACCCACTGCCACCAGCTTCCCAGCTCCTCCATAATGGGTCCCTTACCCTTTATGGAGTCCAGTATGATTTCCTGTTAATGTAATTACAGTTCTTCCCTCACCACTTTCCCCTGTGCCCAGTTCTATGCTGTTATTCATGCTGATTCTTATACCAAGAATAATCCCCTCTCCTGAGTTTCTCCAGCCCTATCCAGCCACTTCCCTTCTGGTACCTTTCCACATCTGCCAAACCTGGTCTATTTCTGCTGCCCTGATTTCTTTCTATTTATATAGTTGGTCACCTGTCACTCCCTCAGTCATTGTTTTCAAAAAAAAAAAAATTTTAATGCTTATTATTTTTGAGCAAGAGAGACAGACAGATTGCGAGCAGGGGGAGGGGCAGAGAAGGAGACACAGAATCCACAGCAGGCTCCAGGCTCTGAGCTGTCAGCACAGAGCCTGACGCGGGGCTTGAACTCACAAACCGTGAGATCATAACCTGAGCAGAAGTCGGACGCTTAACCGACTGAGCCACTCATGTGCCCCTCAATCATTGTTTTCAGATAGCTTTGCGTAACTGTGTCATGTTTTTTCAAATAGATTAAGTTCTTTCAGGAGGGGAACCCTGCCTTAGCCTTCCTTGTGTTGCTCACAAACACTTAAATCTTGATTTTTTGTTTGCAAGTGCAAATTATACTGTTGAAATTTTGGATTCTTAAGGCTATTGAAAAGTGTAAGTCATCCCATTAGAATTATTTACATTAGAAATTGTTTAGAAACAGTTAATAGTATAAATTCTCTTAAATCTAATAAGTGATGGAATGAAAATGAGAACAAAAAATGATTTACTGGCAATTACTATATAGTAGGCCCTGTGCTAAATGCTTAACGTACGTTATGTCAGGATACCCCATGAGGTAGCTCTCACGATTCTCACTTTACACGTGGAATCAAGTCTAACAGACAAGGGTCTCCCCATAGCATGCAAGTAGCAGAGTCTAGCTTATAGCCCGGGCCTCTCCACCTCTGAAACCTTTAACCATGACCTGGCTCTGCAAGTAAAGATTGGATGGTCCACAGTATTAACTTAAACCAGGTGGGCCTTCTTTTCTTTAAATTGAGAACAGTGTCTGCCTCAGCTTCCCAGTCTTGTGTTTTAATACATATTGTGCCATTCCTTTAAGCAGCCTTCCTTCAAAGCTCTGGGCCTTGGAGCAAAACCCGTAGACTTTTCTTGGCAGCTCCTGATACTGAGAACAGCTCTGCCTTCTAGAAAGCAGATGCTTCTTTAGTGCTGGGCTTGCATCTCACCCCACATTCTGCTGAGAATCTGATCCCTTCCTAATGCCAAGAAGCAGTGTTTCCTTTTCGTGTTTGACTGTCTCCACAGTTGATCAGATACAAGACGGGACAGAGATAAGTATAAGCATTTTGAAATGATTCTGTTACCAAGAGTGTTTGCTGCTGTTGAGAGGATGGGTTTTTTTTTTTTTTACCCTGTGTATATTATGTAGTACTGTGTCATGCTGTCTAATAACTGAGTAGGGAGAGCAAGAGAAATGAAAGGTAGAGTTGAACCAAATGCTAGAGACTTGAAATATTGCTAAATCGTGTAGATCAACCACTGGGGCAAACCCATCTTCAGTACACATTTTCCTTTCAGTTTTCTTGCTAGATACCCTGCCAATTGTTGGTTTAGATGTCTTGGTTGCATTTTTTTTTTTTTTTTTTTTTTTTTTCTAATGGGTCACCTGTCGATAGTTTTTTGGACCAAGCCTCTGGGACATAGTTCTTAAAACTTCAGTGTGCAGAAGGATCACCCAGGTAGTCAAAATTGCATATTCCTGTGTTCTTACCCTCAAAGATTGTATGTTAGAAAGTTTTGAGTGGGCCCCCATCCTGTGCTCCTGTAGCACAGATGGTTTGCTTCATAGACCTTCTGTCATACTGCTCTTAAGGACACTAGTCAGTGATGGGAGCCTCTCTCAGTGCCTCTTTGCAGTGTGCCAGAATCCAGCTTCCCCTTCTCCCTGAGGTGAGACTCCTGACAGTCCCAGTCAGCCTGAGTGATGGCCACCACACTATGCTTTCTTCCAGCAACCTACCTGAGAAACATGAAAGAGAAATTGGCCCAGAATAAGCTCATCTTGAAGGACGAGTTGAAAACCTTCCTTCATTTGTGTGATACCCGGGATGATGTGGAACTGGCTAAAAATGTCATTTACAGGTGAGGCATTTCTGTACAATTCTGCCAGGTTTGGTTTCTTCTTTCTTTTTCCTGAAGAATCTCATCCATTTAACATGGATTCAGCTGGCAACTATACATTGATGACTTTCAAATCTCTTGTCCACATGCCTGCCCCCAGCTCCAGACATTTATGTTCACTTAACAATCGCTTCCTGGATTCCTTCTATATGCCAGGTACTAAGGATAGAAAACCAGAATTCATGTCCTAAGAAATCACCAGCCTGATGAAGTCCGCTTACATATCCCCTAAGTCTTCACATTCAACTCACACAAATTGCTTCTTTTTACTATTTTCTGTCGTACTGACCCCTCAGGACAGATAACTGGGAGCCTCTTTCCTCTAACCTTACTTGCTCTCCTCCCTGACAGGATGAGAAATCCTACTGCTTCCACTTCCCTGGTTATCTCTCATCTCTGGCCTTCCTCTCTCTGTCCTCGTTACCAGTATCTTAGTTCAGGCCTCGTCATCTCTCACTTGGACCACTTCATAGACTCCTTGCTCATCTGTCTCCTCCAGGCGAATGTCTCTTTCTCTGATCCATTGTCATTTTCCCACGTCAGGGGAATTCCCGTGTAATCATAGTCTGCTGTTAGGAAACCTAGCAAAGGTTTCACTTACTCGGGAAGTGTATGAACCGAAATCAACAGGCTTTGTTTCTAAAATTAAATTCATGGTCTTTTTTTTTTTTTTTTAAACCATTCCTGAAAGATAGGTTTCTACACGTGGACCTGCATTTATAATGTAGAGAGAGTAATAGAAGTGTGTTCATATGAAGAATACTGGAAGAGTATGTACCAAAAGTTAATTGTGGTTCTCTGGGAGTTATACATATTTTTTGGTTTAAATACGTAATTTTTTTAGTCTCAAACTTGTCTATAGTGGGCATTATCAATTTTATAATATGAAAAATTAATGTTATCTTTAAAAGGAAAAAACATAAAATTACACACAATCCATTGAAAGTTTGAAAAACACCAAAAAAGTAGAAGAAATACATCACAGATTCTGCTATTTCTGTTGTCTCTTGTTGCACACCAGAACATGATAACTGTTTTTTTCTGTTATCTATTGTTATCTATTATCTATTATTTCTGTGGGTCAGGAATTGAGGCCTGCTAGTTCTGTATTGGTGTCTGCTAAAGTCACTTGCTCCTCTATGGTCAGCTGCTGGCTGGTCTGAGCTGGAAGGTCCAAGAGGCTTTACTTGTATTTCTGATGCCTGAGTCCGCGTGACCCCTCTCTCCTTGGAGTGTCTCGTCATTCATGAGTCTAGCCTGGCTGCACTAGCACCCTGCACAAGTGGAAGCTGCAGGCCTTGTAAAGCTGCCTGGAACTGGCACAGCTTCACTTCTGTCACATTGTCTTGGTCAAGGCAAGTTACCTGGCACACCCACACTCAGCAGGGAGGAGCAACAGTTCCACCTCCGGATGGATCAACCACTGTTGATATTTGATACATTTTGTCACTGATTTTTTTTTTAAACTTTTTTTCACTGTTTATTTTGGGGGGGGGGCAGGCAGAGCATAAGTGGGGGAGGGGCAGAGAGAAAGGGAGACAGAATCTGAAGTAGGCTCCAGGCTCTGAGCTGTCAGCACAGAGCCTGATGCAGGGCTCGAATCCACAAACCACAAGATCATGACCTGAGTCGAGGCTGGATACTTAGCTGACTGAGCCACCAGACATCCCCATTTTCTCACTAATTTTTTACATGCAAAGATTGTATGGTTTTGATAGGGTTTATTTATACTTTTCTAATAATTACTGTATATATAATGATAGCGTTTTCTACTTAGTATTATAGCATAATTTTTTTGTTAATATACCTTAGGAGTTGTTAATATACCTTAGTCTATTTTAATGACTTTATAATATTCCATTGTATGTCAGGTACCCCTCTTGTTGAATGTCTGATTTTTGATATTTTCATCAGTATGAATAATGCCGTGATGAGCAACTCTATGCATAAAACATACTCTTTCTGTTTTGGAGATGATCAGAGAATATGAACATTTTAAAATTTGTTGATACAAATGCCAGATTATTTTCCAAAAGGGTTATGCTAATTTACATTTGCATGGTATTAGGAATCCTAATACTATCTCAGTTTCACAAAGATGAATCATATTAGACCCTCTGGCTTGTTTTATTGTCAGTTTTTACTACCCAAATCTAAATCATTGCTAATAACTCTGCCCAGTTGCTGTCTCTTCCCTCTACTGGTGGACAGCTGGAAAAGTGGGAAAATGGGCAGGTCCGTGGCCTAACCAACCTGTTCTCTGTCTTGCTGACACAGGCACCCCACTACTGGGGAGGAAGAGTAATGAGCTAGAACATAAGCTCTTTATGCATAGAGTCAAAAGTGAGGAGCAACTTAATCCCCCCCATAGTCTTGACCACATGCCGGTGTGTGGTTTATTAGGGGTATTTTAGATTCTCTGATTTGAACATTTCTTGTCAAGAAGAGGTAATACTTTGTGAATTTCTAGCACTTTTATTAGTGTATATGTTCTCTAAATTGGGGAAACTTTTGTTTTGCATTATTTTATTTTTAATCTGGCATAAATTTTTCATGACACTATTTTTGGAACGCATTGATTTTTAAAGATCTTTTCCACAGTATGCCTTATATTTTATAAGACCTGACACATATGGCAGATTTTCCGTGTGCTAGTAGGCATGTCATCTTAATTAATCGTTACAAAAAGTCTTTGAGTTGAACTTTTATCTCCATTTACAGATGAAGAAACTGAGGCATGGAGTGGTTAACTTATTTGCTCCTGGTTATACAGTTAGTAACTAAAAGAACTGGGATTTAAACTGTCAGCTTGGAATCAGAATCTAAAAATCCTTAGTCACTGTACTATATTGCGTTTAAATAACCTAATTCTTTCCCCCCCAGTATTATTGAGGTATGACTGACAACTAAAACTCATGTATATTTAAGGTGTACAACTGATATAATTTAATTCATAACTTGTAATGAAGCACTGAATATATTTTATAATTTCTATAATTTGACTACGAAGTGTATCTTTGAAAGTACATATCATCATTCTATTTGGCATTATGTATGTTTGGGATACACTATCCATGATGTTACTGTGACTGTCCTCCGTGATTTCGGCAGAAGGCTAAAAAGCGTTCTGGTTTTAAAGTCAGAGCTATTCCCCGTGGTATGTGTGATTTATTCACATAATGAGTCTTAGTAAAATCTGGTTTACAAGTAATCTTGCGATACTTATTTTGTCACCAGATTGTCTTCTTGGTGTCTAAAACAGAAAGAGTTGGTTATTGAAAGTAAATTTATGCTAGCAATTTTTAGTTCTGCATCCTAACTGGTGGACTGACTGCTTGTAGAAACCTCAAGGCACGTATAAGATGTCACTGTCTGAAATTAGCTTTTTGTTAAAACTAAACTTCAAAACAGCATTTAATTTGTTTAGCTAGGTGATGGTAGATCACATATGCCTTTTCCTGAGCAGAGGAAAACAGCGATGGATCTAAATTGTAAAGTACATCTGTAGGTTGTCTGTCATCCTCTATGGAGAAGTCACATTTGAGGAGGACAGAGCATCACTTCACTCCTTTGATTCGTTCCTCTCTAGATGGGGTCCATACAAAGACACAGTGCCATTCTCTTGAGTTTGCTGTGCAAGAGCCCTGTTGTTCCCTGACCTTTGCTAGCACTCATCCTAGCAGTTTGTTGATATATTGAGAAGATAATTACAATGTACATTTTTCCATTCTTTGATTTCATGTGGTTATGTGGGCCTCTCACAAACCCTTTCTATTTAAATGTCTGGCATACTTCACTCCAGAATTCCTCTGTCCTCGTTTCTGCACTTTTCTCCCTCAGGACTGTGAGAGTACCTCGTTCTTTATTGTGTCCCCAGCATCTAGCAGAGTACATGCCACAGTCGGTCTGTCCTTTTCCCTGCATCTCACTATTTGACTCACTGAATCATTTTCATTACCAGGTACCATACAGAGAACAGAAATGTCACTTTGGGAGAGTATAAATTTGGACCACTTTTCATGAGGTTGTGCTACGAGTTGGATCTTGAGGAATCTGCATTGGAACTCATCAAAGACCAGGTTATTGTCTCCCGATTACTGTCCCTGTCAGTGTGATTTCCTTGTGCTGAGCCTCTGGTGTTTTTAGTGATGTTAGGGAAGGCATCTCTCTTACATTATTCCTGGCTTAGATTTTTCAGATCAATGTTCCTAAGCTGAAGGAATGAGCTCTTACCTGTATTTTAAGGTTTCCTTGGAGTCCATTGCTATGAAGAGGCCTTGCTCTTTTCAGACAGAGGTGTAGGACAGGTGTGGAAGAGATGTATGGACAAATTATAAGGGGTCTACCTTCCTTGGTTGTGACCTGGGACTAACCTCTCAGAGAAGCTTTTAGCGGGGGATTGTTTAAGACAGGCAGCCATTTTCAGATTGCCTTTCCTGTTACCCACCTGTGATTCTTCTTTCTTTTTATATTTTTTACTTCTTGTTGATGGCCACCTTGTATAGTGCTTTTCTGGTTTTCAGAATACCTTCACATCTTCTGATTTTCTTTTCTTAAAGACAAAAATAATGATAATTATTTCTGTAATTATTTATTGAACATATACTGTGTCCTCAGCACTGTGCTTAAGCACTATACCTGCCTGATTTATTTCGCACAGACCGTGGTGAGGTGGATACTGTCATTCTATCCATTTTTTTTTAATTTTTTTTTTTTAACGTTTATTTATTTTTGAGACAGAGAGAGACAGAGCATGAATGGGGGAGGGGCAGAGAGAGAGAGGGAGACACAGAATCGGAAGCAGGCTCCAGGCTCTGAGCCATCAGCCCAGAGCCCGACACGGGGCTCGAACTCACGGACCGTGAGATCGTGACCTGAGCTGAAGTCGGAGGCTTAACTGACTGAGCCACCCAGGCGCCCCATCATTCTATCCATTTTACTGATGAGGAAACTGGCACTTACACACATGGTAAATTCATACATGGTCAGAAACATTTATTTTGGGGCCAGGGCTGGCAACCTGGGACCCTTTTGTATTTTTAGGAACCCTCTACTAAATTGTGTTTCTGTCTTGTACTCTTCATACAAAGTGTTCTTTCTTTTTTTTTTTTTTTTTAATGTTTATTTTTTGAGAGAGAGAGAGAGAGAGAGAGGGAGAGAGAGAACGAGCGGGGGAGGGGCAGAGAGAGAGGGAGACACAGAATCCGAAGCAGGCTCCAGGCTCCGTGCTGTGAGATCATGACCTGAGCCTAAGTCAGATACTTAACTGACTGAGCCACCCAGGCACCCTTAAAGTGTTCTTTCCATGGTAGAGCTGTGAGCTCTTGACTTTCCCCTCTTTTAAGGACACGCATTATTTAGAAAGAGGATCATACTGTATTAGTAACCAGAGAAAAGGGGGTTTTACAACAGTGAGGATTAGTTTGAACCTATATTTTTCCTAAAAGAAAAATATACATATTTATATTTTAGTATATAGCTATTAAAAATCTGCAAGAATCTACATGAAATCCCTACTGCTTATCTTTAGGGGGTAGAATTACAGGAAATTCTTACTTTTTACTTTATATGTTTTTGTATTGTTTGACTTCAGTAATCATGTGTTGTAATTAAAGGAAAATGAAGGAAAATGAAAATTTCACTGTAATGACAGCCATGAGTCTAATGATTAAAAAGCAAAAAGAATATGCAACTTCAGTTGTTTTTTTGTTTTTTTTGTTTTAAACTTAGACCCATGCATGAAATAATCATATACAACCAAGTTGCCTGGAGTAGCAGATTAAACTGAATTTGAGTCCAGTGACATTAAAGCCTAATCCTGTTTCCACTCTTATTGTGTCCCCTACCCTGAACCCTGTAGTGCTGCCCGTATCATAGCCACTGTCTGCATGTATCTATGGAGCCCTTGGACTGTGGCTAGTTGAAATTACATGGGCTGTAAGGGTAGAATGCATGATGGATTTCACATGCTTGATATAAAAAAGAAGAAGTGCTTAATTTTTTTTGATTACATGTTGAAATTATATTTTGCATTTAGTGGCTTAGATAACATCATTAAAACTGACTTCCTGTATTTCTACTTTTTTTAATGAAGCTACTTGAAAATGTAGAACCACATATATGGCTCACACTGTGGACAGGGCTGCTCTGGGCCTTCCCATCATACTCAGAGGAGAACTCAGACCCCTGACCATGACTTAGAGGTCCCTTGTAGTGTCTCATCACCTGCCATCCCCCTTGCTCACTCCACTCTTGGGCTTTCTTATTCTAAGAACTGCCACACCCATGGTCTCAGACTAGAATGGTCTACACCCTCGTCATCAAGGCCCTCCTTTACTCCATTGAGGTCTCCTCAGAAAGTCTTCCCTGATGACCTTCTATCATCTACTCTATCCCTTTTTCCCGCTTCATTGCTCTTCGTAGCCCTTATTGATAACTTGAAACTACATTTTTACTTCTTCACTGGTTTTACTCGTTCATCGTCTCCCATGCCAGAATTTAAGCTCTACTAGATTATAAGCCCCACTAGAGTTAGGGCAGGGTTATGTGTCTTGTTTATTATTTCTTTATTTTCAGCCCCTAGAACAGGGTCTGCATAGTGGGCTTTCAAAATAAGAACAAACTAGAGCAAGGAGGCATTTAATGGCATATTTGAATAGCATGTGTTACATTATCGTGATATTAAAAATGTTGAGGAAAAAATGTTGAGAACCACTCTTCTAGTGAATTATTTCAAAAAGTGAATATTATTCATTTGCCAAAAGAGCATCACAGCTTTGTAAGACTCTTCTTGCTTAGTCCTCATGCATACTTATACCTGCCTTTTCATATTTTTTTGACATTTATTCATTTTTGAGAGAGAGAGAAAAAGACAGAACATGAGCAGGGGAGGGGCAGAGAGAGGGAGACACAGAATCCAAAGCAGGCTCCAGGCTCTGAGCTGTCAGCACAGAGCCCGATGCAGGGCTTGAACCAGTGAGATCATAACCTGAGCCAAAATCTGAACGCTTAACCAATTGAGCCACCCAGGTGCCCCTGGCCTTTTCATATTAATATACTGCCACCCACATTGCAGGACCCCCTTACCAAAGTTAATTGACTTGTTTCTTTTTTTGTAAGCACAGGAGAGCCATGTATAATGAAGATGTCCTTCACTGTATTTCTGAAACCCAGAGAGCTCTTGCCATACTGCTTGCCTCGTTTGTATGCCCAGCCAAAGACATGACAGTCGAAAGAGTGGGCAGCATTTGAATTTTTTTGAAAAATAAATCCTGGTATATCAGAGATTTATTAGAGAATTCAGGGGACCAAATGAATAAAGTATATGCAAAAATAAGTCCTGGATAGAGAAGATAGAATTATAAAAATATATCCTCAATAGTTAAAAACTTTTAACCAAACTGTGTTTGTTTGTTTTTTTATTAGCATTTACGAGGTTTCTTCTCAGACACCACGTCGTTCAATATTTTGATGGATATGTTATTTATGAAAGGCAAATATACAAGTGAGTATTAGAATTTGTTGAAAAATTCTGTCTTTGGTAGTATAGCAGTTAGGAAAAACAATGGACCATGCAAAAGTGATCCTTATATACTTAAATTTTTTTTTTTTAACGTTTATTTATTTTTGAGACAGAGACAGAGCATGAACAGGGGAGGGTCAAAGAGAGGGAGACACAGAATCTGAAACAGGCTCCAGGCTCTGAGCTGTCAGCACAGAGCCCGACTCGGAGCTTGAACTCACTGACCGCGAGATCATGACTTGAGCCGAAGTCGGCTGCTTAACCGACTGAGCCACCCAGGCACCCCTATGATCCTTATATTCTTGATGAATGACTGAACTCTGGAGACTTCATTCTTTTAAGTTTGAAAACAACATTATTGCATCTCATGTCATACCTTAAACTAAACACCCTGATTTTACTTATGCTAAAAGTATAAGTAGGTTTAAAATATTAGTTCTTACTGTATCGTTTGATAATTTCTTTGAAATTTAGTTAATTGATAAATGACTTTGACAGATAGCTTTGACTTGCTCCTGGAATATACTTTTCAGTAGATGGTGCTAAACAGATTAGAATGCTGGGAATCAATAGTAGACGACTCTGAACTCACCTGAATGCATTTAACACTGTCCGCCCACTTCTCATTTTTGGTAGGTGCGCTGGAAGTGCTGATAGAGATGAAAAACCAAGATGTGAAATTCAACAAAGAAACCTATGTCCTTGCTTTTGCAATTTGCTACAAACTGGTAAAACTGTCTTCTCTTAACTTTTAGAGCACTGTGGGTAGTGTTTGAGAGAGGATTTTTTTTTCTACAAAGAATAATTTAGTTTCTCTGAAGTCTTTTTTTCCATCTGGTGCAGATATTTCAATTTTAAATGTGTTCATTTTTAGAAAACTCAAGTTAGCCACGTCAGTTTTATCATGGAGAAAGCAATTTTATCATCTTTCACTCTTCTTTGGCAATTCTGTGGATAGGGAGAACAAGGAACAGTGTGCTGGCTGGGTTCAAGGTCTGCGAAGGATCCCCTTGCTATCAGTCTCATGCTGAACTCGTTGAGACAAGACCTCTCTGTAGTTCTCTCCCATGGAAATCTGACCATCCTTCTTTGGTGAACTCAGGGGCTACTTTAATTTCATCTGAATATTTTCTGTGATTCAGAGTTGGAAGTAATATCCTTTAATTGTGCTCTATTTATATCACCTATGTGACATTTATCACTGCTTGATGTTATTCTAAGTAGATGTATGTTTCATCCTCCCCACTAGAGGATAAGTTTGAGGCATTTTTTGTACCAGCATCTAACAGTGCCTGGTGTACAGTTGATCTTTAATAAGTGTATGTGACACTAAGATAAACTCCTTCAAGACAGAAAACGTGACTTAGAAGTCCATGTCATTACTATATCAAGATTGTTTTTTTACATACAGAAACTATTTCTTCTTCACTGAGTGAATGAATCAGTGAATACATGACAGCTGATATAGTGCAGTGACCAAGGTTGCATGCTTTACTATAGACATTTGTGTTATTTAAACTTTGGAAACTTAACAAAACCTTTTTATGGGGAAAAAGAAGGAACCAGGTAAGGTGGAAGAGCATGGTCCATGAAAACGTTTCCCTAAAAAGGGTAGCAATAATTTTCCAAAATAAGAGAGGCAGTAAGTAGGGTGATAGTGGAAAGAAAAATCTTCTGGGAAATTGAGAAACATATAGTCTCAACTTTAGCATTCACTGGCTTTGAAGTGGTCATGTAATTCATTTGTGAAATGAAAGGGTTGATTTCAAGAGCCCCAAGCTTTTACTATAAAAGGCCAGATAGTAAACGCTTTAGGCTTTAGAGGCCATGTACAGTCTCTACCATATATGGTTTTTGTCACATATTCTATCTTTGTTTTTGTTTTTACAAACCTTAAAAATTTTGAAAACCATTTTTAGCCATAAGCTTGACTTGGCCAAGGTTCTTAGTTTGCTCCTTGCTGGATTATTAGGTGATCCTTTACAATCATATCATTTTCTTATTTTATGAAACAGAATGCCAAACACACAACACCTGAGCATCAGTTTATTCAGCTCTGTGTTACTGAGCTTTCTGACCTTTTTAGAGATGCCTTCCTGAGTGTGTGCTAAAGTGGAGAGAATTTAATTCTGCTCCTTAGGAAGGCCGGAGGACTTTTCTCCCCTGTACTGTGTCTGAAAATAACTTGTTTCACTCATTGAAGATGAGAGTAGAAAAATTGAACCAGTCAGCCATTATAGATTCCCAGCCAGTTCTGGAAACTGTCCTCGCTCATCGAATTCAGGTTTTACTTTGGGTTTTGAGTTGTGGATCATGTCATGACAGAAATACATAGATAGAAAGCTAATGCTGTTCTCACAAACCTAATCCACCTACAGCATATACAAAGGAAGACAATTCAGTTTTACTGCTGCTGTCTGCTTGTTTGTGTGTCATTTAGTTCTTGGATTTTTTTCAAGGTTTGTCTTTTCATGGGATTCTATCATGATTTCCATTCATATAAGTGTTCACGTTTTTAAGTATTTGACTTACATGGATATTTTCAGATTGGAAATCCCCTCAGGAAAACTTTTTAGTGTTGCTGGGCTTTACTCTGTTATTTCACAGAGTAACAGACTGAGTTTTTACAGTTTTAACGTTGTGGTACTTGTGTCTAGAAACCAGTCTGCCCAGATACAAAGAGACTTGTATGCTCGGTAGTAAAAAGGCCCCAATTCAGAAAATTGACCAAAAGCTTTACAAATGAAGTTAATTTAGATTTGAACTGCTAATATATAGATAAGTTGGTCTTTTTGCAAGTAGCCTGTATATGGGGCTTAATCTATGAAATGGGTTGAAATAGGCTCTGGGAAATTCTTTTAGAAGGAAATCTGAAATACTGAGCACTATCAATCATTTTGTTAAACTTAAAGGTACATGACATTTATTTACTGAGCAATCCTGTCTCCTGCCAGAATAGCCCTGAATCTTTGAAAATCTGTACTACATTAAGAGAAGAAGCCCTAATCAAAGGAGAAGTCCTCTCCAGGAGAGCATCCTGTTTTGCTGTGGCACTAGCTCTGAATCAGGTAATAAGGCTTCAGGGTGTACATAAGTGAATTGGGAGTGGGAAGACTTGACTACTTGCATTTGTTCTTTTATTTATTTTTTTCCTTCTGACTGTATCCTAAAGAAAAAGTTCCCATAAAGAGACCAGTGCCTTTGGTGCCATGGCAACCTACATCTACACCTGTGCCTCCAAAGGATGTTTTTGTTTACAGTTGAGGACCTAACATGCATTGCTGTTTAGAAGGGGCTGGCCAAGATTTCTGTGGAGACTCAAGTGAGGGAAGCTCTACTCGGAGAGAAATTTGTCAAGTAATTCAAATGAAAATTTTAAATGATTGTTTTACCATGTAACGTTTCAGAACAGTTTAACTTAATGCTCTCCAAAGTGGAATTTACTTGAGGTGAATGAGGAATCCTGGGTCAGTTTGCTGTTTAAGTGGAGTCATCGTATATTTCTTAGGTAGACCCAAATACTCTATTTGGAAGAGGTTTTAGTGATCTTTTAGCCTCTCCATGTCTCAGGACAAATGAAGGCAACTGAGGTCAGAGAGAGGAGAGGTCTTTCCTGCCATCACATAGCAGTGAAGGACAATTAGAGCTGGAACCCTGGAATAATCTCATGGTTCGTGAGTTTGAACCCTGCATCGGGCTCTCTGCTGTCAGCCTGTCAGCACAGAGCCCAGTTCAGATTCTCTGTCCCTCTATCTCTGCCCCTGCCCCGCTTGTACTCTCCCAAAAATAAATAAATATTTTTTTAAAAAATTTAAAAAGTTATGCCATTTGGTGCTTAGATACATAGTTATGCTCTATCATTGACGTATATATCATTGTGAATCTGTCACTGTCGCATTACAAAGTGCCTCTTTTGGTTTTGTTGAGAATGCTTCTTTTTGGGATTTTACCTTGTCTAATGTTAATATCTCTCCCACCCCATCCCAGTTTTTTTTTTTTTTTTTTTTTTTTTTTTTTTAAGTTTTTATTTTTGAGAAACAGAGTGTAAACATGGACAGGCAAAGAGAGAGGGAGACACAGAATCTGAAGCAGGCCCCAGACTCTGAGCTGTCAGCACAGAGCCCGATGTGGGGCTCAAACTCATGAACCATGAGATCATGACATGAGCTGAAGTTGGACGCTTAACCAAGCGTAATTGAGCCACCCAGGTGCCCCCCCCTCACCCCTGCAACCCCAGTTTTTGTTTGCCTCTTTGGTTTAATTAGGTTTGCGTTCGCCTCCCACACCTTTTCCTATCCTTTTATTTGCCATCTTTTCTGAATTGTTTTGTGTGTATCTCTTGTACACTGCATAGATTTGAACATTGTCTTACGATATGCTGCTAGTCTTTTAATGTCCTCCATCTAGATAGACGTGGTGTATTTAATCTTAGGTTTCAGTTATGTTTTGTTTTTGTTTTTGTTTTCAACTTTTAAAATTGCTTCTAGCATGTGGTGGTTTTCTTTTTTTTTTTGGTTTGTATTTTTGCATTAGTGGTTACTTTAAAACCATAAATTGATTTAATCTTCTTAGTATTCTAATGAATTTGACAGTACCTATTAGTTCCCTACTGTGAGTAATGCTGAAATTAGTATATTTCCTCTTTTTTCTCGTTTTCCTCCTCTCCACCACCCAATTTTGGTTGATATGTTACTTTTCATAGTACTCATTTTTCTCTTAAGTATGCTTATTTGTCAGCTTTAAATGCTATTTTTCTGACCACACATAATAAAGACAAGGCAACTAAGCATACTTTCTCTTATATATAGTCTTTCTCCCGTTGTCTTCATTATCCAACTACATAACACTTTGTGCTTCATTCTGTAACCGTATTCCCCACATTTTAGTCCTGTATGTATTTAAATATGTATTCTTACATATACTTGAACATATTCATATATTTTAAAATATTCATTTACTATTGGTTTTCCAGTCATCCCTTTGTTGATTGAAAGGCAGCTCTTCTTTTTCCTCATGGTATCTTTATGTAGATCATGTGCTGGTTCATTTTTGAGTACTCATTGATAGACAAGTTTCTTAAACCAGCCATTTACAGAATATCCAGGTCAGAGAGAAAGCAGAGCCATGTTGTCATGTTCTAGACTAGTAGGAATTTTTTTTATGTTTGAGTTTTGTCTACAAAAATGCCTAGGCCTTATTTCTCCTTGGCTACTGGGAATAGACGTGGAGGCAGTTTTCAGTGAAGAATCTCATTCTCTGCCCCTGTCGTAGTGACAGACTCTTTCCTGTGAGTATGGCTTATCTATGTAAGTTTTTGGTTAGCCTCACTTTTGCCACAAAAAGGATCCAGAGGAATTCTCCTTAGTAGCCCTAAATTCCATTGCCATTGTTGTAAACAGGAATTCAGAGTTTGTACTTCAGATCGTGGCCCTCACCTTTGAGAACTACTTTGTGGGCTCCTAAGATAGGCAGCATTGTTCTCTGCTCACTGCTTTATCTAGAACTCACCCTGTTCTCTGTCTTCCATGTTGTTGGCAGTACTTCCATCTCTTGTGAGCTTTAAGGTTTCTGCTCTTCTAATTATGTCAGGCGTAGAGTTCGCATTTCTACTTCTCAATCTTGATTTCTTTTTCTTTTCTTCAAAACTTGTCCAGTGGGAGAAGAAGAAATGCCAACTGTATGCCCCCATCTTAAAAACTAGAACTCAGAGGCACCTAGGTGGCTCAGTTGGTTAAGTGTCTGACTCTTGATTTCAGCTCAGGTCATGATCTCACAGTTCATGGGTTTGAACCTCTGTCACTGCAGAGCCCACTTGGGATTCTCTCTCTGCCTCTCCCTTGCTCATGCGCGCTCTCTCTCTCTCTCAAAATAAATAAATAAGCATTTTAAAAAAACGAACTCAGTTTATTAAAATGTTCGGTAATTTTCTAGATTTGGAGTGCATAGGTCACAGGATGAAAGACACCATAAGGAGTATAGTCGATAGCCTTGTAATAGCGTTGTATGGTGACAGATGACAGCTACACTTGTGGAGAGCACAATTTATTGTATAGACTTGTTGAGTCACTATGTTGTACACCTAAAACTAATGTAACACTGTGTGTTGATTATACTTCAATAAAAATAAAGTATTTTGGAAACTATTTTTAAAATTTAGTAATATGCAAATGTAGGAAATATTTTGTAGAAAGTTCATTGTTTTTCCTGCAAACATTTATTTATTTATTTATTTATTTATTTATTTAGAGAGCGTGTGAGCACATGAGTGGGGGAGGGGCAGAGAGAGGAATCCCAAGCAGGCTCTGCACTGTCAGCACAGAGCCCATCTCAGGGCTTGGATTCATGAACCATGAGATCATGACCTGAACAAGAGTCAGGTGCTTAACCAACTGAGCCACCCAGGCGCCCCAGAAAGGTCATTTTTGATTACCAAAAAAACTTTTTCTTTGTGGACTTCAAAACCCCTGGGGCACCATGAATAGAAATATCCTGCTGTCTTTAAAAAGTGTTTATGACAGCAGAGTAATGTTCATATGATTTGAAGTATAACTTGGTTTTCTTTCTTCTAGAACCAGGTGGCGAAAGCTATATCAATTTTTTCTCAAATCATGAAGCCAGAAAGCATTATCTGCACTAATTTAAATGTAAGTGACTTCTTTGTTTAAAGTAAGGCTTGAAAGGTAGTAAGATGATGTCTAGATTTTTTAAATCTGTGTATAAGGAATTTTGATCTCCTAAGATCTTGATTCAATTCAGTGATTTATTGAGCTCTGTGTTAAAGTTACATTATAGCCCCTCTAACAGGAGTCAATCGGCTGTGCTTCCAGGAGTTTATAAATGGGTGAGAAATGTAGATATGCTCAGATACAAGATGTAGCTAAATGCTGCAGGTATAACACATGACTACAGAAAACTGTGGATACAGAGAGGAAGGAGATAGACTCTTAACTTTGTCTTGACTGAGACTTGAGAATAATCTTTGTGTTAATTGCATCCTGTTTATGGTACCTAACCCAGGGAGTTAGTATACCTATGGTGCATAAATAGTGCTTGACATGGTAAGAACTCAACAAATGTTAGTTGTTTTCATTCTTGTGTTGCCAGCCTGCCATGACCCATCTGTCCCAGTGAGCAATGAGTCATCTACGCCTTACTGGTGCAATTAAAAAGACAACGAGACTCTTGTCATTAAAGACCCCATACACCCCATTCAGCTAACCCCTGCTGAGGCCCTGCTTGTATGCTGAGTATACTTGTGTTATGGGGAGTTGAAAAGAAAGCCCGTAACTTTCAAGAACTTAGTCTCCTGAAACATCACAAGGTCAAGATGAGGAAAACATTGTCAAAAGAACAGAAATGTGTTAATGCCAGTGTGGTATGAACTAGGACAAAGGGTCACAGCCAGGGCAGTGTTGCAGCCTGGGGAGTGAAGTGCTGGCCAGTAGGAGCAAACTGAGCAGGTCTCAGTGAAAAGAGAATTGTTGAGCAGTGTCTGAAGGAGGATAGGACCATGGGATTGAAGGGATGAGGGTTAAAGGGCATTCTTTGTTAGGAGATTAGTTTTGCTGAGGGTTCCCATTAAAAGAATATAAACTTTTTAAAATATTTTTTATTTATTTACTTATTTTGAGGGGGATGTGGTGCAGAGAGAGCAGGGAGAGACGGAGGGAATCCCACGCAGGCTCTGCGCTGTCAGCACAAAGTCCAACCACGAGTCATGAGATCATGACCTTAGCCGAAATCGAGAGTTGGATGCTGACTGAGCCACCCAGGCACCCCTGCAAACTTTTAATTGTAACCACTTCTTACTAGCCTTAAGTCCTTAGGCAACTTATTTAACCTCTATGGTCTCCATTTTCCTTTTATCTGAAACAGCAATAGTAATAGAAATATTACCATCCTGTCATTGTGAAAATTGAAAGAATAATGCATATAAAGTAGATAACACAGTACCTGGCATGTAATCAGTGTTCAGTGAATGCTTGCTAATACCAGAAACATTTGTTTGAAATGAAGTGTGTTACATAAAGAGGAATATTTATATTTAACAAATCCTAGAACCCAGTGAGTAGGAATTAGGCATAACTCCAAGGTTCCATGGTTTTCTGTTCTTCCATAGTGATTATCCTCAAATGTCACCCCCAGACCAGGGCCCAGATGACTTTCAAGAAAGGACTAGGGGTGTTTGGGTGGCTCAGTGGATTAGCGTCCAATTTTGGCTCAGGTCGGAATCTCATGGTTCGTAAGTTCAAGCCCCTCATTGGACTCTGTGCTGACAGCTCAGACCTGGAACCTGCTTCAGATTCTGTGTCTCCCTGTCTCTCTGTCCCTCTCCCACTTGTTTTTTCTCTCTCTCTTAAAAATAAACATAAGAAAAAAAAGAGAGAGAGAAGGACTAGATGAGCCTTTCTGGTAAAGTTTGGAGAATAAGGTTGCCAAAAAATCTGAGATAAGAATACCTTATATTTGACCTCACATTGACTTTTCAAAGTCCTTTCGTGTGAGGGAAAGATGGCCAGGGAATGAGAAAGATGGATACAGTGATAATAGAGAAACTGAAAAAAAGCATGGTTTTGGGAGGGAAGAGACTAAATACTAGGAAAATATCCAAAAAAAGATCTTGTAGTTTTTAAAGGGCAGGAACCTAGATGGGGGTGAATATCATAGCTGTTAGTTAAGAGCTCATCTATATAAGACCAGCAGTGGGTCTGATATGAACTGACAAATGCCACAAAAAAGTGAAGAGGACCAAGAAGTGAGTTTAATAAGACAGCAGCAATGAGGCAGAGGAATCCCCAGAAAAAGACAGGGAAGAAATAGCACCAGTGTATAGAAATCTAAGAGGACTGATAACCCTGCCCGTCACAGCCTGCTGCAGACAGCCCCTGTCCCAAGACTGGGTGCCTATGCAGAAACTGCAGGTCAGAGCAGATGGGTCAGCCTGAAAAGCTCACAGGCATGAGATCTGGGAGGTCAAGGTGGCAAAGGTCCAGAGTCCAGAAGTTCAGGTCATTTGAGCCAATAGTATCAGTAAGCCAAACGGGAGGAAGCCTACTCTTCCAGCAGGTGCTGTGTGTGTTGTGCCTTCTCTGCTGGCTACTGGGTTTTGATGACTCTAGGTATCCAAGTACATAATTGCTTCTGAGAGAGGGAATGGCCTGCAGATGAACTCCTTTCAGGATTGGACAGAAGTAGAATTGCTAGGATTCCCAGTGTTCATAGTATCAGGTAGGAAAGAGGAGTGTTGTGTGGATCATTGGTAGCTTTTCCTAGAGTTGAAATGAGCTTGGGAGGATCAGTAAGGATTGGTGGTGAGAAATTGAAGAGATACAGATCAGCACAGTTTTCATTTAATTGAGCTAAGGTACCACGCTAGGTACTTAATACTCATTGGTTCGTTTTATACAATGTAGGAACAATATTTCCCCATATCACACATGTGGAAAATGGAGATTCAAAGGGTAAATAAATTACCCAAGTTCTTGAAGCTAATTATGTACAGAGTCGGGCTGTAACACAAACACATCTGTTTGATTACAGAGCTTAGGGTTTCCCCACCACTCCAGACCTGCAGAGATAAAGGTTCTATCTTTTTATTCAGGATTGGGATTAGCTGATCCTCCTGAATGGTGAAAAGGAATAGGATTGGATGTCAAAAAGCCAAGTTGCTGGTAGTGCACATGCTCCATGTTCTTGTGTTGAGAGGCTTCATCTCTTGCACTCCTTGGCTGTCACATTTATTATGAGAATCTAGTGATAATTGTTTTTTTCATCTGAGAAAGTGCTTTGGTGGAAATAAAACATAGCCTGAGAGTGAAGCTGTCCACTCACAGTAGGAGGAGAAATCCAGAGCCCAGAGCATGGTGGGGAATGCGCCCACCAGCCAGGACAGCAGGACTAGCTTCTTTTCTCTGAGAGCTGGGAAAGAAGCGCAGCCGATAAACTTGGTGGAATGGGTATGTTTTGGGCAAACACTGTATAAGGAACCTTGAACTCATCTTGAATATGAATTGTCCCTCCATGAACTGGGTCACAGAAGTATACATTGTTCAGACACTTAAAGACCATTTTATTGTTTATTGTATAAAAGTGCTCACTCAGGAACTTCTTCCAAATGTCCAACCCAGTTTCTTATATTTCAGGGTAAACCTGTTTTGGCTTCCTTAGGGATATTGAAAAAAGATGGTTGCCATTCTCAGGTTTAATAATCTTTCAGATTCAGATCTCTGTTATTAGAGCAGGCTTTTAAAAACTGATTTAATGGGCCCTAGCTTCTCTAAGGCTGAGTCATCTACTTGGAATCCCTAAGGGCAATTTGTTAATTATTAAGAAATGGAAACCTGACAAATAGGCTGCGGTAGAAAGTCAGTTCAGTCAGTATTAGCAGAAATAAATGAAGTTTTTTTTTTTTTCTGATCTACTTTAGAAATTAATGTCTTCTACTAAAATCTTTTCCTGCTGCCAGTTGGAATTTGAACTTACCTAATTTTTCCCCCTCAACTTAATTTTCTTTTCATCAAAATTGCTCTTGCTGCCAATATGACCCAGAGGGCCTGATTTTCCATTTTCCCAGCTAATACTTGCTACATACTGAATTGATTTCGCAGATGATCTCATGGAGGCACATGCATGTTGGCTCTGCTGTCTGAATTCAAACTCATCAATTTCAAAAGAACTGTAGCCCCCTCTTTAGCAATGTTAATCAATATCAAAAGATTAATCTCCACTTCTAAATAATGTTTGAAAGAGCTGAGACCAACATGGGATAGCTTTCCACTGATGCTATTTGAATTCCAATCATGTCTCTAGAAATAAGGCATGTCTCCAAGTGGATACCCATTTTGGAATTCAATTACCTTGCAGGGGAATTGACAATTGGTTAGTTTTGCTACTTTTACCATTATTTGTTAACACAGAAAAATGTTTTTTTTTTTAATATTTATTTATTTTTGAGAAAGAGCATGTGCATGTGTGCTTATGTGAATAGGGAAGGGGCAGAGAGAGGAGAGAATTCCAAGCAGGCTCCATGCTGTCAGTGCAGAGTCCAGGGCGGGGCTTGATCCCACCAACCATGAGATCATGACCCAAGCTGAAATCAAGAGTCAGACGCTCAACTGACTGAGCCACTCAGGTTCCCCAACACAGATAGATGTTTTTCGGTTTTTGGGTTTTTTTAAAATGTTTGCTTATTTTTGAGACACAGGGAGACAGAGCACGAGTGAGGGAGGGGCAGAGAGAGAGGGAGACACAGAATCTGAAACAGGCTCCAGGCTCTGAGCTGTCAGCACACAGCCCGATGTGGGGCTCAAACCCACGAACCATGAGATCGTGACCTGAGCCGAAGTTGGATGCTTAACTGACTGAGCCACCCAGGCTCCCCCAGATAAATGTTTTAATGCCCCTTTCTGCAGTCACTAAGGTCCCCCTAAAGTTACAGTCCATGCTAGGAAGCCTCCTAGGCTGCATGGGGTAGGCAAGGAGATAGGACTCTTTCTCATAAATCCCTTAAGATTTTGGAACTTAAGAATTGCATTTTGGTTAAGAGTAATGTAGACTTGAGGGGAAAAAAAGGAGTCTGTACAACTGAGAAACTTTGTTTTTCTTCCATGTATAAAAACCATGTAGATGGTCAGTCTAGGTCTGGTGTGACATTTTATGATAACATCAGGGACCCAGCCTCTTTCTGTGTTTCCATACCACCATTGTAAGCATATGATTTTTATCTATTACATCTTTTCCAGCGAGATAGAGGAAGAATGGAGGAGAAAGACACTGGACCCTTTTGAGGATGCTTTCCCAAATGTCTCACCCAGCCAGTTGTACTTACATGTTATTGGCCAGAACTGAATCCTGTAACCATACGTAGTAGTAGCAAAGAAACCTGAGAAATATAGTCTTAGAATTCTGTACATGACAGCATCAGTTGAAGTTAGGGAGTTCTGTTAATCAAAAAAGAAGGGGAGGACAGATATTGTTTAGAAAACTAGCAGTCTCTATTGCATTATGATATTCTACTTCAAATATAGCTAACTTAAAAGACAAAGACAAAATGCTAATTTCTGCATGTTCAGGGCTTCTGGTCCTTTATTTTGGTCAAAGGCACCCAATGACTTGTGAACATTTTTTGATGTTTCAGAAAACCAGAGGGGCAGGAGGTGTCCTTCTGTAGTTCTTGGAGTAGTTTTTCTTACCTAAATTCGCCCTATTCCTTGCTAATTTTCTTAGTCTTTGGTTTGAAATCTGTAAGATTGAAGCATTGTGCTGTACCTTGATCTAGTTTTCCTTAACTGTACCCTGAGGTTTCAGTTTGAGACCAATTCTAGCTTTAAATTCTCTCTTTGTCTTTTATCAGTAACTGCCTCATCTATATTGTCCTTCATCAGTCTATTTTGAGGTATTGAACTTTACTCTTGAAATCCCTTCTGAATCACAGATAGTTGCTGGAGGCAGGGAGGGAAATTGGGAAGACTTAAGAAGAGTTGAAATCTTCCAGGAGCACATCATTAATAGATCCTAGCATGGAGCTCCAGGAGGTTTATCTGTGTAAATTGCTAGGGGACCTCTGTTCTCCTTCTCATTCCTTATTGGCGAAGGTCTACTAGGTGCAAGGCACTAGAGACCTAACACCTAACAAGGTCAATTTTTCCTTGCCCTCAATAGGGCAGACAATTGCCAACCCAATCAGAATTGGTTATTATTAATGTAAGAGCTTGAAGTACTATTGAGAGTCAGAGACTTTACCCTACTTTTAAGCTAATGAGTAAACCTTCCATAGTTTCATGGATGCTGGTAGAGTTCACAAGGCACTGAGAAGTGAAGGACATTTCCTTAAATCAGAGCAACAGTAGTAGCCACAACATTAGCATTTTTGCATCAGTTTCTTGAACCCAGTTCCCACATGGCAACCCAAGGTCTATATGCCTCTTACACATACAGGAGAACCCAGATCTCTCAAAATGGCAGTAAGCATGCCTGCCCTTTTCTCTACATGAGGCACCATGTCGGTCTTTCCAGGCTGTGGGTTGTATGAATATCCTTGAAAAGATAGTCTGGAATAAAGGCAGGTAGTACTTCTTCTGCTTGAATGTGAGAAGTCTGCAGAGTGTTGCCTCCCAGTGAAAAGTGTGCTCATGACTTGGCCTGTGCTTTACAACACTGAACTTAGATTGGGTTCTTTGGATTTAGCCTACTTGGAATCATTTCATTCTGTTCTTTGGGACCAAAGTTAGCCCCTCATCCCGATCAACTGCTAAACAAACTTAAATTGTTATAATGGTCTGTAGAAAGAACTAAGCTGGTTTGCTATATGAAAAGAAATATCTCTTCCAGAAAAACTCTTTTCCAAAGGATCAAGAGCCTTTAAAATGTTTATATTCTTTGACTTTATAATTTCACTTCTGGGAGTCAAGTCCTAGATATTAACAAGGTTTTTTTTTTTTTTTAATGTATGCATTTATCAATATGTTGAGTTTATTAATATATTGAAGAGTGGTATTGCTTAAATTAACAAATTATCATATACGCATTCATCATTAAACATGAGGTATTCTATAATTTCTTAATGAGAAAATATTCACTGTATAATAGTTGACAGAAAGAATCAGATCTGGGGGAAAATTAATACATTTGGAAGATAATACATGAAATTGTAAACAGTGGATAACATTAGTTGGGGAATTATGAGTCATTCTGATTTTCTTTTCTTTTTTAATGTTTTTATTTATTTTTGAGAGAGAGAGAGCACCAGCAGCGGAGGGGCAGAAAGAGAGGGAGACCCAGAATCCAAAGCAGGCTCCAGGCTCTGAGCTGTAGGCACAGAGCCCAACGCAGGGCTCGAACCCACAAACTGTGAGATCATGACCTGAGCCGAAGTTGGATGCTCAACCTGCTGAACCACACAGACGCCCTGTTATTTTCTTTAACCTTTTCTGTGTTTTTCAAATTGTACTAGTGAATGTTGGTAATGGGTGGAGCGAAGGGGGGAATGTGTTTTTTTCCTTGGGTTAAATATGTCTATCTGATGAAGGTAGTTAGTGGTACCATCTTAAAAGCCAAGTACAGTACCCAGTTTTAGAAGTTCCTTAATAGCCACAGTGTAAATAGGAGTACTTGAACCAGCTTCCTCTTGATACCTGCAACTGATTAGCCTGCAATTTCTAGGAAGGAAGGAAGGAAGGAAGGAAGGAAGGAAGGAAGGAAGGAAGGAAGGGAGGGAGGGAGGGAGGGAGGGAAGGAAGGAAGGAAGGAAGGAAGGAAGGAAGGAAGGAAGGAAGGAAGGAAAGAAGGAAAAAAGGAAAGAAGGAAAGAAGGAAAGAAAGGTAAAGGTATATTTCACCCCACAGTCGATCTTAGGAGATAGTCTCATAGTCCTCTGCTCCGAATCTGGAAGAAATAGGAAGAAACCGATAGTAATGTTTGAGTACCTGCTGTGTGCTGGTATTTTATTCAATATTCACAGTAATTCCAAATGTGAGATGTAAACCTATTTTACTAATTTTATAAATGCAAAAGTTGGAAGAGCTTAAATAGATGGCCAGAGTTACATAGCTCATAATTGCCCATGCCAGGACCCAAATATGCCAGACTCCAAAATCTGTATTTTCTCCGTTTCTATCTTTAGGTAAGTTTTGGAGTTGAGGTGTTTTAATTAGCTGTTGGAAACCCAAGTTCTGGCTGATAGACATATATTCGAAGCATTCTTTGAATTTGTGCAAGAGAATGAATTAGGTAATAGCATGAAAGCAGGTAGATGCCTATAAATGTAGGGTTCATACATCATTGTTGAGCGCTGGCTCAGTCTTGTTTTTGCTTGTTTGTTCTTTGTATTCAGATTTTGATTCATATCCAGTCAAATATGTTGAAAACCCTGATAAAGATATTAAAGGATGCTGCAGACGGAAATTTATCAAAATTTGTGAAAAGACAGGAGTTCTCAGAAGAAGTGGTGAGTATGAGATTGCTGCAGAAATGATTTAAAGGTGAAAGGACATACATTAGAGTGTCCACTTATTGTCTTCATTCTACAGGCCGCCACCTTAAAGAGCGTCAAGTATGGCAACATCTCTCTTTTTCCTGTTAAAAGATTTCTTTTTGGGTGCAAAGGTTTTTTTTCTTCCAACAGGAAGTATCCTCTGAAATTCTAGGAAAACTTGGTCCTCTTACATTATTTCCCCACCCCCCACATAGTGTTTTCCTGCGTCCTGGGTCCCCTTTTTCCTCAAGCCCTCCGTACCTTCTGCCCACTCCCTGACCCCTGCGCCCTGGTTCATGGCGGAAGTAAGAGCAATGAGGAGAGAACTGCTGCCTCACCAACCACCTCCTGTCCCGCCTGCTCATCTTCCCTCCTGAAGCCATGGCAATTGAATGCACCTCTCTGGAGCAGGCTTCCCCACTGAGCCCTAGAGCCCATCCCTCAGACCCACTGCAGGACATCAGTTCAGAAGATATTTTACCCTCTTTTGAGCATCATGAACATCCCCGTCCCTGGGGATCATTCCCATCAGGAATAATCTACAGTAGCTCTCATCTTAAAAATTAAAAAAACAAAAAAAGTGTCCCCACTTACACAAATAAAAAGACACACTGTGTGTTGAGATAGGAGGACTCAACCCCATAAAGTCAATTCTTCCCAACTTATTGTGATAATGTAACCTAATAAAAGTGCCATTAGTTTTGTTTGTGTGGTTAAAGTTTAGTAGGAAGAACAAACTAACAAGAATAACTGGGAAAACCCTGTGAGAGGAAAGCAGGGAGGGGTGCTAGACTTGCCAGAAATTTAGCCGTATTAATGCTTCTATAATCAGAACTTTGGTTTTAGGTACTGAGTAGACCAACTAATGGAACTGTATAAATGTTTTTGCAAAACTATAAAACAAAATTAAATAGAAATGGTAAGCAGTTTCAAAAAATTGAAAGCAGAAGGAAACAAAGGAACCCATGTCTCACACTGATGGCTGAAGCACACAAAGAGGAGCTACTGTAAGTCCTTTGAAATTTAGTAATTTGTCCATCAGTAGCTAAAGGGAAAAAAACTGTAAGGAAATCGTAAATGACTGGCAGTGATGAGTTTGTTACTAATGATATTGGTATTGTTTTGACTAATGAAGAGGCCTGTTTGATTGGTTCGCCCTCCCTGCTTTCTTCCCTTGCCTTCTGACGGTACTGGTGCCTGCTGGTTGGCGGGAGAGGGCAGCAGGCTCCTTTCTCCCCCTCTGACACTCTGTTGCCCTCCCAGCCCTATCCCTTTTTTGGACTTGCACCCAAAGGCTTCTACCTGCTGGCAAAGGGAGCTTGTCAGGAAACTAACTGGATATGATTAATTTAAAGCTTCTGTTTGGATTCCTTAGCGCTGTGGAAGTTGTGATCCACCCAAACCCTTTTGGAGTATGTTTTAGGAAAGTAGGGTAACTGGAAATGTAAACCTGTTTTAAAGTGCACAGTTTGTGCATGTGCATCCATTACTGACACAACTTCAGTTTCCCCAACAGCACTAATGCTTATCACTCTACTTAGATCTGGTTTATCAATATGTTGTCCCCATTATATGACTGAAGCATCCAAACAGACACCACATTGAGAAATACTGATTTTTTTTCCCCAAAGTCTGTAAGATTGACTTATTTCAAAAGCTCCCCCTCTAGCTGAGTGCGTTCCTGGCTGTTGTGAGGCTGCATGGGGAACTGCCGTTGAGAAATTATAAATAAACGCTCTAACTCCAGTAGCCTTTGAACAGCTCTAAATAACACTTGTAAGACTGTATGCAGAGTCCTCCATTATAAAACCTGCATCTTACAAGTGCTCTGGGTAGTGTTGATACCAACAGCTATTAAAGATGTCTCGTATGGGGCGCCTGGGTGGCTCGGTCGGTTAAGCGTCCCACTTCGGCTCAGGTCATGATCTTGTGGTTTGTGAGTTCGAGCCCCATGTCAGGCTCTGTGCTGGCAGCTCGTAGCCTGGAGCCTGCTTCCGATTCTGTGTCTCTCTTTCTCTCTCTCTCTTTCTCTCTACCCCTCCCCCACTCACGCTCTGTCTCTGTCTCTCAAAAATGAATAAACTAGGGGCGCCTGGGTGGCTCAGTCGGTTAAGCATCCGACTTCGGCTCAGGTCATGATCTCGCGGTCCGTGAGTTCGAGCCCCGCGTCGGGGTCTGTGCTGACAGCTCAGAGCCTGGCACCTGCTTCTGATTCTGTGTCTCCCTCTCTCTCTGCCCCTCCCCTGTTCATGCTCTGTCTCTCTCTGTCTCAAAAATAAATAAACGTTAAAAAAAAAAAAAAAAAAAAAGATGCCTCGTGTGTGGAGATAAGGTTATACCTACCACCAAAGGAATGTTGAAAAGAATTGTTGGGTTGTTTTTTTTTTTAATTACTATGACTAAAATCTCTCCAAACATTCACTGTTTCTTCACTGATTTCTTTTTTGAAACTAACCTAACAATGGAGTAAAATCTCTTTTCTGCTTAAGTTGTAGAATGGTCCCTGTGACACCATTTGGTATTTGTGTAGTGATGGGAGAGAATTGATGCAGTATATGCAATTAGAGCAAAGTTATCTCCAGCTTGGCATGTTTGCTTGGCTGCTTTTGGAAACCATATGCTGCCCGTTAGGTCACCTCACCTTCAACATGGGGCAGGGACTAAACAAGCTATTCATTCTTCTTAAGAATAACATACATTGCTGAAACTTCTTACCTGAAGGTTCCTGGGAGCCCTTGTTTGAAAGGAAGGTATGTTGGCAGCAGATAGGGTTATGATCTATCTAGAAGGTGACCAGAGGATTTCTTAGGGACCTTGATCACACGTAAATTTTATAAGATGCGTTGTTGGATTGTATCATAAATAAGGATTGAATGAAGTCAACTATTGATTTTGTTCAAAAGTAGCTTTACATTGTTATTTAGAGCTCACCCATTTTTGTAGAATTAAATGCCATTCTTACACTTGTGAGTCCAATGTTTATACCTTTGGTTTAGACATCTCCATGTCTCATATTTGTGTATATCCAACAACCTCTTGACTTACCCACTTAGAACTTTCACAGGCATCTCAACCAGAACTCTTGATGTTTTTATGCTTCCAAATCTGTTCCTCCCATCTTGCCCATCTCCATTAATTACCTCACCCATCACCAAGTTACTAAAGCCCAAATTAGGAAGATGTCTTTGATTCCTCCCTTTCCTTGACCTCTTCCTCAATAAATCCTTTCAGTTTAACTCCCCAGATATACTTGATAGATGTCTACTTCAGCATGTTGTGTCTATGTTTTCCAGTCTAGACTGTGATCCTCTCTCATGTGGACTGTGGTATTGGCCTCTGGATTAGTCTCCACCCTCCCTTTCTCTACACGTTTAAACATTATCTGCAGATGTTTAAACCTAAATCAGATCCTGTCCTAATTTGGACCTTCTGACAGCTTCTAGAATACATTCCAGAAAACTTAATCATGTATAAAACCCTACATATTTGGCCGTGCCTCCTGCTCTGATTGTTAAATTTGGCAAACTTGTTCCATTGCTGTTTGACTCCTTTTCCTAGTATGTTTCATTGTATAGTATGTACCACATAAACACCCTTTTTTTTTTATATGAAATTTATTGTCACATTGGTTTCCATACAACACCCAGTGGTCATCCCAACAGGTGCCCTCCTCAATAGCCATCACCCACCCTCTCCTCCCTCCCACCCCCATCAACCCTCAGTTTCTTCTCAGTTTTTAAGAGTCTCTTATGGTTTGGCTCCCTCCCTCTCTAACCTTTTTTTTTTCCCCTTCCCCTCCCCCCTTGGTCTTGTGTTAAGTTTCTCAAGATCCACATAAGAGTGAAAACATACGGTATCTGACTTTCTCTGTATGGCTTATTTCACTTAGCATCACACTCTCCAGTTCCGTCCACATTGCTACAAAAGGCCATATTTCATTCTTTCTCATTGCCACGTGGTATTCCATTGTGTATATAAACCACAATTTCTTTATCCATTCATCAGTTGATGGACATTTAGGCTCTTTCCATAATTTGGCTATTGTTGAGAGTGCTGCTATAAACATTGGGGTACAAGTGCCCCTATGCCTCAGCACTCCTGTATCCCTTGGGTAAATTCCTAGCAGTGCTATTGCTGGATCATAGGGTAGATCTATTTGTAATTTTTTGTGGAACCTTCACACTGTTTTCCAGAGCAGCTGCACCAGTTTGCATTCCCACCAACAGTGCAAGAGGGTTCCCATTTCTCCACATCCCCTCCAGCATCTATAGTCTCCTGATTTGTTCATTTTAGCCACTCTGACTGGCGTGATGTGGTATCTGAGTGTGGTTTTGATTTGTATTTCCCTGATGAGGAGCGACATTGAGCATCTTTTCATGTGCCTGTTGGCCATCTGGATGGCTTCTTTAGAGAAGTGTCTATTCATGTTTTCTGCCCATTTCTTCACTGGATTATTTGTTTTTCGGGTGTGGAGTTTGGTAAGCTCTTTATATATTTTGGATACTAGCCCTTTGTCCGATATGTCATTTGCAAATATCTTTTCCCATTCCGTAGGTTGCCTTATAGTTTTGTTGATTGTTTCCTTTGCAGTGCAGAAGCTTTTTATCTTCATGAGGTCCCAGTAGTTCCTTTTTGCTTTTAATTCCCTTGCCTTTGGGGATGTGTCGAGTAAGAAATTGCTGCGGCTGAGGTTAGAGAGGTTTTTTCCTGCTTTCTCTTCTAGAGTTTTGATGGTTTCCTGTCTCACATTCAGGTCCTTTATCCATTTTGAGTTTATTTTGGTGAGTGGTGTAAGAAAGTGGTCTAGTTTCAACCTTCTGCATGTTGCTGTCCAGTTCTCCCGGCACCATTTGTTAAAGAGACTGTCTTTTTTCCATTGGATATTCTTTCCTGCTTTGTCAAAGATGAGTTGGCCATACCTTTGTGGGTCTAATTCTGGGGTTTCTATTCTATTCCATTCCATTGGTCTATGTGTCTGTTTTTGTGCCAATACCATGCTGTCTTGATGATTACAGCTTTGTAATAGAGGCTAAAGTCTGGGATTGTGATGCCTCCTGCTTTGGTCTTCTTCTTCAAATTACTTTGGCTATTCAGGGTCTTTTGTGGTTCCATACAAATTTTAGGATTGCTTGTTCTAGCTTCAAGAAGAACGCTGGTGTGATTTTGATTGGGATTGCTTTATTCGATACCAGGAATGATATTCAAGTACTAATTGTGAATTTTTTGTATAACTTATAGAATCCCATGTAGTCATTCATACTTCTATGTGGCCCGGTACCTTGGTTTTCACCATTATAGGTATACACTATACGTTTTAGTGCATTTGGACCTCCGCTTCTTGGAGAATCAGAAGAACAAGGAAGAAATCTTGCATAGAGATAATGATCTGCTCTTTGGCTTTTTCCAGCTGGCCAAAGCAAGGAAAAAAGTGAAGGATGTACCTGCCCTTCTGGCCAAATTTGATGAGATCTATGGGAAACTCCACATTAATGGCCAGGTCACCACTTGCACTTTGGATACTCTCCTCTGCCACACCCCTGGGGACAGAAAATCCCACATGGCACTATTAAGTAAGAGGACAGTCAGCCATCGGACCTTCCAGCCTCTCAACCAGTCTCTGTGGGCTGAATAACCCTATGCTCAAGTCACTCATGGGTCTGAGCTGGAAGGGGCCTCCCAGTGAGTTAATGGCTTCCTAAGAAATCAGGCATTGTACTCCAGTGGATGCTATGTTAACAAACACTTGGTCTCCTTAAATTTCTGCGTTGATTTCGAACTGTCATGCTGATCTGAGAAGTTAATGTTGTGCCACCGTGAAGATCTAAATCGAGTCCAGCAGAAAGCTCCGCTCCCTCAGAAAGGACACTTCCTCTGTATAAAGTTCTAAGGATCCTTGAAGGAACATGACTGTGGTCTCCAGTCCAACTGCCGGTACCAGCGTAGAACCAAGTAAGCACTAATGGGAAGGAAATTGGCATAAGTGGTCAACTCCAGTAAATTTTGGGGGGAGTAGTTACTTGCAGACTATACTCTTGCTGAATTCAGGAGGTCTGGAACCCTATTTTGCTACTGTGAGCATTGGCTCAGGATGTTCTCACTGTTTCTGTCATCATCTGTCTGTGACCCTAAATAAGATGCTTGTGAATCTGCATATTGACTTGAAATTTTCATTTAAGTTTCATTAGGGTCACATTTTCTCAAAAATGAGAGAAATAAAAGATTCCTGAGAAGATACCTTGAAGTTATGTTTTGTTTTCTCAGTAGCACAAACTAACCCAGGACTTAGCTCTCAGAAGTAATAAGTTAACCAAAATTTAAATGGTTATTACTGTGGTCATAGGCAGGCCAATTGCTTTTCAAAATAAATGCCAGTAAAAACACATATGCTCTCTGTATTTTTTGTTTGTTTTTTAAATATTTGGTCCTACATTTCATCTTATTGATGATCTTCTCTTTTCTCTTGGAATGCTTTATTTTTTTGTAAAAGTAAATGTGTCCTGACAGCAGGTTAAAGTTTCCTCATTCTGATCGGTCACACAGTAGTTTGAAACACAGCAGCGGTGAGTTGTGCCTTTTGTTTCTCAAGGCCCACGTGATGTTTGCACCTTTCACCCATCTTCCTAGAGTTCTGTACACTCTTTCTTCAGTGCTGCTTCAAAAAGCGAGGTTTGGGGATGCCTGGGTGGCTCAGTCGGTTAAGTGTCCGCCTTCAGCTCAGGTTATGATCTCACAGTTGGTGAGTTGGAGCCCTGCATCAGGCTCTGCTGACAACTCAGAGCCTGGAGCCTGCTTCAGATTCTGTGTCTCCTTCTCTCTCTGCCCCTCCCCTGCTTGTGCGCACGTGCATGCTCGCTGTCGCGCGCGCTCTCTCTCTCTCTCTCTCTCTCTCTCTCTCTCTCTCTCAAAATAAACATTAAAAATTTTTTTTAAAAAGTAAGGTTTGCTTTTAGCTGATTGTTATTCAGAGGCAAGAAGTGTGCATAGAATCAGCAATTTTAGAGTAGGAGGAATCTTCTGAATCTCCTAATTTAACTCCCTCGTCTTTCAGGTGAAAGAAATGACTTGTCCAAATTGGTATAATTAGTTGCAGGTGGAGCTGAGATGAAAATCCCGATCCCTGGTCTGATACCCTTCCCACTAGAGCACATGTCTCTTCAGAGTTCAAATACTAAAGGAGGGCTCCCATGACTCACAGTGTGGCGACTCACTGTGTGGCCATGGGCTCACTGCAGTTTCCTTGTTTGTTAAATGAGCTAATCATACCGACCTCCTAGGCCTGATGTGAGAGTGGAATGAGGTGATCAATGTAAAGCAAGCCAAACAGTGGCTGGCACCGAGCAAGTGCTGAGTGGACGTTAAGTATCGTCATTTCTGTCAGTAGCACTCAGAATGTGGGTACCTAGTTGAAGAATTATATAAACAAATGTGTTCTTCCTTCTGTAAAGAAAACCCGAAGAATTTCTTTTGCTTAAGCTTGGTGAGGCCTTACCCCTTTTAAAGAAAACTCTGGGCCTTCATAGAATCTTAATTGTATTTTTTATGCCTCCTGTTTGGATTTCTCTACCTTCAGTCTTAGGGAATAATAGGGCATGCTTCCTGTCCCCCAACTTACCTTTTATCTTGTCTGACTTTCACAAAGAGCACTAAAATGCCTTTTATGCCCTGTGTGAATAGCTAACAACCATTCATTACCAAAAAAAAAAAAAAGCAGTAAATAGCAGCCATGACCTTCCTAAGCTCTGTTGCTCTGAACAGCTGGTGGCTATGGTGGCTCTGCTGACTGCAGAAACTGGGTGATTCGATCTGTTCCCAGAAGTGATGCTGAGAGGCAGCAGTACAGCATGAACTAATGAGCCTTATGTTTACCCCAAAATAATAGATGATTCTGAAGGCTAAAACCCCATCAAGGGGAAGGTTTGCTTAGTGGATCATGAGCATTTCATTCTTTAAAGTTTCATAATTTCCTTGAAAAATGTTTTCTTGCAATCGATAATTTGCCTAAAGCATGCACTTACTCTGTTAATGAGAATATTTGGACAGAACATCTTATTCCCCAACCCTGTTATGTGCCTTTGTAGATTGTTTCATTTATTATAAATGTCTCTTGCTTCAGAGTCCAGATGTCATCCTGGTGGATACAGCACAGTGTGAGGAGAGGAAAAGATCCCTCCTTCACTAGGTGTTATCGGGTAGTGTTCTGGTTATGTCTTGCTGTGTCTCTAAGCCACTAGAATTTAGTGGCTTGAAACACCAATCATTTTCTCATTATCATTAGAATTGACTGGCTCAGGCAGGCTGCTCTTACTCTGGGTCTCAGGTGGTTATCAGTTGTTGGTGGCTGGAATTAGAGTCACCTCAAAGGTTTCTTCACTTAATGTTTGTGGCAGTTGACACTAGGTCCTCAGCTGAGGCTCCCTGACAGCATAGTGGCCGAGTACTAGGGAGTGTGCCAAGAGGACCAGGCAGAAGCTGTTGTCACCTTTTACCACCTGGTTTCAGAAGTCCTGTGGCAGCACTTCCACTCAAATCACAAGCTCATCCACATTCAAGGCGAGGGCACATTCATTCCAGCTTTCAGTGGTGGCAATGTCGAGGGAACACATGTTTTAAACTACCAGAGACTTTTTTTCCAGCAAGCTCTTTAAACTTCTTTCCCATTGCTGCTTCTCTAATTAAAGTTACCATCATTAGTCCTGTGTCTTTCACCTATCTTCTCTACTATAGCCCACGAGGTTTCTAAAACAAATTTGTCCTTTTCAATTTAGAACCTGCTGAGGGCTCTTCACATCCCTCTGGATAAAGCTCTGTCTCTTCAACATGGTTTAGAAGGCCGTTCGTAATCTGGCCCCGGTTTGCCCAGCCAGCCCTATCCCTTGCTACTCCACACTCCTTCTTCCCTCCCACTCATTTTTCAGGCCATAACTTAGATATTTTTTCATCTGGAAATGCTTTCTCTGTCTATCCACCTACCTCAAGTTCAGGTTAGGTGAACTGCTTCCGTGCCCCTGTGCCTCACTTAACAACACGTGTACCATGCTGCTGCCATTGTTCTCCATCCTTCACCACATTTAGGTTTCATGTCTATCTTGTTCTCTGCTGTTTGCCCAGAGCACGGTAGGGATCATATCAGAGGATGAGGACTCCTCAACTCACAAACTCATTTATGCTGTGTAATGATGTTGGTTGTCATCATATCCCCCTGTGAACAGATTTTTCTCTCCAGTGACTTCCACTCAGTCCCAGACACTCCACATTTAGGCCTGACCCCAGGCTTTTGCTCAGCCTATTTTGTATCCTTTTCTCCTCCAACCTAAAATGCCCTCCCACTTTATCCATCCTTTTCTGCCTATTCAAGATCCACCTCACGTCACCTCTTCCATAAGATGTTCTCAAGATGGAGAGCCCTTATGGATTCTCCATTCACTCATTCACAAAGTCAATATTGAGCAGCTTACACTGGACAAGGCACTATGAAAGGCTCCTAAGATGCCACAGGAAGAACACATCATCTCCATTTCCCAAAGCAGAACATTTTTACCCTGCCATGTTGAACTTAAGGACCTTTTGGTCTAGTCATTTGTTCATTGCTCCTACAGACAGTACTCCTTACAGAGTGATCAAAATCTTCCCAAAGAATACTCAGTAGTGAAATAGACCAATCCTAAGCAATTCAGGCTGATATTTTTTTGACAGCAATCTAAGAAGTTAATACAAAATTGAACCAATTCCTAATGATTATTACTGAGAAATTATAATGGGGAGGTAAAGATTTATCTGCTATAATTTAGGTAGGCAGAATTGGAGGTTTCTCTATTTCTTTGCAAGCAAACAAATTTCTTTTCTTTTTCTTTTTTTTTTTTTTTAACGTTTATTTGTTTCTGAGAGAGAGAGGCAGAGTGTGAGCAGGGGAGGTGCAGAGAGAGAGAGGGAGACACAGAATCCGAAGCAGGCTCCAGGCTCTGAGCTGTCAGCACAGAGCCCGATGCAGGGCTCAAACTCAACAGACCACGAGATCAGACTGAGCCACCCAGGTGCCCCACAAGCAAACAAATTTCTTACGCACTCTGTACTCTCTGTTTAGAACCCCAGAGGAATTCATGGAAGACTTGATCTTGCTTAAAGGATATTTTGAGCTTTGATTTTTTTTTTTCCTTTAGGTAAATGTTTGATCTTTCTGCATAGCTTCCTTTCACTCTTTTTCATAGACAAAATGACAGCTGGGTATAAGGCAGTGGTTCTCAGACTTCAGCAAGCATCAGAGATACCTGGAGAGTTTATTCAAACCCAGAATCCTGGGACCCATCTCAGAGTTTTTGATTCCACAGATCTGGAGCAGAGTCCGAGAATGTGTATTTCTAATAAATTTCTAATAAATTCTCTGTTGCTAGTCTGGGGACTGTAGTTTAAACCACTATTTTTTTTAGGAAGCTTATGTTTTCTTATGTGCAGGGGAGACTTGGGCTTCAGTTACCATCTCCGTTCTTCTGGTCTCTGCTGTGACAAGGAGGGAAGAGCAGGCAATGGGGCCTTGTCCCTGGACTCCTGAGCAAGTATCTGCTGAGGTGTGTATTGACTGCCATGTGCCTCCTGAGGACCCTTACTCTAATGTTGACCCACCTCCACCTCACACCCTCTCCACTGGAGTCAATGAATTAGGAATCCCAGGTCATTATGATTTAAGATCAATGAAAAATGTATTTAGTTTTTTCAAATTATACATACACACACAAATAGATACGTATACACATATGTATAAATATCCATGTAAACTAAGGCAGCATATGGCAGAACACAGAGCTTGACAACAGAAACCCAAGATTTAAATGTATTTAATAACATTTCTATCTACAAATTTGACATACATTATGCATTTAAAAATGTGCGGTGAGCCAAATCATTGTGAATTAACCCCCCAGTGGAAATATTTCAGAAAAGTAAAAGAGAGTTTTTAAAAGGAAATGGTTTGTACTGCATAAACAATGAATCGAGGAATTAAGTTGGCTTGAACAGCATTACCTCAAAAATATCTTGAGTGGGGCACGTGGGTGACTCAGTTGACCTTCCAACTTAGGCTCAGGTCATGATCTCACAGTTTGTGGGTTCGGGCCTGCATCCGGTGTTGGGCTGACTGCTCCGGGCCTGCTTCAGAGTCTGTCTCCTTTCTTGCTCTCTCTGCCCCTCCCCCACTTGCACGCACTCTGTTTCTTTCAAAAATAAATGAACGCTAAAAAAAAAACACTTAAATATCTTGAGCAAAACTTGATATTGGTGTAATTCTGATTGAAATTTTTGTTGTTGTTAATGTGTCAAAACAAGGGGATTAAAAAATGCCCTCTGTTTTCATGAACTTGGCATTCTCCAAGAGGAACAGACATTAAGTGAGTAACCCTGCAGGTGACCACATTGTTACAGTTGGGGTAAGGCCAGGGTGATACTTACTTCACTCTGTGGAATAGATAATAAGTGGCATGCGTTGTGAAAATACGTGCACATACACAGTAAGAGAGGACCTTTTCTGGTCTTTCATAGCACCAATTGTGTTGTTCATTTTGACATGTAAAGTGCATTACCTTGTGCTGTTAGAGAAATTTTTCCAAGTACAGTACATCTAGTGTCTCCTGAAGGACAAATTATCCTACCTGTGTTTTATGACCCCAAAGTGCCTGTGTAGCATATTCCTATACTATGATACTATAATGTGGCCTTTATATTTTTTGAAAGGGTGAATTAATTGGCATGTTTTAGTTAATGTGTATGGCCTCCCATGCTATGCTTTGAGTATTTCACAACTTTCTCATAAACTGGTTGCTCTTTCTTAGTTTTACATAAGACAGCCGAGACCTAGAGAAGTAGAATGCCCAAGAAGGGGGTGTAGGTGACTAGTGTGCATTAACACACTGACCAGAGCCCTTTATCTTCGTTTCACTGCATGGGGTTTTCCCTCCAGTATTTCCAGGCTCTCAGCTAATCTGAGACAGAAGTGATTTGGGGAGAAAAGGGAATAGGGGGAGGGTACAAGAGTTTTACTCGAGTTTTCCCAGCTGCTAACGGAAGAGTTCAGAACCTTGCTGAACTGCACATTCTACCCACTTACGTACCTTACTGAGTTGATCTTCTGGGACTGTGACCTCCACGAGCCTCAGGGGCATATTTACCACAGTGATTAAAGGTGGGGTCTGGAGGGGCGCCTGGGTGGCTCAGTTGGTTGAGCGTCCAACTTCAGCTCAGGTCACGATCTCACGGCCCGTGAGTTCGAGCCCTGCGTCGGGCTCTGGGCTGATGGCTCAGAGCCTGGAGCCTGCTTCTGATTCTGTGTCTCCCTCTCTCTCTGCCCCTCCCCCATTCATGCTCTGTCTCTCTCTGTCCCAAAAATAAATAAACGTTAAAAAAAAAAAAATTTAATAAAAAAAAAAAAAGGTGGGGTCTGGAAAAGAAGGCCCAGCAGAAAGAAAAGAACCCCACATTTGGCTGCTAATCAGTGCCCGACAGCTGAAATACTCCAAAGCCGGGTGTCTGGGATAGAAGACCTCATTTGATTAGGCTCTGAGAGGAAAATGCACCAGCAGCTCCTGAGCCCACCTGGAAGACATCGAGGAATCGTGGTCTGTCACCTGCAGGCCTGCCTGGGAAATGCATTGCCTGATTAGTGATGTTCACATCCTTCATCTTTGCTGATTCCTTTTTCCTATCCCAAGTCAGGCCAACCTCCTCACCCAGAAGAGCCCAGCAGCACCACGTCACACATTCCACAGATCTCCCTTGTTGCCAGTCAGCAAGATCATCCTGTCCAATTACAAGTGACATCACAAAGGAAGACAGAACCTCCACAAAGTGACTGCCCTACAACTTGAATTGATTTTAAATCCACGAATCCAAGGGACATGCCTGGCAGCTCAGCAGCAGAGCCTCCTGATGGACCCCATTGCACTCCGGTGGGGCACATTATATAACCATTAAGGTTCAAGGGGATTAAGGAGGCCTTCCTTCACTTTCATGGCTGGGAATTACTGAATTAGTATCAGTTGAAAGAGTATGTTCTGATTGTAGCCAGTGCCATGATGGCTACGTGCACGTCCACAGATAATTCAATAGGAATGCTGCTCACTGAGAAGCCAGGAGAGATCAAGCAACTCCACATGAGGCTTTGGGGCCATCGGGCTTATCATCCTCTTTAAAACTATGGAGAGCAGAGGAAATGTCATTTCCAATTTAGATTAGCAGAGCCATTTCTTTGACACATTGGTGCTGAAGTAACAGGGAATTTCACAACAACATGCTTTGTATGCTAGGGTTTATAACATTTAAAAAACCTGCTAACACATAATAAGACTTAATGATTGCGAGGCTGTCTGTACCAAGCACTTGGTAGACAGTATCTCATTTAACGTTCAGGAAAACCCCATTTCACCGATGAGGAAACAAGCTGAGAGAAGTTAAGTTCTTGACCATAGATGTAATATCAGGGAGTGGGCAAGCACAGGTGGTCTGATGCCAGAGCTCATGTTTTTAATTCTGTCTCTGTATTGTGTGTCCAAATGGTGGCTGTGTGTATATGTGTGCATGCACATGCTCATATGTGCACTTTTCAGCAGAACCTCGAAGGGGCCACTGAGTGAAAAAGGTTAAAATATACATGCATACACACATACATACATATATATGCATGTGCTATATACACATAGACACACATACATACTTAATGTTTGTGTAAGGTGTAATCCCTCCCCAGCTTCATGCTTTGCTCTTATCACTCATATACAGCTGAACAACTTAAGTAGACAGCAGAGGGCGCCCATAGTCACTATTTTTAAAAGGTGTTCGTTTTTGAAGGCATCTTTCATTTCTGGAATTCAGGGAGAACAGAGGTCCACGTTGCAGGCTAGAAGGCAAAGGTAGCTGTAGATAGACTTCAGGGAGGAAACAGAATATTCCCTTCACTCATATTGAGAATTCTCGTGTTGAAAGGGTGTTTTTAGAAGAGAGAAAACAGGATGATCCTCTGTAGATAGCATTCTGATGCAAGTGTATGTGGGCATACGCTAGATGTTTCATGAAAAAACATCTTCAGCTCCTTATGAAAGAAAAAGAATGAGCCTTTGTCTCACTTGGGAAGGGGTTTCCTCCTAAATTAAGAGGAAAAAATCCAGAATGAATGGTTTGCTATTTACTAAAATCATATTGGTATGGGAAAGAAGTAAAAAGGAATTAGGGGTGGCTCAGTCGGTTAAGCGTCTGACTTTGGCTCAGGTCATGATCTCACAGTTTGTGGGTTCGAGCCCCATGTTGGGCTCTGTGCTTACAGCTCAGAGCCTAGAGCCTGCTTCACATTCTGGGTCCCCTTCTCTCTGCCCCTCCCCAACTTGTGCTCTGTGTCTGTATGTCTCTCAAAAAATAAATGTTAAAAAAAAATAACCAAACAAGAAATTAGGCTCTTAATTATTTGTTCTGTCTTTTCTCCCTACTCAAATCCATCAAACAGCAACCTGTCTCTTCCTGCCATCATCACTGAGTTACTTGGAGCTTTCTCCTTTAAAGTAAGGGGGATCTCAGTATTCTGGTGTATTCATCCCTGTCCATTTCTAAGAGTAGGTCGAAGATCAACTTTTCATTATCACACATCTTTAATATACTTTGGGATTTCACAGAGTACTAATTATTACCATGAGCTGGGGTCGGGATTCTGGTGAAAGATGTCCTGACAAACACCCGAGACCCAGGAAGAGGCGAGCGGTGGGTGCTCTTGCTGAAGATGACTTTTGCTCATAAGTCTTCAGTAGATTACTTCTGGGAACGGCCAGAAGTACCTGGAAGAGATTCTGTGCCACTGGTGAAATTAAAGAGAGAAAGTGTTAAGTAGTCTAAATGTGGCCTACTGAGTTGGTATGGCTTGGGTGTAACAGTTCAGGGATAAAGGTACCGAAAAGAAGACCCAGGAGAAAATCCTATAGTACATGCTATTCCGCACATATAGTCTTTGATTTTTCTCACTTATGAAATGAAAAACTCACCGTCCACCTGGTTGATGGGCATTTGGTCACACTCCTCTAGGAGTCTGGAGTGCAGTGGCCAAAACTAAATCTGTCTTTACATGCTGTGTTAGCAGGCTTTTATCCCATTAGATGTTGGATGTAGAGAGAGGGCCATATGAAGGTAACATTCCACTACACTGCACAGAGTGGAGGTGATCTCACTATGACATAATGCGTATATTGCAAGTAAAGAATCAGTGTCATGAAGCTCACTCAGTCAGTCAGGATCTGTTTGACAAGGTCGAGAGCTAAGCAGTTAACCAGTGAACCAACTTGTATGAATGGCAACTCTGGACGTCTGTATCCCTGGGCTCCCACAACCTTTGTTATCCCCTTAGAGTCAAAATCCGAATCTCAGTGGGCCATGGTTCTGGAACAAAAGTGTAAATCTATTATTCATGTGGATCGTTCAGGTTCATTTTTAAAATCTTTTCCTCCTCCATACCATCTCAATTCCACATTTCACTTTGCATTTGTAGACATGGCTTATAAGTTATTGATTATGTCACTCTGTTGGAATCTCCTCAGGTGCAAAACATCTGGATACATAGGGGGAAACAAAGATAACCAGCACACCATTGGTACTAGCAAATTTCCTGACTTCATTTTGCAGATTCTGAGACAAATAGCTGATGGGAGTCCCATGTCGTTGAGTTAAAGTTTTGGCAGGTAAACCGGGCTGGAGTAGGTTGGGTGTGATTGTGCCTTCTGCTCACATTTCAATGGGCTAATGTCTTAAAATTTTTTTCCTCCTGAATTCTACTTCCTCTTTCTTCTTTCTCTGTTCTTCTATTTTGTGTCTTCCCCATCATTTTATTAATGCGTTCTCCTTTGGAAAAAAAAAAAGTATTTTAGATCCCTTTTTCTGGGGCTCTTCGGTGACGGAATTTAGCTTCCTGTGCCCTCACTGTTTCACTCACTGACTCAGAGTGGAGGCTGCTTTACTGGAACTTAAGAGAAACCTCAGTTTGTTTTCAGTCCTGTTTTCTCCCTAGCATAAAGCTCTAATTTTAAGGGAAGAAGTCTGAATAGGCCATATTGATAGAAGCAAGCAACAAGCCTAAACCCCATCTTCCTCACTAGCGCCTCTGGGGCTATATTCTGTAGAAAGGCAACAAAACCATTTGGAGCTGCCCATTTGCTCCCCAAATATAACTCCCATACCCAGGGTCTTATGTAGCCTTCCAAATGAGTTAAGTCCCTCAAAGTAGGGCTTGGGCAAGATTAACCTGCTAAAACTGTCTTTTACTGCAACCTAGGGTACATTTCCACTTTCCCAGTTCGTTCAACAGAGAATATTTAGCAAGTGTCCATTTTGCCCGGAAAACAGAGAGGACAGATTAGAAATAACAATGTGTGTGCCAGTTTAACATCTCCAGACCTAATATTAAGATACCTACTAACAACTCTGCAGTTCAGATCCAGGTTGAAAGTCCAATTTTGGGACTACATTTCCCATCCTCTGTTATAGCTTGGAAGATGCTTATTAGCACAAAATTAATATTATTTCATCACTTCCATCTTTATTGTTTTAAGCCAAGATCAAATTGCATTTGGCCATGGCAACTAGGAGAGGAATATTTATTTTGGAGTTGATCCCCATTTGCTCATTCTTAGACATTGATAAATGAATAGAAGATGCTTAATCAGACCTGTGGGTAAAAAGTCAAAGACTGTATGCATGTGAGATTAGGGAAAATTGTACACCTAATGAAGACAACAATGGGAAAAGAATGAACCACGATGCTCATTATGACTCAGTTGACAACACTTTTAGGTAAAGTCCACACTGTTTGGAAAGCACATTTTCATCCGTGGTGTCAAAACCTCCAAAAGCACATAGAAAAGTAAAAGATGCTGGCCCATGATGAGTTTGTCTAGGGTTATTTTGGAAGCCCCTGTAGAATTTAATGATAATGAAAATGTATTTTGTTTCTCCATCTTGTCTCTCAGACTCTCTGTCCAAAACAGTATGTCAAAAGGAAGGAAAAGCAACTAACAAATAGCCCATGACTGGATTTGTTCCAGTCAGATCCAATAAAACAGCCACATCAAGTTGCTAAAGAAATTTACCCACTGACAATGACCACAGCACAGCAGCATTTGTATCATATTCCCCATAGGTACTAAGCTGTTGTGGCTCAGGTTTTGAGAAATTTAACCTGCATGCAAATGTGTGACAGGGCTTTCCTGGCAACCTGTAGTTCAACAAAGAACAGGAAGTGAAACCATCATTGTCACCACAAGGTTTCTTTTACACAAGTTTCCATAACTTAGAGAGGTACCTTGCTGCTTACTCTCTGTCCTATTTCATCTATACTGCTCTTCATTATCTCAAAATGAAGACAAGGAAGTACTTGTCTGAGAGGTGAAAGGTCTCAGGAATTGGATGTGACCCCTGGGGAAAAGGAACGGGCACCTCTAAGATTCAGCACCCTCCTGTTTGCCTCAAAACACTGAGATGGGGCCCCAGAAATCATTGCTTTAATTTGCGTTTGAAAGATGTCAAAGTTCTAGAAAGTCTCAAGAATACTATTTGATACCATTTGATTTGGGGTTTCTTAGGCAACTTCAGCAGCACATAAGACTAAGGACCATGATGTACAGCTGTCCGAATTGTATCCCAACAATCCCAAGGACGCTTGTCAGAGGGACTAAGTGGAGACTAAAACCCAAGGCTGGATTTTCCTTTTCCTAATTGACCCAAATCCACGGAATGGACAAGTAGGGGATGTCAAAAGTCACCCTGACCCCTTCTTATTGGTTATTACCTCTCTCAAAACTTCCACAGGCTTCTCATCACACTGAGAATCAACTCCAGGGCCACATGGTAACCCAGTCTGGTCCCTTTGACCTCTGCGACCTCAACTCTTACCTTCCTTGCTTGTATCTTTCCTGTTGCACGGGCCTTCTTACTGTCCCAGAAGACCCCCAGCACATTCCTGCTTCAGGGCCTTTGCACTGGCTCTTCCTCTGGCCTGCTCCCTCACTTCATTCAGATGTCTGTCAAATGTCATCTCCTCAGAGAGGCCTTCCCTGACCAACTGCTTTAAATTCCACCTTCTCTTCTTGCTATTCCTTATTCTGCTTTTTTTTTTACTACTTGAATTTTATATTTAGTTATTTATTATTTGATTTCTCTCTAAAACTGAAAAACTACAGTATGAGGGCTAAATCATAACAGTCCTTTTTATTTACAAAAATGCTGCCTATTTTTGTAAATAAAGTTTTATTAGTATACAGCTGCTCGTGTTCATTTACATGTTGTGTTTGGTTGTTTTATTTAGAGTTAAGTAGTTGCAATAGAGACTGCATAGTCCATGAAGCCAAAAATATTTATTATCTGGCTCTTTACAGAAAAAGCTTGCCAACCGCTGCTCTAGAATGTAAGCCCTATGAGGACAGGGGATTTAATGCCTTTTGCTAACTCCTATATCTCCAACACTCATATTACATGGCACTTAGTATTTGATAAATATTTATTAAATGGTTGAGCATCTGGATGAATGAGTATCCAAATATATCTAAAAAATTATTTTCTTGATTCAGTAATTACTGAGCACCAACTTGTGCCAGGGATTGGACTCTTTGCAGAAGATAGCACAGTGATAAGAAACCAATAAATTGTGCTATGAAGAATGTCATGTTCTTCATGACAGTTGTTTTGGGAGCCATAAAGAAAGATACCTGACCAAGGCATCAAAAGATAGTGATCCCTAGGGATGAGTTCTCCAAGCTAAGAGAATTGTGAAGGCATTTCAGGCAGAGGATAGGACATGTATTGGTACAGAGATAGGCAACCACAGTTGTCTAGGGGATCCACAATTTGTGTGGTAAATGAGAGTTGTTTGAAGGAGGTTTGAACAATTTCTTTATAGGTTTGAATAATCACTCTCTTCGTCTTTCTGACTCTTGTTTCCTTGGTTGCTATTTAAAAATTGGAGAAAAGTAATTACTGCCTTCAAAAAGCCTACTATTCTCCTGCTGATGTTTTTGGCCCAACCCAAAACACATTAAGTGTATTTTTTAAAGAGATGTCTGGGATACATTATACCAAGATTTCTCAACCTTGGCACTAATGACGTTTGGACCAATACTTTTTGTTTTGGAGGCATCCTGTGCATTGTAGGAAGTTTAATAGCATCCCTGGCCCCTACACCCTAGATGCCAGTAGCACTCCTGCAGTGTGACAATCAAACTGTCTGCAGATATCACTAAATGTCCTGTGGGGGGGCAATATCCCTCTTTTGGTTACTACTGCATTAGATGGTGCCAGTAACCTACACTGGGAAACCTGGGTCTCTGGAATAAAAACTGCCTATTCTTTTTTATCTCCAGATGATCATCCAACATGAGTATGACAAGTAGCTATAGAATCCGAGAAGTAAATATTAATTACTTCTTTACTTCGTTACCCAAGTGCCATTTCTTCTAGGGGCTCCTGGGGCCTGCGCCATACTGAAATGTGCCAAGTTAACTGTGCCTTAGGACAATAGAACCCTACTCAGCAATCAGCAATAAGAAGGAATATACTTCTGATAAGTGCAGCAATGTGGATGAGCCTCAAAGACATGATGCTGAGGGAAAGAAGACAGTCTCAAAAGGTTACATACTGCCTGACTTAATTTGTGTGTCTTTCTGGAAAAGGCAAAACTATAGTGAGCACAAATTAGTGGTTACAAGGGCTTAGAGTAGGGAGACTGTGTGACCACAAGGGGAGAGCATGAGAGCTTTGAGGGTGACAGAACTTATGTATCCTGATTGTGGTAGTTGTTACATGAATCCATACAGGCATTAAAACTCATAAAACTGCACATCAAAGAATTTAATTTAACTGTATGTTAATTAAAAAAACATAAGAATTGTTGCTGAAGAATATGATGGGCTTTTAATACTTAGCACATCTATTCTTCTAACCACAGTGAAGTATTGTGCCAGGCACAACGCCTTGACCACTGGTAATTGGAGTGTTCAAGGGAGAGGGGCAAGTAGATATTCTGGAACCAAATGAAGAGCTTCAGCTTCCTTGCTTCAATTCCTCTTTCACTTTCCATAGAACAAGGTGATCTTCACTTCCCAATCCAGGGTTGCCAAACTTCACCCCAGAATTGCTTGAGCCTCCTTGGGCAGAAGAGAGAAAGTATTTTCAAAACATGATGTATATTGGAGCAGGCTTACCACCATCCTTTGGGGTGTATACAACGTCACAACATTGTATCAATCTGACACTGTTGTGTAGTGATAAGAGAGTGCCTAAAAGTGTGGGGCTAGCTTTCCAGGGCCCAGGGTGAGAAAAGGAGCAGAGAGCATAATGAAACGAAGGGACTTGATTTTAAAAGAGATCAGTATCCTATTTTATTATTCATAGGAATAATGTTACCAGATTCATGCATATATGAAATAATTGTTATTTCTGAGGAATTTTGTACTCCCCTTCAATATCTAGTCTGTTCATCTATGATGACAATGGGGCCCAGGGTATATATGGGAAAGTGACCATGACCTTTATCTGGAATACTACCCCATTAGCATCCAGTTCAGGGTAAGGATAGTCAGCATCCTTCTGTGGTCGACATATGTATGAAAAGGACTGTTCACAGGAAAACATTGCTCATCTGCTTATGCAATAATAATAGTAAACCACAGGATTATCACATCAGAAATGAATGTCCTTGACTTCTCAGAGAATGAAATGTATTGCAACAGTGAACATCAGAACATGTCATCTACCTGGTACTCGTCCTGAAAGCTACACAAAGCACGAATGATGTCACAGTCACAAACATTACACTTCTTTCTCTCTGTCCATCATCATCCAACAGTTACAGCAACATGACTTTGGATGGACAATTGAAGTGTCTCTAAAGTGTTTCAGAGGTTGCCTATTACATCAAGCATCCTCAGGAGCTATTATTTTCCCCCTTGGCTAAATTTAAACTGTGAAAATGAAGTCAAAATGACGGCCTCTCCATGTTTGTATGGTGGGCATAGGACAGGGTGGCAGTGGTAAGAAATATGTTACAGAAGAACTAGCTCAGTTCTAGATGACTAGATGACTTCAGTCTTCTTGAAAGCAGAGCTTTGAACTTTTTAAATTTTTTCATCTTTTAACTTATTCAATTGTCATTACTACTCTCTCTCGCATGATGTAGGGAAAGACTACTTTATGCCCATTTAACAAAAACTAGAGCCAAGACATATGTACTTGAAGAATTTCCCAGAGGTCACATAGGGGGTTGGTGGAAAAACAAGGTGTGAAAACTGTGTCCTGATTCTGGAACCCCATGACTCCATTCGTGAGACCATATTATCAGGTGTCATCCAGCTTCACCAAACATACACCAAAACTAGGAGTTGAAGATGGTTACCCTATGTAGGAATCAGTGGAAGTCCCACTCCTATTCTCAGGCCTATAGGTAGTAATGCATCCATGGTTGAGAAAGTGCCCGATCCCTTTTAAGATGTCTTTCAAGCATCAAGCCTACAAGAAGGGTATTCCTACCCACAAAATAGTGATTACTTTCTTGGTTGAGCCCCACCATACCTTAAATACTTTGTGTATGTACTATCTTTGTGCATGTAACTCTTTAAAAAAAATTTTTTTAAGCTTATTTATTTTGAGACAGATCAAGTGGGGGAGGGGCAGAGAGGGAGAGAAAATCCCAAGCAGGCTCTGCACTGTCAGCACAGAGCCCAATGTGGGGCTGGAACTCACAAACCGTGAGATCATGACCTGAGCCAAAACCAAGAGTTGGACGCTCACCCTACTGAGCCACCCAGGCACCCCACATGTAACTCTTTCACATGCCTCAGGGCCTGGTCTTGCTATTCTTGGATTCCTAGATCCTAATAGTCTGTTTCATAGTAGGCACTCAGTGCTTGTGTGATGAAAGAAAAGCGTGGCATGAACTTTTTTCTTTAGAAGTGCAAATCAAGGGCAAAGTGGGCATGGAAAATCCTTGCAAAAGTCATTTACCCTCTCAAAGCCTCAGTTTCCTCATCTGTAAAATACGGATGATAAGGAATAACCCTTCAGGGTTATTGTATGTAAAATGCTTGGGAAGGTGCCTGTCTCACGGTAAATTCTCAGTAGAGTAGCTCAAGATGGCTCTCAGTGACTTTCACCTCCTCGTATCCACAGTTCTTTTTCACACTGAATAGGGCAAACTATGTGACCAATAGGACATCAGAGCATTGACAGAGTGGCTTATGAGACTAGGTCATAAAAATCATTGAGGCTTCCACTTTGTTCTCTCTGGATCATCTGCTCTGGTGGAGAGGAAGACACCATATCATGAAGATACTTCAAGCAGCCCTATCGAGAAGCCCATGTGGTGAAGAACTAGACTTCCTACCAACAGCCAGCATCAAGTCACCATTCATACAAGTGTGCCATCTTGTACTCTGATCCTCCAGCCCCAGTCGGTCCTTCAGATGATGCAACGCTGTCCAACATCTTGACTACAACCTCAAGAGAGACTTAGAGCCAGAAACCCCTGGTTAAGCATGTCCTGGATTCCTGACCCACAGAAATTGTCTGAAATAAATTCTTATTGTTGTGGGTTTTTAAATTTTTTTTTAAATGTTTATTTATTTTTGAGAGAGAGAGAGAAAAACAGAACACAAGCAGGGGAGGGACAGAGAGAGAGGGAGACTCAGAATCTGAAGGAGGCTCTAGGCTCTGAGCTATCAGCCCAGAGCCTGATGCAGGGCTTGAACTCACGAGCTCTGAGATCATGACCTGAGCTGAAGTTGGATTCTTAACCAACTGAGCTACCCAGGCACCCCATCTTGGGGTAATTTGTTACAGAGTAATAAGTAAACAATACACTGTCATTATATGGTTGTGTGAGTATCAGTAAAGAGATATGTCCCACATGGTCAATCCTGGTTCTTGACCAACCTCAGTTCACAAGAGCTAATGGATAAGGAATTCTGGTTTTAACCAAATTAGGACTTGTCCTTCCCTCCAACTGAAGAGGTAACTAAGATAGACATTCTCAGCAACCAACTTGAGGAAAGTGAGAAGGTCCCCCTGGTGCTATTTGCCACATTAGACAAATGTTGACTATGACTGCCTAATGTTATTTAATCATGTCAGGCCTATAGGTCAAGTCTCTAAATACAGTTCTGACCCCAAGAGCTAATCTTGGACTCTCTTTTTTCTCCCTGACCCCCTGCAGCTAGCATACCACCCAGACCAGTCCCTTACTTATGTTCACTTTCCCAAGTCTTTTATACCACAAAACTTGGATGAAAATGGCGATGACCTTAAAGGAGACAACGTTTCACTGAACATTGAGAAACCCTCATTTTTTGGGGGGTACACAGGCCTTGGTGATATTTAAAGATTGAATTATGGGCAGGAAGGTATTTGGCTTTTATTTTTCACATGGTTGTGTTACTGTAACTCAACCTAAGTCCCTCCTTTCCCCAGTGATCGCTGGTATCTCAAAGGATTTGTCAGTTCTGTTAGACTGTTTCATTTTTCAATGAATGCTTTCATTCTTTCCTGCCATCTCCAATTCTTCTGTAGTCCCTGCTCTGCTCAGTTTCTCTCAAAACTAGAGGGTTTGTACCCTAGCCCCCACCCCAAGCAAATACAACTTTTCCAGATAAGTGAATAGTCTGACCCTTAGGTGACCACCGACATTGAAGGCCCCTTGAGGCAGCCTCTATGTAGGAATTTACTTGGTCCCTGGGCAGGAAGATACAACTCTCTGTTGTACTCAAAAGCATTCCTTGACTATGAAAAATGCATGTCTCAAGATGGGGAATATGAGCCCTCCTTCACATCAGAGAGTCCTTTGCCTACTTGGAATCCCTCTTCCTGCTGAGAGGATGGCACAGACATAGTCTACTATCATTGTTCAAGAATCCCACAATTCCCTTTGTTTTCTAGAGAGCTTAAATCAACAGATCTACCATGGCTAGTCTTCCCTGGATCCTGGAGTTCCTACAGACAGAAACCGTATAGATATGACCATCACAACTACCCTGGATTAGGACTAAATATCAACAAAACTGTGCACAAAGCTTGCCTGGACCAACTCCATTATGTTGAAAAGATCCTATTTTTCACTATTCCTACCTAAAACTCTTTTAACCCTTATATCCACCCAATGTATCTGTGACGGGATCAAGAGGAAGACATGGTGATTCTAGCCACCAGATTAAGCAATTAGTTTAAGGTTCACCCAGCACCTGGCCTTCTCCCATGTCTGACAGCAAAGCCCCATGACTTGATGGCTAGGACCTGCTTCCACATCCAGAGAGTCCCCAGAAAAGGCAGCTTTTTAAGGAATCCATGGGTCTCATATTGTCTGAAACATCTAATGGCCTATGCTTTAAGCACTAGACAATACATGAGTTGACTTCAGCACTCATCAGAGAAACCACTGGGTAAAGATTGTATCCTTGAGGTTGTTAAATAGAATTCAGAATTTTAACAACTTAGCTCTGCTTCAATAATGACTGTTAACTATGAAAGGACAAATTTTCTCTGTACCTAAACTTAAGGAAAAAGTATTCAGTGTTGGCTCCTAGCATAGTGTGGTACACATTGAGGGAAACCAATTAAGGTTTTTGATTTGGTTTCATTAATATTTCATTAAGTGGGAGGAATCACCAGTTTAACTTTTGCACAGAGGACTTCTTCCTCTGTTTTGTCAAGGTTGTAAGTTTGTTTTAGGACTTGAGCTATTTCAAGGAAGAGAGGCTCCAAGTTTAGCCTTGGGTAAAAGGAAAAGGCAGGTCAACCTGTCACCATTTTTATCCACTGGGTTTCCACCTATATTATTATTACATGACCCCTTGGGATCTAGGGGTTAAACTCCATCTTCTTTAGTCTTCTCTGCAATAAAGCTTACAAACCAACTCACCTCCAAACGTGATACTTAATCTCTAGTGACAGAAAGACTTGTTTCAGTGCCAACATTATTTATGTTGTTTGGCATGCCCAAATTAAATAAATAGCCCTGATAGCTGCAAAATGCCAGGAAGAAAATAAAATTTATGGATTTTCACTCTTCCCAAGATAAATCCACGAGTAGCTTAGCCAGACTGCTGGCAACTTCTTGTAAGCAATTTCATGGTAATTTTACTATAGAAAAGAAAAAGGAGAAATAGAAGGTAAAGTCCTAGGAACTTCTCCTTTATCTCAGTCGTCCATCTCTTCTCACACTTGGAGTGACAGGAACAGAGAACAAGGATGGAAATGATATGAATGATACATATACAAAATCTCACTAGTGGTTAAGACTTTCAGGGGAAATTTAGACCACAGCCTCAGCTTCCCAGTGCTCACTACCCTTTGGAGTAGTTCTGTTTTTAAAAATAATAATAAAAAAATGCAACACTTGGAAGCTTCGAATTGGAAACATTATGAGAAATGAACAGCATTTCTCTCCATCAAAGGTGATGCTTTATAGGAGAGCTCATTTCCCAGAGGACTGACAGTTCCAAGCTTGTGACTGTCACAGAGAAGACGAGGAGGTAGAGGACTTGAAAGGGGTCCCTGCTTGAGACAATGAAGCCAGCTGTGAGACATGCTCTAAGATTACAGGGACCCGCCAAAGCTATGTGTGCCTAAATCACCTCAAGTCTTTTCCTATTCCTATCCTTCTGACACCTGTCTCCAGACTAATCCTTGTAATCTAAACAGCTGCCTTGGTCACATCATGCTTCGTCTTTAGTAACTCCCCAAGGCCTCCAAAAATGTCAGTTACACCCTAGGCTGGCCTTTATATTGTGCAAGAATCTGACTGCCTCTGACATTTAATCTCCCTCTCTCTTCTGCAGGAATCTGCCACTCCTGTCAAGAGTCTCTGCCTCACTTCCTATTTGCCTGCCTCTGTACCTTTACCTGTGATGGTCTCTATTCTCTTCACCCGGTATAGCCTCCTCTTCCTACCCCGCTCCTCAACACTCAACTCCAAAGCCTGATACAGAGAGTGGGATTCGGAATTAGGTAGATCTGGGTCAAATTTTAGCCCCACTACCTGCTTGCTGTGTGTCATTGGCCAAGTGCCTTATCTTCTAGGAACCTCTGTTCCCTCAACCATAAAATGAGAATGTTCACATCAGGTTCATGATATATGCTCAGTAAAGCTTAATTCCTTTTTTCTGCATATCTACCCAACGCCACACACATTCCCAAGGTCCTAACTCCTATCAAATGGGCCACAAAATATGGTTTACATATGACAATAAGACTTAGGTGCAGTAAAGTTATCAGCAAGGAATGGGCCAGGTCAGGAATGTAAAAATCACAAGACCCTCTCAGGACAAAACTCAGAGGCCAAGGCACATGGGTTCATTTCTGGCAATGACACACTGAAATTTCAGTTTCAAGGGAATGAACCCAATACAAGTACTTGGAAAAGAGCCAACCAGTCCACAGTTGGGAAATCACAGTATTGCCAGAACTCCCTGTTAGATAGTTGAAAAAATTCCTGAATAACACATTTTTCTAATACCTTAAAAATTGACAAAAGAGGCCAGTTGACAGATTCAGTTCCATGATACTTGAATCTTAAAAAGAAAAAAAAAAGCAGAGACATTAAATGTGCTTATGATTCCTCAGCCTCTTTGAAAGAAATCGACCCATTAACAGACCCTAAATTGGCAGTCAGTGTCATGTGAGGGAACCCCTCTTTGTGCACATCCGATTGGTGCAGGGATGGGCACCTGACCGAGGGGCAGCCAATCCCATAGTCTGGAGGCTAACTATGACTTATGTTCCAGTGCAAAAATATGAGCTAAGCCAATCAGATTCCCTGTCTTTCAAGAATTGGAACTAGGAAACACAGAAGGAATGAGCCTGTAGCAACAAGAGCAGAACCCGTGAGGATGCCCTGAGGGAGAGTCAGGGACATGGTAAGCAAAAGCCATGAGAAAGCCAGAGTTAAAGCTCAGAAACATCTTATAAACAGGATCAGCCAATTTAGTAGAGTGAGGAGAACTGAACAGAAGCAGAAGCGAGAAGCCATAAGAAAGGGATAGAGAGAGCAGTGGGTCACTGGAGTTGACCAGTTCCTCAGGCTGTCTCAGTCTTTGGAGCTGTCTCAGTTCCTACAGTAAAACCCCCATCTCAAGCTAGCTTACATGAGTATTCCTTATAAACAAAAGAACCAGCTTACACAGTAGGAAAGCAGTGAGATATTTTACTACTTGAAGAATATAAATGCACCTATTCTGAATACACACACTATTCCACAAGTCACAAAACCAATAAGACCATGAGGATTATTCATTTTCAATAAGACACAATAAGTGCAGGGTTAGACTACCTTACAGTACAGATTAATGTTTTCTCAGAGCACTGGCAGCAGGGAGTCTCTTATCGCTTCACTTCTGAAGGAAACCACCACAGTCTGACACTTTGAAAATGTTCCCACCTCTCTGAGGACTGGGACCATCCCTGGTGGGAACGCCAGGGTGACTTGGAAGAGAGAGCCATCTTTGGCAATGAGAAAGCATGCCACCTGTGCCCTGTGATTAGTGACCCCGAGCAAGTCACTTCAACTCTCTGAGTGTCAGTTTCTTCCCTTGTGACATCTGATCGCTAAAGTGACTTCTGGAATTAATAACATATTAATCTTCTAGGTAGAATTCTTCCTCCAGTTAGATAAGAAAGAGACAGCCTAGAAAGAAAAGAAAGACTCTGTCTAGGTGGCACACACGACCCCTCTGGGTCTCGCCCATAAAACAAGGGAAGTGGTTTGTGCCTTATCAAAAGGGCATTTTCATTCCAAATGCCCGGATTCTAAGATCTCCAAACATCCCAAATCTATGACTCCAATGACTCCTTACATTTCTATTTAAAATTCCTTACCTTGTTTTTCTTTCTTATCCCTGATGATCCGGAAAGCAGTCTGTGACACAATTCTTAGGAAAACTTACTATTTCAGGTTGTCCAGCTACAGGCTAAGTATAAAAATGTTGGGGGGAAATCTGGTGTTTTTCAGTCCAAAGCTAGTTGGAACAGACACATGAACTAATTTAGGTTCCTAGTGGCACAAATTCTCCCGGTTGCTGATGGAGAACTGTGAAGTTGAAATAGGAAGACAGACCATATTCAAAAGGCAAGATGTATCTCCTTCCCAGAAAACCATAAATCCATAAATAGAAAATGAAAGCATGGAGCCCAAAGCATTCCACATGGCCTTTTAAATTTTCTTCTTTAAAAGATTAAATTGGTGGAAATTGAGAATTTGGGGGTCCACAGATCAAGGAGGTACGGGTCAACAGAATAAGGTCAGGAAAAAATATAGGTAATTATAAAAGAAATTAAATGCCCTGCAGTTTTAGTAAAACCTGAAAGGCCCAAATGACTCCAAGATACTGAAGGTCATTGACTTTCACTGCTCCTCCAACACAGCAAATGCTCTAGTAAAACGATGCACAACACTACAGTAAAATTTTTAGTGGCCCAGAGATGCAGTTGACCTAAAGTATTCAGATACAAAAGGTGTGAACTGATAATTCACATAATAAATACCTACAGGAAAGAAAGGTATGAAAAGGTGTTCAGTCCTAGTAATAAATAAAATTTTAAATGAGATTTTTTTTTTTAGGCCATCAGATTGGCAACAAATAAATTGCATCCAGGCTGCTAAGGGGGTAAGCAAATAAGCCAATCTTGTATGCAGCAGGTAATGCAAAATTTTAAATCTGCATAGCCATTGACTTAGTGATAGCAATCCTAGGAATTAAGCCATCAGAAATTTTTCTATGGGCATTTATTTAACAATGTCCATTTGCTCTTAATAGCAAAAATCAGGAAATTACTTGCATCAAAATTGGATTGGTTCAACAAATTTTGTACATCCAAATAATAGAGTGCTATATATAGCTCTTTTTAAAGCAATGAACTATATCTAAATGTACTGATGTGGGAAGATCTCTATGTGAAAAAACAAGTTTTGGAAGAGAATCCATAGTATGATCCAATTTCTTTAAAAGGTGCACAAGTGAGTACATGTGCATGGGCACACACAGATGCACACAGTGCTCTGAAAGGTCCCTTCCTGCTTCCACCCTCACAACTTGCCAGGTTCACCTCACATGCCTTTTTCTAGCATATACGGAGTCCCCAGCATCTCTACCACGTCCAGCATTCTCTTAAGAACACATGTTCTCTCAGCCCTGCCCCCGCCCCCTCAATGCCTGGCTCCTTCCTAACCTTAATCCTCTGTTAATGCAGGAATCTGGGAGATTAGATACCAAAGTGTGAACATGGTTATCTGTGAGGCTGAGATGACAGAGTATTTTTTTTTTTTAGTTTATTTATTTATTTTGAGAGAGAAAGAGAAAGTATGAGGGGGGGAGGGGAAGATAGGGAGAGAGAAAGAGAGAATCCCAGGCAGGCTTCCCGCTGTCTGCACAGAACCCAATGTGGGGCTCCAACTCACAAACTATGAGTTCATGACCTGAGCCTAAGTTGGATGCTTAACCAACTGAGCCACCCAGGCAGCCCAGGATGACAGAGTATTTTTCCCTTTCTGTATCATACTTTCCAGTACTATTTGAATTTCCAATAATGATAATTTTTTATGATTCATAATCAAGAAGAAGCCACTGTAAATATAAAGAATGAAACTGAAAAATCAAATGATCAGATTTTACCTCTTCCTTACTACTATTGCTACATTCAGTCTCCCAGTTCCTCCAGTTCCAGTCAGATATCACCTATCTGTGGACTAAAAATCTCCAAATAAAGCTTCCCAGGAAAATCTAGGATAGAGGGAGTGAGACAGAGAGGAAAAGGAAGAGATGATTTACCAATGATATTTAAAAAGATGGTGCTACTTGCACATTTCAAGTTAGGAGACTAGGGTATTTTCAGTCCTATGGCATGAAAGCTGAAGCTTTGGTTCATTGTTCAACTGCTCAGAGAACCTAAACAGAGAAATAACTTCAACAGCTGCCTCAATGTATTCTTTTAATTACATTATGTAATTATATTATCAAGGCCCTCCCACCCCAACCAAGCCAAAAATTTTGTTTCAAAGAATACCCTTTTTTTAATTGTAAAATGAAACAAAGCCCCATCACTTAGTTAATATCATACAGATTGAAGAAGTATGATATATTTGAAAAACCCTAAGTATCAGAGCATCTGGATATAATCTGACTTCTATGGTAAAATGGGATGCTCATGTTAGTGTCTCCCACTTCAAATATAGGAGGTTCATCTTTAATTTCTTCCTCTCCAGCATGTGTTGATCTCCCCACCCTCCATCCAGTGAGTCTCCAGGCTCTGTTGATTCTTGTCCCTAGGTGCCTTGCAAACCCATTCACTGGCACTGCTCCACCTTAGGTCAACATTCTCCCTCACCTGAACCACAGCCTCCTTCCTATCTTGTCTTCTTAGTCTGAGCAGTCTATTCACACTATAGCTGGGCTAATGTTTTTCAGTCCAAAATGTGACCTCGTCTTTTCTCTGCTTTAATCCCTTTGGTGCTTTCCCAGTGCTCACAAGACAAAGTCCAAACTCTGAGTCAAAGTGAGGCTTAAGGCAGCTTTCCTACTAGGACCACCTTGATTAAAGCAGTGATTCTCAATCCTAAGGTTTACCCAAAAAATTTAATTCTGATGCATTTTGAAAATTCATCCCAGAAGATTGTGCCCTACTTGTCCAGATGCCTATACTTAGAGAAGCACTGATGAGACATAAGGAATAAGGAAAGTCAGAGGTACAGGTGTGGGTGCTAGCTGGAATTTTACATTAACCAAAGGTGGCTTTCTAGTCCAGTTAAATCACTGTTCTCGGGATCTGCACCAAAAAAGACTCATTTCATCTCATCCTCTGGCCCAGGAGGAAGGTTCTAGTCACATGCTCCACCGAGGGGCTCTTAAAAAGCAGTGCAGGGGCACCTGGGTGGCTCAGTCATTTGAGCATCTGACTTTGTCTCAAGTCATGTTTGCAAGGCTGGTGAATTCGAGCCCTGCTTTTGGCTCTGTGCTGACAGCTCAGAGCCTGGAACCTGTGTCTTCCTCTCTCTCTGCCACTTTCCTGCTTGTGCTCTCTCTCTCTCTCAAAAATAAATAAACATTAAAAATTTTTTAAAACAATGCAAATATTGAATCTTTCCTGTTGGAGGTTTATAAAAAGTGAATATTAAGCAGCAGTGTGGCAATTTTAATTTGGAAATTAATCCGTTTTCAAAATCCAAGAGCAAGATTCCACAAAGGCAGGACCAAATCATATAAATACTGAGTCTCCATCACTTCCCCAGCCCTTGTTCAAACACATAACACATGGTGGGTCAGGGGCAGGAGCAGGAAGTACGCTGCATAGATTGCCTTTATCCCAGAGTTTCTCATTGAGCTTATTATCTCTCTGCCTTCATGTAGGACTGAAAAATGATTTCAGACAACATGCATCTATTGAATGTTTGAAAAAGAACCCGAGGAGAGAGGGTCTCTTAGGTAACTATGCATTCTAATTTCTAGGTCTTATTACAAGGGCACTTTGTATCTATACTAATTATCTCCTTTTGTCATTATTATTCTTCAAACTAGGTGGACGTAGGCTTGAATACCATCCTGTAGAGCTACTAGTTTTATCATTCTGGTCAATTTACTTACCCTCCCCTTGTCTGTTCTCTGGTTATTCTTTTTATTTAAAATAAGTAGGTAGGACCTGGGAAAAAACAAGTCAGTTGCCCAGTGAAAGTTATTGCCTTTCATTTCCCCTCTCCCCACTTCCCAACATGTACCATAGCATCAGCTCCGAAGAGTATTTGTGCAGTTGATAATCTCCTTTTGGTCTAGAATTATCATGCATTTTCTTACAGTTACACACTCTGGGATAATGTCAGTTCGAAGGAAACGTTTGGTCCCTGCATGGTGCAGTGGAGTATCGTCTAAGAGAGCTACTTGTTAGCTGTCAAGGGGCCTTTCAAAGTGGCATTTATTCCGTGGGAATTCACGGTGGTCCAAGACCTCATCTTTAGCCTTGCAGTCATGGAACCTGATTTGTCCTATACTGCTGGAGGGTCTCTCCTTCCCAGGAACTCTGTGTTAACTGTAGTCACAGAGATTGATACATACAAACCGGAATGCTGATTCTTTAGCTTACAGTGAAAACTATACCAGTGGTGGTGATGGTGGTGGTGATGCTAGTGGAGAAGGGCGGACAATTGACTCGAGGTACAAAACAAGGGAAATTGGCTCCACAATGTCAGTTTTTAGCAGGCCCTGACAGTGTCCTCCCTCCTCTCACAACTAGAGCTTGCTGAGGTGGCCACCTCCCGCTCTCGTGTTCTAGATTCCATTTTCTATGTTCTAGTCCATGCCTTTCTGTTCATGCATCTTTCTCCAACTAAAGCACAATAACATTCCAGTCCTGTCATTGAGTTCTCTGGGGGTGAAATCCTGGGTGCCCTCTACTCTCAAGTCACGCAGTTAGACTCCGTGGTCTACTCCTTACTACATCAGAATGCATTTTCCTCTGGCCAATGTTTCCTTCTTTATGAGGGAAGATCAAACATTACAGTGGCCTGGACTTTCTTTTTTATTTATTATTTATTTTTATTTTTTTAATAAGAAATTTATTGTCAAATTGGTTTCCATACAACACCCAGTGCTCCTCCCAACAGGTGCCCTCCTCAGTGCCCATCATCCATCCTTCCCTCCTTCCCACTCCCCATCAACCCTCAGTTTATTCTCAGGTTTCACTCCCCCTTCACTCACCCCCTCCCCTCCTCACCCTCCAGGAAGATAGAGTGGCTTCTCTACTTGGTAACTTTGGGGGACAAATGGGTATACAAGGGCAGCTCCTTTTTTTCTCTTTGGCAGTAGACCTGCTCACAGAGAGTGGGATTTCTCCTGTGTGCCAAAGGTCATGCTTCCCATGTGAGAGGTCCAGCACTGCCTGAGTGGGAAAGTCTACCTCCTTATGGGGTTCAGTATTAGGGAGCCCCTCCCAAAGATAAAAGCCTTGTTACCTGATGTAGGTTTCTTCGTGAAAAAGGTGACCCCCATCTATGTTTCTTATTTCTCAGTTGTTTCAGAAGTTGAGCAGGGGCTAAATAATGCTATTTATTAGGCCCTATCAAGCATCCTGTGGCTGTTAGATGTTCACCACAGCTGCTGCCACTTCTTGCAGCACTATGCTGATCAACTCTCCTCATTCATGTGGGAGGTTGGGCTTCAGGTGCTAAGACTGGGACAGTCCCAGGCAAACCAGCATGATTGGTTACCCTACGGGGCCCACAGGAAGAATGTATTTCCCACTCTCTCTTGCAGTGGGTTGAAACCATGGAATGTGGGTGTTAGTGAGGCCCTGTTGTATTTTCCATTACCCTCTATGCCCTCTTTCTTTTTTATCTGAATGCCTGAAGGTAAAAGACACCAAGGTGGTGGGGCCATTCAATGGAAGAAGCCTAGGCCCTTGAATCAACACTTGGAGGAAAGCCTCACAATCCATATCAGATGTGATGAGAGTGATAAATAAAGTCTTAATTGTGTTAAGTGGCTGAGATTTGGGGATTATTTGTTTCAGCAGTGAGCCTGTTCTGTAAAGAGCTCTCTATCTTCTGTTGGGGAGCTGAATGTTGATTTCAGAGGAAAGCCTGATTTGCTTGTGGCTGAGTCCTACAACACTGTATTATCCTTTTATGGGTGGCATTTTGGAAGAAGTTCAAAGGTCAGGTGATCTGTATATCTGTGGTGTGCGTTCAGATCCAGTCCTTAAGTAGCTACAAAACCTTGGACCAATCACTTGGCTTTCTGAGCCTTATTCTTCCCATAATTTAAATTAAGGGGATAGATTTTATCAGTGGTTTATAAATATTTTTGGGTCACAATCCCTTGAAAATCTGTTGAAGGCTGTGTTCCCTTTCTCCAGAAAAATACACATACATCAGATCTTTGTAAACTGTCAGGAGGTTCCTATATTCACCTGAGAGTTGTCTTTTTTTTTTTTAATATAAAAAATATGGAACGCTTCACGAATTTGCATGTCATCCTTGTGCAGGGGCCATGCTAATCTTCTCTGTATCGTTCCAATTTTAGTATATGTGCTGTCGAAGCGAGCACGAGAGTTGTCTTTTTAATCTCCCTCTTAGGGGTGCCTGGGTGGCTCAGTCGGTTGAGCATTCGACTTCAGCTCAGGTCGTGATCCCACAGTTCATGAGTTCAGGCCCTGCATCGGGCTCTGTGCTGACAGCTCAGAGCCTGGAGCCTGCTTTTGCTTTTGTGTCTCCCTCTCTCTCTGCCCCTAACCCACTCGCATTCTGTCTCTGTCTCTCTCAAAAATAAATAAACATTAAAAAAAAAATTTAACCTCCCACTGCATGTCCCCGCTCTGAGCTAGAATCTGTTGCTTTCAACACTTAATAAATGAAAAAATTTATGAAGGTCCTACTGTGTGCCAGTCACCATCCTGAGTTTTGGTGTTAAAATGGGGAACAGAATGGATGTGGTCTATCCTTCATGAAATTCACATTCTAATCTTATTATCAAGTCTTATTTTTGCATTCCTGGGAAGGCTCTGAATAGTATCTGACCACAGCACATTTTTATGACAGAGAAGGCTCTGAGCCTTGGAATCAGGCAGATCTGGGAGGATTCTCAGCTCTGCCACTTACCGGCTGTGTGACCGTAGACAAGCCAACTAACTGCTCTGAGTCACAGTTGTCTTTTTTTTTTTAATTAGATTAAATTTAATTTAGTCCTCATATGAGTGAAGTCATGATATTTGTCTTTCTCTGACTAATTTCGCTCAGCATGATACCTTCTAGCTGCATCCACGTAGTTGCAAATGGCAAGATTTCATTCTTTTTGATCGCTGAGTAATACTCCAATGTATATATATACACCACATCTTCTTTATCCATTCATCCATCGATGGACATTTGGGCTCTTTCCATACTTTGGCTATTGTTGATAGTGCTGCTATACACATTGGGGTGCATGTGCCCCTTCACAACAGCACACCTGTTTCGCTTGGATAAATACCTAGTAGTCCAATTGCTAGGTCATAGGGTAGTTCTATTTTTAGTTTTTTGAGGAACCTCCATACTGTTTTCCAGAGTGGCTGCACCAGCTTGCATTCCCACCAACAATGCAAAAGAGATCCTCTCTCTTCACATCCTTGCCAACATCTGTTGTTGCCTGAGTTATTAATATAAGCCATTCTGACAGGTGTGAGGTTGTATCTCCCTGTGTTTTGATTTGTATTTCCCTGATGATGAGTGATATTGAGCATTATTCCATGTGTCGGTTGGCGATCTGGATGTCTTCTTTGGAGAAGTGTCTGTTCATGTCTTTTGCCCATTTCTTCACCGGATTATTTGTTTTTTGGGTGTTGAGTTTGATAAGTTCTCTATAGATTTTGGATACTAAACCTGTATCTGATATGTCGTTTGCAAATATCTTCTCCCATTCCATCAGTTGCCTTTTAGTTTTGCTGATTGTTTCCTTCCCTGTGCAGAAGCTTTTATTTTGATGAGGTCCCAGTAGTTCATTTTTGTTTTGGTTTCCCTTGCCTCCGGAGACGTGTTGAGTAAGAAGTTGCTGCGACCTATATCAGAGAAATTTTGCCTGCTTTCTCCTTGAGGATTTTGATGGCTTCCTGTCTTGCATTTAGGTCTTTCATCCATTTTGAGTTTATTTTTGTGTATGGTGTAAGAAAGTGGTCCAGGTTCATTCTTCTGCATGTTGCTGTCCAGTTTTCCCAGCACCACTTGCTGAAGAGACTGTCTTTATTCCATCAGATATTCTTTCCTGCTTTGTCAAAGATTACTTGGCCATACATTTGTGGGTCCATTTCTGTATTCTCTATTCTGTTCCATTGATTTGAGTGCCTGTTTTTGTGCCAGTACCATACTGTCTTGATGATTACAGCTTTGTAATACAACTTGAAGTCCAGGATTGTGATGCCTCCTGCTTTGGTTTTCTTTTTCAAGATTGCTTTGGCTACACGGGGTCTTTTCTGGTTCCATACAAATTTTAAGGTTGTTTGTTCTAGCTCTGTGAAGAATGCTGGTGTTATTTTGATAGGGATTGCATTGAATATGTAGATTTCTTTGGCTAGTATTGACATTTTAACAATATTTGTTCTTCTTATCAAGGAGCATGGACTATTTTTTCATTTTTTGTGTCTTCAATTTCTTTCATAAGCTGTCTATAGTTTTTAGTGTATAGATTTTTTGCCTTTTTGGTTAGATTTATTCCTAGGTATTTTATGGGTTTTGGTGCAATTGAAAATAGGATCGATTCCTTGATTTCTTTCTGTTCCTTCATTATCGGTGTATAGGAATGCAACCGATTTTTGTGCATTGATTTTATATCCTCCACAGTTGTCTTAAATGTTAAATTGCTATATAAAGTACCTGATGTGTTATGGTGAGGATGAAATAAAATAGTGCATGTAAGGTATTAATAGAGAACTTGGTAGTGAGCACTTAATATATGTAAGTAGGCACTTAATGATGTGATAAATGTAAAATATAATAACCTCTGTGCTACCTTTCTCCCCTAAACATAAGCTTCTGGCAGGGAGGGACCATGTCTATTCTTCTTGAGGTCATAGTAGAAGCTTAATAAAGGGCACCTGGATGGCTCAGTTGGTTAAACATCCGACTTTTGATCTCAGCTCAGGTCATGATCTTATGGTTTGTGGGATTGTGCCCCACGTCAGGCTCTGCGCTGACAGCGTGGAGCCTGCTTGGGATTCTCCCTCTCTCACTCTCTCTCTTTCTCTCTGTCTGTCTCTCTCTGCCCCTCCCCTGCATGCACACATGCTTTCTCCCTCTCAAAAAAAATAAACTTTAAAAAATGTTTAAAAAAAAACAAAGCTCAATAAATGTGTGTCAATTCAACTGACTAGTTATATGATACTCACATAAGCCCTTATCTTAATTAGTCTTTTGTCAGTAGCAACAATCATGGCTACTTTGTTTCAAAACTGTGGAATTATGTAGATAATATAAAGTATGTCTTGTAATAGCTTTATACTTAATTTTCTATATTTTGAATCCACCTTCTCATAAAATAACAGTGATTCCTATCTGTGATTTTGATTAAATCTTCACAAACCTGCAAATAATTTTATTGTTGAAAACTAAAGAAATTTAAACTCTGATTGCTTTAATACTTCTGTGTGAACATATAAACGAAATCTCACTGATTATAAACCTGAATGGAAGGAGACATTGATACCGAAACTTAAGAGAAGGTTAAAATATTTTCCTTTTTATTTTTGGGTAAAGATGTGTCAATGATCCTGGAATTCTCATTGTTTCAAATAAAGTGAGGTCATCGTGAAAAGATTTGGTTTGGGAGAGCTGAGTCATACTTTTTTATCCTATCCTATCAAACTGCTCCCCGATCTTTACCCCGTCAGAAAAATTGGCGATTGCACCTCTCAAACTGATGGAAAGCGAACATAAGCAACACTTTCTGTCTCAAAGCTGCCCCTTTTCTGTATCCTATTTCCTTGATGTTGACCTAGAATCTTTACTTACAGATTTTAACTGGAAAAGACGTTAATAGATTTAGACTGCTATTGGCAGATTGCCCAGTAAAATTAAGTTGATAATGTTAACAAGAATGTTAGTGCAATTTTTGCTAATGATGACTCACACTCATGATACTGTAGGAGTTCATAACCTGGGCTTTCGTAAAAAAAATCCAATGACACTTATTCAAGATGGTGAGGCAGACTTTATTTGGTACCACTAGGTGTAGGGACCACTTTGATAGAATTTTGCAATTGGGGAGAGAGATTGGATTCAACTTTGAATACCCCATGGGCAAGTGGGAATTTATAGCCAAGGAATTGAGTGGGAATCAGTGCTTGTAAAATTCCTTACAGGAAACATCAGGGGTCGGGGCATTTTGGCTAAACCAACCTAACAGAATCCTTACTGAAGACAGACCAGGGTAATGGGACATGGCCTGAAGGATGGAGAGGGATGATCAGATATTCTGGTAGGAGGTTCTGGTTAAACTGACTCAGCAGGGTTCTTGCTAAGACAGGATTTTACAAGGAAGTGAACAGATAGGGTCTAGGAGAAGATTCAGGAGCCTGACTCATGTATGGTCAAGCAAAGAATCTTTGTCAGTTCCCTAATCTCTATGGGTTCTTGTGGGTCCCTGAATGAAGCATTCAAAACACAAGCTCTCATGGTCCATCCCCACATGAAATTTTCAGCCACCTGGGGAGAGACAATAAACAAGTAATTATAGAGTATAGTAAGTAGTAAAATGGCACAAACAGGAAGCTGTGAAGGAAAATAAGGAGGAACCACTTTGGTAAAGCCTACAGGGGAGACATTTTGAGGAGGCTTTGAGTAGAGGAAAGAAAAGGTGCTGGTTAAGGGAACAAGCAGAGAGTGAGCTCCCAGGCAGAGGAGAGCAGTGCAAAGCACTGAGGCAGGATGAGCCTGGTGTGGTTTCTGAAGTTGGGGAAAGCCTGTGTGGCTGGAGTGCAGGGGGGACGATGCCGAATGCTGAAGTGGAGAGCGAGCCAGACCGGTGTTTTATTCGACATACAGTGGTAAACCAGTGACAAGTTTGTCAACCAGGTTGAGGTTAGACCTGGTTTGCCTCTTATTTGTTTACTTGTTTGTTTTCCCATACAAATAGATGTTTCTAAAATGTCAATCACAAAAGCACCAGGATCAGATGGTTTAACAGGCAGATTCTATCATTCTTTTATTATTATTATTATTATTATTATTATTATTCATTATTATTACCCTTGGTTTTTTCTTAAGTTCTTATTCAAATTCCAGTTAACATACATGTAATATTAGTTTCAGGTGTACAGTATAGTGATTCAACACTTCCATACATCACCTGATGCTCATCATAAGTGCACCCCTTATTCTCCATCACCTATTTCACCCATCCCCATCCCCTCCCTGCTGGTAACCATCAGTCTGTTCTCTACAGTTAAGACCATCAGTTTGTTCTCTACAGTTAAGAGTCTGTTTGTTTGTCTCTCTCTCTCTCTCTTTTTCCCCCTTTGCTTGTTTGTTTTGTTTCTTAAATTGCACATATGAGTGAAATTATACAGTATCTGTCTTTCTCTGATGGACTTATTTCATAGCTTCTTAAAGTGATTGCTTTGCATTATACGAAGAGAACCAGCTGTATTGGGGCCAGTACAAGAGCCAGGGAGACCAGTTAGGAGGCACTGCAGCAGTGAGTGAGAGGTGATGGGGCTTCTGTAGGCTGATGGCAGTGGGGCCCTGAAAATGCACAAATAAATATACCTCATAGTTAAATAAATGCTTTTTAAAAATAACAAGGATTGAGTGTCTTAATGTTGATGTTGCTCCCAAGAAATGCACTAACATTATGGAACAAATAATGTCCACTTTCCACATAAATGCATAGGATTGACTTGTAATTTTTATGTAACTTTTATTTTTATTGACTTCTCTTGCCTGGGTAGAAGGGAACACCTACACCAGCCATAACCATAGGAGCTGAGAGACAGTGACTGATTCTTCTGCCAAGCAAACTCCTGTTCTCTGTGATTAGCAAAGCCTGAGTCATGCAGGCAACAGTCCATTTATATACAGTTGTCTTAAAATAGGCTGGATGGTAGAAGGAGAGAAGGAGGAAATCATACTCCCAAGTTGCCCTTACTAATATCCTTTTTGGGGCATTGGGTGCGTGATCCATTATCAAAGATGTATCAGCTCATCCTGAGAGGATGTAGAGAATGAAGATTCTGTGTGCATCTGTGTGTGTCTCGCTACTTTAATAACCCATACGTCACCATAGTTAACTATAAACAAAACAAGTTCACAGAAATTCCATTAGTGAAAAGGTTTCAAGAGAAATGGCTTCACTTGGTGACATAAATACCACCCCCCACCACCACCACCATAGTAAACTTCACATGCATCTAAATTGCTTGGCAGCAAATAAACATGTTTGAAATAAATAATTTGGTCAAGTCCCTCTAGAGAAGCTACAGTCTGTAACGTAGACTCTGGGTCTGTAACTTGTTCTCTGGGTAATGACTTTATCACAGAAAATAGTGTTCTTTGTTTTGAGCCTCATTAGGGAAAGGAGACTCAGCACTCTGCTTCACCTTGGCCTTTAACCCCATTTCCTCTCTTGAGGCTGCAAGCTGTGGCTTGGGTGATTGACATGTTGCAGGCAGGAAGGAGGGGGACTCCTACCTGAGGCTACAACAAAAAACTGGGGTCAGCTGAGCTCCCGCTTTCCCACAGTGCAAAGCAGTCAGTTAATTTGTTTGCTTACTTACTTACAAATGACATTTTATGAATGGGGATGAAAGGAAAATGCTTACTATAAGGTAATTTATTTTACAAGATTTTAAACATATTAATCAAGCATTAATACGGGACGTAGAAGATGCTTTCCACCACCCATATGATTCAGAAATTGGCGGTAATCATTGAGGAAATGCTGGCAAAAATTTCAAACAATTCAGAAGCATAGAAAAAACTAACATTCCCTTTCTCCCTTCCCACACCTCCTCCTCCACTCAAACCAACCACTGTTACATGTGGTCCAAATCCTTTCCCATTGCTTCTAAGAACACGCAGATTTATGTGTAATAGGTAACATAGAACTGACACATAGCATGTAGCATAGATTTAAAAAAAAATTATTTTTAACGTTTATTTATTTTTGAGACAGAGAGAGACAAAGCATGAACGGGGGGAGGGCCAGAGAGAGAGGGAGAGAGACACAGAATCCGAAGCAGGCTCCAGGCTCTGAGCTGTCAGCACAGAGCCTGACAGGGGGCTCTAAATCACGGACCGTGAGATCATGACCTGAGCCAAAGTCAGACACCTAACCGACCGAGCCACCCAGGCACCCCTAGGATAGATTTTTAAAAATAGGGACTCTACTACATATATTGTTCTGCAAACTACTTTTTTACTCTCAAGACACTGTACTTTAAGAGCCACTTCATACCTTTTAATGAATGGATCACTATCTTGCCAGCATCCCATTAGTAAACATTTAGAAATTTACTTTCAAATAAGAAGTTTTCTATGTAATGGTAGGATTCTTTCTATGTAAGGGGAGAATGTATGTACCTATGCTGTTGTACAATTTTTCTCTAAATGCTGAAACCAACTGTGGATATGAACTGAGAACCATTTGAATTTACGGAAAACAGGCCCTGAGACATTTAGGAACTCGTCCAAGTTTGAGGGGCACTGAGCTGTCCGCCTCCTTCTCAGCCTGGGGTCTTTCTTTTTGAGCCAGTGAAGCAACTGTCCCCTGGGGATTAGCAGGGCACCGAGAGGGGGAAGAAGCTTTCAGTGGAGAAAATAATACAAGGAAAGGAGGCAGGAAAGTGACACAACGGGCAAGGGAAGAAGGAAGGACAAAGGGAGTTGGTGACCTTGCCAGGGGCCCCGAAGAGAAGAGGGAGACCACAGGAGATCCTTGGAACCATTTTTTCAAAGGATATTTTGTTGCCAAAATAAAATTTAAGGAAGAAACCAGAAAGCATTCACATAGGAAGGACATTGTGAAATTTGAATTAAGTCCTGGCAGATGACTCAAAGAACATTGCTGTGACTCAGATTGGAATAAAAGAGCATGATGCAAGCTTTGGGGGGGTGGGGGATGATTTTTTGTGTGGTTATTTTGGGGCTTAAGCATGATGAAGGTTAATAAAAAATGAGGTATGTTGCCTCCTGGCAACATTGCAAAGGAGGTACCAACCCTGGCTGGGTCCCCACTTTCTCATCCTCAGCTTTCTCCCACTTTGGACGGCATCCTCCACCATCTAATGCCCAATTTCTGTAGTGGGGGGGGGGACATGCTTAAGGACTGCAATTTGAGAATGAGATACAGCAAGACAAATAACAGAGTTTCCAAAAGATGTTTTTATTCACATTCTACGAGTATTAAAAGAAAGTTAATTATTCACCTCAAACAATATTTCTCTTACTTTATACGAAGTGTTCTGGGAGATTGGAGAAAGTGAAATCCTCCCCAAGTCACATACTTCATCCTTTGTACTGCTGGCCATGGCCTTCATGTTCTCTGCTTCCTTGTCATCAAAACTTGCTTTGAAAACAGGTCAGGATGAGCTCGGAAAAGGCACTTCTGGATCATAGACACAACTGTTACAGCAAGTGGGCTATCTGCATTATGTCAGGGAACGAAACCTAGGCCAAAGAATCCATCTATTTGGGGTGCAATATGAGTTGGAGGAGTGAGTAGTCTGGAAGAGAAGTTGGTCTTCACAGGCTCTGATGTTTGTCTACCTCTCTGCCTGCTCCTGAAGCCAGGCCAAATAAGCATCCAGGGATGTAGCCAATGGTTTTAGGATGGGGAGAGATTACACCATCATTAGTCAAGTAAAATATTGGATAGATTCTTGAGTATGCAAACATATACAAATGGAGAGTTCTTCATTGTGGGTGAAGTGTGCTATTTTAAATACATTGGGCCCTCTTCATGTGACCAAGGCGCAATGAGGACATAGGAGCTCTGGTGAGGGGGTCTTCAAGGCCTGAAAATAAGGACTGCCCCCAGGGAGTTTGTACGAGGATGTCAAAATGGAAGTTTCAGCCTAGTTGTTTGATGTTCCAGTGAATTTCATTCTGTGCTGCCTTTCCTAAGTGGAGGAGGTGGGTTAGTCAGAGACTGCAGGAAACAGAAACTACTCTAGATATTTTAATCAGAATGAGGTTTATTTCAAGGAATTTGGTGGTTAGGAAATTTTAGAAGGGCTGGAGGAGTGGATTGTAGGCTAGGCCTGCAGAAGTGACTTTCGGAACAGATCCACTGAATGGGCACCCAGGGGAGCTGTTGCTCTGGCCACCATCCAGAGGTGAGGCGTCAAGAAGCTGATACTAGAACATGAACCATGATGTCAAGTGCAAACCGCCGAAGCTGTGATCCAGAGATAAGGAAACCTCTACCATGACTGATGGAAATGCTTCTTCATGTTCGTGAAGATGATGGGTGGACACTGAAACATGGATGCAGAGGAGTGCTATCGCCACCTCTGTGGCCTTGCTCACACTGAGAGACCTCTTGCCCACCTCCCTGCTCTGTTCTGCCTTCTAAGTCTTGTTCAAGTGCCATCAATTAGCAGAACCTAATTTGTATCCAGAGCCCTAACTACAGGAGAATCTGAAAATGATTATTTTCAATTTTGCAATATAGGAAGCTCACAAGAAAAGAAATCGGAAATGATGCTAGGGACCAATTCACCGTGTCTGCTATAGAAGGGAGGACTAGGTGGGGGGGTCGTGTCAGGGGGGTGATTCCCATTTCCTTCAGGTGCAGGAAGATGAGCTTTAGGGACACTACTCAAAAAGCTAGAAATGTGTTCTTTGTGGCTTGCAGTTTCCAAGGGATGAGGGGGTGTGAATTCTGATCCCTGCCTGGGGAACCTAAAAATGAGAGTTGCTCTGACTGTAGGAACAAAGGTGATTTTGGTGCTGCATTGTGACTGGCCTGTTCTCCCAGAATTTGAGACTGAAAGGAAGAAAGTGAAAGGATGCGTGAAGGTTTCTAATTGACATAATGGCCTCCAGTCAAGAGAAAGCTGGTGTGCAATTGACTCATGTCTGTGCAAATGGGTTGTCTGGATCAGAGGAGGAGCTTCAGCAGGAAGAGGATGGAGTTCAGCTGTGAATTCTTAGGGACTGAGCAAAGAGCCATAAGCACAGAGCAGGAGGAGAGTGTAGCAACCACATCAAGAAGGACTCCCAAGAACTGACAAACTTTAACCCGGGGAGAAGCAATCTCTTTTTACACTGTGCCAGGCCTGGGGAGTGTACCGAAGGCTCAGGCCAGCTTCAGATAAGTACAAATGGTCGCTTCCTTAACTCTCTTCACTCCCCATATTTATGAGTCAGAAATTAGGTGTAAGAAGGAAGGAGCAGGAGCTGCATGGGGATGAAAGCAAGTTCTGTGGACTAAATTGTGTCCCTCAGCTTCATTTCAAATATTGAAGCCTAATTCCCACTGTAGCTGAATTTATGACAGAGCCTTTAAGAAAGTGCTTAGAGTTAAATGAAGTCATAAGGGTAGGGCCCTTCTCCTACAGGATTAGTCCCCTTATAAGAAGAGACACCAGAGAGAACTCTCTATCCACCTGGAAAGGATACAACAAGAAGGCAATTATCTCCAACCCAGGAAGATAGTCCTCACCAGGAACTGAACTGGCCAGGACCTTGATCTTGGACTTCCTAGCCTTCACACTGTGACAAATAGATGTGTGTTGTTGAAACTACCCAGTCTACAGTATTTTGTTGTGATAGCCTGAACAGACTACACAGTGAGAAGCCATCCAAGCCCCTTTATCTATCTGATTGTGACCTGCAAGCTGGAGGAAGGGAAGACTCTCAACTTTAAAATGAGTTTGGAGTTTCAGTGATCACATAAAGCTGGATATTTTGCTTACTAAACTGAGACCATAACCTATTACATGTTCTCAGAGAGTGAGCAGAAACATCATGGGATTGTTCTAGATATTTTTCCAGAGACTAGAGAAGAACTAGTGCAAAGAGTGAATTAAAAGAGACAGTCGGGACACAAGAGAAACCTGCTTGATGAGGACATCCCAAGAATTGTTCTTGTTTAACATCTTGATTACAAATTCGCCTCAGAAATCAATTTATCATGTTTCATAGTCAAGATAACCCACATATCCTTAAGGAGATGGGATGACTACAGGCCTGTTAGAAATGACTATACCCAGGGGCGCCTGGGTGGTGCAGTCGGTTAAGCGTCCGACTTCAGCCAGGTCACGATCTCGCGGTCCGTGAGTTCGAGCCCTGCGTCAGGCTCTGGGCTGATGGCTCGGAGCCTGGAGCCTGTTTCAGATTCTGTGTCTCCCTCTCTCTCTGCCCCTCCCCCGTTCATGCTCTGTCTCTCTCTGTCCCAAAAATAAATAAAAAACGTTGAAAAAAAAATTTAAAAAAATAAAATAAAATAAATGACTATACCTGGCTGACTAAAAGAAATGACTATGCCTGGCTGAGTGTGCCAGTCAAAATTGAATCGGCTCACCATGGAAACAAAGAAAAGAGAGTGGGAGAGCAGGCTGAGGTTATTGATACCTCTCCAAGTCCAGCACAAGGGAGGGGTCTTGGCCCAACAACCTGAAATGTTTCCATTTCCATGGCAAACTGTCCCTCTGGTGGGTGAGAGGGCATCCATCTTTCTAAGTAGAGAGATGCTCCTTAAGATTGATTAATTACCATTACCATTGCTGTGATTCCATCATCACCTTTGGGTAAATTGGCTCACCATGTAACAAGTTGAGAGAGAAAGAGAATGAGAGAGGTGCTGAGGAGGGGGTTGGGGGAAGGAGGGAGAGAGATGGTGCAGTGGGGGAAACCTAAGATTATTTCAGCTTTACGGTTGCATTTCTCACACCGGCAGTTTTGATTTTACCTGGGCTTCCCGTGGCTGGGGGTGAGAGTAGGATGCACCCATTTGCTAACACAAGTTTTTGAGTCTTTGGGATAATGTGACAATGCATGGTAAATTCACGGATTGACATTGTGGTTTGTGTATACCAGTCCCAGTGAGCTTGGTTAATGTGAGCCTGCCCCTGCAGGAGGAATCCATTCTCAGTATCCCAAATATCAATCAGTCAAGCAATGGATTCGTAACATTTTAGTTTTAAGACTGTTACTCATGCACTAGTAAATTATCAAGGTAAATACCTTATGAGGAGTCTCTTGGCAACTAGCTTGCTGTACTTCTGGAGATAGGCATTATTAAAATGCTTTTCTGTTTTCAAATGTACCAATGACCTATATAAACGGAGAATTCACACTTGTAAGCCCTCAAGGAATCCATGAAGATCATAGCATTTAAGTTGGGGTTCTTTAATGAATCACAACCTAGTTTCCTCTATTGTTCATGACTGTTTCATGGTTGCTGAAAATGTTTGCTAAGCAAAGAATCTTACAACTTCTTACTTTAACATACTAATGTATTTGGTATGTGATAGGTAAATTGCCTCAGGTGTTCAGTGCAGAGACCAGTTATCATCGATGTGGCAATCACAATTGTGTAAATAGTCTGACAAGGAAATGTAATTTCTTTCCAGGTACCAAAAGCCAAATCAAGGAGAGTATATCCATTAGCCTCCTTTTGGCTGGTTTCTTCAGCCACTCTGGCCCTTTTCCCAAGCAGGATAATTCTCATTACTAAAATAGCACGGCTCTAAAGCAGGCCACATGATGTTTAGATGGGGTGAGGATTTGTGGCAAACATTCCTTTTACCAATGTGAAACCAGAATAGGTTAGTACCCTCTTTTTAGGAAGAAACCTTATCTGTTGGGTAAGGGAGGACCCAGATTTTGATGAGAAAAGTTGACTCTGATGAAAGCAAAATATGTGGTCTTTTTTCACCACTTGTCTTTAAATCTTTTAATTGACTAAACAAAATGAAACCATTCTTGCTCGCTTAGGAGTCAGCATTTCAAATATGTCAGTTTATTTAATGTTAGATTTTGAAGATGCTGACTAACATTATCAAGATCTTGTATATCCCGTAAGGAAATTAACATACACTTTCAAGTCTAATTGTAATTTAGATTGCTCAGTTTCCAAACAAGGGACAGTGTAATGTGTTTGGATTCGCTGTCCTATGTGATCCTAGGATTTTACCGGAAATGAATGAATGCATAGCAAAGTAGTGTGGGTTTATAGGTTGAAAAGTCAATAAAGCTAAAGATAAAAACTTAGCAAAATTGAGGTAAAGAACAATTCACTAATTTACATACCATAAAATTTACCCGTTGTGAGTGTTCAATTATTTTTAACCAATTGGCAGTTGTGCAGCCATCATCAGTCCCAGTTTTAGAACTTTTCTATGGCTCCAGAAAGTTCTCGTATGCCCATTTGCAGTAAATCTCCACTCTAGCCTCAGGCTCAGGAACTAATCTAATTTCTGTCTCTATAGATTTCATATAAATGGAATACAATATGTTCTCTTTTGTACATTTGGCTTCTTTCAATTGGCATCATTTGACTATTATGAATAACACTGTGATGAATATTCTGTATAAGTCTCTGTAGATGTTTGATTTTTATTTGGGGGGTAAATACTTCAGAGTGGGATTTCTAAATTGTAAGGTTATGTTTAACTTTTTAAGAAACTGCCAAACGGTTTTCCAAAGTGGCTCTACCATTTTCCATGCCCATCAGCAATGTATGAAAGTTCCCATTTCCCCATGTCCCCTCCAACACTTGTTACTGTCTATCTTGATTTTAGCTATTCTGATAAGTATGAAAAGGTAAGTCATTATTGTTTTAATTTGCATTTCCTTGATGAGTAATGGCGTGTACCCTTTTGCATATGCTTATTAAATATTGCTATATCTTCTTTGGTAAAATAGCTATTTAAATCTTTTGCTTATTTTTTATTGGGTTTTTTGTCTTATTGAGTTGTGAGAATTCTTCATATATTCTGGATACAAGTCTTTCATTAGTCATATGACTTGCAAATATTTTTTCTCCCAGTCTGTGGCCTGTTTCTTGTTTTCTTAGTTTTCTTTTGGAGCACCAAAGTTTTTAATATTGATGAAGTCCAATGTATCAATATTTTTATTTTATGGACCGTCTTTTGGTGTTACTGGCTTTTTGTTTTTCTTCCCTTTTTCTTTTTGGTTCTACGATAAACTGGTTCATGAGGACATATATTCTCCCCTGTCCCCTTTGCTATATCCCTAAAATTGCACAGAAATATTCTTTTACTTAAAACTTTTATTCATTTATTTATTCAGAGAGAGAGCACGAGCACATGTAGGGGGAGGGGCAGAGAAAGGAGATAAAGAGAATCCCAAACAGGCTCCACACTGTCAGTGCAGAGCCTGACGTGGGGCTCAAATCCACAAATTGTGAGATCATGACCTGAGCTGAAATCAACAGTTGGATGTTAACCAACTAAGCCACTCAGGGGCCCGATGCACAGCAATATTCTACTGAAGGAAAACTACAATACAGAAGAGTTTCCATACTGGCATATCTCTAAAAGACTGTCTCAAGAATGAAGACAAATGAGCTTGCATGAGATGAAGTGGGAGCAAAACTTAAAACACAACACGGAAGTTACTGTTACAGAAATGGTGTGGTAAACCTAACATTAAATTAATAGTCACAAGAGGATGGAGGAAAAGGGGTAAGAAGTGGCCAAAAAGTTAATATTGTGGATTCTTTCTGGGGATTATAAAAGAAAAAGAGGCCTTTGGGGAGACTTTAACTCTTGGTGGGCCATGAGAGGGGCTCGTGATGTCTTCTTCTCTATTATTCCCCTACCTCTCTTCTGGTGACACAGAATGAGTGACTTAGTAGAGTGTCAAAGAGTGGGAGGAACAGAGCACTCAGTCAGTAATATATATAGAAAATAATGTAGAAATGTTGGGAGTCAGAAAACTCAGGCTTATATCCTGGCTGTGTCCCAGCTTGATCTCAGAGTGTTGGTTTCTTCCCCCTTTAAGATGGGAACAACAATTCCACTTCAAAGGGGTTTATGAAGATCGGGTTGGCGGGGGGGTCTACTTGTAAATGTGCCTGCTGCACAAGAGGACCTCAGTCATCTCAACCACAAGGACCCAGAGAAGTTCAGGGGCAAAGCATACTTAGGGGTGGAAAGTGTGCTGGCATTAGGTCCCACAAGTTGAGAGATTAAAACAACAATTTGTGGCAAAATTCTACATTCCTGCTGTAAATTTACCTAACCAGACACTAAGGAAAAGAATCCCAGTGTCATTAGTAATCTGATTTGAGGAGTGAAATATAGGAAAGGCTATCTGGGAGAAAGAAACCCCAGAGGTTTTTTTGTTGTTGTTTTTATCTGAAGTTATTAGAGGTATAGGCAATCTTAGACTCTAATTGAAAGATAAATGATACTGGAGGACAAAGAGGAAGAGATTAGTTGTTATCTAAGCACTATCATTAAAAAAGAAAAAAACAGGAAGAGTTTTTCTCACTAGTCAAATGAACGGGTTGTCATAGCTAACCTCTGAGGCCATTTCTTGTTTAGGATTCTACCATGAGGAAAAGCTTTTCATAGAAGTAAGACTGTATTTGCCAGAAAGAGACTTTCCAGAGAGATTTTAAGGGGGTTGATAAGAGAGTTGCCCCAAAAACCCCCTAAAGAGGGAATGAATTTTGAATAAAATAAGAAAGCAGAAATAAAGAATTCCTCCCTTAAGACACATGCCAGTATTGAAAAATTAACATACAGAAAACACAGAGATAGAATCTTCTTTATATAGGAATTCATAAAATGTTGATATTTTGGAATGTGATTCTGGGGATGGGTAACTCTCAGATTGCAATGTTAGACATAGTAATTAAAGGTGGAAGGCCTGGAAATTTGCAATGGATTATGTGAATCAGGAAGACAATTGAAGGACAGATCATTTAAAGGGCCTGGGCCTACACCTGGGATTGCAGGAATAGCGTGGCCCACGTATGTCATAATTAAATAGATTGTCATTGAAAAGAGTATTTCCAGAGACTGGCAATTTGCCCCTAATTTTCTAGGTCTGCAAACCTGGTTGCCAGCACCCAGCTGCCTAGACCCACCAGGCAGATTTATCTGTGGCTTATATAATGGCTATGACAAAGTTTTAAAATATATGCTTCAATACTTAAATATGATGTTCTATAAAAATATAAGTACTAAAATAACCTATTCCTCACACCTGTGCTGAATATTTCTCATTCTTTCTTATCTTTTCTCCACCCTCCACCACTCTGCTCTCAGCCCTGGGAGGCTGCCCTCTTTGGATTGTATCGCAGGGCCCTTTGCCCCCTAGATCCCTGGGGGGACCCTGGCAAATGCATACTTTAGTGCTAGGTTAGGAAAGAAACCTGATTAAATTTATCAACCTTGGGAGAATGGGAATTTTGTCTGTGTGTGTGTGTGTGTGTGTGTGTGTGTGTATAACTACAATAGCAACATATGCTGATTTTGAAATATTTCTGAATATATCAATCTGTATAGAGGCAACATTGAGAGGCACCTTTTCCTTTTGAATCACAAGTTTCTAAAGATACATCAAAATAACTTACATGGTTTTAGTTCAGAATTATCGATACTGTCTCTATGCTCAGCTTCATAGTGTCGTGCTCACAGCTCTTGGTTGTACGCTCACAGCTGAAACACAAGTAAAGGGAATGCTGACTTTGAGCAATACTCTCTCCCAGAGATTCACAGTCTCTATCTCTGTTTTCTTCCTCTTTTCAGCAAATAACGATTTATTTGTGAAAACCTGGATAGCCATTATCTTAGAGGAGTTTTTTCTTTCAGAACAATGTAAAGATATTTTTGAGTAAAAGAAATATTTTTTAATTTCAAATATAGTACATTACTATGAACACTTTAAGCAAAAATAAGTAAAATAAAATGTAAGGGTGCCCTGTTCCCCTCTCAATCCTCACCCCCAAACCACCCCAGTTCCATTCTCAAGGGTCACTGTTGCTTAAACATATTTTGAAAATACCTGAATAAGCAGAACACATTTTCTTAAGATGTTTTTAAGTTTTTAAAAAAGAAGTTGGAGTAAGAGAATTAGCCTGTATTTGCCCATTTTAGATTGGCAGGAAGGATAACACTGATACTAAACGTTTCAAGGTGAGAAAGAAGCTTGCAGAGGGGGAAGCAAAAGAGAGTAACAGCCAAGGTTTAAAAAAAAACATTCTGAGAGAAAAGTGTGCCCCTAGAGAGGAATTCAGTTTGTTGGAGGGAAATGAAGAAGAGATTCAGTTTTACCAAGTTTTAAGAATTGAAACTTCCAGAGAGAAGTAGAGATAGAGTGTGGTTCACACGGCATGGGAAATGGCTCAGCCAAGGGAATGTGAAGGGCTCCAGCAGGAGAGTGACAAGGTCCCTCAAGGCTGTCAGTGAAATGAAGAACACAGTAGGTGACATCTGATTGCTAGATGCTCAGTTTTAAGCCCTTGGGCACAGCCCATTTAGTATAGAGGCAAAGGGATGATGGGATGGACTAAAAATGGCTGGTAATAAGAAAGTACTAGGCAGACAACAGAAAGAGAGACGTGAGAAGAGGGACATTAATGACCCTAATGTTACATTGATATTCTTAACAGAAGACTTATAATTCGAAAGTGTGACTAAGAAAATAAAGACTGATATTCACAAGGGCACATGTGAAAATCTTTCTGTTTTTTGTTAATGGCTCCAACGGTTTACAAACCCTACTCATTTGTAACCAGGCTTTTTAGAATTTCTTTTTTCTCCCAAAAGTAGCCACTGTATTTTGGGAGATCTTTGTGTTGAGATTAGAGCCCTAAAGGCATTTTGCGTGAGAAAACATTCGAAAATAAGATCCCGCACAAACTTTCACAGGACTAATTATGGGCTTGAGCCCATTTAGGAAAGAGAGAAAAATCCTCCTTAAGGGGAAGTGGGAAGAAAAATGAGGAACAAAACTGTAAGAAAGAGGTAGGCTAGAAATGTTTATGCTCGGTAACTTTGTGTTATCGGTTTCTGAGTGTGGTGTGAAAAAAACTTAATAGAAATGATTGAATAGGAAGTTGGAAAGTAGAGAGAAATGAATGAATTGTCCAAAGTAGGGTTAAAGTATTTTTGTTATTATTGTTGTTAAGCACTTATTATTCGTTGAGCTAGATTTTTTTAAGTATAGGAATTATGAAGATAAGAGAGTTGTTGTCTAGGAAGACATAGGGCTTGTTTTGTTACTTTTTAAAAAATGTTTATTCATTTTTGAGAGAGAAAGCACGAGCATGAGTAGGGGAGGGGCAGAGAGAGGGAGACAGAGGATTCCACGTGGGCTCTGTGCTGACAGCAGCAAGCCCAATGTGGGGCTCAAACTCTTGAACCGTGAGATCATGATCTGAGCCAAAGGATGCTTAACTGACTGAACAACCCAGGCACCCTCGTTACCTTTTTTTTTAAGTTTATGTCTTTATTTTGAGAGAAAGAGCACATGCATATGTGCACACACAAGCAGGAGAGAGACAGAGAGAGAGAGAGAGAGAGAGAGAGAGAGAGAGTGAAAGAGAGAGAGGGAGAATTCCAAGCAGACTCTGCTGTCAGCACAGAACCCGTTGTGGGGCTGATTCCAGGAGCTGTGAGATCATGACCTGAGCCAAAATCAAGAGTCAGATGTTTAACAGACTGAACTACCCAGGAGCCCCTGTTACTTATTTTTTAAAACCTCTTTTGTAGAACTTTTCACATTAGGGTATGTTGATCATTAAGTTGAAATCTGGCTTTGAAAAGTCAGCAGTATATTTCTCCTAATTATCCTGTAGATGGATGCCTAACTGTTGACCCTCAAGACCAGAGGGAGGACTTTAGAGCAAGCATTTCTTCAAGCGGGCAGACCCAAGCCAGTGAATAGCAGAGGGAGTGTTTGATAGAAGTGGCAGTAAATAAAGGAGTAAAACCAGCTGATTTCCACCTCTGGTCCTGAGTAGCTGTTTAAACCCAGAATATCAAGATGGCAGTTTAATTGAACTACTCTTTGTAAGTCACATGCTTATCAGCCACATGCTTTAAAAAGATAAATAAAAATAAAAAAGCCCACTTGCATTTCAGTCTGTTGAATATCAAAAGAATCGAGAGCCCCTGTTATGGTTAGAATGCCTTTGATTATAAGGAGCAATGTGGCCACATGCTAATGCAAGAAAAGATCCACATGCAAAGATCCAGGGAATCTGACTACAGGCCATGGGAGGGGTGAGAACCAAGCCGGCTTTGGACATTGGCTATGTCCTCTCCTCTCCTGCTCTCCCCATCTTTGCCTTCCCCCTCTTTTCCTCCTTTCCCCTCCCCTTCTCTCATCTTCTTGTCTTGGCAGCTTTCTTCTTTCCTCTGTCGACTCAGCTGATCCAAAATGACTTCTTCTGGATGGCCCACCTTCTCTCCTTCAACCCTCACATTTGTGAGTGCTGCGTCTTCACCCTGGACTGTCCTCCCTTCTCTTCCTAGCTTGGTTAGATCCTGTCTGCTGCTTCAGAGTTTTCTCAGGTGCAGCCTTTTGCAAGCAGCTGCCTTTGATCCCCCCAAGGCTGGGCAAGTATCCTGCCTTCCACAGGTTTGCCCATGCTAACTATTGCATCTTCCAACTTTCTACTCTGCATTGTACTTCCCTGAGCACTTGTGCCTTTCTCCCACTGCACTGAGAGCTCCTTGAAGGCAGGGACTGTCCATTGTTCCCCCAGAACTTTACACAGAGCATGGAAACATCTGTGGATGACCTGCACTGGGTAAGAGAGTGCCCCTCTGACCAAGAGCTCAATATATATTCATTGACTGGATGAGTGGGTGGATACCTGAATTTGTTGCTCACACTTTAGCATTACACATCAATCGTTTGTATTGTCACGACACTTGGTCTTCCCATTTTTGTCTTCCTTATCATGGCATGCATCACATTCCCTCGAGTTTAGACTTCAAGCCCAGTCATTTTATAGTGCAAATCAGTACAGGTATAGCACTAAGTAAAATTGTGCTGAAACCAATAGAGAAGGGCACTGACTCACCTCTTGTCTTGGATTCCCTGACTGAGAATTCCAGCTGGCAAAGAAACAGCACACCTGCAGGGAGATGGCTCAAGATGAGTGGCTTTGTCCACATCCAGGAGACAAAGTCTGCTTTGGATAGCAAGTGACTGAACTGGTTGCTACTCCTCTTGAAAACTTCCATTCACAGTGTATAAAGAAAATAATGGTTTCTGGTTTATATTTTTGTGATTTTAAGGACATTCCCAGGAGACACCTTTGTGTTCATTCTCTCACCAGGCTTATAAAATTCTTGTTTTGGTCCTTTAGCTAGACTACAGAAATTGATTTGAATGTTTCTCATTTGACTCCATCATAGTCTGTGAACACCACACATTAGCCTTGTCTATAAAGCAAAAATGGTCTGTTTTACGGTTACTGGTTCCTCCACAAGTCATTACTGCCCACTATAATCTAGGCTCATAGTCATCTGTAAAAGGAGGGTAAAAAGTGGATTTAAACCCTAAAATATTTCACAGTCTAATATAGGTGACACTATTCAAGCTCTTTTCCAAAAACAGCTCATCTTCCTGCTGAGTTATAGGTGGCATAGTCCCAGTGAGGCTTATTGTGAATTCTTGCGATCTCAGCATAAATAAAAACCATGTTCTGTTTCTAATTTGAAGCAAAAAGATATAAACTGTATTTTTTATGAGAAAGTGGGATTTCCCTCCCAAACCCCTTAGGGAAATTTTTCGCTTGCATGATTTTGCTGCCACAACCATGGAGGTTAAAATATCCTTAAGTATAAAAAAAATACTTCCAGTTGTCAAACTCCATACCAATTGGGTATTAATTTCTCTCATGGCTAGTTACAGTACCCTTGTCCATAGTTAGGTTTCATTCTCAAGGATCCTTTACTCAAAATAAATACACAAAAAAAATCTTCATAGTAGCCTCAGGGACTACTCCTTACATATGAACACAAGAGGAGTTTCCAAAAGCAAGTGATGTTCTGGGATGGGAAGGTCAGAGAGAGAAGTGGCTCAGTCTCGATTAAAAATGGCCACTTAACCAGTGAGACTTTAATATGGATAAGGGCAAGGAATTTTGCTTTTATGAAGCCATTGGATGTGTACTAAATATTTTGTTCCATTAATTTCAACTCTAGCTTTTGGTTTCAGTGACATTTTGGATTTGAAGAAGCTGAAAGGAGGTAGCTTTCAAGTAAATTATTTCCTTTTGCAGTACAAATAACCCAACTGGTGGTGTGTTGGCTGCTGGCCACTAATGAAGCTCCAAGCCAAGATTTGTTCTTTCCTGAGTTAAGGTTTTTCCAGATTTTTAAGATTTTTCCACATTTAGGAGCAACTGCATCCTTCCCTTATTAAGACTTGAGCGGTTGAAGGAGGAATAGAAAAGGAGGAAGCTTGTCTGCCGGCAAGGTCATTACGTATTTCATTCCCGAAAGCCAACTGGCACTTGGTCAGCCATTGAGAACTGAAAGGCCACAGAACACCTGGATCAGGTGCTTCCTTCCTTACCTTAAGAATAGAGGTGCCATATACTCGGACAATATCGAATGTGAACTGACCTTTCAGTCCCCCAAATCCCCCTGCAAATCACATGTCAGGCAACAGGTGATGCCAAGAATACTTTTTTTGTATTCAAAAACATCTGCCCCACTTTCCAGTCCCTGATGTCTGAACTGTATTAAGCCAGAGGTTTAGGATTGTCATTGGGTTATTGTGGAAAGTCACTTAACCTCTATGACCTCATTTCTCATCTAAAAAATTGGATTGATAATGCTATCTTTCAGGTTGTTCTCAAACTTTTGGCACATATGAAAATTATCTTGGGTGTTTGTTAAAAATGTAGATATCAGGCTTCCTTCAGAAGATGATGTGGAGTATGTGGGTGGCTCAGTCGGTTAAGTGTTCAGCTCTTGGTTTCAGCTCAGGTCATGATCTCTCACGGTTTCGTGAGTTCAAGGCCGGGTTGGGCTCTGCACTGGCAGCCCGGAGTCTTCTTAGGATTTTCTCTCTCCCTCTGTCTCTGCCCCTCCCCGACACGTGCTATCTTTGTCTCTCTCAAAATAAATAAACTTAAAAAAATCTTAAAAAATAAAAATAAAAGGTTGATGTTTATTAACTCATTTTATGAATGTAAAGACTTGTATAAATGTAAGTAATTGCTCTTATCATCTTGGGCATTCCTGGAAGGGTTAACACTTTGGGTGGTTATCAGCCTGTTATACATCTGGAAAGGGAGTTAAAGAGATTGATATTCATTGAATACTTAATATGGTCTAGGCCCATTACCCACATTATTTAATTATATGAGGTAGGGATTAGTATTCCCATTTTACAGATGAGGAAATTGTGGCCGAGAGAAGTGAAGATTCTTGTTCAGCATCAAATGGCAGGGTCTATGAACCTGCCTCCAAAGTCCAGGTTCTTCCCACTATAGCTGAATTAATTAACTGATAGATAGAGATCCTTTTTCTAAGTGACCGTAGCGGAGACCAGGCTTTTAGAAGAGGAAAAATGCAAATAAGAGGTCCTCCAGGTGTGGTTTCCGGAACAATATCTTTAGCATCATCCTGCGAACTTGTTAGAAATATGAACTCTTGGACCCTTATTCCAAGCTTTTGGATCAGACGCTGAGCCTGAGCACAGCTGAACAACTTGCCCAAGGTCACACAAAACTCCAACCAGTCCTCTCCACTCTCTCCTTCTGACCTTTTGGCAACCCGTGCAATGAACACATGCACTCTTCTCATGGGCTAACGAAGCTTGGGGTCATAGTTCTTTCTATTGCATCCCAGTCCTGATGACGCGCCCTGTTCCCTAGCAACCATTCACACATGCATCCAACATCATTGGCTCCTCGGGAGCATGAAGGGGCTCCTACCTGATGCCCTCATCTATGGGTGGAAAAAGACATAAGCTACCATTTACAGTGCAGGATGCTTTTGGAGCGACTAGGCCCATCAAACTTTACCTGAGGGTGTCAGGAAATGGTTATAATGGCTAACATTTATTGAGCACTTACCACACGCCAGGAACTGCTCCAATTTTTTTACACTTATTTAATCATCTCAACAATCCCCTGAGGAGGGACTATTATTATACCATCTTACTGATGAGAAAACAGTCACAGAGAGGTTATATAACTGGCCCCAAAGGCACACAGTTAGTGTAGGCTAAACATTTCCATTATGTTTTTTCTAAAAATTCAATTCAGAGGACAACATATGTGAGTTTTGTGGCACTTTGACATGACTCTTAAGAGCTGTATTGTTAGAGCTAATGTTTGATGATGTGGTAGCTAGGGTATTTTCTGTGGAGAAAGAATCAAGTATGAACGTGCCCATGGAAACGGCTTTGATTTTTAACAGTGTGGTTGGCTCACCCTTGAGAGTGAGATTGGGGGCAAGAGAGTTAAATTGGTATAGACGTGTCGTTTTCAAAATTGATAACTTGGGGCACCTGGGTGGCTCAGTTGGTTGAGTGTCTGACTCTTGATTTTGGCTCAGGTCGTGATCCCAGGGTCGTGGGGTGGAGCCCCACGTTGAACTCTGTGCTGAGCATGGAGCCTGCTTAAGATTCTCTCTCTCTCTCTCTCTCTCTCTGTCTCTCTCTCTCTCTCTCTGTCTCTCTGTCTCTCTCTCTCTCTCTCTCCCTCTCCCCACCCTGCCCCTCTCCCCTGCTTGTGCTCTCTGTCTCCCTAAAATTTAAATTTAAAAAGATAAATAGAAAATTTTTATGTGAAAAAACAAAAACAAAAAACAACTGATAACTCATTTCATTTAGGTGCTATTGTGCCTGGATTAACTTTTCACTCCCTGCACTGGCCACCCAGCCTTCCTTCTGGGAAAAGTCCTGTTTTGCAGGGTATATAGTCAAAGACTATACCGCCCAGTCAGTCAATTTGCTTTCTGACATGTGACAGTGGTCACAAGGGAAACTAGCATGGGCAACTCACCGTGACCATCACTGCCACTAGAAAAATATCTCAAACCAAGACTTACTGGCTCTGATTTCCTGGTATCATTTACCTAAAGAGCAGTATCATCTCATTGATCCTAAAGGAATCCCCTTCAGAGAGGGGATTTCACAGAAGTGCCTAAGCATGCAAAATGAACAAGAATCCAAATTTGACATGGATGAGACCTGTGAGAAAGAGGACTCAAGAGGCATTTCAGAAACAGGTTGGCTTGAAATGGAATGTGGACTGGGCAAGGAAGACAGAAATGGTCTATCCTAGGAGAAGGTTTGAGATCTGTTCTCACAGAAGGACTAAGGGTAGGAGCTGGGAAAGGGAGTCAGGAGAGTAGCAGCTTCTTGGGGCAGTTTTCACTCTCTTGTTTTCCTTCTCAGCGAACTGGCCCCATCACATGGTTGGGCTCTGAACTCCCATGTCCAAATTACACAACTCTATTCTTTGTGAGGCATAGTTGATTGGTACAGGGGACACCTGAGCTAAGTGGGGCCAATAAGATTTGTCTCTGAAGGATTTGGAAGTTTGAACTGAGAAGTACAGATTTCAGTACATGCTGTTGAGCTAGGGTAGTCTTCTGGAACTGTTGCTAATGCTAATGACCCAATCTGCCTTGAGTCCAGCCCTCCTTCAGGCTGGTTGTCCAGCTCTTCCTGGGATTTCCTTATTTATTTGTTAGTTACTTACTTGGTTATGTTTAAGTTAGCTAGGTTTGATTTCTATAATTCAGGATCAGGAGAGCTGTGTTTTAAGACTTTCCGCAACTTGACAAACACCTCTTCGGCTTCATTGCTATCTTCTCAATTCTGATGGAAGGAAACTAATTCTTCTAAGTGAGATTGACAGGTTAATTAGCCAGAAATTAAGACTCCATTGAAGTTTGAGACTACTTAAGAGTGGAAACCAAGAAAAGTGGCCTCTTTTTCTCTCTCTCTGTCTCTCAATTTAAACTATATTTCAGGGAACATGATTAAGGACCAACTGTGATTGACCTCAGCCACGGGTAGCTGGGCAGCCTGCCACCTGATGATGGCTAAGATTTCTAAAACATATTACTGTCTTCTAAGCCAGACTCATTGCATCAGAATATCTAGGGCTCAGGAACATTCATTTTGCAGGGGGAACATGGATTTTAAATAACCTCTCTCATTACATTTTATGCTACTTAAAAAAAAATTTTTTAATGGTTTTTCTTTTAGAGAGAGAGAGAGAGAGAGAGACAAAGCGTGAGTGGGGGAGGGGCAGAGAGACTGAGACACAGAATCCGAAGCAGGCTCCAGGCTCTGAGCTGTCAGCACAGAACCCGATGCAGGGCTTGAACCCACAAACTGTGAGATCATGACCTGAGCCGAAGTCGGACACTTAACCCACTGAGCCACCTAGGCGTCTCTATGTTACTTTTTGAATATATTGTGTGTGTGTGTGTGTGTGTGTGTGTGTGTGTGTGTATATATGTATATATATATATATATATACATATATATACACATATATACATATATATAAATTTGTATATATATATACACACATATATAAATTTGTATATATATATAAATTTGTGTATATATATATACAAATTTATATATGTGTGTATATATATATATACAAATATATATATATACAAATATATATATATATACATACACAAATTTATATATATTTAATAGAACATTTAGTTCTTCTAAAACACTTATTCTCAGACTACTAAACAAATACCACAAATAGGTGGCTTAAAATGACAGAAATTCTCTCACTGTTATGAAGGTTAGGGGTCTAAAACCTGTGTGTTGGCACATTCATGCTTCCACTGAAGACTCTTCTTGTAGCTTCCAGTGGTGTCTAGCAATCCTTGGCATTCCTTGGCGTGCAGCTGCGTCCCTCCAGTCTTCACCTCCACCCTCACATGGCCTTCTCTCCTGTGCATCTGTCTCCATATTTCCCTCTTCTTATAAGGACACCATTCATTGGAGTAGGGCCCACTTTAATTGAGTATGGCTAATCTGAACTTAATTATACCTGTAAAGACCCTATTTCCAAATATGGTCACATTCATAGCTACCAGGGATTGGGACCTGAACATACATTCTTGGGGCACATAGTCCAACCCATAACACTTACTGCTGGACATTTATGTTGTTTCTAGTTTTTTCCAAATGATAATGCTACAGTGAACATTCTTTTATACAAATCTTTGATGTCATAGTCTCTGATTATTTTTCTCTATGATAGATTACCAGAAGTGAGTGGTGGGTCCAATGGAATGTCGATCAGAGTCTAATCTGGAAAACAAAAATATGTATATAACAGTGGGAAATTCATGCAAAAAAAAATGTTTATATAGGTTCTAGAAGTAACTGTGGAGCCACTCAGGGCAAATGAGGCAACCCAGAGTTTAGGGTTGAAGCTACTACTACCCCTGTGAGGCCCTGACGGAACCTAGAACTGCAGTCAGGCTGTTGGGTAGGAGGTAGATCCCTAGCAATGGATTTTGGAAGTACCACCCAAGGTAAAAAGAGGGAGAGGAGCCTGCCTTCTCCTTTCCTCCCACCCCCCAGCTTCTGATTAGTATCTCCCAAAGGCAAGGGACCAGGGAGTCTAAAACACATGACTCACGGGGAGAAGCCAGCCCTCTGCAATTCAGAGCAGACCAGGCAAAGGCAGAAGTGACTTGGGGGCAAACGGGCAGAGGCTGGCTCAGATGTGTGGCATTGTAAGCATCTGTTACTTTGTTAAATATTTTCCAGAAAGTGTCTATCAATGTACACTCATAATAATAAATGAGGGCCTGTATCATAACACTTTTGCTTGTAGTGAGAATTTAAATCTAATAAGTAACATTTTCCTCTAATTCCAAAGACAATGCATGTTTACTGTAAGAAATTTGGAAACTAGAAAAGCAAACAAAAAATACTAAAACCTTCTCTAACCTTACCACTTGGTGACAACCCTGTTAAGGAGGGTCTCGTACACATCAGCAAGTGTTCAATAAATATTCTAGAAACTGAATGGAATTATGTACTAATGGCCTCTTACATGCAAACTGAGAGTTGCTGTTCACAACAGTGTCTATTTTTTTAACATTTTTCTGAACATTTGCTCTCCTGAATTCTTGAACTTGCATCCCAGCATGATGCACCTAAAAAATCCAGCAAAAAATCCCACAGATTCTGCCTTCTGGTCCCCCAGTTTAGTAATTCATATTGCTGGATGGCCAACATTCAGAAGGCCTTTTCTTCTCTGCTTTGTATCCCCAAATCCAGCCCAGCGTGAGGCCTATGGTAGGTGTTCTATATATAAGTGTGTGTGTGAGTTTAATGATAACAGAATGAGTGCACGAGTACTGTCTTTGAAATTAACCACATCAGCACCATCAGCATTACATAAAGTCAAAAGTAAGATAGGGAATAATTTTCTCACGGAATAGCATAATAAAATTACCGTGCCTGGCAGTGTTCTCATCTTGGGCTCTGAAATATGCCACAAGTGCTAGAGTTTACTCTTCCTCAGGTAAGGCAGCTTCCTAGGTCTGTGTCCAAACAGATTTTCCAGTAAAGCGATATATGAACACATCCAAGATTCAGACCAAAAGACAATACTGCCTTAAGTATATAACAGCCTATAGGATCTTCAGAAAGAGACGAAGCAGTTTGTTCATGTTCATTTGCAGATAACTGAGGCAAAAACAGAACCTTGTTCCTAGCCCCCAGCCCTCAGCTCACAATATCAGAGACTCAGGCAAATCAAAGGCAGAGGCTGCCTTTAAGTTCCCATCACTGGACTCTGCTTTGTATTTTACCTCCCCACATTACTAAAGCGATGACAGAAAGGCCCCGCAGGCACTGTAAGAGATGCAAGGCATTTTGCAACTTTGTTGAACACTTGAAATAATTTCCAGATACTTGTTCTCCAAATGAGACAGACATTGTCCACCAAGATGCTGGGTGTCATGTTAGACAAGGTTGTGAGTTAGGAAGGAGGGGGAAGGATGCTTTCTGGTGTTAGGTCTAACCCAGGTGCTTCATAGGGAATTCAGGGGAGCAAGGCTGGACAAAGGGAACTAGAATCAGGACATGGGGGTTGTAGAAGTGTAGCTATCCCAAAGAGGAGCAGAGGAACAAGAGCCAGACACCTTGACTCTTCTTGTCTGGGGTGTTCATGGAATTGAGTTCATCTTCCTTTATGATCTAGCTGCTGCCCGAGAGTAGTTTTTCCTTCCTACCCTTTTTAAGCCAAACTGTTCAATGGGAAACATCAGGGACTAATGTCAAGGCCAAGAGGTCCCCACACAGATTGGAAGTTCTGGAACATTTCTAAGCAGTTTCCATTGTTCCATGCTCTGCTTGTCACTCCAACATCTCTGCAGTTGACTGAGACTCCCAGGAGAAGGGGCTACAGCTCCTTTCCTTACCCCGCCATGCTCAAACATCACCTCACTCCTCTACCCCAAAGGTGTTTAAGAATTCAGAGAATGTAACAAGAGCTCCTTAGATTAGGCAAGTGATTCTTTCCACAAATATTTACTGAGTACTTACCCTGACTCAGGTTTTGCTCTTCTTGGTGCTGGCAGTGCAACAGCAAGCAACACAAATCCCTGCACTCGTGGGGCTTATGATTTGTGCGGAGAGCCAGACAATAGCAAACACATATATAATATGTTAGATGGCAATAGGTACTGTGGACAAACTAGGGCAGAATAAGGCAAGACAAAAGGAGATGAAGGTGGGATGGGGCAGGGTGGTCAGGAAAGGCCCCTCTGATAAAGGACATTTGAGCAGAACCAAAAGAAAGTGGGAGAATAACCTGTGGGATATGTGGGGGGAGAATATTCTAGGCAGGGGAAATAGCAAATACAAAGGGCCAGGAGTCCAGGGTGAAGGTGGCTTGTTCGAGAAGCAGCAAGGAGGTCAGGATGCCTGGGACACGCTGAACACAGGAGGCTTTTGCAAACTTTCTACCCAGAGACAGATGGTGCGGCTTGGCCTGAGGCAGTAGTGGTAGAACTGGTTGGGACAGGGTCAGATTCATGAGATTTTGAGGGCAGAGCTGTCAAGATTTGCTAATAGATAGGAGAGTCGAGTATTAACAACTTGGAAGCAGTGGAAGGAAATTGAGAGCTTTTTATTTTATTCATTTTTTCTTTTTTAGGTGTATTAGTTTGAGATATCTTTTAGATATTCAAGTGGAAATGTAGAAAACGCAGTTGACTGTTGAGGTCTGGAATTTAGGGGAGATACTAATTTGGGCATCTGAGGTTGGGGAGATGAGGAGGCTTCAGCAGGGGATAACGAGGAGGAGCTGTCAGTGAGCAGGGATGAGAGAGGAGAGGGAGAGGTCTACTAGCACCAAGTGAGAAAATGTTGGAAGAAGGCGGTTGTGATGGGCTCTGTCCAAGCTTGAGGAGAGAGTAGGAGGAGGCCAGGGGAAGGGGCGATGCAGAGGTGAATAGTGACCCTGACTGGCGTTGTTGGTGGGGTCCAGGGAGGGAACTCCAGAGAAGAGATGGACTGATACAGAAGCAGTGGGATAAGATTGGCTCTAAATGGAAATGGGAGATGGGGTAGAAGCTGGAAGTGACATGGGGCTAAAGGAGTGTTTCTTCATCATGGGAAGTAAAAGTATTAGTTTTTCTTTCATCTCGTGTTCCTTTAATTATTAATTACATGAGGAATACATGTTTCTCGTAGCCCCATTAGAGAATACAAAGAAGAAAACAGGAAGAATAAATGTATTGAAGAAGCCTCTGATCCTACCATGAAGCCCTGTAAGCTCGGTAAACATTTTGGTGTGTAACCTTCTGGACCTATGCAATGCTATGCAGTGCAAGCTGTTTAGTAACTTACTTTTTAAATTTCACAATATAATTTGAATACTTTTTTATGTTGGTGCACATTTCCATCATCTTTATTCAGTGTCTGCACATTCCATTTAATGGAATATACCTAGATTTGCTTAGCCAATCTCTTATTAAATATTTAAATTGTTTTCTTCTTTTAACTACTAAAAAAACTTCTTTGTACTTACATCTCTGTGTACCTGTCCAATAATTTCCTTAGAACTGCTAGGTCTATGAACATTTTTAAAAGATATTTTATATATGGTAGATAATTCTAATGTCCTAACTGTAATGTCCTACATTTCCCAAGAGTATAAACAGTAATGTGATATCATGTTCTCCATGGCCCCTCTAGAACTGAAAATTAAAAGCCCTCAGGTTTTTTAATTCAGAAATTAAAATGGAACCAAAGATCAGAAGGTTTTAATAGTAGGAACGTTGAGGAAAAGAGAAACTTTGATGTATTGGCATAAGGCTTTGAGTATAAAGCTTTTATACAAACAAAGATTAAAAAAGGTGTTCAGATTGGGATGGCTGGGTGGCTCAGTCAGTTGAGCATCTGACTCTTGGTTTCAGCTCAGGTCATGATCTCATGGCTTTGTGGGCTTGAGCCCCACATCAGGCTCTCTGCTGGCAGCACAGAGCCTGCTTGGGATTCTCTCTCTCTCCCTTTCTCTCTGTCCCTCCCCCACTCATGCTGTCTCTATCTCTCTCAAGATAAATAAATAAACTTTAAAAAAAATTTTCAGATCAGATATTTTGAAGATTCTGAGAAAATAAAACTTAGTTTGAGTAAAGTTTTGTTAAAAGTTGTCAAGTATGCTCTTTCTCTGTGTCTTGTCATCATAGAATTCAGTCTTGGCTGACTCATTTATAAGTAACTTTTCTATGAGCTGCTAACTGCCATTGCTTATGATTATATAACCTTGTTTTGAGATTATGGTGCTTGTTTTCTTTTTGTAGGAAATTTTATCGACTTGTACTTTTGTTAAAACAAATCGATTTTTAATTTATTCAGCAACCGTATAATTGTTAACTCATGGAGTATGACTTCACATGATTGACCTTGTATTAATAAACCCAGTCGATGTAAAACTTGTTCTGATTCTCCTAGAAATAAGAAAAATGTCCCCCGTCTACATCCTGTAGAAACTTCTAATGTCTGTCATTTCTTTGGCTTGCACTTGGACAGTGGCTTCTTATAGATGGGTTTCCAAAGGGGTGTGTGTGTGTGTGTGTGTGTGTGTGTGTGTGTGTGTGTGTAGGGGACAGGAAACTCATCTGTTATCATTTCCCACTGGTTACCTCAATATCACTGCACCTTTTCCCACATACTGCTGTTGTTGTGGACTGGCCCTCTGTTTGCTGGTGAGGCCACTCTAGACAGGTTTCAGCAGATCTGTGCCTTCACTAGAGCCTGGACATGAGTTCCCAGCTCTACTCTGAAGGCCAGCAGAGTCATTTGGCATCTGGTCTCTGCAGGTATCACATAAGTCCTGCAGGTCAGACCCTGCTCCATGATAACCCACAAGCCCTACCTCTCTCCTAGTATTCTGGAAACCAATGAACCCAATCAGACATACTCTCCTCTTTTATCTTTGAAACACAAAATGCTTTCTCCATGCAGGACAATCCCCAGGCACTTGAAAATAAGGGCTCTTTGGAGCTGCCTTCCTAGTACTGAAGATTTCCTTCTCTCTTAATCTCTCTCTCTCTTTCTCTTTCTGTGTGTGTGTGTGTGTGTGTGGTGTGTGTGTGTGTGTGTGTGTGTGTGTGTGTGTGTGGCATTACTAAGGCATATAAAACCAATGTTAACTCCTATTTGTGGGGAGAAGGGGATAAAATCCCCTTTTGTCTCTTTCCAAAAGTCTAGAGTAAGGAGGAAAAAACAAAAATGCAAAAATTAATATAACAATAACTCCTCTTGTTGCGTATTAATCCGTGCCAGATTCAAAATCAGGTCACATCTGGATTCCAAAACGGAAATAAATATGAGCCAGAAAAAAATAGTGGGGTGGTGGGGTGGAGGCATTTATGCTAATAGCAACTGCATTCCTAAGGGGAGAAGGCAGGGGCCTATTGCATGTCTAAATGCCCAAAGATCTAGACTCCTAGATTCTAAAAAGTGGAGGGAATCATTGAGACTTGAACTCCCTTCTAATTAAGCAATCTCTTTCAGGATATCTCTTGCAAATGATGACCTTGTCTCAGACTACACGTGCACAGCAGGAAAGAGCCTGCTTCTTTTGGAGGTGGTTCATTCCATCCCTGGACAGTTCTAACAGCTTTTAAAGTTCTTCCTTATCTTAAATCAAAAACATTCTATAGTTTGTCCTTTAGCCTTAGTTTTGCTTTTTAGGAGTAATGTGGGATAGGGCAGTGCAGCATTCAAACATTTAGAGCCAGCTTTTACACTCCCCCACCTGGTTCCTTGAGTTCCCCAATGTCCGCAGCTGGAGCTGCTGGCTTCCCCTCACTGCAGGTCAGTCAGGGTGATACACGAGCGCATGCCCCATTTAATCCTGGGAACCACCCTATTAGGTAGGTACTATTTTTATTCCCATTTTACAGGTGAGGAAATTGAGATCACATAGCTAGATCCTGCAGAGCTGGGATTTAAACCCAGGCATTCTGGCTCTACAGTTCACATGCTTCATCACTAAGCCAGTGGTCCTCAAACTTGAGCACGCATTAGAATCACAGGGGGTCTGTCCACACATAGATTGCCAGATGTTTCTAATGAATTCAACAGGCCTTGACTTGGCCCAAGTATGTGCATTTCTAACAGGTACCTAGGTGATGTTGGTGCTGGTAGTCTGAAAACTACATTTTGAGGACCACTAGTTGGTGCTAACTAAATCTTACTCTTGATCTGCATTTTTGAGTTCTCTCATTTGTTGCCCACACGGCACCCCAATGCCTCAGGAACTGGACAGCTCTTTCTAAGTTCCAGAGTATGACTGGGCTCCCACTCTTTGCTCTGAGATAACCCTGATACTACCAGTTTTCCCGAATCTCTGCCTGTTGTCATCATCTTCAAGGTGTTCCTGTTCTCCATCTTCCTTCCTGAGCCTCCAGCTGCTAGAAATCTCTGCAATTGCAGCCACTTGATGGTGGGTTTATCTTGTCTGTGGACTCCGCTCTGTCCTGTCTGAATACTGACCAAGCTGTGGCTATGAGAGCCATCATCCCTTAAATCTTCTCTGACCTAGAACAATCAACATGGGTCACATGTTCGCAGGTAACATGGTCTTCAAATCTGTCACTGTTCAGCTGACCCTCCTCTGACCTCTCTCTAGGCCATCAATACTCATTTAGTGCACAGAGCTTAAAACTAGACATGGTGCTCCATATGAGGTCTGGCCACAATTCACTGGCACCATCACTTCATTTCTTTCTGACTTTTATATTCTATTAATACTGCCTGTGATCGCATCAGTTTACCCTTGTGGCACATATTGACTTTGGACCCAAGACTTCCGAATATTTTCAACTAGACCATTCTCAGACCCATCTTCCCTCCATTTTATGCTTCTATAAAATCTTCTTACTTTGACAGAGGGCTTTTCAGTTACTCATGTTAACTTTCATCTGGTGTGTTTTTATATTGTTCCAGTCAATGGATTGTTTTTTCTTTTTGAATAAATCTCTATTATTTTTTCCTTATTTTGAAAGGAATACTTCTTCATTACCAAAAAAAGTCATAAGATATAAACAAAAATAAGAACACTAAAAATTTTATTATGCTACTCACCCAAAGTTAATCATTATGAATACCTTGGTGCATATCTGTCCACACCCTTGATAAACATCTTTCAAAAATGTCCATACATTTCTGTACATAAATGATCCATAGACATTATTTTTAGACTCACTATAAATCCAGTATATTTTGTATTCCTTCTAGTTCTGTAAGCCACAAAGTGACTTCTGTGCTTCGTTGATAAAATGTTGTGTAGGATGAGCAAGAACAGGTTCCTGCCACGTAGCCCCAGATTCTGCCCTCCAGAAGGCTACTGATTCATCATTCAAAATTCATTGGATAGCAGTTTTTAGCCAGTTGGAAATCCACATGTTAGTGTCCTTTAGTCCAGTTCTCCATCTTATACTGATAAATAGCATGAGAGGCTTCACCTGTTTCAGTTGTGATGAACATTGTACTACCTGCAAATGTAATCTGTCTGGTAATTCCTAAATAACCAGGGTTCACATTAAGTTGACAATTGTAGTTTCCAAAGCCCAAATTATACTACTCTCCCTCCTTTCAGGAATATAGTCATTTTTCCATTTCCAATTTTTCAAGCACCTTTTCCATTCTTTTTGATTTTCCAAAAATTACTGTCAGTAATTCTGTAATTTCTTTGGTTGGTTCTCTCAACACCTTGGGAGAGAATTCATCCAGGTCTGAAGAATGAAGTCTTTAACAGAGGCTTCATGTTCCCTTACTATCTCAGCTCCTATCTTGGACTTCAGTCACCTCTTAACCATTGTTTGTTCCACACTTTCAGCTTTGAAGATCTTTCACTTTCATAGAGAAGATGGAAGCAAGAGTTGTGAGGAAGTTCTCCACTCCCCAAACCTCTTCACCACCATCATTTGTTAGAACATCAGACTCAGTACACTGTTCTGGTCATGTTGCTCTGGTCATATCCAACAAAAGACCCTTTTGATGCCTCCTGATTTTTTCCATTGTTTGATTCATTTTTTTTCTTGGCTCCAGCCTTCCAGCTATAATTCTAACTCTTTTATACCAACCTTTCTTTTTCCCCTTAGTAATATACTATTCTCTGACCCTGTGTGTGTGTGTGTGTGTGTGTGTGTGTGTGTGTGTGTGATCTTTCACAATCATATTTCATTGAAGTGGCCCATTATGCACTCATTTGCTTCCTTACATTCCTCTCTCTTTTCTTTTGTACCAGGTCATTTTTTAAAATCATATTTTCAGATTTGTTGTTTTGGTAGAGTCATAAGCCACTTACATATAGATTTGGAGCTATATCAACATACCTGTCTCTTCTTTGAGTTTTTGAAATATCACATATGCCTTACTATTCCCTCTGTTTTACTCTGGGTTACCACAAAGATGATATGGAGAGTCATATTCAATAAGGGGTATATGGATGTCAGACTTAACACGGCTATTAGCTTAGTAGCTGTAGAAATAGATGGTGGCTAAGTTAAACAAAAATGGAACTTGTTGGGAGAGTTGAAGGTTGAAACTGATGAGAAGATTTGGAACCAGGCTGTGAAACAGACAGAACCAAGGTGGTTCCAAGAGTTCACTCAGCAGGAATTATTCTCTCCGTGTGTCAATCTACTTAAGACCAAAAATTTTAGGAGAGACAGTGTATCTGACTGGCCTAACTATGTCTAACACCTATCCCTTAGCTAGGAGCAGGCAGGAAACCCTGACTGACATATGCAATAAGGCTGTACTCAGTTGTGGGGGGTTGGGGGGGGGGATGTAATCACTCCATAGGGAATCAGGATGCATTTACCTGTAGTGGGATGAATAGAACTCTCGAGAACAGCAAATGCCCACTAGTTACTATTTCCCAAGGTGGACCTCACTTCTGCTTTACCAATACATTCTACCTTTTTTTCTTAGAATTAAGCATTAGTCAGTATTGGCTTTACTGATCCATCTGCTTCTGAAAAAAAATGGTGTTGTTAACAAGGGGTATTAGGAATTTATGAGATGCTCTGCTTTTAGCAGCAGAAGACTTCCCACAGGTATCTGAATAGTGTAAGTCTCAGGAATACCGGTAATCTCTGTGCCAATTTTAATAATACATCTGAGATTCTATTTACCTTGTGATCCCAAATCTTTTAGAAGAGTTATGCACAAACAAATGCACTTATCTCATATTAAAATATTGAATTACTCAAACAATCATGTTTTGAGCTTATCGGACATTGGGGATCATAAATATTGTTCCTGAACCTTTCCCATTATTTCTTTTTGAAAATTATGAGCTGTCTCCTCAATAACATTAATAACTCCTCCATGAGAGTGCTGACTCTGGACTTCCTGCTACTCTGTTTCATCTTTCTTACTCATACCTAGTATACCATTTATAATATTTGATATTATAGTTTTTCTTAGACTTTTCCTCCATTCCCATCATTTCAGGAATGTAATTTATCTTTATCCTATTAAATGTGTTCCTTCAAAGCTCCACAAGTGGTCCTCAACTTTTGCCAGGAATTTATGCCAGCCATGTAGCTAGCTGGTCATTTCTCAGGACCATCTTCCTTTAAAGACAGAATCTTCAACAAGGAGGGATAAAAAAATTATTGTGATGCCTATCTAGAATCAGAGATATGATGAGGCCCCTGGGTGGCTCAGGTCATGATCTCGTGGTTCATGGGTTTGAGCCCTGCTTTGGGCTCTGTGCTGACATCTCAGAGCTTGGAGTCTGCTTCAGATTCTGTCTCTCTCTCTCTCTTTCTCCCTCTCACGCCTGTGTGCTCTTTCTGTCCTTCCTCTGCTCATGCTCTGTCTCTCTCTCTCAAGAATAAATAAACATTAAAAAAAAATTTAGAATCAGATATATGAACGTTTCTTCTAATTTTACCATTTGCTCCCATGTGGTAGTTGACTGAAGGGAGACTTCCCTTGTCAAACGTTGTTCAAAACAGACAACTCAGTTCTAAAGGGACCAGGACAGGCTAGGTACAGTCATCTCCTTATCCCTCACTGTGGCTAAGCTCCACAAAGCACACCTTCCACATAGCAAATTGTTGGGCATATGGATGTTGGAGGAGTAAGAGCAATTCTTAGAACCATTGATTCAAAGACAAAGTCTTTGGAGGTGGTGATAGTGGTTGGAAATACAAGATTAAGGAGAAACATGGTAAATAGAAAAGAACAAAATTCCTGATGTTTTTCTGTAAATGAAGTTTCTCCTATTATCCTGGAGATCTCCCCTGCTTAACAAATCAGAATGACAGTAGAACTGGGAGATTATTTTTTAAAACTTCTGACTTCCAGGGACTATATTTGAAATTAAAGCAGGACACACAAATAATCCTAAATATCATACACAGGTGTTATCAACCCCCAAAAGGCTTGGAGTTATCAACACCAAAAAGACTTATAGAAGTTGGTGACTCTTAAACCACAGCTACCTCGAGGAGTTGAGAGCCCCATTCGAAGTTTACATTGGAACCTGTCAATGGGATGCCCTTTTAGTTTCAGAGACATACTAATCTGGAAATTTGAAACTTCCCCATGACTCAGTTTCCCTTCCTTTCACCTGTCTTTAATGAAGTGACAGTATTTGACAATGGCCAAGCAAGCAGCCACGGATGGTTCCCAGGCTCTGGCACTTACTAGGCAAAGGAGTTTCTGGGGTACTTGCATGTGAGGGAGCTGATGACAAACTAACATCTGTATAAGAGAATGCTAAGAGTCAAACAGGGGAAGCCAAGTTCATGGTCCAGGGATTCAAGAACAGAAGAAAAGAGGAGAAAAGGCGAGAGGAAGGAAAGGTCATTTTGCCCTGTGTGAGACCGGGAAACGAGCTCTCTCATATGACTGACTGACTCCCTAGGGTGTGGGTAGGGCAGCCTGGGTTGAAGGCACTGTATAGAGTGAATAAGAGGCCCCGGTTTTACACAATCATCCTTCATTCTCTTAACCTACTGGCAAAGTACAAATCTAGAGGCTTTCTCCCAGAATGCTCCCCTCAGTGATTAGAAGCTGAAAAGGCAGAGGGATGGTTTGTTGTACAGTGTATCTAAACCAGCAGCCACTCCTGAACATCCATGTAGGATGGTCTTGGGAATGAAAACGTTGTCGGTAGAAGGGGCTAGGAGGCCTAACTGAAGCTAGATTTAGTTGGATTGCACATTTATTTGGGGGCAGCTCTGAAGTTGATGGAAATGGGGGCGGTGGCTGTGGAAAGGCGAGACTCCTCAAACCACTTCTTGGCACCATTTCCTTCCACAACTAAATTAGTTTACTGATGATTAAGGCATGTTGTGAAAGATGCAGAGAAGGGTGGGGAAGATGTTTGCAGGGGCTGTGATGGTGGTGGAGGACAGAGCACATAAAGATACGGCCTGACTCCAGCAATTTAATATATACCAGTGATTGCAAGGGAATACAATTCAGAGTTCCAGGCTGTATTCCCATTTCATCCATGCAAATAGGGAAATAATGAAAAGAAGGGTGAAGGAAAAAGATATAATAGGAATGAGATTATTTAGCTCCATCAAGGAAAAGGGAGCAAAAGCATTAATCTCTAAGTTTAAAAAGGATACTTGGGGGGCGCCTGGGTGGCGCAGTCGGTTGAGCGTCCGACTTCAGCCAGGTCACGATCTCACGGTCTGTGAGTTCGAGCCCCGCGTCGGGCTCTGGGCTGACGGCTCAGAGCCTAGAGCCTGTTTCCGATTCTGTGTCTCCCTCTTTCTCTGTCCCTCCCCCGTTCATGCTCTGTCTCTCTCTGTCCCAAAAATAAATTAAAAAATTAAAAAAAAATAAATAAAAAGGATACTTGGTAAATAATAAGCATATATTCTCCATGCCCAGAGTAGACATAACGAAAGAAAACGGACCACAGCCACAGCCAGAGGGGACATTGATCTGGGTAGTAGAATTTTCTCCTCACTAGGTCTCTGGAACAGAAAAGATGCCCTTGTTCTGATATGGCTTAGTTGTAGCCCCACCCCTCAGCACTGTTCTCACTGCCTCAGGCGTGGTAAGCACAGCCCATCTTTTCAAGATGCGCCCTGCCCCAGACTCTGCCCGACATGTTGACCATAACTGACATGCAGACCACAAACTCATGAGAGGACCATCAGCCAGAATAACCCAGATTAGCTGCTCCTGAATTCTAGACTTAGAAGATGATAATGCTTATTGTTGCTTTGAGCTGCGAAGTTTGGGAATAATTCATTACAGTAAATAACCAATATTTTAACAACCTGAGGAACAGAAAGGGCAGAGCCAAGTTTGGGCCTAGGAAGCAGTTGAGCTGTGATCACCTCAGTCAACCTTATGAGAGTTTCTGAAGCTGGCATGACCCTTTAGAGTCATATGTATTCACACAGATCAAAATGTAGAACTACACCCTAGAGTTGGAATTGCTGATAGCCAGGCTTCTCATTCGTTGGCGGGCACTGATCTGTAGTTGCTTGGCCCTTTATGCTCTATCTCTCTACCCCTGGTTCTCACCTAAATGCCGGAACCTTTCTCCCCTATATACTGCCTGGAGATCCTACTGCACTCCTCACACAAAGGGCACTTTATGTGAGCTTGGAGAACATACCTGAAAACATTATGGGTGAGTTATATCAAGACATTAATAGAGACCTATCTCAACAAGTCCCCCACCATGTCCTGCACAGACTCTCAGGTTAATACAAGGTTCTCAAACACTTATTGTGATGGGACACTGTGAGAGACTCAAAAGAACTAAGACTCGGTCTTTACTCTTCAGGAACTGAAAATCAAGTCTACCCGCTAACTGGGACCCACAGGAGCTGAATCCTATCAGCTAGTTTTTCTTCCTCACTGATACAGCTCTAGTTACCAGGGGAAGGAACTGTCTGAGGTCACTGAAGCTGTGAAGACACTCTTTAGTAGTCTTCCCTCCCTCCCACCACTGCCCTGTCTCCTTCCTTCCCTTTCTCCCACCCCCACCCCCAACACAGTTTGTGATAAAGGAGAATTACGCCATTATGAACAGAAGGTATTGGCTGAATGACTTGGGTTTCCCATTATCTTCATTTAATTCTTTAATCCAGAGTGGGTATTTTCATTTGTTTTGTTAAAATGCACGTATGTATTGCCATACATCTAGTACTTCAGTGGCTTTCAAACTATTTTGACAATGACCAATAGTAAGAAAAAACATTTACCTTGTAATCTATCCAAGTATCCATCTATCTATATATATCTTTCTTTAAAAATATCACCAAAAGCATGTGGCCCTATATGCGCAATATTCTGGAATAGATCTTTTCTATTCTAGTCTATTTCTTTTTGTAAAAATACTGGTCTTAACCCACTTGATTTCATGAACCATTAATGGGTCACGACATGTAGTTTGAAAAACACTGCTGTCTTCTGCCATACCACAGGCCTGGCCTCAAATTCAGGTGTTGGCCTTGTGTAATACAAACCTTAAAAGCCAGTGCTGTCTGCTTGCTAAATTGTTCTTCCTTTAGAAGTTAAAAGTTATCCTCGCTAAATGTACTGGAAGCAACATAAATCTGAGACTTTCTCAGAAGTTGGCATTAATGGGCTGTAATTTGGTGCCAGCACTGGGAATATCAGTAAGTGCACCTGGCTCTGTCATTCTGCTTGATTGTCTGTCACAGTTGGGGAGGTACTTTCCCTCCAGATGCCCTTTGATGCAGCTCCCTTGAAAAGAATGCAAATTCTAGTCAACTCTGGCCAAGACTCCGATGGCCCTGGAGCTGATTGGATTACATGGCAAAGAGGCATGTGTGTCTGTCACTGGGAAGAGTGATGTGTTGTATGGGGAAACCAGGGGAGAAGGCAAGGAAAGGAGGGCAGGTATGGGAGAATTCTCCCTAACCTTATGCCAGCACTCCCAAAGCAGTAGTAATGATCCCACATTTGTGTTCAGTTCAGTCACGGAGGATGAGGGAGAGAAGCCGACACGATCTGCAAGTCAAACTGTGTGTCAGGCCCTTCTGTGGGCACATTTCCATATGGTCACTGTAGTAAGGAGCTGACGTGTATCAAGTGCTTATTTTGCTTTAGGCGTTTATGTGCATTATCCCTTTTTAATCTCACAATTCTTCGAGGCAGAGGCTATGTGAATCTCAATTCTGTAGGTGAGAAAACTGCAGCTTAGGGAGGGAGAATAATTTCCCCTAGGTGACACTGCCAGTATAAGAGGGAACCATGACTGGATCCCAGAGCTTCCCGAGCCCGGAGCTTGTGCTTGTCACCACCACTCTACATCGTCTCCATCGGGTAGATAGGAAACTGGCTCAGAAAGGTTGTGTCCAAGGTCACACAGCTAACAGGTGGCAGAGCCAGGATTCATGTGGAGTCTGTACTGACACCATGTTCTTTGACTAGAACCACTCAGCGCTGCCATATCCCAAGCCCACAATGACCTGGAGTAATTGAAGGGGAAATGTGGTTCTTCCAGGAATGTCAGCTTGAATAGGGCAGAGTGAAATAATCACAGGGCTGCTATTGAGAGACGTGTACTCTAGTGTGGATTCTCTACAAGCTTACTGGGGGTGGAGGGTGAGGAGGGCAATGTCTCAGATAAATCATCCTGCATCTTCAGACAACTAACAGTAATAATTCAATCTCCTGGACACGTCTGAGCTCCCTAAGGATCAGACTTAAAGATGGGAAGGCTTTGAAAATTTTTTAGTTTGGTAGAAAGACTCGACTCTTAAAATTCCTTCTTAAACCATGCACCTTATGAGAGGCCAAGAGAAATGTTATATTCTTCATTGCTTAGATAAATAGAAACAAACTCCTGGAGGGCAGGACCATGCTGCATGGTACTTCTACTTAGCACTCAAGTCTTTCTCCACTGTTACCTTGTAAAGCCCCAGAAAAGAAATTTCTAGTGCCAGGGAAGATATTTAAAATTGGGGTGGAGGGAGGGAAGTGGCAACCCCTACCAATACCACTGGAGGCATTTAAGCAACAATTGTAATAGTTGTTAATATTATCTATATATGCGTATAATATTATATATAATGAATTAATATTACATATAATTAATTAACATAAGTAGAATTCTAGAATCATTATCTCAACAGGAACTTAATTATTCTGCTTATAATTTGGAAACTTTCCATATATTGGATGTATTGTTGTTTATTAGGGTCCTCATATCCATGCCCTTTATATATAATGGCCTCACAAGCTTATTTAGGACAGTGACTGTGTCTGTAATGCTCATTCTGGTGAGCACAGTGCCTGCCACATAGCAGGTGCTCAATAAATATTCACCGAATGATTGAAGTTGTTGATATCCTCCCTCTTTTTTAGTTCAAATGGGAAAATAATGGTTGACAAATACCACAGACCCATTTTTAATTTAAGAGTGAGGATCAAGGTTTTGATGAACGAACACTGTTCCATAGTCTTACAGGCTCAGTGGAGGCTTTTATCACTAAACTTAACTGACATTAGTACTAAACTAGCCACATTGGTTCTTGCTCTCCAAACAAACAAATGTCTCGTAGAGATTTTTTGGTTTGGGCGAAGTTTTTACAGTTTAAAATTTGCAACCCTGGACAAGAATATAGTTCCCAGCAACTTGCATCATGGCTGGATGTATGTTCCTCCCACTCCTGCTGTGTGCGTGTGCGTCACCACCCTCCCTGCCCCCACCGAAATGGAAGATGCATTTCTCCCTACTGTTTACAGACAAGTCCCAGGAAAGACCAACCTCAGTCTCTTTGGTACAAGTTTTACAAGGGCCACCCAAAGGTACAGCCAGCTGACTCTAGCTGTTAGGACATCTGACAACTCAGGGTCAAGGGAAAATAGGATCTGAGGCCAAAAAAGAAAATAGACTGGTAAACTGGAGTAAAACAACTGGAATAAAGACTTCCTTTCAAAATTCAAACAGAGTCCTCACCCTTTGAAGGATAGGAGGTACAAAACAATGGCAAGACAACAGGAATAAAAGCCACATAAATCACTGGGCTTTTCAGTTTCTATTTACAAAGAAAAAGCTCCGGGTCATCCTTTATTTTCTGTGTTTATATTCATGAGAAAGAAAAAAAAAAAAAAAAACAAGGAGACTATAAAACTGAATATGGATCTCAGCATTACCAGCTGAACAGATGAAGGAATTTAAATGTGTTAATTTAAAAATTATGATCACAATGAAATACCGCTTCATACTCATTAGAATGACTGTTATCCAAAAAATGGAAAATAACTAGTGTTGGAGAGGATGTGGAGAAATTGGAACCTTTGTGCATTGCTGATGGGAATGTAAACTGGTGCAGCTATTGTGGAAAACAGTCTGTCAGTCCCTCAAAAAGTTAAACATAGAATTAGCATATGACCCAGCAATTCCACTTTTAAGTATATACCCCAAAGAATTAAAAGTAGGGACTCAGGTAGATCTTTCCACCCACTGTTCCTGGCAGCATTGTTCTCAACAGCCAAAAGGTAAAAACAACACAGCTAACTGCTCATTACAAGACAGGTGAATGGATAAATGAAATGTGGTCTATTCTATACGTTCAATGGAATACTATTTAGCCTTAAAAAGGAATGAAGTTTTGACACATGCTACAAAATGGACGAACCTTGAAAATATTAATGCTGCATAAAATAAGCCGGACACAAAGGGCAAATATTGTATAATTCCACTTATATGATGGCATCTAGAGTAGTCAAATTCATGGATCCAGAAAGCAGAATGTAGGTTACCAGGGGCTAGGAGTATGGACAGTGGAGAGTTAGTGTTTAGTGGGTACAGAGCTTCTGTATGAAACATTTCTGGAAATAGATAAGTGGTGATAGGTATGAATGAACTTCATGCCACTGAATTACACACTTTAAAATCATTAAAATGGTCATGTCTATGTTATGTATATTTTATCACAATAAAAAGAATATGTCGTCAAACCTGTGAACCGATTCATTACACTTGCAGTGTCATATCAATGTTACCACCAGCTCCTACCACCTCCCAGTGAATAGGGCTTGCGTAGCACAGAGGCAGAGGAAGTGGGAGCTGCCAGTGTTCACCAGCTGCTCAGCTGGCCTTGAACCGCTCTCCTCCACCAGGAACCAGGGGAGATGGGAGCTGCTGCTTGGCTTCCAAGTCCCCTGGAATAGCACAGGCTGTGGGGAAAGGAGGCGTTGCACTCACCAGCTGCCCCACCCCATTCCTCCTTACCAAGCAGGGGCTTGGTGGGGGGACCCCTTTCTGGCCACCCACCTGTAGGTTTGCACAGAGCTAGGGAAATGGGAATTGCTGTTTGGCCGTCAAGGTTACCTCAGCCTGCCACAACATGGATCTGGGTAGGTGGGATGGGTGCAGCCAGCCTTCCGCTGTTCCTACTGAGTTCCTGTAGGTTTTGATGAAAAACTATTTCGTAAATTGTTGTCAGCCCTTTGATCAATCTCCAGAGATTTTGTATGATTGTCTTTGCTAATTTTTACTAGCTTAATACATGTCTCTCCAGGGATGAGGTTTCACTGGGATCCCTGCACCACCATTCTGGAAGCCGCGCCTTCTCTGTAGAGCTTCAACTAACCATAATGGAAACATACATATTTTCGAACAGCAGCATTTTGTACAGGTCACTTTGAAGGATCTTCCTTCGTGTGTCAGTCTTCTACCTTTCTTACAGTATCCCAAGGAGAAACAGAGATAGTGATCACATCCAATCTCAGGTTTGTCTAGAAACTTGGAGATGATGTGGTGGTGGCCAAGCCCTTTGCTCAGAGAGCTAACGGTCTGAATAAGAAGCATGATTTGATTAGATAAACCTGAGATCAAAAGTGAAGTGTCCCTGCAGGAAGGTAAGGGGATTAACAGTGTGGAGGCATGCAGAGCTTTTGGAAAGACAAGCCCTTTGAAATCCACACAATCATCTGCGTCTCAGATAGGGGCTTTGAGTGACTTCTGAGGGGATTAGACCCTGTCCGTGGTGTTTGCTTCATAGAGATGCATCATTATTCTCAATGATGTTTATTGAATGTCCCCTCAGAGGCTGGCATTGTAATTATCCGTTTCTGAGTCTCTGCATAGCCTTGCTTTGATTTTGCTTTTTTTTTCCTTTAAAGACTTTGCTATTGCTGGGGATTTAATATTTCTCTTATTTTCTGTTGGTTTTTAAGGAGAAGAGGCAGTTGACTCAATGCTCTGTATATACAGTCTTGTAAAACCACAGCTGAAGATTTTAAGTATTATCCTGCTTCGGATAACCTGCCACTGTACAAGAAGCTGTTTTCTTTGCTAGACTTGCTACAGGTTGGAAGGGAAGCTGTCCTTCAACAGTGGCAAATGACACAGCTATCATTTCTGCAGGTCCAGAATGATTAATAGGTTTTGCCTCATCCATCCCCTCTTCTGACAAGGTTGGAGAACAGTTTCATTATTACTACTTTCTGGAAGAAGAAACAAAATTATTTGCCAGCATGCTTAAAATGATGAATTGCTAAAATGAAAGAAGTATCTTTATAATCCTTTTAGATGTCTCTTAATGTAGCTCTTCATTTTCCTTCCAAAGACCATTTGTTTATTAAGATCTGCCATGTGAAAACTCGCAATGCGTATTTCAAACATCAGTTTAAAATGATTCTTCAGGTGCAATGCCAGTAACTTTAATAGCCCCCTTTGCAATGCTTCTGTGATCTCCCCGGCACGTCCTTCGAAGCTCCCTCCTGTCTCCCCTTCCCTACCCAAGTGCATTCTGAATAACAAAGAGTTTCTGGCTGGACTTACTGTTTGGGTCAAGTTCAGAGAGTGTCCTTGTGTTTCTTTCATCATCTAATAAAGATGGGGGGTGGTGTGGGCAGTGGTCAGGGAAAGCACGTCGTAGAGAGGAAAGGCAAATGGAGATTTTTGATTCAAAGACTGTGGCCCCATCACTTTCTCTTACATAAAAATTGTATTCATCCCACACTTCCTACTGCAAATCACTCTGGTACGACGTGACAATGCAGCAGATACCCAAGGACTTTTCCCACATCACACTACAAACACAGTCACCCTCTCTGGGGAACCTAAGAGAAACTTTTGGGCTTCCACTTCCCCTCCATTTGTTTGAAGGATCAAGAGAACACAGTTCCATTTTCAACAAAAATTAAAAAGGAAAATCATGAAAAGAGCCAGCCTCCTCTTTTTTTCTCTCTCTTAATATATTGTTGCATCCAGGGAAGAGGAAGCAGTGAGCGCCACTGATACTGGGTCCCCAGGGACCCTATAAGGGTCACTCCCCAGCTATCAAATGAGCATGTCTTCCTCCACTTGCACAGCAAGTTTGTAATGGGACTGGAAGTTACTTTTGGCTCAGCTCTGCTGTGCAAAAATATGAAATGCCATGGTGCTTCAGAGATTCAGGCTGTGTTCACACCTGGGTTTTCGTAGGGAAGATAGTTTTCAGTTTTAAGGCTTTAGAGATTTGAAAAGCCATTAGCCATATTCCTGCCAGCCTCCATCTTAGCCAGGCCTTGATAAGATGTGTGTGTTCCTTAAGGACAGGAGCAAATTCCTTCCACACATTTTTGTTTTTTATTTCTTCTTTAGGTACTGTCGGTGGTGCCAATGGGCCAGTTCAGTTTGGGACTTAAAATATGACAACATCTCATTTATTCTGCATTGTTGCAAAGTAATGTGTGCAGTGGATAAAAATGGTCAGATGACTGAACTGTCACTCTTCGAAGAATTTAAAATGAAATGTATTTGGAGTGCATTTAGTTAATAAATAGGTAGAGATGATTAACCTGTTCTTTGACCATGCAAGTTCATTATTATTAACATGCTTTTACTGGCTGCATCAGAGATGTCCTCAGGGCCTATAGGGATGAAAAAGACTTTCTGCAGCCTCACTTATGGTCTGGGAGTGTTTCCTTGGTTTTCTGATTTCTAACTGTGTGCTCATTTGTCCTCACTTCTGCCATTCCTTCCCAGGATCTGTGTCTGACAAGCTTCATTATCGTCTTTGGTCCCAACTACTTCACCAGCAACTGTAACCCAGAACAAAACTGAGAGAAACCAGATTGCTTAATTCTACATACATTACTTGGTAAATATGCTCTCTTGTCAAATGAGTAAAAAGCATGGGTTTTATGGTAGCTCTGCGACTCTGATTCATCCCTTCTATCATTATGTGAGGAGATGGGCTTTATAGTAAGTGGCATTTTGTGCTTAGAAAAATACATATTTTTGTTACTATTATAATTAGCCTTCAACAGAACAAGTCACTTGGACCCCCAAAACAGATTTTCAACCGCCCACTTTAACTCTTCCTTGCTACCTCCTTAATCAAGGCCAATATTATCTCTCACAGACTATTAAAACTGCCTCCTGCAGGTCTCCCAATATTATTCTGGCTTCCTTCCAACCCATCCTCCACACTTTAGTCAAAATGAGTTTTGGAACATGTTAATCTCATTATCTTGCCCTCATTGCCCAGTGGCTTTCCATGTCAACCTCGCCCTACATCACTTTCCCTCTCCTGCTGTGTGCTGCCCACACCATCTTCTCTCTTTGGCCGTGTTCTCTATACCACAGTCCTTTGTGCATGCTGTCTTCTCTGTCTGGAATGCTCTTCTCCCAGTTTTCCCCATGGTTGGCTCCTGATGTCCTTAAGTTCTCAAATTAAATATAAGTTTTTCAGACAGACAATTCCTAACCACTGTAATTAAAGTAGGTATTCCCAATTATTCTCCGTCTAGGGTGGATAGACATATGGGAGTGAACACAAGTATGAAAATCTTTGTATCACATATTAACATCCATTGGGTCACATGCACCACGAAAGAGACATTTAAAAATCAGGCAGACAATGACTTTGCCAGTTGACTTCAGCCCTCTGTCAACAGCCACTCCAGTGCTAAAACAAAAAACATATGAATGAAGTGGCCACAGTAACAGATATGGAGGCTATACATGGGCCCAACAGCATGAAGTACATTTGCCAACGCTGATCTAACTCCTATCACTGCTGAATATCCAACATGCCAGCAACAGAGGCTGGTGCTGAGCTTCCAATATGACATCATTGCTCATGAAGATCAATCAATCACTTAGTGAGAAGTTGACTATATTGAATCCTTTTCATCTTGAAGAGCGAGTGGTCTTTTGGTCATAGGAATGGACGCATACTTCCAAGGGTAGAAAAAGGAGTTGGTCCCACCTGTCTGCACTGACAGTGACCACTGTTCTACTTTTCATCCCTGTAACTCTGCATTCTGCAGGGTTAGAATTCTCATCCTCAGAAAGGGATACACTTTCACTCGGGGACATAGCAAGATTATCCATTGAATTATAAGCCACAGCTGCCATGTGGGCATTTTTTGCTCCTTGTCTTCAGGGACCAGCAGACAAGGAAAAGAGTCACCATTCTGGCACAGGTAATCAACCCAATCATCAGGAGGGAGAAGGCTGTTGTTACAAAACGGGTCATGGAGGAATAAGTGTGGAACCCTGGTAACCCATTGCGGTTTCTTTTGGTACTTCTCTTCCCACTTGTGACTAAAAGAACAAGTGCAGCAACCCCTTGCTGAAAAGGGCATGTGTCTTAGTCCACTTGGGCTGCGATAACAAAATACATAGACTGAGTGGCTCAAGCAGTAACATTGATTTCTCACAGTTCTGGAGGTTGGGAATTTCAAGATCAAAGTGCCATCAGGTTCTTTGTCTAATGAGGGCCTGCTTCCTGTTTTGCAAATGGCTGCCTTCTTGCTATGTCCTCAAATGGTGCAGAAAGTCCTCACATGGCTCTGGTCTCCTCTCCTTGTAAGTGCACTAAGCCCATCATGGAGGGGCTTCCATCTTCATGACTTCATCTAAACCTAATTACCTCCCAAAGGCCCTACGTCCAGATACCATCACTCTAGGGTTAAGGGCTTCAACATGTAAATCTGGGGTGGGAGGACACAACAACGGAGCAACATGGTGGTTGAGGCTCAGATGCTTTGGGGATGAGGATATGGGTCACACTACCTGAAAAGCCACTGAGACTGGCAGAGGTGATACCTGATGGTGACAGGGATGCAGACAGGTAATGGAGGAAGGAGAAAATAAGCACGAGCTATTTCTCCTAGACTAATTACAGGAGCGGGGGCTAAAGCTGATCCCACTCACCTTCCTCTTCTAAGTTTTCCTTGAGAAAGAGAGACCCACTGGTATCCTGGAGGAGATACCCATGAATATATACAAAGAAGTGGGTAGGAGTGAGCAAAGGGTGGGCTGTGGTAGACACAGAAATGAGCTAAGCAGTGTCTCTTCAAGGAAGGACTTGTACCGAGCTGTGGGGAGTGCAGTCGGCAGACAGCCTCCAGCCACTGGCTCCTTCAGGATCTGTCCCTGCTACAGAGATCCTGAGATCATGCCCTTCCCAGGGCAGCCCATACCTGGTGACTGAGCGAGGTGGGTGTCAAAAGGCCTGGACATCACTGCCCAACCTGGTGCAACTTTTGGTGGGCAATCCTTGCCCAGAACTGCCTGCTATGTTGGGTGAGGCTTGGTCACAGTTTGCCTTCTCTCTTTATTCAGTCTTCTTTCCTGCCCTTTCTTTTCACTGCTGCTAATCCCTATTAAACATCTTGCGCCCAGATTTGTCTCATCATCTACTTGCAAAGAAACCAACCTGGTATAGGCTACATGCTTTGGCAGCAGATGAAATTTGCTAACTAGGTCATTTGGAGGAAGTTATTTCACTCTGTTGCACCTCCATTTCTTCTTCAGTAAAATGGAAATAACAACATTTGCCTCTCAGGGTCATGTGAGGTTAAATAAAATCAAGTGTGTAATTACTTGGCACGGTGCTTGGTATTTTAGAGTGTATAACGTTTAAGAGAGAAGCTCTCTCAGAAATGGCAACTTCCCATGCCGACACAGCTTTGTGAGTTCTCTGTTGAGAAGGAGCTGAGTGTTCAGTTTTCTGGCCACTGTGTTGATAACAACGGCAAATTCTTACATAGCAGACACAGTGAGCCAAACACTTTTCAAGTGTCTTGCATATACTAACTCATTTAACCCACAAACAACTCGATCAGGAAGGTTCCTAATCCCATTTTACAGATGAGGAAACTGAGGCACAGAGGTTCACAAACTGGTTCACAGGTCTCAAAAATTGCAAGTAGCAGAGCTGGGCTTCAAATCCAGGAACCTGACACCAGAATCTGTGTCAGGTGCTCATGCCCAGTATAGTACATGGCCTCTTGGGTCAACTTTATCCTAGAAAGAGCTTGATGCAGAATAAGGCAATCTTGCCGCTAACCTCCTACTTCCTCATGACACCCTTCCAGAACTAGTTTTTCTGAATGGGAAATAAAAAGAGGATGAGGAAGATGTCACCTGCCTGCAGATAGTCTGAGGTTCACTAATTAATCCTCTGTGAAGCCTTGAGACAGGGAGAATCCAAAATCTGTGTCTTCCTGGGATTGAGGCCCCAACCAAACGGAACCTCCCTGGCAGAAGGTATGAGAGTAGGAATGAGAGACACTGACAATGGCAGTTTCCTTGTGAAATTTGGGGCATTTGCAAATAATCAACTCAGCCTTTTCAACAAGTCTTTATTTTGCTTAAATTAACAAAACATAGGTTACATGCTATTTTCAGGTAAACTGCTTTATCACTGAAGCAGAAAGCGATATTCACAACATGGGTTGCTACACATTTGGAGTTTTAGTTTTTAAATAGCAAGCCAGAATTCTGTACAAAATCAACATTTGGTGTAATGTTGTCCAAATATGTGAAGGATTTTAAATGTTAGCTCTGTTACATTTTGTTCCAGCAAAGCAGACAAAGATCATGATTCAAAACGCGATGTTAATATTTTATTAAATGCCTTTAGGGCTTAATAAATACAGTATGCACATTGGGCTTTCTCATGCAGCTACTCATATACAAATATACCAGATACCCTTGTGGGGTTATGGAAGGTCAGCCTCAGTCTCATGGCCAATAGGGAGTCAAATTTTTAAAAAGAAAGAATGAAAGAGGAATTAGAAGGCAAACAGAGGGGGGTAATTATAGGCCTGAATAAAAAGGATAAAAGAAAAATATGCCTCTTGGCTGGTCAGTTGGCTGTTTCAGAGTGACAATGGTCAAAAGCCTGGAAAGCATTTGGTAGTGACCTATTTTCAGAGTGTCACAAGGAGATGAATGCCATGCTGTCCTGGCCCTTAGAGTGCTGGTAACCTTGGATGGTTTTATCCTTAATTCTCTCTAGATGATCCCCATGGGCTCTCCTTCAGGTGTGCATTCTGGCTAATTAGCTCATCAGGCAAGTTTGGCCAACTCTTCCCTTAGCTCTGCACTTAGGCACAGGGTGTCCATATAATTGGTCACCCAAACTGGGATACTTTTTTTTTTAATTTTATTTGTATTTATTTTGAGAGAGAGCTAGAGAGCAAGTGGGGGAAAGTCAGAGAGAGAGGGAGACAGAAACCCAAGGAGACTGGGCACTGTCAGCACAGAGCCTGATGCGGGTTCCAACTCCCAAACCATGAGATCACGACCTGAGCCAAAATCAAGAGCTCAATGCTTAACTGACTGAGCCACTCAGACACCCTTAGGATCCTATTTATATTTTAAGTGTACTTGTTTATTGAGAGAGAGAGAGAGTGAGAGAGAATCCTAAGCAGGCTCTGCACAGTCAATGCGGAGCCTGACTCAGGGCTCAGTCTCATGAACCTCAAAATCATGACCTGAGCCAAAACCACGACTCAGACATTCAACCAACTGAGCCACCCAGGCACCCAAACTGGGATACTTTTGAGAGTTAAAGTGACACTCTTAGTAATTACTCTGGGACAAAGCTATAAACCAGGGTTGTTCCAGGTAAACCAGGATGTTGGTCACTCAACAACATACAACACCAAGATTTTGGCCACATTTCTCACAGAGTCAGTGTATATTTACCCTCAGGCTAGATCTAATTAAGTCTCTCATACCCAGAGTTAAGAACTAAAAACAGGCTTTATAATATACTTCATAACACTTTTTAAATTACTTTCCTTAGATATTTTTTTCTCCCTCAAAATGAAATTTTACTTGGAAGGCTAACATGAAAAACAAATGAAATTTGAACCACTTTGAGTGAAGTGGGAATGAGGGCTGAGAGTTTCTCCTTCTTCCCTGGCAGCTCTGGAGGGACCCAAGAGGGACCTCTGACTCCTCGATCCACAATTTGGAAACCTCCATTCTAGACCATCCTCTCTCCATCTCAACATGAACTTGTTCCTCAAACATACCCACATGATTCATTTGGTTGGAAAAGACTAGAGTTTGCTATTCTGGATTTCCTGGTTCCTGTTCCAGCCTGTTCCTGTTCCATACCCAGAATGAACCGGAAGTCTGCAGCCCTTACAGTATGTCTTTGACACAGGGCTACTGAAAGAATGAACACGTAACAGGACCCCAATAGCCAGAGGCCTCACAGACCATGCTGCCAGCCTTGTGAGTGATGTCATCAGAGGCACTAATGAGCGATATTCAAAATGAACGGAAGGCAAGTTGCCCCTCTGAAGACTTGGAACAGTTTCCTGGCACAGAGCTGTGCTTGCACCACAGAAACCCACACTATTCCATTCACCATCCCCTTTGCAGGTGCTTGACCTCAGGGCATGGGTGGCAGTAGGAAACCCAGGCAGCTTTGGCACTTTGTCATGGTGGTGAGGCTGAAAGAAAGAGCTTTAAGCAAGGTAGCAGGAGAAATGTGTCAAGATTGACAAAGCCCAAGGGTGGATGATTCGAAGTAGATGCGGCTGAGGGGGAAGCACCTTGGCCAAAAGAAAAAGCCACATCCAGCAGTCAGAGATGGGCCAGGTGGTCTAAAGAAATGTACTGGGAACTTTAGGAGAAGAGAAAGCAAAGTAATAAACAGTACCTACCTCTACGAATAAGAGTTGAGACTACCAACCAAGAGGCAGTTTTTACATAAACACAGACACAGTACCAGAGGGTTACTGCTTATGGCTAGTCACAGGTATGCGACATCCTGTAGGCTCTGCTTTATTCGGCACCCATGCCTAAGGAAAGCCTACTGCTGGGCTCAACCCACCCACGGTAGTCTTCACCCCTGACTAGAATCATGATTCAAGCATCTAGGAAGAAATAATTAGTCACTGTAGGCAGGCTATGTATTTTTAGACTTATTAAGTGACCATAAACATCACAGGCATCATCTTCTAGTACACAATTGTGTGATTATACAAGAGTACGTGTGTGTGTATTGTGTGTGTGCATGTGCGTGTGTGTGTTCATGTCAAGAGGCTCTTACAGAACAGGTGAGAAGCCCTAAATCAGCAGGATGATTTCAAGGTCTCCTACTCCATATTTTAATGAATCTGAAGCCAGAAACAAATATTTATGGAGTCCCTGGGAGGAGTCTTGGCAGCCACCATTTTAACCTCGTCCATCTTTCTCAACCCTGGCTGCACAGAAGAATCCTCTGGGGGAACCTTTTAAACAAATACCCATATTGGGGCTCCACTAGACCAATGAAATCAGACTCTCAGTGGCTGAGGCTCAGCCTTGGTATTATTTTTTAAGGTTCCCCTAGATGATTCTGATATGCAGGCAGCTTTGAGAACACAGCCCAGAATCTGCTTACCAGTAATTACCTGATGGTTAGCATAATACTCTAAATAAGCAGTGCTCAGATTTCAAGAATTCCTCCCCACATCCCTGGTCTGGCACTGAGAAGAAACCCACTGTGCCTAAGGCTTCCTGCGGCTGCCTTGTGGGGCATGAGGCCTCAGAGCAAGGTCTCCAGGAGGGGGCTCTGCTCAGGACACAAGGGGTGAGCTGGGACACACTGACCACTTTGGGGACCATCTGAAAATGCGCGCCACAAGCCATACCTGATGATGGAAGCTGCTGCAGAACAAGGCAGACCCAGGCAAGGATCTAAGTTCTGCTGGGTTTTCATTAGTTAAAATTATTCCTGTTTTCTTAAACATGCGGAAACTACTTGAGAATATTCTCTTTAATACCTCACCCTCCTTTGGCATTTTTGGCATTGTGGATGATTCAATAAAGGTGATTTTTATATATACAACTACTAATATTTTCATCTATCTGGAAAAATATTATAACTTCCACACATTCAACTAAATCATCATTAATAAGGTAACATGTCAAGCACCGTATTTTTGCAACTAAAAAGAAATCTACCATGTATTATGTATTAGTCAAAGGAAAACAGAATTTCTAAAAGCACCTCAGCATCTGCTTGGAATTAGGTATCTAGAATATGTACAGCTTATTATACTGGAGAAGCATGAAAAAGCACTGAAGAAGCCCCTGCATGCATGTTAAAAATCAAGGGCCCAAGGAATGACCTGAGAAGCATTTGTATTAGTGAGGACAATCCCTGCTCGTTTAGTCCAGGCCATTTGTAAAGATCTGCGCCATTTGCCAGTCTCCAGCAAATGACAGCTCGTGCAGAAAGCTATATTTGAACTGCCTATTCTCATTTTCCAAATGTAATTTTAGAGCTGTCCACTTAGATACCTAAAAGCACTGCTTGTTTTTCCATTTTCCTCTCCAGTAATTCCTTTAAACTCTCATCTCTGTGCTTGAAGTACAGGTAATCAGAAAAGGAGGGGCCCCTCCGAGCACTCTGCAGAGCCCTGAGACGGAGACACTCTTCCTTGTGGGCAGATTCTCTCTCCAGGCTGCCCTCTGCCCCCAGGCTGTCCTTGCTCCTCTCCTGGTGCTCTCTGTTTGGCTTGTCCTCCTTTTCCTCCTCACAGGTGTCCTCAAGCACCCTGGGAGCCTGCTCGGGCTGGGTGGTGAGATCCTGGGGGGTGCAGGGCTGCCTGGGTTGGGGGTCCAGGCCGGGGCTGTCTCCACCCACTTCATAGCTATTGTCCTCCTCCTCTTCCTCATGGCAGGAGCTGCCCCGGGCACTCTCCCCATCTGACTGGAACGCCGGCCCCTTCACTCCACGCTTCTGGGAAAGGTCAAAGGGCTCCTCCTGCTCCAGACCCCTCAGCACTCCTGCCGTCTGCGCCAGGGCGATTCGCCCCCTTCCAAAACCTGTGAGAGCAAAAGCAATGTTCAGGTCCCAGGAAAAGCTGTGAAAATGGCCCACTGGGTGGTACCCAAGGCCATTTAGTATAGTTTGATTTTACATTTTAAAAATAAATTCCCAGTAAGGCTGTGGAGAGATGGGCCTTGTCACAGATGAAGTTTGCATCCGTGTAACTTCCTTAAGGTAAATTTGGCAACATGCACTAAATGCTTAAAATAAACATAGCTCTGACTTAGCAATTATGCCACTGAGAATTTACACGATGAAAACAATCACACAGGTGCACAAAATATATGTGTAAGGATGCTCATCACCACATTTTTTATGGTGAAACTGAAATGATGGAGGTTTTTTAGATAAATAATACACTGAACCATGTGTAGAAGATGTAGAGACCTACAAATGGTTATAAAAAGGTATTCTCTATATATTTTAAGTAAAAATCATATTTACCATATATATTTATAGTGTAGACCCAATTTTATCTATCTTTATCAAAATATCTGGAAGAATTTACATCCAAATCTCAAAAATTCCATGATTCGGACATTTTTCTCTTCAATTCTAATGTCTTTCTTATTTTCAGTGAGCAAATATTTTACCAGAAGAAGAAATAAAATCATAACAAAGGTATTTTCATCTTGAAAAAAAATGCACAAAAATATACCATTTGGGGACAAGAAGGCCGCCTCATAACCAGTGGTCCTAAGCACAGACTGGAGAGGGCACAAAGAGATCCCCTTGAGGAACTCTAAAGCCCCTGTGTCCAACCACAAGCATCCCTGCTATTGGGCACAGTGATGCAAAAGGGTCTCACTTTTAGTTTCAGTTGGAGGGCCCTGTTGGGAGGGACTTTTCAGGAGCCAGAAACACATAGTAGGGCTCCGCCTAATTTGATCTTGCAGGTCTCTGCCCCTGGTGAGCCAACAGCCAGGCCCTGAGGAGGAGGCGGGCAGAACCAGGCTTTTGGCGTGGGGGCAGACGTCCAGGTCTGCTTGCCTTATGATATCGTCAGGCAATGAATCTGTCTATAGCTTTAATCTTGTCAGGGGCACAGGAGGCTCTTTTTAATCTGAGTCATGATTTTTGAGCCATTTCAAACACTAGAGTGAAAAAGCACTAACACCTTTTGTAGATGAAAACATTTAAATTGTTGAAAGTCTGTTAACTTTCAAAGCATCTCTCTGATACATAGGGATGCTCTTTATTTTTTCAGAAGAATGACAGAGTCCTTAGGTGCCTTTTAGGATATGAGCATCCATATGGGGTAAGTTGTGGTGACCAGGTTAAGCTTTCAAACGGATGAACATCTCACCATTGCCTTCTGTCCCCAACCCCGGCAACTGAACAAACTTCACCTATTCTGGAAAAATCCAGGTCTAGGTTGGAAATTGGCTCAGGCAACTAGAGGTGCAAAGAACAATTCAGGAGAAAACCAGTCTCAGGGAAAGAAAACTGCTTTTGTTTTTTAACCAGAATATTTTCAGGGGTTTTGCCTAAACTCTGGGCTTTGTTTTATGATGACCACAGTTCTCTGTAACTCAGGAGCACTATAAGCTCAGTGGGTGAAAAATATGAAAACTATAATTATTCTGTTTCATGCTGGAGGTGCTTGTGTGCATCTTATTTATGAATACGTGTGCCTGCTTGACCAGCTCTCTGGAAAGGGTAAGAGAAGCAGGCAACACAAACAAATCTGTGTTTGCCTGGTGTAGTGAGCACTGGTGTAATTCAGAAATTCCCGAGATGGGATCCCAGTTCTGCCTTCAGACCTGCCATGCCCCCTTGGCCTCGGTCTCCTCTTATATAAAATGAGAACAACACAGTCTACCTTGGGACATTGTGGGCACAAGCAATAGGATTTCTGAAGTGCCTACTGCCGTGCTTTAATCATACTGGTATCAGCAAACAGTGGCTAACATGATTTTGTAAGGTCCATAAATGTGTGTCTTCTCTCCTCACACACAGACCTTCTAGGGAGCAAAGATGGTCTCATCCCCCCAGTATCTTCTGCAGCACCTAGGGCTCTGCTTTGGATACAGGTGCATTTATTGCCTGTTCATTGAAGGACTGCTTGATTAAGTAACTAGAGAACAACCTGGTGAACTCAGTGGATCTGGAACATAAACTCGTCACAGCTAAGGGCCGTGGCACTGAGGGGGCAAGAACTGCTTAGCAGTTCACTTCGGGCTCAGTGGGGGAGACGGAAGCCCCTGCTCTGCAGATGGGCCAGTGAGCCCTGCCAAGCAGGAAAGCCGTCCCTGGGTGCATCTAGTTATGAACAGGAGACCCAGCCTGCTACACACATCCTTCTGTGGAGGCAGAGCTTACATGCCTGTTTTTTAGAAAGGAAAGAAAAAGAAAAAAACCACATGTCCTTTAAGAGCAGCACGATGAAATGGATACAATAAAGACTTTAATGTCAGGAAGGTCTGTGTTCCAATCCTAACTCAGCCACTTTTTCAGTTGAGCAAGTTTGGGCAAATCACTCTCTTGAAGCCTCAGTTCCCCCCATCTGTAAAATGGGGAAAATATAAGTTCCTCCAGCCTTGAGGTGCTGTCAAGATTAAAGGAGGCAAGGCACCTGATGTGGTGTCTGAAGCAAGAGCTAATAATCGTACTGACTGGAGTGGTTATGATGTTCTCATCTGTCCTCTGTAATTCGCTTTTACCTACTACCTTCAGATAGTACTACTGTATTTGTTAGAATAACACTGTAAGCCTGTTTCTGCTCCTCTGCTGTGGTCTTGACACTATGATCCCTTTTTCAACAATAAGAATACCCCCCCAAATAAAGCCCCCTAAAAACAAGTTGAGCTCCCTTTTTTGTCATCCACCAGCCCCAGCAGCCTTGGGTGCTTCCTGGAAGAGTGATTACCTTGAGAATGGAGGCCCCGCTCCATGACTCCATGCTTGACTTTCATGTGGCGTGTCAGGTTCCCCTTTAGGGTGAATTTGCTTGGGCAGTAGAGACACTTGAAGGGTTTGCTGTCGGAGTGCAGGTGCATGTGGCCCATTAGGTTGTGCATCCGGTTGAATTCCTTCCCACACAGCTGTCAGAAACAATGAAGAGGATGAGACAGGTTACTTGTGGAGTTGGGCCCTGACCCGCACCTAGGCCTGCATGAGGACGGATGTGCCTTCACTTTGTTTGGATCTTGGCATTTTAAGTGGCCTCCAAGTAGAATGTCCCCAGTGAAGTCAGGGAGGGTCTGGACTGCGCCCAGGCCCAGAGGTGGAGCAGGGAGGGATGGATTCATGGGCTTGTGTTCCTATCGCACAGGGATTTTTCAACTCATGGCAAAACTTGCAAAGCTAGTAAGGCTTCTTTTGAATGCGAGATGCAGAAAAGGAGAAAAGCTGAGCTGAGAAGCAATTGCTCAAAGTGTGCTTCATTTTAATAATAAGTATATGATTACCTGTTTAATATTTATGGAACATTTATAACATGGAAGAGACTGTCCTAAGTCTACCATGGAATATCACATTTAATTATATCAATCCTATAAGGTGGGTGCTGTATCATCCCCATTTTACAGATGGGCAAACTGAGGGATTAAGGCACTTGGCCAAGGCACACAGCTAATGGGTGTTGAAGCTGGGATAATGAACCCAGGCCACTAGACACCAGAGGTCACATGGTCAACCACCACACCATTCTCTGTGCCCTCAATATAACTCTTCTGTTAGACTGTATCATGCAATGCATTTCTAATTTAAAAAAAAAAAAAATTTTTTTTAACGTTTATTTATTTTTGAGACAGAGAGGCAGAGCATGAACAGGGGAGGGGCAGAGAGAGAGGGAGACACAGAATCTGAAACAGGCTCCAGGCTCCGAGCTGTCAGCACAGAGCCCGACTCGGGGCTTGAACTCACGGACCGTGAGATCGTGACCTGAGCCGAAGTCGGACGCTTAACCGACCGAGCCACCCAGGCGCCCCTGCATTTCTAATTTTTTAATTTGCTTATTATTGGAACGGATAGCAAAGTTAGAAGGAACAAAAGAGAGATCTAAAGAAGGAGTGTGTCTTTTTCTCTGGGTAGAGATTTGAAGTCCTGAAAATATTATCTCAGGTGTAAACATGTTTTATTCCTTTTTTTTTTTTTTTGTCATTTTGTCATTTCTATTTCTAACAAAGTGCAGATGCATGATGGATCAGAAAAGTGGTTCTCCAACTTCTTTTGAACAGAACTGCCTTTTCAAAGGCAATTCATGCAGATACGGAAGGTATAAAACAGAGTCCACTGCTCTGGGTCTTTCCGCCCTCTTCCTGTCCCCCGGCCCTAGCAGAGCAGGGTTCGGAGAACCCAGCCCTTCCTTGGCTGTGCTGGGAGGAATACAGAGAAGGGTTTTGTGTCTGTGCTTGGGCCCGAGTGTTAAGGAGGGAACATTTTCCTTCCCTTCCTAACCTCAGAGGCCCATGCTGTGAGGGCAGTGATATGGAGTGAAAGAAAGATCTTTGGAGAGAGAAGTCAGGGTACCGTGGCCCCTGAGGCTGACACCAGTTTTCCTTTTGCACTGAGAGACATTTTCAGGGACGATGTTGGGGGTACTGGACTGAGTATTTATGAATGAAGGCACTGTTTTCTTCAGGTGGCCATGGAGATGGGAGTTACAGGAGCCATGGAAGAATGCATAGACCTAACAAACAGAGACGTAGGAAGACCAACTGCAAAGAATGCTAGGTGGTAAGAGGCAGCCAGCTGGGGTGACAACTTTGTCACAGATAATCCACCCATGGATAATGAATAATTGTTTCTGTGTTTTTAAATGATTCACATTTGGGACTTTTAAGTACTTTTCCCCTTTTTACTTCCTTACTGGCAAGAATGAACTTGGCATACTGGTGTCCCACACTCAGTGTTCAGAGTAGCTGCACAGCACATTCATTTGGAAAAGGTGACCTGAGAGGGGAAAGGCTGGGAGTGCTGATCTAACTTTAACATCCCTACATATGGGATGGATACTCGCTTTCTTTTATTCTCAATGGAGACAGTTTTGTAAGATGCATCAGTCTGTGATTCAACTTTGCACAGGTGAAAGTTCTGGCAGAGTATTATTTATTAGCTTAGTTTAGTTTATCCAGTTCTCTATCCTGGCCAAGGGGGGAAAAAGCTTTGAATCTACTGATTTGAATTAGCTTTGAATCTACATTAGGTATTTCCAGTCTTGAGCCATTTTGGAGAAAGTAGATCTCATTTGGTTCATGGGACGGTTCCTGATTATTTGGAGTGAGCCTGCAGCAAAAGATCCGAGAACAGCACAAGCCATGGGTGATTAAACATATGACACAAAGGAGGAGAGAAGCTGGAGGCTGGAAGATTAATTAGACTACTGCACTAGTCCAAGCTTGGATGAGTCTCATGGTCGTTTAAGCCAGATAGAATTGAAGAGATGGGTGCCTTCTGTACTTCACTCCTATAAAGGGGTAGGGATTCTACTTTTAGTTACTATCTCTGGTTGCTGAGATATCAGAAGCTGGAATAGTCTGAAAGGTTTTTATAAAGGAGAATTTTAGCTCAACCTTGAAGAATGTATAGAATGCCATTTGTTTTTATTTTGACACAGAATAAAGTCTCTTCATTAAGTATTTTCAGGCACTTTATTCAACATTGAACTAGAGGCAAGATAGAAATCACAGTTGTGATAATGACCAATTGTTTGTTGTTGCCACAGCTGCTGCAACTCAGTGGTCAGAACAGTCCTGGAATTCATGGGCCCCAAATTCCTACCTCCCTTCCCCATCCTACTCCCACCCCAACACACAGAGAGGGGCACAAATATCAGAATGGCTACTAACAGGGGCACCTGGGTGGCTCAGTCGGTTAAGTGTCCAACTTCGGCTCAAATCATGATCTCACAGTTTGTGGGTTCCAGCCCTGCATCGGGCTCTGTGCTGACAGCTTAGAGCCTGGAGCCTGCTTAGATTCTGTGTCCCTCTCTCTCTCTCTACCTCTCCCCTGTTCATGCTCTGTCTCTCTCTGTCTCTCAAAGATAAGTAAATGTTAAAAAAAAAAAAAAAAGAAAGAAGAAAAAAGAATGGCTACTGATAAGTATTTTCCACCTACTTCCTTAGCTTTGGACAAGCCACATTTTATGATCCTTTAACATAACCCAGTGTGTGTTTTTCTAGTATAATGTTTTTCTGACTCAATTCATCCACCGCTGAACTTCCTGGGACATTTTTTAGTGGTACATGCATATATTAGGATATTAAAATGATATTGTCCCCTGAAGTCAAGGCATATGGCCTTAGGGAAGGTCCACTGTAGGGCATGTCTGGTCAGTTATATTATCTGAGGGTGACTGGTAAACAACGCACTTTTGTGCTGTTGGTAAAATCTATTTTTTGTGTATTATAGTTCATGATTTATGGTAGGCTAACGGGCCAACCAATGGAGAGTGTTTGCAGGGTTGAATGGAGGTGTGTCAACTCTAAAAATGTTTGGAGCATTAAAAGGTACCCTAAGTTATCTTTTGAAATGCAAGAGCTTCCTTCCTTTTCTTTGTGGCCAACCTCAGTATCAAGCACAGGTCTACACACATAGTAACACTTAATAAATACCTAAGTATTTGGCTGGGGGAATAGACAAACAAGTCAGGAAAATATCACTACCCCGTGCAAAAATCCAAAAAGCAGCCATCGCCAACTCTCTTCTTTTCCCTCACTGTAATATGTACAACCCTATACACACTAGTTTGTAAGCCAAAATCCTCAGTGGCAGAAGGATAGAGACAGATAACTCAGGACCCAAGGTACTTGGACACTATTCACATCTCTGTGGTAGGCACGCTTCGCTTCTTCCTTTCAGCCCTTAGCTCTTCCACAAAGCCCTTTGGTCCTTATCCAGAATACTTGGGCTCTTCATCTTTCTTAGAAGACCATCCATTAGTATAGAAGACATTTTATGGCTCTGAAATTCAGAGGGGGACTTTTCAGTCACTGTTAGTAAAGAGAGGCCAGAGGAAGAGAACTGGGTGAATTAAAGGCAGTACCCTTGGGTGGGGTTTGAGATGTGAGCTCCCAGAAAAATTGTCATAGTAGAGAAGGGGAGGTAGACTGGAAGGAAGAAGAGTTGGGAGGGAGCACCAAAACTCTAGTTTCTTTCTTCTCCTGGGAAAAGCAGTCAGTCTATGTCAAGGCCCCCTATAATCATGACATGTGAGGCTAAGAGCTTGCCCAAGTCAAGACTTGCTGAATCATCTCCTGCCAAGGTCTGTGGGGATTGAAATAGGGGTAGGTACTGACACAGGAAGCTACTGGAGTGGTGATATCTCAGATTTCATGGGACATGTGGCCATCTCAACCAGTCTGCCCCTCTTGAACTTTCAGTTCCTCTAGTGAGGGGTATTAGTGTACCTCTGGCATTAAATCTCAGCTTTTCCATCAATACTCACATTTATTTATTTATTTATTTATTTATTTATTTATTTATTTATGAGAGAGAGAGAGAGAGAGAGAGAGAGAGAGAGAGAGAGCGTGCACGGGGAAGTGGGGCAGAGGGAGAGAGAGAGAGAGAGAGCGAGAATCTTAAGTGGGCTCTATGCTCAGCACAGAGCCTGACTTGGAACTTGATCCCACAACCCTGGGATCATGACCTGAGCCGAAATCAAGAGTTGGACACTGAACTGACTAAACCACCCAGGAGCCCCCATCAATACCCACTTTTATGCCTACTTTTTAAATGGAGGTGAACTTCAACATTTAATAGAAAATGGGAACAAAAGTTTTGTTTTAATTTTTTTAAGTTTTATTTATTTATTTTGAGAGGGAGAGAACAAACACAAGCAGGGGAGGGGCAGAGAGAGAATTCCAAGCAGGCTACATGCTGTTAGTGCAGAGCCCGATGCAGGGCTTGAACTCACAAATCGTGAGATCATAACCTGAGCTGAGATAGAGTCAGACACTTAACCGACTGAGCCATCCAGGCACCCCTGCAACAAATGTTTCGAACTGTCCTTTAAAAATGGGTTGCATGGATCAGTAGGTTTTGAGATAGCAAAGCAGAGAGGTGATGGTGAGACCCCAGAAGGATAGAGAACTTGCCCCATTTTCTCTTCTGTAAAATGTCAGTGATAATAATAGTTTCTTATGAAGGTTGTTGTAAGGATCCAATGAGATAATTCATGTAAAGGGCTTGGCAAATAGTAAGAGCTCAATAAATAGTAGCTCTTATTACTATCATTATCATGTACATAGTAGACTCTTTTAAATTCTGGAAATAGTTCTTCAAAGATAAGACTACTCCTTAAACCAAATTATTTGGAGGAAATATGAAAGGGAGGACGAAGTAAGGAATCCTTTTGAGTAAATACTTGCCAGGTCACTTGAGGCATATAGAAATGGAAGCAGTTGTACCTGACCCAGCACTGAGAAATGTGGATGGAAAGACAAGATTCATCCTGAATTGCAGGCTTTGGGAGAGCCCTTTATGCAGCACCCAGACTCTCAGTTAGCCATTTAAACAGCTGGCTGATGCCCTTTTCTCTCATCCTTATAGCAGTTCCGAATTCTGGCCTCCTTGTGCTCCTTCCCTCCCTGGTTCAGGGCTAGAAACACCTCAGGTAACTTCTTGTGAGCTGCAGTGACAGCATGGACAGCCAGCCTCACCAAGAAGTCAGCTGGGTGCAGAGACTGGGTGATGGCAGTGGGCAGCACTGGGCCAGAGGTCCACAAAGCCAAGAAGAGGCACACTACTTCGTGCCAACCAGCCTAATCGGAGCCTGAGGACTGAGATGCACCAGGAAGCCTGTGCTTTCCTATTCTAAGAGAAAAGGTCAAAGAGCTGGAGCCTGCGGCCGAGGAGAATGGCCTCTGCTAAACTGCCCTTCCCTTACATTCTTCTCTCTCTCTCTCTTTTAATAAGAAGGGTGTTCCTTTCCTCAAAGGGAGAGAGAGGGAGGGAGGGAGAGAGAGACTGTAAACTGTCCAAAAGGACCGTGAGAAAACAGGAAGCTTTGAAAAGTACAAGAGAAAGCAAGATGAAATCTATTTGCAGGCGGGCCCCTGGGGACATGTGAGGCATTGTTAAGCAGGCAGTTCATACAGCTATATCCTTCCTTCTGCTGAGGAGGGCTTTGCTGCCAAAAGGCTGCTATCTGGTCACTGCCTTAACCCCCTCAATGCCAGCCTGAGTGCTTGGACCCAAAGTCCTGGGCCCCTAAAAGCCCCCACCTGGTTTGTCCCCCATGGGGCATCCAAGAGCTGGAGTAGGAAGCAAACCCATGGTGGCAAAGGTGGTGGGGACCTTTTTCAAGGAGACCTCATCCTCTTCTATCAGCCCTGCCCTCCGTCTTCAGGCCTCTACTTCAGACGAGGCTGCAGATGACCTGGTGATTCATAACTTAGGCAGCTCCCGGCTTCACCCATCTCAAAGGAGAATTTGTCCCGGAAATTCTGGATGGCTGCTTTTCCTGGACAGGTTTCCCAAAGACGGCAGCTGGTTCTTTGCTATTATGGAGTGTGGCTCTACAAGGATAGCATCCAAATCAACCCCTGCATGCTTACGCAGAATCTGGGAAGCATATTTCTGAAACATGGCTTAAGTCTACAGGCGCAGGTCTTTGGAGATACTCCAGCTGGCTCCAAGAAGCAGGGAGTCCAGAAGTGGAGCCAATAGCATAAGAGCCCAGAAGGGCAGTAATTTTTTTTATAAAAAAAAAAAAAATAGAAACACAGAATGGAAACCTTTCCTCTCCTCTAATTTTCCATCCTATTGTTAATGCTTAATCTCACAGCAAGCGAATGTTTCTGCTTGCTGTGGACAGCTGTTTCCACTGAACACGGGGCAGAGAGAACCATTTCATGTTGCAACAGGGGGAGGGCTGTATGTTTGGAAGGATTTTTAGTGGTGCGAATCCTAAGAAATTAGAACCTGTTATTTAAACAGTCTCCCCTTTTTATAAGTTTTCGAGTAAAGGAGACAGAGCTGACGCTTGGAGTACAACTGGAGCAAGGCCTGTGTCTTTTTGCTAGCCATGTCAACCGTGTGAGGGGAATAACCCTTCCCTGTGACTACAATAAAGCTCGGGTTTAGTTGTCTGGGCCTTTTCTCCAACATCACTATGCAGCCAGCCAGTCACCCGTGTCTGATTGACTCTGAATTCTGTAGCAAGGAGCAAATGGCCCTCCATCCTGTATCTAACTCCCAAAGCACCATCAACCTCTACCCATTACCAGATCTCCAAGGATCCACAACAACACTGATGGGGAGCAAAGGCTACAGGACACCATCTCGAGATGGCCCACCCAACAGTGGGATCTGGATCTGGAGCCTGGACGGGACACAAAGAGCCCTGTCATGTGATCTGTAAACTCAGACATGCTCTGAGATTCCTCTGAAGTGAAGAAAGGCAGCACTTTGTGGGGACAGGGGGACAAAGAGGAGGAGGACCCTGGCAGTGCTTCTGGCACTTCTCAGGAGGCAGAGGGCTCTCCATTGAGGTGACTGATGCCTGTCCTCGTTCAAGAAACATCTAAGAAGGGAGAAGGGCCACCTGTTTGACAAAAATACCCTTCAACATCCAATTATTTTTCTTCTGATAGTAGATACACTGTCTGAGGCAGCCACCTGACCCAAAGTGTGGTCTTCTGGAACAACCTGTCCCACCCCCCGCCCCCAACCAGGAAAAGGAGGCCTTTGCAGATGACCAGTCCAATTCGTGCACCAGGCCCATCTGGTACTGAAGAGTATAAACTGTGCATCATTTCAGAGCTCATAACTTATACTGCAAGCCCTTCTCTTATGGAATCTGGTGGTGTGAGCATACATCCAGAGCCTAAACCATTCTCAGGGAGAGGTCATATTGAGTTTCTGAACCATAAAGTTGATCATCAGGCACCCTCTAAACCATGTATGTGCACTATCATTGGGGTGGATGGAGGAGGAGGGGGCAGTCATTCATGAAAGGAGACATAAAGCTTTGAGCAGGGCTGGTTCACTGCATCATTGGGCCCAGGTTGCACTACAGCATGCAGTCTTCTGTGCCCTGGTGCCAGAGAGAATCCCCTAAATCCTCGGGTACCACCTGGTCCAAGAAATCCTCCAGGCCACTCAGAGGCCCTTGAGGTAGGCAAACAGAACTGCCTCTGCGTCCCCAGATCAAACCCAGCCTGCAAGCCCTTTTCCTGCAGCGGCTCTGCTCCCTGACATATCCCTTATTTCAGAGGTATCTTCTGCCTGGTTTCACAACTACTCCTGGACCTGACTTGAAAAGGCAGAAGTGTGAGTTAGTTGGACCGGACACGGGTGGAAGGGACCACAAGCATGGCTACCTTCATGCCTTAACAATGTATGTGTTCTGCCACCAGTTGGTTTGATAAAAAATACAGTTCATGCTGGAAGCCCAAGAGTAAACTCAGCACAGCAAATGAGGAGTGGCAAGCAGTGCCCGTTTGCACCTTGACTTTAGGAGACAGCAAACTCCTGGCAGGCAGGAATAGCTCTGTTAAAAGCAAAAGGCTCAAAGTGGGAGGCGGGAAGGAAATCCAAGTGCCTAATCAGAGAGAGAAGAAGTGATATACGGAGTCCCTGGGCTCATGTGGCCAGGGCTAGCTTCGTGGGTGTGTGACCAATGCAGTCACACCCAGCCCCATCTCAGAAGCGTCCTGAGTTTGGTGTAATGTTCTATTTGTACCATCTCGAAATTTCTTAATAACATTTGAACAAGGGGCCTTACATTTTCATTTTGCATCAGGCACTATCAATTATGTAGCCCCTTCTGCACGCAGCTTCCTTCTCCTTCAACTCAGATGACTCAAGATGGACATAAATTGACTTGCAAACCACTGGGAACTTGAAGCAAAGGAGGGGAAACACAAGTGGGTGGCAGGAAAGGGCTGGAGGGAGAAACCTCCCTCCCCCACCTGCAGAGAATGCCCACACAGGTCTAGGGAAGCTCTGGTTCCTGACCCCGCTCACCCTGTCCAGGAGTGGCCAACACAGGAAAGCAGTCAGCTTCACAGGGGGTTCCTTCAAGAAGGGGGGGAAAGGGGACATGCTGTAGAGGGATTAAAGCAGGAACCGCCCCTCAGATGGACGGAGAATATCATCTGGACCCAATAAGACATGCAGTGACAGAGAAGGGAAACTTCTATTTCAAACAGAAGGCTCTAACAATATCTGAGGGTGTGATTTCCCTCTCCTTCCCCCTCAGCTCTCTCTCTTCACGATGGGGATGGCACGTGCCAGTACATTAAACTACCCAATCCTCATCAAGATTCCTTCTCATTCTAGAAGTGGAGAAGGGAAACAATGTGGGGAGAGGATGGGAAGAAGGGGGAAAAGCCTGGGAAGCCCAAGCATTTCTAAATAATACCAGTCAATGCCTTGAGTTTTACAAATCTCCAACTCACACATTTTCTCAGCTGATAAAATACCAATTCAACCAAATGAATCTGATGCGGACATTTTAATGACGATGCTCAAAATCCCTGAGCTCCATGGTACTTAGGAACAAAGAAACACTTCAGATGACTGTGCTCACAGTTATTCCTTGGCCCAAACAAGCATTTCTAAGGTCGTCAGAGGACTAACCTTGGAGTCTCTTTCATCCTGCCTCAGAGACCTGTCCTCAAATTACACTTGAAGTCCAAGTGTCAGGAAGGCGGAGGGGGGTGGGGGAGTGCAGTGTGAGAAGGGAGGGGGCAGTGCTAGAAGACTCTGTGACTCCTTTCTGTGTTTCACTCATTGGCTTGTAAGGAGAAGAGTATTATACTCAATTGCTTCTTTCTGGAATGGGAACTTTCCACATCACCTTCATCCTTTAACAACCTCATTTCCCAATGGGGCTTCCACCCTCAGACTTCCTCTACTGGCTCCCTCCACCCCTGCACACTGATTCCACAGTGAGACCAATAGGACAGGCTTCTCAGGGACCAGCTAAAGGCTGGCGTGGTACAAAGAAGAGAGCAGCAGATGGGCCTGGGGTTAGCCAAAGACCTACTCTGAGCCTCAGTGACCCCACTGGTGAAACATAGTAGGAAGTTTCCTGGAGACTCTCTCCCCTTGGGCATTTGTACAACCCTCAGAGTCCTCCCTGTCTGCATTCCTCCCAGGGCCCACTGCCCACCTTGCATTTGAAAGGCTTCACATCAGAATGAACGATCATGTGTGCCTTGAGGGTCTGTTTCTGCACAAAACTCTTGTAGCACAGGTGACACTGGTAGGCGCGGATGTTGGTATGAATCAGCACGTGTCTCTTCATGTTGGCCAACAGAGTGAACTCCCGCCCGCAAATCCCACATTTGTGTTCCTTCACACCCTAGAGGGAAGCAGATTCAAAAATACTGGGGTTAGCAGGTAACAGGCTTTCATCAGAACTGTAGTCTTCATTCTTCTGTTTGCCACACAAATCCATGAAGAGCCTGGTGACAGATGTTGAGTTCCAAATGGTGTGGCTTTAGCCTTGTTAACTGCTGTTTTCTTGAAAGGTGTTGATTACGTAATCTTTTTTTGTCTTCTGAAAACCATTAACTAAGCCAGAACTTTATTTTTTTTTAATTTTTTTTAACGTTTATTTATTTTTGAGACAGAGAGAGACAGAGCATGAACAGGGGAGGGGCAGAGAGAGAGGGAGACACAGAATCTGAAACAGGCTCCAGGCTCTGAGCTGTCAGCACAGAGCCCGACGCGGGGCTCGAACTCACGGACCGTGAGATCATGACCTGAGCCGAAGTCGGACGCTTAACCGACCAAGCCACCCAGGCGCCCCTAAGCCAGAACTTTAGAGGAAAAGAATGCTACTGCTTTTGTTGTTCCTGATGCTACATGGGTTAATTCTACAATAACAGTTTCGGGGATTAAAAAGATTTTGGTAGGAGCACTGTGGAATGATAGGTGAAATGAGTCTATAATCTACCCTTCATGATAATGAAAAAAAATAAAACCTCCTAAAGTGATAATATCATTTCTCATATGAAAACCAATGTTTTCTTGAGTTCTCATTAATACACTTGAAAATCCCAGGAGAACAATTCATATCTACTGTTCAATAAATTATAATAGGTCACAGTGACCTGGGCTCCCATAGGTCATAGTGACCTCTATGTGATTTGGCTATGGAGCCTCCGCTCAGCTAGCTTCTGTCCTATAGAGAAATTTGGCAGTGGATATTTGAATACTTAAGCATTAATGTCCTCACTTGAAAACATTTCCAGGAACTCATAGCATGAGTAGAGTATTAGCTAGTCCCAACTAACCAGTGCTTCCCTGAAAAGGCCTTTGCAAGCTATCTTAACACAGAATGACTTTTCAGAAGGAAAACTTAGAGAACCATGGCATTAAAACTAAAATTATTATGGAATTATAACAAGTTGCTTAGTTAACAACTGTACCTAATAAAACACATATTGCCTGGTATCCATAATGACCTGGGAGAGAGGAGTTCCAAGCTTACCTCTGAGTCTCTCTGCCTATATGTCCATTTCTTTAATTTGGGACTTGATAATAAAACAGCACTCCTCAGTTTTGGTGAGCCCATGGCACCCAAGGACAAGTTCAGGTCTCTGCCCAACCATTTACTGGCTATGTAACTGTAGGCAAGTTTCATGGCCTTTCCTGGTGATGGTTCTCTCATTTGAAGATGGTGGGTCATGAGCCAGGGACTCTTTCCAGCTGGAATACTCTTGAGTCTAGATGATTGCAGAAGAGTATGGATATATACTAATGAAGAGACCTAAATTTTAAGGCCCTCCTAAGAAGATGAATTTTAAGTGTGTTGCATATTCAATCAGTGAATTTAAATTTTTGAAATTAACGAAAATTATGTTCTTGATGTTTTTTAAAAGTTACTTCAGCATTTTTCTTCTCAAGATTGCCTCTACACTCATCTATGATTCAGCTGACCTGGGACCAAGGAGAAGTATCTACTTATCACTGTTTTTGGAATTCTCTCAGAGAATTCTATGTCCACGGTAAAATTCACCTATGGGCTGGCCTAGAACTCAAGTGAATGAAAGCCCAGACACAACTCCGGGAACAAAGGAAGCCACCTTGTCACTAATAGGATCAGTGAAATCAGAGAGGGAGCCTGTAGGGGTTTTCAGGGGCGAGGGAGGGAAGGGGGTGGAGAAGACAAAGACTTGACAGTAGTGTTTCAGAGTCAGGTGCTGGAGTCCAAGATTCTGGGTGACCACCCCATGCCTCAGCGTCTTCATCTGCGAATCTAGAATAGTATCTGCAGGTTGCTCTTCCAGTTGTTAAAGAGGATTAAATGAGAAGTAAAGCACCTGATATACAGCAACCATTATATAAACACTACCTCTCACTGCTGACACTATGGATTAAAATGCATTTTGTTTTCTAATTCCAGTGAGATGTTTCAGATACGAGGCTGCTTTGCCCATTTTGACTTCATTTTCTACTATCTTATGGAATTTTTATATGTTCTGAAATGCATCTTTGATTCCTTTTCCACACATGTAGGAGCCCCTGAAATCAGCAATGGTCTGCTTTGTGGGTGAATCTCAGTACAGGTTCTTTGCTGAGGGTTCCTGCACTTGGCAGGGGCCTCCTCTCTGGATGGTATCTACAGGTGCCTTTTGTGGGGCAGGAGTTGTTTGTGCACTGCCCACAAGGCAGCCACACATTTCATCTCCACTGCAGAGCCAAAAAAATGCCCCATGTTTTGTCCTAACCTATCAAATGAAACACACTATGGCCCGGTAGAGATGTTATCTCAGCTGAGCAAAGTCCTCCAGTGACCTTTCTGAATTAAAGAGTGTTTTTAGAAACTCTGGCTTGCTAGAAGTCTCTCCTGCCAAGAAAACCACTTGCAGTCAAAAGCGTGAGGGTAGTCAATGGGGCAAACCTCTCCTCTTGGAAGCTCAAAGCAGACCCAATCAGCTTAGCTGGGTAAGTTATCAGGGACACTACTGTGGCCTCGCCTTACTTCATCCTGAATGACTCCAGGGCTCTGGTTGCAAATTAGGCTGAATTTAGACATTTGTGCCTGTATATCTCCTCAAAGACCTGAGCCCAGGAAAGATAAAAACAAAGCAGACAGAGCAGGATGCTCTTTCATTCCCCCCACAAAACAAACCACAGGGCCCTACACCCACCTAGGCAGGGGCTCTACCAGGGGAAGCAGAGGCCTTGCTGGATCCAGAGCCATGTGCATATGTGAAGCACTTCTCACAGCTGAGGGTGAAAACACCCCAAAATGTAGGCACTACTTCTGCAGCAAAGGACCAAGAGAATTCTCTAGAAGGTGGCTCTGATTAGCATACCCCAGGCACAGAAATGGTTGGGGTAAATAATACCTGATGGCACACGCATGCTAGGGCCCTGGATGAAGTTTCCAGAAACAGAATTTTAGGGGTGGCAGGAGGCTAAGAAGCAACAGCACAAGGACCAGCTGTTTCCTTCCGCCTTCCTCACCCTCCTTTCCAAACTGCCCACATTATTTATTTCCAGGCCCATCTTAGACTCTAGAAGGCTGGATGGCAAAGGACTTGGTTGCTGGCCCCCCAGCGTCCCCCATTTCAAGGAGAGGAAGGAGGCCAGGACTCAGGGAGAAAGCCCCTCGCCCAGGGTTATACAGCTCCTCCCCGCCCAGGTGCGGGGCGGCGAAGGTCTGCGGGCCCCGCCCCCCCCCAGGGCTCTGCGCCTGCTCCCCGGGCGCCCGCCCGCGGCCTGGGTTCCGGGGGTACCTTGTGGGTGAGGGAATGCTGCTTGAGGTGGTGGGGCTGCACGAACTCCATGCCGCACTCGGAGCAGATGTAGGGCCGGATGTCCTTGTGCTTCATCATGTGGTTCTGCAGCTGGCTGGGGTACTGGAAGGTCTTGTCGCACTCGGAGCAGCTGTACTGGATGGGGCCCCGGTGAGTGGTGAGGTGCCTCTTGAGCTGGGCCAAGGTGGGGAAGTCGAGGCCGCATTCCACACAGATGTTCTCGCGCCCGCTGGCGTGCTTGGCCTCGTGGGCCTTGAGCTCGCTGGGGTAGGCAAAGCCCCGGCCACACACGCGGCAGTTGTGCGGCTTCACCTCGCTGTGCTGCATCATGTGGCGCTTCAGGTGGCTGGTCTGCGTGAAGGCCTTGTGGCACACCTGGCACTTGTGGGGCCGCGTGCCCTGGTGGGTGAGCATGTGGGTGTGCAGGTGGCTGAGCTGCTTGAAGAGCTTCCCGCAGCGGGTGCACGCGTGCGGCTTGATCCCGCTGTGGCCCAGGATGTGGGTCACCAGGTTGTACTTGGAGGTGTAGGACTTCTCGCAGGTGGGGCACTGCCAGCGCTTCTGCGCCCCGCCCACGTCCACGTAGTAACTGTCGTCGATGCGCACGTTCACGTCCACCCGCTCCACCTTCTGCTTGGCCTCCTCGCTCTCCTGAGGCTCGGCCTTGCGAGGCAGCAGCGCTTCCGGGGGCTGCTTGGGCAGAAAGGTGTGCCGGCTGAAGGGGAAGGGGGAGGCCGAGGGCATGAAGAAGGGGAACATGAGGCCCGGGGGGACCTTGGGGTAGTAGGGGTAGGGCGCGGGCAGAAACGGAGGGGGCGTCGGCTGGGGCCACACGGCGCTGGGCTTCACGGGCTCCTGCTTGACCGGCTTGCCCCCCAAGTGTTCCAGGGTGCGGTAGAACTGGAAGCCCACGTTGCACAGGTCGATCATTTGCGAGTCATACTTGGGGCGCGGGGGCTGCGGGAAGAGCAGGGAGAGGTTCGGAGGGCCGTGGTTTTTGCTCTCCTCGGAGTGGAGGGCCAGAGGGGCCTCTTCTGCAGGGTGGCTGTAGGGCATCTTCGTGGGCATGCTCTTCCGTTTCCGAGACCCTCCTCCTTCAAAGACCCCCGGGAATCCATCTAGGTGTCCTGGAGGAGGTTCATATCGAAACTGGGAAAAAGGCCCCCGGAGAGCTTCTGGGAAGGGGTGTCTTTGGGGAGCCTTCCCTCGGGAAACCACTGGCTGCAGGCAGTGGGGAAAGGAGGGGGTTCTCTTCACACCCAGATTGAAATGCACATCCTCATCTTTGATCATCTTCATTTCCTTCTGCATCCTTGGCAATTTTCCTTTAAAGAAAAAGAAACTTACTCTTTAAAAAAAAAAAAAAAGAGCCCCCTTTTTCCTTAAGGGTTTTGGCTAGATGATCAGTACTAATTTATGATGAGTGATGTTTGTTTAATACTGACCCTCACTTATCCTAGGGCCGCTCGAGGTATCACTGTTTTTTCCCCCTTAGGAACCCATTTACTAATGCGGAAAGCTGTGGCCTCCCAGAGTGGGACCCTAGAGCTCCAGTGTAAATCCACAGCCACAGAATATCATCTGGGGGTTGGGAGGCGTGGGAAGGAACCTGAGAACTCAGCCAGCCACTGTGCCCACTTAAGATGAGGGTACCTAGGCCCAGACAGATGAAGGGCATGTTCATGCCCATCGCCCCTCAGTACAGAAGTCAGAACTGGGATGTGTTCTGTGGGTTTTTTAACCTGAGAAAGAGTGCATCTGCCAGTGGTGACTTAAATGTGTCTTTTGGATTGTTTTCTGTTTTTAGGGAACCAATTTCCCCTGCTCTCCTCTCTGTCCTCGGGGCCTTTGCTGCTGGAGGAGGCGGCGGTGGCGGGGGGGGGGGGGGGGGGGAGTATGCAAGCCCACACAGGTGAAGAGACTTTCCTGCTCGATTTGGATCTCAGATTTTCCGAGTCACCCACTCCAAGCAAGGTGTGCTGCTGGGGTACATCAAGTGGATGAGATCGGTGTGATTAAGAAAAGCATACAACCCAGTGTTACAAAGTCATCTTGGTAATTTACACACTTTAATCTTCCACCTGGAGCCACCTCAGGTGAAAAATTCCAAGACTGTGAATCTCTAAAACTTAGAGACACATGTGTCTAAGTAAAGCTTGGCCTTCGAGGACTCCTGAGGCACCTGACCTTGCCTTGCTGAGCCAGTTACTGCATCCTGGTGACTCTATCAGGTATGTGTGGGAGAGCCTGTGAGCTGGAGTCTAAACCAAGGATGAGGCTTCCTTTCCCGTGTCTCCTTGTCACTTTTCTATACTCCTCATGTGGGTAGTGGTAAAAACAACCAAGTGGCTGACTTGATGTTTCCATTGAGGGCCCTTTCTACCCAAATCCTCTGAGCTTGAATGGGATTGATCCCCTTTGCTCAACAGAGGCTTTCACAGAGCCATTTGCCCTGGCCGGGTATGCAGTCTGGTCTGGGACCAACGGAGACAGGGCTGGGATAGGGTCCTGGATTAACTGAGGGCCTTGGCCCTTGGGAATGGCTGCATGCTGAGCAGTTAGGGTGAGGGTCCCAGGGGTGAGAAGGCCAACAGCTGCTAGCGATTTTCTCCAGTCTTTGATGAGGCAAATGCGGTTTCTGCAAGCACCTGAGTACTCCCCAAATCACACATATGTCTTTGAGGTTTGAAAACTGCAGCACATTAAAGCAAAAATGGGCCTTTTTTTTTTTTTTATACTGGGTTACCAATTCCATACACAGACGATCTAACTGGGAGGAAAACCCTTGTGCCTTTATTATATGAATATTTGGCCATTACTTAAAAGTGTTACGTTAAATCATCAGAAAACTGAAAAGAAAATAATGTCTATTAATCTTTGCTTTGTGTTTATGTGATGGGAAGATAGTCCTGGTTTGTCCTCTTTCTGTGGACTTGGGGCTTGGGGTGAAGAGAAAGAGCTTGCTTGTTTAGCAGAAGGAAAGCCCAGACCTGTGCGTCCTATCCTTCTGCTTCCTCCTAAAATTGTTAACCAAATGCAAGGTTCTTCTACTGCTGACTCGAGGACCTGTCAGAGGTCCGGGAATGCTGCTCTGCTATCCTCAGTACCTAAGCGAGGATGGAGAGGGCAGAGGCTCTTGGGATAGTGTTCCACATTTACTAGGTCTCCGTTTGCATTTCAACAGGTTCTGATCCTTGAATTCACATGCAGTTATAAAGGGTGTGTTGGGCCCTGGTGTGAGACTTTGTTGCTCCTATAAGAATAACTGGCTTCCAGATCAGATTAATGTGTCCTATTGAAATAGAGAGGAAAAAATGGCAGCTCCTTTCTCTGGATGTCATTTTGTCTATGCTTGGTTGTATACCCTCTGTGGAGAGAAGATTCTCTTTGCGAAAAGGCTCCTTGGACTGGACCCAAATGCCAGGCTACACATGACTGTGACAGACACTGGCAGAGCCCATCTGAGTGCACACTGGTTCTGTTTTATTCTGATCTGGTTTAAAGAGCTAATGATTCCTATTTCATGGAGCTTCATAGAGCTTGATTGTAGAATTAGTTAAAAAAAAGAGGGGGGGACAGACATATCAGAACATGGGCCAGAATTTAATGAATTTTTTGTGTATTTTATTGTTAAGAAGGTATTTGAAAATGTATGACTAATGATGTCTGGTATCTTTAAACCGTGTGTTATATCTTATACTAGAAGGTACTTACTTGGAAATGAGTGTTATCACTAATTATGAAACAAAAGGTATTTTGGTATATACAATTATTATTGCTTTTGTTTAATATTCGTGTTTTCAGTTGTGACATAGTATACTAATTGAGTCACTTTACTGTATTAGAATTGACATCTTTTTTTTATTTAAAAATTTTTTTTAATGTTTATTTATTTTTGAGAGAGAGACAGAGGGTGAGTGGGGGAGGGGCAGAGGGAAAGGGAGACAGAATCCGGAGCAGCCTCCAGGCTCTGAGCAAGCTGTCAGTACAGAGCCTGATGTGAGGCTTGAACTCACAAACTGCGAGATCATGACCTGAGCTGAAGTTGGACACTTAACCGACTGAGCCAACCAGGCGCCCCTAGGATTGACATTTCTAATGCAATACTAATGTCAAAAGCATATTTATTTTCAGTGTTTGCATTTTTATTTGATCACCATCGACCTTCTAAGGCAAAGAACATCGTTGAACAGAGATGATGTGTCCTTTAACATCAACAGCAGAATTGTGTCCCCCAAATGCAGAGACTTTACATATGTGCATTGTAATTTCCTCCCTATTTTAATATGATAAAAATTTTCCCCAGTTTCTGACTTGTGTATATACACACCCCACCCCTAAAATAGTAGTGTGCCTGTTCTAGAATAAAATCATTAACTCAGGAGCTTTAAAAAGGCATTGAGATCCATCCATGGACATCTTTTCCAGATCTTTAAAACAGCAGTCCCCTCTACAAAAAGGTCCTAAGGGATGCTACCAATCTCTACAGAAGTCAAGGAGAACTAGATCTGCTTCCTCTCGGCATTCTTGAGAAATAAATCAGGTGTAGCTGCTGCTAGTTATTAATATCCCTGTCTTCTGAGCACAGGGTGCTAAGGAGAAGCCCTAGGGTGTAAAAGAAAAACACAAAAAAGCAAACTCAGTGGGGATGGGGAGGGTTGAACGGAAGAGCAGGGAAAGGATGTCATCCTTGGGAGGTAATCTATGTTGAAATCAATCAACTTAAAACTCCCAGTGGACTCTACAAAAATATTAACAAACTCCTAGAAAACCTCACTGTGTGCCACCCGCATGCTTCCCTCTATTTCTAAAAATAGGCCCACAGACATCCATGGCACATAGGGATTCCCATGCAGGAGGCAAGAGAGATCTGAGAGCAGCAGTAATCTTGGCCAAGGACAGAGGGTAGGGGGGCTGCGGGCCCTCCCCCGGCCAGTAACCTGTGACTTTTCCCGAAAATTGCATGTTATAAGACAGTTCCCCACCGGGATGAGCAAGACAATATTCAAAGAAGAAGAACTGAAATTATAAAATAGCCACCTCTGGGATAATCGGGAGCCTTGCTTTGGAGGCTGAGGGTATCTGGGTTTGAATTCTTTGTGTTAGCAGTTTTGAGAAACTGAGCAAGTTAATTTTGGGGCTTGGTTTCCTCATCCATGGGGTTGGGATATCCTCCCCTGGGTTTTTAGAGACTTAAAACAGAGCATGTATGTGAAAGTGTGTTAAACACTAGTCAGTGTGGTGCTTGTGAGGCTAAGAAAGAGTGGACAGGAGGGGAGGACAGCTACTGGGATCAGTAGATAGACACTGACTGACAGCATCTCTCTTTTCCAAGCTGAAGCTCTTGTCCACATCTGGGTCTCTGCTTTGCAGGTCAAAACCAAGACTTGACCCATTTGCACTGAGTTGGTCTTGTCACAGCAGTGAACGTGAACCAGGCTAAAGGAGGCCATTGGGTGAGGCCAGGAAGTGTGTGTTCCCTCAGTGTGGAGATCAACCTTCTAGTTTGAGAATATTCCCCCATCTCTTCTCTGTGGATCTTTTTTCTATTGGGGAGATAGCCCTGAGCTTACATTGATAACAGATGGTGAGTGGGGACAGAAGGGATTGAGTGGTCTCCTGAGCTACTTCAGCCAGTCTTTGGGACCCTGAAGTATCGCCCCCAGTATAAGATCAGAGGTCACCTTCCCAGGGACAGAAGGACCTGTTTGTCAAACCCTAAGTCTCCAATACAAGGATGGTGCTGAGTCAATACTGGCAAACTGACTCTTGAGACTCCCGCTGGAGTGTGAGGGCATGGGCTGGGTCTGTTTTGTTTACTGCTGCATTTCCAGTGTCCATCATGGACTGACAGCTAACCTCTCTGTGTCCATATGAGAGGTTCTTGTTATAACATCCCTCCAAAGTGGGATTTTTTGCAGAGCAGAGGCTCAGTAAACTGCTATGGGATGAGAGAAGGAATGGAAAGTTCTTGTTTTTAAAGTCTCCACCTGGAACTTTTAAGTGTATCATTTTATCTCACTTTATTTAGACTGCAGGTGACTTTTTGAAACATCCCTAATCAGAGCATGAGCACACTCATAAACTCTCAGGTAGCTATTGTGGGAAGAACTCGATATGTACACCTTGTGTGCACTGTTGTTTATCCCCCTGAGTTTTCAAGGGCTCCTTTCTCTGAACTGTCCCTCAAATCACAGTAAACCATAAACCCTGGCTATATCCAAGATGGGAAATATATGGAAAAAAATGCTAGGGAGCCATCTTCAAAGTGCCACAAAGTTCTGCAAACCACTCAGAAAACAGATGCCTGAAAGTCCAACAGGAAATAGTGGATACAAAGACCCTTGGATCAAGACTGGGAAACACAGATCAAGACTAGGTAGTCACCCTGCACTCTTCTACCCAAAGGAGATGTTTGAAAAGTTAGTAGCAGTCCACTTTGTGTACTATGAGGTAAGGGTGCAGGCTTAGAATAATGAATTGCTATGGTCAGAGAATGTTCCTGACTTTCTTCCTTGTATACTCAATCACCATAGCAAATAGGCTGTAAGTCAGAAGCACATAGCTTGGGGAGGAATATATTGTGTCGATCTGTGTTAGAGGCATCTGGGACTCAAGATTTCTTCTTTAACAGGTATCATCCACAAGAGTTAGTTATGAGGAAATAGAGAATGAAAAGATGTTAAAAATAAAATCTTCTTTTGAACCATAAAGACCAATTAGAAATGCAAAGCCTAAGATGAAACTGCATTTAGTTTGGAGGAAAAAAAATGCTTCTAATAATGCCCTTTAATCAGGAATTCACCTACTGCACAAAAATATAAATATTCCCCAGATAAAATTACTGGTATTTTGTGGTTCTCATTCAAATCGAAGGTCATTCCAGTAAATGCTATCAGAAGAGTCATGGTGAGTCAGCATGCCAGAGTCAGATCTATTATCTTGACTCCATAACACTGATTTTTGTTCATCTTGAAATTCATGAAGTAATATTCTCTTGTGTTCTTTATTCCTTGAAGATTTCCACGTTTCATTGGAAAATGTTACATTTTGCTACTGGAGACACTGGCTTCCCTTTTAATTTGAGAGAGTGGCACTTTCTTATGTGGTCTGCCCTGGAGCTCTGCTCTCAACAAAGATGGAAGCAGGGAGGAGATGGGAGTTGAGGGGACATTTCAGAATAAAGAGCAGTGCTAAGAGAAACAAAGGGGTAGGGAGTTGTGCGAAGGTAACAGGAAGGCGGGATGGCAGATGCATGGACTGACAACTAACCTCTCTCTGTCCATGTGGGAGGAATGTTACAACATTCCTCCACCGTGGGATTTTATTGGATCACCTGGTTCTTTGTGAATTTTTGGTAACAAAGGGAGACTTTGAGTCTTGAAATTAAACATTCTAATGATTGAACCCCATTGTCTTAATATGTACATAGTTATATTGCTAATTTCTTCACCTGCATATATTTGGCAAATAATGAGTCAATCTTATTTTGCTGTAATTGGCAGGAATAGAAGGATCTGTGTATGCAGATGCTAGATTGGACAATATGTTCTAAAGAAGTGAATGGTCAGCCATGTCACTCCCTGGATTGTAGGATTGACAAGAAAAGGTAGTTAGATACCTGGTAGCCAGACCGCAGGTAGCCCCTTCTGGATGCCCTTGTGGCCCTTATTTAATTTATAAACCCGAGTTCCTCCTATTTTGTTATAAAAAGTAATCCGTCAACCCATAGCATGAGCTGAGTCTTCTAGGGAGTCAGAAAATATTCATTGGTAATGAGACCTGTCTACATGTGAAATAGTCAATCAAACTCACATAGTTTATTTTTTTAAGTTCCTAAATATATCACCAAGACATTACATAGTTAAAGTCCAGTTTAGTTTTTCTTTTTTTAAATGTTTATTTTTGAGAGAGACAGAGCATGAGGGGGGAAGGGGCAGAAAGAGACGGAGACACAAAATCCGAAGCAGGCTCCAGGCTCTGAGCTGTCAGCACAGAGCCCAACATGGGGCTTGAACCCACGAGCCTTGAGATCATGACCTGAGCTGAAGTCAGATGCCCAACCAACTGAGCCCCCAGGCACCCCTCAAATTTAGTTTTACAATGTTTAAATTGTCCATGCTAGTTTTGCATATATTACCCCCCCCACACACACATGTATTTTTTAAAGAGGCCTTATTAAAATAACGATAACAAAGTCTGGTACTAACTTGCATAGATTAAATAGATGTGGGGCAAATAAATAAATAAATAGATGTGGGTTTCAGTCAAGAAAGTGTTCAATGCCTAGGTCAAGTTTCTGGAAAGCAGGAATGAATATAATTACTTGAGCCCTGGGACAGCTGCTAGGGTGTTGGGGTTATCTCTGCCCTCGTGACCCATTTAAAGGAAGGAAATGAATTGGAGATGTGACTTAGCAGTTCTCTGTCCCAGCCCTCAGAGCTAATATATCTCTTGTGGATAGGGCCCTAACTAGAATGTTAAAAATTTTCTCCTACTTTCTTTTGGGGGAAATGTCTTTAGAATACATGTCAATTTTTTTTTTTTTTTTTTTGCTTTTATGATCATAGGTCGAGTACACTTGATATACCTACTCTTAGCTAAGCAAATATACACATGAATGTTAGAAAGCTTCATTTTGTCTGTCTCTGGGGAATGACAGCATATTTGGTTAGGTAGGCCTTAGAATGGGTAGTTAATGCCAGAAAATATGACCATCTGGCATCAAAAGTGGTAAGAATTAACATGTAATAAATGAGATTAGCCATTGATGGAGAAGGAACCTATCTTCAAAGTAGAACTTGAGGCAGTATTTTTGGGAGAGGGGAGGGAAGAACTGTTTTGTACCTTGATTGTGGTGCTGGTTACACAACTATGTATTTGTCAAAACTCCTAAAACTCAAATGAATTTTACTGTATGTAATTTAAAAATAAGCTTAAAAATATTTTTTAAAAATGCCAAAAAATGCTGCTCTGCGCATTATTATAAAAAAGAGTAATGGAGGATATTTGAGAAATATTCAACAATAGTCAAGGAAACCAGATTCCATCCTCTAATCAAGTCTTATCTTTGTAATGCATCTAATAACATGCATATGGTATATGAAGAGGGGAGCTTTGTTGTAAGTATTTGATGATCTTAGTTACTGCTCTTTCCAAAGGGGAGACTCAGAATATGGCCAATATACCAGTTTTTTTTACTTTGTTTTGTTTTGTATGCTATTCAGCAAGAATATTATAGGGACACAGACGGTGTTTTAAGTTATCCTTCAAGGTCTAATCTGTGGCCCTGATTGCATATTCAGTAAAGAATCTTCTGTAATTTCTCCAACATTTTTGAAATGTAAAGTCTACCGTCAGTGGACAAGATCAGTCTGGTCATTAGGAAATATATTTCGGGGTGCCTGGGTGGCTCAGTCGGTTGAGCGGCCGACTTCGGCTCAGGTCATGATCTCGTGGTGCGTGAGTTCAAACCCCGCGTCAGGCTCTGTGCTGACAGCTCAGAGCCTGGAGCCTGTTTCGGATTCTGTGTCTCCCTCTCTCCCTGACCCTCCCCCATTCACGCTCTCTCTCTGTCTCAAAAATAAATAAACGTTAAAAAAAAATTAAAAAAAAAGGAAATATATTTCTACCCTTTGTAAGTCAATAGATTGGTATCGACATTCGGGTCCGTAGGTAACTCTTGTGAATGAACCGTTTCTTCTAAGAGTGGTTAACTGAGTGCTCTACAGGAGGCAGAGAGAACCTCACCTACTGGTGGCTTTATGGAGACTTACAGGTGAAACTTTCCTTTCTAGCAGAGCTGGAAGAAAATTCCTCACTTCTCTGATATTTATCACATTTGTCTGATGTTTTACTCATTGACTAGTTCCTGTGCTGCTAGTCAGCTTTCTGTGTAGGTAGGTATTTTATATTTCTAACACAATCTGGTCAGAGAGTCAGAAACTTGCCTGGTACCTTATCTATTGTTGGGATCCAGTGATTGTGTGGGAATTAATCAGACAAGTCCCATGCTCTAGCTTGCTCTTCTTCCCTGATTCCAAGCAGATTTTTGATGTTACCTGAAAGAAGGAATAACTGGTTGACTTGCCCTGGCCTAAGTCCAGCCCAGGTCAACTTCACATCAATAAGCTGCCAAGAACAACTGTGGTGAGGAAGGTGGTTTAGCTAAGGTGTAGCAATGACTAGAGTTTTGCTTTTCAGAAAGCATGGTCCCCCCTTGCTTCATCCTTTTATGCCATCCTTAGCCTATGTGCACCATATTCCTTTGACCTGGAAGGTGACACTGAAATAATATGAATGAATTTGGGAGGGCTCTGGAAATGCCCATTGATCAAATGCTACAGAGGGTATGTGTCACCATAGAGTAGAACATGCCCACATTCTAACAAACAATATCCTAGAAAGGAGGGGCATAAGAATTTCTCTCAGTTTTTCCACAATTGCAAGTTCCCCCATGATTCTCTGGGCAAATGCCCATTAGTCTTGTGGAAATGCCTATCCTAATGGGCAGAGGGGTCTTTGATTTCACCTTTTCTTTTTATTTTTATGTGGAAAAAAATCCTGCTCTATTTCCATCTTCTGATGAGTGGTCGCTTTGCATCCTGGATACCAGTTTTCCCCTCACACTTTTTAGTTCAAGGTCTTCTCATTGCCCTGCTTCATGTTGATTTTTCTGTTGATTCTGCTCACTAAAAGCATTCTTGGAAAATGCAGTATATACATTTATCACCTCATGTACTTGTACCTATAGCCTGTCTCTTGAAGGAAATACAAGAATCTGGTAATACTTGTTGCCTCTGAGGAGGAAGACTGTATAGCTGGTAGAGGTAGGGTGGGGAATCCAGCATTCGAGTTACCAATTCAGGATGGAGCATTGCCATCATAATCTGTAGGACAGTGCCTTGTGGGTGTAAGGTTCTCTGGGTGGAGAGGAAACTTTTAATTATATACCCTTCAACTATATTTTTGCACAATGTGACTGACTTAGCTATTCAAATACTTGCATTAATAAAATAAAAATACATATTGATTTTGAAACAGCAGACATTCAGACAAAATTAGACTTGGGATCCCCTTCTTTTTGAGTGCTGAAGAATTATTTTGAAACATTTCTTTGGACTCTTCAAGTTTTCTACCCAAGATCCCTGGTGCCCCTGGAATAGTTAACCCTGGTTTATATTTGGGCATGCATCTTTTTGACCCAGGCAAATAAAGCAACTGCAAAGACTCAGACTTGGAGAAGCCTTCTCGAAGGTGTCACTCAGCAAACTGCTTCAGGTGCTTCCTATGTGCCTGCACTGTGTGGGAGCCAGAGGATGATGTCTAATAAACCAAATGCTAACTTAAAAGTACTCACTATCTGGGAGAAGAAACTGACAGATATATGTGGAGAAAAATATTCTAGGAGCTACAATGGAGGATCCTTGGACTGGCAGGTTGATTAGCTGATGAGAGAACAAGAAGCCGAATGACATTTTCTTTCAAGGGATGCCTGGGCGGCTCAGTTGGTTAAGTGTCCAACTCTTGATTCTGGCTCAGGTCATGATCTCAAGGTTTGTGGGATTGAGCCCTGCATCAGGCTCTGCACTGACAGTACACAGATTCTTTCTCCTGCTGTCTCTTGCCCCTGCCCTGCTCACTCTGTCTCCATCTCCATCTCTCTCTCTTTCTCTCTCTCTCTCTCAAAATAAATAAAATTTATTCTTATTTATTTATTTTTTAAATGTTTATTTTTGAGAGAGAGAGCCCATGAGTGGGGGTGGGGCAGAGAGAGAGTAGGGGACAGAGGATCCAAAGTGGGCTCTGCACTGACAGCAGTGAGCCCGATATGGGACTTGAACTCACAAACCGCGAGATCATGCCCTGAGCCACAGTTGGATGCTCAACTGATGGAGCCACCCAGATGCTCCAATCTTAAAAAATATTTTCTTTCAAGGGAAACCCTCTTATACTGTCGGTGGCAATGCAAACTGGTGCAGCCACTCTGGAAAACAGTATAGAGGTTCCTCAAAAAGTTAAAAGTAGAACTACCCTATGACCCAGCAGTTGCACTACTCGATATTTACCCAAAGGATACAAAAATACCAATGAAAAAAACATCGGCACATGCACCCCGATGTTTATAGCAGCATTATCAACTATAGCCAAATTATGGAAAAAGCCCAAATGTCTGATGATTGATGAATGGATAAAGAAGATATGGTGTGTGTACACACACACACACACACACACACACACACACACAATGGAATATTAGCCATAAAAAAGAATGAAATATTGCCATTTGCAATGATGTGGTTGGAGCTAAAGTGTATTTTCCTAAGCGAAATTAGTCAGTTGGATGAAGACAAATACCTTATGAATTCACTCATATTAGGAGTTAAAGAAATGAAGCAGATGAATATAGACAAAGGGGAAAAAAGAGGGAGGCAAACCATAAGAGACTCTTAACTAGAAAGAACAGACTTGAGGGTTGCTGGAGGAGAAGTGGGTGGGGGATGGGCCAAATGGGTGATGGGTATTAAGGAGGGCGCTTGTGATGAGCATTGGGTGTTCTGATGTAAGTGATGAATCACTAAATTCTACTTTTGAAACTAATGTTACAGTGTATGTCAATTAGCTAGAATTTAAGTAAAAACTTTAAAAAATATTTTCTTTGAAGAATTCCTCTATTTCCTTTTTTATCATTAAAACTTCAATTAGAGTAACATGAAACAGATGAAGGAGTATCTGTGGATGTGAGGAAAACCTTCCCTCTCCCCAACCAGTGCCCCAGCCTTCCCTATCATGTATCCTGCAGAGCAGATGAAGACTTTGGTGACTTGAAAAGTGGGCTGACCTTTAATTAGCTGCACCAAGAAAAGCAGGTGTATATAAGACAAAAATAAATTATATTCAACCTTGGAAGTTCAGATAAAGATGAGTTTGATGTGAAGATTCACAGTAATTACAGAGTCACACACTGCAAATACGACTAATCCAGTTTCTCCATTCCGCCCATCCCTGAGTTTTTCCTTGGCTCCTTCCCCAGTGCTGAGAAGCAACTTTGGGATGCTAAGGGTGAGACCCTTCGATTTGGGGCAATGTCAGGTCCTCCCCCGGTAATTACTGTGTAATTAAGTTGTGTAAAAGCTTCCAGGGTAAAAGTCAAATCCTATTTATGCCACTGCAGAATCATAAAATGTCAAAGCACAGGCATGCTCCAGCCCTCAGAGAGAATTAGTGCCTTCTTCCTCTCAACTCCCCTGGTTTGTGCCTCCATTGACCTGCTTCCCCACAACACTGTCATCCCCTTGTAGTCCAGACTAATTCCTAAACTTTTCTGAGTCTTCACTGCTTTGTGAAATTACTGGGACTTATTAACATATTTAAGTGATAAAATTTCAAATTGTAATAGTTTTCTAGTCGTAAAATGATCTTGTTCTGTTTGTTAGCACAAACAAGTAGATAAAACCACAGAGAAGTCGTGGAATTCTTTCCTTGTACTCTTTCCCTTCTACCTCCCTTCTAACAAATAGGCAGAACGCTTTGTTACTGTTTAGAATTAGTCATCAAAAGAAACAATTTGTTTTCAGATCTGGTTCATCTTGCTTTTTAATCACAAATGTATTTTATATTCTAATCTGTTCTAATAATCTGTTATGTGTTGTCATTTAGAGAGTCGTCCTGGAGAGCAATACTTATTTACATTCCCAGGAAGGAGTACATTCATATTAGAATCCATAACTTTGATTATAACTCATTTCTTTTGCATACCTTGGGTGCTTATTACTTTAAAATGTAATAATACTCCAGGATTTGTAATTGCCTCAATATATCTCTTTCTAGCATTTTTCTTTGTTAATTTCTCCATTTAATAAGTTTTCTCCCATACACCCTAAATGCTAACTTTAGGTAAAAAAAATAAGGAAGAAAGGGAGGAAGTGAAGGAAGGAGGGAGGGAGGAAACCAAGAAGTCACCCTGCCAACACCTTGCACATGGACCATGCATTTTGGGGTGATTATTAGAAAATCTTGTTCACTATTCCTTAGAAATGACTCTTAGCTTCTTTGTTTCCGTTCCTAGATCTAGGACTGTAGTTCAAGTGCCCACTTTACTCCTAGGTTACTTTCAACAGTTTCCATCCAATCTTTCAGACCTTTTTTCTCCATCTTTAAAAATTTCTTGAATACCAATGTCACATCCATCTTCTAAAAAGTCATCACTTTTTCTGAGACAACACTGTTCAGGAACCTTACAACAGTAGAATATAGATACTGCTATACATAGTGTGTAGAATTTGCTAATTGCTATTTCAATATTCATTCCTCCTCCTTCCTTTAGAAAGGATTTCTAAAGGAAATACAGGTTTTTGCTTGTGTTGACAATGTGCCCAGCCAAAACACTAGTTTTGTCAGACTAACCCCTTCAGTTAGGGGTTGCCTTGTACCACAGTTCTGACCAGTGAGATATAAGCAGCCAGCTGCTTGGGATTTCAGAGAAACCCTTTTGCATTTCTAATGTGGAAACCACTTGCTTTATCTTTTCCTTTTTTTCTTTTTTCTGCCTGGAATGTGGATAGGAGACTGGAAGTACAATAGTCATATTGCAACCATGGAGCAACCAGGTTAATGACAATGCTTTCCACAGAGTGTAGTAGAGGGGAAGAGGGAAATTTTCAGTATGAAACTCGTACTCTCTTGCTGGCTATCTTGTTATTAGATAAAATGAATCCTTTACTTGGTTAAGAAAATGTATTCAGAGTTCTATGGCTTATAACTAAACACAGTCCCCACCTGACGCACAGAGCAATGTAAACTCTTCTCCCTGACTCTCAGGTCCTTTAGAACAGATCCAACGCAATTCGCCTTCTCACTAAAATCGTCTCAACCCCAGTGAGACCAGGCTTTCACTATTCTGTACATGGAGCAAACTGATTTCTACCTCTCTGTCTTTGTTTAGACTGATCTGCCATGCAGGAATATTCTTTCCATTGATCCATTCCATCCTTCCAGGCTGAAGTTAAGTTCAGCTTCTTCCTGGAAACCTTTCCACCCTACTCTTATGCCCAGTTACTTTCCCCTTCTTTCACATCCTGTTGTATCGCCCCGCTCAATCCTGAGTTAAATACAGGTTTTTTTCTTTGCTTATTGCACTCTGGTTCTTTCATGCTTAGGTTTTGTTTACCCATAAGCTCCCTTCGGCCTGGATCCGTACTCTTCTGTCTGCCATTGTGCCTTGCATGGTAGTGATTGCCATGAAATTACTTAATACAGAGCTCTTACCTGGTTGGGATTCTTACTATGCACTGCTGTATCTACTTTTTAAATAAATTTTTTTTTCAATTTTTTAATGTTTATTCATTTTTGAGAGAAAGAGACACAGAGTGCAAGTGGGGGAGGGGCAGAGAGAGGGAGACACAGAATCCAAAGCAGGCTCCAGGCTCTGAGCTGTCAGCACAGAGCCTACCCGGAGCTCAAACTCACAAACTGTGAGATCATGACCTGAGGCGAAGTCGGACACTTAACCAACTGAGCCACGCAGGCACTCCTGTGTCTGGTTTTTAAAACACGTTTGTCTATGGCTTTAAGAGGACATGTGAATTTAGGCTGTATTTCTGTCTAGTAAGTTAGTATTCCCATAGGCTGCCAATTCAGAATCAGTATGAATTTGCCAGTTGGAGAAAGTTGCAGCAGCAAACATTGTCATTGTGGATTGTTGCTGTGATCATTGTGTTGAAGTCACACATTATTGACAGAGCATTTGCAGGCATTGGAGATCACTCTCCAGGCCTTTAAATCTAGGTTTCAGCATCAGGAGGATGTGAGATGAGGACTCTTGGAGCCCATTTCTCCCTGCCTCACGAGGACTACAAAGGCCAGTTAAAACACTCCGTTTGGGTGAAGGGCCACAGATCTGCTGTCGAGCTCCTCTGTTGAGCTGGGCTGCCACAGTGGGTGAAGCCAGCCCAATACTCTACTTAGAGGGTGGCATTCCTGGTCTTCCACTGAATGCAAAGAAAGAAAGGAGGGGGAAGAGGGTAAAACAGCATCTTTGATTAAGCCTTTGGGGATTTAGTTACTCTTCTATGAATTGGAAATAATCACTGGACTTATGTCATGGACAGTTTTGTATTCTTCCTTGGACACTTCAACTGTGAAAAACAAAAAGGACATCAGCACAGGGAGGGGGTTCCAAATTCAGAACTGAAGTTCATTGTAATTTCTCACTTTTCTATTTTAATTTTTCTTCAATGAGATATCACCACATTAATATACTGGCTTTCTTTCTGTCTGAAACATACACATATATGCATGCATACACCCACAAGCCATGCAAAGCTATATTTTATACAAGTTGTTAAATTTTGTGTGTTATATTAACAAATATAGCCATTATGGAAATATGTATGGAGGTTCCTCAAGAAATTAAAAATAGAACTACCATATGATCAGCAATTCCACTTCTGAGTATATACCCAAAGGAAAAAAAAACATTATCTTGAAGAGTAACTACACTCCCATGTTTACTGCAGCATAATTCACAATAGTCAAGAGGTGGAAACAACCCAAGTGTCTGTCAATGGATGAATGAATCAAGAACATATATACAGTAGAATATTATTCAGCCTTAAAAAAGAAGGAATCCTGGCATTTGTGACAACATAAATGCACCTTGAGTGCATTATGCTAAGTGAAATAAGATAAATACTGCATGATATCATTCGCATGTGGAAATCTAAAGAAAAAAAATTGAACTCATACAAACAGAGAGTGAAGAAGTGGTTGCCAGGGGCTGGGGTGTAGGGGAAATAGAGGGAGCCTGATAAAAGTGTATAAACTTTCAGTTATGAGATGAAAAATCTGAGCATCTAATGTAAAACATGGTGGCTGTACCTGATAACACTGTACTGTGTATTTGAAATTTTCTAAAAGAGTAAAACTTAAATGTACTCACCAAAAAAAGAGGGGGGGGCATAAATATGTGGGGTAATGCATGTGTTAGTTAACTAGTTGGGGGGAATCCTTTCACAATGTATATGTGCATCCAGTCATCACATTGTTTAAATATTTTAGAATTTTGTTTGCCAATTTTACCTCAGTAAAGCCAGAAAAAAATGGGGAATTCTCTTCAAAGATAAAGTCCTCCTAATCCCTTAAAACATTGGCATGAGTGTGTATTATACAATAACAATCCCTAGTATAAGAAATTGCAATGGCTTTGTTATTTGGTGTATTAATCTCTATTTAAAAAAATTTTTATTAGCAAAACAAGCAAATAAAAATGATAGGGAACATGAAATAATTGTCTTTTGGGACAGACCTTGGGGAAGATGCCCACAGGACCCATTCGTAAATGTCTGTGAGTTACTTTGGGGGCACTCTGAGGAGTCTCGGTGTTGTTTAGTAAAAACCTACCAGGCAGTCTTGACAGAAAAGAACAGAGTCAAAGCTTATGAGCAGCAACACTGGGGCTTGCAGGACTCACACGATTCCTTGAGGCCTCAAGGGCTCAGGAGTGACCTCCAGGCTGCCTCCATAAATTGATCTCTGATGTGTCTGTTGCTCACCTCAGGCAAGGCCCATGGGGATGAGGAAAGAAGGGACTCTTCTGCAAAGATATATAAGATGCAGTGCCTTTCTTTTGGGAGCTTGCCACCTAGTTGAGGAAACAAGCTAGAGTCGTCAGGATCACAGATTGTCTGAGTTGGAGGGACGTAAAAAGTCTAAAACATAAGCCACATTGTAAGTTTCTTAACTATTCAGCGTTCTTGGTTTCCACATTTATGAAATGGGCTGATGTTGCCTACCTTAGTAGTGAATTGAATGAGATCACGTATCTTGTAGAGAGCCTGCCAATAATAAGTGTAGTTCAATCTGCTTTTAGTATTATCATTATTATAAAGTCAGCAAGTTGTGTTCAATAAGTGATGCTGATGATAGGATATCACTTCAAAGTGGAGCCATGAATTAATAGAGGGTGGAAGGGGAAAGAAGGAGGGGGAATGCTGTCAGTAAGTAACTGAGGAGAAGGTATGCCCTGTGAGGCTGCTTCTGGTTATAGTAATGGACCTGGGCTATCCAGAGAGTGTCTCCAATGGTGAGTCAGTCTATAAAAACTGGGCTCAGGGGACACAGTGACACCACTTGTCCTGAACAAGAAGAAGACATGTAACCACAGCCCCGTCCCTAGCCCTGAGTGCCAACAGAGCTTAATACAAGCAAAGAAGTAAAGTGTGACCCCACAGTGATGGTGCCTGCATCATTTAAAGTTACATGATCTCCCATCCTCCAGCTTTTCACAGCCCCAAGCTTTATTTTCCAGTGTACTATCAGAAAAAAATCTTTGCCATTCATTTATTTATTCTCTGTTTTGCTCCACTGGACCATAAACTCCATGAGACTAGGTCCTTGCCTATTCTATTCACTGTTGTACCCACCTAGAAGAGTACCCTGCCCATAGTAGGTTAGCACGTTGGAATCACTTGGGAACTTTTAAATGTACAATACCCACCCACTCCCAACACCTAAAAACGATGCCATGCCTAGACCCCTCCCCAGATCTAAATTACACCAGGATCTCTGGAGGTGGGGGCCCAGCATTGGTGTATTTCAAGAGCTCTGTAGGTGATTCTTACAGCCACCCAAGATTAAGAATTACTTGAGGGAGGTTTGCGATAAAGCTCTGTTGAGTATAAATGAAAGAATGTATACAATAAGGGAAAGGTGAGTGGGCGTAGGGTGGTAGAGGAAGGATTCTGATGGAAGAAGCCCTGTGACATCCTCTTTCTGCCACATAACGAGGCTACTAGAAATGGGTCTATGGGTAATAAGATTCTTCTCTAGACAAGGCTGAGTTGATGAGGCATAACCCATGCAATGGCCATTTTGGAGTCCACGTAATCCACAAAGGGAAGCATCCTGAGCACGTCATGCTGTACCTGGTGGTGGTGGGGTACCACCAGTGCACCATTTGAGTACATATGAGTTTTAGACTAGAGAATCTTCCCCACCACTTTTTTTCCTCCCAAGCCCCAACCTACCCCCAAGGTCCTGCCTTGCTACCTGCTAAGAACCTGGGCTGCAGATATGGTCCCCACTAAGGGATGGCTCTTTTTGGCTCTGCTAACCTGCAAAGCTTGACAATGAGGAAGGAGCTCAAGAAGGTTTTCTCCCTGCATGACTATGATACTTCTGAAAGGTTGAGCTGTGGGATTTTTTTTTTCTCACTTCTCTCTTGGAAATCACCTCCATATGCTGATTGGACTGTAGGATAAGACTTCTTCTTTACATTGAGAAATCATTTCCCATTATATTTAGGAAGCAAAGTGGAGCTGCTGTTTTTTCAGCTTCCCTAGTGACTTTTAATGCCATTTGTCAAGTTTGGTTGTCTTTGAAAAAAAATATTTTTTTGTTTTTGTACAATAAATGACTAAGTGCAGAGTCTTCCCTTGTACTTTGATTGGGAGTTCACACCTTTTAGAATATCCAGCTCATATTTTTAGAAAGAAACAGCTGATACTATTGACATTTAATTCCATTAAAATGCCTCATCCAATTTCCCCTGCCCCATATAGGATACACAGGTTATTGGAAAATATTCAATGACACTAATCCAAATGTCTGTATTAAGTGTGGAGGAAAGGTAGAGTAATGCTTTTAATATCCCAGAAGCTGAGCTAATGACATCGAAATGGCTGATGTTTAGAAAGCCATTGTGGCAGGAAAAGGTGACTATTTTAGGTGCTGTTGATATCTGCAGTGGGTGGGGGGGTGGTCTTTGAAACTGGGGTTGAACAAGCAGGTTTTTATTCCTGGGTCATTGTGAGTTTTACACAAAGGGCTTTGCTATAAATCAATGCTACTAATAGAAAATAATGGCTATAATTAACTGAGGATTCACCACATGCAAGGTTTTTAACGTGGATTATCTTGTTCAATTACTACTATTATCCCACAGATAGGGAATCCCACAGAGGCATTACAAGTATAAATTATTTGTCTAAGGTCACATAGCCTGAAAATAGCAGCTCTTAGCCAGGTGTTGGTAAACTTTTACTGTAAGAGTCAGAGAGTAAATATTTTTGGCTTTGTGAGGCCTACAGTCTCTGTTGCAACTATTCAACCTGCTATTATTGTAAAGAAAGCAGCCATAGTAGCCATGTAAACAAATGGGAGTGGCTGTGTTCCAATAAAACTTTATATACAAAAACAGGTGGTGGGCTGGATTTGGCCTCAGGGCTGTCGTTTGCTAACTCCTACTCTTAGCCATGACACTAAGCTCTCTTCTGAGGCCTGTTGCGGGATTCTTCTGTTCTAATAACCCTCTTTCAAGATCTTTTACATTTACATATGGGCTATTGCAAACACTAATCAAGCCTACTTACACAAAGCCCTACTGGGCAAATAATTGAATTTTTTGATGAATCCTAATCCTCATTGCCAGCAGCACTCTAAATGTTATGATAGGAAAGGGCTTTTAGATGAGTGGGATTATAAACCACACAAGGACTCTTCAGAGGAAAGCTTCCAAGTGCATCTTAGCTCTCCAGAGTTTGTGAGCTGGCAGAGTAGAAGAGGAGTTAGGTTTTCGCAGCACCCACTCTGCGCCAGGCGCTGTGCAGGGCTCTGCATGCTCTTCCAGTTCTCCAGAGTGTCTTTATGTACTACTCCTTCCATGCAAGTTTCAAGGTGGCACTCAAAAATATACAATACCAACAAGATAAGAGAACTAAAGAAGTGGGGACATTCCATAACTTAATCCTCACATCAATCCTGCGAGACCATTATTCCTTATAGATGAGAAATAGAAGCTCAGAGGAGAAGTTACTTGCCTGAGGCCAAAGAACAAATAAGTGGCTGAGTTGACATTTCATCCCAGATGTGACCACTTTCTTTGCCTGTACACCTTCTGTTAGGTCACGCTGCCCGCTTCACAGTAGACTGTACCCCTCACCTTGCTTCGAAACTCAATCACAGACTCGCTTAAGTTTGGAAAGTCAGTTAAATTTGATACTGTATTTACTCCTTTCTCTAGAAAGGGTATTTTCTCTAGAAAATAGAAATATTTTCTCTAGAAATAGAAAGGGTATTTTCTCTAGAAAACAGAAATATTTTCTCTAGAAAATAGAAAATATTTTCTCTAGAAAATAGAAAATATTTTCTCTAGAAAATAGAAAATATTTTCTCTAGAAAATACCCTTTCTAGAGAAAGGTATACCGCTTCTCTGATATACCCCACATGCTTCACAGAGTTGCTGTAATAATCAAACATGGTACTGCAGGTGAAGGAAGGATCCTTGCAAAGGGTGAAACACACTGTAGATGTGTAGTAGTGTTATCTATCAGGGAACTGGTTGTAGTTCTGGTGAGGCAGGCCCCTTCCCCTCCTTACCACACTGCTGACCACTGAAAGTATTCCCCTGCACCCAGGGGACCCTGGCCACTGAATCATTCAGATTGCCCAGGTCTGGGAAGGAATTGGTCCCCAAAAATCCCCTGAAATCAACCCAAAGTCCAGGAACTTGGAAAAGGTTATAGAATAGTCATCCAATTTCTAATCACATAAGTGACTCTTATAAGCACACATATTAAGTGTCATTGCTGTGCCTCCCCACACTGTATTCATCCTATTTCTATTCCTCTAGTTTCAGAATGGACTTTTTACCCTCAAGATGAGTGTAAATTCAACCAGATCTTCCAGACTGATCCCCTGCCCAGTTGTTTCAACAACGTGGTAGGGAGCAGTGGTACCTGCTTCATTCAAAGCCTGGAGCTCCACCTCACTGGGGGGAGGCTTGCATGTGTCTTTGCCCTGAACTTGTGACTATTTATTTATTTATTTATTTATATATGGTTATTTATTTATTTTGAGAGAGTCAGACAGTGAGCATGAGTGGGGGAGGGACAGAGAGAAAGGTGAGAGAGAATCCCAAGCAGGCTCCACACTGTCTGCGTGAGCTGGATGTGGGGCTCCATCCAATGAACCATGAGGTCACGACCTGAGCTGAAACCAAGAGTGGGATACTCAACCGACTGAGCCAACCAGGTGCCCCAAACCTGTGACCTTTTAAAACTCTTGGCTAAAAAAACTTGAAAAGTTTGAAAATAATTTGATTATACAAGGAGAAAAATTCCTGTATGTCAAAAATCATGTAAAATTCAAAAAGAAATGGCAGACTGGAAAAATAATTGCAACATATGACAGAGAAACAATATTACCTCGTATCGAAGAACTTCTACAAATCAGTCACAAATGTGACTACTTAAAGTGGAAAACTGGGCAAAAGCCATCAAAAGGGAATGCACATGAATAGTTCTAAAGACAGATTTAAAACAAACAAAAAAAATTTTTTGAGCTAGTTTCAAGTAACACCAGACACCCAATTCTCATGGAGTCACCAGTAATAGAAATGTTTTGACAAATCATACAGTATCATATCTGGCATGTGTGTAGTCTCTGTATAAACCCACACCTGCCTGAGGCAGTTTAGGTGATTGAAGAGAATGATACCAGAGACAAGGATTGGACTGAGTTTCAGATTTAAAGTTTATGAAAACACCATATACAAGTATAACCAATATTTCATCACTGATATTTTTGACACAGGGGGAAACAAATTATATATATATATATATATATATATATATATATATATATATATACACACACACACACATACACACACATACATATGTGCATATATATTTGCATATATATGCATATATATTTGCAGAGAGAGAGAGAGGAAAATGGAAGCAGCCTCACAAACTCTTGTCTTGCAACAATGTCTGGAACTGAAGTATACAAGGCCTGAGGCTCATCTAAGGCTAAATTCACACAGGGAGAAAATCCATTCATGAAACTAAATCATCCTAATGCAGATGACATTTCATGAGTAGAGAGTACAACCAAAGTGTGAAGGACAGTTTCCAAATCAGTGTAAAAGTGTGAAGAAATAGCTGGATCTAAAGTGAGTAAGAATTGTGTGACAAATTGATGAGGTGGTGAGGAAAAGCCAATTAAGATACTGACAGGCTTACTCTGAAAGTCTGAATGGTACAGGACTGAATCTGGAAGATTCTGGGTAAAGATTATTTCTTTGGAAGGATTAGCAAAAGAAAGAATTCTTTTAAGTGCTTCCTCTTATCCTATTGTTTGTTCCTTGGAGCTTTTTGACTTTGAGCAGTTGGGAATAACTTGGTTTTAGCTGATCTCTCTGTCTCTGTGTCTCTCCCCCTCTCCTCCACTCTGCATTACAAGCAACAGGCTGATTCTGTTAGATTATTAACCTTCTATGTTTTTTTTTAACAAAAAGGGTACATTTGATAGATGACATCATTTAACGGGGTATTTGGGATATAGCCCCTTTAAGTTTTCATCTTCATTTGTGCTGATTGAAGAAACGCTGAGGCTAACTTAAGATGAGCTATATGAATAAATAATAGAACATCTTTTGACTTACCATCTAGTAAGAGGTAACTCATTTGGATTCCATTTCATAACAAAATATGAGCAAATTCAATCTAGAGTTTAGCTAATTATCTTTAATTTCTGAAACCTTTGGTTTTTCAGAGTAAAAGGCTATTCTGTAGTCATTCATGGGAAATTTGATGTGAGTGGAGAATGCCTCTGCCTGAGAACTTTTTAGGGAGAATCCAACAAGCCACACTTAAGAGTGTTGCTTGGTAGGTTTTATTCTCAAAGAAATGAGTCCTGGGCCGATTTGTATCTTGTGAACTTCATGTGAAGAAAGAATGTTTGGGATATTCTAGGAAAGAGCATCATATGTGGACAGTCTAAAACTGGATGGTAAATCAGCCCTCTGGGTGCTCTGTAGACTGCTGGCAAATGACAGGCATGATATAAGGCCCACAGAGTGTTGTGGTTAGCAGAACAGGAAGAAAATCATGAAAGCAATTGAGATAAGCTGGCTATTGATCAGAATGAATTAAACACAAAATGAGTTAGCACCACAATTAGATGAAGGTGAGCAGCTCTATACAATTTATTTTTAATGACTTTTAAATAATATGAATTCATTACCATTGTAAAGTTTAACACTAAAATGTTTGAAGAAGAAAACGAGAAGAAGAATACCATTACCAAGAGTAACTGTTAATATTTTGGTTTGTTTCTTTCAAGTCTTTTATATGCATGAATATGTCTTCTTTTCCAACAGTATTTACTGTACGTCTCTATGCCATATACAAATACCACTGTAGTAGATAACTTTTATACATAGATATTGGTTGAGTCTCTAACATTTCCTTAGATTAGATTCTCTAGACATAGGATTACTGAGTCAAAGGATATGAATCTTCAAGTCTTAGTACATATTACCAAATTGATTTCCAGGAAGGTCAACTACTCATTTCCTTAAATGCATCTTTTTACCATCTTTGAATCCTTTTGTTTTCCGCCTGAAATTATATAAGCTGCTAAACTTAACCCAACATTTTTGTAATAGGAATAAAAAATAATTCCAGGTTTATTGAAAGAATTATTTTGCAATATTGTGGTAAATTACACTAAGATATTCTCAAGTTGTAAAAATAACTTTTATATCCACTATTACATTTAGTTTCCACAAAAACCCCATGAGATGAAGAGAATTAATTGTAGGTTGTTTCAAGCATGGGAGAGGATTTCAGGCATCATCTTGGTCAGATTGTATTAATATTTCTATGTGACAGAGGCACAGAGAGAAGATGAGAGTTTTAAAGTTCCAGAGCCCAAGTGTCTAGAATCTCAGATCATGTATTACTTCCCACTGGATGACCTTGACTCTATACTGGCTCCTTTAAGCCTTTTGTCATTCCCAAGTTCCTCCTCCCCTACACTTTGTTATCAATCCACTGGGAAGTATACCTCTCAGTCTCTCCCCGTCACATGGATTTGCAGATAACTGGAAATCTAGACTCAGACTCATAAGCAGAGAGAGAGCAGTCTGGAAATGAGCATTTTATCTGTGATGTATATGATGATTTAGAAAAGAAGGATATGGGTGAAAATGAGCCATTGGAGTTGAGATAATCAGGTCTGAGCTTGGAGTGAACTTGATAAACCAAGTGGTCAAGGGAAGCTTAGTAAGAACAAGTCTAGGGGCTGCAGGCTCAACATATTTTACTGCCAGACTGTTCTGATCATGAGGACTGCCCAATGCCAGAGTATGCTGACACAGGGAGAATCATTTCCATGGATAATTCTCACTTGCTCACATGAATTAGATAGCACAGGCGAGTTGTGTCAACAGACAGGAAGAATCCTCAATGAAAATTGTCAAGACTTCTTCTACCCCAAAGATTTCTATACTCTGCAGATGATCATCTGGTTAATGCACTTATTTATTCTTTGGCCTCAGGCAAGTAACTTCTCCTCTGAGCTTCTATTTCTCATCTATAAGGAATAATGGTCTCGCAGGATTGATGTGAGGATTAAGTTATGGAATGTCCCCACTTCTTTAGTTCTCTTATCTTGTTGGTATTGTATATTTTTGAGTGCCACCTTGAAACTTGCATGGAAGGAGTAGTACATAAAGACACTCTGGAGAACTGGAAGAGCATGCAGAGCCCTGCACAGCGCCTGGCGCAGAGTGGGTGCTGCGAAAACCTAACTCCTCTTCTACCCTGCCAGCTCACATCTGGTTACGATATATTGCTTAGAAGCTAAAACAGCACTCTGCTGATGTTTGGCAGTCCAGAGGTCTGCCGTGGCCTCTGGTCAGCTGTTGCCTCATTTTATTTAGAAACATCTCAGTAGTATTTCCATTTTGGGGGTGTGTAATTTTAATTCAAAGAAACCATTTCTTAAAATGCTTGACATTTAAGAAAATCTGGCACTGGATTGCCACCACTGAAGCCAAGTATCATATGTGTGGAAAGTAGCATGGCTTAGCGTATTATGTTCGCCAAATCTTCCTTAAAATTAACATTTGTGCCATATGTTGGTACCCTAAACTCAGTACTCTTTTGGCTGATGAAAATGCAAAGGAAAACATTCTCAGACTAAATCCTGTTCTCTTTCTTTGTATACACTTTTGTGTAGTCACTAGCAGTGATATTCCTTTGGGAGTGAAAATGAGTGCCTGCCTTGTAATTCTCAATGAGAGGTCAAGTATCCAAAGGCTCGAAAGCGGGAAGATATGAGCCTGTCAGGCAAGGGTGTCTGAAGGTATCGAATCTGCGAGATATAGTCCTGTGTTCTCACTTTACTATTCAGATCCTTGCAATGTCTTGGGCAAGAACTTGGACATAGACTCCAGCCTCCTCATCTCCCAACACAATGTTTGGGAGGGTTGAGTGGATAGGAGGTGGCTAGAAATCTCTCATGGAATTTAGAGAGAGCCTTACAACAGAATTTCACAAAATGCAAGACAACCTGATGTGACAAGGGATCTATACTCGTATATCCTCCTTTGTGGGTCTTAAGTGCTATGCCTTGTGGTCTTTGAGGTTACATCCCCTCTGAGTTCCCTCCTCTGCTCCTACCTGTTCCCATCCCATGTAGCCTCCATGATGTGAGGAAGAGGTAATGGTCTTTATGGCTTTGGACCAGCCATCTGCACCATTCTGTGTTTGCAATGTACTTTGTCTCTATGGTTTATCACTATGCTCCCTGAGGCCCTGTGAGGCTCAGGCAGAGTGTGGGGATCTCCTTGACACCGAAGGCACAGGCTTTGCCTATACATGCGCGCGCGCGCGCACACACACACACACACACACACACACGCACACATCCTAAACATGTACCAAAGTGTGGGATGAAAGGGCAAAGTTATGTTACCACTAAAAACACCAGAGGTTTAAACTATGATGGGAATTTTGGACCCAGGGCTTTGTTCCACTGCAGTGTTAAATAAGAGTGTGTGTTCTCGATGCTTAGGTAGGCCTCTTCATCTGTGCGATGAAGCATACGCAGTATTTAAAGGGAATGTTTGAAAATCCTACGTCTGGTAGTACCTAAGAAAGTCTGAAAATCTACCTTTGAAAAAGAAACATGTTTATTATGTAAATACTCAAACTATAAATGCAGAGAGAATACCACAATGAATCCCCATGTCTCACACCATGTTTCATTTATGACAAACCATATTCCATCTATTCCCTACCTTCTTTCCTACCTCCTAATTAGGATGATTTTGAAGTAGATTCACAACATCATATTTTATCTATAAATATATTTAGGATGTACCTCTTAAACATAAGGATTTTTTCTTAAAACATAGGCACAGTACTCTATGTAATATCTAAAAAATAAAGAGTTTCCTTAATCGTCAGATATCCAGTTAGTATTCAAATTTCCCCAGTAAATCCAACTTCGTTTTTTGGGTTTTTTTTGCCTTGGAATGAAAATCATTCTTAGAATTTTGTCAGTTCACTATTGAACTAGCCAATTTTCTACCTTCAGATATCATAGAAGAATTTAGAAGTTTGGAAGGAAAGATATCTTTGGGAAATGATAATTAAAATAAAGAGAAAGAAAAGCCATTTGGATTTCCTTAACCTGGAGTCAATGATTGTTGAGACTGACAAGGTTGGTACATTTATGCAGCACCACAGCAGTTCCTTTTTGTAAACTGAGGCATGGAAAAGAAAACTAATTGCCTTGAATTCACACAATTAATCACAAAGTACTCGATTTTGAAATTTAAGAAGCTGTATTTAAACTAGTTCGTATAGGGGCGCCTGGGTGGCTCCGTCAGTTAAGCAACTAACTTTGGCTCAGATCATGATCTCACGGTCTGTGAGTTGGAGCCCCACATCGGGCTGTGTGCTGACAGCTCAGAGCCTGGAGCTGCTTCAGATTCTGTGTCTCCCTCTCTCTCTGCCCCACCCCCGCTCATGCTCTGTCTCTCTTTCTCTCTCAAAAAGAAATAAACATTAAACAATATTAAAAAAAATAAAGTAGTTCTTAGCATTTTAAATCACTATAGAAGCAGCTATTTCCAGTGTTTTGTATGTGGTTTTAAGATCTGTGTGGCTGCTGGAATGGCTTAATGGCATGTCGTCCAGTTCAGTACTCACTAGCCCTGTGTGACTTTCAACCACACAAAATATGACTAATCCAAATTCAGTCATGCTATACATGTAAAAAGCACACTGGATTTCAATGATTTAGTTAAAAAAAAAAAAGCAAAGTACCTCACTGATAATTATTCTATTGATTACATGCTTAAATATTTTTTGATGTTTTGAGTTGAATAAGTTATTCAAATAAATTAAATTCATCTGCTTTTTTTTAAAATATGGCTTTTAGAAAATATAAAATTACATTTGTGGCTTGTATTATATAATGTTTCTATTGGACAACACTGGTTTAGAGATTGTGCTTTTTTTTTAATGTTTATTTTTGAGAGAGAGAGAGAGAGAGAGAGAGAGAGAGCGCGTGAGCAAGGGAAGGAGGGCAGAGAGAGGAAGACACAGAACCCGAAGTAGGCTCCAGGCTCTGAGTTGTCAGCACAGAGCCTGATGCAGGGCTCACACTTACAAACTGCGAGATCATGACCTGAGCTGAAGTCCGACGCTTAACCAACTGAGCTACCCAGGCGCCCCAAGAGAGATTGTGTTTTCTAAGCAGGACTGCATCAATTGATTATACAACAGGGCTGTGGGGCCGGAGAGGCCTGGGGACAGTCATCTGTCTCACCCTCTGTTCTTGGTAAGGCTGGACACTAACTAAACCATCCTACAGAAAATCCTATTTTTAAATATTTGTGGAAAAAAATAGATGTTCTTTCTGACTTACCCTGTGGCTTGGTCTAATACAAGTAGGTGAGTTCTACAAATAGGAGAGTCGTACATCCGCTGGCACAAGTATTTTAAACAAAGAACTGGGAATTCTTCTTGAACTCTCCCTCTCCGTCACCCCTCATGGCCGATCCAAACCCAAGCTCTACTTTCTAAATACCTCTCAGATCCCAGCCTTCATTTTCCTCTTGACCACAACAGCTCTCTCCCAGTCCAAGCAAGCACCAAGCACCAACTCACCAGAGCTGCTGTCCTTGTCTCGTATGTGGCCTTCCACATCCCTCTTACTCCACTCAGCAAGCACATGGGAACATCATTCCCCTGCTAAGGCCTCCAGTTGTTTCCCATTGATTTCAGGGTGAGGTTCACACTCTGAACTCGGCCAGCAAGCCCAACAGTCTGACCCTGTCCATTTCTCCAGCTGCATTTTGCTCATGTTCCCCAAGCTTTCTGCATTTTACTCATATTGGCTTTCTCTCAGTTCCTCATCCATACTGTGCTCCCCCTCCCTTCTTAACCTCTGTGCATGCCATTCCCCGGGCCTAGGATGCTCATCCTCTCCCTCTGTCACCTTTGTCTGGTTGGCACATAGTTATTCAGATCCCAGCTCAAGTGTTCTTTCCTCAGCACGTCCCGACCAGGGCAGACATACCAATTTTGACACTCAGCATGTGTCACAGTGGTCATTTTACATTTGTTATTGTGATTATTCACTTAACACCTGACTCCCTTTGTGGACTGCTCTGTAAGGGCAGTGGTCCTATTAGTTCACATTCACTGTTGTATCCCAACACAGTGCTTGGCACAAAATAGGCTGTCAATTAACAGGAAGGAAAAAAAGACAAAAGGTGAGGTGATTGCACCAACAAAAATCCTGCCTCTTCTTCCTTTCCTGGAAGCGAAGAGGGCACATCCTTTGTCACCATTCCGTCACAGCTCTCTGACATAATCCTAGACAGACTTCTGGGGTACCCCAGTATAGGGATTACCACACTTTCTGAGTTGTGTTTTAATTTCCTATGCAGAATCCAACCATTTCTCACCACCGTCACTACCCCTACCCTGGCCCATGACACAACAGCCTTCCTCCAGGAACTTTAGCTTTTACTCTAAAATGGATGGAAAATCACTTCCTCATAGCCTCCTAGCTCTTCTCCTGACTTCCAACTTTTGACTCCCGTTAGCCTACTCTTAACACAATAGTCAAATTGATTCTGTTAAAATGTAAGTTAGATCTTTGGGCACTTGGGTGGCTCAGTTGGTTGAGCGTCTGACTTCAGCTCGGGTCATGATCTCATGGTTTGTGAGTTTGAGCCCCATGTCGGGGTCTGTGCGGACAGCTGGGGGCCTGGAGCTTGCTTCAGATTCCGTGTCTCCCTCTCTTTCTGCCCCTGCCCCGCTCATGCTCTGTCTCTCTCTCAAAAACAAACATTAAAAAAAATTTTTTTAAATAAATAGGGGCGCCTGGGTGGCTCAGTCGATTGAGCGTCCGACTTCAGCTCAGGTCATGATCTCATGGTTTGTGAGTTTGAGCCCCACATCGGGCTCTGTGCTGACAGCTCAGAGCCTGGAGCCTGCTTCGGATTCTGTGTCTCCCTCTCTCTCTGCCCCTGCCCTGCTCACACTCTGTCTGTCTCTCAAAAGAGTGAATAAACATTAAAAAATATTTTTTAATAAATAAATAAATAAATAAAATGTAAGTCAGATCTTGTCACTCCCCTGCCTAAAATTCTCCTGTGATCTTTTTGGAGTAAAAGCCAAAGTCCACCCAGTGGCCTCCAAGGCTGTCCATGATGCAGTTACCCCTCAGAACTCATATCCTACCGCATCCTTTTGCTCACTCTACTTCAACCACACTGGCCTTTGGTTGTTTCCCACGCACAGCATGCACGCTCTGACCTCCAGACCTTTGCACTTGCTGCTCTTTCTTCCTGGACAGCTCTTCCCCAGATACCTGCATGGCTCTCTTTTGCTTCCTTCAAGCATTTTCTTGGTACTACCTTTTCAGTGACGCCACCCTAACCCTGCCCTCCTCAGCACTCTCTATTCACTCTTTCTCCTGCTTTCTCTTTCTCCATATCTTCTGACGTATAACTTACTTATTTTGTTCAGCGTCCATTTCCTTCCTCTAGGATGTAGTCTCCATAAGCATAGAGATGTTTGTCTTTTGTTTCATGATATATCCCCAGTGCCTAAAACAGTGTCTGCCGGGACAGGTTGTTGCCAGATAAATGTTTGTTGAATGAAAAAGACGCAGCCCACGCCCCAGAAAAATAGGCAGGCTTGAAATCAGCCATCTAGTGTGAACATGCGGAACCTGCTTTTGTTGTCAGCAGGCTGACTTGGCTCTACCTCAGAGCTGCTTCAGGAATCTTGGAGGTTCCCTAAGCCCGGATTAGCTGCCCAGTTTCCCAGCTCCATTCTGGTAACTGTCTGTGAGGCCCAAGGAAGCAGTTTGTTTCCAGAGTGCATCTAAATGTCTCCCCCCAACATCTTCCCCTCCTCCTCCTCCTTCATCACACACAAATATACCACACAACCCTCTCACTTTCCAAGGACACAACTCAGGCTATTTCTAAAACTGAGATTCTGATCCAAAACAGTAGCCAACACATAGTGCGTCTCCACGTGCACAGGAAGAGACAGGAGACCTCTGAGCAATTTCCTGGCCCTATATTTTTCCATTCCAGTAAATGAGGCCTTCTTTAGCTCAGGAATCTCTCTCTGAACCAAGCCAATGCCTTAATGGTACATGCTATTTGTCACTGTCTGGGCTTGTTTCTTTGTCCTTTTATTTACTATTTTAAGTGATAAACGCCTGGGTCCCTTATGTCAAAAAATTTTCGACCTCCAGCTCTACCAGATGTTGACTACTAGTTAAGGCACATGTAATGCTAATGGAGAGTTCCTTTCCTAAATAGGCATTTTTATTTAATAACATATAATACTTAAATTGCACTCTCTGTCTCCAAAGGGTGTTGCAAGCTATGTACTCCGTTAGGCTGAGCAGCACTTGAGTTCATGCTTTATGGCTCGGAAACCAGCAAGGTTATATAATTTGCTTAGTTTGTAGCTAGCTGTGCTTCAGACAAAGCACTTTGCTTTTGTAGCAGATAAGGAAAATATGACCAATAAAAAATGTTATTAACAACTGTCTTAATAAATAAATTAGTTTTGAGTTATTTCCGTATGCTTTAAAAATTTTTTTAAGTTTATTTATTTTGAGAGAAATAGAGCATGTGAGTGGGGAAGGGGCAGAGAGGGAAAGAGAAAGAATACCAAGCAGGCTCTGCATGGTCAGCATGAAGCCCAACCCTGGGATCTTGAGCTGAGTCACAATCAAGAGCCTGATGCTCAACCAACTGAGCCAAGCCGTATTTGTAACTTGCTCACTTGGCTATGCTGGCTCCTCCCCCTCTCCAGATATCATTTCATGGTCCTCTTGTCCCTTCCTCCCTACCCCTTCTCTTCCTCCTTGTTCTCACCTTTATTCTCTCCTTGTTTCTGGGGGTACTCTCGCTGCCAAGGGAAACCCACCATACCCACAAGCCTAAAAGTAACCCTTATCCATATCCTCTGGGACCCATTTTCATCTGATAAGCATATTGTTGTTCATGGATGGGGAGGGCTTGAGGTCAGGTTCCTAGGGGGTGCTGAAAATCAAGAATAAGTGTATTTTTCTGGTTTATTAATTTTATGTAGTGGTGAGTGATTTAAAATACTTTTTAAATATTTTCTTTGAGAGAGAGGGAGAATGAGAGAGAACAGGGGAGGAGCAGAGAGAGAGAGAAGGAGAGAGAGAATCCCAAGCAGGCCTCGCGCTGTCAGTGCAAAGCCCGGCATGGGGCTCAATCTCACAAACCATGAGGCCATGACCTGAGCTGAAATCAAGAGACACTTAACTGACTAAGTCACTGTGGCACCCATAGAGCATTTTAAATGCAAACAAATGTGGACATATAATGAAGCAGAATGTAAAACAACAAATACACCACACACACACACACACACACACACACACACAGGACTGGTTAAAGTTTGCAATTGCACCTGTGGCAGACCACTTAGGATTTCTCTTCTCTGCCATTAGGGTTACTTGGATTAGAAAAGTCTGAGGGGAACTAACATAGCATAGCATTTCCTCTGGGGTCCGGGGAGATGAAATATTGGGATTGATTTTCTAAGAGCTGGCACGGTAAGTATTGTTATTTCATTCTTTCTTTGAGCAAGAATTTTTTTTTCTGGAGATTATCTTGAAAGTAATAGAGGGAATCTGGGACATCCTTTCCCCTGGACCTTGAACATCGACCAGGCAGCAGTCTTACCAAACTAAGGCCTGAGTGGCCCTTTTCTCATTAGGCACCAAATAAAAGCAATAAGTAAGGAAACCTGTTGCACTTGATACTGTGATGGAAAAGAAATGTGTTCAAAGATGAAGCTTCTGTTACATAGTGATTTCACACCAAGTGTGCTAAAGACCTTTATAGGGAGTAGAAATGGGGATGATAAAGGCTGAGCCACTATGACTTTGATTTGACTCTAACCTGTCCATACCCAGGTGCACGTACATACCTCCTTCTTAGCCCCACAGACAATTTATTTGGAGAAAGGTACGGTACTATGTATGTAACACCATGCTTGTAGAATACACCTACTATATAGGAGAGCAGAGAGCCCAGGAGACCAAGTCAGAAAACCTGGCTTTGAATTCCAACTCCATCAGCTACTAACTTTCCTAAGCATCCATTTTCTCAGCTCCAATAACACTTTATTCATCAAATGTTTCTAACTCCCTGTACATATAGTCGGATTGCCTTTCTCTATTCCCTTTATAGGTAGACTGGCCTTGAGACTTGCTTTGGCCAACAGAATGTGAGCATATGTGACATGTGTCATTTCCTTGTGGAATCTTTGAGAAGTAGTTCATGATTTTGCATGATTTTCTATCCCTCTGCCATAGCAACCTGAAACATTTCCAGTAATAGCTATTCTGTCAGCCTGAGGCCTAAAGTTAAGATGACCTGGAACAAAGTCACATTTGATCCAGGTAATGGATATGAAATGGAAGTAAGATATAAATCCTTGTTTTCTTTCTTTCTTTCTTTCTTTCTTTCTTTCTTTCTTTCTTTCTTTCTTTCTTTCTTTCTTTTTCTTTTAAAACCATGGCAATTTGAAGGTTGTTTGTTATTAAAGTACAACCTAGCATATACCCTGACTAATACACTATTTCATGGATCTGGAGAAAGATTAAAATGAGATACCTAATAGGTAGTATGCATGGCCCATAATGGGTGCTAAGTAAGTGTTAGTTCTTCCCTCCTTCACCACAATTCTCTGCTTTGATCCTTCTCAGCCCTTCCTTATAAGCCCTGAGCTGTGCTACACTGTAGAGAGTAATTTTCAATTAAGAGAGAATGAAAATGAACTTTAAGACTTCCTAAACAACTCCCTAAGACTCTTTAAAAAGTAAGACAGCCAGAGTGGAGCAGAATGGAGAATTCCCAGGGTGGAAAGAGAACCTTCTCTCTGAAACTTATAAAAGAGAAAAGAGCTAAGGGTCTCATCAAGGAACTCGGCCAGAAAGCAAAACAAATGAACTCTGTAAATATCCAACCACAGATAGGCTGCCACCCTATAGCATCGTTCTGCTGTCATGGGACTGGAATCCGGGCATGGGCAGACATCTCACGGGATTCCAGTTCTCTCTTTCCTTTATTTATTTTTTTAATATAATTTGTTGTCAAATTGGCTTACATACAACACCCAGTGCTCATCCCAGCAAGTTCACCCTCCTTTAACAAGTTATCTGTCCTGGAGTGAAGTATATTCCTTGATCTACTTGGTACCAACTTCGTTGACATTTCACCAAGAATGAGGAAACCAGCCAGACCTCCAGCTTTTAGCATTTTTCTCACTGGTTTCTTAAGAGGCCTCTCCCTTCCTCCACTCACATCCAGACTGTAGCTTCATGGGTCTGAGAGGGGAAGCCTACCAGGGCTTCTGATGGTGCTTTGACCACATCACTTGAAGTTGACCACTTCACAATTCATCCATTGAGGTCATCAACCTAATACCCTCATAGGGTATTTAAATCCACTTTAAAGGAAAAAATTTTTCTACTGAAAGTTACTGTAGAAAGGGGTGTCTTTGAGCTTCACTAAAAGGGTAAATCATAATTGATGAACTTAGACTTAGGTCTCCAAGTTGTTGAAAATTTTGAAAAGAGGGGAGGAAAAGAGGAATGGATGAGACAGCTATATGAGGTCTCCAAGTTTAAAGTTGCTTCCAGTAATTAGAGGCAAGTTGGACAGCTCTGTTTCAGAACCTCCACTGGTAGAAGAGATAGGCAGAAAATGGGAAGGGTGACAAAGGAGAACATTCATTTAAAAGACCTCTCTTAAGCATCTATGGAGGGGAAGGTACTGTGCTGGGCATGGAGGGACAATGGCAAGAAGACAGTCATGGCCCTGACCTGTTCAAAGGGAATATACATTATTGCTCTTTTGTGTGGGTTCATTGCAGAATTTTACCATCCCTGCCCATCCGCAACCACTAGATGCCAATAGTGGCCCCTATTCATTCTGATAAGCAAAAGGTATCCTCCCTGTTTTCCGGATGTCTCAGCAGGGGACCAGACTGCCTCCAGTTGAGAACTACTGAGCTTGAGTAATGATAGCTACTGAAGGTGATATAACAGAGCCCTCAAAGGGGCTTAGGGACCCCAGTGAGGGTAGAAGGAGTGAAAGAGGCCTACCCTGAGACCCCTTCCTCTCCCTGAGATGGCTCTTGATGTCTACATATTTCCCCAAGGAAGACAAAGGATGATAGGAAAAAGGGGGCACATTCATTGTGTGCCCAATATGGCTGGGTAAAGTACTATGAATGTTCAAGGGTGTTATGTTAGAAAGAGGCTGAGCAATATGTGGGAGGAACACAAACTTGGAAGTCAGGCAACCCAGGGTTTGAGTTCTAGGTCCTCCACTTACCATCTGTGACAGGGCACAAACTGTCTGCATCCCAGTTTCCTCAGTTGTAAAATGGTGATTAAAAAATGAGTAAGCCACCTCACAGGGTTATTATGAGATCCCATAAAATAAGAAATATAAAGCACTTGATAACAAACAAACAAACAAAAAATTGCGCTCAAATAGTAACTATCATTTACTAGTATCCGGGCTTCCTAACAACACTGGTAAGAAGATATTCTATTAGTTGTAAAGAGGAAAGAAGAAGACCTAAGACAAGATTAGGGCTAGGAGCTAGAAAAATAATAAGGCAATCGGTAATTCTCATTTCAAGTTCCTTGATTTTTACTTCATCTGAACTGGCTGAGAGAGAATACCGGCAGTTACCATGGCCCTAAAAATGGGCCCCCTGGAGCCCAGGCTATTGCATACTGACCAGACTACTGGGATGGGGGAAGGGGACATTTTGGGTCAAAGACGATGGACGGGGACAAACTAGTTTGCTGAGGTGTACAACATGCTGCTGGGGAGGTCTAGATTAAGTTGACTGAAGGAACCCGTGAGTTATGAAGGAGGTGGGTTGGAGGCCTGGGGCTTGGTAACATAGGTTTACATGCTTCCAAGAGCTGATACTTGAAGGACTGGATTTGTTCTGTGTGGTCCCAGGGGCAGGAACAGGGCCAGTGGATGGAGGTGACAGGGATGCATTCTTCTCTAGTCAGTACAGCCATTAATTTACTGGAAACTTGTGAAAGGCTCGAACTGGAATTTATTCACTGTAGTGATTGTAGCACGAGCCCAGAGCCTCACCCACGTGGGACAGCTGTGGAGTCATAGCTGCTAGGATTATTACCAGCTGGTCTTAGAAAAAGCAGCCAGCTCTGAAAAGCTGACTCTCTCTACATCTGAGACTTATGTTAAAAAACAGTATGTCAGCCAGCACTGAAACTCAGGGCAGCCCATCTATTAAAGCCCAGCAACAGGTAGTTTACCGTTACCTTCAACACTGCCCTTTGCAAACACTGAAACAAACAAACAAAAAAACCCCTCTATTAGGCTCAAATATTGTTTAGGTAATAAAGGCAAATAACTATCCATGGGATAATCTGGAAGTGAAATTTTAAGCTAGATAAACATTGAGCCTGCTATGAAAGTTCATTCTAACTTCCTTTGACCCTCTTATAACTGTGGTCCTCAGCATTTTGGTTTGTGGTAAGAAAGCATTGCTTCTCTCCTATCTAGAAGGTCTACTGGGCCTGTTTCCTCTTGCAGTTTTTAAAGAGGAATATAGCTTGCACTTGAGTTCCAAGCCCAGATCTTTCTGCCTAATTCTGTTTTGATGCATCTGATACATAAAGTTGATAGACTTGTAAAGTGTGCGGGACCAGAAGAGACAGAAGCACCATTATCTCTCTAGCTTGAGCTCACTGAAGTAATAGCTCCCAAACACAGCATCTGCATAAAAGCAGCTGTCCTAACCGCCTGCCTATGATGAAGGAAATACAGATGACGAATCACGTATCTAGAATTGCCCTCTCTTCCTATTTCATGGTTTCAGTTATTCGTCGTTCATTCCAAAAACGTCTATCAAGTCCCGACTATGTGTCAAAAACAGTGCTCAGTGGTGCCTAATGCAACAATAATATTTTCTGAGTGTTTCCTATGTGTCAAGAATGTATGAAAGACATCACATGCATTAGCTCGTGTGACCGTCCCAGCATCATATGAGGTAGGTTCTTTTCCCCATCTTGCCAATGAGGAAATGGGTTAAACAAACTGCCCAAGGTCACACAGATAAGAAGGAAGGAATCAGTAGTTTTTTTTGAAGATAATTGTTTGATGAAGAAATTAAACAATAATGATACATACTTCCAGACACTTTCTAGACTTCTGTCAAATATACAAACTGGCTGTAGGTAGCAGTTTAAGAATGGGAAAGCTGCTTGCCACCCAAGACCTAGATTATTTAAAGTACCTCCCTGCATTTTATTAGTGAACCCCAGTTTTGGTCTCCTGCAGTGATTCCCAGACTTCTCAGCATGAGGACTCCATTGTAAATTATAAAAATAAACCCATTTTCAAAACCCCCAGTAGGTTAGAAACAATACAAAATAACCCAAAGCCCTTTGAATTCAGTAACATTTAAATTTAATTTATACTTTATTAATCACCCTAATATAGTTATATTTGAAGAGCAGAGGTACATAGACATTCACAACACTGTTTAATCAGTAAATTTAATCTGAGTCCTCAGATCCCTAGAGATTCACAGAGCTGTATTGCTTCAGCCAAATTGTTTCCCTTTGAGCCTCAGTTTTCTCATCTCTAAAGTGGAGATAATAAGAGCTTTTTTAGAGGATCTCAGAGAAAGTTAATGTGAGGCCAGCAGGACCGTGGAGGGCTCTTGTTCTTGAGATTACAACAATGCTTAAAAGCACAGTCCCTGACAAACATGATTCCGATCCAGTTAGGGAGAACAGAAGCACATGAGAGAGTTAGTGAGCTGGGCATCCCACTGAAGTAACTGCCTTCTGCAACCTAGTTGCAGAATTTGACTTGATAATGTATAAGTCAGAGAGTGTGTGCACAACGGGTTCACTATCACCTTACACACGGGAAATTTAATTCACTTGAAAGCTATCAATTTTTCGTTGTGTTCGTGTTGGGCCGCTGTCTTGACTGAGGCACTTGAAGTTACAGGGACCCCAGGTGGTCTAGGTTTAGATTCGTCCCTTGCTGTGCTGCCCGGAGATTGCAATGGGGGAGCATGAGCCTATGCACATCATGGTGATGGAAGATGTTGGATTTGGTTTGGTTTGAAGCTGCAACTCACATTTATTGAATGGCTGCCATGGTGAGGGGGTTATACAATGGCCCTAGTATTAATATTTGATGATATTTTGATCCAAATATAATTTAAAGCACATTTATCATGCAAATTGAAACTTGCTGTTTAACTTAGCTGGCTCAACCCCCAGCCTGAAGTCACAACCTTACCCTTTTATAGCCTGCATTCACCACATTTTCAGGATATCGTTGACTCCAGGGATAGAATCTTCTAAGTTTCCCTCTGTGAGAGTGGCTTGGGGGCAGCAGAAATTACTCCAGTATCTCCCTTTGGGTTCTTGGACTAAGAAAACAAACCGTTCTGTCACCCCCAAACCCCTACTTCATGGCTGTAGTGAGCACACAGCTGGATAACCTAGCTGCCTCTCTTCCTTCCACTGCCAGGAAAGTGGGTCCCATGAGCAGTGGAGTTCAGATTAATAATTAAAAGGCCAACATTTATTGAATATTACTGTGGGGCAGGCACTGTATGAAGCAATTATGTGAATTATCACCCTTCATCCTCACAACAAACCCTAAGAGGGTGGTGCTATTTTACACCTGTCATGCAGATGAGATTAGAACTGCCCATTTGTTGATTATCACACTGCTGGCAAGCAAGAGGGTTGGGACTTAATTTTAAGCAGCCACCCCCAGAATGTGAGTCGTGAGCACGCCTCTGTATGGTCTTGTCACTCCTCCCACATACACCTTGCTTGCTGGGATACCTTCTCACCCTGGTTGATGGCCACATTGTACGTGTTGCCAGGAGGATGGGGACCAGATACATGGAGAGGCACCTGAGTGAGAAAGAACAAAGCCTTTGGTTGTGGCTTTATATATGGCAGTTGGCGATGTGCTGGCAGGGGAAGATCAAGAGGGATCCGATGATATGAGATGATTGTCCTTAAAGAAATTCTCAGAGTTTGAACTTGAAATCAGAAGCATCCTTAGGGATCAACTGACCAATCCCTTCATTTTGCAGATAAGAAATAGAGGCTCAGATAATTGGCCACAGCCACGGAGCTGGTGTGGGACTCAAAACTCCTTTCTCTCTGTCTCCCTCTCTCCTCTCCTTATTTTTGATTTGGTACAAAAGGATATTTGGTGACAATGTTTCCTCTATACCCCTTCCCCTACCCCAGCCATCCCATTCCCCTACCCAGAGGCAAATCCTATTAGCAGGTCTATTTTATCCTTTTAGAGATATTCTCTGCACCTCGAAAGTATACTTTTATTTCGTTATTAACAAAATTGGTAGCATTATGCAACCTGGCACAATCTTGCTTTTTGTACTCAACTATACAGGTTGGAGATCGCTCCATTATTACAACATATTTTTTTCTTTCAAAATTATAACAGCTTTATTGAGATATAGTTTACATAATATAAAATTCATACATTTCCAATTGTCATTGTGATGAGTTTTAGAAAATTTATGTAGCTATACAATCATGACCAGAATCTACTTTTGGAAGAATTTCATTACCCCCCAAAAAGTTCATTATGTTCGTTTGCATTCACTTCCAGCCTCTACCTCCAGCCCAGGAACCACCCAGCAACTTTTCATCTCTATAGTTTTTTGCTTTTCAAAATTTCAAATACATGAAATCATTCAACATTTGTTCTATACCTGGCTCCTTAGATAACATGTGTCTGTTTATTTCACTTAACGAATTTTTGAGATTCAGGGCGCCTGGGTGGTTCAGTTGGTTAAGTGTCTGACTCTTGATTTCGGCTCAGGTCATGATCTCACGGTTCATGGGTTCGAGCCCCGTTGGGCTGGGCGCTGTCAGTGCAGAGCCCACTTGGGATTCTCTCTCTCCCTCTCTGTCTGCCTCTCCCCCGCTCACTTGCTCTCCATCTCTCTCAAAATAAAGAAGTAAACTTTTAAAAAAAGGTTGCTTTTGAAATCCATCTACATTATTGCATATAACAGTATAGTTCCTTTTTGTTGTTGGGTAGTACTCCACTGTACAGATATAACAGTTTTTATCTCCTCATTGATTGACCTTTGAATTGTTTTCAATTTGGGGCAACTGTGAATAATGATGCTGCGAACCTTTGTGTGCAAGTCTTTTATATGGACGTTTGATTTCACTGTTGAGGAGTAGTTACCCAGAAGTAGAATTGCTGGGTTGCATGGTAAGTATATATTTAACTATTTAAGAAACCGCCAAGCTGTTTTCCAAAGTGTTATACCCTGTAACATTCCCAGGGGCGGTGTGTTAGAGCTCTAGTTTCTGCACATCCTCAACAGTATTTGGTACTTTCAGTCTTTTTGGTTTGGGACATTTTACTGGATGTGTACTGATGTCACGGTTTTAATTTGCATTTTCTTTTACATATCTTTTCATGTGCTTGTTTGCCATTTGGACATTGTCTGTGGTTAAGTATCCAAAATTTTTGCAGTTTTTAATTGGGTTGTGTGTCCTATTATTGAATTGTTAAGAGTAAGAGTTCTTTATATATTCCATATATATTCTTTATCAGCTCTGTTTTGCAAATATTTTCTCCTAGTTAATAGCTTGTCTATTTTTCTAAGGGTGGGTTTTTTTGAACAGCAAAAGGTTTTAATTTTGACGAAGTCCATTTTATCAATTTTTTTCATTGATTGTGCATTTTGTGCTGTAACTAAGAAATCATTGACTAACCATGGTTACAAAGATTTTCTCCTATGTTTTCTTTTAGAAATTTTATAATTTCAACTCTTACATTTAGGTCTATGATATACCCTAATTTTTTTTTCTAAATATAATATATTGTCAAATTAGCTAACATACAGTGTATACAGTGTGCTTTTGTTTTTTGGGGTAGAATCCCGTGGTCATTGCTTACATACAACACTCAGTGCTCATCCCAACAAGTGCCCTCCTCAATGCCCATCACCCCTTTTCCCCTTTCCCTCACCCCCCCCCACCCTCAGTTTGTTCTCTGTATTTAAGAGTCTCTTATGGTTTGCCTCCCTCCCCCTCTGTTTGTAACTATTTTTTCTCCTTCCCTTCCCCCATCGTCTTCTGTTAAGTTCCTCGAGTTCCACATGTGAGTGAAAACATATGATATATGTCCTACTTTAAGTTAATGTATGTGTATGGTGTGAACTAGGAGCCTGAGGTTGTGTTTTCTTTTGGATATAGTTATTCAGTTATTCCAGTGCTATTTGCTTCACAGATTGTCTTTCCCTCACTGCATTGCCTTTACACCTTTGTCACGGTTGAGCATACCTAGAGTCCATTCCTGGAGTTTATTATATTCGTTCTTTTGTAAGGCTGTATAATACTCCATTCTATAGATGCTTAATTCAATCATTTCTTATTGATGGACAATTATGCTATTTTTAATCTTTTTATCCTACTTCAAATAACGCTGTGGCAAGTATATTGCATTGTAGGAATGTGTTTTTGCATCTTATAGGATTAATTCCAAGAGAAGCCAATTGTACATTTTGATAGACATTTACAGTTTGCTCTCTGTAGTAAGTTTTGATCATTCACTATCACACCAGCTGTATGAGCGTACTCTCCAGATCCCCAGAAACAAATATGCTAACAAATGTTTCATCTTTTATTTCATTAAGTAGGTAAAAAAAATAGTATCTGGTAGTTTTAATTTGTATTTTCTTATTATGAAGTAGGATGAGTATCTTATTCTTTACAAATTTTAGGGTCAGGTATATCTCATTTTACGTGAAATGTGGTTTATGTCCTTTGCCTCTTCTCTCACCATATTAAGTTCCTTGTGATAAACATTGTGTATATTTCCCCTAGTTTTGTGTTTGTCTTTTGACCTTGTTTATTGAGTTTTGGCCCTATAGAAGCCTTTTATTTTAAGTGATAATGTATAATAAATAAGTCTTCTGGGTAAAACCAGAAAACTTTTCCTACTCTGAGATTAGAAACAAAAATGAATCTCTCATTTTTTTGTATTTTTTACGTTCTTATTTATAACATTTAAAGTTTTTGATCTATCTGAAGTTCAACTTAAGAAATAAAGTAGGGATATAAGTTTTTCCCCCTTAAATAGCTACCTAGTGGCCCTAACATAGTTAATTATATAATCCAACGTTCCCCTCTGATAGGCAGTGCTTTTTTTGTCACCTACTAAATTTCCATATGCATTTGGGTTTACTGATCTGATTTATGTATTCTCTGACTCCTTCTGTCCTGTGTTACTTATATTTTCAAAATAACACAGCAAATGAAGCACTTTATGAATTGCTTGCAGTAACACTTAAGTCCTTTCTCACCTTCTATCCTAGTGTTACTAGCTAACAAAATTCAAACTCTTTTTTTAACATCCCAAAGGAAAATATAATTAGGGTAGTAAGTCTCTTTGGAAGTATAGGCAAGTAATAATCAGATACTACATTTTTGAGTCAAATAATTCGGTGCTAATCCATGATTTCCTTCTAGAACAACCAATGATTTTTGGATAGGCTGTATCTCTGTACATATGTGTATGTTTGCACACATGTGTGTAATGTCCATGTGCCATGAACAGAAGAAATAGCCCTTTATTGAGTAAACTGAATCCTCCTCTCCCCAAATCCGTACCGGTTGAAGAACAAATAAATCTAGCGTTTTATGTCTTAATCATTCTGGGATGGGATTTGCTCATGATTCAGGGTCCTCCCTGGCCTCATGTATGAAATATGTGATGACAAAATTCCTCTCCTAGGAGGGTCAGAAGGAGCACAAAGGAGGCAGTGTAAGTCATAGTAAAGAATGGGATGTCTGAGCACTTAGAGGTTGTGAAGGCACACTAAATAGGATTGCTTTCTTCAGAATGATGTGGTCTTGTGCTGTACCTTCTTTTCCCAAAACTGGGCTCTCCACTCCTTCCCCAACAACCTGTACAGACCTGGGGCCCAGGCTGCAGCCAGGAGATAAGAACTCTCTACCCCTGGGAACCTGGACCGAGCCAGAGATGGGTCATTGTGCTGAGGAGGGACTGGGTGGCAGGAACACTGTGGCTGAAGTTGGAGGAGATGCCGACTTGCTTGCTGCATTCCTGGATGTCTCCTGAATGTCAAGAAAGATGATGCTGGGAATAGTCCCTCCTTACCCAGCTCTCTAAAAACCCTGGCAAGAGGAGGGATTCTGCATATACCTATGAGTAACTGTGGAACTTTTTTTAATGTTCTTCACCCTAAAAGTTCAGTGTCTAATAATTCAGGAGCCCCATCTTGATGGATTAAGTACAGTTCTCCTTAGCACCTTAAAAGTGTTTTATATATATATGTGTGTGTATATATATATATATATATGTATATAATATACATATATATATGTTTTATATATATGTGTGTATATATATATACACATATGTATATTCATATAATATAATTATTTTTATATATGTATATATAATTATTTTTAGCATAATGATGGAAGATCTCTCTTTATTTTTCTTTTTTAACTGAAAAAGTCCTGTAGGGTGGGAGTTGGGGGAGGGAGGATCCACTATGCTGTGGGGAAGAAAACTGCCTGAACTAGAAAAACAGCAAGAAAAAAGTGGTGGCATACTGTAATGGGTGTTCAATAAAACTGGGTTGAAATCGTGAAGTTCTTCATCTCCCAGCACTTCCTGTGGAATAAGGCCAGAGGGCCTTGATTAAGGGGGAGAAGCCACCATCTCCAAGCAGGCAGAGGCCTGGATGAAGCAAACCAGAGGCTATTCCGGTCCTCTCCCTCACTCTCTTCCGGCCCTGCTTCCTTTCCCCACCCCTCCAACAATAGCCCCCTCTTGATTTCTGTTCCAAGACAGAACAGTGAGTGCAAAGGAAACTTTAAGGATTCTTTCCACAGAATTTTCTAACTGGGAAAAGTGAGGTGTATGTGTTGGCATCTGCTCCTTGGCCGTGATGCTGGAGACTGAGGCCCCCTTCCTTCTCCCAGGGGCAGACTCAAGGCAGGTGGCAGAGTTTCTTGTCTCCAGTGTCCAGCATTCCAAGGAAGAAGCTGGTAGAGAAGCTCTTCTTCCTGGAAGGACTCTGAGGTTATTCTCTCTTACATGGTTGCTTTTAATTTTTTTTTCAAGCTGCTGAAAGCTGAATGTCTTTTGGGGCTAATGTACCCCAAAATACTTGTCACTACCCCTGCTGGGACTTCCTTACCCTAAGCTAGTAGCTTGTAGGGTAGGCAGACCCCCATCCCCTCTCCAAGATTCATTAGATCTGGGGAAGTCCTGGGAATCTGCCCCAGGTGATTCGGATGTTTGGTGCTCAGAATACACTTGAAAAACAATACCCCAGATCTTTCCTCTCTCAGATTATCAGGGCCCCTTGATGTGGAGTTAACTTGTTTGGTGAGACCACAAAAATCATACCTAATGTTACTCAGAGCTGAATAGAGTCAAGACTTAGCCAGTAACTACTATAACCACTCTCCAAGAGGGAGTTATGTTGTCTTGGATAAGGTCAAAGTTAAAAAATGGCTTTGTAACTCTTTGGAACAGGAACCTACATTCTGAAATCACTCTGTATACAACAGGTCACAACCCTAAGGTAGTGCTGCTCAAACTTGAATTTGTACCTTCATCTCATGGAGATCAGGTTAAGATACTGATTCTTTTTTTTTTTTTAATGTTTATTTATTTTGAGAGGGAGAGAGTGTGTGCAAGTGGAGGAGGGGCAGAGAGAGAGAGAGAGAGAGAGAGAGAGAGAGAGAGAATCCCAAGCAGGCTCCTCACTGTCAGCACAGAGCCCATTGAGGGGCTCAGTCTCACAAACCATGAGATCTTGACCTGAGACGAAATCAGTAGTCAGACGCTTAACCGACTGAGCCACCCCGGTGCCCCAAGATACTGATTGTGATGCAGGAGCTCTAGGGTGGAGCTGGAGGTTCTGCTTTTCCAACAAGAAAAATCATCATCCTGGGTGATGCCATGTTGTTGGTTTTTAAACTACATTTAAGGAACACTACCTTAAGGAATACTTAATTTTTAAAAATATTATTAGCTACAGGCAACACTTTCTCCTTAATGAGAAAGCTGAAAACAAGCCAACATCAATTTAGTGGCCTTGAGTAAATCACTTCCTTTCTATAATTTATCGGTTAAACAAGGTGGTTGGTTTTTTTTTTTTTTTTCATTTCTGAAATGGGAGCAAGAGAGTATTAAGTGAAATGATGTGTATTAAGTCCTTAGCTGGCCCACTCCTCCACAAACACTGCCACTGGTGGTGGTGGTGCTCTGGCAGTGCTCATTCTCCTGTTGGATATCAGTGGCCGTCACAGATGGCCAAGGGAGGCCATAACCTATTATTGGAAAATGGGAGGATGGGTCAGACTTGCCTTTGAGTGCCGTGGTACTTGGCTTAATTACTGTGAACAGAGAGTGCATTTTCCAGTTTCTGCAAATAACAGAAACCTTAGACCCCTCAGGCCCCTTGTTGTTATTCTGTATTTATATTTACCCCCTTATATTGGCCAAATAAGTGCAAAACTGCTTCATTCCAGTATTTATTCATTTGATTGTCTCCATTGCCCAATTATGTAAAGGAAAGGGTATTGTGCTCCACAAGGATATCACATTTCCCTCCCTGGCTTCGCCCCTTCATGTTTGTGTAAACTCAGCCTAAGTGGCATCCCTTTACTTGAATTTACAACCCTGCCTATAAAAAACCAGACAGTGCTGAGCATTTCCTACAAGGCTGAATTCTGGCTCACAGCTCTTGTAGCCAAGGAAAAACAAATTCATGCTCGCTCGCTCCCTCCCTCCCTCCCTCCCTCCCTCCCTCCCTCCCTCCCTCCAAAAACAATTTGCTAATCCATCATCTGCCCAGAAAACAAACGGAAAATAAAATGCAACTGAGTCTTTTTTGTGTATCTGATAAATGTTTATCTCCCATGAGCAAGTGGGTGGGGTCTTTGCCAAGATGACACATTAATATCCATGTAGTAGCCCCATGCACATAATGGTGGAAGGAGCCATAATTCCAGTCAATTCAAGTGGGGAATAAATATGTCAAGCTGGCAGTTTGGCATTGTCTAGACCCCAAAAAAGTTTGACTAACTTTTTCTTATTAACTGTTGCATTTGGCTTTATATAAAGATAGCAACTTTCTTTCTTTCTTTTTCTTTCTTTCTTTCTTTCTTTCTTTCTTTCTTTCTTTCTTTCTTTCTTTCTTTCTTTCTAGAGAGCACACGAACAAGGGAGAGGGGCAGAGAGAAAGAGAGAGGGAGAGAGAGAGAGGGAGAGAATCTTAGGCTCTATGCTCACTGCAGAGCAGTGATCCCAGTAGACCCTGGGATCATGACCCGAGTCAAAATCAAGAGTCAGACACTCAACTGACTGAGCCATCCAGGCTCTAAAGATAGCATATTTCACTCTAAAGCCCACTTATATATTATCTATTCAACAAATATTTATTTTACATCTATTACATGTCATGTGCTATTCCAGGCTCTGGGCACGTAGCAGCGAACAGATGAAGTCCCTGTCCTCATGGTGTCTACTTTCTAGTGAACTCGTATGGTACACATATCTCTTGATGAAGACATGTTCTTTCTCTTTTTCTCTAAATGTCTTTGTTTTTATCTAAAAGTATTTAGTATTTGAATGGTCACAAAAGAGCAGTGATCGTTAGGCCATGTTTGTTGTCTCTCTGTTCCTGTCAGATGCAGACCTGCGTCCATTGCTGCTCTCTGAACATATGAGAAAAAAATTGAGTGATTTAGGTAGAAATAAGAACAACTTTTTCTGTAAGTTGCAGATTTTTCTTATAATTAAAGCAGACTTAACATGGCTTGTCAGTGCTGGTTTTTCACACACCATTATCTGTCTTTTGCCTTTCCATGTCACCATTAACTTAGGGATGAGGATCTAATGTCTAAAATAGGCTCAGCAAACATACATTATAAAAGTGTAAAAATAATAAAAAGCTTATGAGATTAAATCTAGCAATAATTTTTTAAACTTGAGTAGAAAAATTTAGTATCTGGTTTCTTTTTTTTGACTAAATGAACAACGCATACTCACTATAAGATGAAAACAATGTAGAAATGCATCAAGCAAAAATGCTGTGCATGTGGCATTGCAATATTTATACACCTATGTAATTGCTCTTTTCTCTTTTTATGATTTATGTATGGTTATAGAACCCTGGTTAGTCTCATCAGATTACTTGACAGTTCTTACTTTATAATACGAATGCCTTCTAGAATAACAACTGATAAATTCAAAACTAATTTTTAGAAAGAATATCCAATGCTGAATAGGAATTCCGCCTAAAAGCATGGTTCTTAAAACATGCGTTTTTATTTAATGTCAGTGCAATCCTGAGGAAAACGAAGTAAGACACTTACCATTCATTTCAGAGAATCAAAGAACGTCTGTATCAGAACCAAATAGATCATCCAGTGCAGCGAGCAGGGGAGAAGAGTGGAAACCACCCCCCCGGTGAATTCTGATATACACTGAACACACACAGACCACCGTGAGAATTCATCATTTTGCAGACGAGAAAACTGAGGTCTGAGCCAGTAAAGAAACCTTTCACGTCACACATACAGAGAATGGTAGAGGTCAGACCAGAACAGAACAACAGTGTTGTGACTCCCAGTCTACTCCTTGTTCCACTACACTAAGCCACATTAGAAGATACCTTTTGCACAACAGTGTAGAACAACTCAACTTCAATTTGTTCTCCGAAGATTAAGTTTTCCAAACAAATCTATATTATATCAAAACCTCTTAGTCCAACAAAAGAACCTCAAAGTTTTACGTTATTAGTGGTAGATTTCTGGTTGTTGTTGTGGTTGCACGTTTTCTTCTGGAAAGTGGAGGCGGAAGTTTAACCAAGACCTAAGTTAAAGTATCATTATTATTGACAAACTAATCAGCCTGTAGGTTTTAAAGTTTAGAGTGAGCGAAATAGCAGTTAAATGAACCACACCTCCCACCCCACCACCCCCACCTCCAGCCACACACACACTATTGGTGATCGTGGTGTTCTTTTTATCTGTGTGAAGCTAAGTGGCTCTTTACTAAAATGTTTGGGGAGAGAGATCACTGAGTGTGCTTTGCCCTCAGTAGGGAGAGAACATGTCGTTTCAAGTCCTTTCTGTCTAGCTGAATCGTGGAACTGCCACAGTGGTCTCCAAAAAACATGTCTCCAGCCCTCCAGGGCCAGGGAAAAGGTCACCAATGACCAGAGCTCAAGAGCTGGGGGAAATAGGTGAAAGGGAGAATAAACATCTACAGCATAATTGCAGTCTTTTCGAACATTCGTCTAGGTTGAAAACTTTTATTCCAAGGCGACCTTTCCCCTGTATTGAGCTCTGTTGAACACAGCTGGCATTTTAATGAGACTAAATCTGGTGTTTCTGCCATTAGCGGAGATGAGCATCAAAGCATTAAACTCTACCTTCCTTTGTTTTACAAGAACTTGGGGTTCAGGATACCTTCACTAAATATGTGTCCAACTCTAAAGCTATGAGGAATACTTTTGTTCTGATAGACCTTCGGCATAGTATTGATCAAAGATAATAACACAAATTACAAATTACAATGTATTCTATTATCAGCATTAAAAAAATAGAGCACCCTCAAGTATTAGCACCTGACTTAAAAAATTACAACTGACATTGATTGGCTCCTAATCTTTGCCATGCATTGTCAACAATTGCCATGGTTAATGCATTGCATAAATAATCTTATTTAATCCCCACAACTGTATTATGTGGGTGCAGTTTTACCTTTGAGGAAACTGAGGCTTAGAGAAGCGAATAAGCTGTCCTAAAGGCCTGTGGTCAGTAAATGACAGAGCTGGAATTCAAACCCGAATTTGTATGACAACAGAGTCTATGCTTTTGATGTTCTGCTTTCTCCAATTTGATTCACATCCCAACACAAAGGCCTATAGGACACATCCTAACATAATTTAACATTTGTTTGACAAATTTGTAATTTTATTATAGGCACAGTTCAGGCACAAATAACGAAATCTTCTTTGTGTCAAATTCTGGATCACTCCACGCTGGAGTTCCCCTAGTGATATCACAAAAGAGCCTCTGATGACCCCAAAGAAGAATCACACAGTGGAAGTTTCCACACAGGCTAACTCACTCCTTGCAGTTGAGTGGAGACAGATTGGTAGCAACTAGACTAAATGACTCAATGGCTTTTTTCTTTAGGGATCTGAATTTCTTCCCCCCAGCATCAAACACATATTCTCATGGCAAAGGCTTAACAACTTAAATGGAAATAATGAATATATATTTTTCTTTTAAAGAACACATCCTGAGATCCTTTATCTCGGGGGCCACAGTGAAGACGCATGCTAGAAGTGGGGCTGTTATCTGCACCACTGTCATCATGCCCACCTTTTGCCTCACTTGTCTTTAGTCCATGTGACTCTACTGTCACTTTTTTTGTCACACCATGTTCCATCTGATGCTTTTATTCGGTAACCAAAACTACAGAGCTTTCTATGATGTTGTTTTAATTGAGCACAAAATTAAATACGTTATCAAGAAAAAATGAAACTGAAAGAAGCAAGTCAAGATCGCAACCAAAAGTTTTCCACAGGGGTCACAGTGGCTGACAAAAAAGATGCAAAATGCCCCAATCTGTCAGTCCTGCCTACTTTTTGACCTGAAGATCTATGAAACGGGTGGCTAGGGTAGGTGGTAGGGGCCTGGAAAGCATGTTCAAGTGCTCTTAGAACCATTTTGCATCCTCTAGCAAGCAGACGTAATCATAGCTCTCTTAAATTGCTCGCTTTATAGTGCTCTTAAAGAAAGCCTCTTAAAAAAAGGAGAAGAAAAAAGAAGTCTGACTAATGGAACAAAACCTGCACAACAGCCTGGTTGTATCCTATATTCTCCCTCTTGTTAAGATGATGGCTCAGTTTTGACTCAAGATGAATTGCTTGATTATGGTTAATACACGGTCTGGCCAAATTAATTTATAAATGAGCAACTAGTTGCTTTTATCACACTCTTCCAACCAAGATTACTTCAATCCCTAAATTTTATAGAAATGAATATTTAAAAAAACTCTGCATGATTTTGTCCTTCACCCATTCAACACCTCTCTGAATTAAATGATTAATATGAGTAAATATACGTTGTCTTTCCAAATGACCTTGCTGGCCTGTTTTGACAGTGTGCTCTTGGCTCCCTCATGGCTTGCCATCATGAGTTTTTGGTAATGTTATCCTTTCTGACAAATTTAATTGAGGCAAGTTAGACTTTCAAAAACTAGTTGTCTGCATAAGCTTGACCAGTTTGCTATGGAAAACCAGGTGCTGGGTGAATATTTTTCATCTGCGTCTATAGCTTAGTTTTTCACTTGTACTGTAAGAGGAGATCAATCTTAGTCTTCCTATTCTAGTCACATGTGGTTGTCCAAAACTAAAGCTCTATGACCCCAAATCTTTGCCGCCTTTTGTGTGGCAGATGACATCTTCCATCAACAGTGGATAATAAAATTTACATTCGATCCCCATGTGGAACCTGAACACGTAAGCACTCCCCCACACAGTACAATTCAAAGTGACATTCTCTTCTATTTTCCTTCAGCCTCAGTGATGCAGAATAACAGTTATACGTTAACATTCCTTTGGCGGGGGCGGGGGAGGGGTGGTCTTGAATATAAAAAAAAGAACAAGAGAAGGCTACCCTCAGTCTAGACAATGAGTGACAAAAGTCCCAGAGCAAACCATAGTTGTTAGCAGACACCCTCCTAAGGTTCCCAGGATACAGCACTGAGAAGGAGTGAATTCTCCAATGAGACACATCACACACTCCAGGGCTCCTAGTTAACCCGGCCATGTTATCTGTGCCAAAAATCAGTTTTAACACCCTGTCCTCCTAAGCCCCAGTGCAATTTTATTTCCCGTTCTGCCAGCCTCAGCTCTGCAAAGCATCAGTATTCTCTTAAGAAAAAAAGTAAAAGCTTAAATTCTGGGTCATCCATCAGTCATACCATTTGATTAAGGATTCTACCCAGCAAGGTATTTTCCATTGAAGGTGCCCACGTCAGTATCCATCCCGGGGACATTGAAATGGAAGTAGAAATGATTGCATGGGTAACTTACCAGCTCCTGAGTCTGAATGGCTGCAGCAACCCCAGTGCTTTACCTGATCCCTTGCTCTCTGTCTCTCTCCCTCTCTCTCTCCCTCTTTCTCTTGTGTACAGATTGCAGGGAACTTAAAGAACTCGCAGGGACAATGTTTCAAATGACTTAAGAAAGAACAGGAACAATACTTCGTTCTCTTTTTCTCAGATGAGTACCTTCGGGAAGAAGGAAGGAAGGGAGGGGAGAGGGAGGAAGTCAACAACCCTTTGCTTTCCTGAAAAAAAATAAGGAAACAGAAGATAGACATCTCATTTTCTCTTAAACAAAATGTTGGAAGGGGCAAAAAAAAAAAAAATCTTTGAAAAAAGGAATTCCTCAAATATGCTTTCTGCCCTAAGAGCTTTAAAGAGATGAAAAGCCTTACTGGCCTGTCCTGTCCAAACAAATGGTGTTCCAGAAAGGCAGGCTCTCCTGAGCTTGCAGCCTCTGGTATCTTGTTTGCAGAACTGACACAGCCAAAAGGGAACAAATCATGTCATGTTGCCTCTGAGCAAGGGAACGTTTGGTCTGTTGTGCTAACTGAGGCAATCCTCCAGCCTGTGAGGCTGGGCAGGGTGACGGTCAGCCAGGATGTTTGGCTCTTCCTGGGCTCTTTGAAACACCAGTGTTGCTGCAATTTTTGAGCATGATTCTAGAGCCTTAGAGTTCTTCCAGGAACAAACAGCCGATTTATGCACTGGTCACCGAACTTTATGCAGTGGGCCAAGTCAAAGCTTCCATCTTTGCTGATGTTTTCAAAAAGAAAAAAAAAAAAAAAGCAACTTGCCACACTGCTGTTGGACATAACTATCTCGTGTGGGATTTAGTCATCTCTGGAAAAACTGAAAGGCAATTTCTGTTTTCAAAATACTGTGAAGCAGCCTAGTCTTAGCGAAGTCAGCCACAGTTTGTGAAAAGCGACGGGGAGGCTGATGAGAAGGAGAGAAAACATGGAATGTTCTTTAACAAGTTTTAACGGTGCTTGGCAGTCCAACGGGTGGCATGAGCTCTGTTCAGAGTAGTTGCGCTCTGATTATGCCGTGTATCTTGTGCCCTCCATTCATCTGGTTAAGACCATTTTCACCACAAACAGGAACCAGCAGTTATGTGGACCTTTGTGGCAGCAGAAGAAAAACCAACTTTAAGGTACTTCCTTCTTTCACTCAATTGTGAAAAAAAAAGTGGGGTGGAGAGTCATACCTGATCCCAAGGAGCAATTAAAGTGAATTCAGGGAAAGAGAGATTCTGATTCAGTCTCTTTGAAAGGCATTTGTTGGGTTCTGTGGTCAATAAGGTTACTCTTTTATCCCCACAGTTTTCTTCCCCCGTCTATCATCTGTCTGTGTATTTATCTATGTATCTATCTATGTATCTGTGTATCTATCTATCTATCTGTCTGTATCTCTCTGTCTGAATATGTGTGTGTATATCAAAGAGGACATAGGGAGACTGTTACTCAGTAGGTTGGTAAGAGCCGGAATGGAGTTGTTCCTTGCGTTCCCCGTGGCACCACTCCTGGCACAACTTAAGGATTTCTGGCATGGGTTCCCCCAGCCCCACGTACAGATGAGAAGACTCACGCCCAGAGAGGCGTCCGTTGTACCACTGGCCCAAGGCCACACACATCAGTGGCAAAAGCCAACAGGCTCATCTGTCTCCTGAGTCAGCTCTAGTGCCCTTTGCCCCCTGCTGGCCTTCCTCTGTACCCTGCCTTTGTAGAAATGGGAAGGAAGCTCACAATGAAAATCTAGGAGAACAAAAGAAGAGCGCAAGGGAATGGAGTAGCTCTCCTGGGTGCAAACCTGTGAGTGATCGTGAGGCTGAGGGAGCCCTCTGCTGAGATGGTCAGTAGAAAGTGGAAGTAGGTGGGAGTGAGGTGAGGGTGAGTGAGAAGTAGGGAGAGGCTGGGCTAGGTGTCTGTGGCATCAGTCAGCAGAGGGAGTGAGGGGCCGTGAAGGAACAAGGACGCTCAGGTTACAGAATTCTTGCAGGAAGGAGCAAGTGTCTGATCACCGAAGACTGGAATCGAAGAATCGTGAGAGCTACAGGCACCCTTTGCGTATTGTTGTTCCTCCTGCAGCCTCAGGCGAGGCCAGGGCTGAGCCCCAGGAGCCCAGTCAGAGTCCAGAGGATTTCCCTTTCCAGTGCACAGAATGTGGGAACTGTCACGTTGAGGCCTGTTGTTTGCTCCAAGCCGGCTGACCCGCCCAAAGACAGGCCGGACTGGACGGGGGCCTGTGCCATCCACACCGCTGCGCAGCTTTGATGTGACGGGGCGGCATCCAGTCGGGGTCTGGCGACGTCACCTCTGGACAGACTGGAAGGCGATTTCTAACGTTTTCAAGACACTGTGAAGCGGCTCACGCCTTCATAATACATCGGCCACAGTTTTCGAAAGAGAATTCTCAGCCCCGCCTGCGCCACGCCGTTCCATTCGTGTACCTCGTCGTAACCCTGCCTGTGAGCCTCCTAGGAAAGACGTCCCCCTCCTTCCCTGCTCTGCCCAGCCCGCGGAAAGTCACCCTGTGGCCCTTGTAAAATCACCCACCGGGCGTCTAGAAGCTGAAATTCCTGAGCCCCTCCCACTAGGTTTCACAGGAGAGATTTCTAATCAGGTCACTCAAGCTGGTGAAGCTTACTGCCGCGCTGTCTCACGGCTCCTTCGGATTTTGACTAAAAGTGAAGGGAGTGGATGTTTGTACTAGAAACGACTGAGGAAACACATGTGCAGAAATGGAATATGGTCTGGTCACTCACCTCTCAGGTAAGCCACATGTTGCTCTGGATATCATAGAGATCATTTGAGTAGAAAGAGGACTGTAAGAGCCTGTGACTGGATCGGAGGACAAGGAAAAAAACCAAGATATGAAATTTGGTGAGGCTGAAGCAGTGACTCAGAAGTCAGAACCAGCAGTACAGAAATATGAGGTCTACTCAAAATGGCTTCCCACTTCTGAAGCATCCTATTTGGTACTTCTCCAGCTTCTGATTATCCCGAACTCTAGGGCTATCTGTTCACCGCAGGACTAACTTAACCCCAATCACAGAGGGTGAGGAAATGAAGGGTGGACTGAAATATAACATAGGGTCAGGACAGCACATCAAAAGTAAGTGTACGTGTCAGTGAACTTCCAAAATGAACATATCTGAGTGACAGAAACAGAAGACCTGCCCCCACCCCATGGCACTCCAGCCACTGCCTCCTCTCAGGGGTCACGTGGCTCTGACATATCACACCTGATGCAGATGTGAATTACTGGGTTTTGAATTTACATAACAGATGATACCAGATTTTGTTTTTTGTTTTGGGTTTCTTTGCCTCAATATTGCTGAGATTCAGCCCTATTGTAGAGTGTAGGTATGTTTCATTCTCTTTCCAGAGAGTATTTCACTCTGTGACAATACCACAATTTGTATATCCACTCTACTGAAGATAGATGTGTGGGTTGTTTCTAGTTGGGCACCATTACAAATGGGCTGCCAGGACTTTCTGTCTCTGCCAGATGTCTTTTAAAAAGTCTGATATAAGAATCACCTCTCTCCAGGATGATTATCCACAAGTGATTCACAACCTTTTTGCTTGGGTTATTTGTTTGTTTGGCATTTGCTTCCTCTCCCATGGGATGCATGGCATAGATTTTTTTTTTAACTCAAATCGATTCAGTTTGAGGATGTGATACCATTGGAGACACTGGCAGCGTTCCTGAACAGCTTTGGAAGGACTTGGGAGCCACAGAGCTGACTTCCTCCTGGAGCCTGGAGATGCTACTCTGAGTCAGACTCCATCGACTTCCCCTCTCCCGTCGACATTCTGTGGAAAGTGGATCTGTTCTCCCCACTCTGAGCTTGTTCTGGACATGCTAAATTTCATCCTATTAATGTGCAGAAGACAGGGCCGAGTCCTGGGCCTAAATTGCTTTCTTCTGTCTCTCTCTCTCTTTTTTTTTCAGTTTATTTATTTATTTTGAGAGAGAAAGAACATGCAGGGGGGAGGACCAGAGAGAGGGAGAGAGAGAATCCCAAGCAGGCTGTACACTGTCAGCACAGAGCCCAATGCAGGGCTTGAACCCACATTCCCATGAGATCATGACCTGAGCAGAGATCGAGAGTCAGACCAACTGAGCCATCCAGGCACCCCCTGAAATTGCTTTCAAACTTCCTTGGTTCCTTTGATTTATTCCCTTTGTCTTCGCCAAGTCCCATATCCTCCAAGTCTCAACTCTCAAAATGTGAGAATATTCATTTCTTCCTTTTTAGTTTTTTCTTAGCATGCAAAAATAATAACGAAATATTTACTTAAACAAGTTATTAAACACAGTCTTTTTATGCTTCTATTTTCCTCAATTTGACAAGAGGATATAATAACATTATTCCTAGTTTTCATAGTATTAGGGGTAAAGAAGAATAGCTCAGGTCTTTCACATATTTACCATGTACCAGGCACCCTTTTAAACACTACATGTCATAACTTAATGGTGCTATTATTGTCCTTTCCCTCTTCTTTTTTTATAGATAAGGAAAACTGAGACATGGAGAAGTCTACTCCCCCAATATCACATAATTAGTAAGATTTCAAACCCAGGGAATTCTGGCCTAGAATCCTTATTCTTTTTACCACAAAGCTAACTTGCCCTGCCCTCTAAACAAACACTCCCTGGCACATAGTAACAACTCAATGAATTGTCCTTCAAATTGGAGAATAACATGTTTTATAACATAAAAGGTAACAATGCAGGGCACAGAACCTCTTTCTCAAGTCATTTTGTGAGCATGTCTTATGAACCAGTAAGCTCCGTGCTAGGTGTGGTTAATGTGCTTCTTGATATTGCTGCCTGGTAGAGGAGAGATATACCAAACGAATTGAACCAATGGCACCTGAATATATAAATACAATTGTAGTCAGTTCTTTGAAGAGGAAATACAGGAGTTAGGAGAGCTTAAAATAAGGTACTAAATCTGGACAAAAGGTCAAGGAAGGTCCTCCTAAGAAACTGACAAAAAAAATATTTAAAAAAAAATTGAGACATGAAGATTGAGCAGGCATGTGCCAGGCAAAGATGGGGAGATGGCAACTTATGCAAAGAGAAGCCTGGTAGGTCTGATTCTGAACTTGATGCTAAGATGGGTGGGAAATCATTGAAGATTTTACACAGAGGAAGGACATACTCAGATTTGGATTCAGAAATCCTAGTTTGATCACAGTGCAAAGAATGGATTTTAGAGGGGCAAGAGTGAAAGCAGATGAACACTTGTAAAGTCTAGTCTAAACCTGATCATGCCATTAAGAGTTTATCAGGAGATGCAGTGGACATCTTAATGCCTAGAGAGGTCATGGGATGATAACATTTGAGAGTTATCCTGATACATTGTGTGAAAAGAGTGTGTTGGAAAATGAATATTGATAGTGCCTGGCATAAAAACAGCTGACTCATGAAAGATACATACCTTTGAATGGCAACACCTTCTACCATGTCCCCACCCCTCATCCTCAATATCTAGAGCCTCCAAAGCTGACTACTTACCTGCCCTGCTCCACTGCAGCCTCCTGGTCTGCTTGTCTTGCTGTCACTGTCCTAAGGTGTATCCATGTGCCTGATTTTTTTTTTAATTTGAGAGAGAGAGAGACAGACAGAGAATCCTAAGCACGCTTCATGTTCAGGGTGAAGTCCGACACAGGGCTCGATCCCATGACCCTGGGATCATGACCTCAGCCGAAATAAAGAATCGGAAGCTCAACCCACTGAGCCACCCAGGCATCCACCCCATGCCTAAATTTCTTAACATTTACCCAACAGAGTTCCTCTTCCTCTAGGATATAACCAGTGCTGTCATTGAAAATCAGTGGCATCCTCAGACCTGGCCCAAGAGTGGTCAGTTTGAGGGATGGAGTGCAATTCCGTGTTTGAACTACTACAGTTGGGGGAAATGTGCTCTAGATATTCCACGTTGGAATCCAGGCTGGAATTTTCTAAGGAAAGTCTGTTGTATGTGGTAGATTCATAGCATTGTGTTTCAATTCCAGCGTATTATGGGTCTTAAGAACTGGCCTGTGGAATTAATCACCAAGGAACATGTGCTTTATATGGGAACATGCATTCCGAGCTCTGAATATCTGATACAAGCAAATGGGCATTTTTAAAAACATTTTATTTAATTTTAGAGAGAGAGAGCATGCACGTGTGCAGGGGAAAGGAAGAAAGAAAGAGAGAATCGTAAGCAGGCATCCATGCTCAGCACTGAGCCCATCGTGGAGCTTGATCCCACGACCCTGGGGTCATGACCTGAGCCAAAATAAAGAGTTGGACACTTAACCAACTCAGCCACCCAAGTGCCCCCAAATGGGTATTGTTAATTTACAGAATGGCAATCATTGTGTTAAGAAAAACAAACAAACAAACAAACACCTGCAGATTCATTATCTTGCTAGAGGTGGGCAAGCATTCTCCTCCAGTATTCATTTCTACAATCCAGTAGAGCTCATTTTTTGGTCTTCCTCCAAAGTGGTCACAAAGACCTTTTTCTCCACTTAATAAGCTCTCTCCAAACATCCTAAGATTGTATATTGCTGTGGCATGCAAGAGACAAGAAATAACTTTACATTTATAAATTAAATATGATGAGAGTGCCCTCTCCTTGATAATGCTGGCTAGCAATTCTGTATCATCACTTTTCATGGCTCTCAGGCCCCACCTTAGACTGTAACTTTAACAGTCATGGGAACAGCACTGAGACTTGATGTATGTTGGCTGGTTCATGGTCCCCTCAGCGGTGGCCGATTCCAGTCATGGCTCTAGGCCCTCCGTGCCAAGTTCTGTACAGAAATGTCCACCAAATATTCCAAGACCATATTAATTAAAGCTCAGATCTTGGGTGACCCTTGTCATCTCTACAGCCCTACATAGGTGAGATCCAAGGTTGCTGCTACTCTAAGAAAATCTACAACCTGTCTCATTTCCTGATCTTCTGGGATCCAGCTCATGCAGTGTGGTCAGGCTTTTCTCTTCCTCAACCCCATTGCTACAGCCTTCAGCCTCCTTGGACCTAGATCATCGGTAAACCCAAATACTAAATTAACCAAGCGGGTAACACAGATCAGTGCCCCATGCGTAATACAAGAGGGTATAGTGGGGAACATGGCAAATCAGAGGGTCCGTGTCCCATCTAAGGTAGTTTGTAACCACGTGAGAACATAGGCCTAATGTAACTGGATTATCAAAATAATAATAATAATCATAAAAAATAAGAAATCTGAATTTTGATGTAGAATCTCTTGATTTTAAGATTTTAAAATTGAAAACATTGCTTTTAAAAGATATTAAGGAGTTATTAATTCAAGGGGATTGATAATGGTATGGTGGTTTTGCTTTTAAAATATATATAAAATCACATAAAATGTGATTTAAGATTCTACAAGAAAAATTAAATTTTATATGCAAAAGGAACCTAAATTTGATGGTTTTAAATGATGTCAGTTAAAATATGTCTATAAAGCCTTTGATATTCCTCTCTTTAAGAGAAGATGGGAACTAATTTTTCCCTCCTTTGAGATCTAATCACTTAGACTTAGTGATTTGTTTCTAAAAATAGAATAAGGCAGATGTGCTGGGGAGGGAGGGACGGGAGAGACCGGTCATAAGAGGCTCTGAGCTCTCCTCACTCTCTCAGATTGCTTCCTCTGAGGGAAGCAGTCCAACTGCCATATCATTAGGATACTTAAGTAACCTTTGGAAAGAGCCACATGAAGAGAAACTGAGGCCTCCTCTAACAGCCCTGTGAGCATACCATTTTGGCAGTGGACCATCCAGTCCAGGCAAGCCTTCAGATGCCACATTCCAAAGGCAGTCTCATGAGAGCTCCTGAGCCAAATCACCCAGCTAAACTCTTCATGAATGCCTGACCCATAGAATGCATGAGGTAATAAATGTTTTTAAGCCCCTAGGTTTGGGGGAAATACGTTACACCCTGAAAGATAATTAATACATTAGCACCAGAGAGGCTGCTAGTTTACTTTTGACCTGAAATTTCCAAAGCAAAAATCCCAGGTGAGAATAGCTACTGGTGGGAATTGCAGTTTGACTCTGAAACTCCACAAAGCTATTAACTGCTCCAACCACTTCCACCTCACCACCAAACAAAGGGGATCAGTTTTTAAAGTATTCACGTACTTACTGCATTCTTCCTGGGATACCTGAGCAGAGAATGTACTAGTGACCCCTGCTATGGGTATAACAGACTATGAGAGTTCAGCTAACCATCTGTATCATTTATTTGTTTGTGTATTTCTCTCCTACATTTGTCAGTGAGTGGGGCAAGTTTTCTTTTTAGGTGTCTTTTTTTGATAGGTTTCAAATTGCCAGGGGTTGGAAGATGAGCAACTAATTTGTTGTGTGTAGTGGCAAAATCTGCACTTAGTGTTGTGAGTGCTTGGTGAATATCAGTTAATGCTTCGAAAGCTAGATATGGGAAATCCTTTATTTTTTAAAAGGAGAAACGAACTAACAGAACCATTTTATCAAAAACATAATCTTCCTTAGAAACTAGTACAGACGACAGATTATTAAGTTCGTGGGAACCCAGACTTTGCTGATTCATTGTTGTATCTCTAGTGTCTAAAAGTTACCTGGCATGTGGAAATTGCTCAATAGACATTTGTTGAATGAATGAATGAATGAATGAGACCAAAGAGAAGAAGGTCCATTCGAGGGGAGAGTAGCATACCATCCATTAGGCATTCTTCTTAGCCCTTCCTTCCCCCATCCCCTCTCAAATGCCATAATTGCTCAGGCGTCTTTGAGGAAGCCAAGACTCCGTGAGAAACATGGTTTTAAATGCAAGGGCCAGGAAGAACCCCCTGGGACTAAACATGAGGAGACCTGGCTCCCCATCTTTCCACTTACTGGCCACAAGGCCTGGCAGTAGGCTTCACCTCTCTTCTTTGGTCCTGATTTCTTCTTCTCTCAAATGATAGAAGCTTCCAGCCTTCATTCCAGAGGTGTCATGAGTTTTTCCAGGCTTCCCCTTCTTTTAACACTCACCCTGAAGGAGGCAAGTCACCACTTGTGAAGTGCTTTGAAGCTGACAAACCGGAGGCCTCAGGGTGATGTGACCAGAGGCGCACAGCTTGGCAGATGACCTGATACGACTGATGTTCAAAGCAGCTGTCAGTGAATAGAAGGCAGCTTGCACAAAGGAGCCAGCCAAAAATAATGAGGGAGGTGAAAAGAAAAAAAAGAAAGAAAGAAAGGAAAAACACACAGGGCAGGGCTTGGGGTCACTTGTGTTTCCTCTGGTCTCACCTCCTCCCTGTCCTCCTCCACCCAGTCCTCAAACAACCCCCTTCTGCCTCCTCCAAAAGAAAAGTTAAAAGCTTTCTTTTGGAAAAAGGGTAGTTTGCTTAGACTGCTGCTGTTTACCTTTGGTAGGATAGCCATTGGTGGTGAGTTCAAACACAGGAAAAGGCCTCTGCTTACAGGAAGAGCTGCAGACAGGCCTGGAAGACTTGCCGCGATGCTGTGAGATTGCACCTTTCCCATTGGTGTGCAGCTCTGGGACCTGACGCTGGGCCCTTGCCTCCAGTCAGGCAGCCAACCTTCAGCCATTGCTTACCCTGCACTACTTCTCCCTTACCTCAACATTACTGATCCTGAAGCATAAAGATGGTGGAGGATGGCAGGTGGGTGGGCAGGGAAGGGAAAACAAAAAGAGGAAAAGAGGTTTACATCACAAACAAACTATAACCTTATTTCCAGTCTAGCATGGAAAATATAATTAGAAGCAGCAAACTTTGGGTTTACATTTGGGAGTTTTATTTATTTGTTTTCAACCATTAAAATCTCCCTCCATGAACTAAAGAGGCCGCATCTGCCAAAACGAGGTGATAACCCCTCTCTGGAAAACTGATCTCTCTACAGCTGCTTAGAACTCTGTGATTTATTCATGAAAGGGAAGGGAAAGAATAATCTGCCCTCTTTTCAAAGCACTTGCTCATGAGACCTAGCCACGCTAAGAAGGGTTAGACTACAGTGTGAGAGAAAGGAAGAAAATCACACTGAGGAAACAAATGCTGGCAAATAATCAAAATCTTCTGGGGCTTCCCCATTCCCCCCAAATTTCTTTCCTCTAATTCCACTTCAGAAATTCCCCTGGCTCCAAGAAGCACTAGACTTTCTGGTCAGGCCATTCTCAAGTTTACCATGAGGATCTCACTTCTCTCTTTCCCTGATTTTCGAGTTATTTGTTTCTGGCTTCAGAGAGCCCATGGCATCCTGTTTCCCCCCAAACCAAAAGGGAAATAAAGGGCTGTTAATATCATCTCCAGGCACCCACCTCTACTTTGTTTGACACTCATTGTTAGTGAGCTCCTGACACGCCTGATGTACTATGTAGTGAAAAGCAGCAATTTCTCCTCCAGTGAAGAATTTTCTCCAGTACTTCAAGCTCACCAAACCTTGGTTGCAGTATTTTACTTGGTGTGGAATCAGTTTGTAAAAGTCCTTTGGCTCTTTCAAGACTTTTTCTCTTCAAATTTCATTTTCAGCAGTTTGACCCTGATATCCCTGAGTGTGTGTGTGTGTGTGTGTGTGTGTGCGCGCGCGCACTTAAATCTATGCTGTGTGGGTTTGCTGCCCTTTCTAAATCTGTAAATATAAGTCCTTCTCCTAATTTGGAGATTTCCATCTATTCTTTTTTTAAATACTCTTTGCTTCCCCTTTTTAAACTCTCTTCTGCTTTGTTGACTCCAATTGCACATATATTAGACCTTTTGATAATGTCCACAGGTCTCTGAAGATTTACTCATTTTTTCAATCTCTCTTCTCTCTGTTCTTCATTTCTACTATTTTTTGAACTACTTTAAAGTCCACTGATTTTTGTTCTGTTGTCTCTATTTTACTCTTAAGCCCAACCAGGAAATTCTTTTCAGTGTTGTAATTTTCAGTTCTAGAATTTTTATTTGGTTCTTTTTTTTTTTTTTTTTTAATTTTTTTTTCAACGTTTTTTATTTATTTTTGGGACAGAGAGAGACAGAGCATGAACGGGGGAGGGTCAGAGAGAGAGGGAGACACAGAATCGGAAACAGGCTCCAGGCTCCGAGCCATCAGCCCAGAGCCTGACGCGGGGCTCGAACTCATGGACCGCAAGATCGTGACCTGGCTGGAGTCGGACGCTTAACCGACTGCGCCACCCAGGCGCCCCAATTTGGTTCTTTTTTAAAAAATCATTTTTTTAGAATCTCTTCCTGATCTTTTACCACACTTATCTGTGAAACAGCTATATGAAGAATGGTGGGATACTTTTCTTAGTCCTGTTTTTTATCTAGAGAAACCAAGGAATTGAGAGGCTAAACAAATGTGTCAAGATTAGAAAGGCAGCCACAAATAGAGCCAAGATATATAATATATAATATATAAAATGGTGGAGGAAGATGGAGAAAAGAAAGAAACAGGGAGATTAAGAAGTGTGGGAAAGAGACAGAGTTTACAATTTCAAATAGGATGTTTAGGGAAGGTGTCAGTGAGAAGGTAAGTATAGAGAAAACATCTGAAGGAAGCAAGGGAAGGGGTAGAATCTATTATTCAGTGGCAAGAGCAAGTGCCCACCGTAGGATATGTTACATATGTATGTCATGTATGATCGCTGGATCCTCCATTATATTTTTGCAAGTTGGTGGGGGCACAAGTTTATCATTTTAAAGTCCAAGGGCCAGAAGTAGTCAGGACTTTAAAATGTCTTATGAACTATTTCACATCATATAAGATGGGGTTCTTTGAAGGGATTTGATGAGTGCTACATAATAATTTTGGTTCTGTAGGATAACTTACATTCTTGGCATATGCAAAGTACTTTATAGGAACTGACAAACTAATAAACATAGAAATAAGAGACTATGAAAAATTTTCTTTCTTCTGATGACTAGATAAGTTCTATCTGCTACTCCCAGTAACTGATGACTGGGAAATTTGGAACAACCCTCCCACTAAAAAAAAACCTAAAGAATTAGATGAAAATGAAAAACACCTTCTTAAAAGCATCAAAATGTCAACAAGGTAGTGAGGAGTTTAAAAGCCGAAATCTAGAAGAGGACAACCCAGAGAATAGGCTGATATTCAAATCTGACTTTGCCTGCTAGGCAGTTACCAGTCCTAAAGAAACAGCTGCAAAACTAAACCAAACTTCTGACAAATTCCTAGGGTTGGAGGCAAAAGGAAAGACCGGCAACCTACCAGAGGTGGGGAGTCTAGTAAACTACCTTCTCTTTAAACTGAGATCCCAAAGAGTTACAGCTTCAGGTAAGGTGAGTCATGAGTAAACCTCTCCCTGCAAGCAATTTCCTTCTGCCTTTATGCCATTTGGGTTGTCTAGGAAGTCTCAAGCCTTGAGCTTAGTTTGAGTTGGATCTAGACTGATAGCACCTCAGGTGTCTGGCAAAGTAAAATCCTTTTTGGAAGGAGATACTATTGTGTTGAACTTCAAATTATTCTTACAAATAATTTTTAAAATACAGTGTCCACTGTTGGTGGGAATGCAAACTGCTGCAGCCGCTCTGGAAAACAGTGTGGAGGTTCCTCAAAAAATTAAAAATAGAACTACCCTACGACCCAGCAAAAGCACTGCTAGGAATTTACCCAGGGGATACAGGAGTGCTGATGCATAGGGGCACATGTACCCCAATGTTTATGGCAGTGCTTTCAGCAATAGCTAAATTATGGAAAAAGCCTAAATGTCCTTAACTGATAAATGGATAAAGAAGATGTGGTTTATATATACAATGGAATACTACTTGACAATGAGAAAGAATGAAATCCTGCCATTTGCAGCAACGTGGGTGGAACTGGAAGGTATTATGCTGAGTGAAATAAGTCAGTCAGAGAAGGACAGATATCATATGTTTTCACTTATATGTGGATCTTGAGAAACTTAACAGAAGACCATAAGGGAAGAGAAGGACAGATATCATATGTTTTCACTTATATGTGGATATTGAGAAACTTAACAGAAGACCATAGGGGAAGAGAAGGGGGAAAAATAGTTACAGAGAGGGAGAGAGGCAAACCATAAGAGATTCTTAAATACAGAGAACACACTGAGGGTGGGTGGGGGCGGAGAGAGGGGAAAATGGGTGATGGGCATTGAGGACGGCATTTATTGGGATGAGCACTGGGTGTTGTATGTAAGCCAATTTGACAATAAATTATATTCATTAAAAAATTAAAAAAATAAAATACAGTGTCCAACACACTGTCAAAAATTTTATGGGAAAATAAAACACATTGAGCAAGAACCAGCAGAAAGACAACTCAAATAGGCCCTTAAGCACTGGAGATAATGTCTGTTGGAATTATTAGCTATAAACTATAAAACCACCTTGCTGTGTTTAAAGAAGAGAGAAATAAACTCTTGTTTGAAGGCTGTGTTTTAAGAAGAGAGAGAGTGAAAGGTAATGATTTAAGATATAATAGTGGAGAATATTCAGAATTCATGAAAGACATCTTTCCATAAATTCAAGAAGCCTAATAGATTCTACACAGTATATTTACACAGCACTTCCAGACACATTATAGTAAAAACATAGATAACCAAAAAACCCTGAACTGTCTCTATACCATACATTAAAAGCAGCCATAGGGAAAAGGATGTATTGCCTTCAAAAACATAAATTGACAGCTCACTTCTAAAATCAATAATGGAAGTCAGGGGATGCCTGGGTGGCTGAGTTGGTTAAGTATCCTTCTTTGGCTCAGGTCATGATCTCACAGTTGATGGGTTCAAGCCCCGCATGGGCCTCTCTGCTGACAGTTCAGAGACTGCTTCAGATCCTCTCTCTCTCAAAAATAAAAATGTTAAAAAAATTTTTTTTAATGAAGTCAGAAGAGAGTAAATGATATTTTTAACATGCTGAAAGAAAATAATTGCCTGCTTAGAATTCTTTTCCATATACATATAAATATACATAGATATATGGACTAGAATTACATATTGATACATATACTGATATATATGTATATATGTGTGTGTGCATATATATGTATATACATATATATACACATATATTCTATCAGTAACAAAGATTAATAAAGACTTTTTTTAAATGAGAGAATTTGGTAAATTCTAAAAGATCTATTTCAGGATAAAGTAAAATGATCCAGATGGAAAGTCTGAGACGCAGGAAAAATTTGAATTAGTTTAACAATGCAAGGTTAAAAATATAATAAATAGCAACACAAAAAGTTTTTAAGCTAGCCACTAAAAGAAGAGATAATTAGTGTAAATCTTCCAAAATAGTAAAGGGGAAAAACTAATGATAAACAAATCTTAGTCATTCGAAAGGGAGTCAGAAAACAGAAGTAAAAGGATTATTGAAGATGTAGGATGTATAGAAATCTTGAAATAAGATGATAGATTAAGATCCAGATGTGTCAGTAATTACATCATATGGAAATGGATCAGGGTTACTATTGCTTAACAAGTGCGTGTGAGAGGGCTGTGAAGAATATGAGAGTGCTCTGGGCTGAGGGTGGGGGTCCTGAATTCGGGTGCTGGCTTAGTCATTAGCTAACCATGGAATCCCGAGCAGTTCTCAGGACCTGAGTCCTCTCAGGAAATGAGGATGTTAGGTTGGATAAAGAATGAGCTTCATTCAGTCCTTATAGACATAGCGATTGCTCTCATGACCTCTTTTCTTAGGTCCCAGGTCTTAAGATAGCCTTTTGTTGCTAAGGGCTTGTCACATTCCTGGAAGGAAGGGACGCCCTCTGCTGAGATAAAATTGAATTCTCTTAAACCTCTGTCAGCTACTGGACAAGATATCTGACTGAGATTGGCATATGGAAATGGCATATGTTAGAGACAGAGAGGCCTTAGTTAAAGGTGAAATAAATGCCCCTTTCAATGACTGTGCATACCCTTGCTAGAATCTACAATAATCATTTACTTGAGTTAGCAAATGAAAAATACAACTTACTGGTCTCTAAAGAAGAGGGGACAGCACTTCCAAAGCTATTCATATTTATCCTGTGCATCAAAAATTTAGATTTATCCACACTTAATAGATCTTATGACACCGATGCCCTCACTTAGTCCGTATGTAAAATGGCCACAGTTCAAACAAAGCTGGAGTCATCCTGAGGGAAAGCTGGAAGATGGGTGACCCTTACACTATCACTCCCCTCCTGGCTCTCAGTGTATTGCAACCTAATGCAGCTTGTGTGTTGCCAGCTAAGAGTTTGGACATTTGGCTTCGAAGGATGCCTGCCAAAAAAATTACAAATTGAATAGGATATTAATAGTGCAAACTGAAGCGAAGAACAAGAAAACAGCACAGCTGACATTTTCCCTATTTCCTTCAACCGTATTACAAAGTAAAAACAGTGATAATGTAATCAGATCTGCAAAGAAGCCTGCCAGAAATACTAAACACTATCAAGAACGCTTTTGGAAATATAGATTTATACCCTTCGTCATTCATGACAGCCTCAAGTAGTAACAGCTGATATCAGTTCATGATGGAATGGGACTATCGTAATTAGTAGAAAACCTTGAAGTATGTTTCACTACATTTTTTTCATTCTTTTAAAAAATTTCTTCTCTGTATATTTTATAATGAATGAATGTCGCTTGTGTGTATAATTTGTAAGAATCAGACAAACAGACGTTAGAGCTCAAATAATGGGGCAGGGGTGGAGGGAGTGGGGGCAGGAGGGGGAATATATAGACAAAGAAATCTGAAGACCTCAGGCCTAGTTAACAGCCAGATCACTGGGGCTCACCTCGAGAGTGAGATGAACGTTAAGGCTACCTGGGAACTGAGCAGCCTTGGGTCCTCGGGTCCTGTAAGAGTTGAGCCCTGTGGTGGAGTGGCTCTTAAGGCAGACAGAGACTCCAGTTCCAGTCTGGGGGTCTCTCTACAAGTGGGACATTTCTAGCCATAGCTGGGGGGTCAGACACAGCTATTTCAGCCCCAGCTTCCTGGTTGGTGGTATTGTCCCAGCCCCCTGCCTAATACAGAAAACCTGGTCCACCATGATGCAGCGTTCACATGGCCCCCTTTGCCAAAGGAACTCTGACAGGACCTGGTTTCCACAAACCCCATGACTTCAACTTTCCACACATTTGCTGCTTTTTCTTTTAAAAAGAGATTTTTCCTTTTGTTTTTGAGTATGTGTGATTTGGTGGTATATAATAAGAAATCTGTGTATTTGGTTTTCCTCTCCTGTTTCTGACACACTTTCTAAAACGCTTGGAATTTCCTATGTGATGAGAGCTAAAAGGTATCTTTTGTTATGTTAACGAGGTGACTTTTGGACAGCACCTAAGGAGGAGAGCTGGTTGCCAGTGGAGCCAACCATATGATTAGAGGGTTAGAACTTTGAGTCCTCCTCTCACCCCAGAGAGGGGAGAGGGGCTGGAGTTTGGATCAATAGCCAGTCGCCATGATTTAATCATTGTGCCTATGTAAGGAAGCCTCAAACCCAGAAGCCATCCCAGCTTGGTGAACACAAGATTCAGGGACAATGATGCACCAGGAAAGGGCCTGGAACCTCTGTCTCTTTTCCCCACACCTTGCCCCGTGCATTTTTTCCATCTGGCTATTCCTGAGTTATAGCCTTTTTTTTTTTTTTTAAGTTTATTTATTTTGAGAAAGAGAGTGCAAGCGGGGAAGAGGCAGAGAGAGGGAGAGAGAGAATCCCAAGCAGGCTCCATGCTGTCAGTGCTGAGCCCAATGTGGGGCTCAAACTCATGAACCATAAGATCATGACATGAGCTGAAATCAAGAGTCAGATGCTTAAACGACTGAGCTACACAGGCACCCCTGAAGTTACATCCTTTTATACTAAATTGGTAATCAAGTAAGTAAACTGGTTTCCTGAGTTCTGTGAATCACTCTAGGAAATTAATTGAACTGGAGGGATTGGGGAGAGTCGCCAGAACCTCTAATTTATAGCAGCTTAGTCAGAAGTATCAATGATGATCTGGACTTGTGATTGGTGTCTGAAATGGAGTGGGAACAGTCTTCTGGAATTCAGTCGTTACCCTGTGGGTGACTCTGTCTTCTGGTAAACAGTATCAGAGTTGATTAGAACTGTAGGATACCCAGCTAGCTGGTATCCCAAGAATTGCTTGGTGATATATAGAAATATATGTATTTCTATATATAGAAATCTTGCACACACATAAACATTGGATGGATCCCCCTCCCATCTGTACACACATACACATTGGAATTGGGTCCCAAACTCTTTAGTGTGATACCTATTTTTTTTAATGTTTTATATTCCATTTATATCACCATTTCCATGTGTTTGTATTAGAGTAGAGAGAAATACTCTTGTGATTACTTTGCTGTCTCAACTCAAAATCTTTGGACATTCATTTGAAATCTTGACCAACTGAAGCCCCGACAAGTTAGTGGAACTTGACAGGTACCATAGCGAGGTGTTTTTTAAAACCAAGTTTCTTGATTAGGATACAATGTGCTCTCCAGTTCACCACATTGAGTTATAGGATTTTATTTGCTTTGTTTGTCTTTTTATGTAAAATTATTTATTAAGCTTCAGTAGCCTGGGGATACAAACATAATAGCATCTCTTTTGTTTTTCAGACTAAAGCATTTCAGTTGGGATAGTAGAACCCATAGTGGCCCTGTGCCCTCTCTGTGAATTGTCCAAGAACATTAGTGGTTTGGTCCACAGTAGCCATTCCTGCTGTCGTGGTGCTTGTTCTTCTCTCCCCAAGAGATATCTCACTCCAGATTACTCCAAGCCATTCAGTATCCAATTATTTAGCCAGCAAGTGGCTCAGCATGCAATTTGTGACCCAATTCTGGCCAATTAATCATGAGAGCAGGGGGGAGAGGTAGGACAGGAGGGACTTCTGGGAAAGACTTTCTCACTCTTAATAAGAGAGATAAGACAGGAAGACTCTTGTTTCCTCTGGACATTGAAAATGTCTAGATGTGACTTGGGACTTCCACAAACACAGATTGACCTTGAGCTGAGCCAGATGAGAGTAGAGTGGGAAAATGAGAAGCACTGAACCCTCATGATGCCATTGCGCATCATTAACAACCCTAGCACTTCTCAGCTTCTGTTATCTCTATGAGATAATACATGTCTTTATTATTTATTCCACTCTGAGCTGAAGCTTGTTACCTGAACAGTAAAGCATCCCAGCTGATAATACCTGCTTTCCAAATGGCTCCAGCAGTGAGAATGGGATCACCTAGGCTGCATTGTCCAAGAGAAAAACAATGGAAGCCATCACTGGGGGCCACATACATCATTTAAGACTTTTTAGTTTCTACATTAAGATGAAATTAATTTTAATAATTTAAACCTACTCTATGCAAGATATTATCATTTTGACATGTAGCCAACATCAAAATTGATATTTTACAATATCTTAACATAAAATAACACAAACTGTAAGAGAAAAAATTTTTAAATTGGACTTCATCAAAATTAAAACTTTATGTTCTTTGGAAAATACCATTAAGAAAAAAAGACAAGTAACATTCTGGGAGAAAATATTCATGATACATGTATCTGATGAAGGACCAGAATATATACAGAGCTCCTACAACTCAATAGCAAAAAGACAAGTAATCAGTTAAAAAAAATAGGCATATTTGAGCAGTTGCCTCACAAAAGAGGACATAGGAATGGCAAGCAAGCACATGAGAAGATTCTCAACATCACGGATCATCAGAAGATGCAAACTAAAATCACAATGAACTACAACTACAAAACCTCTAAAATGGCAAAAATGAAAAACACTTAAAATGCTATGAATTGGCAAAGCTATGGAGCAACTAAACCCCTGACCCATTGTTGGTTGGTACAGTTTATTATGTGTAAGTTATATTCCACTTAAAGCTTTAAAAAAAAGAGTTAAGCCAATGAAGTTTCAAAATAATGGTAAATGATTCACATGAAAAGCAAAAAACAAAAATTATAAAGGTGTAATGGAGTTACTGCTAATATTTAAAGAGGCACTTTGCTAAATCTTCGCTTTATTTCCTCATTCAGTCTTGAAAAAGAGCCTACGAGGGAGGTATACTTACTATCTCCATTTTAGAACTGACCACACTGAAGCTTATAGAGATTCAGTGGTCAGGCCTGAGTTAATGATCCTATCTAAACTCTTATGGCTGCTGTGTATTCCCTTCACATTTTTTCATTTGTAAAAGAAAATAAAATACCTCCTTAGAGATTTATGGGCAGGATGAAATAAATAACATAGGTAAAGTTCCTGGCACTCAGCATGCACTAAGATGTTTATTTTCTTCTCTTCCCTAATGGAAAGCAATATATTTCATATTCTGATAGAAAGTGAACCCTTAGGTTACATTGCAGTCTTGAATCTAGAACACACTGGAGGCCCTCTTTGGTTTGGATTTTGAGTATTCATACAGATACCCCCCCATTTACATTCGTCCCCTACTCCCAAACAAAACCCCATCTCCATATAAATGGGTCCAAAAGTGAGACATATTTATTCTAATTAACCTTGATGTTTGAGAGAAATAAAAACATGCTCACATCATTTCAGAGTCTGGGTGCAAATACAGAAAGAATCTGAGTTTGGTTAATCAGAAGACTGTCCGTTTGAGCACACAGGTTAGTGGAAGTTACAAGGAACCAAGTAGGAAGCAGATTAAGTGGATTCTTCAAAAATTCAAACTGACCCCAGTGCCCTAATGCACTTATATTCCCAATTCTGCCAAACCCAGCTCTGTAAATCTGTCATTTGCTTTGTCTATCCCATCTCTCTAGATTTGGCTCTCATGTCCTTCGTATGCCTTGACGTGAGGACAAAGGCCATTTTTCCACAGAGGATCCAGCAGTTAGGCGGACATCTATCATAGCAAAGGAAAACCAGCCTTCAGTTAATGCCTCAATTTCTCGAAATTTTGAAAAATAAAATGGGGTGTGGAGTTACACCTGACAGCAAGGAGCTACCAGAGTGAGTCTGGAGTAAGAAACATTATGATCCAGCCTCTAGGGGTGTGTATGTGTGTGTGAGAGAGAGAGAGACAGAGAGAGGAAGAGAATGAGAACACTGAGGACATAAAGAGACTGTTACTCAGTAGGTTGGTAAGAGCCGGAATGGAGTTGTTCCTTGCGTTCCCCGTGGCACCACTCCTGGCACAACTTAAGGATTTCTGGCATGGGTTCCCCCAGCCCCACGTACAGATGAGAAGACTCACGCCCAGAGAGGCGTCCGTTGTACCACTGGCCCAAGGCCACACACATCAGTGGCAAAAGCCAACAGGCTCATCTGTCTCCTGAGTCAGCTCTAGTGCCCTTTGCCCCCTGCTGGCCTTCCTCTGTACCCTGCCTTTGTAGAAATGGGAAGGAAGCTCACAATGAAAATCTAGGAGAACAAAAGAAGAGCGCGAGGGAATGGAGTAGCTCTCCTGGGTGCAAACCTGTGAGTGATCGTGAGGCTGAGGGAGCCCTCTGCTGAGATGGTCAGTAGAAAGTGGAAGTAGGTGGGAGTGAGGTGAGGGTGAGTGAGAAGTAGGGAGAGGCTGGGCTAGGTGTCTGTGGCATCAGTCAGCAGAGGGAGTGAGGGGCCGTGAAGGAACAAGGACGCTCAGGTTACAGAATTCTTGCAGGAAGGAGCAAGTGTCTGATCACCGAAGACTGGAATCGAAGAATCGTGAGAGCTACAGGCACCCTTTGCGTATTGTTGTTCCTCCTGCAGCCTCAGGCGAGGCCAGGGCTGAGCCCCAGGAGCCCAGTCAGAGTCCAGAGGATTTCCCTTTCCAGTGCACAGAATGTGGGAACTGTCACGTTGAGGCCTGTTGTTTGCTCCAAGCCGGCTGACCCGCCCAAAGACAGGCCGGACTGGACGGGGGCCTGTGCCATCCACACCGCTGCGCAGCTTTGATGTGACGGGGCGGCATCCAGTCGGGGTCTGGCGACGTCACCTCTGGACAGACTGGAAGGCGATTTCTAACGTTTTCAAGACACTGTGAAGCGGCTCACGCCTTCATAATACATCGGCCACAGTTTTCGAAAGAGAATTCTCAGCCCTGCCTGCGCCACGCCGTTCCATTCGTGTACCTCGTCGTAACCCTGCCTGTGAGCCTCCTAGGAAAGACGTCCCCCTCCTTCCCTGCTCTGCCCAGCCCGCGGAAAGTCACCCTGTGGCCCTTGTAAAATCACCCACCGGGCGTCTAGAAGCTGAAATTCCTGAGCCCCTCCCACCAGGTTTCACAGGAGAGATTTCTAATCAGGTCACTCAAGCTGGTGAAGCTTACTGCCGCGCTGTCTCACGGCTCCTTCGGATTTTGACTAAAAGTGAAGGGAGTGGATGTTTGTACTAGAAACGACTGAGGAAACACATGTGCAGAAATGGAATATGGCCATGTGTCTGACCCAGCAGATGTGTTCCAAGTTATATGGAATGTACAGTTTAACTAAGAGGTAGAGGTCTGAAAGCCCTTGTGATGGGGTGTGGAGGAGGAGGAAGTTTGCAGCTGAAGGGTGAAGGGTGAAGCGGCACCGGCAGAACTCTGAACCCACACCCCCGTGTCCTAAACTGCGCACCATAGTTTCCCACCATCCAAGGCATCTTTATTCCTATTTCCCACTTTAGGTCCACTTATCCAGACCAGCAGGGCCATCATTCAGCCCAGGATTCATTTAACACGAGACTACTGCTATTTTTTTCTCCAGGAATTTTAAGTGTAACATATGTACGCACAAATCATAACAGTCAGCTTTATACACATCCAGGTCCTGACATGGAGCGTGACCGGTACCCAGGAGCCCCTCCTGCCCCTTCAGCCTCTGCCTCAGATAACCATGACTCTGACTGACTGTAACCATGACAGTCTGCCTGTTCCTGAACTTGCTTTAAAAAATAGAATCCTATGGTGCATACTCTTTTATGTCATTTTTGTTACTCAAGCTTAGGTTTGTGAGAGCCAACCATGTTATGTGTAGTTGTGGCTCGTTGACTTTTGCACTCATTCTTGTAGGTATTCTGTTGCTTAAACAGGCAGGATTTATATATTCCTTATACTCAATAGGCCATTTGGGGTAGTTTGGTTTGTGACCACATGCATACTGTTGCCATGAACATTCTAACACACGCCATATCATATTTTGTTTTTTTTAATGTTTACTTATTTATTTTGAGAGAGAGAGAGAGAGAGGCAAAGAGAAAGGGAGAGAGAGAATCCCAAGCAGGCTGTGCACTGTCCTCGCAGGGCTTGACACGGGGCTTGAGCTCAGGAACCATGAGATTATGACCTGAGCCAAAATCAGGAGTCACACACTTAACTGACTGAGCCACCCAGGTACCCGCCCATAACATATTTTAAAATTTTGATGCAGGACTGCCCATCATTGCTCTGATCCTTGTTACCAGGAAGATGGTTCACTCCTAAGATTCGCAACATTTTTTGAATTATGATGTACTATTTTATTTCATTAGTCACCCACTTCCTCCTGAAATGAAGCATGCATAGGTTTCTTTTTTTTAAATAAAATTAACCTGATTTAAGGACATGGCAGTGTCATTAGCATGTACTCACTTTTTTGTGCCCTTAGCAGCTTGTCCTGCACAAAGCAAATAATTTCATTTTTTCAGTTGCGGTGAATTGTTTGAGAACAATCTCCCCCATACATATTTTTCACAATTCGTCCTAAACAAAATACCATCACTCCCTTAACCATTCTTCATACCAGTTGTATTCTGTTCTTTTGCTTGGCTATACCCAGGGTAAAATATTTTTGGAAAACACCATACACAAACACACATTTTTAAGCTGACATCTAAAAGTTTTATTATCTGTTCAAATGAATCAAAAGGTGGAATTTCTGCCATATTTTTTTTTAAAGATGCAGGTGCTAGCTATTTATTTATTTATTTATTTATTTATTTATTTATTATTTTCAAGTAGGTTTCATGCCCAGTGTGGAGCCCAATGTGGGGCTTGAACCTCAAGATCAAGACCTGAGCTAAGATCAAGAGTCAGATGCTTAACCGACTAAGCCACCCATGTACCCCACAAATAAATGCTAATTTTTCCCCCAATGTGGGGCTCAAACTCATGACTCTGAGATCAAGAGTCATATGCTCTACTGACTCAGCCAGCCCCTCTGCCATTTTTTTAAATTGTTTAATACCTTAAATATTTTCTTTAACTTTGAAACTGTAAGCTTAGCTCATACAATTTATAAAAAATATCCACCATGTTACATGATCGACAAAGCTGTCCTCATGAAAATTGATTAGCAAAATCAGACTTACTTTCATTCATATGTGGCTTTCTGTTTTTTATTTTTATCATTTCAAATAAACCTGTAAATACCAATTCCTTGGCAAAGATTACATCTAAATTTAGATTCTAAGCTACATGGATGGATAGATGAATGGATGGATGGATGGATGGGTGGGTGGGTGGATGAAAACTCACCATGACCTTTTCCCCTGAGTGAAACAAAGAGCCACACTTCGATATTTCCTCCCAATGCTTTCTTTGCTTTGATTTCATGTCACTCTCAGAAAGGATGCATTCTTGGGTTGTTTGGTACCCAGAAGTCTTTTACACTCCAGAGTAATAATACTCCACCGTAAGATCCAGAATGGGTGAGAGGTCTGTTTTTCTACTTTGTTAAAATGAGAGAAGGGAAAGGGGAGATGGAAAGCTGTGCTCTGAACCAATTTTCTCCACACTTTCTTTCTAAAACCATATGGAGGAGAAAATGGTGTTTTAAAGATGTTAGGTCCCTTTATTTTCTCATGCTTTAAATAGGCCACCTATAAGGCTTAGTTTCACCTTTATGTCAGGTATAAAATCTCCATGGGGATCCAGAAACTAGACAAAGGATAGGTTTTCCAGTCTCTGAAGAAAATGGATTGTAAGAGATTTTCTGATAGGATATTTGCTTACTGAGTATTTGGAAAGTTTAAAATTCTCCCTCTGAAATAGTCTATTTTGCTTGTTTATACTGTGTTCAGGTGTTTTCTAGATAGTATTAGAATCAGCACTATCATCAGTTCTTAATTATCTAACAGTATTTATTCTGTTCATTACCTGAGGTCAATTTTTAATTTGGGTTGACTTTTTCTTGAAATTTAGCACAACAAACATCTTGGCTCATTTGCCCCCCACAGCTCAACTAGTTTGAGCTCATGGAATGCAAACTAATTTTAAAATAAGCAGGAGACTCCATAGGCAAGATTTTCTGCCAAAAAAAAATAATAATAGTAATGCATTAAGAGCCAACTGATATCACTCTGACATCTGGTACCCCCCATTCTCCACAACATCTGCAAACCTGAAAACATCCCCAAAAGCCTCTGGGAGTGAGCACTCGGGAAAGATTCAAACCTTGAAGGTTACAGAAGATACAAGACAACCATTCTTCCCCAGACAGTAGTGCATTCCCAGGAGACCAGGACCTCTAAAGGTCATAAAAACCATCCACGGAGAATATCAAAATACAGAAGCCCAGGAGAACTAGGTGGGAGAAAAATGGAAGGAGCAGAAAAAAGTGACAAAAAATGAGAAGTAAGTGGCAAAAGAGAGAAGCCAGAGCAAAGCCTAGAAATTTTGATGATTCAGGAAGAAACAAACTCCCTATAAGAGAGGAGAAAGGACATGGGGAAACCCAGAAGACAACCAAGGAAAAGCAGCAGCAACCCAAAGAGCAGAGCAGACTGGAAGCCTTCAGCCCCAAACACCTCAGTCTTCTGAGGGCCTCTACACGGTATTCAGTGAGGGTCCCTGTTGTATTTCCATCTTTTGGGCTTTAATGAATAAAGATCCACTCATGACCCTAGGGAAAAGAGAAAGTCACTGAAAGAATCCATGTTATTAAAACACAATTTAGAACTGGAAAACTATCAGGAAGTAAGATGGCCTAAGCAATCAGCTCTTCCCTCCTCTTTCTGGATCACAGGATGCCCACAGACCCTGCTTCTCTCTGCATGTGGGCTCCTTCACTCTCCCTCACTCAGCCCTTTATCTGTTTCATCATAATTACTGCTTCCTCATAGCTGTGCTTACTTATAGACTGTCAGACAGTCTTCAGCTCCAACTTGTAGGTCACTCAGCTTGCCAGTCTGTTCCCATATCTGTTTATACCAGGAGTGCTTTTATTATAATTTTGTAATTTAATTAATTTATAGGTAAACTCAAAGCTTATAAATAGAAAAAAAGTTAATGTTTCTACAAAAACTAATTTGAATGCTTTGAGAAGACTCATAAAGTTGGGTTTCACACATGACAAAAACCTCACTATCAAATTAGGTGTGATAAAGACAATTCTAAAAGACTAGGGTAAAATACCAGAAAAAATCTATAAGTATTCTGCACTCAGCTTACTTAAAAATTGTCTTTAAATTGTTGATTCACTTGAAAGAAATCAAAACTGAAATTGGTAGATGATTCTCTATGAGTGTGATTTATTCCAGAAAGACAATATAGAACTTCAGTGAGCCAATCCATAATCAAAGCAGAGGTCTTAGCCTTACATGAAAAGATGGCAAATAAAATTATATGTATACATATTTATATTAACTCATGTGTTTACATGTTAATCTAGGTATATCTGTACAGCTAAAGCTTTTTAGGTGGTATTATTTTTAAAAATGATTTTCCTCAGTAACTACTAGCCATCAGTGCAGTCGGATTAGGTAGGAGGATTTCTGCTGCAATTTTCATCCATTCTGGCCCTCCCCATTTAGTGACTTGCTTAGCACCAAGTACATAACAGGCACTAGTGAACCCTTGTTCCTTGACAACCTCAAAGGAGGTAAATAGGCCAAGCAGTGATAACCTAAACTCCGTCCCCAAATTATTTTTCTGGCCCAGTACTCCTCAAGGAGTGAGCCAACTGTAAGCAATAATGAACTCGACCCAGTTCCAAAGAAATAAAATAATGTGGTCCCTTGTTTTGAATTCATTGTTAAAGGTTTTTAAACAATCCTCTCAAACAGCAAGAAACCTGCCCTAAACACCGTCCTTTCCCTGAGGTAGGGTAAGCAAGAAAATAGGAGCAATGAAAAATAGAGATCATGCATTTTTTTTGCCCTACCCCTAGGCCAACGAGTAAGAGCACAACTCTAGAGTCTGAAGCTTCTCGGCATTAACTTGCCATGAGAACCCAGCGACTACCTAACCTTTCTAAGTCTCAGTTTCCTCTTTGTAAAATAGGTTGCCCTAAGAACTAAATGAGGTAATGCATGAATGGAAAGATAAGGTTTTCTTTTCCACTCCTACGCTTTTTTCTTTCTCTAACTACTCACCCACCATGGTACAGGGGAAGGTGGTAAAGACAAGAAACACCCCCCTAATAAGGACTAGAGTCATATGCAGAGTGCTTAACAATAAGAAGAAAGAGGAATATTATTATGTTTGCTGTTCTCTGAAGAATATGAAGGGCCTAAAAAGCCCACAGCTTACTGTAAAGCCCACAGCAGGAGCACCTTGAAACTGTTCTCCAGGATGCAATCATTCATTCATTTAATGAATACCATTTATGTGCCAGGCATTGTTTTATGCACAACAGTGAACAGAGCCAAGTTCTCTCTCACTGAGCTTACATGGCATTTAAATTGAAGAAAAACCAGAAACGAAGAGGTTACCCATGAAACCTATGCACAATGCCTGTTGCAAAGTAAGCATTCAGTAAACACCAGCAGTGTTAATCATTGTTGTTATTAACCCAACTGAAAAATCTAATTTAGGATTATTAAAATGTCTTTCTTGACCTCACACCATATAGAGGATTTTCCGACCCTAAAGCTGGACCCACCTCACACTGGCTTTCTCACCAACCAACCTCAGAACCCCTGTGTCTTTCTCAGCACAGAACTCCTTATTTTTCACCATCTTTCCCCTCCCCTACCTTCCTACTGTTTTCAGAAATCACAACTCTTTTTCCAGCTCTCCAGAGGTTAAGCATGGAAACTGGGGAAATCAGAGCTATAATGTTCTGTTAAAATATGAACAATTTGGTGTGTTTTTTTGTTTTTTGGGGTTTTTTTTAATTTTTTTATCGTTTATTTATTTTTGAGACAGAGACAGAGCATGAACGGGGGAGGGTCAGAGAGAGAGGGAGATACAGAATCTGAAGCAGGCTCCAAGCTCTGAGCCATCAGCCCAGAGCCCGACGCGGGGCTCGAACTCACAGACCGCAAGATCGTGACCTGAGTTGAAGTCGGACGCTTAACCGACTGAGCCACCCAGGTGCCCCAGCAATTTGGTGTTTTGATAGAGATTGCATTGGATCTGTAGATTGCTTTGTATAGTATGGACATTTTACATCTTCCAGTCCATGAGCATGGTATATCTTTCCATTAGAATATAGGTCTTTCATCTCCTTGGTTAAATTTATTCCTAGGTATTTTATCTTTTTTGGTGCCATTGTAAATGGGATTGTTTTCTTAATTTCTGTTCCCTCTGAACCCACTTTGTTGAGAGTTTTTATCATCAACAGATGTTGTATTTTGTCAAATGCTTTTTCCGTATATATTGATGATAATATGATTTCTATCCTTTCTCTTGTAAATGTGCTGTATTACAATGATTGATTTGCAAATATTGAACCACCCTTGCATCCCCGAAATAAATCCTGCTTGATCATGGTGAATGGTTTTTTTTAATGTACTGTTGTATGCAGTTTGCTAATAATTTGTTGAGAATTTTTACATCTATGTTCATCCTGGACATTGGCCTATAGTTTTCTTTTTTTGTAGTGTCTTTGTCTGGTTTTGGTATCAGGGTAATGCTGGCCTTGTAGAATGAATTTAGAAGTTTTCCTTTCTCTTGTATTCTTAAAAATAGTTTGAGAAAAAATGTGTATTAACTCTTCTTTAAAAGTTTGGTAAAATTCACTCTCTTTCAGAAATTAATAGGGTGCCTGGGTGGCTCAGTCAGTTAAGTGTTTGACTTTGGCTCAGGTCACAATTTCATGGTTTGTGAGTTCAAGCCCTGCGTCAGGCTCTGTGCTAACAGTTCAGAGCCTGGAGCCCATTTCAGATTCTGTGTCTCCCTCTCTCTCTGCTCCTCCCCTGCACACACTCGGTCTGTCTTTCTCTCTCTCAAAAATAAACATTAAAAAAAAATCATCTTTGAAGCCATCTGGTCCTGGATGTTGTTTGTTGGGAGTTTATTGATTACTGATTTAATTTCAGTACTAGTTATTAGTCTGTAACCCATCAAGATATGGAAGCAACTCCAGGGTCCATCAAGAGAGAATTGATAAATAAGATGTGAGCTACATGTGTAGGTGTATATACATACAAATATGTACACACACACACACACACACACACACACACACACCTAGAGGGTATTATGCTAAGTGAAATAAGGGAAAGATAAATACCATATGATTTCACTTATATGTGGAGTCTAAAAACCAAAACAAACAAACAAACCAAACTTCTTAAAAAAGTAATCTCTATACCCATCATGGGGCTCAAACTCATGACCCTGAGATCAAGAGTCTCGTGCTCTACTGACCGAGCCAACCAGGCATCCCCCAAAATCAAACTCCTAAATACAGAGGACAAACTGGTGGCTGCCAGCGAAAAGGTAGATGGAGGGATGGGTGAAATAAATGAAGGGGATTAAGAGCTACAAATATCCAGTTATAAATTAAAATTTGCAAATATGAATGATTGATGGTCCACCTCTCATCCTATTCTAGAAGTAAAAGATAACCTCTCTGCAAGGGTCTCCAGCTCTGTGCACATCTGTTAACACAAAGAAGTGACCCTGAGAGGATGCCCTGGGACAGAGGCAGCTAATCTGCACATGGCCAAATTCCCACCTGGCAGGTGTCCATTGTGTGGTCTTCAGGGCTGCCACACAGCCACTTATTTTGAACTGGAACCCCCCACACTCTGATCCCCCCTTACCCACTTACCTATATTGTGACATTACCTTCTAACATGTGATTTATGTATTTATTAGGCTCTTTATTTTCCCTTTCCTCCATGAGAATGCAAATTCTTATGAGGGCAAATATGTTGGGTTTGTTCATTAGAACAATGCCTGGCACATACTAGTCACTCAGTAAGTATTTGCGGAATGAATGAATGAATTAAAACTTCAGAGGAAAAAGATTTCTTTCATTCCTAGAAGGGCCTTGGGGCCCTTAGTGGAGGCTCTGAAATGCAAAAGCAAGCAAAACTGAGACAACTGGCTGAGACTATTTTCTCATGTAAACTGGAAAGAAAGAGGAGTGGAGGTGGAGGCTCCAGCCCTTACGCCCTACAAAGGAGGCCAAGGCTGCAAAGCAGGGTAATGATGCCCCTTCAGCTTTCTGGAATACTGGCTGTGTTTCCTGTCTGTCTTGTTCCCATTCTTTTGACAGCCCTATTCCTGGCTTTCTATTGTGAGCCTGTTCTTTCAATATCGTGGCTATTGTGATTAAATAAATTGAATAGGGATGAATGCATCATTTTCCCCCACTGCAGCATGAATAGCAGTTAGTTGGGCCCAGTAGACAGGAAACACAAATACATAATGAAACTGGGGTTTGAAAGCACCACCTTCAGCTGCAGGATCTGCTTCTTAAGAGAACTGACTGCAATGCCCACACGAGCCCAGCTGCATGCAGGGCTTCATTCTCGGCCCTCCATGCGCTGGACCGGGCAAGGCAGGGATGAGAGGAGAGCAGGCAGTGTGGGGGATGTGGGAGGGGAGCACTAGCTCTCTACTCACGCCTCGTTCCCTCCCCCCCCCACCCCCACTAACTGGAAAAGGCTGCATATTTTGGGCCTTCCATGGTTTCATAGCTGCTAGAGCAACAGCAGGTGACCAATGTAGTGGGAGGAGAGGACAGTGGGAGCAGGCTGCATGGAGCCTGGAGCAGGGGAAGGCCAAGCCACTGTGGGCTGGGTGGCCAGGGAAGCTCTGCCAGGATCTTATGCTCCTCCGTACCCTGAGGACAAGCTAATACTTGCTGGGAGAACTAGGGGTCACCCTGTAGAGCCATTTTTGTGGTTTTAACCATCTTTGCTCCAGGACCTAGGGCTTGAGGGTAGAGGTGGGGTGGGAGGGTGGGGCTCTTCCCTTCCACAGGCCAAGAGAGAGAGAGACTTTCTGCTCTTGGCTCCCCTCCTTGCAGAACCAGCTGCAGGGCTCTCCTGGTAACCTCTCCACTTCCCCTGCAGATTCTCCTGACCACCTTGCCTCCTTGGGATCCCCCACCCCTGAATGGCTGCAGCACTTTAGCAGTTCACCTTATCTCTCAGCCCAGTTTGAGTCTCCCAGTTAAAATGTAAAACACATAAAGAACCACATGCTCTTTTTTCTTAAGCTTCCTTTTTTCTATTTATTAAGTGCTTCTGCAGTTTCTCTTGTGTTCAACCCAGAGTAATGACCCTCACCAGCTACTAATTGGGTGACTTCAGGAAAATCCTTCTGGACTGGTGGTGTTCTCAGCTGCAAAATGAGATGTATAAGGTCCTTCCCAGTTTTAAATGCAGGGACTTTCCAAAGAGACTTAAAGTTGGTTTACTAGGTAGAGCTGATCTGGCTACAGTGGTTTGGGATCTAAATGCATTGTTTCTGGAGGTCATGGGTTGATAGCATCTGTGAGCAGTCACCAGGAAGAGGTGACCCCTGGCTTCTTCCCTCCTGGACACTCACTACCTGCCCCAGATCTTCTAAAACTGAGTCCCCAGTTCATAACATGTGACCTCTCCAATACTGGCAGGGTATAGGAAAAATGCCTTCTCCTATAAGTTCAACGCTGAAAAGCAAGAAAATTTTCAGGAAGACTTTTTGCTAGGAAATTGTAAAATAGAAAAATGGAAAACCATAGATGCATCCAGTCAGAGCTCACATTTGCTAAACTTTAATAAAAGGCAGACATTGGTTAGCACATTTTAGGCAACCTTTAGCCCCAGGTCATTTCCCTGAGCTGAACCATGAAGGAGAAGGATGTCAAGCCAAAGATACTGAATCTTCCACCATGCAACATATGCTGCCCCCTTCCAGGGTCTATACAGAGGAAAGAACCCAAGCTCAGAGATCATTCACATGTCAGTTTGACTTTAGTCCTGGCCTTTAATCGCTGGCTGGCGTTGAACACGCTTCTTAAATTCTCTGATTCTCACTTTCCTCTCTGTCAGATGGGAATAGTATCTTCTATCCTGTTGAGCTGAATGAGTATTAAATAAGAATGTATGTGTATCATTCAGCATTCTTCATTGTAAGCAAGCACTTACCCCTGTGGGCTTAATAAACACAGCAGCAGTTTATCATTATTGGAGGCAGTGAAGTCAGAAAGTCTTCCCAAATTACACCAGCACGTGCTCCCAGGAGCCCCTCCTACTCCAGCAGCTGGCACAGGCCCCATAGCCTATACTACTGTTCCTAGGCCTGCAGGTCCTCATGGCGGCTTTTGCAACTGCTCCTTCCCAAAGCTAGACTTCCCAGGATGCCACCTTCACTGCAGCACTGCCTTCCAAACCAAAGTCTTACACAACCCTCTAGCCCTGGCATAGCCCACCCTCTCTGACCCATTTCCCTCCATCTTGTTTGATTAATTTGAGACAGTCATCTGCCTGTTTTTTAGGTTAATTGGACCCTTGGGTGAAATTCAGCTTTTTAACTCTTCTTCAGGAAAAGAACAGCATGACCATGGAGGGAAAGACCAGCTTCCCCTGCCAGCTCACCGCTTTACCCCCTCACAGCCCCAAGTTAGTACCTTATCCCTTCCTGTCAGAGCTTACACCATCTTTACACCTGATACATCCCTATGTCTAGTTCTGAGTCAAGGTCAGTTACCAGCAGAACCGCCGCTTAGATGTTCTTTGATTCAGTTTACAAATGCTTCCAAGGTCCAAACTGGGGGTTCTCAGCCCCTGGGTGCATATTAGAATGCAGGGGGTGTGGGGGAGCTTATCCTTGGAGAGTCTAATTTATTTCATCTTGAGTGAGCCCAGCTGTAGGCATTTTTTTAATTTATTTATTTTGAGAGAGAGAGTGAGAGAGAGAGAGAGAGAGAGAGAGAGAGAGTCCCAAGCAGGGTCTGCGCTGTCAGTGCAGAGCCTGACGCAGGGCTCAATCTCATGAACCATGAGATCATGACCTGAGCCAAAATCAAGAGTTGGACCTTAACCAACTGAGCCACCCAGGTGTCCCTGAGCTGTAGGCATTTTTAGCAGCTCCTAGTTTATTTTATTGGGGGCACTGTCTTCTAAATTCCCATCAAGGTTTTACTTACAACAATGAAAGCTATAAGCAAGGGGTAAAAATTGAAAGCATAATATGAAACAAGAGTGGGAGAGGGAAATATATACTCCCAATCTCTAATAACTGTTGACAAATATTAATTTTTGAGTTGACATTTTTGCAAGTAGCAGAGACGAATTAACCTTTTGGGACCATTTTGGCTTCTGGGTTTGAAAGTCATGCAAATTCTTCTTAGCTCATGGGGTACCTATTAATATTGAATTTAAACAGAAAACGGGCTGGAGGAGAGAAAGGGGTCTTTAAGGGATGTGACACAATGCCTGGTTGTCAAGTATTTTTAAAATAAGTGAGGAATGGCAGATTCTAAATTCTGTTTATCTCACATGTTTGATTCATTAAATAACATGAGTCATCTGATGACAGAGTGATTGAGGTAAAAATATTGACAACTATGAAAATGCCAGGGTGTTTATTACTCGCCCCTGACTCCACACATCTCTTTTCAATTTCCCCATTTATGTACCATTCAGAACTGTCAATTACAGTGATAAGAAAGGAGCAGGAGGGGATCAGTATGCCTTCAGTGAAAGAATAGGGAAAATGCTATAGAATGGTGGAAAAGTATGAAAAATACATCTCACCATGACTCACCTTATGTAGCTGACTCACGAGCGTCGTGAGGGTGTGGTGTGGATATCCATGAGAACACTGACATGCAATTGCTCCTGCCCTTGTGGAAAAAGCTGAGAAGACTTGTCCAAACTGCCATTTGGTGCACAATCAGGCAGAAGCACAAGGACTAAGGAACAAAAGGAACCCACTGGTGGTGGACACATGTCATTCCTTTTTGGCCAGTTATTCTGAATCCCTGTCCTTTGCTTGGGAATTGCCCACCTCCCACTATAAAAGCTAAGAGTGTCAGGCACTCATTTTGCCTGCTGCTCTTGTAACCAGGACACAGGCATAGGGACCTGATGCATACTCCCCCGTCAAAGGTGACCTCCAGACAGATTCAGAAGACCAGTGACCAGAAATGGCGCATGGTGGCATTAGGCCGCGGTTCCAGCAGATGGGTCGTCAGCAGCAGCAGCAGCATGGTGGGGGCGGCTACAGCACTGAAGATGTCATACTTTGGGGGCTCAGTGCAGAGCCAGTTCTACACTGCAGTGGGGCTGGCTGTCAGACCTCTGAGCTCTTTGATGAGCTGCCCAATATCTATTTAATACAAGTTTTCTTTCCTCCTTAAATGACCCTGGATCATTACAGCAGTCATGTAATTGTTACTCTACCTCACACCTTGGCCTTCTATTGTCTATTCTTAGTGAAGGATCTAGAACGTTCCTGTGAAAACATCAATCATGACATACTGTTGCTCAGCTCAGAACCTTTCCAGTGGTATCTCTTCTCACTTACAGTAAAAGCCAAAGAGGGGCACCTGGGTGGCTCACTCAGTTGACCATCCGACTTCAGCTCGGGTCGTGATCTCATAGTTCGTGATTTCAAGCCCCGTATCAGTCTCTGTACTGACAGTTCAGAGCCTGAAGCCTGCTTCAGATTCTGTGTCTCCTTCTCTCTCTGCCCCTCCCCTGCTCACGCTCTGTCTCTCTCCCTTTCAAAAAAAAAATAATAAAATTTACATTAAAAAAAATTTTTTTAGAAAGCCAAAGATGTCCAGTGACCTCAAAGGCCACTGGCCATCCCTCTGAACACACTGGCATTTCCATCCCTCCTCACTCAACCTATAACAGCCATGCAAACATTCCTGCCTCAAGGACCATTCACTTGCTGAAATTCTTCCTGGAAATTTATGTCAGTCTCTCAGCCACCACTAGAATGTAAGGTCCAAAAGGGGCAGGAATCTTGGTTTTGTTTGCTGCTGCATCTACACTGCCTGGAAAAGTGAGTGCCTGACACAGAACAGGTTCTCAGTAAATATTTGCTGAAAGAATGGATGAATAGATGGATGGAGAGTATGTTAGTGACTGGTGACAAGTGTACGTTTACCTGACAAGGGAAAGGTGGCAGGAATGAGAAGGTGAACTTGTAGATGCATGCCAGGTGCTATAGTTTGCATTGTAGGGCTCTGAACTGAGAAGTGTTGTGCCATGAATGGTTTCTTGCAAGGGACAGTCAGTGACAACATTTGGGGACTCCTTATTTTTGCTTTTTATGGAATAGGATGAATTTTGAGAGGAAGCCAGCAATCAGTCTTGGTTGTCGGAAATTCTGACATCAAACAAACAATTGTGCAAATTAATTTGAGGAAGAGTTGGGACAGTATAATAGCAGTAATAATAATAGCAGCTAAATTTATTGAGTATCAAATGTTGGGTAGTTCTTTAAGGACTTTACATGGACTGGGGTGCCGGCCTGGGTGATTCAGTCAGTTGAGTGTCTGACTCTTGATTTTGGCTCAGGTCATAATCTCACAGTTCATGAGATTGAGTCTTGCATTAGGCTCTTTGCTGATCGTGCAGAGCCTGCTTGGGATTCATTCTCTCTCTCTCTCTCTCTCTCTCTCTCTCTCTCTCTCTCTCTTTCTCTCTTCTCTCTGCTCCTACCTGGCTGTGCACGCTCTCTCTCTCTCTCTCTCAAAATAAATAAATAAAACATTTTAAAAAAAGGACTTTACATGGACTATCTCATATTATCCTTGCAACCGATTTATGAGGGAGGCACTATTGTTTTTTCCATTTTGGAAATAAGAAAATGAGAGGCTAAACAATTCGCCAAAGGCCATACATCTAGGAACATTTCACTTAATTATTTGGTTATGTTTTGAGCTGAGACAAGAAAAAATTTTAAAGTGATCTGGTTGTCTTATATTCTACAAATGACTCTACAGAATTATATATTTCAAGTATGATGTTGTAGAACGTGATCAGGCAGATGGGTTTTGAACATCAGTTCTGCCACTCAGTGTCTGTATGACTTTAGACAAGTTACTGATCTCTCCGAGTCAATTCCCTCATTTGTAAAATGTGAAATCATATGCTTCTTGCATATGTTACCATGATTAAATATAATCGCACAAGCAAACACCTAATATAATGTCTGTCCCAAAGAAGTCACTCACAAAATGGTATTATTGTTGTTGCTGTTGTTGTTGTTACTGTTGCAGTTAATAGTGAAGGAATTCAGAGTCTGGCCTCTTGGCTCCATTCTGTGAATGCCTACATCTGTGCTTTTGAAACATTAGTGGATGGCGTTTAGAATTGACTAGACTGCAATATAAAAATGTCAACTTCTGAGTTCCATCCCTCAACACTCTAATTTAGTATATATGATGGGGCCTAGAACTGTCACTCTTGGATGGAAAATTGGCCTTCTCTTAACTCCAGAAAGAGAGAGAACATCTACCTCTCCTTTCTAATGTGCCAGCTGAAATCCTTATATGACACTGACCTCTCACGCAGTGTGGCCTAATGGTTAAGGGATTGGGCTCTGGAGTCCCACAGCTCTTGGACCCTGTCTGTGCCTGTCTTTATGTGTAAAATTGGGATAGCAATATACCTCTTAGAGATGAAGCAAGGCTTAGAATAAACACATAAAATAATTAGAGCTTGGCACAGATTAGGTTCAGTAAAGGTTAACTATTATCTTTTGAATCTACCCCCCATTCTTTGGACTTGTATTGATGGAAGGATTTAGAAACAAAACAAAACAAAACAAAACAAGTAGAAACTTTTCCAGTCCCAGACTCTGCAAACACGAATCCCTGGTTCGTGTCCATGCTGGAAAAAGATGACGCTCCAAGCCCACTTCTGCCAGGTCCTTGTTCCGTAGGAGGTCAGGCCTGCTGAGGGCCCCAGACTTACCTTATAGAGCTTTTGCCAATGTTTCATTTATATGAACTTAGGATCTTACAAATCAGTGTTCCCCATATGTTAGTGTGGGAAAGAGGATGTGCATCGATCTCCTGAGCTGCTCAGGGGCTCCCTAAGTTCCTTGCCATGAGCCCCTCTCACCTGCTAGAGGCCACAGCACTTTTCCTCTACCTGGGGTCAGATCTGCACCCTTGCCAGATTTCACATGAAAGTTTACCTGTGCCAAGGGACCTTTTCTGAGTACACACTCACAGGAGCACCTCTGGGCTCCCAGCACCTAGACAGGCACACCGTCACCTCCATTTACTCTCTTGAAGCCCTCTGTCTCCTTCACAGCTTTCCTCACAAGACATCATAACTTATTTCCTGCTTTCCTGTTTGCATACTGCACTCCCTCCCCATGCACACATGTCCACAAGAACACAGGGCTCACATCTGTCTTGTTCCCTCCTTTGTCACCAGCATCTACCTCAGTGCTAGCTCTCAACACATAGCAGTTCCCAACAAATATTGAATGAACAGTGAATGAATTTAACATCTTGAATCTAAGGAGGCATTTGCTCTGGACTCTTCTACCTGAAAGAAAAGGTGAGTGGATGGATCTGAATAAACAGTGAAGGACAAAAGCATTAGGCACAACCGCTGTAATTTCCCAGAGTGTAGCCGTCTGTGAGCTTCATAATAACGCTTTTAAGATCATTCAATGAAGATTTCCCACTTTCAATGTGAAAAACAGTAGTTAACATAGTTACACAGAGGCTGCTAACCTATTGAAGTCTTTGGAAGGGATTATGAGTAAAATAAAGTTCAGTATCTTTTTTTTTTTTATAAGAAGAGAGAAAAAACTTTGATGAGATCTAAAATTTCCTGATCTTTCTGAGAGGAGAGAAGTCAGGTTCTTTCTTCTCTTTACCATTTTTGTCATTTTGATTTTTAAACTTAAATTACTCCCTCGGCTTCCATTTGAACCACTATCTAAGCCCTGGGTACCCTCATTCCCTCCCCCTACCTGTTTGGATGAGTTTTGGAGTTGGAGGAACTTTAAAAGTAATCTTGTCTACTCCTTCCTTTTGTTGAAGAGGAAAAAGAAGTTCAGGCCATACTGTGAGAGGGTCTCAGGACCCAGGTCTCCTGAGTCCCCCACTAACCCCCCCTCCTCCATGTTAAGTTCAGCTCACTTTGACTCGTCCCCTCTGACATAGCGTCCACTCCACTTTTCAGCTCCAGTACAATAGTTTAGGAGGCACCTAGTCAATATCCTGTCTGTTCTGAAGATAAGAACAACCCCATAGATGTCAGCCAAGACCTTTCTTTTCTGACAGCACTAAATGAGCCTTCCTTTCTCCAGTCAGCAGGTCCAGCCAGGATATTTCCAACTAGGGACTGTCCCATCCGTGAAGATAGTTTCTTCTCTCCTTAATCTCTCCGGGTTTGCTCCATAAGCCTGACGGGCATTGCGAATGGAAGTGGGCCTAGGGAATGTCCCACAGTATACATCCTAATCCTCAGAAAGCCTTGCTTCTCTGCCCTTGAGACCGCCAAGAGCAAGGCCACATCTTCCATCCTCTTTTATCCTGTTCCCACTCTAGCAGGAAAGAGGGCTCCTCAAATGCTTTGGCGGTGTAAACAATAGGTCTGAGTCCTGACAGCCAGGTGAAGGTTGAGGAAAGACTATGTCCTCCTTCACAGCCAGGTTGGGGCCCTGCTCTGGACTCCCGAATCGTGTTGGACAGAGCTGAATCAGGTGGTTCTGTCTCTCCCCTCCCTTCTGTCTTCCTCTAATGCAGAAACTGCGATGTTTCTGGCAGAAACTGAGATGTGCCAAGAAATCCTTGTCTCCCTAGAAACTCTGTTCACTCAGCAATAAGTCCCATGGGAAGTTCTTTTTTTTTTTTTTTTTTTTTTTTTTTTTTTGCATGGTTCTCTTTATTGCCTAGTTCTGGTTTTTTCATGATTTTTGTGGTATTGGTTTGGGATTTGGGGCCAGGTCTGGGTGCAGATGGGGGAACAAGTAGGATCTGATGATTTTAGGACAAAGTGACTCACCTTCCTATCCATCTCTAAAATTGTCTCTGTCTGAGCTCATTTTCCCTTGATCACTTGATTCATCTCACCAATACCAGTATTTGAGTTTCGGATTCAGTTTATTATTATTGTTTATGAGTTTTCTTTTTTTATTTTTGTGAAAGTGTTATTTATTTTCAGATAAGGAGCCCACCTTCACTTCTAGAACAATCTCTTCCAAAAGTTAGATTCCCTACAGTGCTACTTTTCCAGGCACCTTCAGTGGCATCAATATCTTCATATTCCCTCAGTCCATGAACTAGATTATCTTCATCTCTTTCCCCTTTTCTTCACTTGGCCACCCATTTTTCTTAAAAGAGTTTCTCATAAGAACTTAATTTTGAGGGGCACCTGGGCAGCTCAGTCACTTAAATGTCCAGCTCTTGATTTCGGCTCAGATCATGCTCTCATAGTTCATCACAGTTCGTGGGTTCAAGCCCTGCATCGGGCTCAGTGCTGAAAGCACAGGGCCTCCTTGGGACTCTCTTTACCACTCTCTATCTCTCCCCACTCATGCTCTCTCTTTCTCTCTCAAAAATAAACATCTAAAGAAAAAAACTTAATTTTGATAACTTCCAGCTCTATATTCCTCATAAATTGTACAAATTATTGGTGTGAATTCTAGTTAAAATTGTGTTACAAGTTCAAATCTTGAGGCTTTGTTTTGCCTCAAAGACACTGCCATGGTATCTATAAAATAGAAAAAAAGAAAATCAAAAAGCATGACCATCTTCAAAACAAGGTAAATATCTCTATGTATTATAATTAGAAGAGAAACAAAAAAATGGCAAGTAAGTCCAATGGTGTCTGAATCATAAGTGAGCGGGGAAGTAATTCTAGCTCCTGTGGGATTGCTTTCTTGGTATATAAGATTGAGCTCCGCATCAGGCTCTGAGATGACAGTGTAGACCCTGCTTGGGATCCTCTCTCTCTCTCCCACTCTCTCTACCCCTCCCACCTCAAAATAAAGAAATAAAAACATTAAAAAATAATAATAATAAAGTAAAGGCAAAAGATCCTGAGGCTCAGAGGGGGCAAAAGGGCTCTGATGGATGGTTATCAAGCTGAAGTCATGAGGAAGCAGAAACTCTGAGGTCACAAAATTGAGAAGCTGAGAATAGAGGATGAAGTGCTTTTCCTGCTAAAAGAGGAAAGCAGACCCATGGAGAGGTTTGGAGTCCTGTTAATGCGGAAAGGAAAGCACAGTTCTGTAGCTCCTACCACGGAGATCCCTAGGAGTGCTCCAGATTTTGAAAGTCTTTCTGATTTCAGCTTCCTGGAGACCCAGCTGTGCAATCACAACAGCCTGTCCTCCCAGAGGCTGTTTGTTTGGCTTCACTTCGGTTACTATGAAGCTTGGCCCCAGCCTCGGACCTCTATTTCCTTGGTTCCATGGATATCTTTATGTCTGTCTCCTTTCTGCCACTCCAATTACTTAAGCTTATTTGAGTGAGACTGTTCCTTACAACTGAAACACATGTTAAGTTACTTAATCCTTCCAACAACCCTACAAGGTAGAAATAATATTCCCATTTGTAAAACTGGGGGCTGTAAGACATCAAGCAGCTAGATCACATAAGTCCTGAGCTGGTCATTTGCCTGTTTGCTCTCGTCAGTATTTCCCAGCGCTGTCTTTGCTGACCATGCACACTACATTTCCCAGGCTCCCTTGCCAACTGGCTTCTGGCTCACAAAGGTCCACTGGCAGGAAATGAAAGAGTAAGAAAAAGGGAAAATCCAGGGTATTTCTCCCTCCTTGTGCTTTGGGCAGCGTCTCTGTCAGTGATTGCATCTTCTTCATGCCCTAGATCCCATGAGAGTGCCTTCCTTACATGTTCCAGGCTCCCACTGGGCAGCCCAGTCCTCTTTTTGACCCTTTAGGCCTAGAAGTGAGAGCAGCTTCCTACTTTTGCTAATCTTTGAGTGGTCTCGCTGTCTCCTGTATAGCTTTTCATCTCTTTCATTCCATTTGCAATTAGTTCGCTGTATTCAGTTTCTTCTGTTAACTGGGATGGCTTTGTTGTCCTGCATGGACCCTGACTCATGCAGCAATTAAGTAGCTGAGAAAGGATTCCAAATTCAGTCTGATTCCAAAACCATACTCTGAAGACCACATGATATTGACAGTTAAATCACAGATTTCTCTGAACTTTGACTACAAACTAAGTGATGTTTCCCCCAGAGCACGCCCGTAGAGAGGGCTTCCCACTTTGTGTTTTCACTGCTCACTGTCACAAGTGAACTCTGCAATGCCACCAACCAAAAGGTCAAAATCAGGCCAGGAGAGTTCATTTCTAAGGCCTTCTCTGGCACCACAACCCTGTTCTGACTCTACTCCCTGAACCCTCAGGGCCAGTCTAGTAGTACTGGATTTGATAAGTAGTAGCTCTGGATTTGCTTAGAGATGGGGAATTCTCATGGCACTGAACACTCACCGTTAAGGCAGTTTGAAATCTCAGGTTGCTCATTAGGGTTGCCACTGCTTGAAAGCAATGGTCTCTCCCTAGTGCTCTTGTTCTGGCCCTCCCCTAAGCTTCAACCCTTGGAGACCCTATTTGTTCACTATTATTCATCCTACTTGGATCCCCAAGTATTTTGTTTGTGCCCCCTCCCTCCTCTCCCCCAGATTCCTGACTTTCTGACCATCTGACCTCCCAGGCTAGGAGATGCCTGCTAAAGTAAATCGCGTGTAAATAGTTCTCTGTTGGTCAGTCATCAAGATTCATGTTACTCCTGGTGAGCTACCATCATCTATTTAATGTTGCATAAGATCTGGCTTTCTATACTCTATTACATTTAGGGGAGCCTGGAGATGGGTAAATATAAGATTTCTCAAAACTAGATGCTCTTCCAGAGGGAGCAGAGTGTTCTGATCATCTTCCCTGAAAAATCTAAAAAAAAAAAGAAAAAAATCAGAGAAAGAAGCTTCAACTTTCTGGTCTTTAAATAAACCTATAATTGCTTCCCTAATTGTAAATGCCTCCTGCACCTGGTCTCAATCCTTTAAATACTAAGTTTAGTCCATTCATGGGTGAAGGTGGATAATTTCAGCATTCAATTAACAAGTGTATGATGGGAAATAGGCTAAGCTCTTGAGGTTTGTACTACACAATATCCTGTAACTACTGACAAGTGACAGTCTATGTTTTATAGACCACAGTTGAACAATCTGTACAATCATTTGTAAAAATAACCAAGTCCTGTTATAAAAATCAGTGTTATCTTTGGCATCTCCCTCCTTACTCCCTCCAGCCACCACCTCCCACATCCCAGCTGTCTCCTAATTCTGAGAGGGTTTTTGTTTCCCCAAAAAGCTTTAGTGGCTTCGCTGTTCTTCCTTTTCTCTCTCTAAGGAAATCTCAGTGTTACCAGAGACTAAAATGCATGGCCATATGTCACCGAGAATGAAATCTCCTTTCCCAATCCCTGTCTTTTGAGCTGACCTCGGAGTCTTTCCAGTAAGGCAGAAGGCTGGACTACAAACCCTGAGGAAGTCTCCTCACCCCACCAGCAGGCGGCTAGCTCCTGTTCACCCCTCAGGTCTCAGCAAAAGAATAATGTCCTTGGGAAAATACTCTCCAACCCTCAGCCTAAGTCTCTGTTTACAAATAGGTCTTTGTTTCACCTGGATAATAACTATCTACTCCAGTAGTCTGCAAGGTCCATGAGTATTTATGTCCCAAACTGTATTTCTTTTTTTTTTAATTTTTTTTAATGTTTATTTATTTTTGAGAGACAGAGACAGAGTGTGAGCAGGGGAGGGGCAGAGAGAGAGAAAAAGACACAGAATCTGAAGAGGCTCCAGGCTCTGAGCTGGCAGCACAGAGCCCGACGCGGGGCTCGAACTCACAAGCCGTGAGATCATGACCTGAGCTGAAGTCGGATGCTTAACTGACTGAGCCACCCAGGCACCCCATGTATTTCATGAAAGTAGTGTGGGTGGGGGTGCTTTGGACTATGGCACATACATTTGGGAAATGCTGGTTTAATCCAAATGAAGCAAATTTCTTTACTGTAGGACTTCTTGAAGCATTTAAAATGCTAATGTGGGGGCGCCTGAGTGGAGCACTCAGTTAAGCATCCAGCTTCGGCTCAGTTCATGATCTCACAGTTTGTGAGTTTGAGCCCTGTATCATGCTCTGTGCAGACAGCTCAGAGCCTGGAGGCTGCTTCGGATTCTGTGTCTCTCTCTTTCTCTGCCCCTCCCCTGCTCACATTCTGTCTCTCTCTCTCTCAAAAATAAGTAAACATTAAAAAAAAAATTTTTAATGCTAATGTGTGTAGTAATTTCCAGTATTTCGCAAACCATATTAACCATGAAACCTTTTTTCATAACACACGTAAACATTTGGAGCAACCTAGTGTTCTGTGGAATGTAGTTTGAGAAGAGCCAATATAAAGTGAATTCCAGTTTCTGCCTTTAACATTATAGCAGCTTGGTAATTGTCACTAGCATGCACATTTTAAATAACCTTGGAAGCTGCAGTAGAAAACTGACAAAACTTCAGAATGAAATAATCACATAGAAAGAGATAGTTAGGGGTGCCTGGGTGGCTCAGTTGGTTAAGCACCCGACTTCAGCTCAGGTCACCATGTCATGGTTGGTGGGTTCAAGCCCTGCGTTGGGCTCTGTGCTGCTGACAGCTTGGAACCTGGAGCCTCCTTCAAATTCTGTGTCTCTCTCTTTCTCTGCCCCTCCCCTGATTGTAGTCTGTCTCTCTCAAAAATGAATAAACATTAAAAAAAATATTTTTACATAAAGATAATAAAAAAAAGAGATAGTAGAGATAAGGTCAAGTTGAGGCAGAAACCCCAAAAAAGCAGAAGGTATGAGAAAGAAAGCTGGTTTGTAGGGTGTGCAATGATGGAGCTCCAATGAAAGTAGAATACATGCCAACCGGCTAAGTCAAAAGAGAGCTGACAAGATTCTCCTGAATACCTGATGCTGATGACTGAGAACCAGTGTGACCCTGGCTGACATCTGAGACAATAAAGGAAAGGAGTGGTGACCTCAGGTTTTCTGGCTGGCTTTTATATATAACAGAACCATATGGTTAGCTTGTTTGTGATAATGTGAATTTCAAGATTGGTGAATTTCAGTTCAAGTTCCACAGGGTTACATTATTCAGAAACACGGCAATATGCAAAATTATACTTCATTTTTTAAAATAATATAAACACATAAAAAAATCTCATTTTTTACTTTTGGGAAATTCATCTAAATAATTTTAAATGAAGACATGTAAGTACTACTATGAGCTATTTTTATACGTGTGAGGTAGCAGTAGATGTTTCTTGATATCCCAAAGGGCTGTCTCAGATCCTTTATGGAAATAGAGGTATAGACTTGATAAATGAATGTTGAACCAGTTATTCCAAGTTTTATGGCTAAGCAAGTGATGTCTACGTTACTATGGCTACAGATCATCTTTTGGAGTTAATCCGGTGGGTAGGGATTTTCTTTTTGAGTTTAATTTCTCAAGGCATGTGATCACACGTGAACAGTGGGGGCTCAGGATGGAAACCTTGCTTTGAAAATCAGCTACCATTTAGCTTTCCACTTCAGCCACTCAACTGAGGTGGCATTTTCGTGATGAAGATTCAAACCAACATTAAGTAAAATTTGTCTTAGTGGAAAAAATGTAGAAGTTAGTTGTTTGAGAGTTCGAAGGCTTTTAGACATTTGCATTACTGCTGAAAACCATAATTTAATGTAGGGTACTTCTGAATGATCCATAAACAGATATATAGTACAAAGGCAAAAATAGGAAGAGATCTTTGGACAATGCTAAATGGTAGGGATTTGACTTCACTGGGGCTGTCTTTTATATCAACCCTGGAATCCATCTTCAGTTTAAAAGTTGAATATTAAAACTGGATCAATTCCAAAAACTGGCCACCCTTCAAAAAAGGTTCTTGGGTCTTGACAAATAGATACAGAAGTAGAACTTGCATAGTCAGGACCTAGAGGTTGATTATCAAAGATTTTTTTTTTAAGCCTCTGTGTTCCTGAGGTCATGGCTATTTCACTAAGTTCTGAACTGAGGAATCTGAAATGCTGGATGAAAAGTCAGAGAAAGAGTTAGTGTGGAAGGGGATGTGGACATGTCCCTAAGGGAAGGAGGTTTGGCCAGATGCGATGACCTGGTGCAAATCCACTCTGCTTTCTCATGTACAATCCCCCCATCTCTGTTCTCCATCTTCCCAGACTCAGGACATTCCTATCAGTAACTTTTGGGTCCAGCTACTTCTGCCTCATTGACGCAGAACCTACCTTCTTTCTTAACCCCCTAGAGGGACGACTCACTTCAAACTTTCTCAGGGGGCTTAAAAACATGTAAGCTCTTTACTTCCCCTGCCAGAGGGAGGGGTGTGTGTGTGTATTTAGAAGGGGTGGTTCTTTCAGCACAGGCTGTGGTATGAGAACTTCTCAGACTTTAGAAATGTGGTACTAGCTTCTCGTTCCTGAGGGGAGGGTAAAGACTGGTAAGGCTTCTTCATACCTCACCCTACTGTGTGAAGAACAAGAGCCTGCTGTTTGGTCCCCAGTTTTTAACCAGATTTCCCTGCCCACTGAGTGGGGCTAGTGGGAGCATGCAAAACACAGCACCTGCCCCATCCTCCTGCTCACACATTTTTGCTTTTGCCTCCTCCATCTTTTGGATCTCCCCAGCCTGCTCCCATATGTGCCTCAGGCTGCTTGCTTTTCTAAAGGCTCTATCCTCAGGATTCCAGCTCTAACACAGTGTCAGAAAGCACTCTCAAGCCCCAGGAACCACAGCTGCCTTGGGACATTCTAGTGCCTTCTAGTAGAAACAGACCAGACACCTTTCAAAATATAGCCCCCAGAACAAGAGGTGTCTTTATCCTGTGTCCTCAGGGAAAGAAAATCTCTCTCTCAGGGGTGACAGATGCATGAATAATTTTATTTCTAGCCTTATTATCAGTTCCAGAGCATCCTGCACACTTACTGTAGTCACAGAACCACTGCCTCCTAACCCACTTTGGAGAAAGTCAAGCTGTCTCTCTCCTAAGGCTCAGCCCAGCTTTTCACCCCAAAGGGGGAAGCTGGGGTTGGAGCCACAGTGCCTAAACCCAGCCTGGAGTTCCCCCTCCCATTTTCTCACTCAAACCAGTCTTTCTCACTCAAACCAGGAGCCCACCACCAATTGTAAAAATTGCCCAGTTTCTTTCAGTACCCCTTTCATAGCCATCTTAGGCCTTTAGGTTTGGCTTTTCTTTGTGTAGAACACATCACTATGGGCAGAGTCACCTTTCAGCCTGGCTGGCAGCCATGTTGCACACACTACATACAAACTGTCATTGAGGGTGGAAAGGCCTTCCACCCAGCCTGTCTTCTAGATTAGAGATTGGCTTGGGTAGCCCCTCTGCCCCAAGAGCCCAGAGACAAGGCAGGCAGTCCTATGCTCCCTGTCAGCCCTGGGGCATCCCGAATATCCTCACTGAACTTCGGGGCCATTGTTGCGTCCCAGGCAAGCAGTAGTTTTTGTTCAAGGCTCAGACCAGGAAAGTTACATACTTTGTAACCTATATTCTGTTTTATTCAAATGAGTACAGCTTCCTGGACTCCTCGGGGAATGTGTGTTCTTTCAACTTAGTTTACATTCATGAACAAGGAAAAAGAAAATTGTCATGGTTGTGTAAGCACCAAATGTTCATGTTCACATGTCTGAGAAGAAGCAACATGGAGGCAACTTTCTGATCTTTTATTCTGAATGGGACTGTGGGCACCATGGAAAAGACAGGCCACTTTCTCCCTGTATGCTGCCCATCACTGGCCTGTGCCTGTGACGATGAAACTAGATCTAGCATGGCCCCAAGCCCTTCTTCAGGTCTTCTTCCCCCTCCTCCAAAACTTCAAACTCTAAGGCATATTGGGGGTGACTTAGGGAATGAGGTGCAGGCTTTGGGGACATCAGGAGTCGTGGGCTGGCATGGGTCCTTCTGATCTTTAAAAGGTCCTAAGCAGAAGCAGCTTCACTTTCACCATTGAGAGCCACAAAGACAATGTGGCTTCATCCTCCCTCTGTCCCTGGAGGCCCTACTGTGCACAAAAGGAAGAGGCATAGTGAGTTAAGTGAGTGAATGAGTTCTCCAAAGTGAGATTCCTGGAGGTTATCTTACTTTTCCACTTACAATAATCCTTAAACTATCTTAATAAGTTTTCCAACATTTCAATTCATTTCATTTATCTTCTTAAGATAAGATGGAAAAAAGTTTTAAAATTACCTCCAGGCTCTTTGCATCAACTAGATAAATGGGGAGGTCTGTGAGAGGTTAATACCTTACAGCCTAATCTTTCTTTGGTATCCCATCAGGGCAATTGTGATCTGTTTAATAGCAACAGGATGACTGCAGGTCTCCTGGAAGGAGTTATCAATGAATTTCAAACTAGAGATAAAAGCCTGTGAAATATGCAAACGCTCCTTTCTAATTAAATAATTCACTCACCAAATTTTTTTCAAATTTAGTTTCCCCATTTAGAGCAAGTTCTATCCAATACCCCAAGGAGAGATGGCAAGATGGGTGATGAATAAGTCTTTGGTGATCAAATTTGATGATTATCTGCTCACAGATGGTATGGCAACCATCTGTAGGGATTATGAAAAGAGGACATTAATGATTTTTTAAAAATCATATTTTCGTCTCTGCTCCATTCCACAAATCCTTTACAAAGAATCGACTCCCAACCATAGCAAGGTGGTAGGAGTCTCTGCTTCCACTCTGGGACATTCTACAGTTTTTTTACAGGTTGGGATTGGGAGGACAATGCCATGAAGGTTTGTATATATAGGACTACCAGCCATTCGGGGGAGTTCCAGAACAAGAGGTCAAGCTGGAAAATGGTATTATAAGAAAGCGTTCCCTGGAGGGAGGCCATACCTCTTGATCTGGGAGTTTATACTGAGGCCAGGAAACATTACAAAAAAGATGAGCCATTTTTGCTCTGGCTTTGGGAGTCAAATTTGTTCCAGTTTTTAAGAGTACAGCCAAAGGGTGAGTCCAAAAGAAGAGGGAGTTTGCCCCATAGTGGGAAATATGGGCTGCCAGTTCCCACAAGGGTGTCCCACCAAAAGGAATGGAGCTCCCACTTGTGGTCGCAATTTTAGTCAGGGGTCACACTGACCTAAAATAGGACTGGACCTTATGTATGGCAAATGACTACTGGAGTGTACCACCAAGGAGAGGGTTGCAGCAAATGGCGATAGCAATTCCTGCTGGGATGTCCTCTGCAACAGGGAAAGCCAGACACCGGGTGGCCAAACCAGGTGGGGAAAAAGGAGGGGGTGGACTCACCATTCAGATGGGTAGGAACATGTTTTGCCCATAGATTGCTGGATCCGTCGGAACAAAGGAAAAAGGGAAGGGGACCGAAAGAAGCAAGGTAGCTGAGAGTCAGCCAGCATCAGGAAAGTATCCCAACCAAGTCCATAATGTGTGCATATCTGCCCTGGATGACCTACAGATGGAGTGGGAGAAGGAGGAAAGGGGTCGTTTGCCCTCATAGGCACAGGCAGTCTGACCTGCTCACCTTCAGAGTTTCACACCACACCAGGGAGCCACCCTGACCAGACACCTTCAGTTGTGTGAGGAGTACTAGGGTTATACTGTAGAAGGGCTGGAAAGAGAAAGGAAAAGGAGGAAAGCATCCCTCTGAGGGCATGAGGGGAAATCCCTCCCCTACCCAGGCAAGGACTGTCCACTTGTTCCTCCTGGGACTTCAGATCCTCCCCAAGGAGTAGCCTCTGGGGGGAGGTGGGTGGGGAGCGTCTTCACTTCCCCAAGGAGAAGTAGAGTTGGTCTACCGAGGGAAAGTCCTGAGAAATTCCCAGAGCATCCAGGGAGGGTCCCAGGCCAGAAGAGGGTCCCCAGATGGACTGCCAAATGTGGGAGCCTGGCAGCAGGAGGAGTAGAGAAGGAATTCACCCATGGCAGAACAAACCTCAAGTGAGCAGCGGACAGGACAACAAAGGAGAAACTGTCTGTGACGAGGTGGTGGTGAGGGTCCATAGTTATCGGTGGAGTGAGGAAGTATGGGGATCAATGGAATTTTCCCTTTTTTTATTTTTTGGTAATCTTAGGAACTGTGCCTGCTTGTAATTGCTCATTTAGGACCTATGGTTATTTTGAAGAGAGGTTACTTAATGAGCCTGTTTGCATCCAGGTCAGTGGTCGCTGTGGGCCTTTTCCCTTTCTCTACACAAGCTACCCCATGACTTCCCCATATGATTAGAATTGCCTTTGAAATGGACTCCCTTCTCCCTTTGTCTCCCTACAGTCTGTTCTCAACACAGGAGTCAGATGGCTTCTGTGAAACTGTGAGTCACATCATGAAATTCCTCTGCTCAAAACCCTCCAATAATTTCCCATCTCACCCAAAATAAAAGCTAAAGCCTTCATGGCCTACAGGGCCCTTCCTAATCTACCATCCACCCACAGCAATCTGACCTCCCTCTTACCCTCCTCAGCACCCTACTTACTGTCTTTGCCCATTTCCTTCCTTCCTTCTGTTTTTTCTTATAGTCCTTTCAGTGAGTCCTTCTCTTACCCCTTTGTTTACTGTCACACCCCTCCAGTTTTCTCTGTTCTTCCCTGCTTTATTTCTTCTGAAATACATTTAAACGTGAGACATCATACTTTGCATGTTCATTTTACTTTATTTTCTTCCCAATCCCCATCCCCCCTCCCTACCACCACCTAGATTATAAGCTCTAGGAAGACAACCATTTTCGTTGCTTTTCTTCACTGCTTTATCCACAGGGCGTAGGGTAGTGCCTGCCACGTGTTAGGCACTCATTTAACACTTGTTGAATAGCTGAATGACTTGTGGCGTGAGTCAGCCACTTGGGAGGCCACGTGCAAGATCAGTAAGCAGAGGAGGGTAAAGGAAACGAGAACATACATGGGGCAGGGAGGGGAAGCCAAGAAAAGAGACTGTGAACCCCTGAGAGACAGAAAGAATAGCCTCCTTCATCAACCCTACCAGTTCCAGTTCTGACTCCCATCAGGTCTCTGAGATGTAGTTTATTTCCTGTCTTTGTATGGGTCCACATATGTCCATGATATTACCCACTTTATCTTTACAGCAACACTCTTTTACTTGATCCTGCTTCAAAGGGAGAATACAAAGAGACAACGTTAGAAAAATAGGCAGCCCAGATCACCTGGGGTCTTATGGGCCATTGTACATACTTTAGCTTTTGCTCTGTTTGAAATGGGAGGCCACTGCAACATGTTTTTGTTCAGAGGCGTGACATGCTGATTTTTATTTGAAGGAGCTGCCTCTGACTGCTGTATGTAGATAAGTGTTGTGAGGAGGTGTATTAAGGCTCTCCAGGGAAGTAGAACCAATAGGGTGTGTGTGTGTGTGTGTGTGTGTATACATATACATAACGTACACATATGGAGAGAGAGAGAGAGAGAGAGAGAGAGAGAGAGAGAGAAGATTTATTTTAAAGAATTGTCCCACACTGTTGTTGGGACTGGCAAGTTTAAAATCCATATTGCTGGACAGCACCATTTTATACCCATTAGAATGACTACTCTCCAAAAACAAACCCCAGAAAATAACAAGTATTGGCAAGAATTGGAACCCTTATACACTGTTGATGGGGGTGTAAAATGGTATGGTTACTGTGGAAAACAGTATAGTCGTTCCTCAATCAATTAAAAGTAGAACTATCATATGATCCAAAATAGCTCTTCTGGGTATATACCTAAAAGAATAGAAAGCAGAGTCTCAAAGAGGTATTTGTACACTAATGTTCATAGCAGTGTTATTCATAGTAGTTAAAACATGGAAACAACCCAAGTGTCCATCACCAGATAGACGGATAAGCAAAATGTGGTATATATGTACAAAAGAATGTTATTCACCCTGTAGAAGGAAAGAATTTCTGACATCTGCTACACCATAGATGAACCTTGAAGACATTATACTGAGTGAAATGAGATAGTCACAGAAGGACAGATGCTATATGGTCCTACTTGCATGAGGAACTTAGGGTAGTCAACATCATAGAGACAGAAGTTGTAATGGTGGTTTCCAGGAACTGGAGGAAGTGAGGAATGGGGAATTATTGTTTAAGGTATTATAGAGTTTCAGTTTTACAAGATGAAAAGATTTGTGGAGATGTTATGGGGTGGTAGCTATACAACACTGTGAATATATTCAATACCAGTAAACTGTACACTTAAAAATGGTTAAGATGGTAAATTTTATGTTATATGCATTTTACCATAATAAAAAAAATGGGAGCAAAGAAGAAGAGGTGATGTTGCAGTCTTGAATCCAAAGGTGGGAACTCAGGTAGAATTTCTGGATTGCGGGGTGGAGGCAAAATTCTTTCTTCTTTGGAAGGCCTCGGTCTTTGCTTTTAAGACTTTCAAATGAATGGATAAGGCCCTCCACATTACAGAGGATAATTTGCTTTACTTAAAGTCTACTGATTTAAATATTACTCACACCTAAAAAAAAATGCCTTCAGAGCCATATCTAGACGGGTATTTGATCAAACAACTGGACACCCTAGCCTAGCCAAGTTGACACATAAAAGTAACTGTCACAGGAGGCTAGGGTGGAATCAGGGAGACCAGTAAGGAAACAATTAGGACAATCCAGATGGGCAATAGCGGTAGCTTGGGCCAGTTTAGTAAGCAGTGGAGATGATGAGAAATGGTAAATTTTCAATGTATTTTGAAGGTTGAACTGACAGCATTTACTAATAAATTGTATGTCGGATGTGAGAGAAAATGAAGAATCCAGGATGATTTCAAAGCTCCTTGCCTGAGCAACCAGAAGATATTGTTTCCATCAACTAAAACGGAAAGGCTGCAGGGGGAGCAGTTTGCAGGGAGAATGAAAGAAAATCAGGAGTTCTATTTCAGACCTGCTCTGTTGGGATGCTCGATACCCATCCAAGTAAAGATGCTGAATAGCCAGTTAGATATATGAGCCTGGAGTTTAGAGGAAAGAAAGTCTAGATGGGAGATAGAAATGTAGACATTTCAGCATATACAGGTAATGTTAAAGTCATGAGACTAGTGACCTCAACTGTAGCTATTTTGGTGGAGTGATGGGGCCACAAACTTGATTAGAGGAGCTTCAAGAGAGAATAAGAAAAAGAGATGGTAATGAATCTATAGACACTTCTTTTCAAGAGTTTTTCTATAAAAGGGAGAGCAATAGGCTAGTGGGGTCTGCAAGAGTTTTTTAATTAAATATATAATGGTGTGTTTATATGCTTATGGGAGTGGTCCAGTAGAGAGGAAAAAAAGTCAAGGATTTTAATGAATGTTTACTGTGTGTCAGGAGCTGTGCTAAGTACATATGTTTGGTCTCTCTTGATCATCACAGCAAGCCTATGAGGTTGGAACTGTTATTATCCCTCCTTCACAGCTGAGAAGACTGAGGAACAGAGAGTTAAAGTCACTGTCAAAGTCACACAGGTAGTAAGACAAGAGAGAGAGTAAGAACCTGAACTCAGGAGTGTCTGATTCCAGATCCATGGAGCACCTCCCTACACAGTCCCTACATTTAGCCCCCCATTTGTAGAATCCACTAAGGATATGAAGAGATATCTCAAAACTTTGTCTAAAACTTTAATGAATTTTATGGAGAAACCTCTGTATTATAATAATGTTTGCTAAAGTGGGGGTTCTGGGCTACTCCTCACTTCTCTTTGTTGGGTTAATTCCAGCCAAGTTCAGTCACCTTTTTGAGCTTCTCCCTAGTCATTCCCCGACAGTCTGCCCATGTGACATTATAGTATAGGCTCCATGTTTGTACAGTTTCAGGCAAGGGATCTACACTCCTTGTGTGTGCCAAGATCTGCTACCTGAAAAGCTCTCAGTACATCTTTGTCAAATGATTAATTAATCCATTTAGATAAAGCTGACAACCCCTTGTTCTCAGAGATGAGAAATTCTCAGAGAAGTGGAGGATCCCCTCCTCCCACCATGCCTGGGATTTCTGGCAATGTCTCTAGCATGTTTTGGTTATTGCAACTGGGGTTGAAAAGTTACTAGTGAGGTCAATTGGATAGAAGCCAGAGATGCTGTTAAACAGCCTACAGTGCACAGAGTAGTTCACCACAACAAAGAATTATCTGGCCAAACTCTCAACAGAACGGAGTTTGAAAACCTCTTTCATAGATTAAAACAGAAAATGAGGTTCTCAGATATATTCCAACAAGCATTTTTCCTGCCTTTTTTTCCCCTCATTCTTATTATTCCTAAGTTAGGGTGAGATGCTTATTTCATCAGATCTTGGGTTCCTTCTCCATCAGCTGTAGCCTAGACATTTTGTCCCAAAACTGAGGTAGTTCTCTAAATCGAAGAGACACTAGCCTATTACCCTTAGAATTAGGTTACAGCTCTCCAAATGAGGTGCTGAAAACAGCTGTTAACTTCCAGATTCTCTCAGGGATTTTCAGAATATTTAACAATAAATATATCAACACTAACTTCCTATCCATTCCGGAATACATTGGGGTCACTACTGCTAATAATCTATGCACCAATTCCCTCTAAAGCCACCAGATTCCAAAAATCTATAGACAAAAGCTCTTCCCAAGCTTGCTCCCATCTCCAAGTACAGAAATGGAAAACAGAAAAAAAATCTTCCTTAGATTGAGCCCCCTCCCCAGCAAATACAGAGAAACATTGGGTAAATGTTTTAACAATATATGTCACGTTCAAAAACAAAGAGAAAGGTCTAGGTGCCAGAAATGAAGATGGGCTCCTTGGTCCTGCGTGGAATTGGGGTTTTGTGACCTACAGGACTAAGCAAACTTGGCATCAGGTTTTCTTGCAATTTAGGGATCGGCATATGCAGGAAAAGGGGACAGGAACAAAGGCATAGGCCCTGCTCAAGTGACGAAATTGAAGTGACTTCCTGGACCAAGCTGGGAGTTGGGGGAATCTTTGTCTGCAGTTCAAGAGCTTGTTTTGGACGCAAGTGTGAACCACTCTTATTGGAGAAAAAGTTGTTTGTTTGTTTATTTTTAATTGCTTTTAGTTTTTATTTATTTTCTTGTTTATTTATTTAGAGAGAGAGAGCATGTGTGTGAGCAGGGGATAGGGGCAGAGGGGGAGAGAGAAAATCTTAAGCAGGCTCCACACTCAGCACAGAGCCCAACCCAGGGCTCAGTCCGCTCAATCTCATCTCTTGAGCTGAAATCAAGAGTTGGACGCTCAATCATCTGAGCCACCCAGGTTCCCCAGAGAATCGTTCTTGAAAAACCAGAGCCCCCAGGCTGCTCTGCATGCAGCTGTGTGGCCAGACTTGTGTACTACATAGAGAGAGAGACAGACGGACACAGAGAGAGACACACAGCTTTGAGAAATTGGCAAACCGCGTCAGAGGTGCTCTCAAAACTGAGCTAAAGAGTTGCGTCTACAACTCAGAAGTGCATAGGATACTTGAAGAAGGTAATTTCTGCTGCAGATAAGCTAAAAGCAAATAAGGAAATGCAGTTTGTTCAGAGATAATCAACTGGTGCTAAAATTGGAGAAATTAAACCAAAAGAACTATAAATATTAGGTTAATCTGAAACTGATATGAAAATAAATATGTTTAAGTGTTCATCAAGATGAGGAAAGAAATAGAGCTCATTAGGCGAGATGGGGCATTTTGAAACAAAAGAGTAGAGAGATTGGAAAGACACAAATAATGAAAGAAGTATTTTTAAAAAGAGAATCTCTCAACAGTGGAGAAAGTAGCAGCTAGAAAGCGTTTAAGACCCACTAAGACAATAAACTACCAATTATTTGCTGTACAACCAGGTTACTGAGGAGTGGTCTTAGCTTACTGAGGTATAAACATTTAAAATTTTAAATTTTTTCTAATTACTTCTAAATAGGCTCTCTTGACACCCTTCTTTCCTGTAGGGTAGATGGTCTAGCAATATCTCTTGGCTGGCTTCTATAACAATGTTTTCACAGTTACTGGAACTATCTCACTTTGATATTTAAGACTAATCTTACTTATTTTAAAACTTCATTCTGGTCTCATCTCTTCTCCTCCCCTAAGCTCTGAGATGAAAGTAAATGCAGGGTTCTCTTCACACTGTTTTTCTTTTCTTTTTTCTTCTTTTTTTAAATGTTTATTTATTTATTTTGAGAGAGAGAGGGAGGGAGCGGCAGAGGGAGACAGAGAATCCCAAGCAGTCTCCACGCTGTCAGCGCAAAGCCTGATGCGGGACTCAGTCCCACAAACCCTGAGGTCATGACCTGAGCCAAAATCAAGAGTAGGACATTTAACTGACTGAGCCAACCAGGTGCCCCTCTTGTTCCTTTTTTACTGTCTTTGAACTTTCTCCTTCCCTACTTTTCAGATGTGGACCAAACTTTTGCCTACTTCTGGTGTCCTTTGCTGATGGGTGTTCTACTGGCAGATGGTCTTCCAGGCTTACTTAGTGTGGTGTCCAGCATCACTCCAGCCCCTCTGTTGTTGAACCCCTCTCTCCATGGGCCAGCTGTATCTCCGTTGGAATCCATGCATACACTGTGATTCTTCTGCTGGGTTGGGCATCCCTTTGTATGACCCAGTCACATAGCTCCTGGCCCTCTACTACCCTCTGAGCTCCTTTATGTGTACATGAGGATCCAGATCCACATCCTTTCAGGTCCATGGATGGGGTGGGGTGTCCCCTCTTTTCCTCGTAGGCATGCTGGCTGTTCATTGAACTTGGAATGCAGAGTGCCCAGTGCCTGTTGTGCTCACTTTTGGTTTAGCTGCAATCCTCGGACAACAGGAACAGTCCCACTTAGCATCTTGCACTTCCACACTGTGCCATGTCACTACACTGGCTGAAGAACCAAGGCTCGGGGAGGTTAATAAATAACTGACCCAACTAGTCACCTGAGGAGCATGGATACAAATATAAATTTCTCTGACTCCAACATGAATGTTTTCCACTATGTTCTGCTGTAAGAGAAGATATTCTTCTAGAAAAGATTTGGAGAAAATTAAACAACTTACTACTCTGGGAGAGTTAGCACAAAACTGCAGCAGGAGTAAAGCATTAGGGGAGAAGCACAGGGCTTGCAAGCCATGGCCCATTGTGGATCTGAAGCTTTAGCTGTGAGTCCTCTGATCTAAGGAATCTGGGGCGGTGTGATGATTTAAGGTGGAGGTCCTGGGGATCCTGGGGGATCAAGAGCAGAAGGACAGATGAAAGGACTGTCTTTTGTGCTTTGGAAGGTAAGCCCCAAAGAAGAGGAAGCAGGAAGCTCTGTCCTCCTGATGTCTCTAGAAGTAAAGGAGCCTCCTGATTCTCTTCCAGGCTGTCCACATAGGTCAGAGTATCAGGATTGGGAGGAGGGAAGGCAGCCAGGTTAGTAGCTCTTTCCAAGAGTCAATACTATACATTTTACTGGCATTTCCTTTAAACTCTCCTCCAGGAAGTATGGGTAGAGGAGTGGGCATTCACATCCACAATTTTCAGATGAAGAAATACAGGCCCAGAGAGTGAGCATGACTTGCCCAAAGATACACAGAGTCAGGACTTAATCCAGGGTGCAAAGTCTAGTGTTTGGCTCATCTTGAGTCTGGTCGCCTGCTCTGCTGTGCCTTCCTTCTTGTGTCCCTCTTGGGGTCTGTTTTTTAGCAAAGGAGATATACAGCTGTAAGATACTCAAAAAATAATAGTAATAATATCTGTAAAAACATTTTTAAGACTGTAAAGCTATATAGATGCAAGAAAGAATTACTATCAAGTGTGGAAACGGTTTATAACATTATCCTTCTGTAATGACTAATTATTTTAATTTCTCATCTTCCCTGAGAATGGAACATTAAGTTAGGACAAATATGACTTAGGGTAGATGAGGTGAGTGCCAAAAATGGAACATTGTAAAGAAAGATTACAGACCTTCTGGCAAAGAAATTGGGGAAGGAGCCCATCTCTCTAGGTGACTTCTCCCTGAATGCAAAACAGACCACGAAAATCAGTTGTGGAAGAAATCCTGATCCTTCAAAGAGGAGCTATCAAAACTTGATTTTTCAGGAAAATGACTCTGATTTTTTTTAAGTCATCTGCTTTGGGGTACCACCTACCTAGCCAAGAAGGAAAGGAAAAATATGAAAACTTCAGGAAGAATATATGTGTCCCAAGAATAAATGATTGACCAAACTTGGGGTCATGTGTGAAAGAAAGAAAATAGCATTAACCCAGAGTGTTTCTCACTTTCCCCCCAAGTCCTCAGCTGGCCAGGAAGGGAAATAACACAATTCCCTTTAAGGACTTTTTTAGTGAGAAATGAGGCCAATCATCATCTAGCTGCTGAAGGCCATCTATTGAAGGAAATGAGACATGTTTACCAGTCTCAGACAGATGCATTTATGAGTGATTATCTGAGTGCGACCCCTCCTGTCCAGCTTGTGTGGCACTCACAGAGGAAACTCTAGGTTATTTTATGGGCTAGAAAGCATAGAAGCATGAAATGTTAGAGTTGGAAGGGGTTAGAGAATATCCAATCTAGTTTCCTATTTTACAAACCAGTGATAAGGGCCCAGAGTGATTAAGTGACTTACTCAGCATTACATAGAGAGTGCAACCCAGATCTCCTAATCCCCAGTCCAATATTTTCCTATCCTCTTGACAATATTTCCCATAAATGCCATTGGTTTGGGGTGCCTGGGTGGCTCAGTTGGTTAAGTGTCCAGCTTCGGTTCAGGTCATGATCCCACAGTTCATGAGTTCGAGCCCCATGTTTGACTCTGTGCTGACAGCTTGGAGCCTGGAGCCTGCTTTGGATTCTGTGTCTCCTTCTGTCTCTGCCTGTCTTCTGCTCATGCTCTGTCTCTCTCTGTCCCTCAAGAATAAATAAATGTTAAAAAAAATTTTTTTGAATGAATGAATGAATGAATAAATAAATAAATAAATAAATAAATGTTGGGGTTTTTATTTTTATTTAATTTAAAAAAATTTTTTTAATATTTATTTTTGAGAGAGAGAGAGAGACAGAGCACTAGCGGGGAAGGAGCAGAGAGAGAGGGAGTCACAGAGTCCAAAACAGGCTCCAGGCTCTGAACTGTCAGCACAGAGCCCGATGCGGGGCCCGAACTCATGGACCATGAGATCATGACCTGAGCTGAAGTCGGATGCTCAACTGACTGAGCCACCTGGGAGCCCCAAAATGTAATTGGTTTTATGTAGTTGGTTACAAGACCTGTCTATGGAAGATCATGAAAACTAAGTATTTATTTCCTGTGGGCTGAATTATAAAGAGGATATTGACATCATTTACTTGATCTAAAGCAGTGCTAATCAATCAGTAATTGAATCTTAAGCTATTAATTTGAAGAACTGTTAAAAAGATTTAAAACTCTTTCCATATTTTCCCCATTATACATCACACATTTATGTAAAAGATTACAACATTTCTTCTCAGCCCAGAGTTCATAGTGATTTTCAAAGGAAAGAAATTTCACCAGGTAACAGGAACAGTCAGTATGGAAATCAGAAGGCCCAGGTCTCCTGAGATTCCCCCCAATGGCCAGTTGTGTTGGCAGCTGTTGTTTTCTATTTCCTATCTTCCTGCTCACAGCCTGCTGAGTGCAGCCAGAGGGCATCATGCCACTGTGTGCATTGGGTGTCCCACAGACCCAGATGATCAAACCTGAGCTGCCTCCTCTCTACCATCCAGGAGCATTGGGCTCGCTCCCTCTCAAGTTCCTTCCAACCGTTCTTTTACCTTCCCATGTTCTCAAGCTCTCATTCCTCTTGGTCCCTTCAGTCTATAGAATGATCTTGCCCCAATTTTTATGAAAAAACAAGCAAAGTCATTCAACGTGGCATAACAGAACTTACCTTTTCTTCACTCAAAAATGTCTCTTGATCTTCTGACCTTTTTCAAAGGAAAAAAAGGTTCCTTTTTTCCTTCAAAGTCTAGTTCTCTATTTGTGCTTGGGAATCCCTCCCAGGACAGTGCTCCATCAATTACCACTGCATTCTTCCTCATTTCTCTTTTCTCTCTTTTCTTTCTGACTTCTCTCTTGCCTAGAAAAACACTCACATTTTTCCTGAACTTAGAAACGAATCTTTGACCAATTTCTCTCAAGCTAAACTTCTTCTCTACTCTTCCTATTATTGCTGGATTTGATGCACTCTTACCACCTCCTTAATACCTTTAATCTCAGTTTTATTCCATTTGTCTCCTGAAATCATTTTGTGGAAAGTGAAAATAATTGATATTTAATCACTAGCCTCAATGGTCTATTCTTAGTTTTTAGTCTTTCTTGAGCTTCATGCAGGGTTTTGTTCACTCAGGAGATATTTACTAAAACACCTGTATTGGCAAGGCCCTGAGCTCAGCCCTGTGGGGAATAAAGATGAGTGATGTCCTGCCAGGAGCTTATAAACTACTGGAAGAAATAAATACAGAAATGCATCAAGTGAGTGCTTTTTCCTTTCCCAGGAATTTGGTTCTGTAATTTCAATGACATTTTTCACACTATTTATTTGTGTCTGATCACCCAAGCTAGAATCTAAGTTCCTTGAGGAACAGGACACTTTTTTCTGTCCCCACTTGTGCTGTGTATAGAACCTTGGCCCTGATAAGTGTTTGTGGCAGTCAGCCTCTGAGATGGCCGCAAAGATCCTCACCCTCTGGTATTCATGTTCTTGTGTAGTGTCTTTCTATATTGAATAGGGCTGACCTATACCACCAGTAGGGTATTGAATAAATTACAGTGTGTCACTTTTGAGGCTAGTTCATAAAAGACATTACGGCTTTGTCTTGCTTTCTCTTGGATCACTCAGTGTAGCAGAAGGCTGTCATAAGAACACTCAGGCAGCCCTATGACTGAGGCCACCTGCCAATAGCCAAGTGAGTGGTCTTGGAAATGGATCTTCCAGTCCCAGTCAAGCCTTATAGTGACTGAAGCCCTAACTGACACCTCAGCTGCAATATTATGAGAGAACCTGAGCCAGAACCTCCGAACTAACCCATCACCAAATTCCTAACCCACAGAGCTTGTGTGTGATTATACATATTTCTAGTGTTAAGATGTTATATTTTTGATAATTTGTTGTACACGAGTAGTTAATTCAGGGGCACCTGGGTGGCTCAGTCAGTTAAGCGTCCAACTTTGGCTCAGGTCATGATCTCACAGTTCATGAGTTTGAGCCCCATGTCAGTCTCTGTTCTGACAGCTCAGAGCCTGGAGCCTGCTTTGGATTCTGTGTCTTCCTCTCTCTGCCCCTCCCATGCTCGTGCTCTGTCTCTCTCTGTCTCTCAAAAATAAGCAAACATGTAAAAAAAAAAAAAAAAGAGTAGTTAATTCAAATTTAGTACCTGAAAGTGCAGTAGTATTACTATAATAAAAACCTAAAACACGGGAGTGGCTTTTGAAGTGGGAAGCAGGCAGAAGTTGGAAGAACATAGAAGAAACTGTGAGAGAAGCCTGAAGGGCCTTGAAGGCTCTTATAGTAGAAGTTGATCACCTTTGAGGGAGCTGCAGGGCAAGTTTAAAGGACAATAAGGAAAAGGTTATTGGAAACTAGAGAAAAGTTGATTCTTCCTATGAAATGGTAAAATGAGCCCCAACAAAGTGGAAACTAGAAATATACCTGGTGAACTGGCTGGCCTATCCAAGGAGATTTCCAGTCAGAATGTTGATGCCACCTGGTTTCTTCTTGCTGCTTGTAGTAAAATGTAAGAGGGGAGAGATAAGCTAAAGGAAGTACTGATAAACAAAAGAGCCCCAGAAATATTGTATTTAAAGTTTCCCAGTTTGCCCAGAATTCTAGCATGCTCTTCTGAGTACTCTCAGAAAAACATGATCTAAAGATGAAGCCAAGGATTGACTATAAAATCCTCCATTAAGTTCTCAGAAAGATCTAAGGCTGTGCTTCAAGAACTATTCATCCAAACAATATGGCTCCTAAGAAGTCTAAGGATGCTGTGCCCTAGCAGTCTCAGAGAAGCTCAGGAAGAGAAGGGCTTATCTTGAAGCAATTTGTGGATGTGACTTTTACCTAATGAAATGAACCCCAATAAGAGTGCAAACCCACAACGTTTTGTCAAACCCACAGATTGTATTGTCATAAATATGGCCAACTTCACATGTACCCCAATGTTTATAGCAGCGTTTTCAACAATAGCCAAATTATGGAAAGAGCCCAAATGTCCATCAACTAATGAATGGATAAAGAAGATGTGGTTTATATATACAATGGAATACTACTTGGCAATGAGAAAGAATGAAATCTTGCCATTTGCAACAATGTGGATGGAACTGGAGGGTGTTACGCTAAGTGAAATAAGTCAGAGAAAGACAGAAATCATATGTCTTCACTCATGTAGAACTTGAGAAAGTTAACAGGAGACCGTGGGGGAAGGGAAGGGGAAAAATAGTTTCAAACAGAGAAGGAGGCAAACCATAAGAGACTCTTAAACACAGAGAACAAACAGGTTTGATGGGGGGAGGAGAGGGGAAAATGGATGATTGGCATTGAGGAGGGCACTTGTTGGGATGAGCACTGGGTGTTGTATAGAAGCAATGAATCACAGGAATCTATCCCCAAAACCAAAAGCACAATGTATACACTGTATGTTAGCCAACTTGACAATAAATTATATTAAAAAAAAAAAGTGACAGAGGAAATCAGTACCAAGACACCATCCATGCACCCCAGGAGACTGTAGGGATTGTTTCCACATTGGGGCAGCCTGCTGGCCTTTCTTAATAAAGGAAATTAAACTGATTTATGATAATAAAAAACAAATATGGCCAACTTGTATTATAAGGGGCAGAGATAGTATGAAAGGATAAGTGGCCTCTAGATTCCCAAACTTCTGCAAGAGGAAATGAGCCGAGACAACTATGCAGCTGTCCACACAGATTACCTGTGATAGAAAAGAAGGAGGGTGGAACCAAGAGCCAGTGAGAATCATTCTACAAAGGAATAGCACTGACTAGTGAGGCCTCCTAGGAACAGCCTGTGAAGAACTAAGGCCTCTTACCGACAGCCGTGGAAGTGAGCAGTACTAGAAGTGGATCCTGCGGCCTCAATCAAGCCTTCAGATGACTACAGCCTCACTGGTATCTTGACTTCAACCAGAATCACCAAGCTAAATGGATACCAAATTCTTGACTCTCAAACACTCTGTGAGATAATAAGTGCTTATTTTTGTTTTATGCCACTAAGTTTTGGGGTGCTGTGTTATGTAGTAATTGATAACTAATATAGTGTTAAATAAATATTTGTTGATGAAATGAAATAAATCATATCTCAAGAAGGAATGTAACCAAATCCCCATTATGACCCATAGTTAAGTACAAGGAATCGGAAATGTGTACCAGTAGGCCTTTGGCAGGAAGAAAAGTTGACTCTTAATCATAGTTCTCATGTAGACCCATTACATGAAGAGGAAGCATGTGGAGGTGTTACAATTCATGTCACCAGCTGACTACTGTTGTCCTCTTGAATGCTCAAGGAGTGTCCAGAGCATATGTGGAATGGCATGGCAAACACATTGTGACCCAGGAGATCATATTCCACAGGAATTAAGGTTCATCACCCTCTCATTCTCCCTTTGTTCCTCTCATCTACATCTGAATTTATCTTTACTGTCATTGCTTCATTTCCCAGGATTATATGCAAGGACCAGAGTATGGCAGATGAAAGCAGTATAGCCAGGAACCACCATCTTATTTTTATACTTATACAAGCATTCCTTTGAACAGGAAGGATTTAAATACTAGTTCCCAAGAGAGCAAATGCAGATGAACCATCCCAAGAAAGCAGTAAGGAAGGTATAATCCTGCCTCTTTAATAAATCCACAGGAATCCATGGAAAGTTATCTCCCAAGAAGAGAATTGTCACCAGATGGAAAGGTTGAAGGGCCTGATGAGAACAGCATTCACACTGGCTCTGTATTCATGGGTCTGATGCAGAGTTCTTCCAAGGAGTTCATGTCACTGTCTGAAAATTCCTAATGTAAATTCTTACCACGAAGGGATACAAGACGCACTGTTGTTGTTTTACTATTTAAAAAAAATTTTTTTTATGTTTATTTTATTTTTGACACAGAGAGAGACAGAGCATGAGGGGCAGAGAGAGAGAGAGAGAGAGAGAGAGGGAGACAGAGAATCAGAAGCAGGCTCCGGGCTCTGAGCTGTCAGCACAGAGCCTGACGTGGGGCTTGAATTCATAGACCACGAGATCCTGACCTGAGCCAAAGTCGGACGCTCAGCCAACTGAGCCACCCAGGCGCCCCTTTGTTGTTGTTTTACTTTTTTTTTAACTTACTGTTATTACTGTTAAACCCAACAGCACTGCTGAAGAATTACCCTCTGAGCTGAAAATCCTAAAATTAGGCTTATATTTGATTGCATACAACAAAAAGCCTGCTGGAAATGGCTTAAAAATATGGGAGTTCTCTCAAGTGAGAAGGTGCCCAAGGAGTGGACAACCTGAGCCACCTTTGGCTTCCTGTTCTGCCATCCTTCAAACATCAGCTCCAGGCAGGCATCTCGGTCACCTTCCATGCAGGAAGGAGGGAGAAGGAAAAGGGGGCAAAAGGCAGAATGGGCATGCCAATCACATCAGTCCCTTTTGAAAAGCTTGCCCAGAACCTATATCCAGTGACTCCCACCCACATCTCAGTGGCCAGAACTGGGTTGCTTGACCGTTTCTACCTGTGAAGGAGCCTTAAAAGGTGAAGTTTTAGTTCTCTTGTCTCTTCAACAGAAGAAAGCAGGGAGAGGGGAGTTGCGAGTGCCACACTGAGGGATATAAGAGAGCCTGGGTGCTCTGCTAATCTGTCCTTCTGCCTCAAATACGACTATTCCCCAAACATAATCCTCTGTAGTAGAATCCATAGTGAATACTGGAATAAAGAAAAAGATCTCTTGCCCCACTCCCCACTTGCAGCAGAACGAAACAGCAAGATTTGTCTTTTAGAGAACAAATGCCTTGGGAGTCCCTTCACTGGGGGTCAAACCTGTCCTCTCAGCAGGCATAGGTGATTATTTTTCTTAATTACATTGCTTCGCATCTTGTTATGTGAGCTGTCAGCGTCTTAATTTAGCTAAAGACTCTCCACAATCATATTAGATTTATTTGGTACCTAATTTACTTAACATAGCTTTTGCTGTGAGAGTTAATCAGAGGCCCCAAAACTCTTAATAAGCTCAATATTTTACAGCGAACACTACCCTGAGGAATGCTTTATGAAAATGATGACAAGGCACAGGGTCTGTAGCCTTCAGAATCAATAAGTTACTGACTAATGAATTAAGAAGGTCTTGAACTTACACTTCACTACAGGCTTCACGTAGCAGAGGCACAAATGAGCTTTTGTAAATGCAGCTGGTTCTTAGTAGAAAATTTCTCTTAACCCAGCGGCTGGGTGTTGGAGAATCTCTGTAGTCTTCTAAATAACAACCAAATAACATTTACCATTCAGTAATTTAAATGATCTGGGTTTTGCCACTACTTCTTTCACTCTTTGTGATAGACTTTTGTTTTCTTCTCATGTTTCTAGAAGTCCTGATTTTTTTAATGTTTATTTTTAAATTTATTTTGAGAGGGAGAGAGGGAGAATGAATGGAGGAGGGGTAGAGAGAGAGGGAGAGAACAAGAATCCCAAGTAGACTCTGTACTGTCAAAACAGAGCCTGACTTGGAGCTCGAACTCATGAACTGTGAGATCATGACCTGAGCTGAGATCAAGAGTCAGAGGCTTACCCAACTGAGCCACCCAGACGCCCCAGTCCTGACTTTTGATATCAGCGGAAATCACCGAGGAGGATAAAAATACCGTGCTGAGGCATCTCTCTCCGTATATCAACTAGGGATGAGTTCAGTGCAAGGACCCAACATTGTATAATTTATAATCCAAGACTGAAAAGACAAACATGGAGGAACACAGGACAATCATAAAACAGACATACCATTTAAAAATACAAATAGCCACCATACCATCTATCAAAACCTTGTGTGTATCCTCTACCTTCACCACTAAATATCTAACTTGTATCCTGCAAAAAGTAGCAACTCAAAGAACATTTGCTGAATAAATTATTTTTGTAGTGATGGAGAGTAAAAGGAAGGGAAGAGGGATAAGAACAGACAGAATATATGGTCTTGGGTAGACAAGCAATAGGTGTTTGTGGCAAGGCTGGAATTTTTTTTTCTCCCAGATAAAGAATTATATAGAAAACTTCAGATTAAAAGGAGCAAGAGAGAACACTTATGTTTAGGGTTGGATGGGAAGATCGACCCAAGTTTCTAGGCTCTAGCCTGGAAGGCATGGAAGATCCAGAAACACTGACATGTGGGCCTTTGGGGAAGAAGAGAGAAGCTGGGGCGTTGGGAGAGGACAAAAGAAGTGAAGCACTCCTGGATGCTGAACCTCAGATCCCTCACCCCTTAAATAAAAATAATATTTGCTCTGCCTACTTCAGTGGTGTTGTGAGGATTTAAAAAAAAATTTTTTTAACGTTTATTTATTTTTGAGACAGAGCATGAACGGGGGAGGGTCAGAGAGAGGGAGACACAGAATCTGAAACAGGCTCCAGGCTCTGAGCTGTCAGCACAGAGCCTGACGCGGGGCTTGAACTCACGGACCATGAGATCATGACCTGAGCCGAAGTCGGCCGCTTAACCGACTGAGCCACCAAGGCGCCCCGGTGTTGTGAGGATTTAATGAAATGGTGTTGTGAAAGTGTTTCTAAAGCTTGAAGACACTCTGTTAACACAATAGGTCCTTTTTAAACTAATTTCGGCAATGGAACGAGTGAGCAGGTGCTCATATGATGGTAAACTCTGCACAGAGGTAAGACAGGAAGGAATTATGGCCCTGGACAGAAATAGCCCAGGGCACTTTAAAGGTCACGGTAGGAATCTCAGATACCCTACGCTTTTTAGGGCCCCAAACTTCCTGAAATGTTTTCATATAAAGTTGTGTTTATCGCCAGTAGGACTTTATGTGGGATAAGGAGCCTGAAACTCCTGAGGTTAAGGTGCTTAGTAGGCACATACAATTGGTTAACAGCAGAGCCAGTACTAGGGCAAACTTCCTAGCTCCTACTGTAAAGCTCAGACCACTCCAGAAAAACCCTCCAGCATTATTCAAATCCTTGAGTGCCAATTTCCTTTGTTTCAAGCCCATACAAGTTAATGAACAAAAACAAGAAGAGATGATATAATTTCCCTGTACTTCTGATACCTCACCTATGAACAGTTTTCACAGGGGAAGTAATGGGCACCATGTTGCATCTAAATTGGTTTCCTTGCTGCAAAGCCAAATCCATCTATTTTCAGGTGAGAAAAGCTGGGTGCTTATGGCCTCCCTGTGGAGTTCAACATGGAGATTTGACAAGGCAGAAGCATCATGATGGGCTCTTCTAATGAAAAAGCTAACCAGTATTAGATTGCAGAGGGGTCCCATCTGTTTGTGAGGTTCTCTGCTTTGAGCTAGATTTCTTTATGTTGAAGCTGGCCAATACATTGATTTAAAGGGGTGCCTAGGTGGTTCAGTTGATTAAGCGTCCAACACTTGATATCGGCTTAGGTCATGATCTCACAGTTCATTGGGATTGAGAGCCACGATGGGCTCTGTGTTGACAGCACAGAGCCTGCTTGGGTTTCTCTCTCTCCCTCTCTCTCTTTGCCCCTCCCCTGCCCATGTACACATGTGCTCTTTCTCTCAAAATAAGTAAACTTAAAAAAAAAAAGATTGCTATGTTAAAGAGTTTGTTCAGTTCAGGGTGCTATAACAAAAATACCATAGACTGGGTGTCTTAAACAAGAAATACCTATTTCTCACAGTCTTGGAGACTGGAAAGTCCGAGATCAAAGTGCAGATAGACCTATTCTCTCTTGAGGACCTGCCTCTTGGCTTGTAGATATGTTACCTTCTCCCTTATACTCACGTGCCTGAGAAAGAGATGGTGTCTTCTTACAAGGGCATTAATCCCATAAATGTGGACTCCACCATTATGACCTAATTATCATACCTCCATATACCAACACATTGAGGATTAGGCTTCAACATATGAATTTGGGGGGGAAACAAACATGTAATTCATAACTCCATTACCTTGCCTGTTCGACCTGATGTTGACTCTGTCTGATTTATATCCCTCTAAGAAGTGTAAGCAATAGCCCGTTTTTTATTTCAATTACACAGACCATTTTCCTTCCTACTGAAATGAGAATAGGATGAATTTGCAATAAAATAAGTAGTTTTGTGAAGTAAACACTCAAACTAATGAAGGCTTGTTGTGTAACAGAGGTGACCTTTCCTTCCCCCTTCACAGTATAAGTAATAGTGTTATCAAGGCAAATTTGTATTATAAACTTTTCATCAAAGAATTATATATGCATCATTTATATGTGCACACATATCGGTAGATTTTTATGAACCTTTGAAAACCTGGAAATACAATTTATATTGCTTTTGTAGTCTATACCACACAATTAAGCACTTAATTATGCAGTAATTCTTTTCACATGTTAGTTTTGAAAGCCCTTAGGAGTTGAAGGTCATGTACTAAACTTTTATGTCCTCCACCAGACCTAACACAATCTTAAGCATGTAGAAGGTGTTCAAGAAATATTTTTTAATTGGTTGATTTCAACAGATAAAATATTTCTCCTTAAGTATTCACAAACAGCTGCAGAGGGAGGGAGGATCCAGTGGATGAAGAACTGTTAAGTGCCATGTCAAAGAAGATGTGATCACATTTTCAGCTTAGGAAGATGACTCTGAAGCCTGCGTGGGGGATGGGGCTGGAAGGGGAAAGGAGGTGGCAGATGATGGTAGCAGGAAGATTTTTGGAAGCTGTTTATTGGCCCGGGTGGGGAAAATGACTCAATAGTGGCAATGATGGGACATGGAAAAGATAAAACAGATGCAGGAGATATGTAGTAAATACAATCAGTGGAATCTCACTGGAGTAGAAAAGGGAATCTGCAATGACCCCTAGGTTTCAGGCTTAGATAGTTTTGTCATTATCCAAAATAGGAAACACTGCATGATGAGTAAGTCAGGAGTGGGAAGGGATAAAGAATTTCATATTGGACTTTTTGAGTTGGGGAACCAGCAGAAAATCTAGATAAAAAGTTCTAGTTAGAAATTATAAATGTGTGGGCCCATCTCACGGAGAAGAGGGAAGTTTGAAGCACAGATTTAGACTTGAGGGTTGTCAGAGCACGGATGGTAGTTGAAGGTGTGGGTGTCGATGAGAGGGAGTGAGGACAGGAGCATGTGCAGCTTTATGACAGGCCCAGGAAGGAACTTGAGAGGAAGCTACTGGGGGCTCAGGAGAGGTGAGGGTGGTGCCCTGAGGCCTCGCGGGGGCACACAAGAAGTGACTACAGTCAATAAAATCAAAGGTCAAACTGCTGGAGAAAGGTGACTGGTGATCAGCACTCAGAGAAAGCAAATGTCAGATGATGGCAGTGCCCAGGTTGCAGCTGCAGGAGAAGCTCTTGAAGGTTCACTCCTGACACACTCCTGCACTGTGACCCTTACTAGAGCCTCAAACTTTACCTTTTTCCTTTGTATTCACACCTTCCCCCTGTCTCCAAATCTCACAATTCAACCATAGTGTCACTCTTGCATGCAATCTCTCTATCCGTTCCCAACATAGGTTCTGTTGTTTGTTTTGAAATGGTGCCATTGGGGCTGTGTTTGTTGGACAACAAAAAAAGGCTGCATGACCAAAAGACAAAACTGGGTTTCTTACAGATATAAAAGGAACCAATGACCAATTAGGAGGGAAATTGTGATTCAGTATAAAAAGCCTTGTCTAACTGGCAAAGCTACATAACAATGACATCGTCAGCCCAGTTGGGTGCTGAGTCATCTATGCCTGGAAACATCCAGGAATAGAGGTGATAATAATATCTCTTATTTGTATCCATTTTATGATTTCCAAGGTGCTATATAGGGAGACTCCCTTTCTTGGCTTTGTGTTTAATGACCTTGCTGATGCTTCCCCATCTACTTTGGTCAAGAACTTCAAACTAAAAGCCCACTGCTAACCACTGTCACTGACATTTGAGTTGGTTTCAGAAAGTCCCAAATGGTTTTTGACAACTGAGCAGCATTTGTTGAACCATTCAAGTATATTAGTGCACATGTGATACTCATTCATTCATCTGTCCATTAATCTATAACATGTATTGAGCATCTATGCAGTGCCAAGCACTGTCCAGGTGCTAAGGATGCAGAGAGAAGGAAGCAAAGCCACGATCCCTGCAGCAGAGGGTGTTTATGCCCCAGTAATCATCTATTCATCCTGTAAATCGCCTGCTGACAGGTCCCATCCAGGCCAATGGCTTCCAGCTTCTCTGTGCCTCAGGGTGTTCTCTGGCCATGGCATACTTGGCCCATGCACAGGAGCGTTCCTCTGCCCATGATGGGGGTAAGTTGGTGAATAAGTGCCCCCACTTCCTTGTTCTTTGGTCAGACAATGTGAGGTGTGATCTTTTTAGAATGTCCAAGGCTTGCCAATAGAACTGAGCCCAGTTCTTGAGCCCACAGCAGAAACGTTATTAAAGCTCTGTCTCTTGTCTCTCTTCCATTCCCTGTCTCACTTCCTCACTTGAAAACTGTGCTTCTTTTTTTGTTTGTTTGTTTGTTTGTTTTTGAGAGAGAGAGAGACAGAGCCTGAGCAGTGGAGGGGCAGAGAGAGAGAGAGGGAGACACAGAATCCAAAGCAGGCTCCAGGCTGTGAGCTGTCAGCACAGAGCCCAATGCCGGGCTCGAACTGACAAACTGCGAGATCATGACCTGAGCCGAAGTCAGACGCTTAACCGACTGAGCCACCCAGGAGCCCCTGAAAACGGTGCTGCTTGGGAGCATCTTCTAAATAAACTACTTGCACTCAAATCCTTAATTCAGGAATTGCTTTTGGGGGAACATGTCCTCAGGGGCCTTCCAACCTAATAGGGCACATGCATTATTATTAAGGGTATAGATTCACTTGAGTAAACCATACTGAGAAAATCAGAGGCACCTTCCTTAGGAAGGACAAATGCATCATGTGGCTATCCCTTTCAGTGCCTTTAGGACAGAATTTAACTTGCAAAAAGACACTCAGGGACACCTGCAAGGCAAAGCCAGTCCAGAACACCTGTGCCGAGCTTTGGCACACAGAAATGAAATTTCCAAGTATCCCACAGGCACCACCATGCAGTACATGTACAAGAGGAAAATAGGGAGAGTACGGGAGGAAAAAGATCATTGTAAAGTGCCCTGTAATGGCCTCATTTTAGCCACTGGTTGTCTTTGTCTTCACTGGGGAGCACACACTCTGACTCAGTAAGACTTTTTATCCCTGGACACAAGGTCACTCCTGTGGCAGCTTTGGTTGTTGGCTGCTGGTTGGGAGGAATTTGAAAAATCTGGGACTTCATGCCCCCAAAAGAGCAGCATCATGGAGAAGGGGAAATAGTATCTGACAGGCAGCCTGATATCCTCCTTTTATACCAATGTCCTTGAAACACAGGTGTAAGTGATTAGGATCACAACCACAACCTTCTCTAAGGCCATCTAGTATCCCCTAGTCAGACATGGTTTGTGCAAAAAGGATCAGTGTGAGCTTTAGGGTCTGCTCCCCATTGAATTTCAGTTAAGTTTAAGCATGTCTAGCAAACTATTGGAAAAGCTTCAAGACCAGTCCATATCATAAGCTGATTTACCTGAGGGCTTTTATTGTTATAGGGAGGAAGCTTTGAGCTCTGTTTTCTGGGGCAGAGAAGGCAGATATGAGGTGACTGTCCTCTGTCAGTCCCCATGAGATGGGTCCTTCAAGCCCAGTGGAGAGGACTTGAGGAAGAGGCAGAAGGAGTTGTTATCCTTGTGGAGGCCCAAGCAGAGCAGCTTTGGGCATGTGTTAGCAATGGGTCAGAGTTCAGAAAGATGATCCTCTCCATTTCCCTCTGGACACAGCAGGGCGGTAAGGCCAGAGGAAATGCGGGACCGTGAGATCATTTGATGGGGTCTCTGGCGTGGGGGAACCAGCGGAGGGAACCAGGAGCCATGCTCCTTTGCTCTCTGGCTGTGTTGCAGCAGGCACACACCCCTCGTATGAATGAGACCACAGAACACAATGAGGGGGCTGGGAAGGAGACATTAGAGAACTATGGGAACTCCTATAAAATACCCACAGTGACCCCAGAAGTGATCAGCAGACATTTTGTACCAGGAGAGAGAAAGAATTTGGTTCTTTTTTTTTTCTTTTATTTTTAAAATTGAATTTATTTATTTATTTTTGAGAGAGAGAAAGAGAGAGCGCATGTATGCACACACATGTGAGAGCATGAGAGGCAGAGAGAGAGAGGCAAAGAGAATCCCAAGCAGGCTCCAAGCTGTCAACGTGGAGTCCCATATGGGGCTCACACTCATGAACCATGAGATCATGACTGAGCCAAAATCAAGAGTCAGACACTTAACCAACTGAGCCACCCAGGTGCCCTGAGAATTTGGTTCTTTTGCATGGAGATAGGAGTGAAATTTTCAGTTTAAAAATTCTAATTCAAAGATTGGGAGAACTGGCCCAAACTTGTATCTGTATATGGTGGAGAGGCTCGCCCAGTCAAGTGCTGTTCAACAGCTCCTGGGAATCCATAGGCAGAACCACGTGGTCTTCAAGGGTCTCCAAAAGTTACTGGTCTCCGTGCACGCCATCTCTGGGCACGAACAATGAACTACTGGCCAGGGAACCCAAATGTTTCCAAAGGCCATTTGTCCAAAATTTGACTTTACAGGTGTCCAAATCATGTTCAGAGTTTTAAACTATTATTATAAACTTGTTTTAATTTTGCAGCTTTATCCTTAGCTAATCTATGCATAGGTGCAAAAGCAAGTTACTTTTCTAGGATTTTTATCGCTCTGAATTAGGGCCACCAGATTGAGCTGATAAAACACAAGACATCTAGTTAAATTTGAATTTCAGATAAACAAATAATTTTCATTATAAAAAATTAGCATGCAATATTTGGGACATATTTATACTAAAAGTTATTCATTATTTATGTAAAATTCAAAATTACGCATCCCGTTTTTTATCTGGCATCCCCACTCTGAATAGATCTTTCCCTAGAGAGCAGAGCAACAAAACATCTGGAATAAGGGAAAACGTTCTGTGGCCCTTTCTCATGCCGGGTAAAACTTCAAATAGCTGATTGATTTGTCTTTCTTAGGTTATAGTCTCCATTTACTTCCCAAAAGGATTACAATGGCATAAAACAAAAGGCACAAACAATCAGACTATTAAAATAGAAACTGAAAATCAAAAGAAATAGAAAAAGATGGGAAAGTTTGAATTCCAAAAGCCTAGACTGATATGATTATGGTTGATCTTCACGTTTGCTTCTGAACTCTTTGGCAGGCCAAAGCCAAGAGAAAGCATTGTTGAATACAAGGACACAGACAATTCAAGCTTTTTTTCTGGTCCTAACTCTTAGAGGACTCTACTGTGTGGGTCATTATACATAGAACAGCATGCTAGCCAGTGTGGTCTGACCTGACAGCAAGGTAGGGGGCTCCAATACCTGTAACACCTCACCCCCTTGCTTCAGCTCTCACCTCGTTTACTCATCTATAGCGAGACATCCCCCACTGAGTACATTACAAACATAAGATATTGTTACTAGACCTGGGACTAAGGATATCAACAATGGCAATAATAGTAATGTATTCTGGGAGGGTTTTACAGAAGACACACAAACATTCTTCAAGTGACTGTTGTAACACTCACCCTTGATTTTAAAAGACTGAGACACAACTTTCCAATGTAATTCAGCAAAGGCGTTTCTTGCAAGGCAGGTCATAAAACCAAGTATATCCTGGCTAACCACTTGCCTCTTGAACTTCATAAATGGGATGAAGCTCAGGGCAGTCCGTGGGTGCTGTGGCTTCACAGAGCACCAGTAAACCAAAGAATCTTTCCTTTACCATTGCTCATAATCTCCCCAGCCTGGAACTTGAAAAATTGTCTGGACCGAAAAGTAAATGGGAGTGCCCATCTAAACCCAAAGCAGGGCTGCACACAGTCCTTCTCTCAAGGAATTGGCAATGGTTGGCCACAGCACCAAGAGAAGGAAAGATACGTGTCTGTGGCTACCCCTGGATTTGCAGACTGGCTGTGGAATGCAAATGCTTGGTCACTGAGAATGGTTGCCAGGAGCCAGTGGAATATCAGTATGGCTACCACTGGGTTCTTTCTGCATCAGCCATATTTGTGTGTTGCCTGCTTCTCTTTCAAAGGGGAGGGTCAGAGGGCTCCCGTCCTACTCACAGAATCCCTGGAGATAACATGCTTCATCCTGGAAATAATGTAGTAACAGCAACAATCGTGAGATGCTGTGCTGTTTTATATGCCTGACCTCATTAAATCCCAATAAGAAGGGTCTAGTACTACTCTCATTTTACTATAAGAAAACAGATTTGAAAATGATTCTTTCTACCAAGTGACTAGGGGAGAAAAAGACCTCTGGGACTCAGGAAAGAAGACTGTTAAATTTTCTGTTCTTATTTGCAGGGGTGGTTAACTGGGAGAGGTGAAAAACCTGAGGGCCTTTCATTCACAAACTGAAATCACGATTAAGTCCTTAGTACAAGACTAGCGTCAGGATAATCTCATGAAGAATGCACAGATGGCTGCTGTCCACACACACTTACAATCTAGTCCAGTTTACAAATTAACCGGTTTAGAATATACCATTGGAAAGGTGTCTACAAAACCTCCTGTCCCCCTACCATCCCTTCTGAGCCACAGCCTTTCTCAGATGCTTCATTTGAATATCAAAGGCAGCCAGAGGTGTTGATAAGGGGACATTATTTTGCACCTGACTGATTCCCTCAAGACACAGAGGGTTTAGAGGCCAAGTTGACTCTTAGGGTCTCAAGACGGTTTGGTCCAGCTGGCAGGCTGCTTCCCTGGCACCTTTGAATGAGGCCCCTGATTTTTCTAGATATATGCAGGCCTTTCAGACTTGAGGGGCTTCAGAGTGCCTTCATCCCATTGGAGATACTGGCCCACCTTATTTCTGTCTAAAATAGTTACCATCACCTCTTGGGCAGAGAATGGAGGAGGAATGAGGTGGGTGCTGTAACTCATTCTAAAAATAGACCACACTGGTGAGTGAGGGTGAGAATGGTTGGCCATAGAGGTAGGGGGTGTGTGGTGCCTCTCTCCTTTAGAAAGGTGTTCCTCATTGGGGCATCAGAGCCACAGACAGCCCCCAAGAGCCACAGCTCTGAAGGACAAACAAGCCAGCCCTCCATGGGACCACAGAGCCCCATTTCCGGGATTTGAAGCAACTTGAAGCTTTCTCCATGGGAGCCTCCCCAGTTCTCCCTGTTTTCCAAGCGAGTAGCCTGCATTGTAAAGAGTTCTTCCTTTGCTTTGTGTACTTCTTGCATTTTTAAACAGCAGTTTCTCAGAACAGATGCTCTCTTCCCTTCTTTCTGGTGGCCTTTCTGCACAAACAGCAGATTGTCTGCTTCTGTCATCTTAATCGAGGGAAGGAGAGAAACATGTTAATCATGTTATTTTTCTCTTCCTTCTGCCTGCAATTAGTTATGTGAGCCAAGGGCCCCCTCTCTCTTGTGCTAACACCCCACGCAGGTGATTTTCCTGTGCACGGCTCACCAAACCTGCTTCCCTTTGACTGGAGGGGTTCTTTTAAAACAGACACCTTGGTTTCTTTTTTAGATTTTGCCTCCTTTGACCTCGCCAGAAGTCAGGTTGCCTCGCAGTCCCTGGTTATGTCTTGATTTCTGCTCCCCCTGTATATTAAAGTCCCAAGACCAGGTTGAAATCTATGAGGACCATCCCATAGACGCACCACACAGCTCCAGGGGGCATCATTCACACAAGCTGTGTATCTATCTGATGGTCGCGCAATATGATGCACAGATGTTGTGCAAAACAAACACAGTACTAAGCCATAAAACAAACGTAATGAAATGCAATACAATTGTGGGGATTTTTCTCATGATAACTGCTTTAATGCTCGTTTCAAAATAACACATATAGATTCCCCTCCAACACTCTTTGTTTGGTGCTATAAACTCATGAGTAGCCCACCCACTGAGTAAAACCACCAGAAGGCTCCTTGCATCTCTCTGCTTTGGCAGGTGCCCCCATGTGCCAGAGAACTAAAATGGGCATATTTAATCCTGAGAAAGAAAAGAGTAGGATGAGCATGAAGATTTGCCTTCCAGGGGCACCTGCGTGGCTCAGTCAGTTAAGTGTCTGTCTGACTCTTGACTTCGGCTCAGGTCATGGTCTCACGGTTCGTGGGATCAAGCCCTGTGTTGGGCTCTGCGCCAAGTGTGAAACCTTCTTGGGATTCTCTTTCTCCCTCTCTCTTCCCCTCCCCACTCAGAATAAATTTTAAAAAAGAAAAAGAAAAAGATTTGCCTTCTGGAAGAGTAAATCGCTGTAGACCAGTAGCGGGAATAGAGATTCTCTGCCTCTAATAGGTTCTCAACCTACATAATTTGCTCCAGGCTTCCTTTCAGGGCTGCTCTGAGGAGCAGTGGCCTGGCAGGTCTCCTCCCCCTTCCAGCAAAGTAGAAAGGTGGGCTCTGCTGGGGTCCTGTGTGCAGGAATGTCAGTTGGCACCTAAGCAGGGGAAACAGAAACCATGCAAGTACTTAAAGCAGAGAAGATTTAATGCAGGAATAGGTTATGCAGGTTTCTTGCTTGGGGTCCCCAGAAGACCCAGAGACAAGGATTCAAATGCGTGTCGTTTCGCTGGGAGGTGATGCCAGGACATACAAGTAGAGAAGTATACAGCTGGTTGCTAAACACAGCCATTATTAAAAAATAAATCACATGAACTTGTAATTAAATATATTTTATTAAAAATGGGTCATAAATATTTAAAACATATCCCTATGTAATCATTTTACTTTTATCTGTGTTCTTTGGGTGATTTATGTCTATTGTACAGTATAGTAAAAACACTGTATAATGGTATGCCGCGGTGCTTTTCTTATCAGCTCCGTGTTCAGTGATGTTACATTGATGGCCTGAAATCAGTCACGATAGGAGTATTTACACCATGGAAATCAAAAAAATGCTAATAACTCAGGGCATGACTTACTGTTTTATTGTTTGTGTAGACTTACGAAAAAGAGAAAACGTTGATAATGTAGATCGAACTTAAAAGTTGTCATTATATAGACGTTGTTCTGTGGATAGCCCACACACACAAATCGAGGAAGTATTCTCCCAGTATTCAAGAACTATAGTCCCAATTCAGCGAAGAAGTTGCTAACATCACTAATGGATAGGTGAAGTTCTGGCATGCATAGCACCAAAGCTGGAAGAGGGTTCAGTGTAATGGATATAGTCTGTGCAAAGGTAAGAAGTACTTTAACAATAGGTTACGTATCAGAGTAATGATGTCAACTTTATGGGGGAGAAAGGCAGGGAGGCAGTTCCATTTGTCAAATCATGGTTGGCTGCAAATACAAGAGTTCAGCAAAAATCACTTAAATCATTCTGTGAGAATCCATTGGCTATATGGAATTTACAGTAAAGAGTTTGTATAGTTTATTATTAATTATAAATTGTGCACTGCATATCCTTTATCCATAATAAACTTACATTCATGTAGAGTATTGGACATTTTCTTTTTCCTTGGAAAGCTAATTGTTAAACCTTTACCTGCATACCACTGGTGAAGTACATACATTTAAAGGTGATTCTGCTCCACAAGTTATACTATATTAAAACCCTGAACATCTTGGGGCGACTGGGTGGTTCAGTCGGTTAAGCATCCAACTTCAGCTCAAGTCTCGATCTCACAATCAGTGAGTTCAAGCCCCACATTGGGCTCTGTGCTGACAGCTCACAGCCTGGAGCCTGCTTTAGATTCTGTGTCTCCCTCTCTGTCTGCCTGTCCCCACTCATGCTCTGTCTCTCTCTGCTTCTCAAAAATGAATATATGTTTAAAAAAAATTTTTTTTAAACCCTGAATGTCTCATCTAATCCAGATATCTGTAAACGTAGGAAAGTATTTTCTCTCATCCAAAGAATAACACTCCAGTATTTCAATTTCACTTACCAAGTATTTATTAAACATCTATTGTGTATTAGAATGGTTTCATTAAATCATAGGAGCTTAAGAAATCTTTGAGACATTTGAATTTAACCTCATTTTTAAAAATTATTATTTATCATTGAGGTATGGTTGATGTACAATGTTATATTACATTCAACGTAGTGATTTGACAATTCTGAATATCACTCAGTGCTTACTACTATGTAGTCGTCATCTGTCACCATACATAATTATTACAAGGTTGACCATATTCCCTGTGCCGTACTGTTATCACTGTGACTTATTTATTTTGTAACTGGAAATTTGTATCTCTTTATCCCCCTCACCTATTTCAGCCATCTTTCACCCCACTTCTCCTCTGGCAACCATGAGTTTATTCTCTGAATTTAAGAGTCTCTTTGTTTGTTGGATTCTACATATAAGTGAAATCATTATCCTACTTGTCTTTCTCTGACTTATTTTACTTAACATGATACCCTCTAGGTCCATCCACGTTATCACAAATGGCAAGATTTCTTTCTTTTTTTATGGCTGAGTAATACTCCATTGTATATCTATACCACATCTTCTTTATTCATTCATCTATGGACGAAGACTTGGGTTGCTTCCAGATCTCAGCTTTTGTAAGCAGTGCTGCAATAAACACAGGAATGCATATATCTCTGCCAATTAGCGTTTTCATTTTCTTTGGGTAAATACAAAGAATAGAATTGCTGGTTCATACGGTATTTTTATTTTTAATTTTCCCAGGAACTTCCATACTATTTTCCACAGTGGCTGCACCAACTATACTTCCACCAACAGTACAGAAGCGTTCCTTTTTTTCCCACATCCTCTCCAACACTTGTTTATTCTTGTCTTTTTTAGTAGCCATTCTGACTGGTGTGAAGTAATATCTCATTGTGGTTTTGATTTGCATTTACCTGACGATTAGTGATGTTAAGCATCTTGCCACCCATGTGTCTGTTGGCCAAAAATGTCTATTCAGGTCTTCTGCCCATTTTTTAATTGGATTGTTTTGGGTTTGCTTCTTTTTAATTTAAATTTAAGTTAGTTCACATACAATGTAGTCTTGGCTTCAGGAGTAGAATCCAGTGATTCATCTCTTACATATGACACCCAGTACTCATCCCAAAAAGTGCCCTCCTTAATGCCCATCACCCATTTGGCCCATCCATCCACCCAGCACCCCTCCAGCAATGCTCAGTTTGTTCTCTGTATTGATTTTTTTTAACATTTATTTTCCCACAGGTTTTTTATTTCAATTTTTGGTGTTTTGGTTTTTTGTTTTTTTATTTTTTGTTTGTTTTAGTATTGCTGATACATTTATGTTACATTAGTTTCAGGTGTATAACTTAGTGATCTTACAAGTTTATACATTATGCTGTGTTCACCACAAGTGTAGTTACCATCTGTCCCATTACATGCCTATTACAGTATCACTGACTGTATTCCTTATGCTGTGCCTTTTATTCCTGTGACTTATTCATTTCATAACCAGAAGCCTGTATCTCCCTCTCTCCTTCACCCATTCTGCCCAACTCCCCATCCCCTCCTCTCTGGTAACCATCAGTTTGTTCTCTGTATTTGTAGTTCTGATTCTGCTTTTTGTTTGTTTATTCTTTTTTTTTTTTTAGATTCCATTTATGAGTGGAATTACGTGGCATTTGTCTTTCTCAGTCTGACTTATTTCACTTAGCATGATACCTGCTAGGTCCATCTATGTTGTGTAAATGGCATGATCTCATCCTTTTTTATGGCTATGTAATATTACATTCCATATATATTCCATGTATATATACATATATAATTATTTATATTATATACATTATATAATTATGTAATTATATATATATGTATATATACCACATTTTCCTTATCTATTCATTGAACCGTGGGGTCTTTTTGTTTGTTTGTTTGTTTGTTTGGTTTTGAGTTACATAAGTTCTTTTCATATTTGGGATACTAATCCCTCATCAGATATATCATTTACAAATATTTTCTCTCATTCACTAGGTTGCTTTTTTGTGTTGTTAATGATTTCCTTTACTATGCAAAATCTTCTCATTTTTTTTAATTGAGATAAAACTCGTATGACATAAAATTCACCATTTTAAAGTGTACGATTCAGGGGCGCCTGGGTGGCTCAGTAGGTTGAGCATTCGACTTCGGCTCAGGTCATAATCTCACGTTTCGTGGGTTTGAGCCCTGCATCGGCTCTGTGCTGACAGCTTAGAGCCTGGAGCCTGCTTCCAATTCTATGTCTCTCTCTCTGCCCCTCCCCTGCTCATGCTCTGTCTCTGTCTTTCTCAAAAATAAATAAACATTAAAAATAAAAATAAATAAAGTGTATAATTCAGTGGTTTTTTAGTATATTCACAATGTTTTGCAACCATCACTAATATCTAGTTCCAGAACATTTTTATCATCCCCCAAAGTAAGTCTGTACCAATTAAGCAGTCACAACCCATTTTTCCTTCCCCCAGTCCCTGCCAAGCACTCATCCACCTTCTAGCTCTATGGATGTATCTATTATAGCCATTTCCTATAAATGAAATACTATAATAAATGACCTTTATCTCTGGTTTCTTTCACTAACATGTTTTCAAGTTTCACTCATTGTAGTGTGTATCCTTTTTATAGCTTCATTCTTTTTTATGGCTAAACACATCCATTATATGGATGTAACACACTTTTTAAACCATTTTTATTCATTCATCAGTTAATGCACATTGAGTTTTCTACTTTTTTGACTCTTTTGAATAATGTTGCTGTGAGCATTGATGTACGAGTTTCTATTTGAACATGTTTTAAGTTCCATCAAGTGTGGCCTTACTGGGTTCTATGGTAACTCCATGTGTGACTTTTTGAGGAACTACCAGACTATACTCCACAGCAGCTGCACCATTTTGCATTCCCATCGGCAGTGGATGACGAAAACACCTCAATTTCAAAATGAGGATTCTTAGGCCCAGGAAGGTTAAGGGACTTGCACAAAGTCACGATAGAACTAGATCTACAGTCAAAGCTCTCAATGGCCGCTCTGGTGCTCCTTTTACCAGTGGCTCTGCTCAAAGGCCAAGGCAGAATGCTCTTCCTGTTGTATAACATAGGGCAGCAAAGTGGACATTGTAGAAAAAAAATTAAACTTTGGTGAAAATAAAAAGGATGGGTTTTCAGGTAAACTGAACCAGAAATTTAATCAGCACCCCCACTTCGTTTGTCTCCCTACCCTGACCCTGCACTTCACCTGCATTGATTCAGCTCCTCAAAGTTCTGCTCTACTAAAGCAATTCTTTTCTATTTTTTAAATTTTTTAATTTTTATTTTGTTTTAAACTTTATTTTGAGAGAGAGAGAGAGAGCGAGCAAGGGAGGGACAGAGAGAGAGGGAGAGAGAGAGGAATCCCAGGCAGGCTCCACACTGTCAGCACAGAGCTGGATGTGGGACTCAAACTCAGGAACCATGAGATCATGACCTGAGCCAAAATCAAGAATCAGATGCTCAACCAACTGAGCCACCCAGGCACTCCCTTTTTTGAGAAAGAGAGACAGAGAGAGAGCATAAGCAGGGGATGGGCAGAGAGAGAGAGGAAGACAGAGGACCTGAAGTGGGCTCTGCACTGACAGCAGGCGAGCCTGATATGGGGCTCGAACTCATGAACCATGCAATAATGACCTGAATCAAAGTCAGACCAACTGACAGAGCCACCCAGGTGCCGCTAGAGCAAACTCTTCTAATAACATGCTGGCCTTAGGGTAAACACTCAAGAATAATAAGATCACTGTTTAAGCCCATTTTTACAGTATTTTTCTGAGAGAAAAGCCTTGATTCTTTTTCTTTATTTCTAGTTTTTGTTCTACTTTGGGCCCCGGTCATTCTTTACCCAGGCTTTTACAAAAGCAGCTTCTCAGGTCTCCGTGCTCCTGTTTTTACCCACTGCCCTGACACCTAGATCCTACCTGTCCCCTGCCAACTATCGAAAGACTAAGTTCTCCTATAAATAACATCAGTATTTTTCTCAGAGTTCACGATCTCTCAACATGCCCAGCATGTTCATGCTTTCAAGTGTTTTCCATATTATAGTTAACCTAAAAAACAATGGTAAGAGCCTTCTATGTGCCAGTCCAGGAATTTAAATTAACACATTTTCTGCCTTCAAATAATAAACTCACAGGTGAAGCTCCCATTTAGCAAATACTAACAACAGGATCTTATATAAAATAAATACAATCTTTTATATAAAATAATAGATTTACAGGGTGCTTGGGTGGCTCAGTCACTTGAGCATCCAACTCTTGATATTGGCTCAGGTCATGATCCCAGGGTCATGAGATGAAGCCCCAGTCGGGGTCTTTGCTGAGCACAGAGCATGCTTAAGAGTCTCTCATTCTCTCTCTGCCTCTGCCCCTTTCTCCTGCTAGCACTTGCTCTCTAAGATAAGATATAAGAGATGAGATGAGATGAGATGAGGTGAGATGAGATAGGACAGGACAGGACAAGACAAGACATTTGCAAAGTCCAGAAGTAGAGCAAGGTAAGAAATTATTAACTTTCTAGGAGTAGTTCGTAAAAAGCATCACAGAGGATGTAATGCCAGTTTCAGCTTTGAAGGTTGAAGAGGAGCTCACCAAATAAAATAGAGGAAAAGCAATCCATGCAGAAGGAACAGCCACTCAAAAGGCAGAGAGGCAAAAACAGAAAGATATGAAGGAATTCATGGCAGTTCTGGAGAGCAGGGAAGGAGATAGGCTGGAGAATGGCAGGAGTTGGCCCTAGGAAAGGTGTGGCTGTGTGCCAGACAAAAGTCTTGTGTGCCAACTAAGGAGTGTGCACTTTGTTTTAAACAGAAGAAGGATAGTTTGTGTTTAGCTAGATAATACAGGGATCACTTTAGGAAGTGGGTTTGAGGGGCCCCAAAGAGTAGAGGCAAGGAGACTCTTGATACAGTCCAAGTGACAGACAATGAAGGCCTGGCCTAAGACAGTGGGGGGTGATAGTGATAGAGCAAGGGACCTTCTTCACCTTGTCACCCATCACCTCCTAGCTGGAATTAACCACAGCCTCTACTGATATCTAGCACTTTGTACAAACCTCCACCACAGCCCTCCTCTCATGGAATGAGTTCTCTTTAATATATCAGTACTCCACACACCTCCAGACTATAGATCTGGAAAGACAGTGGCCAGGATACCTTGTGTCCCCAGCATTCAGTACCCTCTCTCTTCCTACAGTGCCTCTCAAACTTTCATTAAGACACAAATATTGGTCTAATAGTTCTTGGGTGGGAATAAGAATCTGCATTTCTAGCAAGCTCCAAGGGTTTATGCTATAGACTATGCATTGAGTGGCAAAGATTTAGCACACAGACTTGTTGGCTGGACAAGAACTGCTTCCAGAACCTAGGCTTACAGAGCACACCCCTCCTCTGCTTCCTGGTCCTCAGAAAAGGAGTTCATGTCATATGGCATTGTGTCCTCAGTGAAGGGGAGAAAATTTCCGGTGGAAATTCTTCGTGACTAAACCGTTGTCTTTAATGGAAATGCACACCACTGTTGGTTGGGTCAGAATGGTGAGCAAATCCAGACCCTTTGGATGGACACTGAGTAACAGGGCAAAAAACCCCAATTAGGCCTCAATACATTAATGAATGTCCTTGGTAGGCATAGGGCCCTTGAATAATTGATGAATGGGACTGTTCAGTGTTTGCTGCAGTTCTAGCCAACAACTGCTCATGATGGGGGATGATTCACTCTGTTCTATGGAACAAATTGTTCCAAGGTCTGACTCTACTTCCCTTGCCATTTTTTTAATAAAAAGCATGCACCTGTGGAATTCATATGCATGCAATTGTTTCCAGAATACAAATGAGAGAATTAATTTGTGTCCCATGGCCCATGATAGAGCAACCTTGGAGGACCCTGTCAGGAGACTTAGTGCTGGAACAACTTCTTTCCTCAGAGAAGAGGAAAGACATAGATATGTCAAGTCTTTGCTCATTGCAAAGATTTCATGAGCAGGATGAACTTCAAAGAGACCACCTTCCCCACTAAGGCTGGTTATTTCCTAGATTTGGCAAAGGGGTGATTGGTATGCAAACTGTATGCCTGTATTTTAGACTGCATCTGGGAGCTAATTTAGTGTGTCTAGTTTCTGTTAGCCACGTATTTCTAAGTGCTTAGAGTTGCCTTGTGAATTGGGTGCAGAGGACAGTTTAATTTTGATCTCAGTCTGATGGTTTAACAAACACATGTCAAGCTGCTATGGTTTGTCTATATCCCTTTTCTGTCCTGAAAGCTTGGAAATTTCTCAGTTTCATTTTTCCAATTTATCATGTTGATAAAAAGATGCCTGTTTGTTTTATAAAACAAAGTAAAACCAACCATTTCGTTGAACATATTTCTCTCATGGCTGCCATGTGTGCAGATTCAGCCTGATGACACCCTGGGTGAGAGAAGAAGAAGGTAATGGCCCAGGACACAAGGGTCTCTTATTTATACAACCAGACAGTCTTCAAAATTGAGAGAGTTGGGTGGTCCAACAAACCTAACAGTCCTGAGCCCAAGCATGAGCCCTGGAAAACATCCACCCCTTTCTGGTCCACTCCGCAGATGCTAATATGGCTTGGCCCAGTCCCCAGAGTATAATCTGGATTGCATTGGACTCAAACCTGGACCTTGCCGTGGTTCTCTTCTCACTGTCTCCAGCAAAACCTCGGACTGACCCAAGCTCTGGACCCACTGTACGAGGGACTCAATATCCCTGCCAGATTGGAACGAAAATCCCTGAGGAATCCCAGAGACTCAGAATGACTAGCTCTGGTAGAACAGACAACCATGAGAGAAAGCAGCCTTCTTCATCCTCACTTTCTGACCACTTTCTTCAGACCTAATGAACCAGTGATCCTTTGTGAGTAGGAGATCTTTGCTTTAGGATCTTTGTTCTACATTTTCCAGGGAGATTTTCAAAAGTTGTCCAAACATAGAAGCTAGAAATGTGGAAAGGCAGAGATCTTCCATCTCTTCTCTCTTGTTCTTTGGCTGCTGTGGCATCTACTGCCTGTTGTTGAAATTTGGCCTGGCTAGCAAACTGTCTTATTGCCCTCTGTGGTGCTCATTTGGAAGGAGCAGTGTCTGGACAGCGTCCGTTTGTCTTCTAGCCGATTCTAGAGCAACTGAGGATATTGAACCAGATTCTCAAGTCCACCGGCTCTTCCTTTGTTCCCACCTCCACTGTTGCTTTCAAGTCCAGGTTCCCTTTAATGCCCAGATGTGTCAGAGTCCCACAGTGATGGCCCAGACAAGAAAGAGATGACAGCATGTGCTGGGTAAGGATGTCACGCCAGGCAGTTCTCCTCCACAGTTCCTCCTCTGCAGTGGAGGATGACCTCTTCTTTGGCCGAAGACTGGGAGGGTACTTCACCAAGATGCAGTTCTCATCCCAAGTGAAGGACAGAGCAGACAGATTGCGTGAAAGCATCCCAGACTGTCATGTAGTTCAAAGAAGTTTCTGCAAAGCCTTTGGGAAGTCCTTGAGTCCCATGCTGGCTACCAAAGGAGTCCCGTGTTTCCCTGGAATGGGTCTGCAGTAGTATCTCTGCCATGAGTGGTCACTAGCTGGGAACAGCCATGGGAGACATGCCCTCAGTGCAGATGCAGCAATGGTGTTTGTCTCCACCCCACTCCCTACACCAGGTCTTTATAGGCTTAACAGTCTAAGCTTCCCCATCACATCCTAGCACTCCCCCTCCCAGAACAGGAGAGAAAGGACAACAGACATTTGAGTGGAGCTACACCAAAGCAGAGGAAAGTGGACAAGCCTGGGGGGGGGGGGGGGGGGAGGGGCAGGAAACTGCAGAAACTCAAGCCTGCCTCCTGGGGCGTACTTAAAACAGGCATTTGACCAGTGCTCAAAGGTCACAGATCATAAGGCTCAGGCTGGTCCTGGTTGGAACAGGAAGGCTGTTTGCTGGGTCTACAGCATTTCAATTTAACCCAAAAGGTTACCTCTGCTTGTAATAAAAACCCAGTCAATATAAGTGCCCAGAAAGTCTTTCCTGCAATCCATTCCTAATTTTCACCTAACCCCAATCGACACATTTAAATAAATGCTGACCAGAATTTGGAAAGTGGGTTCCCAATGGAAATAAATGATTTAAAATGCCCACTGGTTCAAGATTCCATTATTTCCCTTCTCTTTAAAAACAGTAGCAGTTCTGGAGTAGCCGGAAATGGCTCTTTTGGAAAACTTTGAGTAAAAATACCATGAAATGGTAAAGTCCCATACAGATTCTTAGTGACAGTGTACAGCATCGTGACCATCAGACCCCTCAGTTTACCTGGAAAGCTACTGCATTCAGGGCCTAGGGCCTCTGATTGGACAATTACAGACCTTCATCTCTAGCCTCTGGCTTCTAATGTCTTCATGAAGAATCTGGGGTGTTGCCATGGAAAACATTCCCAGCTGGTGCACCAAATTCAGGCTGTTTTTAGGTTTGAGTCTGGCTGGTGCATATTATCTTGTGGCCAGGCTTTGATATAACCATATTCAGAGATTCACAACACATACACACACACACACACACACATACACACACACACACACACACACACATACACACCATGAAAAGAAAAATCAAATGGGGAACAACTTCTGATGATATTCCATGATTTTCCCCCACTCAATTCCTATTTTGGTAAAATATGAAGAAATATGAGGTCTGAAATTTAGGAATATTATGAATCAAAGAATTTCTTGCTTTCTCTTACATCCTATGTATAGTGTGGCCAACATTATACACCAAGCAACTAGAGGAAGTGAACAAGAAAAAGGAGTTTTAAAGGAGGAAAGCTATGGTTTAAAGTATAGATTGTACTCCAGTAATGGACCAAAGATCCATACAAGGACAGAGATAATCTATAAGAAAACACAATGATTTTAAAATAGTGTCTTCCGCAACAACATGGATGAATATCTCAAGAATATTAAGTTGTGCAAAAGAAGCCACAAACAAAAGAATACACTATGTTGTACCATGTATACAGAGCTTAAAACTAATATTTGGCAATAAAAGTCAGAGTTGTGGTTTTCTAAGGCAGGTTGAAGGGTAGATTAACTCGAAAGGACCATGAGGGAATCTTCTGGAGTAACGAGATGTTCCATATCTTAATTTGGGTGATAGTTACACATCGGCAGTAGGCTGAGTCTGGCTCTCATGCTCCTGAGAGGCAGTTCCTAAATAATCGGGATAATTTTGTGAGCCAGTTGTTAAACCATTGCTAGCTTGAATCAGCCATGGTGGGAATATTTAAACCATGAAAATCAATAAAAGTTACAAATCAGGCTTTGTTTTTTGTCCACAGAGTTGGCTTACTAGCACATCCCTGAATACATTTATCAGATTCCATCACAGGGTACACTTAAGATTCATGAAGTTTCCTAGATATAAATTATGCCCCAGTAAAGCACTAACACACACACACACACACACACACACACACACACACACACAGAGAAAAGCTAAAACAATGTCTTCAACTAGTGACCTAGTCCAGTTCATGCATGACTTTCATGCCCTCAAGTGTCCTTTCAAACCCTCATGGAGTTCTGTTTTCTAAAACCGAGGATCACCGTAACTAATTGCACACAGCTGGTTTGGCACTGGGTACTCTTGAAGTCTTTGAACTTATTTAATTCACATATAACTACTTTTAATACAATATCTATCCTAATTTTTACCCCCACTCTTAAAAGATACTTCACATAACATATAGTTGCACCCCACTTTAAAAAAAAAGTTTAATATGTAAAGATTTTGATATGCCAAACAGAGCAAATATTATATTACTGAATATTAACTTAGTTCACAAAGTATTCTTTTTAATTAGGTAAATCCCTTATAGGTTCTATGTTTTATTTTCATTACTTTTTGTAGGTTTTTCATCCATAAAAAGGGCACATTGGGTGCTATCCAACTCAAATAATACAAAAAGGCAAAAGAAAATGCCCCTCCCCAGACTCTGTCCCAAGTGCCACTCTGTAAAGGTAGCCATGATTAAACATTAGGAGTTATCTGCCCAGTCTTTTTCTATACCTATATTGTTGTACCTGAATCAAAACATATAAATATATACACATGTAAATATAATATGCTCATTATGCATAATGGCACATAACTTGGTCTGTTTAATATTCTGTGGTCACCTTTCCTTTGCAGTATAGATTAGCTCCACCTTATGTTTTTTAAAAGCTTCATAAGGCATGCACCACTATTGATTTAATCAGTCTCTTTTGCAAAACGTTTAGGCTTTTTCCAAACCTTCATCATTGCAACATGCCAAAATGAACACCCTTGGGTTATGTGGAATCATTTGAAATTACTGTTTTTGTATATGAGAATGGTTGATCACAATAATTTTATATGATTCAGGCTATACAGTTGTGGGGTTTTTTTTTAATTTTTTTTTAATCTTTATTCATTTTTGAGAAGACAGAACACAGCATGAACTGGGAAGGGGCAGAGAGAGAGAGCGAGACAGAATCCAAAGCAGGCTCCAGGCTCTGAGCTGTCAGCACAGAGCCGGACGTGGGGCTCTAACTCACTGACAGCGAGATCATGACCTGAGCCGAAGTCGTATGTTTAACCCACTGAACAACCCAGGCATCCATACATTTGCGTTTCTATAGGGTATGCCTCCTGAAGTATGATTGGTGAGTCAAAGCATATGTGCATTTTAAAATTTTGTATCCACTGCTACACTGCCCACCTAAAAGGCTGTGTCACTTTACACTATGCTCATTTCCCCATCCCCTTGACGATAATAAATGCTTTTAATCTTTTTAGTTTTTGCCGGAAAAATTATACCTCGGTGCTTTGTTTGGCTTATATTATTATGGAGAAGGCTGAGCATCCTTTTGTATGCATATTGCTCCCATAACATTGAAAATATCATTTGATTCTCCTGCAACTCTCCAGACACACTTCTATTTTAAAAAAGAGTGTCAGACCTGTTTGTGAAAAAATTACAGAATATACACCTATCATTAAAATAATCTCTTGAGAAGCTGGAATGGATTATTTGTCGGCCTTCATATTCTCATTTGTTTCTGTTATGGACATACAGACATGGACTGTTTTTACCCACAGTGAACTCCTTTGACCTCAGTCTTCTGTTTTGTGAATTTGAACCACTTGGAAAGTCCCCTGGGCTCTGAGGACATCCAGCGATAGGCTCAGTAAAGAGTGTGGCCTGCCTGCCAGCAGGGGGCCTCTACAGCTCTGCCCACCTCCTGGATCGAGCTCCATTTTCTCCTAAACAAGCTTCATCTCTGGCTCCAACGCAGAGGCAATTGCCGGCTTCTGCTTAGGCAGACTAATTTACTGAATTAAAGTCGTTTGGCTTCCACCATAGCAATTAGTATGCAAATTACCGGTATATTACCTGCCGAGTCATAAATTACATTGACAAACTTAATATTCACAGATTCAACATTCCAGTGTGGGTAATTTTTCTATTTTTCAGTAGTTGTAGACCAGGGCGATTCATCGCCTTATTGAACCATTACACATTAAATCATCAGTTGAAAAATTAAGCGTTTTTCAAAGCATTTTGTTATGCATTTATTTCTTTCAGCAAGCAGTAAAGTGGAACATTAAATATGCAATGTGTCTAAGTGTACTAAATGGCTGGTAAATACATTTAAACCTAAAAGAATTTTTTTTTGTAGCTTTAAAGAAGAGACCCAACAAAGGAAAATCTATACCATAATATAATCTATTGAATCTTCTGTCATTAGAACCAAATAGTTCCTAGTCCAAATTCCCATAAATGTGAAGAATCATTAATCTCCAATATGTGATTTCAAGCTAATGTTGCTCACAACTGGAAAATGGCTGGTCAATATGATTTAAATTTTGTAAGTTTTCACCAAGGTGTTTAGGTATGGACACAACATTTGAGCATTGGTCATTAACACTAAATTAATTATATCCACTTTATTTTTTGTTTTGAGCAAATAAGTAATTGAGCCTTCAAATTGGGAAAGGGGTGGAGTCATTCTTGGTGGGAATGGACATATAGGCGGGGTGCAAGAGCAGCTGGTTCCAGGGGTCCCAAATACACCAGGTTGGGCCATTTGCTGCTGACAGAATCCAAAGGCAGAGATGTGAGCGGTGGTAAAACAAGAAAGCGATTTATTTCAGTGAGGCCAACACTGGCAAAATAGCGACTATCTGTCTGAAAAGCTATCTGCAAAGTGCCAAAAATACTTCCAGGTTTATATCAGGAAAATGTGGGACAAAGGTCTGTGGGCACCTGCAGGTGGGCAGTAAAGGTCAGATCAGTCATTTGTCTTGGGGTCAATCATGGACGGGGTCTTGCTGGCTCAGGGTAGTCCTTATTGCTGGAGGGGGTAGTTTCAGTTCCCCTTAGGGGAAGCTTTGCCTGCAGGGTCCTTTGCCTGAGTTAAGAGATAAGCTGGAAAGAATTTATCAGTTAGAAAGTACAGACTGCAGTCAAAGTGGAGGTAGTTGAAGTCCTCTTTCAGACAGGTCAAGTCCAAACACACTGACACAGTCCTTTCTTCAGTCACCCATGAAGCAAACTGAGGCTGTGTTTTGTGCCAGGTCAGTGGGATGAATCCTGTCCCCAGGGAGACTTCAGGATTGTTAGGTTTGAAGTCTCTTAGCTTTGTACCAACTGATAGAAGAGCACCGGGAGCACTAATCACTCAAGATTCATGGGGACCCTTCTGGCACCAAATCCGCCCCCCCCCCGCCCCCAGCTCCTCTCTGCACACTCCAACAAAATAGAACTACCTTTTCTTTAAAGGTTCTAACCTTGCTACTAAGGCAATCAAAAGACATATTTATTGATCAATTAAGCAAGGAGATCTGAGAATGTTACTAGTTAACGGGAATATACTGAGACCCATTCACAGATGTGTGCATAATGCCAAATTGTACGTAAACCATGTGGCTGATATATTTGGTGCTTAATTTTGAAAAAGGTTTTGGTTCATACAGAGAATATTTTCTTCACATCAAACAAAAATGTCCACTGTGAAAACGGTGTGAGGGTTAATCTTAAATGCCTACTGGACGGCAACATAAGATGCCTAGATAGCTGGTTTAAACATTATTTCTGGGTGTGTCTGGTGAGAGTATTTTCACAAGAGATTAGCATTTGAATTGGTGGACTGAGTAAAGCAGATGGCCCTCCCGGTGTGGGTGGGCCTCTTCCATTGGTCTGACTGAACAAAAAGAGGAGGAAAGAGGAAGTCACTGTCTGCCTTACTGCCTTAGCTGGGACATTTTCTCTTGCACTCCACTCTCTTGTTACTCAAGATTTCACACCCCGACTGGAATCTATACCATTGTCTTTCTGGCTTTCAGGCCTTGAACCTATACCACTGGCCTTCCTGGGCCTCTAGTCTGCAGCTGGAAATAAGTGGAAGAGACCCTCCTGTATGAGTACCGAGAAGTGAGGATAATTATATAAGCAAAAAGAAAAAATATGTGCATCTCATAGTTTCCTCCTCCTTTCCACAATCAGTCAATAACTGAGAGCATGGAGAGAGACAAAAAGAACAGACTTACACCAACTGCAAATAGTAATGTCTCTGTCCATAGATTGGAAGCTAAGGATATTTGAGCTCTTGTCCCATCAAATCCCACCATGCGCTGTGGTCTGTGGCCTGACTTCTCCTAAAGGTGAAAGGTGGGAAACTCCTCTCTTTTGTTAGAGGAAGGAAATATCTTTGCTACCTACATTGGCTCCTGATCTTTGTCTCAGCCAAGTGTAACCTGGGGCCATTATCGATGTTTAAAATTGTATTTCAAGGGGAAAAGTCCATATCCTTGTGATGTAGGCAGGCTGGGTCCAAGGAGCGAGAGAGGGGCTCCCGCAGGTCTAGCCAGGAGGATGGAAATCAAATGTGAGCTTCACGCAGGATGGAAAACAAACATAAGCCAGCAGCATCCAAGAGACTTGGAAAGGAAAGGAGCACAAGTCTCGTCTTTGCTTGGGGTCTTGCATTTTTATTGGCAATTGTGGCCTGGTGCGCATGTCCTCTTAGGCATCTAGGAACTGGTCAGAGCAAGGACAGCATCCAGGTGTCCTTCATAATTCATTCATTCCCTGAAATCAGGGGACTTGGTGTCAAGGTATTTGGAGTCAGTGGTCTTGGAGAACATTTAGGACCGCCCTACCCAGTCACTCCTTAGATGTTATCTCTTGTGCTGGAAGACTCCAAAGATAGTATTCTCTCCTTATCCCTTATAGGAGGACATATGCTATTTGCAGTACAAGGCATGTGTAGAGTGCAGTTGGGGTGCAGGCTGTAGCCAGAATAGAAGCCGGAACAAAGGAAAAACATGGCTTTTTTCATGACGTCCTTTCAGTTACCCTGTCTGACCTGCACCTCTCATTCCATTTTCTCAGGAGCTTAAGTCTGTTGCCGAGTACTCAGAGAGGGACATAAGGCTGTGCCAGTTCTAAGGTGAGCTGAGATGTTGCTGAACTCCAGGATGGAGTACAAATCTCCCTATTCACTCTGAATTAAAGGTGGAATCCCAGCTTCGCAAGGTGTGGGTCCGGAGGCTAGAAATGACCCCAAGTGACAGTGACCCAGACTGCTAGAAGGAGGCAGTGATTCAGCAGACCCAGAGGGTTGATCATAGTTTGTAAATAAGAGGAAGAAAATCTCCCATTTCCCTATCTCTACATAGACTGAGCACACATTTTTTAAATTTGAAAGAAATAATGGAGTATATATGTAGTAGCTAAATATATATATGAGCATACTTTCCTGCTGTGTTGTGGAGACAAATTAATTGTACCATCTAGGAGTTTCTGTCCGTTGATCTTAGCCCTGTCTACCTGCTGTGTCATTGATGAGAGGGCAGGAGAGTGAGAGGAATATTTTCACTTTCTCTGCTTGGTCCAGGGGTTGGATTACAGTCACATGGTTCTAGAACTGTGGAACCAGCGTGTTTGTATTTTTAGAGGCAACTGGCAAAGTATATGTGGAAAAGAGGTCAAAAGTGATAGGGGCAGACAGTAGGCAACCTGTAGTTACTCACTTCCTTTCCTAGTGTCATCTTACTTTGCAAATGTTAACCATATAAGCATTTCTTGTTTCCCTTTAGACACAGGGAAACAAGGGAGACAGTGATCAACCAACTTGAGTCAACCTAGCAAATTACTCCCAGTCGTTGAGAATTCAGCCCTACTAACTTCAAATCTATCCTCTTGCCTTTACACACATTTCCTCTTCAATGAAATAAACCTTATTGGGGCTTATGGGAAGGAACTTTCAGAATCCAAAATACATTTCCCAAGAGTAGCATAGTCACTCACTGCAAATTTTTTCTTAGAGCAAAATACATTTGTTTATCATCCAAAGAAAAGATACTGGAACTTACTGTTTCCTTGTCTAACAGTATTTATTGCTGTCTACTCCTAAATGAATGAAGGCAGTTTTCCAGAAAGGTGGAGGGATACAACCCAAGTGCCCCATTCATTCAGTGCCAAGTACTTGATTAGAGAGGCCAGATAGGGGTGCCCGGGTGGCTCAGTCAGATAAGCGACCGACTTCGGCTCAGGTCATGATCTTGCAGTCTGTGGGTTCCAGCCCTGCGTCAGGCTCTGTACTGACAGCTCAAAGCCTGGAGCCTGCTTCAGATTCTGAGTCTTCCTCTCTCTGCCCCTCCCCACTCACACTCTGTCTCTCTCTCTCACTCTCTCAAAAATGGATAAACATTTAACAAATTTTTTTTTTAAGAAGTCCAAATAGAGTCACAGTAAGGAAGCTTTGTGTATTCACCCAAGGGAGAATACCTTTAAGCAAGTTGTAATACATATATATGTGCATATGTATAGTTATTTTATATATATGTAATATATACATATGGTATATATGTTTTACATACATAAAACGTGTATATATTATATTATATTATATTATATTATATTATATTATATTAAATGTATCATAAGAATAAGCAACAGGAAGATTGCCTTAAAAATCAGGACATTCATTCATCGCCGTGAGGCAAAACCATTCAAATTTTTCTGTCTTCCTCCCAGCCTATCAACAGCTGAAGTCTGTAGACTCAGCTCAGAGAGAAAGAATTACTACAACATAGAGGAGATACACCCACCAATATAGCTTAGCTGGAACTAGAAAGAAGTAGGCCATAGTGCTGGGGAAACCAAAGAAATGTCAGCTCTGTTCCTGCCTTAGAGAAATTGGAAAGAGGACAGAGGAGACGTGAGAGAAGTCAGAAAGGTAAACAGACCTGTTCCTAACTTCTCCTTTCTGAGCCTTTGCCTACGGGAATGGGGGATATTAAAAACATTGAGGGTAGCATTAAGGGCAAGGTTGTATTCCCTTAGTTACCATGTTGGATTCAAAATGCATGGTCACACAGAGAGAGCGTCTGTTTGGTCCTCACAATCAAACCCCAGTTCTTGCATGGGATGAATAGTGTAATAAGAGCCAGCCGTAAGTCCCACTGTGGTGGGACAAGCTGACCTAGGAGCAGAGGCTCAAATGAGCCACCAGTCCATGGTACTTGATGAAGAAGTCATAGAAATCCTGTGGTCTGCCTCCTGTGACAAGGAGAGTTGAGTCATCGAGAGAGATGGCTTATATTTACTGCAAGCATATACACATCGAAAGAATGGATCACAAGTTCACTGGTCATAATAGCAATTTTGGAGGCCACCAGACCATTCAAAAAGTCTAAAGCCAGCCACTTTAAAGGGCAATCAAGAATGAGCTAGTGCAAACAGAGAACCAGCATGAGGCCAGTCATCCCATCTTTGCATAAGACCATCATGACATAGAAATTCCTCTCCCACTTGGTTGCCATCTTCAGAAAAGAAGCAGCAGGTGAAAGCAGCCTTCAGAGACTGTATTCAAATGACGTAATTTCCCAGGCAAATGGTTTAAATTATTGTATCAGGCTGAGTTAGTGTAAAGGCTTAGTGAAAAAAATCAAATTAGCGATTATCTGTTGAGCACTTAATTACAAAAAAATTAAAGAAGTTCTGTTTTCTCCTTCCATCTGATTTGTACTGCATACTAAAGTCTGCACATAACCAGTACTGTATGAGCTGTACCCATTCTTAGCTCCGTTGTCTTCTTAAGGTATTGGTTAATATGTTCCATACTCTTATATTCAGGTTACATCAGAAGAGAGTATACATACCTAGGAATACTGGTTTTAAAAGCAGATCCCAAACTGAGAGGTAATGACGTAGGGTATGCTTTACTGATAGCACAAGTGCATCTCAATAGCTTAAAAGGAATAAAATGCAGATCTTGGACTGGAAGGTCTTGCAAAATGGCTTGATAGCATTTTACTTCTGTTTTCTTTGTAAAATAAAATTATATTTAGCCTGAAAAAGGTTCAACAAATATGGCCATGTGTCCTGAATGTGTTTAGATCTCCTTGTCAAGAAAAAATACCTTCCAAGATATGAAAAGAGCTTGCATATGAGGGTACCCAACCACTGTCACTGACATTTATTTTGAGAAATTGGAAAGCTAAACATAATCACATGTAGAACAGATGTTTAAAGAGGAGAAAGTTAATGCTATAAACTAGAAAGTGATGACCTTGATATTAGTCCTAGACCAGAATCTAGAAGGGAGATTTAGGGCTGGCTGGTCCATGCCCCCTTAGCATAAGAAATTTTGCTCAGTTAAAGACAACACAAGTTCACAGTGAATAAATCTTGCCAGACTGCTCCTCCTTGCTTTCTGTGGCTGTAATGCTAGACTCAGTAGAAGCATGCCTTAGAAATTCTGCACTTGAATTTTAGCAAAGGATTTGGCAAGGTCTTCATGATGGACAAGAGGAAAAACATGTGAGCTGAATCACAGTACCATGGATTTGTAACTTGACCAGTGTGGTTATCAATGCCAATGTGATAGAGACTCTGATGTGCACTGGGGGGGTCTGTCTTTGGCCTGGTTCTATATTTTGAAGCAATGACTTGAATGAGATTAGTGATGGCAGCTGATGAAAACATGGGTGGCATAAAGCTTTAAGGGAACAGTCAATATATTGGGGGACAAGTCCAGGATCCAAAAGATCTCAGCAGGCTAGAAAGATGAGTCAGTCCAACCTGATTTATATTGATATTGTCCTCTGCATTCCCCCTTCTCAGAAAAGTTAGCCACCAAAATATCACACCAGTACAGAAGGCAGAATAGCATCAAGTTCAAGAGTACCTCCTTTGGAGTCAGAATTATTGAGGCAAGTCTCTACTCGTGTGAGTCTCAACCTATCCACAATACACTGTGAGGATACTTACTACGTCATTGGGTTGATGTGAGGATTAAATGAGATGCAAAAGATGCAAAGTATTTAGCACATTGCCTTGTCCATAAAAAGCACTCAACAGATAATAACCAAATATAGCTATATACACACACAGTGGCTTAGCAGGAGCATGTGTGAAATAGACTTGTGGTTTTAATTGAGTCCAAATTCGACATGAGCCAGTGATCTGATGTGGCCCCCCAAAATAACTGATTCAACTTAGGCTGTCTTTCAAGAGCCATAGCAGGCCAAATAAATGAAGCAACGATTCTTGCCAGATTCCATGTGGACAGGACACAATATGAGCCCCATATTCTCCCCATAGCTCACCATTAGAAAAGACCTTTGTAAAATGAAACCCACACAGCCAGGAAAGCCTAAGAGAAGAGCACTTAAAACCATGGCCTAGAAAGAACTGGGCTTGTTTAGCCTGGAGAGAATACTTAAGGGCATCATGACAGCTGTTTCAAATATTTTTAGGACAGTCACAAGGGAAAGGAATTAGTGTTGCTCAGTGTGGAGCCAAACTGGTATAAGAACTCTTTCTACAAAGGAAATGCCAGGGGTTTGGAAGAGAGGCACTAATTGATTGAAAATATAAACAACAATAATGAAATAAGAGATTTCACTGTGCTTTGAAGAAAGTCTAGTCCAGCTTTGAGCCTTTTTTTAATTTTGTTTTGTTTTGTTTATCATTAAGCACAGGGGACCATCTTTCTGAAAAAGCCTTTCCAGAGATTTTGATCAGCCTTGTGATTAGGTATATATCATCACCGTCACATTTTCAGGGGGTGAAAATTAAACAAAGGAAAGGTGCTTCAGTGATTTTCCCAGTTCCTCGGGGAGATTAGAATTCACCACTCCATCCTTCTCACTCTTTACCCCTCTAGCTGCTGAAATCGACAGGCTTCAATGTCTTTTATCTCAGTTAGCCATCTCCTTGAGTTCTGAACAGGACAGTAGTCTCCACCCCCTCACCTTTGTTTAAGCTGTATTTATTTTTATACTCTTACTTTTTAAAATGTAACACCCAAGAAGAGTTTTAGAAAAGCATTTCGGTGGAGAGGTATGCAGCCAGCTACCATGAAACCCAGAGCACGACACAGTGACTTCAGCATAAATGTGCATGGCTGCTTGAACACCATCTCAAATTCTCATTTCTGCATTGCCCTCATACTTTCCCTGCTTTAAAATAAGCTATGTTTCTTAAATAACCAGAATCAAGTGATTTGTATTCTGGTCACAATATAGATCTTTGATGGAACAGGCTCACATCTCTCTCACCTGATCACTGCATCCAAATGAGAAAAAATGGAATCTCGTTCACAATGCAAATATTACTGAAAACCAGATATCATTCTGCCTTATAATCAAAACCAGAAAGCTGTTATTGTAGCTCTATAGCATTTCCTACAGACTATTAATTCACTGCAGAAATCCTATTCTAAAATGAAAGTCTGGGCAGAATGACATTGTTTCTGCTAAAGAACCACTTTGTCTTAGTGGCATCATTTCTAAAGTCATGGATGAAACTGACAATAGCTGATTAATTTGTGTGCTTTGTTCTGGTCACATATTTGTTTGGAAATAAGAAGTTCACTTCAGTCAAAGCCAGACAGAAATTAAGTAATTAGGACAATGGCTGCCCTGGTGACATTTATTAGAGATGGAGAATTAGAGTGTTTTCTTGAGTTAATATTCTGTTTTACAATCACCATGAACTTCTTAAGGTAAATCTAACAACATGACTGTTGATTCTGAATTTTTAAAGTATTGTTTGAAGTTTCTCTCGGGTTTTTTTTTTCTTTTTACATTTTTTCACAAAACGTTATTTGGCAGCAAACTTCAAAGGATCCAACAGTGATTTTCAATTATATTTATTATTAGCTCCATAATCAGCCAACATATTAAAAAGAGCAAAGGCAGTAACTTGGACCACTTGGGAATTGGCATCAAGTTTCAAAGTTACATTTGGCTTTTATAGAGGGTAACAGATTTGGTGAAGATTTTATCCCAGTTCTATTTTGTTTTGTTTTATTTCATTCAGTCTTTTACCAATAGTTTTCCAAGTTTAAGACAGCTCTGTTGCCTTTACTGAAAGGTAAAAATCAGATAAAAGTATTTGAGGTGTTTTTCCTTTAAAAATGTTTCATGGGTCCTTATGCCACTAATCTACTTCTCTTTGTTATTTCCCTTGGACTTTTCTTTGGGAGGAGGGGTTTAGGATTCATTTTGATACATTATTGGATCTTTTCTAAAACTTTATGAAATTACAGTTGTCATGAATTTCAATGACGCTGATTGCTATTGACGTAGTAAAACACACACAAAAAAATGTTTTAATAAACATAGGTAAATGAGATCCCCCTGAATGGAAAGTCCTAAGGAAATAGCATCAGTGAGTCAGTAGATGATAGTATTTTTTCAGGCTTTCAAATAATGATTTCTAAGTGTCATCTCCAACTTGAACTAGAGACACCACTTTTGGCCTCCAGTCCTCACACTTCAGTGCCGTAGCCCTGTGAGTCCATTTCCCAGAGGGAAGCTGGGATTTATTCCACCAAGAAGAGGATGTTGCTTATACCAATAGCCACATCAGTCAGATTCTCTGGAATTCAAAATAACCATAATGACTGTATTCATGACAGAATGTTATGTTCTTTGAAAACCAAGGCAGTATTGGGGCGCCAGGGTGGATCAGTCAGTTAAACGTCCAACTTCGTCTCAGGTCATGATCTCGCAGTTTGTGAGTTCGAGCCCCGCGTTGGGCTCTGTGCTGACAGCTCAGAGCCTGGAGCCTGCTTCCAATTCTGTGTCTCCCCCTCTCTCTGCCCCTCCCCTGCTCATTCTCTGTCTCTCAATAATAAATAAACGTTAAAAACCAAGGCAGTATTGTTAAGGGGAGGAAAGACTGACATAATGAAAGGAAACAAGGGAGAGAGAGAGATTGGGCTTGAAACTGGGATGGAGAGGAAGGCTCTGAGGCTGTCACCCTACTCTGAATAGGACAGGTTCAGCTGTTGGTATCTATTTCTCTGCGGTTTCCAAATAGAAAAAGGGCTTCAAGTAACCCGCCTCTGACAGAGGCTTTCACAACCTTCCAGGGATTTATAACTGAGTTGGAGTGGTTATCACTGGACCAGGCCCAGCTGCAACTCTCAAACTTAACCATGTGGCAGCAGCCAAATTTCACAGGTCAGTTATAAAGCTCATACTGCACAGTGATCATCCATGGGCTTAGAGTGAATTGAACATATTGAAAAGTCCATTGCTTCAGTTTTCATTTGCCCCCAGGCAAATGCTCAGGGATGGCTCCCAGGTCAAGAGCTCCTCCATCCACAGTAGCTGCCACTGACTCTGGTTTTACAGGCAACTTGTGTAGATTTGTTGGGAGCATGTGGTCCCCTTTTTCCCTTGGCCTCCTCATAATGTTGGAACGAGGCCTTAGCTCTTCATCTGATTTAATTCTCGGAATGTGATACTCCATGTCCACCAGCACTGAAATGAGAACATTTTGCATATTCTCAATCATAAGATGGTGGGAGCAAGGCCTTCGTCAGCAAAACACAGGCTAACACTTTCTCTCCTATTGAAAGTGCAAGATATTGTTAAATGTGCTGACAATTCACAGCACTTTATGAGATCTACAGGTTACATTTTCAGAGTGTACGTCTCCTGCTTTATTGTGTCATTACAGGCGACAATTTTAGTTACTACCAACATGCACAGGTTGAATGAAGAGAGCAATATTCAGTTAAAAAGGAAGATGAAGAAACTCCGGTTAGCCAGAAGCTTGGTGGAAGTGCTTTTCCACCAACAAATCAAGACCCAGAAGAACTACATGGAGAAACCAACCACCTCCCAGTCCTTTGTGCTCTTACTTCAGTCATGTTGATGGTGAACGTCAAGAGCTTTGGGTACCATGAAAAAGAGAGCTACAGAGAGGGGCAAATAAAAGTTCTACTGGTTCAAGTAATTTATTACCATACAGAAATACATATTTTAATGTTTATTTATTTTGAGAGAGAGAGAGAGAAGGGGGAGGGGCTGAGAAAGAGGGAGAGAGAGAATCCCAAGCAGGCTCTGTGCTGTCAGCTCGGCTCAATCTCACGATCCATGGGATCAGGACCTGAGCTGAAATTAAGATCTTAACTGACTGAACCACCCAGGTGCCCCTGGAAATACATTTCTGAAAAGACCATCAAAAATGTATATCAACCAAAGTAGAGGTTGTTGCCAACAGACCTCTAGTCTTTGGTCTACACACACAGACACAAACCTCAGTACGGCCTGCAGAAAGAAGGATTCTGAATCTGAGTTCATCTCAACTAATAAACAGATCCAATGGTAACACAGTGCCCCCCTCACCACCACCACCACCATGGAGATTCAACAGCCAATAGAAAACTACATAAAGGCTATGAATAAAATAAATTTAAAGATATAAGGACTAAGAAATTAGTGAGTGCTTAATATTTATGGTTCACTGAGTTTTCTGGATAGAAGGTATAATATAAAAGTATAAATGTATACTGTTACTACTCATTGTCACAAACTTCGGGTGCTCTCTGAATCTATCTCTCTTAAAAATGGTGTTCTTGGAGCAGCTGGGTGGCTCAGTCTGTTGAACATCTGACTTCAACTCAGGTCATGATCTCGCAGTTTGTGGGTTTGAGCCCCACATCAGGCTCACTGCTGTCAGTGTGTCAGCCCAGAGCCCATTTTGGATCCTTGGTCCTCCCCCCTGCCCCTCCCCCACTTGTGTTCTCCCAAAAATAAATCTTTTAAAATGGTGTTCTTGGGAAACATTTCCTTCTTTAATTGAAGTATAATTATCATACAGTGCTGTATCAGTTTCAGGTGTACAACATTGATGCGACAATTCTGTACATTACTAATTGCTCACCACGATAACCGTCTGTCACCATACATCATTATTACAATATTGTTGACTATATTCCCTATGCTGTACTTTTCATCTCTGTGACTTACTTATTTTATAACTGGAAATTTGTACCTCTTCATCTCCTTTATCTATTTCACCTATCCCCCATTCCCTTTCTTCTGACAACCACCAATTTATTCTCTGTATTCGAGTCTGGGGCTTTTGTTTTATTTTTTTAGATTCCACAAAAAAAGGAAACCATATGGTATTAGTCTTTCCATAACTTATTTCACTTAGCATAATACCATCTAGGTCCATCCATGTTGTCACAAATGGCAAGATCTCACTCTTTTTTATGGCTGAATAATTTTCCATTGTGTATGTATATAAATATACCATATCTTCTTTATCCATTTATCTATCTGTGGATACTTGGCTGCTTCTGTATCTCAGCTATTGTAAGTAATGCTGCAATAAATGTAGTGGCGCATATATCTTTTTAAATTAGTGTTTTCATTTTCTTTTGATAAGTACCCACTAGTTAAATCACTGGATCACATGGTAGTTCTATTGTTAATTTTTTGAGGAACCTCCAAACTGTTTTCCACAGTGGCTGCACAAATTTACATTCCTGCCAACAGTGCAGAAATGTTGCATTTTGTGCATATCCTCTTCAGCACTTGTTATTTGTCATCTTGTTTAATCTAGCCTTTCTGACAGGTGTGAGTTGGTATCTCATGGTGGTTTTGATTTGCATTTGCCTGATGAATAGTGATGTTGAGCAGCTATTCATGTGTCTGTTGGCCATGTGAATGTCTTCTTTGGAAGTATGTTTTTTAATTTTTATTTTTGAGACAGAGACAGAGATAGAGACAGAGCATGAGCCGGGGAGGAGGATGGAGGGAGGGAACACAGAATCTGAACCAGGCTCCAGGCTCTGAGCTGTCAGCACAGAGCTCAACGCTGGGCTCAAACTCACGAATGGTGAGATCATGACCTGCGCTGAAGTCAGATGCTTAACTGACTGAGCCACCCAGGCGCCCTTCCTCTGCCCATTTTTAATCGGACTATTTGGGGTTTTTTTGGTTTTTGTTTTTGGGGTTTTTTTGGTGTTAAGTTGTATAAGTTTTTTACTTATTGTGAATATTAACCCCTTGTTGGTTGTGTCATTTACAAATACCTTCTCCCGTTGACCAGGTTGCCTTTTTCTTTTCTTGATGGTTTCCTTTCCTGTGAAAAACCTTTTAGTTTGATGTAGCTCCAATAATTTCTTTTTGCTTTGGTTTCCCTTGCCTGGAGAGACATATCATAAATATGTTGTTAAGAGTGATGTCCAGAAGATTACTGTGTTTTCTTCTAGGAGTCTTATAATTTCAGGTCTCACAGGTGTTTAATCCATTTTGAGTTTGTTTTTGTGTATGCTATATGAAACTGGTCCAGCTTCATTCTTTTGCCTGTAACTGTTCAGCTTTCCCAGCACCATTCATTGAAAAGACTGTCTTTTCCCTATTACATATTCTAGCCTCCTTTGTTTTAGATTAAGTGACCATGTAAGTATGGCTTTATTTTTGGCTGTCTGTCCTCTTCCATTGATCTATGTGTCTGTCTTTGTGCTAGTATCATACTGTTTTGATGACTATAGCTTTGTTGTATATCTTGAAATCTGGGATTTTGATACCTCCAGCTTTGTTGTTTCTCAAGATTTCTTGAGCTATTCAAGGGCTTCTGTGGTTCTATACACATTTTAAAATTATTTGTTCTAGTTCTATGGAAATGCTATTGGTATTTTAATAGGTATTTTCTTGAATCTGTAGACTACTTTGGATAATATAGACATTTTAACAATACTAATTCTTAGAATCCATGAGCAAGGTATACCTTTTCACTTGTTTGTGTCATCTTCAATTTCTCTCATCAGTGTATTATACTTTTTCACCTCTTTGGGTAAATTTATTCCTAGGCATTTTATTCTTTTCGGTGTAATTGTAAATGGGATTGTTTTGTTAATATATCTTTCTACTACTTTGTTATTAGTGTATAGAAAGACAACAGATTTATGTATATTAATTTTATATTCTGCAACTTTACTGAATTTATTTATGAGTTCTAATAGTTTTATTTATTTATTATGTTTATTGAGAGAGAGAGAGCACGAGTGGGGGAGGAAGAAGAACAGAGAGAGAGGGGGAGAGAGAAGCCTGACATGGGGCTCGATCCCACAAACTGTGAGATCGTGAACTGAGCCTAAAATCAAGAGCCAGATGCCCTACCAACTGAGCCATCCACGTGCCCCTTCTTCAAATAGTTTTGGGTAGAGTCTTCAGGGTTTTCAATTTATAGGTGCATAGATATATAGTATCATGTCATCTGCAAATAGTGACAGTTTTACTTTTTCCTTACCAATTTGGATGGCTTTTATTTCTCTTTCTTGTCTGATTGCTGTGGCTAGGACTTCCAATACTATGTTGAGAGTGTCTTTGTCTTGTTTCTGATCTTAGAGGAAAAGCTTGCAGTTTTTCTCCAGAGTATAATGTAAGCTATGGGATTTTTTAATATGGCTTCATTACATTGAGATATGTTCCCTCTAAACCCACTTTGTTGAGAGTTTCTATTATGAATGGATATTGTATTTGTCAAATGCTTTTTGTTCATTTATTGAGATGATCATATGTTTTTTATCCTTCCTCTTGTTAATGTGATATATTACATTAATTGCTTTATGAATATTGAACCTCCTTTGTATCCTTGGACTAAGTCCCACTTAGTCGTGGTGAATGATTTTTTTAATGTATTGTTGAATTAAGTTTGCTAATATTTTGTTGAAGATTTTGCATCTATGTTCATCAGAGATATTGGCTGGTAGTTTTCTCTTTTTGTAGTGTCTTTCTTTGTCCTCGTAGAATGAATTTGGAAGTTTTCCTTCCTCTTCTATTTTTTAGAATAGTTTAAGAAGAATAGGTATTGACTCTTCCTTAAATGTTTGGTAGAATCAAATTCTGCATTAATCATTGACTAAAACTTGAATGTAAATTAGCTCTCCTACTGCTAATGAGTTTTCTGGTGAATCACAAAGAGTTTCAAGCAGGCCCATGTTCCTTTCTAGCCACCAGTCTTGGATTAGTAAAAGGAAGGAATTATTCTGATTCCGCAGTTCTTTGCTATTCAGACTGTATAATTGTTATGGATTAGAGATTGGTGCCTTAGATTTAAAAACTTTTTCTATACACTAGCTCTTTTATATAGAAGGCAGAGATAATCATCCTAACATATGAGTTTCTAGTATTTTTCTGCACAAATGTCACATGTTGGAACACTCTGTTATGCCTCCATTTATGCATGCTCTGTGAAATAAACTTTGCAGATAATGAATGAAGGTACGAATGAATACATACATACATACATACATACATACATGGTAGAGTTGACCTGGAAGCCATCTTGTCCTGGGCTTTTGTTTATTTGGGATTTTTTTGATTACTGATTCAATTTCATTACTAGTAATTGGTCTGTTCAAATTTTCTATTTCTTCCTGATTCAGTTTTGGAAGATTATATGTTTCTAAGAATTTACCCATTTGTTATAAATTGTCCAATTTGTCAGCCTATAAGTTTTCATAATCCTTTCTTCTAATCCTTTGTATTTCTGTGGTGTGCATTGTTATTTCTCCTTCATTTCTGATTTTATTTCTTTGAGTTTTCTCTCTTTTGTTTCTTTATCAGTACAGCTAAAGGTTTATCAATTCACTTGTCTTTTCAAAGATTTAGCTCTTGGTTTCAGTAATATTTTCTTTTTTTTTTTAATGTTTATTATTTTTTTTAATATATGAAATTTACTGTCAAATTGGTTTCCATACAACACCCAGTGCTCATCCCAAAAGGTGCCCTCCTCAATACCCATCACCAACCCTCCCCTCCCTCCCACCCCCCAACAACCCTCAGTTTGTTCTCAGTTTTTAACAGTCTCTTATGCTTTGGCTCTCTCCCACTCTAACCTCTTTTTTTTTTTTTTCCTTCCCCTCCCCCATGGTTTCTGTTACGTTTCTCAGGATCCACATAAGAGTGAAACCATATGGTATCTGTCTTTCTCTGTATGGCTTATTTCACTTAGCATCACACTCTCCAGTTCCATCCACGTTGCTACAAAAGGCCATATTTCATTTTTTCTCATTGCCACGTAGTATTCCATTGTGTATATAAACCACAATTTCTTTATCCATTCATCAGTTGATGGACATTTAGGCTCTTTCCATAATTTGGCTATTGTTGAGAGTGCTGCTATAAACATTGGGGTACAAGTGCCCCTATGCATCAGCACTCCTGTATCCCTTGGATAAATTCCTAGCAGTGCTATTGCTGGGTCATAGGGTAGGTCTATTTTTAATTTTCTGAGGAACCTCCACACTGCTTTCCAGAGCGGCTGCACCAGTTTGCATTCCCACCAACAGTGCAAGAGGGTTCCAATTTCTCCACATCCTCTCCAGCATCTATAGTCTCCTGATTTGTTCATTTTGGCCACTCTGACTGGCGTGAGGTGATATCTGAGTGTGGTTTTGATTTGTATTTCCCTGATAAGGAGCGACGTTGAGCATCTTTTCATGTGCCTGTTGGCCATCCGGATGTCTTCTTTAGAGAAGTGTCTATTTATGTTTTCTGCCCATTTCTTCACTGGGTTATTTGTTTTTCGGGTGTGGAGTTTGATGAGCTCTTTATAGATTTTGGATACTAGCCCTTTGTCCGATATGTCATTTGCAAATATCTTTTCCCATTCCGTTGGTTGCCTTTAGTTTTGTTGGTTGTTTCCTTTGCTGTGCAGAAGCTTTTTATCTTCATAAGGTCCCAGTAATTTACTTTTGCTTTTAATTCCCTTGCCTTTGGGGATGTGTCGAGTAAGAGATTGCTACGGCTGAGGTCAGAGAGGTCTTTTCCTGCTTTCTCCTCTAAGGTTTTGATGGTTTCCTGTCTCACATTCAGGTCCTTTATCCATTTTGAGTTTATTTTTGTGAATGGTGTGAGAAAATGGTCTAGTTTCAACCTTCTGCATGTTGCTGTCCAGTTCTCCCAGCACCATTTGTTAAAGAGACTGTCTTTTTTCCATTGGATGTTCTTTCCTGCTTTGTCAAAGATGAGTTGGCCATACGTTTGTGGGTCTAGTTCTGGGGTTTCTATTCTATTCCATTGGTCTATGTGTCTGTTTTTATGCCAATACCATGCTGTCTTGATGATGACAGCTTTGTAGTAGAGGCTAAAGTCTGGGATTGTGATGCCTCCTGCTTTGGTCTTCTTCTTCAAAATTACTTTGGCTATTCGGGGCCTTTTGTGGTTCCATATGAATTTTAGGATTGCTTGTTCTAGTTTCGAGAAGAATGCTGGTGCAATTTTGATTGGGATTGCATTGAATGTGTAGATAGCTTTGGGTAGTATTGACATTTTGACAATATTTATTCTTCCAATCCATGAGCAGGGAATGTCTTTCCATTTCTTTATATCTTCTTCAATTACCTGCATAAGCTTTCTATAGTTTTCAGGATACAGATCTTTTACATCTTTGGTTAGATTTATTCCTAGGTATTTTATGCTTCTTGGTGCAATTGTAAATGGGATCAGTTTCTTTATTTGTCTTTCTGTTGCTTCATTGTTAGTGTATAAGAATGCAACTGATTTCTGTACATTGATTTTGTATCCTGCAACTTTGCTGAATTCATGTATCAGTTCTAGCAGACTTTTGGTGTAGTCTATCGGATTTTCCAGGTATAATATCATGTCATCTGCAAAAAGCGAAAGCTTGACTTCATCTTTGCCAATTTTGATGCCTTTGATTTCCTTTTGTTGTCTGATTGCTGATGCTAGAACTTCCAGCACTATGTTAAACAACAGCGGTGACAGTGGGCATCCCTGTCGTGTTCCTGATCTCAGGGAAAAAGCTCTCAGTTTTTCCCCATTGAGGATGATGTTAGCTGTGGGCTTTTCATAAATGGCTTTTATGATGTTTAAGTATGTTCCTTCTATCCCGACTTTCTCAAGGGTTTTTATTAAGAAAGGGTGCTGGATTTTGTCAAAGGCCTTTTCTGCATCGATTGACAGGATCATATGGTTCTTCTCTTTTTTTTTGTTAATGTGATGTATCACGTTGATCGATTTGCGAATGTTGAACCAGCCCTGCATCCCAGGAATGAATCCCACTTGATCATGGTGAATAATTCTTTTTATATGCTGTTGAATTCGATTTGCTAGTATCTTATTGAGAATTTTTGCATCCATATTCATCAGAGATATTGGCCTATAGTTCTCTTTTTTTACTGGGTCTCTGTCTGGTTTAGGAATCAAAGTAATACTGGCTTCATAGAATGAGTCTGGAAGTTTTCCTTCCCTTTCTATTTCTTGGAATAGCTTGAGAAGGATAGGTATTATCTCTGCTTTAAACGTCTGGTAGAACTCCCCTGGGAAGCCATCTGGTCCTGGACTCTTATTTGTTGGGAGATTTTTGATAACCGATTCAATTTCTTCGCTGGTTATGGGTCTGTTCAAGCTTTCTATTTCCTCCTGATTGAGTTTTGGAAGAGTGTGGGTGTTTAGGAATTTGTCCATTTCTTCCAGGTTGTCCAATTTGTTGGCACATAATTTTTCATAGTATTCCCTGATAATTGTTTGTATCTCTGAGGGATTGGTTGTAATAATTCCATTTTCATTCATGATTTTATCTATTTGGGTCATCTCCCTTTTCTTTTTGAGAAGCCTGGCTAGAGGTTTGTCAATTTTGTTTATTTTTTCAAAAAACCAACTCTTGGTTTCGTTGATCTGCTCTACAGGTTTTTTAGATTCTATATTGTTTATTTCTGCTCTGATCTTTATTATTTCTCTTCTTCTGCTGGGTTTAGGCTGCCTTTGCTGTTCTGCTTCTATTTCCTTTAGGTGTGCTGTTAGATTTTGTATTTGGGATTTTTCTTGTTTCTTGAGATAGGCCTCGATTGCAATGTATTTTCCTCTCAGGACTGCCTTCGCTGCATCCCAAAGCGTTTGGATTGTTGTATTTTCATTTTCGTTTGTTTCCATATATTTTTTAATTTTTTCTCTAATTGCCTGGTTGACCCACTCATTCATTAGTAGGGTGTTCTTTAACCTCCATGCTTTTGGAGGTTTTCCAGACTTTTTCCTGTGGTTGATTTCAAGCTTCATAGCATTGTGGTCTGAAAGTATGCATGGTATAATTTCAATTCTTGTAAACTTATGAAGGGCTGTTTTGTGACCCAGTATATGATCTATCTTGGAGAATGTTCCATGTGCACTCGAGAAGAAAGTATATTCTGTTGCTTTGGGATGCAGAGTTCTAAATATATCTGTCAAGTCCATCTGATCCAATGTATCATTCAGGGCCCTTGTTTCTTTATTGACTGTGTGTCTAGATGATCTATCCATTTCTGTAAGTGGGGTGTTAAAGTCCCCTGCAATGACCACATTCTTATCAATAAGGTTGCTTATGTTTATGAGTAATTGTTTTATATATCTGGGGGCTCCGGTATTCGGCGCATAGACATTTATAATTGTTAGCTCTTCCTGATGGATAGACCCTGTAATTATTATATAATGCCCTTCTTCATCTCTTGTTACAGCCTTTAATTTAAAGTCTAGTTTGTCTGATATAAGTATGGCTACTCCAGCTTTCTTATGGCTTCCAGTAGCATGATAAATAGTTCTCCATCCCCTCACTCTCAATCTAAAGGTGTCCTCAGATCTAAAATGAGTCTCTTGTAGACAGCAAATAGATGGGTCTTGTTTTTTTATCCATTCTGATACCCTATGTCTTTTGGTTGGCGCATTTAATCCATTTACATTCAGTGTTATTATAGAAAGATACGGGTTTAGAGTCATTGTGATGTCTGTATGTTTTATGCTTGTAGCGATGTCTCTGGTACTTTGTCTCACAGGATCCCCCTTAGGATCTCTTGTAGGGCTGGTTTAGTGGTGATGAATTCCTTCAGTTTTTGTTTGTTTGGGAAGACCTTTATCTCTCCTTCTATTCTAAATGACAGACTTGCTGGATAAAGGATTCTCGGCTGCATATTTTTTCTGCTTAGCACACTGAAGATATCGTGCCAAGCCTTTCTGGCCTGCCAAGTTTCAAAGGAGAGATCAGTCACGAGTCTTATAGGTCTCCCTTTATTTGTGAGGGCACGTTTATCCCTTGCTGCTTTCAGAATTTTCTCTTTATCCTTGTATTTTGCCAGTTTCACTATGATATGTCGTGCAGAAGATCGATTCAAGTTACGTCTGAAGGGAGTTCTCTGTGCCTCTTGGATTTCAATGCCTTTTTCCTTCCCCAGTTCAGGGAAGTTCTCAGCTATAATTTCTTCAAGTACCCCTTCAGCACCTTTCCCTCTCTCTTCCTCCTCTGGGATACCAATTATGCGTATATTATTTCTTTTTAGTGTATCACTTAGTTCTCTAATTTTCCCCTCATACTCCTGGATTTTTTTATCTCTCTTTCTCTCAGCTTCCTCTTTTTCCATAACTTTATCTTCTAGTTCACCTATTCTCTCCTCTGCCTCTTCAAGCCGAGCTGTCGTCGTTTCCATTTTGTTTTGCATTTCGTTTAAAGCGCTTTTCAGCTCCTCGTGACTGTTCCTTAGTCCCTTGATCTCTGTGGCAAGAGATTCTCTGCTGTCCTGTATACTGTTTTCAAGCCCAGCGATTAATTTTATGACTATTATTCTAAATTCACTTTCTGTTATATTATTTAAATCCTTTTTGATCAGTTCATTAGCTGTTGTTATTTCCTGGAGATTCTTCTGAGGGGAATTCTTCCGTTTGGTCATTTTGGATAGTTCCTGGAGTGGTGAGGACCTGCAGGGCACTTCCCCTGTGCTGTGGTGTATAACTGGAGTTGGTGGGCAGGGTCGCCTGATGTCTGCCCCCAGCCCACCGCTGGGGCCACAGTCAGACTGGTGTGTGCCTTCTCTTCCCCTCTCCTAGGGGCAGGATTCACTGTGGGGTGGCGTGGCCCGTCTGGGCTACTTGCACACTGCCAGGCTTGTGTTGCTGGGGATCTGGCGTATTAGCTGGGGTGGGTAGGCAAGGTGCACGGGGGCTGGAGGGGCAGGCTTAGCTCGCTTCTCCTTAGGTGATCCACTTCAGGAGGGGCCCTGTGGCAGCGGGAGGGAGTCAGATCCGCTGCCGGAGGTTTGGCTCCGCAGAAGCACAGAGCTGGGTGTTTGCTCGGAGCGAGCAAGTTCCCTGGCAGGAACTGGTTCTCTTTGGGATTTTGGCTGGGGGATGGGCGGGGGAGATGGCGCTGGCGAGCGCCTTTGTTCCCCGCCAAGCTGAGCTCTGCCGTCCGGGGGCTCAGCAGCTCTCCCTCCCTTTGTCCTCCAGCCTTCCCGCTTTCTGAGCAGAGCTGTTAACTTCTGACCTCCCAGATGCTAAGTCGCGCTTGCTGTCGGAACACAGTCCGTCCGGCCCCTCCGCTTTTGCCAGCCAGACTCGGGGGCTCTGCTTGGCCGGCGAGCCGCCCCTCCACCCCGGCTCCCTTCCGCCAGTCCGTGGAGCGCGCACCGCCTCGCCGCCCTTCCTACCCTCTTCCGTGGGCCTCTCGTCTGCGCTTGGCTCCGGAGACTCCGTTCTGCTAATCCTCTTGCGGTTTTCTGGGTTCTTTAGGCAGATGTAGGTGGAATCTAAGTGATCAGCAGGACGCGCGGTGAGCCCAGCGTCCTCCTACGCCGCCGTCTTCCCTCCGGACCAATGTTTATTTATTTATTTTGAGAGAGAAAGAAAGAGAAGGAGGAGCAGAGAGGGAGGGCGAAAAAGAATCCCAAGCAGGCTCTGTGCTGTCAGCAGAGCCCAACATGGAGCTTGATCTCACAAACTGTGAGATCATGACCTGAGCCAAAATCAAGAGTCAGACACTTAACCAATTGAACCATGCAGGCACCCTTCTATTTTTTTTTTATATCTATTTCACTTATTTTTAATTCTAATCTTTTTTATTTCTTTCCTTCTACTAGTTTTTGGCTTTGTTATTATTTTTCTAGCTTTTTTAGGGGTAAGATTAGGTTGTTTATTTGAGATTATGCTTGTTTCTTGAAGTAGGCCTGTATCACTATAAGCGTCTCTCTTAGTAGTGCATTTCCTGCATCCCAGTGATTTTGGACTGTTGTGTTTTCATTTTTATTTGTCTCCATCTATTTTTTGATGTCCTCTTTGGAGTTTCTTTGGTTGTCTTTTTTTTAATCCCTCTGTAGTTAGCACACAGTGTTATATTAGTTTCAGGCATACAATATTGCGATTCAACAATTTTTTACATTACTCAGTGCTCATCATGATAAGTGTATTCTTAATCCCCTTAACCTATTTTACCCATCCACCCGCCTCTCCTCAGTTTGTTCTCTATATTTTAGAGTCTGTTTTTTGTCTCTTTTTTCTTTGTTCCTTTGTTTCTTAAATCCATATATGAATGAAATCATATGGTATTTGTTTTTCTCTCACTGGCTTATTTTTCTTAGCATTATACTCTCTAGATCCAACCATGTTGTTGCAAATAGCAAGATTCTAATTTTCTTTTATGGCTGAGTAATTTTTCCATTGTATATATATATACCGCATCTTTTTTATCCATTCATCTATCAATGGTAATGTCCTCTTCGATTTCTTGGTTGACCCGTTCATTGGGTCTAAACATGTTGTTTAGCTTCCATGTGTTTGTGCTTTTTCCAGGTTTTTTTTTTCTTTCCTTTTTTTTTTCTTTTTCTTTTTTTTTTTTTTTTGTTAACTGATTTGTAGTTTCATACTGTGTGGTTGCAAAAGATGCTTGATATGATTTCAGTCTTTTTGAATTTATTGACACTTGTGTTATGGCCTAATATGTGATCTTTCCTGGAGAGTGTTCACTGTGCACTTGAAAAGAATGCGTATTCTTTGTTTTTTGATGTAATGCTCTGTATATGTCTGTTAGAACCATCTCGTCCAATGTGTCATTCAAAGCCACTGTTTCCTTGTTGATTTTCTGTCTGGAAGATCTATCCATCGATGTAGTGGGGTGTTAAAGTCCCCTATTATTATTGTATTGCTGTCAATTTCTCCCTTTTTGTCTATTAATATTTGCTTTATGTATTTAGGTGTTCTTAAGTTAGGTGCATAGATATTTACAACTTTTATATCTTATTATTGGATTGATCCTTTTATCATTATGTAGTGTCCTTTGTCTCTTGCTATAGCCTTTGTTTTAAAATCTATTTTGTCTCAATAAATTATATACAAAAAATAAAATAAAATAAAATCTATTTTGTCAGGTATAAGTAGTATTACCCCAGGGTGTTCTTCCCATTTCCATTTTCATGGTATATGTTTTTCCATTTGGGAGAAATTTCTAAGACTTTACTGGTTTTGAACTTCACAAGAAAACCTGAGGGCTCTTTTTTCATGGAAATACAACAGTTTGTGTTTACATTTGGCCTATTATTTGATTTCAACTGGTTTAGCTTCCAAGGTGAGCAATGCAATTTTAGGACAATGCCAGTGGGAGGGTTATTCAATGTTTTAATTGTCTGTTGCTCCTGAAAGTCATACTGAGTGAATTTGGCCTAATACAGTGGTGTTGGAATCTGGTAGTTTCCTTGCAGTGGAAGGGAAAACTTTTTTTTTTTTTTTATTACATACAAAGGCTATGACTAGTTCCATAATCACCATGATGGAGCACAGTGATCTTTCCTCATGTAAAAACCATCCTTTGCATTGAAGAGGACCTTTATGTAAAAACACCTATTTAAAACACAAACACACGCACACACACATACACACACACACACACCACTAATGATTTCTTTCTCCCTAAGAATCTCATCTAAAAACAAATCAAAACAAAACACTAAAATAGTTTTTAGGTTAATTTTTTTTTCAAGAACAGATAAAGCTTTGTCAGGACAGGGAGATGTGAAGGAAACTACTTTAGACCATCATGGGACTTTCTAAGAATAGAAAGGCAATACAGTCCCCACTGTTTGCCTTTGACACTCTTCTCTTGCAGTAGGCCTTTGACTTGGGGCTTTGACAGAGTCCCATGTCTCTCTCCTAAGATTAATTTGACACCCATCACAGGACAGAGTCTATCTGAGGCATAATCTCTGCAGTTGTCAATTTCCAGTACACAGGAGAGTGCAAATTGGCTAATGTGTCCCCTTGCCATAAACATTACAGGTGATATCCCTACCCTGATATGCTTATATCCAGTTTATCCCATTAGCAAAGAAAATAGAAAATGAAAATAGAAATCTCAAACCCACACAGGTCTAATATTCACTTACACATACTCACATGCACATGCATGAGCAAGATGCATCCAATCCTGAAGCATTTTGTTTTATTACTTGCAAAAAAAACCTGTCATGCCCATTCTAACAATTATGAGATAGATAGGGTGCTGGTGAAAGAGGCAGCTACAGTTGTCTCCTTTTTTTTTTCAGGTTAATCTAAGTCTTAGACAAGTAATGGTGATTTTTTTTTCCAGGATCTCTGAACGAAAAAAAAAAAAAAAAAAAAAGATGGAGTCAGGACTTCCTTGGATTATCAGGCCCTTACCACAATTGCCTTAAACCTACAATTCACTTTTCCTCTGTTTCTAATTTTTACTTTCTCTACAGCCTTTAATCCTTCTGGAGTTTCCTCCCTGTTGAACTAATTAAATAGACGGATTTGAAGAAACCCAGGCTCCTAGAATCTGAGAAAACCCACACCACAAAGTGATGTGAATCAGAAAGGATTTGCATTTCACTCCCTGGGTGTAACGCCATGCCAAAGTCATAGAATTCCCCCTTCTCTCCAAGTTTAGGTTAGCTGTGCCTCTTGTGGGTCACAAACTCCATTTTCTTCCTCCATCATGAAAACTGAAGCAACTCTGCTGTGTGCTGAATAAGTTAAGGAAAGAACCTCTCAGCCACCACATGTCAATAGAAACGCTAACCCAAATCTGGTGTGTTGATGTGTTCGGTATCCAGAAGTTCTAGAACCCACATGCTGAATTTCCAGTGTATGGAGCAGCATGACTCTTCCCTAGGAGAGAAATTGTGAGGACAGAGAAAACATTAAGGTAAAAGAACAGAACCATGTCTGAAAGAGACAAGTCCATTCTGAGGGTAGAGACCATGCTGGTCATGCAGTGGTATATCTGAGAACAGTGGTTGTTGCCTGAATTTCTGAGTGTTAGACTCAGCCAAGAGCTAGTATTTAACTCCTTCTTCAGTTTTAAATGCCACACACAGAAAATCGCTAATAAGGATGTGAGTGCCATGCCCCATTCCTTCTTCTTCACCACCTGTTCCTTGAGGCAACAGCTTATTTGGAGGAGTCACCCTGGCAGGAGGACCCTCTGTATAGACCCCTTCAATGGCAGGAGGCAGAGAATGGCCATCCCTTGGGCATTTTTCACACTATGTTTCCCAAGCTGGCACTCCTAAGCAAAGATGAAAAATTGATTAGCTTCCTAAGGATAGCTGGAAATGAGTGATGCTGATGGGCCACAGTATGGCACCTTCTGGTAAGGGAAATCTTGCTGTGAGGAATCTTCTGGCCTGGTTAACATGACAGCCCCAGATGCCCAACTCCAGTGACAGTGCATCCCAAGGCCAGTAGCTTGAAAGCAGCTCACTTATCAGATTTACCCCCTAGATGACTTCCTTCTTAATAAGGAAAAGCAGGCCAGCAATGCTGTGCTGCTGTGTGCCTTCAAAGGCAAAGGAAGCCACAAAGATCCCCTTGGAAGCTACACGCTTGCCTATGATACAGACAAACCATATTGAAATCAGGTATACAATTCAGAGTTAATGTATAAAATAAATTTACCTTTGTATAAAGCTCACATTCCCTAACACTTTTGCATGGGTCATGCAGTAACTAGAGCAAATTTCACTACTCTCATTTGAGGACTGAGGACATTCAAGCTTTCTGATTCCCGATCACAGGTATTTGTGCACATGTGGCCTGTGTAGTTATTTCTTCATATCCAGCTTACATTTTTATTATCCTGCTAAAGGAATTTTTCTCATCTCTTTTCTGTCTCACCAGCCGCATTGTCCCAGACTCCCACACATGAAGCGTACAGCAAAACAGAAGGGCGCACTCCTGGAGATGGGAGGTAGGTGGGAACCAGATGCTGCCACATTTTTTGCTGGCTACCTTGAGGTAATCCTGCCGGGCCTCCTCTCCCATTTCATGTTGGCAGGTCCTCAACATACCGAATGAATAGGGTTGGCCTTTTCTGAGCTTTCTCCCTCTGCCCCCAGAGTATGCTGGATGTTTTAAATGGATTGCATGGGAGTGGATGACTCACACGTGGGATGGTAATGAAATTTTAGAAATGAATATCTACAGAAAAGCAGAAAAACTGCAGGCCCTGCAGGACTTGAGGATGCTGAGAGCATATCCCCTGATGCAAAAGAATTATAAGAACTCTCAATTTAGACTTATTAAATAAGGGGGCTAGGAAATAATGTAAAAATATGCTACAGTAATTTGCTTTTTAAAGAGGCTCTCTTTCTCTCTCCCCTTCTTTCCCTGTCTCCCTCTTTGACTAGCTACACACACACACACACACACACACACACACACAAATGGGTATGCATGCTCAGTAATCCTGTTCCCAATACAAGATGAGTTCCTCTCCTCTTTACTGTAGCCCAAAGGGGATTTTAGCATAATGACTAAGGTAGCAATTTTTGAATAACAGTTCTTCAGATACGAAGAGTGTTGTGTTTCCAGATTATAGACTCAAAGCTTTGGCAAACATTATGCCATTCTGAAATCCTCTCAAGGGTTCTATAGGAGTAGGCAACACACACAGTGTCCCCATGCCGCAGCAAGAAGACCATTGGGAAAGAGAGTTGGAGAAAGACCTTTGTCACGGAAAAGTACTAGCCTAGGAGTCAGGAGGGCTGGGGGCTGGCTCCTGCTCTGCCTCCCATCAGCTCTGCAGTCTCAGGTGAGTCCTCACACCTCCCTGGGACTCAGTGGATCATCTGGCTACTACCCAACTGGCCAAGGTAATTGCTCAGCTCTCTTCCAGCTGTGACAAGTGTTAAGACATTTGAACCGTGTGTTCCAGTTTACATAGCCCTTGCACGTCTGTTAACCCAGTCTTCACCACATCTCGTCTTCCAAATTGGGGAAACTGGGAACCCAGAGATGACAAAGGATTTGCTTGGGGATCACAGAGCCAATAGTTAGGAAAGCCAGGTTTGAGAACCAGGCTTCTGACTCTGGATCCACGTTGGTGTCAAAACCCCAGGCTGCCTCTGAAGGAAAGGCCCTCTGTGCTTTTACTTTCTAGAAGAGAAAAGTGAGAGTTTTCAACAGTTAAAACAAAAACAATGAGTGTTCAAGTTTGTCAATCCAAATATCATAGCCAGTCAAGAGCAGTAACTTTCCAAGGGCCAGACCATGAATTGCCTCCAGAGAATAAGCCTTGACCTCCCCTGGAGAAGACTACAGTGAAATGTGTACAATCCACATCCATATATCCATGCATTCAGTCCTAGGTAATGGGGGTATCTCTGGGAATGTTCTGTTTGTGAAAATGTATTTGGTAAGTCAAGTTAGAGATGTTGACATCACAAAGCACATCTGCACTTTAAAGTGGTCATCTTTGCACCTTTTGGGATGAGCACTGGGTGTTGTATGGAAACCAATTTGACAATAAATTTCATATATTGAAAAAAATAAATAAAAATAAAGTGATCATCTTAGAAACTTCTTGCAGACTTTAAAAAGAAAGAAAATATTTTCCTAAACCAGTAGTTCCCTACCTGGTCACATTCCTGGCTAAGTAACAGAGCAAGTAGGCAAAGTGGGAAGACTTTGTGCAAGGGAGACATACAGTATGAGCTCCCAGCAGTCAGTGCTACTCACCACCCATTCAGGCGGAAGCGCTCACTCCCACAGCTGCTGCTGATTGCTGGGTGTTGCTAGCTCACAGCTGAGCCCCCATGCCAGCACCTGCCCAAGCAGAAGACAGCTGCCTAGCACAAGCCCCCCGCCGCCACCACCACCACCAGTTCCCTGGTGCAGCCTGGTTAATCATCTGTATACAAAAGTAGAACGAACCCTTTGCCCCAACTAAGGACAACCCTGCAAAGCCAGTCCAGCTCTAGAGCCCCACCAGGGGCTAGGCTGAAGTTTCTGTCGTGGCTGCATCGCAGCCCAGATTTTCCCTCTGTCCGATCCTGCTTCCCTCGCTCCCCGTAAATACGTTGCACCCCATTCTCCATCTCAGAGTCTGCTGCACGGAAACCTGACCTGCCACGCGTATCTTCCTGTCTCTCAATCCTGAGCCAAAAGACATTCTAAAAACTCCACGTCTTTTTAATTGTTAAAAGCAACCATCCTGGAGGGGCACCTGGGTGGCTCAGTCGGTTAAGTGTCCAACCGGCTCAGGTGACAGCTCAGAGCCTGGAGCCTGCTTTGGATTCTGTGTCTCCCTCTCTCTCTGCCCCTCCCCTGCTCATTCATTTTCATTCTCTCTCTCTCTCTCTCTCTCTCTCAAAAATAAATGATAAACATTTTTTAAGAATTATAAAAAAAAAAAAAAAGCAACCACCCTGGCAAGGACTACAGAGGTGGAACATAGTATTGAGGAAGATGGGGCATGGCTGTTTGTGAATACTGATCCACATGTACGTATGATTTGGGAGGTTGAGAATAGGCTTTCAAGACAAAGCCATATAAAGAATGGGTGATTTGGCATAATAAATAACATACAGAGAAAATGATGTTGCACCATAAAGAGGAAAGTCTACGGCATATTCAAGAACTTTAGCAGAAGAAATCAAAGCCCTATATGACTTTTCTTGAGGGTCCATGTTCTCAGGCCACACCAGGTCTGCTGCAATGTGATTGCACTCACCTTCCATCTCTCATGAACACAACAGTGATGACTTTACCGATGATGTATTTTCCCATGAATTCTTCACCCTAAATTTCAGGGTATTGGTGTTGGTAACTTGATCAGCTTACTATGCTGTGATTTTTTCCCCCAGTCATGAAAGCAAATTATTCAGTTTCAGAGCCTAAGTCTACATAAAGCTAGCTATATCCTAATTCATGATCAAACCATAATAGGCATGTCCCATAATCAAGAGCATTTCTCAGGACCTCATGTTCATGGACAACTAAATCATCCATATGGTGGATAGCACAACTAAAAGAGTGGTTGTGCACAGGGAGTTTCAATTGACAATGTTGTCTAACTTTTTGAGACTCTGCATTTTTTACTATAGGTTAGAAAGTATATAAAAAAACAAAACAAAACAAAACAAAACAAAAAACTAGAAGACAGAAAAAAGTATGCCAGACTCTAACAATTGGGTCAGTTCTAATTTAATTGTGAGAATGTTAGGTACAAATTGTGACATGTAATTTGGAAAGAGCTCTGAGATGGGAATCTGATTTTGCCTGTTGGATAGCAGATTTAACTATAAGTGTTGAATGACTAAAATCTCCCAGAAGGTACTGACCACAGCACAACAGGTTTGCACATCAGTGAATATGAAGAAGGACGAGAGGGCAAAGAAGGACTAGGAATAGGACTTACAATTCGCATCATTCTGGAGCCCAGCAGGAAACAGAAGTACACCCACCAGAGGATGCTCCAAGAGTGGTCTATGTATGAAAGTGTGTGCAGGGTATCAGGAAACCATAAGGAGTAGTGCAGAACTCCAGGGCAAGGGACAGTGGAGCTGCTGCCATTCCTAGAGCTGAAGGAGACAGGGGAAGGAGCATTTACTAGAACCCAGAATGAGAAGTGGTGAGGAGAGGCAGAATGTAACAGAAGACATAACCTTGAGTCCAGAGAAACAGCAAGCCTGAGATGATGAGATGACCCCATTGGGAGGAAGCAGGAATAAATACCTCAATTTCCACCTTCCTCCTGTCTCTAATCTGCTCCCTCTCTCTCATCAGCCAAGACCAAATGGAGCCCCTTTATGTGGTCCAAGCAGGTTAGCCTACTGGCCAGAGAGCAGGTAGAGAAGAAATTCTGGAGGGACCAAGGAGGATAGACCCTACTCCAAAAAATGGAAGCCCCTCAGGATGCAACAGTGCATCAAGATTGGAGCATTAGCATCATTTCCCCCCTTTCATTCCAACCTCTGTTTAAAAAAGAAGATAAAATCAGTTAAGAAAATCGTCCTGGAAATAAGTTATGTTTTAAGAAAGAAGGGAACGTGGCTAGGGGTAGTCAAGAGGACTGTAGGAAGAGATTATTGATGTTGCTGCCATCTTCATCCGATATTTCAAATACAGCAAAAATATATCACCTGGTGTATCAAATACAAAAAAAAACTATGTACTGTCATCTTCCACATAGTTTCTGCTATATTTGAAGGCAAGTGTCCCAATGACCGGTCAAAAAAGAAAAGAGGAGGCAGACCTACATTTCAAGGAGCTGCTTTTCCCATGCTTCATAATGCTGTGCCCAGAAATTAGCTTTGTGAAGGCAGATTGTTGATCTTCTGGGGAAGAAAAGGTGGACATGTCCTGATTCACCACTGGTGGGACCAAACATCTTCTTGAAGTCCTGGCTCTAGAATTACATAGGCCTATCTAGATCTGCACCCTGGCTCAGCCACCTAATTGGTGATCTAGGGTCAAATTTTGGAAGCTTGCTAAGCCTTAATTTACTAATTTGACAACTGAGGACACAGTACCTCCCCCTGGCATTGTAGTGAAGATTAAAGAAAATAACGTATCTGTATTAGTAAAAGTTCTTTGGTTGCAAATAATAGCATCTGATTCTGGCTAATTTAAGCAAAAAAAAAAAAAAAAGAGAGAGAGAGAGAGAGAGACAGACAGAGAGAGAGGAAAAGAGAAAGATTGGGTGAGAAATGGAGGGAAGGAGGGAAGAAGAAAGAGAAGAAGAGTATTTGTTAATGCTGGGGTGTCTCGGTGTTTAAGGAAGAAGGGAAGAAGGAGTGGTTTGAATGTTCATATCACATACAGACCTCACCGTAATTCTTAATGGTTTCAATCTTGGCAAATGTCTGAGAAAGCAGGAACTGGGACCACTCTGGGATCCTGGCAGCAGCTGTTGTCTCCCTTCTTGCTGGAACAGATGGATATGTGGCTTGGTTTCAGTGACTACAGTCCGTGGCCTCTTCATTCCCAATGCAAATGCCAGAGAGAGAATCTCATTGGCTCAGCTTGGATCAGGTCAATCAACTAGGTCAACCAGCCACAGTGAGAATAGGGAAGGGGTCTTGCAGCACGGCAAGGACACAGCCATGAATGTCCACCCATGAATGTCTAGAAAGCAATCCTGGGGAAGGAAGGATATAATGAGCCATGCAGCCCCGGTACCTATAGAAAGCTGTAGCATACAGAACCCAACACATAGAAGTCTTCATGGGGTGTTAGCTGTTGTTATTTCAGTGGTTGTGACAAGAGGTAGCATTTAGAAATTCAAGTTTCTTGTCCCTGAAGATCGTTTGCAGACCATTAGCCGTTACTGTTAATATCTATACCTTAAAAATTTTGGATTTATCTTCTCTCTCTCATTAGATTATAAATCCATGAGAAAAGGAACCATTATATTTCCCACTGTCTGTCTACATCCTCATTATTTAATGAACAGTGGGTGCCCAATAGATGTGGCCTACTCCCTAAAGCTCATCAATCTATACTGATATCAGAGCTCCTATAAGCAAATTGTACTCCCATTTGCCCTTCGATAAAACCTAACTCATAAATCAGTGTCTGTTCAATAAACTAGATGTTTATGTAGTTTATATTACTTAAAAAAAAACCTGTGTTTCAATTTGCAGAAAAAAAAATCATTTCAACCTCCACTTAACATTTTAGGAATTATTGGAAATGGCTTACAATAAATGTATGTCTGCTGCCAGCTGTGATCAAATGGTAAGAGCTGCCTGGCACTACGTTGAAAGGGTTTATGAGAAAGAGGCGGAGACACAGATAATGCCATCATCAATTATTAATGTCCAGCATAGACACAGGATTGAGAAGTGGTGGCATGTATGTTAAGTATTTGGCATTCCTGGGTCATATTCAGAAACAAAAACAGGGGCACCTGGGTGGCTCAGTCAGTTGGGGTCTGACTTCAGCTCAGGTCATGATCTCATGGTTCATGAGTTCGAGCCCCGCGTCGGGCTCTGTGCTGACAGCTCAGAGCCTGGAGACCATTTCAGATTCTGTGTCTCCCTCTCTCTCTGCCCCTCTCCCGTTCATGCTGTCTCTCTGTCTCTCAAAAATAAATGAACATTAAGGAAAAAAAAACTTTAAAAAAATGTTTTTTAAACCACCTAGGGACAAGCTCACTGTTCCCACTGAGGGCAGGCCACATTTGCAGCATCTCTATGACAACTATAGTCGGCCAAGAGTCACTCTTGAACATGTCCTCTTTGACAATGAAAACCAATATGACGCATGTAAACGTGGGTGTTTAAAACCTGAGAATTTAAGTTTCTACTCTTCCCTTCTGGTGATAATTATCAGGTTGTTGGTTTTTGTTTTTTTGGCTTTTTTTTTGTTTTTTTACCTTGAGTGCCACAAAGGTGCAGAGAACCAACATATTTAGCATAGAATGTGCTGGTTGTCCGTCTAATCCAGGAGTCCTGCAGAGATAAAGATGGGCAAAGCATCTGGAAATAGTAAAGGCCCGAATTACGTCTGATATCCTTGTGACCAAGCACTGGCTCCCAGTTCTCTGGGAGCATTTGAACAACTCCATATTCACTAGGTTTTATTTTGCTAACAATTATGTGGCCTGCATTTTCTTTCTAATTATTGCTTTATACGCATTTTGCAAGGTTCTTGAAATAGGAACAAATTTGATTTATGTAGTGGAACCTAACATCAACAGTTGATTTAATTATGGGGCAGAAATGCATATGGAAATGTTTAAAAGACATTCCCGTTGTCAATTAGTTCTTGAAAACAAAGAAAATTCAAAATTTTAAATATAAAGAGATACACAGTAAATATGGAAGGATATTTTAGGACCAACAATATGTAATTTATTTCCTTTGTGTATTTCTACTCGCACCCCTGCCAAAAAACAAAAAAATCTTGTTATTAAAATGTTTCAAAATATATTATTGTCTTTTTGTTTCCCAAATTGAATTACAGCCTGATGGATTAGTTTCATTAAAAAATTACAAAGAATTGAGGGGGAAATCCAGTAATAATAAAGATATAAATAGTAAATAGTAAAATATACCGACCCAAATAAAATAATAAAGACAAGTAGAAAAGGAAGCAAAATACTGAAGATACCATTATCTATATGACTCTCGATATCTTTAATTTGAGTGATTCATAACCCATTTCTAGAATACTGACTGCATGTTCAATGAATTCATTACCGATTCAATTTTGGTTTTGATTAGTTCCCTTAGAATTTATGGGTCAAATATTCAAACATAGAAATTCCTGGCTTCTGTCTTTGCAACTTAAAATGGCCATTATTTATCCTTGTTTTCTCTAGAGACTCCTTTCAGACTTGAGGATATAATTGTTCCCACTTCATTAATTTCCTAAAGAGCAAAGTATTATTCTAAATATTTTGAGATTTCTGGACACTTTTTTGTTTAAGCATTTCCCGTTAGGCCTTGCATGCTTCTCTCTGTCCATTCCCAGTCCAACTCCCAGGCACTGAGAATTCAGGCAGAAATGATCTTAGATGCCATTATTAATATTCGTCAGGTCATGTGATCCATGCACTTTAGAACTTGAAGGAAACCAATAGGCTTGAAGATCTATCTGGTATTGTGAGATCTGTGGTCTGACTCTCTTTGATGTTTCTCTGGGTGTCATTGAATACTTAATCCTATTCATTGCCTGGACCACCTCATCTCATAAACTTTCCAAATGAATAACTCCTGATCAACCCAATGTGCCGTTTCACTTCACCTTTTCAAAGGTGGATTTATGACAGAGAAAGTGACACCATTTTCAAAAAATTTGTCCAAATTTCCCAGCACATTTTTAAGCACTTCAAGGTTATAGTCCAAATGCAGCCAAATACCTTTTTTTCCATGAAATTCTAGAAGCATCCAAGCTTCTATTGCTATACTGATGAACTGCCTCCAGCATTCATCCAAGGAACCTAATCTATATCACCATAACTCCTTGACTGATGGAAAATGACATGTAAGTCAATATCACTCTAAAGAACTTCTGCTTACTTACTGCTTATAGACTTATTTTCAAAACATAGTAGGAAGCTATAACCCACTCTGAGCTCCCACTGAAGGCATAGATATAATTTTCAGCCGATACATCACTTAGCCTGAAAGCCAACTTTGTCACAATAGTGCTATTCTCATTCAAACCACAAATCCTTCTCTAAAATAAAATCCTCTGTCTTGTGTGTGCAGGAGAAGAAAGTGCATTCTGGGCACGTTTAAAACCCATTGGTTTCTGAACAACTGCCAGCTGTTTTTTCTTTCAAACACCCACCAAAAACCCCAGCCTCTCCACAAAAGCTCCCATATCTTGACAGTAATAAAGCCCAATGCGTGGCCACCAATCCAGAGAGGCCAGCACCACAGAGTCCATAATAATCCATTTAAAGAAAAAACTATCATTGTGTATACTTGGTCATTTATCTTAACTTATTTTTGTTCTGTGAGAATTTATCTTGATTCTGTAGCACATCGCATATAGAGATGCTGTGTTTATTTTACTTTCTTTCCTCTGGGTTCTGTGTTACCTGCCAACAACAGCACTTCTAACTCTTAAAGGACCTGAAGTGCTATTTTATGAGATTTCTCATATTTGAGGGTATTTCATAAAGACTGAATTCAAGTGAGCCTGGGTGGTTCAGTCGGTTAAGCATCTGACTCTTGATTTCAGCTCAAGTCGTGATCTAGAGGCTTATGGGATCAAGCCCCATGTTGAGCTCTGTGCTGCTTGAGATTCTGTCTCTCCCTCTCTCTCCTTGCCCCTCCCCTTCTCTCTCTCTCTCCCCCTCTCTGTCAAAATGAGTAAAATAAACATTAAAAAGACTGAGTTCAAATCTCCTCTTTTTTTAAGTTTTTTTTTTTTTTTGAGAGAGAGTGCGAGTGAATGAGGGGGAGAGAGGCGGGGTAGAGAGAGAGAGAATCCCACAAGGGGCAGAAAGAGAGGGAGAGAGAAAGAGAGGGAGAAAGAGTTCGGAACCCAAAGCAGGGCTCCCACGCACCCAATACGGGGCTCAAACTCACAAACCATGAGATCACAGCCTGAGCCAAAGTGGGACACTTAAACCAACTGTACCACCCAGGTACCCCAAATCTTCTCATTTTTTAACTCAAGAAAAGCAAAGCAAATTGATACATCCACCACAAATAACCACTGCTTTCTAGCTTACAACGTCCTGGTCTTCTGTTACTCTCTAGTTGAACTCACCAAACAGACAAGAAGGACCAGGGCTCTTATTTAATGGAGGTGGACTACTGCTTATAGATTATTTAGGTAATCTGAGTGATCAAGGAACACAAGAATAATACCTGCCTGCTCCCCTGGAAGGATTTATTTATTCATGTATTTCGTTGAAGGAATCTTGATGACTGTGTCTAGTTCCTGGCACAGAGCCCCGGAGTCTCACCGCATGAACTCAGATCTCAGTTCTACCCCTTCCACTGACCTCAGTGTTCTGACTGGTGAAACAGGCACTGTCCCCGTAACCACACACGTTACAGGGCTGTGGTTGGGATGAAGAGAGAGGAGATGGCAGTTTGGGCAGGGGAGGTGGCCTCTGGGTATCTCACCCATGTTTTCCTGCTGCTCTCAGCATCCAGGGGCTAACTGCAGACATCACAGACTGAAGAATTGCTGTCATCTGAGCATTTACCCCATGTGCAGTCAGCGGGTCACGCAGTGAACTCGTGTGATTTGGCAGGTCCCATTTATTTCCTCCACAGCTTGAACCTTCCTTGTAAAATATGGGATTCTACTCAGGCTAGGGTTCTTACGGAACAAGGCCTTCCAAGGCTCCATGTTGGAGTCTTACCTATTTTTATATTTGTACCTTAAGGCCATTGGCAGCCATATTCACTCTCCTGACCCCACAATCTACAATTCTGGCTACCATTATTAAGGGCCTACTATGTGCCAGACCCTCTCCTTGTCATTCACCTTACATGAAACAGTAAGGTGGGAATTGTCTTTTCTTCCTTTTAACTTATGGGGGAAGTGAAATTCAAAAACATACATAATTTACCCAAGACCACAAAGCTAGGAATGGGTCAAGCGGGTACTTAAAATTAGGTGTGAGTCTAAAGGCCATATTTTCTTCAGTATACTAGAGAAGGCAAATAAATTATAACTCATATGCCCAATTGGATGCATTGGTGGTGAGTGAATTCTGTGTTAAAAAGCATTTTGAGGGGCACCTGGGTGGTTCAGTCAGTTAAGCGTCCAACTTTGGCTCCGGTCATGATCTCACGGTTTGTGAGTTCGAGCCCCGCGTCAGGCTCTGTGCTGGCAGTTCAGAGCCTGGAGCCTGCCTCAGATTCCGCATCTGTGCCCTTCCCATGCTCATGCTCTGTCTCTCTCTATCAATAATAAATAAACATTAAAAAAATTTTTTTTAGACATTTTGAGGCTGGGCCTAAGGTCTGAAGAGAAAATCCTGTTAACAGTGAAAAATGTCTGCCATGGGCTCTGGTGGGGAGAAAGGCAGAGGGTGGTGGATACCAACCTGACTCCCAAATATCCCACCTTGTTTCTACTTACTAGAAAGGCTGTCAGCGCAGAGCGGGATGCAGGGCTTGATCCCACAAACCATGAGATCATGACTTGAGGCAAAATGAAGAGTAAGACATTTAACCAACTGAGCCACAAAGACATCCCTGCAAGTTTTTAAAAACACAGATTTTAGACAACTATTAAATATATTGGCTTTCCCATGGAACTGTTACATAATTATATTATTGGGTTTATTAGGCTTCTTCCTTTTGCAATGTGTAGTAGACTGATTTGTGTGGCATGCACTCCCAGATATATGTGGGAGTTTCTTAAACACTGCCTGATCGGTGTCAGTGTGGAACATAGAAAATACTGACTGTGACATTTGTGCATAGGCCTTCTATTGCTATTAAAAAAAAAAAAAAAAAAAAAAAGCACGGGGCGCCTGGGTGGCTCAGTCGGTTAAGCGTCCGACTTCAGCTCGGGTCACGATCTCGTGGTCCGCGAGTTCGAGCCCCGAGCCGGGCTCTGGGCTGATGGCTCAGAGCCTGGAGCCTGTTTCCGATTCCGTGTCTCCCTCTCTCTGCCCCTCCCCCGTTCATGCTGTGTCTCTCTCTGTCTCAAAAATAAATGTTAAAAAAAAAAATTAAAAACAAAAAAAAAGCATACTCTTCCATTTTTACTTAACAGCCTCTGCTAAGCAAACTACTTTTTAATTGAGGAGAGCTGCTGAGTTTGTGTTTTTGTTTGATTTGGAGTGTTCCCCTCCTTTTTAACGACTTCAGTTAAATCCATACAGACCTTGAGGTTAAGAACAATGGCTCTTCTCTGACTAGCTTTCTAAACAGGCTTAGCCTTAAGGACTTGTTCCCTGCTACAGAAACTAACCATCCAGGTGTTGTGTGCAGGGAAACAATGTGTCCCTAGAATCTAGGTTTGAATATAGAAACCTCACTCTGATGTGTAACTAACTAACTCTCTGCTGAGGAACTCAGAGCTAAACCCATTCCCTGGATTCCTTGGTATTTGGTATGACTTAGAAAACCTGTCTGGTACCTGGTTCCTAAAGCCCAGTCATCATGAATGAGCCAGTGGATATAAAATCTTTTTTAATATCTGATGTGAAAGCCCCGTTTCATGTACAAAGCAACTCTCATATTGCATTAGTACTGAAATGACTTGTTTTGGCAAATCTAGGATTCAGTTATGATGTTTTCTAACATGTAGATTTCACTACAGAGGCTTTCAGGAAATGGGAACTCATGTGTGAGTGATTTAAATGATTACAAAGTTTAGTTTTCATAAAGCCTGTTTCCCTCAAGGAGAAAGGTCTCCTCCTTGGGCTTTATGATCATTTTATTTATTTTTTTTTTTGAAATTTTTTTTTAACGTTTTATTTATTTTTGAGACAGAGAGAGACAGAGCATGAACGGGGGAGGGGCAGAGAGAGGGAGACACGGAATCGGAAACAGGCTCCAGGCTCTGAGCCATCAGCCCAGAGCCCGGCTGGGGGCTCGAACTCACGGACCGCGAGATCGTGACCAGAGCTGAAGTCGGACGCTTAACCTACTGAGCCACCCAGGCGCCCCTTTATGATCATTTTAGACTAGGGAGAGTTTGTAATGATGTCAAGAGCTGGCTTTCTCTAGAAGATGACTAGCCACCTTTAACAGGCTCCATGAGGTCATGTTTTCCCGTTCCCAGTGATTCCTGGGATAAATTTGAGTCACTTTTGTAGTCTTAAACAAAATATAATTTTTTAAAGGATTCTTATTCTTACTTTATATTATAATAATGAAGCAAAGAAACCAGACTGTCAACCTTACGATCCACATGTGCATCTAAACACATTGTCGTTGGCCACCAGATTCACCCGTTCAGATGCCCCTTGGTTTCAGTGCATGTGCCTTCGAGACAAATAGAATCTGGTTTAGGATAAAATGAGCTCATTCTCCTGGACAGAGGGAAAACCAAGCTTGCCAATTCTGGTCCTAATCTCACTCTTTTATTGTTATGATGCTTCAGTACAGCCACGACGTTTGCTTCTACTTTAGAATTCAAATCTCAACTCTGGAATGCTACAAAGATAATGATAATAAATAATTTCATAGTCCCCCTTCCTAGAAAAAGCTGGTGAGGCTGTTCATCATACATAGTCAAACAATAACAAACATCCGGCGGCACTGTGTACCAGGCACTTTGCAAGTGCTTCATATACATTGTTTTATTTAGTCCCTACTGTAAGCCCTGGAGTCAGTACTCCTTATGATCCCATTTTATAGAAGGAACCGAAGCACATAGGTGTGCCACAGGTAGCAGTGGTCAGAGGAGCAGTTTGAACAGGTCTTTCTGACTCTGGAGACCATGCTCTTACCACATGATAGGTTAGATTGCTTTTGTAATAAAATAAAAATATTGTAACATTTAATATTAATTGAACGCTAGCTAGATGCCAGGCCAGGTAGATGAACTTTACATGTCATAACTCACCTTAGCAAGAAACTGTTACAATCAGCATTTTGCAGATGAGGAGTTGAAGCTGAAAGAGGTTAAACAGCTTGCCCAAAGTCTCCCAACAAGAAAGCGACAGAACTGAGTTCATCGGACAGGCCTGCCCCATCAGTATCCATCTCCTAGTCTTCTGTGCTCTGACAGCTGTAGAATGACTGTCAAGAATAACAGAGTCACAAAGATTCTGTGGTTGTGATACAGAGAAAATTCAAATGGTCAGTCGTGTGCAACTATCTCTCCTGCACACACAGGAGGAGCAGGGCTCTCACCTGGGGCAGGGGGCTCTCGCGGCTGAGACCAGACATGAAAGAGAAGCAGGAGTCATTCCGCCAAAGCTGCAGGGCAGGGAACTGAGGAACAGGCTAAGGGTCAAATGCAACAAAGAAATACGTGGACAATGGACAGACGCAAAGTGGCTGGGCAGAGAGGAACAATCAGATCTAAGGCAGAAGAACTTCAATCAGGTAGCAAGACGGAATAGGCAAGTCTGGGAAGACAGCCACCGGCAAGACCCTGAAGCCTGGGAGAATGGAAGCCGAACCTGCTCGTGATTTACAAGTAAGGTGGTCAGAAAACCTGTCGGATGAGGGGCAAGGACGGACCTCTGCCACTGAGCTCTCCAGACTCCCGATAAACTGAGTTAATCCATCCCCAACTAAATAAAAAATCGTGATCATCTGGACTTTATTTGTAATCTCTTCCCTGTAGAAATAGATAAAGAAGTCTATCATCCTCCCTTGCAGAGCTAGCGAACATTCCCATTTGCCATTTACCCAATTTACTTTGACTGGAACAGCCATCCGCTGAATTCATTAAAGGTTTCTGTTGTGAGGCTGCCTTGACTCTGGTTAGCGTCTTCAATAAAACATGTCTCACTTTGTTCTCTCTCAGTCAATCTCCCTGGACACCCCACATAATCATCCTTTTGTAAACAGAGCAGGCTTTGAAGCCGCAAGGAATCCTGCAAGGCTGAGAGAGAGAGAATGAGCTACAGACTCCCTGGTGGAAACCGGAGACTGAAAATCTTTCATAACCTTCATTGTTTTCCCTGATTGTGAAAGTAGCGAGTGTTCTTTGTAGAAAATACACCAAAGCATCAAGAAAAGAACTCTTCTCCAACAGAGAAAAGCAAATATAATATCTGGTTTAGAGTATTCTGGTGTGTGTGTGTATGTGTGTGTATATATATATTTTTTTTAATTTTTAGCATTAAATTTTGTGCAATTTTATTTCCTGTTTTTTTCTTTCTTTCACTTGACATAGATGGAAGGTTTCCCCGCCCCCCCCCCCCCCCCCCCGCCATGTCACATCAGTTTTTACTCTCAGCATTTTTGGTGACTCCATATTACATTATGTCACCTATTCTATTGAATGTCTGGTACTTACATGGAAGGGTTTCTTTTTTGTCTTTTTATATTAGGCTGCTGTATTTGCTCTGTGGTTACATATTCAAACCCTGCCTTATCCATTTCCTCTCTACGCTTTCTGAAATTTAAGACACTAGTTTGGAGACTCAGAAGACCCTGCTACATAAGCCCTGGCAAACAGAAATTCTAGGTTTTGCCTTGAGTTCTGCCGTCAATTCCCTAAGCAGCCATGGCCACCTCCCACTTTTCTGCATGTCCTATTCCACATCTGTCATGTTGCACTGTCTAATTGAGACACATAGCAGTTTGGCAAATGAGAAGATTCCACCTGGTCAGCGGGACACTGAACCTCGGAAGAACCAGTGTCTCCCAAGAGAAATGGTCGTGATGGCATGTGCCAGGCATTGTGCTGAGTTACGATACATCCATTACCTCGTGTGCTGCTCTCAACATCCCATGAGGTATAAACGATTATTACCCATCTGTGGTAGAAGAGGAAGTTGAGGATCAGAGAGGCAGAGCACTAGCAAGTAACAAGAGGGGTGTCCAAGGCTCAAAGTCTCCAGTGATGGGGTAAAGCCCTCTTCCCAAAAGACTCTGAGCTCTGTGACCACAACCTGTGAGACAGTGTTTGACCAGCTGCTTTTCAAAGATAACACATCTGTATGCACAGCTTAGAAGCCAATGGAAGATTGTACATGAGGCACTTTAAATTTTCAAACCAAATTTTTAAAAAAGCCCCAGGTCCTGAGATTTCCAAGGGCCCTGGTCTTCATTGTCTTTCTTGAGTATTTTAATTGTAAAAGCATGTACCTCTCTAACATCCCCCTTGTCTCTGTCATGGAGGGAAATGGTATTTTGAGTTTTGGTAACCAGCCTACAGACACGGGGCTATTTTTGTGAATCTGACATATCCCTCCATTTTCCCTCAGCACCCCTCCCCCACTGAGTTAGTCCGTCCCTCCCCCTCCCCCCACCACACACACACACACACACACACACACACACGAAGGCCCTCAGAAGAAAGCACCTCTCCCACCCTGCCTTCCAGCCTCCCTGCCCCCACCGTGACTTTTTTTTTCCAAGAATATTTATTTATTTATTATTATTTTTTAAATATATGAAATTTATCGTCAAATTGGTTTCCATACAACACCCAGGGCTCATCCCAAAAAATGCCCTCTTCAATACCCATCACCCACCCTCCCCTCCCTCCCTACCCCCCCCCCCCCCATCAGCCCTCAGTTTGTTCTCAGTTTTTAAGAGTCTCTTATGCTTTGGCTCTCCACCGTGACTCAAACTGGTCACAGAATGAGCCGGTTGCCCTCCTGTCTGAGCTTTCACAGCTGCCTCCACCATTGCAGCTGTCCCTCTGCCAGGCCTGCTACCACCTCTCTTCAGCCTCCAGGTGATAGTGACGTCTTCCTGGAAGAGGAAGAAAATGGGCGAGAGATCAAGGACAGCTTTCAGATCAGTAGCCACTGGCCCTGTGTGGTTAGGGAGCACTTGAAAGGTGGCTGGTCCCCAGGGAGATGTGCCATAACTGTACAATACACATCAGCTTTCTAAGATTTTTACATGAAGGAAAGAATGTAGAATATCTCAGTAATAACTTCCTGATTGTGTACATGTTGAAGTGATAACATGTTGTGTATGTTGGGTTCAATAAAATGTATTATTAAAATCAGGATCACTTGTTTCTTTTTACTTTTGTAATCTGGCAACTGAAAAATGGAAACTGCATATGTGGCTCATTTTACATGTCTATTATGTGTGTCTTGGGCTGGTCTGGAGATATTAGCATTTCCGCTGCCTCGAGTAGGTAAGATACTGCCTTGGCAGCCGTGGGGCCTGTCAAGTCTCACCTCAACCCAGCTCTGTCTCCGCCCGTCAGTCTTGAGGTACATCTGGATATCTTTGAAAGTCAGCACATAGGAATTCCGGGGCGATTGTCTCTAAAGCCCAGCCCCTCCCTGCCCTCTGCTGAGGTGAGGGGTTAGGAGGTAAAGCATACTATCTTCACTTTCAGAAACTTCCTTCTTCAGGACGGACAAAGCATTCCCATATGGCCCACACCCGTGCCCTGGGTCCTTCCACTGCATTCCCTTTTCCTTTCTTCTTCCTAAGACAGAATGTTTTAGGGAAGGATCTATAGGGGAAAGAGGCCTTCCCCAAAGGGACTTGGAGAAAGACTCATTATGTGATAGCTTTGGGTTGCCACACATGCATCCTTTGGCCAAGCCCGCCAGCTCCTGATCTACAGGAAGAGCAAAGAGGACAGTAATATCCAGGAAAACATGTCAAAGTAGACTTCTCTCTGGCCATATCACACAGACTCCTCAAGGGGACCTGCCTCCAGAACACACTATTCCAGAAGCTTCACGAGCAACTTGAGAAACTTAATGGTCAAAGAGCACCGTCGTGCCAGGAGCAGGCATAGGCAACATAAGCTCTCTTAGAAATGCAGATTCATGGGCCCTACTCCAGCTTTTCTGAATTAGAATCTTTAGTGTAAGCCCTAGGAATCTGTGTCTAACATGGTCCCCAGGTGGCTTGGGTGCACATTAAATTTGGAGTGATATGGGGGCATCTGGGTGGCTCAGTTGGTTAAATGTCTGACTTTGGCTCAGGTCATGATCCCACAGTCCATGAGTTCAAGCCCCACATTGGGCTCACTGTGCTGGCAGCTCAGAGCCTGGAGTCTGCTTCGGATTCTGTCTTCCTTGCTCTCTGCCCCACCCCCACTCATACCCTGTCTCTCTCTCTCTCTCAAAAATAAATAAATATTAAAAAAAAAAGTTGAAGTGATATGGTTAGAATTGACCTCTGTTGCTTTTGCATAGTCAGTGTCCACTGACTCGTCTACTAATGCCCTCTGATGCTTTCAGAGAGCACCTGTCTACCAGTCTCAGGATGCAGAGCTGGGACTGCCCTATTCCTTTAATTCAAAAAAGTGCACGTGACCTAGGCCTGGCCAGTCACAGCCTCAAGAGCAGCCGGAAGCTCCTACAGGTGGTCCCTGTGGTGGGCTGAGGGAGACATACGCAGGATATCAATAGCATCTGCTACAATCTCCCTATAAGATTTCTTATGGATAACATTTCTTCTGCTAAAGACACATTTGAACATCACTGGTCCAGATGATCTCCAAGGTCTCTTCCAAGCATGGGACTCTGTGGTCCAGTGCCTCACAAACTCCCTTATGGACATACCTCTGAAGGATGAGCAGGCATAGGAGATACTGCTGTGTCCTTGGAGAGAGAGTAAACCTCATTCTCTGAGGAAGGCAGTGTCCTCTCTAGACTCCTGTCTGCGCATTGAGGGAAGGTTTCTGCTGCAGCTCTAATCTATTTAGATGCCACAGGGTGAACAGAGGTGGGATAACCTGTTCCATGACTATTCATCCTGAAGTCCGGGCCTCAGAATACAGCCTCAAATAATGCCGAACGGCTAACCCATGCCCAGTTTCTAGGCATCCCTTTATAAACAGTATGAATCATGGGGGTCTTGTATGTTACTCAGTTGGTTCCCAAGCGTCTCTCACCAGGCAACATTGGAGGGCAGGGTCAGGTGTGGTGGGGGGAAGATACTCTCCTTTCCCAGCCCCTTTTTCTCTCCCTTTCTGTCTCTCTGTCTGCCTTTCCTTCTCTCTCCTTCTCTCTCTCTGTCCTCCTCTCATCTTAGAACTTCAGGCAACTCAGGGACGCCTGGGTGGCTCGGTTGGTTAAGCATCCTACTTCAGCTCAGGTCATGATATCGCAGTTCGTGAGTTCGAGCCCCACGTTGGGCTCTGGGCTGACAGCTCAGAACCTGGAGCCTGCTTCGGATTCTGTGTCTCCCTCTCTCTCTGCCCCTCCCCCACTTGCAGTCTGCCTCCCTCTCTCTCTCTCAAAAATAAACATTAAAAAATAAAAAAGAACTTCAAGCAAGTGAGAGCCTCCCAGCCTCCATTTCTGCAGAGTGTTACTGTGGCTGTCACTTAGAACAATTGTGAAGGTTAGAAGAGTATGTGGGGGGCGCCTGGGTGGCTCAGTCGGTTGAGCGTCCGACTTCAGCTCAGGTCACGATCTCGCGATCTCGCGGTCGTGAGTTCGAGCCCCGCGTCAGGCTCTGGGCTGATGGCTCAGAGCCTGGAGCCTGCTTCCGATTCTGTGTCTCCCTCTCTCTCTGCTCCTCCCCCATTCATGCTCTGTCTCTCTCTCTATCTCAAAAATAAATAAACGTTAAAAAAAAAATTAAAAAAAAATAAAAAAGAAGAGTATGTGGAACACTTCCAGCACATAGCAGATGCTCAGGAATTGACAGTGGGTGCAGTCTGGAGTGTCTGGGCTCAGTGTGGAAGGCTCTAGATTACTGGGAGAGACACTGCCCTGGCTTCTCCAGACAGCAAATACCTCCAGGTCTGGAGAAGCCAGTCAAGGAGAAAATAGAAGACAGATCAACAAAAAGAAAAGATCATTTGGGTTTGTAGATTTGAAGTCTCAGAAGAGAACTATTACTCAAGCAACCAGAAGAGAGGAGGCTCAGCTCAAGAGAATAACTAAATGGAGGCTGAGAATATAGGTTCTTTCTGTGAATATAAGGAATCTTTCAAGAACTTGACTAGTAACAGATATTTCAAGAAGAGCCATCTCCTAAACTGACCAAAGGCAAATTTTCTATTCTCTACACACACCTATTATTACCTGCCCGTGTAGCACATGTCTTCATGACAGCCTTATTCATAATTGAAGCTGTGTTTCTCATGCTTCAGACAACTAGCTTGAGACTGTGTTCCTAACTTCAGAGGAGGCCCCACAGAGTGGAGGGAAGACACTTCGGGTGACACTGCTGGATCTGCTTTTTTAACACTGTGGCCTGGAGTAAGTCATTTCACATGTCTGAATCGATTAAAACTTCTATAAAATTATTGGCTTGAACCAGATGATCTCCAGGGTCCCGTCTTGCTCTAAGAGCATTCTAAGTGCAGACCCTGAAAAGGGGCTAGTCTGCATTCCCAATGCTGCAGACCCAAACAGCCCTTGCCCCCCGGAGGCAAAGAACACAGCGTCTGGGAAGCATGCCTCTGGAACCAGAGTCACACCCTGTTCCCTTTGCAGGCCTGTTAGACTTAGCCCATAGAGTAATGTCAGCCAGAAGCCTCCTTAGTGCAGAGTTGGGACAAAGAGCATCAAGGCCTCTCTCTTGGGCTTCCAGCACAAAAACATTGAGCCCTAAGCAGGCTTCCATTGCCTTCTGGCACCCCCGCCCCCATTCCCCTGGAGCCAGCCACAGCCTGGTACTTGGAGCTCAGAACTTTAGAAGGGATGGACAGCTCCTGCCGAGCAGATGAGGCATCCTCACCTTGTGCTGAAGGCCATCCTGCTTCCCCCAGAACCAGGCCTTTTTAGCAGATGTGGGGGACCTCCTACAAGCCCTTCCATCTCTCCCAGAAGAGGGAGTGGTACACATGGTCTCTGTAAAGGACATCTTCCATGTATCTAGCCCTAAACAGCAAAACTAGAGCAAACCACACTTCAGTCCACCTTCCCGAGAGCCCAGATAGTGTGCAGTTGGGCTCTGGTGATAGGCCGAGACTTTCTTTCCACAGCTAAGGAGAAGGGACAGTTGAAGGCTGAACAGTGTCTTTCAAGACATTGCCTTTTCTGTCTAGAGCCTCTAGAACAGAGCTGGGAGTGGCTGGTTGTTATGGCTTGAATAGGGCTGACTATTTAGACTTGACTCTTCAGGAGAACAAGTTCCAAATAACGCTCAGCTGAATTCAGGACCCAAGGCAAGGATTTAACCGTGGTGCCACTGAAGAGCCCGTGAGGGAATTGGACATGGCAGGTCCAGATTCTGTTCTAGTCCCATGAGGATTGGCAGCTGCCCAACATTTGGGGCTTAGAAATTGCTTCTGGAATTTCTTAGTATGCCTATCAGTTTCTTTTCTCTCTTAACTGGGCTATTACACTGCCTTTTGGTGCAACCTTTTGGTGAATTTTTTTTTTAATGTTTATTTTTTAGAGAGAGCAAGTGTACAGGGGAGGGCCAGAGAGAGGAAGAAAGAGAATCCCAAGCAGGCTCCAGGCTGTCAGCACAGAGCCCAATGAGGGGCTCAACTCACGAATCATGAGATCATGACCTAAGCCGAAATCAAGAGTCAGACACTCACCTGACTGAACCACCCAAGCACCCCACTTTTGATGGAGTTTCTTATTTTTTGGCAGTTTCTCCTTCTTTTTTGTCTACTGTGGTCATTGAACATGAGAAACAGTGGTCTGGATCCCCCCCCAAAATTGAAAATAGGATCTCAAAGAGGTATTTGCACACCGATATTCATAAACAGTGTTATTCACAGTAGCCAAGAGGTAGAAGCAACCTGACTGTCCATGAACAGATGAATGGACAATAAACAAAATGTGGTGTGTGAATCCGTGGAATACTATCCAGCTTTAAAAAAGAAGGAAGTCCCGACACCTGCTACAACATGGATGAACCTTGAGGACATTATGCTAAGTGAAATAAGCCAACCAAAAAAATAAGTACTGTATGATTACAGTTAGATGAGATATTTAAAATATTCAAACTCATAGAGTCAAAAAGTAGAATGGTTATTGCTGGGGAGTGTGAATGAGGAATTGTTTAATGGGTGTAGAGTTTCAGTTTTGCGAGATGAAAAGAGTTCTGGACATTGGTTGCCAAACAATGTGAATACACTTAACACTACTAAATTGTGTGTTTCAAGTGGCTTAAATGTCAATTTTATGTTATGTGTAATTTACCACAGTTAAAAATTTTTAAAAGAATGACAGTGGCAATAGATGAGGTACACGATGAAGCAAGTCCTGTGGGGGTTCCATTTTCATGCATCCCAACTGTTTTGGTGGCAAGGCCATGGTACAAGAGTACTTGACATTCAAGTGTGTCTTAGGCTGAGCCTTTGGAAAGGGGGAAGCCGCTCTGCTCCACAGACCACAGCTGCACCCAGTCAGAATTTATCTTGTTTCCCACTTAGGTTCCACCTGAGTCACAGAAGCCTTCTTTGCACGAGATACCTGAGCACACACCTGAATGACCCACTTAGATAGAAATACCTACTGGTGTGGTACATACTGTGTGGAAACGATCAGAGACTGCCCCTAATTCCACTCTGGCTCAGACCTACAAGCATACTTGCCACCAAGGAAGCAGTGGATACAATCTTGTCCTGACACTCACTCATGGCCATGATCAGTGAAGAATGCTGCTTTTCCACCCCCATTTCTAACTTCTCTACCAGCCCCCTAAGAAATAGCACAGCAGTAGAGTGGTTCAGAACGGCTGCTAAAGAGGCAGGCTCTGGAAGCAGTTATTGTTTTCATATGAGCACATTATTTAATTCTTCTAACATTCATCTTAAATGGGAATAGTGATACAGATGCGTGTTTGGGTTTAGGGAGGATTAAAGGAAGGATATTCTGCTCAGGAACCCTTACCCCAGAGCCTGCACACAGGAAGTAGTTGATAAGTGAGGATTAACACTATTCTCTTTGCCCAGCCAAGTCCTACCCATGATCCGGGTACCAGCTCCAGCCCTTTCCAAAGACTCCATAAAGTATTCCAGGAGCCCACCATGAAGCAAAAGCCCACGCTGAGCTCTTCTATCACACCAATTATCTGCACCCTTCATCTTGTTGGCAACTCTTTGGGGTTCAGGCCTCATCAGGTCCCTCCATATGGCAGGGTGCACAGGGTTAAGAACTGTCCTTCTTAGAACTCCCAAATATAAGTAATCATAAGCAATAGCTCATGGACTACACATAATAACTAATAGGGCAGGAACTCAAAACATGGCCTTGCTCATTCTTGCATCTGGGATTAACCTTATTGTATTCTTTGATTTGAGGCATGCCAAAAAAGACTGCCACCCCCAAATCTCTCCACACCTGCACAGAGGCTCTTCTTTGGGTTCATCTGTCGCCCTGTTTCCTCTTCTTTTAAATGTAAAATCTTTGCCAAAAGGGATCCACACTCACCTCACCTGAATGAGTTTCTTGATTTTTCTGAGATAGTGTTTTAATTGTGAACTAAAACAAGGGAGACGTATCCCAGAGAAAATGTAATCTACTTTATAATTAATCCATCTGCCCATTTGTATACTCATTCAGTATTTTTTGAATACCTCCTGTATGCCAGACTCTGTTTGCTCCTGCAGGGGTGGCTCTGCTAGGAAAGTCCTCTTCAAGAGTCTGAACAGGGGATTCTCCAGTCTTCCCAATGCTTCTTTGGAAGCCAGTGTATCAAATATCTCTGCCTGTGTATAAGGAAAATAAAAAGTCATTCAACTGAACAACTGTAGTTCAAGGGCAGTGATTTATTTATATCTTATCCTGAGTATCCCATATGTTTCCTGGCATTTGGTAGGTTGGTAAGGTTAAGTGGATGGATAGATGGATGGATGGATGGATGGATGTTGTAGATAACATGAGTGTTAATTTGAGTTCCTCAGAAGCAGATCCTGAGATAAGGATTTGAGTCATTTATTTGGGAGGTTATCCCAGGAAGTGTTGATAAGGGAGACATGTAAGAGAAGGATGCCAACAAACCATATGTTATCAAGCAGGCTATCATTCTGATAAGCACCTGGTTACTTACCAGGCATTGAATACTGAATGTCTCTTCTGTCTTCCTTTCTCCCTGCTTAAGTGAATGGTCATGGAATTCAGATGTTCTAAATGGGGATGCAAATGCACAAATATTATACATGTTGGTTGCCTTCAAGTAAGGGAGCATCCTCTTTACCATCCCCTAAGACCAGAGGCTTTCCACAGACTGTCCAAGATCTTGGGTGAATTCAGCATGTGCTTGGGCAGGTTTAAGTAGTTTCTAGAAAATATATCTCCTTTTTCATATGTAAAGAAACAGCTTTTTGTTCAAAGCCACTCACCTATTCCAGGACAGGATAAGTTACTTTTAAGTCTACCTGACTTCATATCCCATCATCACTTCTTAGCTGTGTGACCTGGAACAGGCTACTTAAAGTCTCTTTGATGAGGTTTTGGGATGATGAGGGTTTTGGAGCTGATGGCCAAGAAAGAATTCTTAAAGAGGTCTCCGGTGCAAAAAGGTGATTTTATTAAAGCACGGGGACAGGACCCATGGGCAGGAAGAGCTGCACTGGGGTTGTGAAGAGTGGATTTTTATATACTGTGGGGCTGAGGGAGGTAAAGTCAAAAGGGAAGTTTTGAAAGAGATTTTCACATGCTAAAGACTCACAGATTACTGGAGGCCTAGCTATTGTCAAGCTAAGATTGTTTTTCCTCTAACAAAGCATTAACATTAAGACAGTAGGGAGTTCCTGGACTTTAGGTTATTGATGAGATTGCATTTTTCTTGTAAACTGGTGGAGACTCTTATCAGTTTAACCACTTGTTTGGGGGTTTTTGTTTTGTTTTGTTTTGTTTTGTTTAGTCCTTTCCTGTTTCTGGGTAGCTGGAAATGTCCAAGGAATATCACACATATCCCACCTGGGGTCAGGGGGAGGTGTGCGGGGGCGTGCTAGCTTGCACTTTGCCCTCAGCCTGCATTATGCTTCCTCCTCACCTTTGCCTCAGTTTCCCCATCTGCAAAATGGCAGTAGTAATATCATGTCTCTCAATATGGACATTGAAGTAATTGAGACTATATTTGTTAAGTATTTATTAATGACTGGCAAAGCGTAAGTGCTCAGTAAGTGAAAACTATTATTATTGCTTGGAATGAGTAAAAATGTGTGCTATGTGAATTTAAAAACTTCTAAATTCCTTTAACATTATTAAAAATACAACTATAACAGGAATATGCAGATGGATAAAACAATCTGGGTTTCTTTTTTAAGTTTATTTATTTACTTAGAGAGAGCACACACATGCACACAGCAGGGGCAGAGAGAGAGAGGGAGAGAGAATCCCAAGCAGGCTCCACAGTGTCAGCACAGAACCCAATATAGGGCTCAATCTAATGAACCCTGAGGTCATGACCTGAGCCGAAATCAAGAGCCAGACACTTAACCAACTGAGCCACCCAGGTGCCCCAAGCAATCTGGGTTTCTGATAAATGTTTTGAGCCTTTGTGAGCCTTCTACTAAGAAAAATTATTCAAGGGCACGTGAGTGGCTCAGTTGGTTAAGCATCCAACTTTGGCTCAGGTCATGATCTCGTGGTTCATGAATTTGAGCCCTGTGTTGGGCTCTGTGCTGACTGCTCAGAGCCTTGAGCCTACTTTGGATTCTGTGTCTCCTTCTCTCTCTGCCCCTCCCCTGCTTGCATTCTGTCTCTCTGTCTGTCTGTCTCTCTCTCTCTCTCTCTCTCAAAAATAAATAAATATTTTTTAAAAAAAGAAAAAAGATTATTCAGGCTCATCATCCAGTGCCAACAAAGCTGAAATAAAAAATTTAATACTGTTAATTTAATTCCCCAGTGTCAAACCTTAGAGAGACTAGAATTTAAGGGTATTTCAAACTCAGCTTTCCTGTGGAGGCCATACAAAGAATAGGCAGGTTTAGTCAGCTTCTCTTGGTCTACCCTGGGAAAGATTAATGGGTGTCTTGGGTTTCAACATTAAGTTCTCATTTGTTAGATTTCTGTGACCTTCACTTCTTGACATTCGGGGGAAAAATTAGATCATTTTCTGTGCTCTGCTCTACATCTATTAGGTAGATCAACTAGAAATTGTGTTCAGCTACCAGTAACTGTGACTTAAAATATTGTTTTAAATCAAGCAGAGGTATTTTCCCCCTTATACAATAAGAAGTGTGGAATTAAGGGTCACCTGAGTGGCTCAGTTGGTTAAGCATCTGACTTTGGCTCAGGTCATGATCTCACAGTTCATGGGTTCAAGCCCCACATTGGGCTCTGAGCTGATAGTTCAGATCCTGGAGCCTGCTTCAGATTCTGTGTCTCCCTCTCTCTCTCTGCCCCTCCCCCATCACACTCTGTCTCTCTCCAAAAATAAATAAACATTAAAAAAAAAATTTATTGAAGTGTGGAGTTAAATAGTCTGAAGCAGATATGGTGACTCCAAAATGTCCTGAAGGACCTAGGCTCCTTCCAGCTTCTAGGGTATGATCTCTGTCCTCATACTCATAAGGTGAATACTGGAGTTCCAGCCATCACTTCAGTGCTCCAGGTAAAGAGAAGGAAGATGCAGGGAAAAGACAAGTGAGGCCTTCTGGCTGAGTCATCCCCCTTTAAAGAGCTTTCCCTGTAAGCTCCATTCATTGACTTCGGTTATATTTCATTGCCAACCCTCTACCACGTACATATCTCTAAAAAGAAGGCTAGGTGTTTTAGTGGGCACCTTGCCACACACAGCAATATATGGATTCTGTTAGTAAAAAGAAAGGGAAAGATTATACTGCTTAGAGATCTAGCCATCTTTGCCACAGTGAGCCCTTAACAAATTGTTTTAAAAATACAAAAGGAGAAGGATAATAAATAACCTGCTAACTAATCCCTTTGGCCTCCTTTGAGTGCTTTGAGGCCAAGAACTGTGCCCCATTCATCACTGTGTCCCCAAGGCCTAGCTCAGTATCTAACACACAGTAAGTGCTCAATAAATGGGAGTTTGATGATTGAACTAGAGAATGAGGTATGGGTATAAAATAACAAGACTGATTTTATATGCTTCCATACAAATCCGTCTCCTGAATCCAGACTTGACCTTTAATGAACCATTTTCACAACAACTCAACAACAGAGTATTATAATTATCCTCATTTTATAGATGAGGAAACTGAGGCTATGAGAGCTTAAGTAACATGCCCAAGGTGAGACATTTTCAGGGCATGCCCTCATGTAACAGCAGATGAAGTCGCCAGACCTTCCATCAAAGTGGAAATGACCATTATTCATCAGGGAGGAGCAGAGCAGTGTCTGCACAAGCAGGGAAGCCGGGCAGCATCGTGCTCTCCTGATCCCCTCAGCCACATCACCTGTCCACCATACAGGCCCTGGCCTGATGGCCACTGCCCCTGCTCCATGGGGCACAATGATTTAGATGGATTATCTCATTTTCTTCCTGTTTTGCAGTGGGGACATTGGATCCCCACAGAAGTTAGGCTTCTTATCCCAGGTTACACAGCTCAAAGAGGAAAGTGGAGATTAGAACGAGGTGTACCAACTCCTAGTCTGGTGCAAAATAGGACCCCAAGTTTCCATCAGCACCAACCTCTCAAGAAATCAGTGTGATTGCCTGGAAGCAGGACTAAGATGAATGTCGCTCTGTTCGAGGTACATCTTTCCACCACCCCTGGCCAACGCGTTCCACTCCTGGGGAGCACACGCCAGCATTTGTGACGGGAGGTGCAGTGTAGAGTCACAGACTGCATATTTCAGTAGCTCTTGGGAGAGAGGAGGCATTAACAACAATTGGGGGTGGGGACAATTGGTGGTATCAACGACATTGCCACCTTTCCATGCCAGTAGCCTCTAGGAGCAAACACCTCACTCTTGGCCCCAAAAATGGAAGATGCAGGTAGTAGTAGGGTGACCAACCACTCTAGTTTGCACAGGCCCATCCCACTTTAAGACTGAAAATCCTGCATCCCAAGAAATTGCTCAGATCCTGGAAAACAAGGATTCACCCATCTTATCTCTGTTGTTCTTCATGGGCCATATGTTTAAAGATTTTCAGTGGAACCTGGGGAAGGGGAAAACAGGGAGGAACCAAAGGTAGCTAGTCTATTACATTGTATTCAACCCAGCAAAGAGTGATTTGTTGAGGGCTGAGCTGATGACAGGCACTGTGTCATGTCCTGCCTGGATGTGAGATGCAGGCACTCAGCCAGCACCAAGTGAAGGGCTTCTTGGGGATGAATGCATTAATCCTCACAGCACCCCTAGGAGGCAGATCCTATTGTTCCTCCACTTGCAGAGAGGGATCTGAAGCACAGGGCGATTACAGAATGTGCCCAAATTTAAACAGCAAGAAGGTAGCAGGGGCACCGTGTGAGCCTGGCAGAGCGATTCCAGGCTGTTTGTTCCCTTCTTCTTTGCACTGCCTCCCGGAGGGGAGATGGCCAGTAGCCTGGTGCTCGCTTCAGCAGCACATGTATTAAATTGGGACGAAACAGCGAAGATTAGCATGGCCCATGTATAAGGATGACATGCACATTCACGAAGCATTCCGTACTTTGTGCAGTTCCCCAGCAAACCACCACCCTTGGTGGATTAACTCGGAGGAAACGGTGTGAGTCAAAGCACAACATGAGGCACTGAATAATGAAATTGTGACATTTCCCTAGAAAAATATTTCTGTAAAGCAGTCTATGACAGGTGAATGAAGCTGAGTTACACCTGAAATTGATGTGCAAACATGTCGTTTCTACAGATCTCTGAAATGAGAAAATGTCAACTTAAAAAAAAGAAACCGGTAGCCTGGGAGGCAGGACAAGGCAAAGGCTCAAACCCCTGAAGGAATAATAATGATGTTACCTTCACTGACATTCATTGAGCAGTGATCATGGGCCAGGCCTTTACTCAGCCTCTACACAAAATGTCTCGTTTAACCCTTACTACCAGGAGCATGGTGCTATCATCTCCATGTACAGAGGATCAGCCTGGCTGAGAGAGGTCAAGCCCCTTACCCAAAGTTATATAGGAGGTGGAGCTGGGATACAAAAACAGAAATCTAATCCCATGAGAGGGCAAAACTGGGTGGTAGTTAGGAGCTCTGGCTATTACCCATGGAGAGGCTAGGTGAGGGCCAGATGAGAGCCACTAAGTGCCCTGGACATTTAGCCATTCCTGTCTTCTTGTTTCTTGTGTGTGTGCCAAGCAGCATAGGACACTAGTCTTGAGCCCTGGGCTGTGCTCAGCTAGCAGCCCCAGAGCTGTTGGTGGCCGCCATTGTTTTGCAAGGCGACGAACCAAAAGCCACCCTTAGAGTTTCACAGTGCAGCACAGAACTTTCAATCCTACCATAATAGTTTTTATTTAAGAATAAATGCCACAGCATGGTGCTATTTTGGGAAGCAGCTTTCCACACCCACCCCAGCCTATCCCTCAATTGTTGGTGTTTGCATCCTGTTCCAGAGAAAGGCTGAAAACACATTATCTACCTACACACAACGGTGGCAGGGAGGAGGCCTTGTCAGGCCTGGCCCTGTCACAGAGCTGCACGCTCGGGTTATTATCACTGCATAAATGAAAGGCATTATTAGTACAGACATATTCCAGAAGCAGCTTGCTTAAAAATCATTCAAGGGGGTGGATACCTGAGAGTCCGTGCTGCCTTTATACCCACAGAGCTCTCCTGGCAGCAGCAAGTTCTGGGAGCTCTGACCTCCCACTGGAGAGTCACAGGCCTTGCAGGCCTGCAAGGCACAGAAAAGCTTTCAGAGAGAATTCCTACTCCTTTACCAGCCTGTATTGACTGCAAGTATAACTGAGGCTTCTGGTCAGTGGACTGGTCTCAAAGAGGGGCCACTTCATCCAACCATCAAGAGGGGACTGGGCTGGGGTGAGAAGTGGGTTCTTTAGAAAACAGAATGAACTCCACTGCTTCTCCCACAACAAAAAAGGGGGAAGTGAGCCCCAAAGCAGAGGGGAGCGTTACCTCTCCACAAACAAATAAACCACCTTCAAAGGTACTAAGGCCACGAAGGACCCTAACCTAGTCTGTACCAGAGATAGAGAATCTGGTGGAAAAGCAGTAGTAACCGCCCTGATCCAGCTGAGAACACTGGGGCTCATGTGTAATGTTGATGGTGATTAAAAACAATCATCATCATGTTTTGCCACATGCCACGTACTAATCTAACTGCTTGACATAAGGATTTAATGTTTGTGACAACCCTATGAGGTAAGTTTTATTATCATCTCTATTTTACGGATGTGGAAAGTAAGGCACAGAGAAGTTAACTACTTATTCCACATCACACAGCTGGAAAATGGCAGAGCTGGGATTTGAACATGGGAGGTCCAGGGAAAACTGTGGGAGCATGCCTGTAGGGTATTTTTAGGGGTATTATAAAGCTGTGAAGTGTTGTGGGGTTCTGGGGTTCTAGCCTATTGCAGAATGTGAGTGTTGGTTTTCCTTTCTTGTAGCAAAGCTGCCTTCTGGGCCCTGTACACAGGGAGCCAGAGGCCCAAAGCGCTGCTCAATGGAGACAATTCCCAGGTTCTAACCGGGAGCTGGAGCAAGAAAGTGTGTCATCTCTGACGTAAAAGTGTCGGACACCAGATTACCTGTAAATACACTGTGTTGCCCTCCTTCGTGACCTGAATGAAACTACTCTGTTTTATCTCTTCAAACCAAAGGTTTTCTTCACGTCTGCAAAGGAGATGAAAGAACAGGAGTCACCTGCCCAGGCTGAATTTGAAGGGTTCGAACTGCAGGCCTCAAAAGTATCACAGTTCTGTATATTTCTCCTGAGACCTTGTGCCTTCTCCTCACTGGCCACTTCCCGAATCAGCCCCAAGAAAAATGTACCCCAGAATTGCCTGGGCACTTCATTAGAGACCAGCTAGTTGTTTCCTGGGTGGGTCAACCTGATTTACATCCACTACTGAGCAAGATCCATTCCTCTGAAGAAAGAACCCCAGGATCAGAAGCAATGTTCATGATATACTTCTAAATTTAAAAACCAGATTACAAAACAATATGTAAGTTGTGATAGTATTTTGGGAGAAAAAATAACAATAACAGTTAATGTTTTTTGAGTGCTTATTATGTGCCAGACATGGTGCTACCTCTTCCATTAATCTTCAGAGAGACACAATGAGGCAGCTATGGCATGAGTTAGGAATGGCCCGAGGTGGGTATAGCATGAGGTGGATATGAAAACTCTTGAGACTGAAAAGATTAAATAAATCACTCAAGGCATAAGTGATAGGGTCAGGAATTAAACCCAGGCTGGCTGACAACATGCCCTATTCACATCACCGTTTGACCCTTCAGCTTCCATAGTCACCATCTTTCCAAGAATGTTTGTACAATAAAAAAGCCTTCGATTATAGAACTAGTTTCCCCCTCTGGAGCAAAGGGCAGGCTTGCTTACTGGCCATTGTAAAATATCTGCATTCCTTAAGCTCAGGATTCTATGTAATGCAACCCACTGCCTCTGCAGGTTTCACCTTGTCCTAGTGCTTTCACACTATGAGAAGTAGGGCTCAGGGAAAATGCTCATTATTGTTGGCACTTTAGCTACTGCTATTGTTGTGAATAATAAGCTATTCTTTGTCTCTAACCCAAGAGTCTCGTATCTTCTATGAAACTGGCAGTCTAACTCAGAAGAGTAACATTTTGGTTTTTTTATTTTTATTTTTTTAACATTTATTCATTTTAGAGAGACAGAGAGACAGAGCATGAGTGGGAGAGGGGCAGTGAGAGAGAAGGAGAAACAGAGTCCGAAGCAGGGTCCAGGCTCTGAGTTGTGAGCACAGAGCCAGACGCAGGGCTCAAACTCATGGACCACGAGATCATGACCTGAGCTGAAGTCAGATGCCTAACCGACTGAACTACCAGGGTGCCCCCAAGAGAGTAACATTTTAGACACTTCATAGTTTGTGATGATTAGTCAGTGGTTCTAACATGGTAGAGTCTACTTTTCTCAATCTGAGAGGGCCCTGTCCATTTTATTCATTCAGCTGAGATCTCTTATCCTGTCATTATTTTCTTTCTTGTAGATAATTTTGTTTAATAGTGAAAAAAAAAGAGGGTATACAAGTGACCATGCCCCATCTGCTGAAAGTAAATTAGGAGATAATCCCACTGACCATTAAAAGGCAAGAATCACGGCAGCTCAAGTCTCCTTCATGAACGTGGTCAGGAAATCAAAGGTACAACAGGAAATAAGGGATTGGTTGAAATTCTCTGATGTAAAAAGAGAATTAAAACACCACTGTTCTGGGGCGACTGGGTAGCTCAGTCAGTTAAGTGTCTGACTCTTGATTTCGGCTCAGGTCATAATCTCATGGTTCATGGGTTCGAGCCCACATTGGGCTCAGAGCTGACAGTGGGGAGCCTGCTTGAGATTATCTCCCTCCCTCTCTTTTCCCCTTCCTTGCTCGTGTTCTCTCTCTCTCTCTCTCTCTCTCTCAAAATAAATAAACTTAAAAAAACACCCCTGTGCTTAGGGCAGATTGGTCAAAAGTTGCAAAAAGAATTGAAGAAAGTAAACAGTAGCCTATGTTTGCCTCTGAGAACACATCCTCACTGCAGATGTACCAGGAAGACCAACAATCACTGATTTCACATACAGATTCTGTCCTCAGGAGTGCATTTTCTAAATAGGATATGCCTTTGTTCCATCCTACGGCACAGATAGATACTATAGAATTTGTAAAATAGAGTCTGTGTTTGATTCCAGCCATGCAGTAGGACAAAAGAGCATGTATAAATGTGGCCATATTGAGATTTTTGTCCTAAAATATTGCTGGAGAAAAAAGGTAATTATAAGGTTTACTCAAAAACATTTCACACAGTTATTCCCTTTAATTTTTTCCAGCTATGGGAAGTCATGACCATGTTACAAATAATAAGCTCTGAAAATAGAGCATTCAAGGAAAGAATTTAGTAGTCAAAATGCATGATAAAATTATTCTGACTCAAATTTTCCAGTACAAACAATCATTGTGCTACCTGGTAACTCGGCATAAGCAAATCATGTAAATGAATGTAATTAGTATTACTTTGATACAAAAGCCAAGAGTTTGTAATTCTTTTCTTTTCTCTCATTTTTAGGACCTTTTACTCTAACCTCATACGTGGGCACTGAAGAACACTGAAGGGCTTCCATATTACAGTATCAAGATTTATTGGCTGTGAAAAGGGGGCCCAAATTAAGTTCCTTCTCTTAACTGCTTCACTTTGGAATGGAGAACTGGTTAATGAACTTCTTTAGGAACTGGGATGCCCTCAAGCAGTAAGAGTGTTACAAGGAGCTCAGTCCCGGGACTGAGTGGCAGAGAGACTCCCACACATTCAGCCCAAGTTTGCAAAATCGTAGAGCAGAAGCCAAAATTGGGAATGAAGAGCGTGCATGACAACAGTTGCCCATGATGTTCCTAGATGAACTCTCAGCAGAGGCTGATCTTTGAAAGATAGAAGTCATTTTCAACAATAGCCAAATTATGGAAAGAGCCTAAATGTCCATCAACTGATGAATGGATGAAGAAATTGTGGTTTACATCAAAACCTTAGAGGAGAAAGCAGGAAAAGACCTCTCTGACCTCAGCCGTAGCAATCTCTTACTCGGCACATCCCCAAAGGCAAGGGAATTAAAAGCAAAAGTGAATTACTGGGACCTTATGAAGATAAAAAGCTTCTGCACAGCAAAGGAAACAACCAACAAAACTAAAAGGCAACCAACGGAATGGGAAAAGATATTTGCAAACGACACATCGGACAAAGGGCTAGTATCCAAAATCTATAAAGAGCTCATCAAACTCCACACCCGAAAAACAAATAACCCAGTGAAGAAATGGGCAGAAAACATGAATAGACACTTCTCTAAAGAAGACATCCGGATGGCCAACAGGCACATGAAAAGATGTTCAACGTCGCTCCTTATCAGGGAAATACAAATCAAAACCACACTCAGATACCACCTCACGCCAGTCAGAGTGGCCAAAATGAAGAAATCAGGGGACTATAGATGCTGGAGAGGATGTGGAGAAACGGGAACCCTCTTGCACTGTTGGTGGGAATGCAAATTGGTGCAGCCGCTCTGGAAAGTGGTGTGGAGGTTCCTCAGAAAATTAAAAATAGACCTACCCTATGACCCAGCAATAGCACTGCTAGGAATTTATCCAAGGGATACAGGAGTACTGATGCATAGGGGCACTTGTACCCCAATGTTTATGGCAGCACTCTCAACAATAGCCAAATTATGGAAAGAGCCTAAATGTCCATCAACTGATGAATGGATAAAGAAATTGTGGTTTATATACACAATGGAATACTACGTGGCAATGAGAAAAAATGAAATATGGCCTTTTGTAGCAACGTGGATGGAACTGGAGAGTGTTATGCTAAGTGAAATAAGCCATACAGAGAAAGACAGATACCATATGGTTTCACTCTTATGTGGATCCTGAGAAACGTAACAGAAACCCATGGGGGAGGGGAAGGAAAAAAAAAAAAAAAAGAGGTTAGAGTGGGAGAGAGCCAAAGCATAAGAGACTATTAAAAACTGAGAACAAACTGAGGGTTGATGGGGGGTGGGAGGGAGGGCAGGGTGGGTGATGGGTATTGAGGAGGGCACCTTTTGGGATGAGCACTGGGTGTTGTATGGAAACCAATTTGACAGTAAATTTCATATATTAAAAAATAAAAAAAATAAAAAAATAAAAAAATAATAAAATAAAAATAAAATAAAATAAAATAAAAAAAGAAATTGTGGTTTATATACACAATGGAATACTACTTGGCAATGAGAAAGAATGAAATATGGCCTTTTGTAGCAACGTGGATGGAACTGGAGAGTGTTATGCTAAGTGAAGTAAGTCATACGGAGAAAGACAGATACCATGTGTTTTCACTCTTATGTGGATCCTGAGAAACTTAATAGAAGACCATGGGGGAGGGGAAGGGAAAAATAAAGTTAGAAAGGGAGAGAGCCAAACCATAAGAAACTCTTAAAAACTGAGAATAAACTGAGGGTTAATGGGAGGGTGGGAGGGGAGGGAGGGTGGGTGATGGGCATTGAGGAGGGCACCTGTTGGGATGAGCACTGGGTGTTATATGGAAACCAATTTGACAATAAATTTCATATTAAAAAAAGAAAGAAAGATATAAGTCCAGGGCAGAAGAGGCAGGATAATATTAGTCTCCAGCTTGATCAACCTAAGTGGTTTCCCATTTACCATCTATAGTGCAATTTAATATTACCTACCTACCAATCTCTCTCCCTCTTTCTTTCTCTCTCTCTCTCTTTCTCTTCTCCTCTCCTCCCTATTACATACTTATAATTTCATCCTTATTGAAACACATTGATCCTGAATCTCCCTGGCCCCAGTCCCATACGCATCCATCTTTGTGACTCTCCACACCCACGTCAAGTTGGTAAACACTTCTCAAGAGAAGTAAGCTCTCAGTTCCCTGAGAACTCAGAAGCCCTGCTTCACTAGATTGGAAAATAAATGTATTCACACAATGACTTTCTGAGGACTTACTGTCAAACCCCCGTTCCTCCCATTTAAGGAGTTTCCTCTTGGTCTTCTCATTGTTTTATAACAGTTTTGTTGAGATATAATTCACACTCCCATTAAAGGTATAATTCAGTAGGTTTTAGTATATTCAAAGAGTCTTGCATCACCTCAGAGGTGATGCCACTCCCATTTCTCCCCCAACCATCCCCCCTTCTAGTCCCACTGCAGCCCTTGGCAATCACTCATCTACTTTCTGTTTTTACGCACTTGCCTGTTCTGGACATTTGCACGAATGGATCATACAATATGTGATCTTCTGTGACTGGCTCCTTTCACTCAGGATAATGTTTTCAGAGTCCAGCTGTACTGTGCTGTTGCACGCATGAGTACTTCATTCCTTTTTATTGAGGAATATTATTCCATTGTATGGATATACCACATTTTATTTACCTCCTCATCAGTTGATGAGCATTTGGGTTGTTTCCACTTTTGGGCTCTTATGAACAATGCTGCTGTGAGTATTCTTGTACAAGTTTTTGTGTAGATGTACGTTTTCATTTATCTTAGGAATATCTAGAAGTAGAATTGCTGTGTCATATGCTAAGATTGTGTTTAACCTTTTGAGGAACTGCTAGAGTGTTCTTCCAAGCAACTGCATTGTTTCATAGTCCCACTAGCAATGTCTGAGGGTTCTAATTTCTCCACATTCCCACCAACACTTGTTACTATTTGGTTTTGATTGTAGCTATCTTAATGGATGTGAAGTGGTATTGCATTGTGATTTTGATCTGCATTTTCCTGATGGCTAATAATGTTGAACCTCTTTGCATCTACTCACCCATCTTTTTTATATCTTCTTTGTGGACATCTATTAAGATATTTTGCCCATTTGTTTGAGAGAGAGAGAGAGAGCACACATGTGCGACTAGGGGAGGGGTAGAGAGAGAGGGGGAGAGAGACAGAATCCCAAGGAGGCTCTGGACTCAGTGCGGAGCCCCACGTGGGGTTCCATCTCACAACCTTGAGATCATGACCTGTGCTGAAATCACGAGTCAGATGCTTAACCAACTGAACCACCCAGGTGCCTCTATTTTGCCCATTTTTAATCAGGTTATTTATCTTTTATTATTGAGTCATAGAAGTTCTTTCTATGTTCTAGAACTGTATCCCTTATCACATATATGACTTGCAAATATTTCTCCCTTTCTATGGGTTGTCTTTTCACTTTCTTGATGATATGTCATTTGAATCTGAAGCAAAAAAACAAACAAATGAACAAAAAAAAAACTTAAAAGATTTTTTGAGTTTATTTATTTTGAGAGAGAGAGAGAGAACGAGCACAAATAGGGGAGAAGCAGAGAGAGGGAAGAGAGAATCCCAAGCAGGCTCTGCACTGTCTCTGCAGAGACCAACATGGGGCTTGAACTCACACACCGTGAGATTATAACTTGAGCCAAAACCAAGAGTTGGACACTTGACCCACTGAGCCACCCAGGCATTGCCCCCCAAAAATCTTTTAATTTTGATGAAGCCCATATTATCTATTTTCCTTGTTATTGCTTGTACTCATAGTATCATGTCTTAAAAAAAATGCATAATCCAAGACCATGAAGATTTACAACTCTTTTTTTCTAACCTGTTTTATAGTTTTAGCTCATACTTTTAGATCTTTAATTTATTTTGAGTTAATTTTTTTATATTTTATAAATTTCGTATGGAAGTAAATGCTCTACCTGGATTTTTAGGTAACCACAATTACCTTATGAAACTGAAACCTTTTTAATTTGGAAGGAGAAGTTATATGGTGGAATATAAGAGCCCTGTTACTGTAGCACTTTCTCTTACAAATGATTAAACACAGTGTCAGTGGGCCAAGCCCAGCAACAACTATTTTCCTTCTGAGCTCTGGCTTGGCCATCAGCAGCCTCCATGCAAACAAAGTCGGCATTCAGAAAGGTAGAGTCAAGCCATAGGAAACAGCAGTACAACAAGCCGAAAATAGCACTCTTGATCTCAAAAATACAAAAAGATCTATTCTTCCACATGTCATTTTCAAGTTAGATGATGAGAATATTCCATCGGACAAGAAGTTGTTACCAGGACGCATCTCCTGAGGACCTTTGCTTACCCTGAGTAAGCATTTGGAACCGTCTTCAGTTATCTCCATTACTAATGCCTTACTTTTCAACTTTATTCAGGATCTTTATTTACCTGGGGTGTTTATTAAAAATATATCTTTGAGGTGCCTGGGTGGTCAGTTGGTTAAGTGCCCAACTTTGGCTCAGGTCATGATCTCATGGTTTGTGAAATCAAGCTCCACGTTGGTCTCTGTGCTGACAATTCAGAGCCTGGAGCCTGCTTCAGATTCTGTGTCTCCCTCTCTCTGCCCCTCCCCTGGTCACACTCTGTCTCTTTCAATCTCTTTCTCAAAAATAAATAAGCATTACTTTTTTTTTTTTTTTTTTTTTTTTTGAAATCTATCTTCTGGAATGCCTGAATGGCTCAGTCAGTTAAGCATCTGACTTCAGTTCAGATCATGATCTCATGGTTGGTGAGTTGGAGCCCCGCATTGGGCTCTGTGCTGACAGTTCAGAGCCTGGAACCTGCTTCAGTTTCTGTGTCTCCCTCTCTGTCTGCCCCTCCCCTCTCACACTCTGTCCATCCCTCTTTCAAAAATAAACAAACATTTAAAAAAAAATCTATCTTCCTTGGTCCCACCCCAGAATGGAAACTGTATGTCTAATGAGTAGCCCATGTGACTCTGACGTGGGCCATTCCTACACCTATTTTGGCAACAGCTGTGCTGAAGATTACCTAAGGACTCTGAATTATATTTAATTCGACCCCTTAGTGTGGCTTTCTTGTGGCCCACGTGCTACCCAAGCCTGTGGAAGGGGGGTAAGGTTTCTAGGGATTGAGAAAGGGAAGAGTAGAGTATCAGTATAAGTGAAATGGGGAAAAAGTTCAGCAGAGATCATCTGGAAGTCTTTTGAAGATACTCAGGACAGAAGGTAGAGAAAACTTGCCACATCTGAATATCACCTATATTATTATTATTTAACTAATATTTTTCTTTGTATCAACGCATGTAATATTGCACACTCCTTTAGACTTGTCCTGAGAAATAGTATCCAGGTTAGGTATTTTTTTTTGCAAATACACATTACAAACAATATATAATTGTTGACATTTTTTAAACTGCCTGTGTGCTTCTAAAGTCTTTACAGAACTGCCAGAGATCACAGCATCATCCTTAGGAAAACAGCCTTTTACTCTGTGAGCTTCTAGAGAGCAGAGATCACGTTCATTCCCTTGGCAATTCCTTGTGATGCCTACTCTTCCTCCAGGAGAAAGAAAGTTTTCAACGAAACCTCTGTATTCCAGAGTCAAGATTAACCTCTTGTCCACCTTCTAAACCAGGGCATAGTTCATTGGCAGGTGAGGGCTCTGAACAGTGTGATCTCCATGTCATGTAGATATATGATTGTCACTATAAAATGCAAATGCACTGCAAATTAAAAGTTAATGCAACCTCTCCAGAAGGTATCAGAATTACTATTATTTCTTTACTATTATTACTCTTTATTTCTTTACTTTAAAAGTTCAACCTTTTAGGAAGGGCTTTAGAGTTAACAAAACATATATAATATTCCCAAGTGTATAAATTCAAAATGCTTACTTTTCTTGAAATGGGAAAAAAAGCGCAAATGTAACTTTTTACAGGTTTAAGTTCTGTTAAACACATGCAAAGGAATATGTTCAGATGAATTTCAAATATGTGTTTATCAATGGGTATGTCTCCTTCTCCAGCATTCCTTAATAAAGAGGTTTTAAGGCAGCTGCCTGCATATGCAAGAGTAAATTCATATCCTGATCTTCCAGGAACATAATGCAATCATAGTTTGCAAATGCAAATTTAGGGGAGACACTAGATGCAGTAAATAGAGATTTACGAGGTTGTCTCATTAATATTTCTTGGTAGCAGGTATTACACAAAAGGAGTGAAATGAAATCTTCTATAGCATTTGAGCACCCTACTCATAATGAGATATGTAAATGTTGCAAATCAGGAAGAATATAATAATGTTTTACATACCAATAGGGTAAGTTCAGTCCCGTTTATTATACATTTGGTTATGTTTCTTCATGAGTGCTGCATTCGTGCCAATCACCATTTTTCAGGACTTAAAATGGAAGCATACTTTGATGTTTCCTTTCCTGGCTTAATGTTTTCACAGTGCCAGTTGAGTAAACACCTGCAGGAAAGACACATATGCTTTAGGCAGAGCAGGAATCGTGTATTTTTATCAAAGCTCTAGACCCCTTTTGTTTGCGTAGCCAAAAGAAAACAAGTATCTCTATGTACTAAAAACACACTGGGGTGTAAAACCCAGAAGAGTTTGCTTTCTTTTCTTTTAAAGGATCTTATTATGTTTTCCAATATGTATGTGTGTGTGATGAGCCTGGCTTCAAAAAGCAAAACACCCCACCAGGACCAAACTAGACCATTTGCTTAGAGAATAACACAAATGCACATAAGATTCAACTTTCTATACTTTTCTTGGTAGAACAATCATTACGATCCCAAGGACATTGGTGATTTCTTTAAAATATGCTTACCCTAGGCTTTCAACAAGAGCCAAATCGTGGAGAAAGCCTAACTGTCCATTGTCTGATGAATGGTTAAAGAAGATGTGGTTTATATATACAACGGAATGCTACCTGGCTATGAGAAAGAATGAAATCCTGCCATTTGCAGCAATGTGGATGGAACTGGAAGGGATTATGCTGAGTGAAATAAGTCAGTCAGAAAAGGACAGATATCATATGTTTCACTCATATGTGGATCTTGAGAAACTTAACAGAGGACCATGGGGGAAAGAAGGGGGAACAAATAGATACAAACAGAGAAGGAGGGAGGCAAACCACAAGAGGCTCTTAAATGCTGAGAACAAACTGAAAGTGGATGGGGGTGGGGGAGAGGGAAAATGGGTGATGGGCACGGAGGAGGGCACTTGTTGGGATGAGTAATGGGTGTTGTATATAAGCCAATTTGACAATAAATTATATTAAAAATAAAATAAAGTAAAATATGCTTACCCTGGATACTTCAGGGCATGTGTGCCCAAACAAAATGTTCATGTCTAGGGCTTTACTTGTCATTTCTCTCATATCTTTCAGGACAAGTCCTAACTGGTATAAAGATTTCATCAGATCCTAAAAATTAGCTAACTCAACTTGGATGGACAATTCAGAAGGATCAAAATTGAAAGTAAGATCCTTATTTGTATAATTACTTATGTGGTGGAATAACTTGACTGAGAAATTATACTGGGCCATCATTGCTTAGGAATAGGCTTGAGAAGAAAGTGAATGGCATTAGGCCCTCCCTTCTAAAGACAGTAAGGACTTCCCTCTCTCCAGGGCAGAGTACAGAGCCTTTGGATTTAGTGTACCATGTATTAAATTCTACATCTCAAAAGATGAGGAACTAGATCACCTGAGGCAGGGAGGGATGAAACGAGCAGGTGAGGAAGGGTAGAGAGGTAGTCAGTCTGGGAGGGTTAGGCATGGATGCCTCTTCCACACAGCCTTTCCAAGATGGTGAGATCTCCAATGAAAAGTCTGTATGGAGCCACATACTGAACACCATACATCCTGGTCTTGTGGTCCTCAATCAAGACACTACAGGCCAAGCTTGAGCGAGCTGGGTCAGACCATGGCTGTCAGGGAATTTTTAGTGACTATTGGAGACTTCCAATGTGAAAGCCTCTGCAAAGTGCAAAAGGTAGGTCCACTGGCTTGGGATATCAAGCTTGAATTCTTATATCTTACTCATACTGGCACTATGGCTCTTGTCATATCATTCCTAACCAATAAGATATCTTAAATACAACTAATATTGCTCATTAAAAATTATTTCTAATATTTCTTTGGATACCATACCAATTTCAAGATGTTGACTCAGATTAACTTACTCACGCCTCCTCAAACTTAAATATTTCCAAGTAAAGTAGCATAAATCCAACAGAACACTGTGGCTTCAAGAGAGTGGGTGCCAAGAGCAGCAGCATCTCCTACCTTTAAGTTGACACCACAGGTTTGGACAGCGATCATCAATGGACTGAGGACCAGAGGCCTTTCCCCAGGTTTCCTTGATTTCGTAAATCCCCCAATTTCATTATCCTCTGAATTGTGCAAGCCCTAGGGAAGGGAGACAGACTACTCAGAAATTACATTTATATTCCTTGACCCAAAAGATTATGCGTCCAAGCTAAAATTAATTTGATTTTTTTTTTAAAGTGATGTGGCATTTCTCATGCCCAACTGTTAGGACCAAACTTGAATCTATTTGTCATTTCTCTCATATCTTTCATACATTGGTTTAATATCTATCTCCTTCACTAGATTGTAAAGTTCTTAAGGGCTAGGACCAAATCGGTCTTGTTCACCACTGTATTCCACACCACATTATATACACTCAGATATTTATGGAAAGAAGGGAACAGAGGAGGACATAGGTGAAGGGAAAGGGGTGAAAGAGAGTGGGTGGAAGGAATAGTGTTAGAATAGAAATGCTATAACTAAGCCCTCCCCACATGTGTGCCTCGCTGTCCACTCTGAGGATTTCAACTCTAGGGCTCAATGCAGTCTTTCTTCAATATGTCATAAGCCCAGTGACATCTCCAAGACTAGACAAGGCACCAGAATGGAGTGCCTACACAATAGTCCTGTCTTCTCAAGCTAAAATAAATTTCTATGTTTAAAAATACTCAGAAGGACAAATAGCGTGCTGAACCATAAATCAAGAGCTGACAGGCACAGGTGCCAGGCTCATGAAGGAATCCACGCTCTGTATCAAATGTCCAGACTAGAAAGAGGTTGCAAGATCTCCTAGAGCAACTCTGTCCCTTACAGATGAGAAAAACTGAGGTGCAGGGAGTCTGACAAGAGTCTATAGGCACAGCCAGGATGACAACTGATGATTTTTAATGTATAATCTCATTTCTTTGAACTACTCCATGTTCTGCTCACCATATGAAGTCCTTGTGATGGGTTTCTTCAGAAGAATGGGAGAAAAGAAAAGTTTAGGAGATAGAAGACTTCGACATCTAAGGTAGCACATACAATGGAATATAAAAGCTGACTGAAGGGTGTGTGGCAGAATGGAGGTCCTGAAATCCCTGCTTCATAACATCTAATGCTCAATAAAATATAGCTTAATTATAGATAGATGATGGAGAGATAGATACTTTTAACTGAGTGTCTGAGGCTGCCAAAAGCTGAGAGCATAGTCTGCTGAGGTCTGGAACAAGAGTCTAGGAAGGTAAGTGAGCTTGGAAGCCACTGGTCTGTAGTCTGTGGGGCGTTTATGGTGGGGGAGGCTCTGTGTGAGTGGTGAGAGGGGTAGATGGAAACTCGGCATACTTCCCACTCAATTTTGCTGTGAACCTAAAATTTATCTAAAAGAATCAAGTCCACTAATTTTAAAAAAATGTTTATTTATTTACTTATTTTTGAGAGATAGAGAGAGAGAGCATGGAAAGGGCCAGAGGGAGAGGGAAAGAGAGAATCCCAAGCAGGCTCTGCACCATCAGCGTGGAGCCCGATGTGGGGCTTGTACTCACAAACCGTGAGATCATGACCTGAACCAAAGTCAGACACTTAACCAACTGAGCCACCCAGGCACCCCCCCACACACTAATTTTTTTTTAAAGAGAAATTATGAAAAAAACTCAGTGGATGAATTAAACAGCAGATTAAACATAGATGAAGAGAGAATTAAGCAATCACATACAATGTAACATAAAGAGACCAAAAATACACACACACACACACACACACACACACTTCACATGTAGAGATAAAATTCAGATTTACAGATAGGAAAGACCAACATATGTTTACGTGGAGTTCCACAGGAACAGAGGAGATTATAGAAAGAATAAAGGAGGGGCAACATTTGAAGAGAATATTCTGTGCATTCTCAAATCAAGAAGCACTGTGAATTCCAAAAAGGATAAATAAATGTGAAGACACACCTAAACACATCATAGTAAAATACAGGGGGATGGCGGGGGGGAACCTAGGATAGAGAGGCTATTTTAAAAGCAAGGAGGAACAAAAAAAAATTATCTCCAAAGGAGAGGCAAGTGGACTCAAAGCTGACTTTTCAACACCAGCGGTGAACTAAATTCTTGAGTGTGCTCAGAAAAAATAAGTAAAAGTGAACCTAGAAGTTCATACTCCAAAAAACTGCCATTGAAGAAAAAAAGGTGAAATAAAAATACTCTCAGAAGAACAAAACCTCAAATTCTCCATAAATAATTTCTAAAGTATGTACTTTAAGAAGAAAAACTTTAAGAAGGCAGTCTGAGATACAAGAAGAAATGTTGGTAAAAATAAACCCTATGATCATGATATAGGCAACCCTAAACAAACTTTGACAAATTAAAACAATTATCAATAATACTGTGTAATTTTTAGTCTAAAAAAGATGAAGTTAAAATATCAGAATCAAAAAATGCTTGAATTCAGAAAGCAAGGATTGTGGTTTTCAAAATCTTAAGGTTCTTGTATTTTTCTGGGAGAGGAAAAGCATGTCCAGTAACACACAGATTATTTTATTAAAATTTCAAGGGTAAATATAAAATTACAGAGGGTCACCAAAGCCAGAGTTGTTCTTTAAAAGCCTTAAGCAAGAAGTTATCAAAAAATAAAAATAAAAGCAATATTAGGAATGAAGCCAGATATAAATCCAGATAAGGAAAAAATTTAAAAGAAAGAATAGTAACACTTTTGGGTTGCCTGGGTGGCTCAGTCTGTTAAGCGTCCAGCTCTTGATTTCAGCTCAGGTCATGATTTCACAGTTGGTGAATTCAAACCCCCCGATGGGCTCTGCACTGACAACATGAAGCCTGCTTGGGATTCTGTCTCTCCCTCTCTCTCTGCCCCTCCCCCGCCCACACACACTCTTGCATATGCGTGCGATTTCCCACTCTCTCCCAAAATAAATAAATAAATAAATAAATAGATACATAGATACATAGATACATAGATAGATAAATAAATAAAATTTGAAAACAGTCAAAATGAAAAACTGTCTAGAAAAATATATTGCCAAAATAGAAAACCTTGATTAAAGAAGTCAAAGCAATAATTAAAATCTTCCCCCAAAGAAAATATTAGACACATAGGATATTTTCAAATATTCTAGAATCAAATCTTTCTAATTTTACGCATAATTTTTCATGGTGTGGTGGGGTGGAGGAATGGAAACAGTTATCAAGTTTTTCTAAAAAGGTAGTATAGCCTTAATACAAAATTTAGATAAGCCTGGTTTAAGGAAGGAAAATTATAGGTCAATAGTATTTATAAATATAGATGCACAAATCCTCAACAAAATATTAACAAACCAAATTGGTTTTTCCTAGGAATGCAAAAATATTTTAACACTTGAAAATTTACCATGTTAACAAATAAAAGTAGAAAAACTGTACAAGAATCACAACAGATATAGAAAAGTATTTGACAAAAAATATTCCTTTTATTCTCACAAAAAAACGTTTTAAGCAAATTTGGAATAGAGAATAAATTCTCTAATAAATGGTAACTCTAAAAAGTCTACAGCAAACATTGTACTCCACAGTGAACAGTTCCCTTCTAGAGGCATCTTCCTAATGATCAGGAATAAGACAATAAAATATTCCTGAATATTCCTGATTCCTTTGTTATCAAGAATAAGAAAAAATATCTGCTGTTTCACTACTTCTCTTCTATATTGTCCTGATTTATGTAGCAAGACGAGATAAAGAAATATAAAGTATAAGAATTGGATAGGAAAAAACAAAACTGCATTATTTGCCAATATCATGGTATCCTACATGGGAAAAACTATACCAAATTTTAGAATCAAGAGAGTTTTGCAAGGAAGTTGTATAAAAGATCAACACACAAAAATAATTGCACTTTTATATATTAATAATAAGCACTTACAAAATGGAAATTGTGTAAAGTTGTCCTTGTTCATTTTACTATTCTATTTTTGTATTCATTTTAAACTTTTGAAAGTAAGGGAGAAATAGTGAGAAAATAATCAAAACACAGATGTAATATTGATGGTGGCCACAAAAACAAGAAGATTCCTAGGAATAAATCTAACAAAAGGAGAACATAACCTTAATAAAGGAAATTACAAAACTTTACTTTGAAAGTCATTACAGAATACCAAAATAAAACAGAAAGTCATGTTCATGGATATGGAGACTCAGTATCATAAAGATGTCAGTTATCCTTCAATTGGTCAAATTGGTTACCAACCAGAATAATAACCCAAACCCTGGATACAGGAAAGTAATGAAGACCAGCTCATTGCACAGAAGACAAGGATCACATCTATGACCTCCCTATCCTCTAGGCAAAATTCATCACATCTCTCTGTGTGCAGTCATTGTGCATGCTTCTATTATGGCAGTGGTAACCATTCTTTCTTGCCTAAAGGCCCAGCCACAACTTTTAGTGAAGGATCTCTCAACCCTGGTGCCATTGACATTTTGAGCCAGATAATTATTTGTTGTCAGCGCTGTCCTGTGCATGGTAGGATGTTTAGCAGCATCCCTGGCCTCTACTCACTAGATTTCTAGTAGCATCCACACACACATGCCAGTTGTGGCCATGATAAATGTCTCCAGACTTTGCCAAATATCCCCTGCAGGGCAAAATCACCCTCTACAGGTTTAGCATACAGTGTGACAATGGACTACATTTCCTATGGATTTTTCTTCTTTATTCACCTGCATTTCCACTGTACTTTTATCAGTGAGTCACCAAATGAGACATCTCAGATGCAGAGAATTAGGAATTAGCAATGTGGAAAGCCAGAACACAAAAGAGGAATATCTTTTAAAACTATAAGGAGAAATGATCTCCAACTGTGGCTAGATTGCTATTTACTGTTCATAATATTCTTGTTTTTCTTCTTCCTGAACATGCAAGTATACTACATTTCTTAGTCTTTCATTTAGACAGTCCATGTGACTGAGTTTTGACCACTGATATGTGGGTGAAAGTGAAAGCTACTTCCAGGCCAGACTTGTAAAACCTTTCAGAAGATCCTCCACGTTCTTTTCCCTTTTCACCTGGAGGAGTGCAGAAGACCTAGGCAAGGACACCAAGCCCCTGTTGGAGTCTCCAGATGGAAGAAACCTGGGTCTCTAAAACCTTTAGAAAACTATCTCCTAAATAACTGCATTTCACGATGAATAGAGCAAAATTTTTTGTGTGTTAATCTACTGACGTCTGAGGGTTGTTTGGTACAACACTTAGCCTATTCTAACACAGCACCTTGGAATTCTACCCATACAAACCATCAATTAAATCAGCAAATAGGAAGACAGGGAAAGCAAGTAAATTTCAAAAATTTTATGTTCTCTGAATCCTTTCCCAGAAAAGCAAGTAGAGGATATACTCCATCAAAACAAAAAAGTTGTAGACTCCAGACAGCTAGCGATCTGATATAGGAGTCAAATGAAGAAAATTCACTGGTTGGTGGTGAAAAGCCTGGGTAAGACAGTTGGGTGGCAGGCTAAGAGAGCAACCAAAAAAGAGAGCAGGAGGACAGGAGCTTCTGAAAGGACCATCAAAAAATGTAATTAGTAAGTGATCTGGAGTCTTTGTTTTATACTGGTATGTTCTGTACAGTTCTACCACAGAGTCTGGAGCTCTATTAGTGATAAAACACAAAAGCTGAGACAATCAACTCCAAGGAAAACAAAAAGCTGAACAAGAAAGGAAATATAATCGTGATACACTTTGACATTTAGCTATTACAGTGTTTACGTAGTCATAGCGATGTATATACTGAACACTGACTTAACACCCCAGTTATTCCACCTCTATATTGGGAGAGTGGGAGGAGGAGGACTTTTCAGAGGCGCATGAGAGGGTAGTGGAGGGAATTTCATAAGAAAAGTAAGTTCTTGTCTGCCATAGTAGCAAGTCCATGGGTAATGTCTACGATAGAAAAATCAAGAAATAGCAGTATAACCATATTATTTAGAAACATTGAGGCAAATTGCTCCCTCCTGCCAAAAAAAAAAATAACAACTAAAAGGAACAGAAATGGTTGCTTATTGGGAGAGGACTCAAGGGCAGAAAGGTTGGGAAAGGGCTGGTATTCATTGTTATTAGCCACTTAGTATTATTTCATTTTTATTTTATTTTATTTTACTTTATTTTAATGTTTATTTTTGAGAGACAGAGACAGAGCACAAGCAGGGGAGGGGGAGAGGGAGGGGGACACAGAATCTGAAGCAGACTCCTGGCTCTGAGCTGTCAGCACAGAGCCCGATGTGGGGCTTGAACCCATGAACTGTGGGATCATGACCTGAGCCAAAGTTGGACACTTAACTAACTGAGCCACCAAAGTGTTCCAGTATTATTTGACTTATAAATGACATATGTCAAAATTACTTTGTTTAAAAATTAGATTTAGGGACAGCTGAGTGGCTTAGTTGGTTAAGTACCCAACTCTTGATTTCAGTTCAGGTCATGATCTCAGTTATGAGATCAAACCCTGCGTCAGGCTCTGCTGGGCATCAGGCCTGCCTAAGATTCTCTCTCTCTCTCTCTCTCTCTCTGCCCCTCTCCCCCCCCCCTGCACTCTCTCTCAAAAAAACAAAAGTAAATAAAAAATGATAATTAGATTTAATATTTAGGAGATGGAAGAAGAAAGAAAGAAAAAGAATGAAAGAGAAAAAGGGAGGGAGGGAGGAAAGCAAGAAAGAAACTGCGATAATTTGTAATAGGAAACAGTCAATAATGATACAAATAATTATTTACTTTCAAAGTAAAATAAAATACAATTTGTTTTCATTAAAACTAGAAAAGGTTAAAAAAGAAATAAAGAAAGTTATTCCAAGTTGGGCGTGGGAAAACACCCTCCCTGCCATATGAGCTTGCCTAGCCTCTCAGGCGGCCAATCTGGCTTCATACACCCTCCCACTCTGCCAAGCCCATCCCAAACGTGTAATGTAGCTATTGCTTATAATCCATGACTGTCTTTCCAGCTAGGCTTAAACTAGAGCTTCAGAATCTTTTTCAGTACTACCCTCAAGACAGTCATAACCAAGTGATCAGAATTAACACATAAGATCAAATGAAACTATTTGCCATCCTGGGATAAAAATACAAAAATAATACTCTCTTAGCCAAAATTCTCTAATAGAACTCAAAGCTAAAGCTTTTGAGCTAATGTTTTGTTGGAGGTACAGTCTTAGTAAAGCATTAATGAAGGAAAAAGGGAAGTGAGTCAGGGAAGGAGGGACAGCAAATACACTGTAGTGTGTTATCAAGCAATATAGCTGTTTGCTCTAAACAAAACCTCTGGCCAGAGAAGTGACATGTAACACTGCTCCTCAGAACAGTCTGTTGAGTGGAGGAAGGATGGACAACTTTTCTGCTTGTCCCTTCTTATCTTCCTTTCACTGGTCAGAGTCTACCCCACAGGGCATTAGCCCTCACCTCCTTTCTCAATTGTATTACTTGATCTCTCCAGACAGCCCTGGGAGTGCAGTGGCCTCTGGAGGGTCCAGTCCAGCCAGACGCCAGGAACAGCATCCCTCCTTCTAGGTGGCAGAGGCAGTGGTGGCTCTGACACTTGCCAGGGCAGCTCCATCAGGGGAGCAAGGCAACCAGGGCCAAAAAGACTCAGGTGGTGCATAAACCAAGTTTGATACAAGTATGATCCCATTTTTGCAAAAATATTTAAAATCTATATAATAGAGGTATTTACCATGTATATTTGCATAGGAAAGACTGGAGGAATGTGCACAAAAACATTTACAGAGGTTACATCTAAGTGATTTTTGCTTATCTATATTTTTTAGATTTGCTAAAATAAACTTTTATTTCCTGTACAAAATAAAGAAGGGGAGATAAATCCTGGTGATTAAAAATCATATTTTAAAGTATAATAGCATCTAATAAATCACAAAAAATTTAAAATATGATACTCATTAACAAAATTTGAAAGTAAAAATGACCTTTAAGGAATTTTTGTAATAAACAACAGAAGGTTTATATGACCAAATATGTATTGAATAATGAATACCAGAAAAATAGGCACATGGAATAAATAGGAAATCCATAAAAGAAAATATGTATAAGTATGAAATAATTATTACAATTAGAATCACAAAAGACAAATTTTTAACCCATCAAATTGACAAATATTTAAATGTTAATACCCAGTGTTGGCAAGGGTACAGGGGAAAACTCTTCATGCATTGATGATAGGTACATAAACTTTGTATCCTCTGGAGAACAATTTCAGAATCCATAGTGTTATAAATTAAATTGTGTTTCCACCTCTCCCCCCACCACAAAAAAATCCATATGTGAAGTCCTCACCCCCAACTTGACTATATTTAGAGATAGAGCCTTTAAGCAGATAATTAAGATTAAATGAGGACATAAGGGTGGGACCCTAATCCAATGGGATTAGTGTCCTTATAAGAAGAAAAAAGAACTGAACTCACTCTCTGTATGTGAGGAGAGGAAGATCCATGTGAGGACATAACAAGATGGTGGCCATCTGCAAGCTAGGAAGAGACACCTCACCAGAAACCCAACCCCTGCCACCCCCTTGATCTTTATCAGTTAAGCTGAGAAGGTCCAGAAATGTGAAATGAGTTTCTCAATGTCACATAGCTAATTGCTGTTATATGCTGTTATAAGACTGAGAGTTACTTATGCATAAAGAAATAAGATCATCATAAAGAATGGAGAGTCAAGACATATGTGGCAAGTAAAGGAGACTGAGAAGACAATGACAAGAATAGCTAATGCTAGAGAAGAAGTTGTGAGAAAATAAATTCCCATCATTAAAGCCTGTGGTATCAGATACGACTTTGGACAAGTTGCTAATTGCTTAGTTTCTCAGCTTCTCCATCGATACAAAGGGCATGATACTATCTACCTCACAGGTCTACAATGAAGATTAACTCAGATAATGAGGTTATTGTAATTGAGGGCTACTCTAAGTCGTAGCCGCAGAGTGGGTACTTAGGATTCAGAGAGCCAAAGGATTTCAGACCAGGTCCAGCCTGCTCAGTTGTGTGACCTGTGTGGTCAGTTGTGCAAGTCATTTTACCTCTTCCATCTTCAGTTCTTCATCTTTTTTAATTTTGTTAACATTTATTTATTTTTGACAGAGAGAGAGAGAGAGAGAGAGCGCGCACAAGCAGGGGAGGGGCAGAGAGAGAGGGTGACACAGAATCCAAAGCAGGCTCCAGGCTCTGAGCTGTCAGCCCAGAGCCCGACGCGGAGCTCAACTCACAAACCATGAGATCATGACCTGAGTTGAAGTCGGACGCTCAACCAACTGAGCCACCCAGGTGCCCCCAGTTCTTCATCTTTAATGAGAGTTCTGACTAGCTCGAAGGGTCCTTGTGACCAAACCTCATAGGCAGGAAATCTGCATCACATCAATAATGGGAGGTGTTGTGACTTTAAGCAATATGAAGAGAACATAATAAACTGCATAGAGATGGATGCCCTGATCCTCTGGAGATAAGCAGTCGTTGCCAGCCTTCCGTGTTAGAGGAGATTTTCACACTAAACAATGCCATTGCCCACGTGATAATTTCACAACAACTGATTACAAACATACATCATGACAAAAGCTTCTAAGCATTCGGCATTGCTCTTTAATTAATTTTTATTTTAATTAAACCCGATAGCAACCTCATTTACTTGAAAAATAGTAGCACTTACATGGGAGACACTTCCTTTACCTCACTTGCGGGCCATGGTTGGTGCCCCTAATCCTCTCGCAGACCCCTCTAGTCTCCTCAAAGACCCTCGACTTAAGAACCACTCAGAGGGCAATTTGGGAACCACTAACAAAGAGGATGTCCTCTCAAGGCTTTACCAGGGAGAAAGATCTTTTCTTTCAGTGTCTGTCTCCAGTTTGAAACTGAGCCAAAAAGTGCAGTTTACTTGTAGCCTCTGGGAAGACTTCTCCTGGTTGGAGTGTCAGACAGCGTTTAGACACCTGTGTAGCCCCTGGGCATCCGTGGGGACTGCCTTTGACGTGAGTAATTCACCCTAGATCCAAGAGGCATCGCCCTCATAGAGCCAAAAGCATGAAAAGGTGACAGATTGAATGGTTTCCTCCTTGGATAATCTTCACGGTCAAAGAGACATTACCCTTGATTCCATGAAAGGCTCATCCCTTGAGCTGAAATCCTATTGTTCACTGTGATTTTGTTACTGAAAACACTGGAGTCTGTGCTTGAAATGTGTAGTTTCCAGTCACTGTCTCTTAGTCTCTATTTCCTCAGCAAAAAAATGAGTGAAAATAATGCCAAATTCAATGAGTTGTTAATAAGATAATTATTAACAACTTGGAATTTGATAAATTCCAAAGCACTATGGAAATGTTAATTATTGTTACTAGTAGTATTGTGTAATTTTTCAAGTTAAAAAATACTTGTTTGTCTCTCTGTGGAAATCTGGCAACCCAGATAGAAAGTTTTTTAACAGCGTACAAAAATGACCAATTTAATCCCTAGGAAAATCCATCCCCGATCATCAGCCTGTCAAAGGTGCCTTCTGTGCGTAAGAATGATCTATAGAAGCCCGAAGGTTGATTATAAAATCTCAAGTGTCTGCTTGCCTCGAGCCATTTTAGATGAGCTATTCAAAACGCATCCAAGTAATCAGTTTGCTCTGATAGACAGGAATAACAAGGAGGAGGGCTTGATTTCCCCTGCTGAAGACGAGACACGTCCATTGTTGTCTACCTTTCCATAGATCACATATTCAGCTCTTTGTTCTTACTTAACAATATGGCTTGAGGCTTAAAATCTGTGTTCAAATTTATATGCTAGGGAGGACCATGTTAGTTACTTTACAAAGAATTCCAAAAACTCACAGGCAGAAATGAAACCAACCAACTCCGTTGGTATGCAGTGTTTTCTACAAATTAAGGGCATATTTGGAGTTTTGGAAGCGAATTATTATTTTATATGCATATGTGATAGTAAGGTCATGAAAGTAGAATCTTACTAAATGCATCATCAAATATTTACTCTGGTCTTGTCTGTTCTGTCTTAATGAGAGAATACTTCCCATACAAATTATTAATATCCAATTAAAATCCCAAAATCTTGTTAACTGGAACTTGGGTGCACTGCGCATGTCCTAGTAGTCACGAGTCATCACAGTGCACTGACAGAGCACAGAATTCAGACCCGGACTGACTGCATGTTATGTCAACTTGAGGAAGTCTATGTCATTTCTTGAGTCTCCATTTTTTCATCTATAAAATACGAGTAAAAATGCTTCCTAACAGAATGAAATGAGAAAATGGAGGTGAAAATATTGGCATCATTATATAAATGTTAGTGATTGTTGTCGCTATTATTGGCAAGCCATAAGGACAAGAACTGTTGGCCCAATTATTCTTGGTGGCCCAAATGCAGTGATTGATACTGAGATTATTGTCACTGCCCTCACCACCTCAGACGAGTATGAAGAACCTTAGGGAAAAGATGGGTGTATTCTGCAATATTTACAGAGGAAACTATGTAATTCCTGGGATTTGCTTCACAAATGAAAAAGCAAGTTGTAAAACAATACAAGCTATATGCTTCCTCAGAGATAGACATAAACATAAAAACAGACATGAATATAGATACATAGACCACAGAGAAATTGATGCAGAGATGATTGTAGGTATAATGTCTCATAATACACAGGGATTATATGTAGGTATAATAAGAGGAGAGTTCTCTCCTTTGTGACATGCCTATATTTTCCACCTCCTTTGTAATGAATGAACATTTTTATTTCTACAATTTTTAAATAGGTATTTTTTTCATTGTTTAGTTTCTTTTTCAAAAAGATATTAGAAAAAAAAGTTTAAGTTACAATATTCATGATAAGAATGCAAAGCACTAACTCCACTCTGTCGTAAAACTAACAAGACCTCCTGGTAATTTTAGCTTTGAACAGGCTAGTCCCTCCACTTGGACCATTCTCCCAGCTTCACAATCAATCCTGTTTTGACTTCACGTGAATATCTAAATGCATCTCCTCAGAAATCTCCTAGCTGGTCTCTCAAGTGAACCTCGTTGACTTTACTCATAGTGCCTGATATAATTTTATAATTATATATTCTTTTGTTTGTTTCCTTGTTTATTGGTAGTCTCACTTACCTGTGAGACTCAAAGTGCCAAGGCACAGAGACTGTGGTTGTTTTCTTCATCACTGTGTACCCAGTGCCTAGCGTAGAGCCTGGTGCATAAATATGTATTGAATGAATGAATGAATGAATGAGCGAGCCAACCAGGATCCATGCAGGAAGGCAGATGTCTTCACCCAGATAGACCCAGGTGCATCAGACTCTTAAGGTGACCGCAGGGGTTAAGTCAACAGGCATCAAAGGGCTGGCATATCAATAAATATTTGCCTGCTGTACTAGAAATGAAAATTGAAGTGGTCATGAATGACTTCTATTTAAACTCAACTCCTCAGGGCAAGGCTTACTTGAAAATTCTGGAGCTAAAACAGACCTTTAAAACCAAACTCTCTCCTGCAGACGGAGAAACTGAAACCAGAGAAATCTCATAGCCAGGATCTCTGGTCCTGGTCCCAGGTCCCACCTGCCAGGCCAGCAACCTGTCCCAGCTGCCCCTTGCTGACCCCAGTGTGATGGCAATATAACCCAGGCACTCACAGACTGAGAGCCTCAGAGGTTCTTCTTGGCATCTGCTAGCACAAGGAGTCTGAAAGTAAATGAATAGACTTCCTTTTCCAATGCCCTTTTTTATACGTTGTTTATTACCCAAAATACAGATTCATATCTAGTTTGACACCACCATTCTTTTTATTGTAGAGCTGCCTCAGATCCTAAACCAATACAAAGCTCACTTTCTCCCCAGACTTTTCTACCACACGAACTCGCTAGTGTCTCTCAGAGCCACGTCTGGGTTTAATCATTACTTGGCTTCTCTTGGCATTTAATAATATATTTAAATACATGTAGTAAGTGCTTACTGTATGCCAGGCACTACTTTAGACCCTTCACGTGTTGTGATCATTCAACACCCACAACCGCCCTATAAGATAGGTGATATTATGTCTATTTGAAATGCGTAAACCGAGACAGAGAGAGCTTTAAATAGCTTGCCTAATCAGCAAGCAGTGAGCTGGAATTGGACCCAGGCAATCTGGCTCCAGAAAACACATTCAGAACTACACATGTTTTTTGGAGGCGGGGGTGGGGGGTGGGGGTGTTGTTTTGTTTATTCCCTGTTTAAATAAAACGTGTTGATTTCTGTGTTGTGCATTATAGTACAGGGGTACATGATCCAGGACTGCAGGGAAGAACGTTTTTTCCTCAACAGTGGCTTTTATCTCTAAATGCAAGGCTGTCACTCAACTCATTTCCACTTCCCAATCAGGGAAGGTGGGAGGAGGAAGGGGAAGGCAAACAGCTTCCCTCTCTTCCAGCAACTTCTCATTTTGAAACATTTCGAACCTACAGAACAAAATAGAAAGATTTTTTTTTAAATGGAGCCAAGAGCCTTTTAGCTAGATTTATTAATTGTGGATATTTTGCCATCGGTTTTTAACTCTATATAAGTAGGATAATGCTGAAAGTTACACAAAGGAGCATGTCTTACCATATAAAAGGAAGATCAACAAGCCAGTTAGAAACATTCCAATGGAAACGGTTGATTTGATAAGAAATGTTGTGGATGATTTTCCTTTTTATTCCCTTTATTATTAGAATGCTTGCCCCACAAACAAAAACACAAATAAGAGAGAAGATTTTTTTAAAGAAGAAAAGCATCAAATCCGCAGCAGAACGCTAGCAGCCTAGCCTCTCCAAGTGAAGAATAAGAAGGTAGGTACCTGGTAGTGTGGAAACAGAAAGGGCTTCGGCTCTGGGTACAAACCCCAGCTCCATCACTTGCTGAGCTTTGCAATAAGCAGGCAAGTTATTTAGACTTTCTGAGCCTGTTTCCTCATATATGAACTATGTGAGGATTTAGTACAAATCTGTATTTCCAATGATTCTAGGGTGGAACCCAGCAGTTAGTCTTTTTAACAGATCCAGTGTAGGTGGTCCACAGAACAATATTCTGAGAAACAGTGAGTAGGAAGAGAACTAACTCAGTGTGTTTAATGGAGACCAATTACAAGAAAGAATCTAGAATGGGGGAAGAGGCCACCCCAACCCTTCACATGGTCTCCTCAGGTCTCTTCCTCCACCCCCTCTGCCTGCTCCCTTATCCTCTCCCACACTGGAGGCTGCACACAATTTTGCCGCTATGGCTCCAGTTTGGGCTTCTCCAGGTAAAGGCCTCCTATACCATTTTCACCACCACACCTCATCCACGTTTTCCACTGGTGTCCAACAAAAAGCTTCTGCTGCAGACAGCCCAGTGTGCTGGGCACCACTGGGACCCTCCCACCGGGCCTCACCCTCTATCTCCTATTCAGACCTCAGCTTCAGTTTTCTTCTTCCAAGAAACTCCCTACCACAGCCACTCTGAGTTCTCCCCTCTACCTTGCACTTAATTCTACTTTCCTTTATTCTCCACCTAGACCGTTGTTTCATTCTGGGCATCGCTACATGTGCTCTGAGCTCCATCAGAACAGAAGCAGTGATTCTCCTTCCTCTTCTTTCTTTGTGACGCTTAGCACAGTAGTACAGTACACATAGTAGGCACGCAACTCAGCCTCTATTGACTGCCTGATTATTTAGATGACGTACTGAGGAAAATGAGATGGGATAAAGGATGAGCACAAATGTGGAGCCTCTTGTAGTCTGATGAACCCACACAGGGGCCCTTGAGTATGGCTGAACCAGTCTTCAAGGGTGTTTTAAATAATGAGCTATATGTGGCTGAATAAAAGTAGAGTTCAAGATAAAATCAGAAATAAATGAAAAGCAATTGGTAAACAGCTGCTGTCACATGCTCTGTTGTGTCTTTGATGAGTTTCAATTAAAAATAGCCCTAATACATCAAAAAAAAAAAAACCATGGTGAATTCCCTTTATTGTCCCTTTAATGTGTTACTAAGGAGTTATTGGTATCATTTCATGGCTCCAGCACAAATGCCTCTAGGATTTATTGCTGGGTTCACATCTCTGCTCTTTTATGGATTTCTTCCAAGAGGGGCTTGAATACGGGGCTCCCATTATATGTCCCTTGTGGTAGGTTGGCTAGAGCAAGCTGCATCAGCAAATGGCAATAAAGCTCACCAAGGCAACAACTGTTCCTCACCAGTGTAGTTTGATTTAGAGCAGAATGTTTCCAGATGGATTCTGATGTAACCCTTTTACTTCCATCTTTCGACAACACTGAAACTGAAAAATCAATTACAGCACCCAGGTTCTATAGAACTTGCTGAATTTTGCTGAGGGTGGGAGGGGGTGGTAAAAAAAAATATACATACACATATATACACATAGATATATACATATACATTTCCCTGTAGACAAAAGCACATTTTGTAAATAACTAAAAAACAATGGGAGAACGTCCAGGAAGGTGATCGGTGTGTTTAATGGAGACCAATTACAAATAAGTACTATTAGAAAAGAACTTATTTATTTAAGAGCTTAAAAACAACTTTAATCACAAACTCTTAGTTTGTTATGTCAACAGGCTGTCAATAAAAATCTGGTTCCTGGGGTCAGTAGAGTCACTAGTGCATTCATCAGTCCTGCTTCTTTAACCAGAGGCAGAGGCCAAATCTCATTAGCTCGCTCTGTCTCCGGGAGGAGGGAGATCATCTATCAGTTACGTTACTGCGTGACAAACCATACAAAAAAGAGCTTTAAATCTGCTGGCGCTCTAAACCCAGGAAGGAGAGGATAAATGTCCTTGGATATCAGCTCTAACAGAAAGAATCTGCAGAAGGCGACCGGATGATTGCCTGTGGGTGGGTTGGGCTGTATGGCTGTTTTGTTTTAAATTAGCCAATGACTGTGAACTTCATACAGCAGACCTGACTTGCCCTTTCTGGATATTTTCTAATCTCAATCTCCATAGAGGGCTGCAAAACGAATGTTGTGAAATTAGCATGAGTTTAGTGACCCTGTAATTAGATAACTTTCTCCCATGGAAATCCAACTCCTGAATCACTAAACAGATGTGATGGGCTGTTCACTGTGCATCTGGCTATAAAAGAAGGCAACAGATACAATACGTTTCTAATTATGTAAGTGACAGTGCAAGGAAGGACCATGATCAGACTGCCTTCTTCATTTCAATACCCTCAGGTGACTTCCTTTAATAGAAATCAACATGCCATTTGACCAATATTTTATTCCCACCTTATCCAACCTGTATTGATCTAAACGACTACCAGTCAAAATTGACTACCCCACCTCCCAGATGCTTAGCAAAATCTCAGTTCATTTGATTATCCATTTCATAGAGTGATGTTTCTCGAATGCATTTACAAATCACGTGGGTATCTGGGTAAAATGTAGATTGTGACTCAGGAGGTCTGGGGTGGAATGTTGAGAGTCTGCATGTTCTCAGGTGATGCTGATGCTGCCAGTCTGAGAGTCACACACTGGACATAAATCACGTTAATAATATTCTCTAAAATTTCCAACAGGAAATATAAATACAGTTACATAATTTCATGTAATTTGTTTCCTGAAAGATAAGGATATGTTTACAGAGAAGTCAAAATGCACCTGGGTGTCTCAGTCGGTTAAGTGTCCAACTTCTGCTCAGGTCATGATCTCGCGGTTTGTGGGTTTGGGCCTCGCGTCAGGCTCTGTGCTGACAGCTCAGAACCTGGAGCCTGCTTCAGATTCTGTGTCTCTCTTTCTCTCTCTGCCCTTCCCATGCTCATGCTCTGTCTCTCTCTATCTCTCAATAATAAATAAACGTTAAAAAAAATTTTTTTAAGAGAAGTCGATATTGGGCATGAATTTTAAAACACAGTTGTAGTCGCCCTAAATGTTATTACCATGGATAAACATCTTTTGAGGCCTCAAAGAGGTCCTTTAAGGTCGATGAATATTGACTTCAGGAAGTGATCCAAAACAGAACACAAACTGATTCATTTAAAGCAAAGCTTGAATTCAATACTTTTCCCCAGCTGCTCTATTGATGACTGCTTGGCTTTTTCTTTGCAGTAAATATACATAAACAAATCGAAATATGCTCTCCTTATTTTTAAAACCTCTTCCTGAGAATAGGATTCAAGTTCATTTGCTTACCTACAGCGTCTGTTGTGCAACATGTGTTTAAATATGACATACTTAAATAAGATTTCTGTTATATAAACTAATTTCCTTTGAAATTGATTAACCTAATACAGATTCAGCTGTGGAGATAAATGTAAGACACCAGAATATTCTAGTTCACCTTTAATCATATTAGGGCCCTGTACTTAATAACTACTTTCTTCTGAGGCGCTCATAACACCTCATATTCATCCTCCCACTAACCTTTTCTGAGCTTGGTAAAAAAAAAAAAAAGTTTTCTTTTTATAGATTTGGATTTGCAAGGCTAATACCTAAAGTCTATTTAATTTTTGTGTAATTTGAGAAAGTAGAACATAGTAACACCTTGGAGGTGATTCTCTTATTGAGCATAACTCAGTTTTCCAAAAGCATGGTTAATGGATTCTTGGCCCTAGGACAATTTCCTATGCACAAAAAGAACACTGTAATAAAACAGCTAAATATACACACTCCACAGATATTTATTTAACATCTATACTACTACTATTACTACTAATAATAATAATTAATGCTTATAATAAACTAGGGACAATTCTAAGCACTTCACACATAAATCGTATTCTTTACAACCTACATGGTAAATACTAATATTATCCCCATTTCACAGATAAAGAGAGTGAAGTACCTTGAGACTAAAAATTTACCCAAGGTTACAAAGCTGGTAAGTTGCTGTTACGGTCTCAATGTTTGTATCTTCCCAAAATCTGTATGTTACAATCCTCACCCCCCAAAATTATGGTATTAGGAGGTGGGGCCCCTGGAAGGTGCTTAGGTCATGAGGATAGACTTCATGAATGGGATTAATGTTTTATAAAAGCGACCCCAAGTTTCTGAGAGACACCAGGAAGAGGGATCTCACTAGAACTTGACCATGCTGGCTCCTTGATCTTGAACTTCCAGCCTCCAGAACTGTGAGAAATATATTTCTGTTGTTTAAAACCCACTCAGGCTGTGGTATTTTGTTATAGCAGCCCAAACACATTAATCTGACTAATCCTGCTCAATCCAGAATTAAAACCTAAACAGCCTAGCTTCTGTGTCCAAGCTCTGTCACCATGCTAGATAATGATCACAACATAAGTGCTTATGGGGATAACAAACATGTGGTATCCACAATACCTTCATCCCACTTCTAACCACCAGTAGTCATTACATTCTATAAATTTAGGTCACTATTTCCCACAATATAAGTACACTGAGGTTTTAAAATTTTGTGTTATTTCAAAAAATCATACTGAGAAAATACGAGATTTTAGTTTTACAGTCATGGGGAGAGGACACCTTTCTCAAGTGTGACAAGAGTCTATAAAATACACAAACAGATTTCATTGTTTAATATTGCAAAACTTCTGTACGCAAGGATACTATAAGCATAATTAAAAGATAAATGACATTACCAAATAGTGCAGGTAATGGTGGCCACCTAAATCTGAATCTCTCTACACATACTCCAAAAAACTATACAGGTCAACAAAAAGAAAAAAAAAAAAGCACATACACAAATCCTGCACCTTCATTGTAACTAGAAAGCCAAAAATACTACAAACTTAAAATGCTCTTTAATGCAGAAAAAACACAGGTTACAGCAGCACTACACCTGGATCTCCCACCACCAGCCTTTGGAGAGACCTCGGAGTGCATCTCCAGAAACTCTGCATGGAAGAGAAAAGAGGGAAGGAAGCTGTGATAGTTCCCAGAAGGAGAAAGGCCATCGTAAGTGTGAAAATAGTAGAAGAGTTCCGGTAGCTAAGAGCATTGACTACAGGAAAGAAACTGCAGAGTGACCTGAGATTCAAAAAAGCAGTTCTGGAAAGACTGGGGAAGGAAAGGATGGAAAAGTAGAAGGAATCTTCATATACTTCATAGAGAAGGCAAAAAGAAACATCAGAGAAAGATTCAAAGACTCAAGATCCTCCAAGACAAAAGAAAACAAACAAACAAACAAACAAAAGGACACACAGACACTATTTGGGCCAAATAAAATTTTTTTCTTATTGAAGTATAGTGGGATTTATTCTGTGCATTGAACAATGTTTGGCAATACCCTTGGCCTCCAGGCGTCATTAGTAGACCAACCCCCCTCCTGCCCCCCTGCCCCGCCCCCCCCCCCCCCGCCAATTATGACAACCAAAAATGTCTCCAGTCTTTGGCAAATGTCCTCTGGAGGCAAAACCACTGACATAGAGCAATGATTTATTGCATTGCTGATTGGTTTGTTTGTTGTTTGAAGACTCATCTTTTTTTTTTTAAGATTTATTTATTTATTTATTTATTTATTTATTTAAAGAGAGAGAGAGAGAGAGAGAGAGAGAGAGCATGCTTGCATAAGCAGGGGAGAGGCAGATAGGAAGAGAGAGAATCCTAAGCAGTCTCCACACTGTCAATGTGGAGCCCGATGCAGGCAGTTCATAAGATCATGACCTGAGTCAAAATAAAGAGTCAGACATTTAACCAACTGAGCCACCCAGGCACCTCTGAAGACTCATCTTTATTATTTTTTTTTACTCTTATTATTTATTTTTTAAATTTACATCCAAGTTAGTGAGTATATAGTGCAATAATGATTTCAGTAGAATCCAGTGATTCATCCTATTATTTTTTAAGTTTATTTATTTACTTTGAGACAGAGTGAGTGAGCAGGGGAGGGGCAAGAGAGAGGGAGAGAGAAGATCCCAAGAAGGCTCTACACTGGCAGCGCAGAGCCCGATGCAGGGCTCTGACTCACAAACCGTGAGATCTTGACCTGAGACAAATTCAAGAGTCAGACGTTTAACCGAATGAGCCACCCAGGTGCCCCTTGAAGACTCATCTTTAAATGTTTGCCTTTTTGTGGTAAGTCGTTGAGAGGAAAAAAAGTAAAGAAAATCAGAGGAAGGAAAAGAAGTTCTACTCTCTCATTCATTTACTCATTCAACACATACCTATGGAATGCCTAAGTAATGTGCATTGTGTAAAAGATGAATAAGACATAGTCACAATCCAAATTTTATGCTTTCCATATTATTTCATTTAATAATATCATGGCTTGATTAACTTCTGTATGGCTTTGTTCCTTCTATCGTATCTTCTTCCTTCTATAGGCAGACTAGACTATGAATATTCTTCTCATGACAATGGCAAGGGCTCAAGAAAGTGGAATCACATGAGCCCTGGGCTCAGAAATGAACACCATCACTTCTATGCTGTTTGCTTCGGTCAAACACAATATCACAGGGCAGAGAAAATGTACTTCACGAAGGGGGTTAAGGAGAACTACAAATTCACACAGCAAAGAACATGGACACGGAGTTGAAGAATTAGGGCCTATGCTGCAATTTGCCACAGTGGAGAAAAAAAAACCTTAAATCTAGTTTTATTATCTCAAAGTTAAGATTTTTTTGTTTTTAAGTTCTTATTTTATTTATTTGTTTGTTTACTTATTTATTGACAGTACATGCATGAGCAGGGGAGGGGCAGAGGGAAAGGGACAGAGAACCTAAAGCAGGCTCCACGCCCCGTGCAGAGCCTGACGTGGGGCTCAATCTCATGACCATGAGATCATGACCGGGGCTGAAATCAAGACGCTTAACCTTGATTAAGGTTAGCATGGCTGAGCCACCCAGGCACCCTTTAAGTTTTTATTTTAAGTCCAGTTAGTTAACATGCAGTGGTATGTTAGTTTCAGGTGCACTATATGGTGATTCAGCAATTCCATACATCATCCAGTGTGCATCACAAGTGCACTCCTTAATCTCCATCATCTATTTCATCCATCCTCCCACCCACCTCCCCTGGTAACCTTCAGTTTGTTCTTTATAATAAGGGTCTGGTCTGTTTCTTGGTTTCTCTCTCTCTCTCTCTTTCCCTTTGCTTGTTTGTTTTGTTTCTTAAATTCCACATATGAGTGAAATCATAGGGCGCTTATCTTTCTCTAACTTACTTCACTTAGCATAATACTCTCTAGCTCCATCTGTGTCATTGCAAATGGCAAGATTTCATTCCTTTTTATGGCTGAATAATATTCCATTATATATATATATGCCATATATTCCATATATATATTCCATATATATATACACACCATATATTCCATATATATACACACACCATACATTCCATATATATATTTTGTATATATATGGAATATATATTCTATATATATATTTTTCTCTATATATATTCTCTATGTATTCTAATATGTTCTATATATATTCTATCTATATATTCTATATATAATCTATACTCTATATATTCTATATATAGTATATATATATTCTATATATTCTATGTATATATTCTCTGTATATATGCTATCTATATATTCTATATATATGCCACATCTTCTTTATCCATTCATCTATTGATGGACCCTTGAGCTGCTTCTGTATCTTGGCTATTGTAAATAATGCTGCTATAAACATAGAGCTGCATGTATCCTTTTGAATTAGTGTTTTTGTATTCTTTATGTAAGTACCATGTAGTGTGATGGCTGAGTCATAGGGTAATTCTATTTTTAACTTTTTGAGGAAACTCCACACTGGTTTCCAGAGTGGCTGCACCAGTTTGCATTCCCACCAACAGTATAAGAGGGTTTCTTTTTCTCCACATCCTTGCCCACACCTGTTCTTTCTTGTGTTGTTGATTTTAGCCATTCTGACAGGCGTGAGATGGTATCTCATTGTAGTTGTGATTTACATTTCCCTAATGATAAATGATGATGATCATCTTTGTATGTGTCTGTTGGCCATCTGTATATCTTTGGAGAAATATTTGTTCGTGTCTTTTACCCACTTTTAATTGGATTATTTGGTTTTGGGGCATTGTTTTGTAAATCCTTTATATATTTTGGATACTAGTCCTTTATCGAATATGTCATTTGCAAATACCTTCTCCCATTCAGTAGGTTGCCTTTTAGTTTTGTTGATTGTTTCTTTCACTCTGCAGCAGCTTTCTATTTTGATGTAGTCCCAGTAGTTTATTTTTCCTTAGGTTTCCCTTACCTCAGGAGACATATCTAGAAAAAAGTTGCTATGGCCAATGTCAGAGAGGCCAGTACCTGTTATCTCTTCTATGATTTTTATGGTTTCAGGTCTCACATTTAGGTCTTTAATCCATTTTAGATTTATTTTTGTGTATGCTTTAATAATACAGTTTCTTTCTTTTGCATATTGCTGTCCAATTTTCCTGACACTGTTTTTTTGAAAAAACTGTCCTTTTCCCATAGAATATTCTTTCCTGCTTTGTTGAAGGTTAATTGACCATATAGTTGTGGATTTGTTTCTGGATTTTTTATTCTGTTCTATCTATCCATCTATTTATGAAAGGGATCATACAAATGGGAGGGAGGGAGGGTGGGAGGGAGGGGGAGAGAGAGAGAGAGAGAGAGAGAGAGAGAGAGAGAGAATCTTAAGCAGTCTCCCCACCCAGCATGGAGCCCAGTGCAGGGCTTGATTTCACCAGGGTGGGATCATGACCTGAACAGAAATCAAGAGTTGGATGCTTAACTGACTGAGCCACTCAGGTGCCCCTCTGTTCTATTGATCTATGTGTCTATTTTTGCACCAGTACCACACTATTTTGATTACCAGAGCTTATAATATAACTTGAAGTCCAGAATTGTGTTGTCTCCAGCTTTGCTTTTCTTTTTCAATATTGCTTTGGCTATTCATGGTCTTTTGTTGTTCCATACAAATTTTAGGATTGTTTTTTGTTTTAGTGCTGTGGAAAATAGTCTTGGTATTTTGATAGGGATTGCATAAGTGTGTAGATTCCTTTGGATAATATAAACATTTAAAAATATTTATTCTTCCAACCCACGAGCATGGAATGTCTCTCCATTTCTTTGTATCATTCTCATTGTCTTTTATCAGTGTTCTACAGTGTTCAGAGTACAGGTCTTTCACCTCTTTGGTTAAGTTTATTCGTAGGTATTTTATTATTTGTTTTGCGATTTTAAATGGGAATATTTTTTTTCTAAAGTTCACCCATTTTTTTAAATTTTTTTTTTAACATTTATTTATTTTTGAGACAGAGAGAGACAGAGCATGAACAGGGGAGGGGCAGAGAGAGAGGGAGACACAGAATCTGAAACAGGCTCCAGGCTCTGAGCTGTCAGCACAGAGCTGGATGTGGGGCTCGAACTCACAGACCGTGAGATCATGACCTGAGCCGAAGTTGGACGCTTAACCGACCAAGCCACCCAGGCGCCCCTAAAGTTCACCCATTTAATGGGGTGCCTGAGTGGCTCAGTCAGTTAAGTCTCCGACTCTTGATTTCAGCTCAGGTCATGATCTCACAGTCGTGGAATTGAGACCCACGTGGGGCTCTGTGCTGACAGTGTGGAGCCTGCTTGGGTTTCTCTGTCTCCTTTTCTCTCTACTCCTACCCTGCTTGTGCTCCTGTGCTCTCTCTCTCTCTCAAAATAAATAAATAAACACTAAAAAAATAAAACATTGCTCAAGTTTACCCATTTATTTGGGGCTGGGGGTAAAGGAGAGAGGGAGAGAATCCCAAGTAGACTCTGTGCTGTCAGCACAGAGCCTGATATGGGGCTCAATTCCACGACTGTGAGATCATGACTCAAGTCAAATCAAGAGTTGGATGCTCAACTGACCGAAACACCCAGGTGCCCCTGGGATTATTTCGTTAATTTCTCTTTCTGCTGCTTCATTTTTGGTGTATAGAAATGCAACAGATTTCTCTACCTTGATTTTGTGTCCTGTGACTTTACTAAATTCGTTTATCAGTTCTAGTAGAGTTTTGGTGGAGGCTTTGAAATGTTCATTATAGTATCATGTCATCTGCAAATAGTGAAAGTTTTACTTCTTACTTGTGGATTTGGATGACTTTTACTTCTTTTTGTTGTCTGATTGCTATGTCTAGGACTTCCAATACTATGTTGAATAAAAGTGATGAGAGTGGACATCCTTGTCTTGTTCCTGCCTTAGGGTAAAAGCTGTTTTTCCCTACTTAGGATGATGTTAGCTGTGGGTTTTTGATACACAGCCTTTATTATGTTGAGGTATTTTCCCTCTAAATCTATTTTGTTGAGGGGTTTTATCATGAATGTATGTTGTACTTTACCAAATACTTTTTCTGCATCTGTTGAAATGATCATATAGTTCTTACCCTTTCTCTTATTGATGTGATGTATCACACTGATTGATTTGTGAATATTGAACCACCCTTACAACTCAGGAATAAATCCCACTTGATTGTGATGAATGATACTTTAATGTATTGTTGAATGCAATTTGCTAGTATTTTATTGAGGATATTTGCATATATGTTCATCGGGGATATTGGCCTGTGGTTCTCTTTTTTAGTGGGGTCTTTACTTGGTTTTGATATCAGGGAACTACTGGGTCATAGAATGAATTTGGAAATTTTCCTTCCTTTTCTATTTTTTGGAATAGTTTGAGAAGAATAGTTATTAGCTCTTCTTTAAATGTTTGATAGAATTCACCTGTGAAGCCATCTTATCCTGGACTTCTGTTTCTTGGGAGTTTTTGATTTCTGATTCAATTTCTTTGCTGATTATTGGTCTATTCAAATTTTCTACTTCTTCCTGTCTCAGTTCTGGTAGTTTATATGTTTCTAGAAATTTATCCATTTCTTCTAGTTTGTCTAATTTGTTGGCATGTAGTTTTTCTCTTATAATTGTATTTCTGTGGTGTTGGTTGTTATTTCTATTCTCTCATTTGTGATTTTATTTATTTGAATCCTTTCTCTTTTTCTCTTGATAAGTCTAGCTAGAGGTTTATCAATTTTATTGATTTTTTCAAAGAACCAGCTCCTGATTTCATTGATCTGTTCTATTGTTTTTTCAGTTTGTATATCATTTATTTCTGCTTTAATATTTATTATTTTTTTCCTTCTGCTGGTTTTAGCTTTTGTTTATTGTTCTTTTTTCTGTCTCCTTTAGGTGTAAGTTTAGGTTGTTTATTTGAGATTTTTATTGCCTCTTGGTATAGGCCTGTACTGCTATTAACTTTCTTCTTAGAACCACTTTTGCTGTATCTCACAGGTTTTGGACCATTGTGTTTTCATGTTCATTTGTTTCCATGTACTTTTTTATTTCTGCTCTTAATTCCTGGTTGAGCCATTCATTGTTTAGTAGCATGTTATTTAACCTTCATGCATTTGTGGTCTTTCTATTTTTTCTTGTGGTTAACATCTACTTTCATAGCATTATGGTTAGAAAAGATGCATGGTATGACTTCAATCTTGAATTTGTTGAAAATTTTTGTATGGGCTAATATGTGACCTATTCTGCAGACTGTTCCATGTGCACTTGAAAAGAATGTGTATTCTGCTGTTTTAGAATGCAACATCTGAATATATCTGTTAAATCCATCTCTTCCAGCATGTCATTCAAAGTCATTGTTTCATTCTTGGTTTTCCGTTTAGATGATCTGTCCATTGATGTAAGTGAGGTGTTAAAGTACCCTACTATTATTATATATTATCAATTAGTTGATCTAACAGTTGTTATTAACTGTTTTATGCATTTGGGTGCTTCTACGTTGAGTACATAAATATTTACAATCATTATATCTTCTTGTTGTCTCAACTCCTTTGTTATTATATAGTGTGCTTCTTTGTCTCTTGTTACATTCTTTCTCTTAAAGTCTATTTTTTCTGATGTAAATATTGCTACTCCAGCTTTCTTTTGACTCCTATTTGCGTGGCACGTGTTTCTCCATCCCCTCACTTTCAATCTCTAGGTGTCTTTAGGTCTAAAATGAATCTCTTGTAGGCATCATATAGATGGGTCCTGTTTTGTTTTTTTTTTAATCCATTCTGTCATCCCATGTCTTTTGACTGGAGTATTTAGTCCATTTACATTCAAAGTAATCATTTATATATGTATTTATTGCCATTTATTACTTGTTTTGGGTTGTTTCTGAAGATTTTCTCTGATCCTTTCTTGTCTTTCTCTCTTTCATGTTTTGCTGATTTTCTTTAGCAATATATTTGGATTTGTTTCTCTTTATTCTTTGCATATTTATTAATGGTTTTTGATATGTAGTACCATTATGTTTGTATATAACCTCTTCTGCAAATAGTAGTCTATATTAAATTGATGGTAGTTTAAGTTTGAACCCATTCTTTTCTCTCCCACCCACATTTTAGGCATATGTTATTATATTTTATATCCTTTGTGTATGTGTGTGTTCCTTGATTGATTTTTTAGGAAATATTTATATTGCTTTTGTGTTTCCTTACCTTTATATTGTCACTTTTGGTCTCTCCTTCCCATTCAAAGAATCCCCTTTAATATTTCTCGTAGGGTTGGTTTAGTGGTCATGAACTCCTTTAGTTTTTGTGTGTCTGGGAAACTTTTTATCTCTCCTCTGTTCCAAATGATAAGCTTGCTGGATAGAATATGCTTGGCTGAAGATTTTTCCCATTTAGCACTTTGAATAGATCATTCTACTCTTTTCTGGCTTGCAAAGTTTCTGTTGAAAAATCTCCTGCTAGCCTTATGGGTTTTCCCTTGCAAGTAACTCACTTCTTTTGTCTTTCTGCTTTCAAAATGTTTTCTTTACCGCTATATTTTACAAATTTAATTACAATGTGTCTTTGTGCAGGTCAACTTTTGTTGATTTTGATGGGAGTTGTCTGTGCCCCATTTCTCTCTCTTCTTCTTCTGAGACTCCTATAATATGAAAGTTATTAAATTTGATTGAGTCACTGAGTTCCCTAAGTCTATTCTTATTTTGCATAATTCTTTATTCTCTCTTTTGTTCAGTTTGATTACTTTCCCTTACTCTATCTTCTAGATCATTAATTCATTCCTCTGTTTCTTCCATCCTGCTGTTCATTTCATCAAGCATGTTTCTCATTTCATTTATTAGGCCCTTTATCTCTGCTATGCTATTCCTTATCTCTGTGTTAAAGATCTCATTAATGTCTTCCATTATTTTCTCAAGTCCAGTGTGCATCCTTATGATCATTGCTTTAAATTTTCTATCAGGCATGTTACTTACATCTGTTTTGCTTAGATCTCTGGCCATGGCTCTGTCCTGTTCTTTCATTTGGAGTAAATTTCTCTGTCTCCTCATTTTGTCTACCTCTCTGTGTCTGTTTCTGTGTGTTAAGAAAGTCACTTACATCTTCTGTTTTTGAAAGTAGTGACTTTATGCAGAAAGGGTCCTAGAGTTCCCTGCAGTGTAGTGTCCCTGTTCACCAGAGCCTGGCACTTCAGAAGAGTATTCTACGTGTGTTGCTTACACCCTGCTGCTGTGTCTGAGTCACTTTGCAGATTACTGCACTGACTCTCCGCCTGTTGTGGACTATGCTGGCTCTCTGTGTTGTTAGTGGGACCCAGGCAGACCAGTCCTGAAGGGGCACGCCCATTGGGGAAGTTGGAAGCAGGGCAGCGGTGTTAAGAAAATTCGTGCTGGGCCACTAGTCCTATGCCATATTCCCCAAAGCTCTACAGTGGCTAGGGACTGCAGGCTGGGGTAGCTAGAGGTGTAAGGCTGTGTCCAGTGCACATGGCACCAAAATTTGCCCTGAGCTTGGGGCCAAGGCTAGCAAGCTTGAAGTGGGCAAGTCCTCAAGAGAACTCATGGGAGTGGCACACTGCTGGCTGGTTAGATACCAAGTGTCTGTGCTGCACTGCCTCCCACACGTGGCTCTGTGTTTATGCTGCTGGGCAGGGGAGGAAAATGATGCCTGCCAGCTCCCTCATGGAGAAGTCCCCCAACAAGCTCCTAGATCAGTATGAATAGATCTGTCTCCGTTTCCCCACCCCCACCCCCGGTGTTGTATAAACTGTCATTTTTACATTGCCTCTCTGCATAGGCTGCTGTCTCTTAGCGAGTGGTGACCCAGCTATCATTCACCATCCTGGCTCACCCAGTGCTGAGTCAGCTGACTTTTAAAGCTCCTGGTGCCAAGTCCCACTGGTTTTACAAACTCACAGAATTCAGTCCCTCTGGTTAAAGCCAAATGTTATAGGGATTAGTCTTTCTCATGTCAGCTCCCTGATGCAAGGGCCTGTTTCCCTGCCCTCTCCATGGACGCAGCTCCCTCCCTCCTGCCAGTGGCTTACCTCCACCTTTCTGACTTTCCTATTCTTTCAGATGCAGCTTCTGCTGTATATTTAGTTTGGAGTTTGCTCTGCCAGTCCTCAGATTGCTCTCAGGTTTATTGACTTGGATGTGGATGATACCTAGTTGTAAATGTGGGACAGAGAGAGCTCAGGGTCCTCCTACTCCACCATCTTCCCACCAAATTAAGATTTCTCAACACATATCCTCAAGTTAAATGAATGACTACAATAACAGAATCATAATTTTCAATGATGCAAAAAAAAAAGATTAAATAAGCCATCAACTTCAGAGGATTTATTTTTTCAGTGTATTTTTATTAGAAGAGCAGCAATACACAATTTACCTATATTAAAGCAATTCATTTCTAAAGACCAATGTTTCAATGACAAATGCCAGTAAATGACTTTTACTATCATATATGTTACACCTTTTATAGCTGTTTTAGCAAGAAACTTTTCAGATGTCTTCATTTATCTTCTCTATTTGTTCTTAAAAGGAATTTTTCTGAAACATAATACTTCTTAAAATCAAGTCCTAATCCAATAGATTTAAATTTCTACATTCTGTATACTCCAGGGGAAAAAATAATTGGATTATGCTTTCTCATTCATGACTATTTAAGTATTCTGTTTCTGAGGTTACATTTTAGTATGTTTTTATGTTTTATTCAGGACACAATGTTCCAGCAAATATCACAAACCCAAGTCAATGGCTTATACTGACATTAAATATGCTATTAACATGCTTGCTCCCAGAAAAGTTCAATGAGAAGCTGTCAACAAACCTGTAGAGAAAGCCTTACTGCATTCAAAATAAATGATAAAAGAGGAGCCAGAAATAACTTAAAACTTTTAGGATAATGAAGAGAAGAAAAAGTAGTATGAAAATATCTAGCTCTCTGCTTGGCAAACAAAAATTACTCCAATTTTCATATGCCTTGAGCCAACAACAAAACAAAGTTCATGTCATTTTCCACAGTAATCATAAGGCTGTTCCTTTCACCTCTGTGACCTGGGTGCTTACAGTGTAATGACTAACACCAGAGCCCTGGTCTTTAATGTCCCCGTCACCATGAGCAGCAATGAGATCCCACACAGCAGCTCTCTAAAAAATAGCATCAGAAGCTCATCAACTTGAATATAGCAACAAAAAAGAAGATAGCATATCTCAGATTATAGAATTATTTAATTGTTTTTTTAGTCATTCACTTGCGAAACAGAGAATGTGTGCTGGCCAAGTCTTTGAAAGGCAATACATGGCCCACCAGCTGAGATTCACCTTTAATTATTTATTTTTTTAATGTTTTATTTATTTTTGAGACAGAGAGAGACAGAGCATGAGCAGGGGAGGGGCAGAGAGAGAGGGAGACACAGAATCCGAAGCAGGTTCCAGGCTCTGAGCTGTCAGCACAGAGCCCGACATGGGGCTCGAACTCACGGACCGTGAGATCATGCCCTAAGCCAAAATCAGGCGCTTACCTGACTGAGCCACCCAGGCGCCCTGAGATTTACCTTTAAAATTAAGGAGAAGGAAGGCTGGGGATAACCCAAGGAAGCTGAGTGAGCGAGAGCTTCTCAGTACTGGGAAGTGAAGAATGAGATCTTCTGCTGAGATGGCTTCTGAGCTCTTTTCTGTAGAAGACTTTGGCAACACACCTGAGGCCAATAGTGCATTCAATAACGTTTCAGTTCAGAAGAGGATGCACTGTTGACAGGAGGTCATGGAATATATATATGTGGAATTATATATAATATATATATTATATGTTTATATAAATATAAATATATATATATGCAAGTTTATTTTATATTTGTTTTTGAGAGAGACAGAGACAGCACAATTTGGGGAGGGGCAGAGCGAGGGGAAGAGAGAGAATCCCAAGCACTGTGCACTGTCAGCACAGAGCCAGATGAAGGGCTCTAATTCATGAAACTGTGAGATCATGACCTGAGCCAAAACCAAGAGTTGTACACTTAACCGACTGAGCCACCCAGACACCCCTGTTTGAGTTCATTTTTGAGGCTGTCTAATAATAATTCGCATTCATAATGATGACCCCAGAGTCAATCAGAAGGTATTAATCATATTCATTTAACTCTTTTAAGAAATGCAAGATAAAGGAAATTCTTTTTTGAAAGGTTTTCATTAAAAAAATTGTTGCATATTTTTAACATCTTCATTGAGGTATAATTTATATACATATTTAAAGTATACACTTGGGAGTTTCGACGTAAGTATTTATCTGTGAAACCGTCACAACTAAGATAATGAAAATACTCATTAATTCTAAACAATTACGCATGCCCCCTTAGAATGCCCCTTTCTTGTATCTCTGTCCCCATGACCAATCCCAAAACAACTACAGATCTATCTTCTATTTCTGTAGATTAGTTTGCATTTTCTACAATTTTATATCAATGAAATCATACCTTACATACCCTTTTTTGTTTGTCATCTTTCACTCAGCATGATTATTTTGAAATTCATATATACTGTGTATATCATTAGTTCAGTCTTTTAAAATTGCTGAATTAAATAAAAAATATAAATAATAAATAAAAATAAAATAAAATAAAATTGCCAAATAGAATTCCGTTATATGAATATATCACAGTTTCTTTGTCTTTTCACCTATCGTTGGATATTTAAGTTGTTTCCAGTTAGAGTTATTAAAAATAAAGCTCTAAGAACAATTTGGGTATAAGTCTTTGTATGAACATAAGATTTTACTTCTCTTGTGTTAATAGCTAAGATTGGGATGACTGGATCATACAGTAGGTGTTGTTTAAGTAACCACCAAACTTTTGGGGGGTTTTCTGGGGCTTTTTCAGTGGTTGTACCATTTTACATTTCTACCAGCTGTGCATGAGAGTTCTGGTTGTTCCACATTCACACCAACACATGGTAGAATCAGTCATTTTATATTTACACATTCTAATAAACAATGTAATGGTATCTCAATGTAATTTTAATTTGTATTTTCCTAAGACTAACGGTGTTGAGCACATTGTCATGTGCTTATTTGTCATCCATATATCTTTTTTGGTGAAACGAGTGTCCAAGTCTTTTACTCATTTTTTAACCCAGTTGTTTGTTTTCTTATTATTTTTTCTTATTATTAAGAGAGTTCTTTATATAGATCTTCCTCAACTTATAATGTGGTTATGTTCTGATAAACCCATCCTAAGTTGAAAATACTGTTAAATTGAAAATGCATTTAAAACGGATTTTGCTAAGCTTTCTTAGCCCAGCTGCCTTAAACATTCTCAGAACACTTATATTGGCCTTCAGTTGAGAAAATCATTAAACACAAAGACTATTTTAAAATAAAGTATTGAATTTCATGTAATTTATTAAATACTGTACTGAAAGTGAAAAATAGGATGGTTGTCTGGGTACAGACTGGTTGTAAGTTTATCAGTTGTTGACCCTGGTGATCATGTGGTTGACAGAGCTGTAGCTCACTGCACTTCCCAGCATCATGAGGGAGTATCATCACTAGCAAGCAAAAAATCAAAACTCAAAATTCAAAGTATAGTTTCAGCTGAATACATATCTCTTCATACCATCATAAAGTGGAAACATTGAAAGTCAAACCATCCTAAGTCTGGGACCATCTGTACATTCTTGATACATACAAATCCTTTGTCAGATATATAATTTGCAATTATTTCCTCCCAATAATTGGTTTGTCTTTTCATTCTCTTAACATTGTCTTTTGAAGAGCAGAAGTTCTTAATTCTAATCCAGTACATTTTCATTTGCTCTCTTATGAATCATGTTTTTGATGTTGTCTCTAAGAAGTCTTTGCCTATCTTAAGGCCAGAAAGATTTTTGTCCCATGTTTTCTTCTAGAAGTTTTTTTTTCAGTTTTAGGTTTTACATTAATGTCTGTTGTCCATTTTGATCCAATTAATTGAATAAATTTTTATATAGGATGTCACGGCTTTCTTTTTCATATTCTATTGTGACAAAATCATTTGTTAAAAGGAGTACCTTTCTGGGGGTGCATGGGTGGCTCAGTAGGCTGAGCGTCAGACCTTGGCTCAGGTCATGATCTCATGGTTCATGGGTTTGAGTCCCACATCGGGCTCTGTGCTGACAGCTCAGAGCCTGGAGGCTGCTTCTGATTCTGTGTCTCCCTCTCTCTCTGCCCCTCCCTGGCTCACACTGTCTCTTTCTGTCTCCCAGAAATAAATAAACATAAATTTTATTTTTTTAAAAAGGAGTTCCTTTCTCCATTGAAATGTCTTTGCTACCTTCTCAAAAGTCAGTTGACTCTATATCTATGGGTCAATTTCTGGACTCTCTAGTATGTTCCATTGATTTATTTGTCCATTTTTATGCCAATACCACTATTGACCTGATTACCGTAGCTGTATAGTAAGTCTTAAAATCAGGTAGCATTAGCCTCCAACTTAATTCTTTTGGAAGTTGTTTGGCTATTCTAGTCCCTTTGCATTTTCATATGAATTTTAGAACCAGCTTATCAATTTATATTTAAAACCTATGGGAATCTAGATTTGGGTTGCATTGAATCTATGAGTCAATTTGGGAAGAATTGAAATCTTTAAAATTGTGAGTCTTCCAATCCATGAAGACAGTGTATCTCTCCATGGTTTTGGTCATCTTTAATCCTTCTCATCAATATTTTGTAGTTTTCAATGCAGGGTCTCACCCATACTTTTGATGCTGTTGTAAATGGTATTTTTAAAATTCAATTTCACATTGCTTGCTGCTGGTATATAGAAATACAGTTCTATTTATATATTGATCTTGTAACCTACAACCTTGCAAGCTCACTTACTAGTTTTAACAGCTTTTTTGTACAGTCCATAGGATCGTCCGTAAGACTTGGAAATGTGAATAAATGTACAATCCAAAGGATTTTCCATGAGACATGATCTGTGAATAAAGGCAATTTTACTTCTTCTTTTTTAATCTAGATGTTTTTTATTTCTTATTCTTGCCTTATTGCACTGACTGGAACATCCAGTTGTAGAGAAGTGTGATCCAGTTGTGTAGAAGTAAGATAACAACTTTGTTGCTTATCTTAGAAAGAATTTTGCATTTTTGTATATAAGTATGATATTAGTTCTATATTGTTCATAAATGTCCTTAATTGGTTGAGGAAGTTCCTCTTCTATACCTACTTTGCTAACAGGCTATTTTTATTGTTGTTGTTATTGTTACTGTTTTTAATCAGGAATGGACATTGAACTTTGTCAAAGCTTTTTCTGCATCTTTTGAAATGATTGTATGGTTATTTTTTTAATTTTTTAAAAATGTTTATTTCTGAAATAGAGAAAGAGTGGGGTAGGGGCAGAAACAGAGTCAAACGCTCACCTGGTTACTGCAGGGGCGCCTGGATGGCTCAGTCAGGTGAGCGTTTGACTTCGACTCAGGTCATGATCTGGCAGTCTGTGGCTTCTAGCCCCGCATCGGGCTCTGTGCTGACAGTTCAGAGCCTGGAGCCTGCTTTGGATTCTGGATTCTGTGTCTCCCTCTATCAAAAGATGCAGAAAAAGCTTGGACAAAATTCAATGTCCATTCCTGAATAAAAGCAACAACAACAAAAATAACTAGTTTGCATCTGGGAGTAGTTTGCATCTGGGTGCCCCTTATATGGTTAATTTTAAGGTTGTTATTATAGTAAAATATATTGATTATATTAGTGTTCAAATATTAAACTTACTTTGCATTCCTGATATGATGTATAATCATTTTTTATATTGCAGGGTTTGATTTGCTAAAATTCTGTTAAGAATCTGCATCTATGTTCATGAAGGATATTAGTTTTAAGAGCTGAACTGAGCTGGAGGGAGCTTAGCTGCCAGGTGTCAACTAAGAAAAGCCAGAATGAAAGTCATAGTCAAGCCTGTAAATCAATTACTGTTAGCAAACGGCTAAACAGGAGAAAATGCCAGCTTCTTCAGTGTTCCACTTTTTTCCCCAGGAACATGGCCAGTGAGGGTCAGATTTATCAGCACAAACTGAGAGAATGGTCTCACTGCTGAGGGAGCCCCATACAAAAGACTGCTGCCATTTTATGGACCCAGAGAGTGGGGTTGAGGGAGGAGGGAAGGGCCAGGAGTGGAAAAGTACGGAGTACTAAGTCAGAGTGGAGAAAAAATTCCTTAAGTCTTCCCCTTCCTCTTTCCATCCCAGTAAAAAGAGTGATGTTGGCAGAGATACCTGAAGAAGGCCTTGGCCAAAGGACCCTAATAAAGAGGCCCTAAGTGGAGGCACCTGGGTTAGGAACGCATCTATGATTAAGAGTTTGGTCAGCGAGGGGAGTCTGAGTCCTTGATTGCAACTTCCTTCAGGGACTGCCGTGTCCTGTGGAGGTGGCAGCTTGTTTCCATAATGCCTGTGAGGTAAAGCCTTTGTAATTACCTATGGTCAGAGCTGGAAGATCTGGAATTCTGGTCAGGAGCCAAACCTTAGGTTTGTGATTTTTTTTTTCTTGTAATATTTTTGCTAGATTTTGATGTCAGAGCAATGCTGGTCCCATGAAATGAGTGGAAATATTCTCTCCTTTTCAATGTTCTGGAAGAGTTTGTGTAGGTTTGGACTGTTTTTGTCTTAAATGTTTGGTAGAATTTACCAGTGAGGTTATCTGGGCCTGGAGTTTTCTTTCTGAGATTTATATACTACAGACCTGATTTTAGTGGCTTATAGGGATATTAGGCTATCTATTGTTTTCTTGAGGGAACTTTGATAATTTGTGTTTTTTAAGAAATTTGTCCATGTAATCTATTGTTGACTTTACTGTCAAAAACCTATTCATGCTTTTCCCTTATCCTTTTACTGTTTCTACAATCTGTAGTGATGTCGCCTCTCTCAATCCTGATCACTCTGGCTGTACGGTTATCAATTTTATTGATGCTAATCAGGTTTTTGCTTCATTCATTTTTCTCTATTATTTTTCTCTTTTTTTTCTTGTCATTTCGTTTACTCTTGTTTTACAAGATTCTTAAGGTGGACATTAAGGTCATTGATATGAGACCTTTCTTCTGTTCTAACATAGTTAATTAGTGCTATATATTTCCTTTTGAATCCTGCTTAAACTGCATCCCACAGATTTCGATATGTCATATTTTCATTTTCTTCAGTTGAAAATGCTTTGTAGTTTCTTTTTTAATTTCTTCTTCTTGTTATGGCTTCAAATTCATTACTTCTGTAGTAGCTAATCTGCCATTAATATGATCTAGTATATTTTTCATATTATTGGTTTTTTCACCTCTAGAATTTCAATTTGGGTCTTTTTAAATATATTTCATGTTTCTACTTAATATGTTCAATCTTTCACTTAGCCTTTTGAATATATAGCATATAGCTATTGCTATTTTAATGTCCTTTTCTACCAGTTCCATTATTTGTGCCATTTTTGGTCCATTTCTTTTGATAAATTTTTTATGGGTATTTTATTTTATTTTATTTTCAATATATGAAATTTATTGTCAAATTGGTTTCCATACAACACCCAGTGCTCATCCCAAAAGGTGCCCTCCTCAGTACCCATCACCCACCCTCCCCTCCCTCCCACCCCCCTTGATAAATTTTTTAACCTTATGAGTTGTATTTCCCTCCTTCTTTGATGCTCTTGTTACCAGATGCCAAGTATTTACCATGTTGTTTAGCTTTGCTCTGGAATGTAGTCCAGTTACTTGTACACTTCAGGTCTTACTTTAAGGTTTTATTAGGCAGGACCAAACCAACATTTAGAACAGAACTAATTTTGTTCTGCTACTGAGAGAAAACGTCTCTGAGTACTTCATCTGATGCCCCAGGAATTACGTTTTCTACCCCTACTGGTGAAAACAGGCATGATTCCCTATGCTGGGTGAGCCAGAGAGATTGCTGCCTCTACCTGTTTTGAGTGGTTCTTCCCTCCATCACAATTGGTTTGTACATCTGCATGGGTGGGCCAGTACTCCACTAATCCTCAAGGAGACCCTGAGCAGACCTCTAAATTTCTGTGTGCATCTCCCGCTTTTCTGGTACTCTGTCCCTTGAATTCTTAACCATCTGGCCTTCCTGGACTTCTGTATTCAGCCCCTTATATTCAGGGAGTCTGCTCACCTCTGGTCTGGGTTCCCCTCCCTGCACCATACATAACCTAGAAACTATCTTAAGACGCTAAGTTGGGCCAATTATAGGACTCATGTTGCTTCTGTATCATCTCTCAGAGATAACTGTTTTTCATTATCTAATGTCTAGTATCTTGATAACCATTCTTTCATGTATTTTGTTCCGCTTGTCAGTTATTTCAGGTAAGAGGGTAAATCTAATCATTATCACCCCATTTGGGCCAGAAACAAAGGTCCAAAAAATAGGTAAATATCGTAATATCAGCAAAATAGCTTTTTTTTTTAAGTTAAAGTATTTAAAAATAAACTTCCATTACACAAACATTTACTTTTTCCTCCAAGATGGCAGGTAAACCAGATTTTAATATAAATTGTCATTCATCATGAAATTGTCCAGCTGTAAACACCAGGAAATAATGGACTTTGCACTAAGAGTTTTATAGATCGTGATGCACATTTTCAAGGAGCAACAGGAAGAGATCAATAAACAATTAACTTATTTGAGAAGTCAACCTTTGAGATGTTACCAGACTGTTGAGCTTTGAATGTCTTCTCTAGATGGTGCCTAATAAACACGAAGGAAGCCTCCGCACCTGGACGCACACCCCTTGTGAGCACCTCCTTGTGAGGTGCCTTTCACCTATTCAATAAATATTTACTGAGTTCCTTCTATCTGTCAGCGACTTTTCAAGGCTATGAAGATAAAGTAGGGAACAAAACAAAGGTCTCAACCTTCATGGAACTTGGTAGATAAAACAGACTCTACACCAACAAAAAATAGTTCCATTGAGAAAAATGAAATCGGGGTAAGGGGTTAGAGAGCTTCAGTTTTAGCTTGGGTTGTCAGGGAAAGCCTCTCTGAGCAGGTTACATTGGATGTGAATGAAGTGAGAGGATGCCATGTGAAACTCTACAGAAGAACATTCTGGAGAAAGGGAACAAGTGTAAATATCCTGAGGTACAAATGAGTTGGGCTGATTTAAGGATTCTGGTAGTAACCTAATCTAAAATCAGCACAAGGAGGAATCCCTTAGTTTTGTTTACCCACATCTATTCATTCATTTATACATATAAACTACATATCAAGCACTCTGCTGTATGTTTGAATGCAAGGATGAGCTTCCAAAAAAAATCATAAACACAACTTAATAGGAGATAATCTGATACATAAATAACAAGAATGGTCATAATAATTGATGTAATTGGGCTTCAAGTTTAAGGGTCTAAAATGTATACTAATTGTAAGAGATCTGCCTACTTGGCTATGTGTGACTGTCCCACAGGGCCCTATTTTCATGAAATGCAAAAGTGTGTGCTAAGCATGGGAGATTTGGAGGACATGATCTGTGTAAAGACGAGAAGCAGCTGTTCAAAGAGAAGAACAATTTTGACCAGAGCAAAGGGCATGCTAGTCAGAGCCCTTTGCCTCTCTGGGTCCATGCCCAAGTTCTTGAGAAGAGAGATAAAGAGCTTTATTGCTGAAATCTCTGTAAGAAACCAGAGCATGAAGCCATGCTGCATGAGGAATAGTTCACACTGGACCCCCTTCACTGGAGTGGCTGCTTCAGAAATGGGGACAGGGATGAGGCAGCCAGAACCACCATGGACAGAGACCCATACCAGCCAGGGCCAAGAGTCAGAGCAGCCCCATGGGGCCACTATCTGGGAGAGGAAATGCTTTTGTAGCCAGTAGGGCTGTGCTTCTGAGGATCAGAGGACATTCCTGGGGACTCCTTAAATTAGTCCCTGAATTTTTCCTGATGCAAATATGTGACTTTGGGATTATAAAATCTTTGGTTATAATCTTACAACAGCCACTTCTCACTTATTAGCTGTGTTATCTTGGACAAATTACTAACCATCTCCAGACTGCATTTTTTCATTTGTTAAGTATGGATAATAGTATCTGTTAGGTGTTAGGATTGCTATGAGGTTTAAAAAGCATGTGGTTGGGGTGCCTGGCTGGCTACGTCAGTAGGGCACACGATTCTTGATCGCGTTGAAAATTCAAGCTCAGTGTTAGGTGTAGAGATTACTTAAAAATAATAAAAAATTCTTAAAAATAAAATAAAAAGCATGTGGTAAGTGTTAAAATAATGTTGGCTGTGCTTTTATTATAATTGCTATTATTAGTAGTAGTATTAGTATTACTAAATTTTAGGAAACCTGGAATCCCCAAAAGTTGGTGAGTAAAGATTAAATTAATACTACTTAAAGACTACTATTAGGATCCAGTTCTCCCCTCAGGCTCTTGTGCCCTGGGAAGCATGGGATAACATTACAAGTAAGTACATGGCTTGGGCAATTTATTTAAGCCCCTTGAGCTCACTTTCTATGTAACAGAGTATTAGTAATATCTGCCCTTTGTCCCTCCTGGGGTTGTTGTGAGGTCCCCTTCCAACAATGGGCACGGAAAGCATTTTGTAAAGAGCTGTTCAAATATCACTGATGTCCAGCTGTCGTCTCTCTCACCAGCTCTGCCTTATGTAGCTCTTGGGACAGAGAAAACTCATTTTCAGGCTATTTTCAGGTCTGCAAGCTGCAGCTGCTCAGAGTCAATCACTATATGGCTAGAAGGTTCTATAAGCCACCTGTTAAGGCTGCTGCATGCAGAAGCCTTGGGACAATCTTCCCTTAGCTCCTGACTCGTGTTGCTCAAGGGACCAAAGGTAAATATCTTTTTCCTACTGTTTTGTTGTATTTACTTCTTGTTGCCTGACTACTTGCCTCTAGCATCAGTAATAGCCTCTAGGCCCTTGAGTATATTTATTTTCCATCCTCTCCTTCCTTGCTAGCAGCAGCATTAAGGTGCCCCTAAAGATCCACATTCTGGAAATTATAGCCCAGAAAAGCACTCAAAATACTAGAGTGATAATTTTCTCCCTTGGGTTCTCATACACTGAATAGTGTGACTCCAGCCCTCAGGACCCAGAAAAACCAACTTGATATCACTGGGCTCACTTTTCTTGCTCAGATGCATACATGCAAAAGGGACAATACTGATTCCCTGAGAAGAAAATTAAATCCAAGTCAAAGGAAAAAAAAAAACACTTGAACTTTAAATAACATTTAAATTTTGAATTTGTAGAAGAAGGAACATGTGAAGAAGTAAAAAATGCAAGAAGGGAGGTTGTAAGAACTTACAAAATTTGAAATATGAGTTAGGGAACAGTAAACCAAAAAAGATGTGTGTTTATATAATTAGAAGGAAACACTGAAGATGATGCATAGCTATTCGAGGGCTTAAAAAAATTACAAGAAGGAAGAACCAGAATGATAGAAATCGTGGTCAGAGGTGCTGAGAATAGCTGAGAATTTGGAATGGAATACAGATTTGGGACAGGGAGGGCAGACTCAGAAGTTCCTTCCAATCTTTCATGAAACTGAAAGAAACAGCAGACAGCTGGTGTCCACGCAAGGAGGGGCTTAACTTTCAATAGGAGGGATTTAGGATAGACGTTAGAAAATATCTGGGTATAAGAATTGTGAGAAAAATGTGAAAACTCCATCTCTGAGGGTGTTAAGAATTAATAAGGGTAGCCACTGTCTTTTAGTATTGGCTTAAGGGCAAACCTGGATACCTGAGCTTTCACCGATACCTCCATCCATATGCAACCATGATTCTGTGTTAGGTTTTCTGCACTCCAGTTCCTTCTTTATCATAGTATAATATAAGGAGAGTCTCTTAGAAGTCTTTGCTATTTTCTGAGTTTATCTGTCCTGAATCAGCTTTTAAGTCTAGTCTGCTTCGCTGACCATCATCTCAAGTTCTCCTTAAAAATGTTTCCCATAGATCTTCAAGGGCAAGAGTCTGTATTTCACTCTGTATCCCTGGTCCACACTGTGCCTGGCACACAGATAGTACTTGATAAAGAGCCCCCAAACAACTTTCGACTCTGAGAAGTAAAGAAAATCACTACAATAAAATAAAATAAGGGTCATGGAAACAACAGCAACAGCAAAGAGAAATGGATTGATTCCTGCCTCCTCCACAGAAAGTTGGCTGAAAAGAGCCCTTGACTTTCACCCATAAAAAGGCTGCAGGGCAGAGATCCCAGTAATTCTGCCTAAGTCTTTATGACTGCCCATCCTGAAGGGGAGAACTGACACATCAGGGGCCCGGTTTTCTGATTCAGACAACTTTATTGCATTCTTGAACACTCCAATCTGGAATAACTGAAGTTGCAAGAAGACTGCTAAAGTCCCAGAAAGTGAGTGAGCACTGATCCAACAATAATTGGCACAGACCAGCACATACCTCTGGCCTTACCTCTAGACCTCAGGCCCGGCAGGGACCCCGTCTCCCCAGTGCCAACTGCTCACATATCATCTTCAAGATTTTGTCTTTTCTTGGGGTGCCTGGGTAACTCAGTTGGTTGAGTGTCCGACTCTTGATTTCGACTCAGCTCATGATCCCAGGATTGTGGGATTGACCCCATGTCAGGTTCCACGCTGAGTATGGAGCCTGCTTGAGATTCTCTCTCTCTCTCTCTGTCTCTCTGTCTCTCTGTCTCTCTCTCTCTGCCTCTCCTCCTGCTCACACGCTTTCTCTAAATAAATAAATAAGATTTTGCCTTATCTTCATAATACCTGTTCCTGTTCCTTACTCCATATTCATTACTTAACATTTGTCTTTACATTGTCTTTAAGTCAATCACCTCTGGGTTTTGGCTTCTACTGATCCTATGTAATAAGAAATTGTGGCTTTATATACTGATCACAGTTTTTTTTTTAATGTACCTTAAATTAAACACATAATTTTTAAAATAAAAATATATATGAATGCACTACCCAGTATTTTCCCCAGTGGTAGGAAATTCAAACAGGGCTAAATTTTACACTATAGCCTAGCCCTTCTCAATTCTTTTTTCCCACCAAGATATCCGTAGGTGCTATTCACAAGCCCACCATACTCCCACATGAGTGCCTGAACTTCTGGGTAACTTCTAACAGAAAATCTGGAGCACCACTCTATTTTTCTCTCATTCAAGGAAGTGTATTAGAATGCAAGTGAATAAAACACAATTATACAGATAACCATGAAATCACAAGTGTCTTCCTCACAGAGCTGTTGAGAGGCTAGAATAGAACAATGAGCATTTAGCATTGTGCTTAGCACATAGTAGATACTCAATAATTTGTTCCTATTTGTTTACATGAATTATTCATCAATTTTGATGATTTTTATTCAATTAAAAAAAATTGAGATGACCTCATTGTTCATGGTCACCGTGTCTGAACCCTGGCCACCACTCACACCAACAGGAGTTGCTCCAAAACGAGTGGTCACAACCCCTGTAAAGAGCACTTTCTGCTAGTCTCCAGGAAATTATTTTTCTATTAATTCATGAGCATCATGAATCCAGATTTATTTTCTGCTTACATTTGAGTTGAGAAAATTGAGATCCTTATAGTATCTTTTCCTTCTAGAACTTTATCTTATGTCTCCATGTAGAATTATTCTGGCTCTGACATGCTAGTGGTTTCTTTTTCTTTTTTAAAAAATGTTTATTTATTCTGAGGGCTCGAACCCCACAAACCATGAGACCATGATGTGAGCAGAAGTCAAGAGTTGGACGATCAACCGGCTGAGCCACCCAGGTGCCCCAGACATTGCTAGTGGTTTCTAAAGAAATCAACAATCACATCATTAAGAAAAATAGGTGCTTATGTTGGAGATTTACAAGGGATAAAATAGTTACCTCAGCTGCTATTACCACTTGTAATATATGGAATAGGGAAAGATAAACCCCAAAATTGTTATTGTAAATGAAGCTGCTCTGAGACACAAGCAAACTGTGACCAAGTCTAAAATAGTCATTGTATTCCAAAAGAATATCCATTTATTCTTTTACTAGTTCATTTGTTGAATATGTCATTTTTGGACCAATATGTATTAAAGGCACTGTGATAAAAGCAATAGGGAATACAGAAACATTCTTTTTTATCAAATCATTTACAATTAGCAGGGAAGACAATACGTGTGTAATATGAAGCAACATTAGATAAATGTCTTAACATCTGGCTTCTAACATCCCATCATGAAGATACCCTCAGAGCTTTGGGTTTCTGTGTTTGTGCACCCCCTAGGAATTTTTACTGACTGCTCTAAAGTACCCATGGTTAAGTACTAGTGAGCCAATTAAATTTTGTCTTGGCACAAGGCATCTTCAGACATAAAGCCAACATATCTCACCTGAGTTTTTTTTACAATTTTAAATATGTTGAAGAAAAACAAAATTAAAGAAAATAACATAACAGGCACCCATATTGCCATATTTGCATTAGACTTGTCTTTTCAAAAATAATTAAATAAAACATTACCGATACAGCTAAAGCCTCCCTCTGAACCTTCTCCATCCCTTTCTCTCTCCCCACAGGAGGTAACTACTACAGGGCAGCTGGAATCATTCTCATGTATTTTTCATATTTGTGCCACATATGCCTAAATCTATAAACAATCTGTGCTATTGTTTTAAGCTTCAATTTTTACGTGAGGGATATCGTACCTTGCATATCATTTTGCACCTTGATTTTTTTCTCAACAATATTTAAGTTTTATGCAGGTAGACCCCAGTTCATTTGTTATAATTACTTCAGATTATTCCACCATATGAAAAACCGTAGTTTATTCAGCCATTTCCCTACCAAGGGACAGCTGTTTCCACTTTTGTTCTGTACAAGCATTGCTCCCTGAATGTCCATGTGCTTTTCTCCTGACACACGTGTGCATGTGTTTCTCTAGAGTAGCTACACCACAGTGGGTGCTGTATTACAGGACATAAACATCTTCAAATATACCCAGTATTGCCAAAGTTGCCGCCCAAGGTGACCCTAGCAATTTATACTCCCACTTACAATATAAATAGTAACAATAATAACTCTTTCCTTACATTCTTGCTAACATTAGTGCTATCAGGGTAATTCATTTCTGTGAGTCAGTGGGTGTGAAATAAATTTTGTAATTTTACTTTGCATTGCCCTATTGCAGAGATGGGCATCATCTTTTTATATGCTCATTACCTTTTGGGAATTTCTTCTATGAATCGCCTGATCATACCATTTGCCCATCTATCCAACAGGCTATTGTTTTAAAACCTGATTTACAGGAAGCCTTTTTTTTTTTTTTTACATATTCTGATTACTTATTTTTATATTAGTTACATACTTAACAAATATCTTCTCCAAGTCTGTGGCTTGTCATTTAATCTTGTTTACGGTCTCATTTATCATAGACTTAGTCCTTAAGTCTAATATAGGCAGAAAGGTCAACCTTTTCCTTTATGATTTGTGCTTTTCCTCCTGATTGTAACCCCTTCCCTAATCCCAAGTTCCTTAAAAATATTCTTTTACTTGTACCAAAAGCAGCTGAGTTTTTAAACCCTGCTTGTTAATGGTTACCATTCTTGGATTGCAGTAGTCCATCATATGAAGGGCTTGGTCTAGAAAGGGGGGAAAGAATAATTCTATATTTCTTGACACGAGCCTCCGCCAGAACCTGGAAATGTAGGGGGTGCTGCACAGCCCACCCTAGCCCATAGGATTCCCCCTGCCCATGTCTCTTTGAGTTGTGTTCCTAGACTCACGATCATTACAAAGAATGTGCAGCAGAAAACAGAGCCAGGCTCATGTGAGCAGTATTTATTGGGGGGGGGGGGGGAGGTACTTCACAGATTCTTACAAAAAACAAGGACCTGCTCAACTCCAGGAAGAGACTGTCCAAGGAACCCTGCTAAATCCACTAAGGCTGCAGCATGGGCATGTGCTTTGTTACAGTAGCATAATCAGTGGAAATTTCTAGACTCAGCTTTACCAGACTCCTAGGTATCTGCCTTTGTAGCAAGGGGCATAATGTCTCCAAATGAAATTTCATCTGTTAAGCAGTTGGGCTACACTGCCTACATCAATGGTTGTTGGGGAAATGGAAGGAGACGGCGTTTAAAACTTCTTTCCATTTGGTGGCCTCAACTTCCTCAAGATGATTAGATTCTCAACAGTGAAGATAAAATGCCATGAAGGCAAGATGTTTCCTGAATTTGCAGGTCTGTTGGAAGCACCACTCAGGGAAGGACATTATTATTTCAGGTTCCTCAGTTATATCACAACCTTCCTCATCTGCACAGCTGAGAAACAGTAGTACTGCTAAGGTGTGTTCCATTGACCAGAGACACGTGGTACCAATATTCTCTGGTTCCGAGACAAGCCCACATGAGCAAGATGTCCTCTCAACCCGCCTTGTGGAAAAACCATCCATTCTCCTACGAGAGAGAAGAGGTACCTCATCAGGGAAACTGAGCAGGCCCACTAAAGAATATTATTCTTTGAATTCCTAAATTCCTGATACTTTGGAAAGTATAAAGTGCTCTGCAGGTGTGAGTCACATATTAGGATTTCAGGACACAACGGAATGGAGAGATCATGTCCTCAGAGGACAGCTTCCAGCATACTCCAGAGCAGGCTGGCCTCACTAACGCCATCATTCCTCCATCACTCCTCACTAATGCCATCATTCCTCCTCCATTCTGTAGTGACACAGCCTTGCCTAAAGAGATTAAGGACAGACTGTACTACACCCAAGGCTGGTCCTAAAATAAAACTCAGTGACAAAAGCATTGGAAACCAGTGCTGGTGTGAATGTCTTCAGTCTGAGTTGTTGAAAGACTTGTATTCTTTCACTGGGTTCGGGAGAGACAGTGGACTGGAGTATTGGGATTTGATTAATTTTAAGAACACTGGGGATTTTTTTCTCTGAGTATAACCAAGCAAGACTTTATTGCATCATTTAGGATGGGAAACAATTTTATGTACTTAAACAAAGAAACGTTGCAGGTCCTGCTTTCTTCTTCAGCTGTTTTGCAGTGAACATAATTTTCTTTTTTTTTTTTTTAATTTTTTTTTCAACGTTTTTTATTTATTTTTGGGACAGAGAGAGACAGAGCATGAATGGGGGAGGGGCAGAGAGAGAGGGAGACACAGAATCAGAAACAGGCTCCAGGCTCTGAGCCATCAGCCCAGAGCCTGACGCGGGGCTCGAACTCACGGACCGCGAGATCGTGACCTGGCTGAAGTCGGACGCTTAACCGACTGCGCCACCCAGGCGCCCCTACAGTGAACATAATTTTCTTGCTGTGCTTATCAGCCTCTAATTTTGTGCTGCTTGAGATGTGTCTTTCTGGCTTCTTTGTCTGGGAACCAGCTTGAAAGGGCGTCACAGGACAAGTGAAGAAGAGATGTTTTAAAACCTTATTAGGATTCTCTGAGTATAGTTGCCCTTCCTAAAATCCCTTTTTCCCAATTTAGAATCAATCATTGCTTCCCTCTAGGAGAAGGTGTGTTTTTTCATTCTGACCTGTCTAGAATGTAAAGCTTTATGACGGCTGTCAGAATCCTCCCCCTTGTTGAGGAAAGGAATGATTCCTTCTTCATGTACACCACAGCCTCAGGGCCTCTAATGAATGTAAGGTGAGAAAAGCAACTTCCTGAGAGTGCTTAATATCACATTTTTCATCCTAAATTCTAAAGTTACATCTTCTCCATTGCTCCAAATGTACTATTTTGGTTAATGAACTTTACTTTTTTTTTTTTTTTTTTTTTTTTTTTCCTGATAGTAATCGAGAGATGAGGCTTTGGCCAGAGCCCTGGAAGTGGAGTCAGAACATCTGGGTTCCAGCCTTGGTTCTTCCACTTATCTGTTGGCAACAGCCCAATTTACAGCGGTGAGGCAGGAGGTGCTGGTGTCCTGCCTGCTTGCCTGACTCTCCTGCAGGTGGAAAGTAGATGCAGTGGTCAAAAGCACGCAGCATGTAGAGCACCATACGTATAAGAGACGAGAGACGCAGGATGCTTGAGAGTGAGAAGCACGGGGCCTACAGCCAGGTGCTTGGGTTTGAATCCCATCCCGGCTACTCACCAGCTGTGTGATAGGACGCAACTTACATCCCTGCTCTGTGTCTTTGTTTCCTCGCCTGTGCCAAGGAGATGCCGATGATGACGGGATCCATACCATAGGGTTGTTGTGAGAACTCACTGAGTTAGTATCTGGGAAGTACTTTGAACTGTGCCTAGATACACAGTCGTTGCTCAGTAAAGGTCAGCATGATAGCAGAGGCTTCCTTCTCCTTTCTTCCGAGTAGTAAATCAATCATCAAATCTTACCAACTCTCTCAAAAATAGCTTTCTTCCCATTCCCACTACCCCCAGTTCAGACCTCTATTGTCCGATTCTTGGGCCATTGCAATGACAATGCTGGGCTCTCTCCTCTCCCTTGTTCTAATCTCTCCTGCACCTGGCACCAGATCACCTCTCCCCAAATGTCACTTTGAATCAATTATGCCATGTTTCAAATTCTCAGTGACTCTCAAATACTTACAGAATAATTTTAACACTTTAGACTGTAATTTAAGACATCGTACAAATGAAGCCCACCTTTCTGTCTCTTTCAGCACTCTTAGACATAACCCTCCACCTGAGCAAACCAGTTTTCTCTCATTCTTGGATAGAGCTCTGGATCCATGCCTCCATGGTGTTGCTTATCCCTTTTCTCTTGCATGAAACAGCCTCCCTCCTTGGCCAACTAATGAGAGGCCATGTGCTTGGTGGTTAAGAGCCCCAGCCTGGATGTCTGTCAGACCTCTCCTGGCTCCCCAAGTTCCTGGCCAGGTGACCTTGAGCAACTTTTATTCCTATTCTGCGTGTTTGGCAAGAGCACTCTTACTACCGTTAGAGGAAAATCCATTTTACAACGATAATCTATTGATTCAGGAGGTGTTTCATTACTTTTTACTTAATTGATGTTTTACTGTAATGTGCGAACCAGAACTCAAAACAGAATTAAAGTTTTTCTTATCTCTGTTGTCCCAATACATTTTCTGTTTTGTGCTAAAGAACATCAGACTCATCAGGAACTTCATCAGGAATTGACAACCTTCTTCTACTTACTTTCAAGGCTAATTACTTTATGCTCTTACTCTGCACAAAGCTAATCTAATTACTCTTCCTCAGGTCACCTGAGAACAATGACCCAGCTTTCAGATTAGCCAAAGCAGGACACAGGTGACTCCGCTATGGGAGGGCGAGGGCTCTGCACCAGTGAGGTTAGGAGTGTCAGCCTCAGGAAACCAGCAAAAGCAAAAGTAGAATAAAAGCAAAGAGAAATGACCTAGGCCAGAGAATTGTCAACAAATCAGTCAAGGGGAACATGGAAAGTTTGCTTTACTCCCCTTCGAATGGAAATGTAACACGGGTAAGACACCACAACAAAGTGGGCCTCAGCCTCGTTCCCCTGCTCTGTTCTCCCTGATAAGTTCCTTATGAGCACTGAAAGAGCTTTTTGGCAAAGTTAGCCTCAGTTTAAATGCACTGAAACATGTTTGCCTCAAAGTCTGCCTGTCTTCATGGCTCTGAACCTAGAGTCCCATGACAAGAGAACATGGGTCACCCTCAGAGACACTCTCCATCACCCATCGGTTCCTCCATTCACCTCTCTACTCACCCATATTCTCTACTCTCTTCCTCCAAACTGGTCCCCCCTTTTTTATGGTTACTACACGATGTTGTATTAGTTTCAGGTATATACAACATAGTGATTTGACAATTCTACGCATTACGAAATGTTCACCACAATAAGTATAGTCACCATCTGTGTCCATACAATGGTATTACAGTAGTATTGACTATATTCCCTATGAGGTACTACTCATCTCTGTAGATGGAATGGGAACTTTGTACTTTTGAATCCTCTTCATCTGTTTTACCCACCCCCCCCACCCACCCACCCACCTCCCTTCTGGCAACCACCAGTTCTCTGTATTTAAGAGCCTGTTTCTGTTTTGTTTTGGTTTTTTATTTGTTGGTTGGTTTTGTTTTTTAGATTCCACATATAAGTCAAATCCTATATTTGTCTTTCTCTGACTGATTTCACTTATAATACACTCCAGTCCAACCGTGTTGTTGCAAATGACAAGATCTCTTTCTTTTCGTGGCTAAGTAGTATTCCATTGTATATGCATACCACCTCGTCTTTATCCGTTCCTCTATCAAAGGACATTTAGGTGGCTTCCATATCTTGGCTCTTATAAGCCTTGTTGCAATAAAAATCAGGATGCATATATATTTTTGAATTAGTGTTCTTGTTTTCCTCACGTAAATACTTAGAAGTGGAATTGCTGGATCATATGGTACTTTTATTTTAGTTTTTTGAGGAGCCTCTGTACTGTTTTCCAGAGTGACTGTACCAATTTACATTCCCATCAACAGGGCACAAGGGTTGACTTGTCTCCACATCCTCACCAACACTTGTTTCTTGTCTTTTTGATACTAGCCATTCTGACTGGTGTGAGGTGGTACCTCATTTTGGTTTTGATTAGCATTTCCCTGATAGTCAGTGATAATGAGCACCTTTTTATGTGTCTGCTAGCCCTCTGTATGTCTTCTTTGGGAAAATGTCTTTCTAGGTTCTCTGCCCTTTTTTTATTGGGATGATTTGTGTTTTGGGGTATTGAGTTGTATGAGTTCTTTATGTATTTTGGATATGAATGTATTATCAGATTGAGTTGTATGAGTTCTTTATGTATTTTGGATATGAATGTATTATCAGATTGAGTTGTATGAGTTCTTTATGTATTTTGGATATGATGTACTATCAGATACATCACTTGCAAATATCTTCTCCCATTCGGTAAGTTTCCTTTTCATTTTATTGACAACTTCCTTTCACTGTGCAAAAGCTTTTTAGTTTGATGTAGTCCTAATTGTTTTGTGTTGCTTTTGTTTCCCTTGCCTAGGGTCACTTATCCAGAAAAATATTGCTAAGGTTGATTTCTGAGAGACTACTGTCTATTTTCGTTTAGGAGTTTTATTCTGTCAGATCTTACATTTAGATCTTTAATCTATTTTGATTTTATTTTTGTGCATGGTATAAGATAGTGGTCCAATGTCTTTCTTTTGCATGTAGCTGGCCAGTGTTCATGGGTTGAAAGAATTAATATGGTTAAAATGTCCACACTCCCAAAGCAATCTACAGATTCAATGCAATCCCTATCAAAATACTGATAGTATCTTTCACAGAACTAGAGAAAAAAAAATCAAAAAATCTGTATGGAACCACAAAGACCTGGAACAGCCAGATCTTGAGAAAGAAGAACAAAGCTGGATGTATCACAATCCCAGATTCTAAAATATATTCCAAAGCTGTAGTAATCAAAACAGTATGTTACTGGCACACAGAAGAGTACATCAATCAATGAAATGGAATTGGAAGCCCCAAAATGAACGATTATGGCTGATTAACCTATGAGAAAGGAGACGAAAATATACAATGGGGAAAAGATAGTCTCTTCAATAAACGGTATTGGGAAAACCGAGCTCCCCTTCTTTTTTCTCCCCTCCCTCTTAACCCTTGCCGTTATAACTCCCATTCCAGTGTCTACAAAACACTTCCCAACACCTTCAAATATTTTGCTCTATCTTAGCTCAACCAATGACTTTCAATCCTGGCTGCACATTAAAAGAACTTAAAAGAAAAAATGCCTGAACTTCACCCACTGCAGAGGCTGATTCAGTCAGTCTGGGGTCTAGCCCTGGAACAATTGGCATGTTTGTCATAATCTCCCTAGGTGACTTCAGTGTGCATCCAAGCTTGAGAATAAACAGCCTTAACTGAAACCTGGATCTTCCTCTGCACCCCTTTATCCCCACCCTTATCTGCCTGAATAACTTCCATTATCCATCAAGATTCAACTAAAACCACCACCTCCAAGAAGGCTGCCCTGGGAGGCTTAGTGATCTAGGTACCACCCTATCTTCCTACTATGCCCTGTGTATGCTCTGTCATAGCCTTTATGTCCCTGTTCATAGTAACTTCTTACTTTCATGTCTGTCTACCTCAATAAGCTCTGAATTCCTTACGAGTAGGAACTATATCTTCTTCATCTCTGTGTCCCCACAGTGTAACTTATGCAGTGCTTAGCACATGGTTGTCATCCAGAGATCCTTGTGAGAGAGCAGGCAGGAGGGAAGAGATTGAGAAGGGAATTTGAGAATGACGGTGGAAAGAAAAATCTCTCTCCCTGTACTGTCAGCCTCCGGCTTCCAAGGATAAAATTGATTTTATTTAGCATGCTTTGGGGACTATAAGGTAGAGGCAAAGCACACAAAGTAAAAATAGAAGACAACTTTCCATTTTTAGAAAAAAAGTAAATTACATGAAAGCTAGCCCATATATGGAAAGTATTTTTAAAATATATTTTTGGTGATCTACTAAGGACATTATCATTCATCCCCAATTTCTGTGCAGTTGGTGACCCAAATCTTCTTTGACATTCTCATTCTGTTTATGGTGGCTATATGGTGGGCATAATAATGCCTTAATAATGCCTCTCAAACCTGTGCGTATCCCCAAACCCCAACCTTTGAATATGTTACCTTACCTAGCAGAATGGAATGTGCAGATGAAATTAAGGATCTTGAGATGTGGAGAATATCCTGGATTATCCAGGTGGACCCAATGTAATCACAAGGGTCCTTATGAGTGAAAGAGGGAGTCAGGAGTCTCAGTTATCTGTGTCACTGATACAGCATGAGAATAACTTGACCATCTGTTACTGGCTTTGAAGTTAGAGGAAAAGCCAAGAAACACGTCTGCAGAAGCTGGAAAGGGCAAGAAAACAGATTTTTCCCTTAGAGCTTTTAGAAGGAACACAACCCTGTTGATACCTTGACTGTAGCCCAGTGAGGCCTGTTCAGACTGATACCACCGCCAGAATAGTAAGATAATTTGTGTTGTTATTTTAAGCTGCTAAATTTGTGGTGGTTTGTTACAGCAGCAATAGGAAACTAATACAGTGGATGTAAAATGTTTCCAGAATACACTCACACCTGTCTTGCATGTTTTCCGTTTTGAATTAATGTCACCTCTGCCACAGCTGTTGTGAAATAATCACTGCAAGTCTTGATGATGACCTTGAGTCATTACTAGACCATCAATCATAAGTGAAAGAATAAGCAGTTGTCACCCCAGAAGTCCACATGGCTCGTTCATGGAAGACATACAGCCCATGCCCCAAACAGACACTGTGATCTAGCACAAAACAGGAGCCTGGAAAAATTCACAAAATGGTTCCTAACTTTGGATTCCAGCTGCACTTGAGCAGCTCAGAGACCACAGACCCCAGACCTCCAGTACGTTGGTCATCACCCCTTTCACTCTCCCAGGTCTCCTGCCAAAAGGACATCAGGCTTTGTTCTAAGTGCAGACCTTGAGGGTGAGGGCAGAGGAGAAGGCGACAGAATGAGGATTTTCCAGTGCTCGTTCCCAGAGATAGATGCAAGATAATCAGATTTGCTCCATTGTCCAAATTGATCATCCAACAGGCATCTCCTGAAGGTCATTATGCTAAAAAGGTGTCTGTGCCTTGTTCCAGACTGTCTGGAGGAGGAGGAAGGGAGAAGGAAAAGAAAAACTCGCCTATCGGTGGTGAGCTCATACATATTTTAGAATGATTCATTAAATTTTAAAAGGGAATTTGGGTTAACCCTAAAGTAGCCAGAAATTTTATAGAATCAGTATTCCCCATTTTCTGAACCTTCTGATGGACCAGTATGTTAGCAGACATGCTGTCTGCTAACATCCTGTTTTGGTTTGAAAGACTTTTTCTTTTAGCTTCTGTAATACACCCTTCCTTCTCTTCATGCAGGCGCAGAACCGAGTGAGGGTCCTAGGGATTAAAATGTCACCTTTATTACTGATGAACTTTTCTGGAGGATAGCCTTTCTGAATGGGGCAACAGTAAGCTTTCTTTTATAGCACCTCTGAATTCAGCAAAATGACCTCCTCAGCTACAGCCAGCTAGTACGAATGATCCGGCCCCAGGAGCAGCGCTGCCCGCAGTCACAACCAGCAAGAGTCCAAAAGGGGCAGAGATAGGCTTGCCTGCCATCTCCCCCACTCAATGATTCCAAGGAGGGTTGTCCCAGGGAGGAGGAAGTGAGGGGCAGAGGGGCCAGGAGCGCTATGCTAGTAAGAGCTCTTCAGCACGGATTCGTGAAGAATAGGGAGTGAACACGCTCCACCTGATAGCTTCTTCTAAATGTTAGCAAGTAAGTTATGCTGTCATTAAGCTAACTAAGAAATTATATCTAGGGAAATCCCGAAAGCAAAATGAGCAAGAGCTGACGAGAGATCCATCACCGCAAAGCATGCGTGGAAGCAGCAGCCTTCCACTCAGTGTGGCACATAGTGTGAGGTGTGTTGCTGGTAATAAATTAAGTACGGACATGACACTGTCTTTAGAAATTAGAACCTGTTCAAAATGTTCCCTCTAAATGCCTGGGTGGCTCAGTAGGTCAAGCGTCCGACTTGAGCTCAGGTCATGATCTGGCACTCCATGAGTTCGAGCCCCGTGTGGGGCTCTGTGCTGACAGCTCAGAGCCTGGAGCCTGCTTCTGATTCTGTGTCTCCCTCTCTCTCTGCCCCTCCCCAGCTCGTGCTCTGTCTCTGTCTCTCAAAAATAAATAAACATTAAATTCTTTTTTTAATTTTGCCTATAATAATGTTATTCCCACTCACCTCATTTCAGATCTACTTTCTTGAATGACAGAAAAAGGTGAGGAGTTACAGATACCATTCCAGAAATTACACATAGCCTAGTCTATCTTATCTGTGAGGAAGCTTATAGTGAAGGATTTTTTATAGTAGCATTAATAGTTGTGCAGTTGTGAACTATTGAAATACCTGTGAGTTGCAATTTTTATAGTTGCTTCTGTTTATTTTTTGTTTTATCCAGGAATGAATTTGATTAAGAAGGTGAGATTTTTTTTTTAAGCACAAATATCAGCAGAACACATGAACAAGAGTGACCCTACACTTTTGGTTAACAATGACAGAAGAACTACAGTATCAGGTAAAGACCACAGCATGTACTTAAATGTGTGAAATTTTCAAGAATGTTATTAACATCATTATAAAAATTGAATGCACATTTTCACATATAATAATTTAAATCGTAAAATAGGGAAGTTTTTGTTTAATTTTTTTGTACTTAGTTGCTCATAAGGAGTTGGGAGTCAGATACATTTTAGTTAGGATTCATTTTTAAATTAATTTCTAAAAGGAGATTAGCTATACATATTTTTATTATACAATCATCACTTCAAGGTTTTTAATGGCTTATTGTTCATTTGCTTATAAAATGACTTAATGAAAACTTTTACAGAGATTCTCCCATAAAAGGCTCACGGTTCTTTTTCCTTTATTTCCCTGCTACCAACTCCCTGGTTTGATGAGATTTGTCCAATTCTGAAAATATTGTGTTATGCTTGTAAACTGCCAAGAAAAAACGTAGGAAAAATGAGCACTCTTTTCTGCCCTGAAGCCAACCTCAATCCTTCTCCAACACTCTGTCCTCTTAGGAAAGCTTTAGGTTGGCCAAGAACAAGATTTTCCCTTAACAACAAATCAGGCTGTTGCTAGGTGATTGTGACATAGGAAGAGTAACCTCCAATCAAAAAGCAGCCCCCAAAGTGTGATAGTGGCATATCAATATAAATATGAGAGCTCTCCCCAGCTCTTAGGCCCTTCTCCTCTCCACTCATAACTGATAAGGAGACCAACATCTGCAATGGCCAGATCCACCAGCAAAAAGAACAAGTGCTCCAGAGGACTTCAAAGCCCAATCTCCAGAAAGAAATTACATTCCAGCACCGACTTTGGCCATAGAAATTATTCACTCTACGTAAACAGGGTCCTAAAGGAAGTGATTCCCCAGAGGGGCATATCATCTCACACCTTGGACATCATGAACACCCTGATCAACGACATCTTTGAGCGCATTTCTATGGAAGCCTGCAGTGTGATGTGTTTCCGAAATCGCTGTACCCTCACCCTTGAAGATATCCAGAAGGCAGTGTACTTGCTGTTACCTGAGAAACTAGCTAAGTATGCAGTGACTTTTGGAAGTGAAGCTGTCCAAAGATATGTCCAGTCCTAAACTTTACATGCCTGCTTAATTAAATCTTGGGGAAAGTAAATCAAACTTACTACCCAAATGATCACTTCACTATAGAATTCGCTCTTTTTTATAGCATGGCAATATTTCCTGGTTATTTCCCCCATCCCTCTTATCTCTAGAGAAGAATTACTCTCTCACTATTTTATCTTTGAACAATTTGATTATTTAGGATTTCCCAAAACCTGCTCCCTGCCCAAGTCCCACCCACTCTTATTTTTCCTGTGACTGCGTAAATCTCATTATATAAATTCAACGTTTATTGTATTGTTAAGGTATCGTTAACTATGTATGGGATGATTTAAACTAGTTCTTCTGACCACCCCCCCCCCAGCTCACATGGACTAAATTTATGAAAACAAACATTTTACTCAGAAGTATACCGGCATTGATAAATTTTCATCAAAAAAGTATTTTCTAGACCCAACTACAACGAATTCAGTTCCTTAATGAAGTCTCTATACAGCATGTTAACGATTTCCTTTGCTTTAATTCTTATTTCTTGACTTTCAACAAGTTTGGTTCACATCCGTGTAAATTTTATCTTTATGTGTAATTGTCCTTCACATTCAGATTTGGTTCTCTAGGATTTACTGTTCTACATTTGTGCTGTAATAAGAACAATACCCAGGAAACTATACTCAATTTATAAACTTCAAGAACTTTACAAATGTCACTGGAGGTGTTTCCCATCTCCCTGTCCACTATCCCGAGTTTTGTTTCCTTCCTGTTCCCTTGCTTTTCTGTGTGCTTTTTGTAAACATCTCTACATTATAAGCTTAACTTTGCTTGTTTCATAACATGGGGGTATACTATCTGTGTTCTTCTGTGCCTGCCTCTTTCTTTTAAACTTATTTCTAAGGTATATACCTGTTGATATATGTATAGCTCCAACCCATTCTTTTCACTGATAGGTTGTATAATATTCAGTAATATGAATATACCATGGTGTACTTTGCTATGTCCCCAGCATTTTATGTAAGTCAACTTACTGAATCCCTACAACCTTGTGATCATTAATAATTATCCTGTTCTACAGATGAGGGAAATGGGGCACAGGGACAGAGAAACCAGCAACTTGTCTGTGGTCACACTGCTGTGTAAGTGGCAGAGCTGACCAGGTTAACAAGAGTCCACTGTGAGCACGTATTATCTGCTGTGAGCATTCTTTTTTTTTTTTAATTTTTTTTAATGTTTATTTATTTTTGAGACAGAGAGAGACAGAGCATGAACGGGGGAGGGGCAGAGAGAGAGGGAGACACAGAATCGGAAGCAGGCTCCAGGCTCTGAACCATCAGCCCAGAGCCCCACGCGGGGCTCAAACTCACGGATCGCGAGATCGTGACCTGAGCTGAAGTTGGACGCTTAACCGACTGAGCCACCCAGGCGCCCCTGCTGTGAGCATTCTTATGTACATATCTTCTGTTACAAACGTACGAGAATTTCTCTAGGTAAAATACCCAACCATGGAATTGCTGGGTCATTGATTTGCTTATATTCAACATTATTAGATATTACCAGACCGTCTTCCAAAGTGTTTGTACCAATTTACATTTGCAGTAAATGAGAGTAACTCAGGTTCTTCTGGTTACAAGGATCACTTAAATTTCGTCAAGGAAAGGGGATTTCTTGTATGTAAAGCTAGGATGGGAATAGTGAGACTATTCTCGGTGTCTTACTGTTAACACCCACTCTGTTTCTCCTAGGTTGCTCATTTCTAAATGCTTCCTTCTCAGAGTTCCCGCCAGGTCCGTTGGATTCCACTTACATGAAATACCACAGTAAGATTTTACCACAATAAAAAAATGGTTTTAAAAAAATTTAAGTGGGTATTTTATACACATGCATTTATATCATCAGACTTGAAACTACCCGGTTTGAGTTAGGCCCAGAAGGAAGTTGCTGACCTCGCTAAAGATTAGCTGACCATGATTATATAGCTGCCCACATCTGCCACTCTGCTCTGGGTTGGACCCAGAAGGACCTCAAAGGTCTACCACAGGTCAGCAAATTAGAGCCATTGGGCCAAGTCTGGAAGCAGCTCTTTTTGGTATGTCCTCACAAGCTAAGAAGGTTTTTAAAAATGTATAGGGATGTTTTAAAAGAAAAAAAAAAACACAAGATTATTCAACAAGCCTAATGTGCCCCACAAAGCCTAAAATACTTATTGTCTGGCTCTTTGTAGAAAAAGTCTCCACCTGTGGTCTGTACAGTGCTGCTTCTCTTGCAGGTTGTGATAAGGCAGGTTTTCTATGGCTTTGCTTGGGATGCGCTTGTCTGTATAAAAAAACTCACAAATATGAAAAGTTCATCGTTGGCTTTTCAAATCATTCCAGTAAGGATAGTACCTACAAATGGTACTCAACAACTGGGGCAAGGGAATAACCATTCACAGAAACAGTCTTCTAAATTGAGGTGTTTTAAAGATGGGTTAAGGGAACAAAAGTGTTCTTTATGTGTTATTCTCTTTGCCTCTGTATGTTTTTGAAATATTTTAAAATGATTTCAAAAGAAGGTCAAGATGCTTGGCAAAAACTCTCTGACACTGGTTTTAAGTCGCATTATATAAAGGCATGTACGTAAAAATACCCATATTTTCAAAAGACTTTAACCATCTTTATTGTGGCAAAAAATATATATAACATAAAACTGCCATTTTAATCACTTTTACGTGTACAGCCAGCCACACTAAGTCCATCCACGTTGTTATGTGGCCATCACCACCATCCATCTCTAGTACTTTTTCATCTTCCCAAACTGAAACTTTATAAACATTAAATAATAATTCCACATTTCCTCCTCCCCAACCCTTTCTTTTTTTTTTTTTTTAATTTTTTTAGCGTTTATTTATTTTTGAGACAGAGAGAGACAGAGCATGAACGGGGGAGGGTCAGAGACAGAGGGAGACACAGAATCCAAAACAGGCCCCAGGCTCTGAGCTGTCAGCACAGAGCTGGACACGGGGCTCGAACTCACGGACCGTGAGATCGTAACTCACGGACCGTGAGATCGTGACCTGAGCCGAAGTCGGACGCTTAACCGACTGAGCCACTCAGGCGCCCCTCCCCAACCCTTTCTAAGTGTGATTCTGCTTTCTGTCTCTTCTGTCTTAGAATGTGACTATTCTAAGCACTTCGTTTCAGTTGAGTTCAACAGTATTGGTCCTTTTGTGACTGGCTTATTTCACTTAGCATAAAGCCTTCAAGATTCGTCCATATCGTAACACGTGCCAGAATTTCCTCTTTTTAAGGCTGAATAATATTCAGTATATGAATTTATCACATTTCATTTATTCATTCATCCATTGGTGGTCACTGGGGTTGCTTCTACCTTTTAGCTATTGAAAATAATGCCACTATGAACATGGGTATACAAATATCTCTTCAAGTCCATGCTTTCAATTCTTTCAGGCATATATCCAGATGTGGAATTGCTGGATCATATGGTAATTCTAATTTTTTGAGAAACCACCATATCATTTTCCACAGTGACTGTTCCATTTTACTGCCTCACCAGCAATGCACAAAAGTTCCAATGTCTCCACATCCTCATCAACCTTTGTTATTTTCTGTTTTATGTTATACATGTGTATATATATATGTATATATATATATATATATGTGAGATATATATCATATGTTATATACATATATGATATATATGTATGATATATGGTAGCCATCCTAATAGATATAATGTGGTTTTGATTTGTGTTTCCTCAATGATTAGAGATGTTGAGCATCTTTTCATGTGTTCACTGACTGTTTGTACTTTTTCCTTAGATGAATGTCTTTTGTCTATTTTTAAATTGTTTTTTGTTGCTGTTGAGTTGAAGGAGTTATTTACATATTCTGGATATTAATCCCTTCCTCCAGATATATGATTTGTAAATATTTTTCTCCCATTCCATGGGTTGTCTCCTCGATGTGTTGATAGTGTCCTTTGACACACAGAAGTTACTAATTTTGATAAATCCAATTTGTCTATTTTGTGTCATATGCCACTTAATATTTTTATTGTTCCTTTATGAGAAAGTTATTTGCAACATTATACATATATGTATATATACATATACATGTATGTATTATATGTATATATGTAATGTTTATTTGTTTATTTTGAAAGAGAGAAAGTCAGCCAGGGAGGGGCAGAGTGAGAGGGAAAGAGAGAGAGAATCCCAGCAGGCTCTGTGCTGTCAGTGGAGAGCCTGAAATCAAGAGTCAAATGCTTAACCGACTGAGCCACCCAGGCACCCCTCTATATATTCTTAATTTTGGAGTCAATTCATAGTGTCAACATGGCTTCTAAAATTTGAAAATAGTCTCAAACTAGCTAACACATTAAAAAGGGTTAAAAATATCTCAAGGCATAATTTTGCCATCAATAGGACCATTTTACCAGTTTTTCAGTCTTGTGCCCTAGTTACCTGAGACAGTTAAATGACAGTAAGACAAAAAGTAGTACACACTGCTGGTAGTCCTCAATATATATTTACCCCTTCTTCTCTGAAATAGGGCCCCAATTTTTAGCTGAGCTCATAGCCACCCTGTACAAAGGCTACATTTCCAACCCTTCCTTTGGCGAATGTGTCCATGTGACCAAGTGCCGATGAATGGGAGTGTATACACAACCTCTGAAAAGTTACCTTAAGTATCATCAAAGTGCTCTTTTCCCTTTTCCTCTCTCCTGCTGACTGGACTGAGGATGTGGAAGCCGGGGCTGGAGCGGCCACCTCAAACTAGGAGCTGAAACCTGTATATTAAGGATAATAGAGCAGAAAAGTGAAAGAGCTTTGGTCTCTGATGATTGAACTCCTGGGCAGCCTAGCACTGCCTGTGTTTATGTGAGAGCGAAATCAATTTCTAATTTGTTTCAGCCAGTATTATTTTGGTTTTCTATCATTCATAGTCAAATCTAATTCTAATGTAGACATCCAGAAGATAACTGGCTGCTACACAATGTGGTTAGTCTCAAAATGATTGTACACTTATTAAATAAAAACATAATAAACTATAAATGGAGGATGACGAATGCCTTGTGTATTTACCAGAAGGTGTTTCTGTGCAATGAAATCTCATGCGATGTAGCAGCCCTTTCTTAGAAATGTGTAATGCAGATGGCAAAAGCTTGCCTGTTGTTAGTCTGTTGGACACATGATGTGATTTTGAAACACTACTTAAAATACAAAAACAGTAAGATATTCAAAGAAGATAGGAAAAGCATTTCCCACTAAGCCAACAACATGACCAACCTACCAATTCTGTGGTAATTTCCGGATAGTGATATACAGTATCATAAAAGATGTCTCCCACCCCCAAGAAAGAATAGTGCTGATTTTGTAATACAAATTACCCAAATGATAAATTCCTAGCAAACTTAGATTATTCTTCTCTGAGTTTAGAAACCTTGTTTTGGAATTGAATAGTGTAATCTCATACAAACATATATTGTCCCTATAATTATTTAAAGTCTTGCTGTGCACACCGCTAGCTTGTTCCCATAGGAACTAAATGTGTTGGAAATTACCAGAGGATAGAAAAATACCATTAAGTGTAATACCTTGCATGTGGCACTTATAGTTCATTTATATGTTCACAGAAATCCCTTCTTTGCAATAGATGCTGAGAAAACAAAGGTGAGGTCCATCCCATTAAAAACTTAAAATCTTATGGAATAATCCAAAACTAAAACTATTGGGAACAGCTGACAACAATAAGTCTAAGCTGTGAACTAGGCATTACTCTAAATACACCATCTATGTCAACTCAATACAAAAAGCCAAGACAACATGAGAGAGGCACTGTTACCATTTTAGTCAGGGAAACTGAGGCATTAAATAGGCTAAAAAACTTGCCAGAGGTCACATACCTAGTAAGAAAAGAAATGTGATGAGTATGGTACTGACACAAAAACAGACACTCAGACCAATGGAACAGAATAAAGAACCCAGAAATGGACCCACAAATGTATGGCCAACTAATCTTTGACAAAGCAGGAAAGAATATCCAATGGAATAAAGACAGTCTCTTCAGCAAGTGGTGCTGGGAAAACTGGACAGCAACATGCAGAAGAATGAACCTGGACCACTTTTTTACACCATACACAAAAATAAGCTCAAAATGGATGAAAGACCTAAATGTAAGACTGAAGCCATCAAAATCCTTGAGGAGAAAGCAGGAAAAAAACCTCTTTGGCCTTGGCCGCAGCAACTTCTTACTCAACACGTCTCTGGAGGCAAGGGAAACAAAAGCAAAATTGAACTATTGGGACCTCATCAAAATAAAAAGCTTCTGCACAGCGAAGGAAACAATCAGCAAAACTAAAAGGCAACCGACAGAATGGGAGAAGATATTTGCAAGTGACATATCAGATAAAGGCTTAGTATCCAAAATCTATAAAGAACTTATCAAACTCAACACCCAAAAAACAAATAATCCAGTGAAGAAATGGGCAAAAGACATGAATAGACGCTTCTCCAAAGAAGACATCCAGATGGCCAACCGACACATGAGAAAATGCTCCACATCACTCATCACCTGGGAAATACAAATCAAAACCACAATGAGATACCACCTCACACCTGTCAGAATGGCCAAAATGAACAACTCAGGTGACAACAGATGTTGGCGAGGCTGCGGAGAAAGAGGATCTCTTTTGCATTCCTGGTGGGAATGCAAGCTGGTGCAGCCACTCTGGAAAACAGTACGGAGGTTCCTCAAAAAACTGAAAATAGAACTACCCTACGACCCAGCAATTGCACTACTAGGAGACATGCCTGTATCCCTAGGCATTACAAGGGATACAGGTGTGCTGTTTTGAAGGGACACATGCACCCCCATGTTTATAGCAGCACTATCAACAATAGCCAAAGTATGGAAAGAGCCCAAATGTCCATCGATGGATGAATGGATAAAGAAGATGTGGTGTATATATATGGAGTATTACTCAGCGATCAAAAAGAATGAAATCTTGCCATTTGCAACTAAGTGGATGGAACTGGAGGGTATTATGCTAAGTGAAATTAGAGAAAGACAAATATATGACTTCACTCATATGAGGACTTTAAAACACAGAACAGATTAAAATAAGGGAAGAGAAGCAAAAATAATATAAAAACAGGGAGGGGGACAAAACATAAGAGACTCTTAAATATAGAGAACAGAGGGTTACTGGAGGGGTTGTGGGAGGGGGGATGGGCTAAATGGGTAAGAGGCATTAAAGAATCTACCTACTCCTGAAATCACTATTGCAGCATATACTAACTAATTTGGATGTAAACTTGAAAAAAAAAAAAGAGAGAGAGAAAAAGGAAACAAATGTGATGAAACCCACTTATTCTGGCTCCAGAGTCTATAACTTAAAGCACAATGCATACTGCATCTCACATGGAGAAAGACATGTGGAATATCATGTGGAACATGGGAGGGGCATCTAATCCAGAACAGAAAGGGGTCTTACAGGAGATAAAACCTGCCTGGGTCTTGAAGTATGAATAGGAAATGCACATAACATAGAAGGAATGATACTTGCAAAAGCACAGGGCATCAAACAGTATACATTTAAGATAACTGCAAGTTGAATGACGGCCAAGAGCACAGGAGGAGGGATGGTGGAAATGAGGTCAGAGAGAATGGCAAAAATCTGTGGGCTGACTTATAACCTGAATGTGATGCTAGAACCTGTGAGGAGACCCATGGAGAAACTTTTATTTTATTTTATTTTATTTTATTTTATTTTATTTTATTTTATATTTTATTTTATTTTTAGAGAGAGATAGCCTGAGTGGGGGAGAGGGGCAGAGGGAGGGAGAGAGAGCGAGAGAGAAAGAGAGGGAGGGAGAATCCCAAGCAGGCTCCATGCTTAGCTCAGAGCCCAACACAGGGCTCAATCCCACAACCCTGGGATCACGACCTAAGCCGAAGTCAAGAGTTGGACACTCAATCAATTGAGCCACCCAGGCACCCTGGAGAGATACGTACCCAGGAGAAAGATACGCTAGCATTTGTATTTAGAAAGATTATCCTACCAGCAGAGATGAGGAGAATGGATTAAAACAGGGAAAGACACATTTACATATTGATTGGAGTGATCCATGAAAGACATGTTGAGGAGTTGAACAGAGTCCGTGGCAGTGGAGAAAAGGAAGAAGCGATGGATGCAGAAAGTACTTAGGAGACAGAATTCTCAGAAGATATGTGGGATTTCCAGGGCCCTGGCCCAGGAGACTTGATATAGCCAAGACATGAAGCTCAGTTAATTTAGTACTGACACATAAAACATCTAGATAATACGTTAAGTGCTTGCTGTAAATGGTGCCATATGTGGGGCATCACAAGAATGCTCAAAGTGCAGAGGATCTAGCAAAAGTCAAAACAACCTTGGGAAGGATGTTTAGCACTTGTTTAAAGCTTAGCTAGAAGAGGACAGCTTAAATTTTAATACTTGAGATCAGTTTTTATCACAACCTTGCGCTATGCCACACATCATGTGTTGACAGATTTGCTTAGCTCTGACAGCTGATTTTTTGGAAGACATTTGGCAATACGGGGAGAACCCAGCAGACTATGTAAATCATGGGGAGACAGTAGCAGCCTGTAAATACAAGGTGAAAGGTTAATTATATTCAAGATGAAGAGAGCAGAAGAATAAAACTGCTGCTTGTCCTTGTGTGCGCTTGGAGGAGAATTACTCTGAGGCAAAGAGGACCTGTTTTCATGAAAGACTCTGTGATGGTCAGGGTACAGGCTGTGGGGCCACAGGGCCCTGGCAATGCATTGGGACATAACAGGTAGAGAAAAGGCCGTTCCTCCCCCCCACGCCGCCACCCCCTGCCCTGGGACCAGAATCCCAAAGTGGAAGCTGCAGATAGAGCCTGCAAGAAGCTTGTGGGGAATAAGGAGAATAAAGCAGGGTCCTGTGAAGCTTATTCCCAATAGGCTGGTTTGTGGGCACGTGTGAAGCCAGGCCTCCTTGTAAGAATCACAGACATTTCTGTGGGGAACTTTGCCAAAGGGTGAGTCACAGGAACTTTGAGTTACTAAGGTGTTAACTGAAGAGAACTTAGGGTTTTACCCCACATAACTCCTTCCAAGGGCCATCTCTTTTTTTTTTTTTTTTTTTTTTTGGTCATCTTGTGGTGGTTGCAGCAGAGAAGGCAGAAAAGTCACTTGACATCAAATGAATCTTTGCAGAGTTGTATGCTGATTCCCAATGAAGTCACCCTTTTAGAATATTATTATTAAAGCGAGTATACCTTGTCCCAGTCTGATATATTTTCATTTGGGCTACTCCACAGTTAAAAGACTTTCAAGAAAAATAACCAGCACTACTTAATGTGTCAGTCAGTCTCCAAGATGGCTCCTTACTGATTCTCTTCTGATGCGCATGCTCTGTACAGTCCCCTCCCACAGTCTATTAGAGTTGGTCTGTGTCACCAATAGAATACAGTAAGTGACAGTGTGTGACTTTCAGTGCTGCTTCATTAAAAAAAAAAAAAAAGGAAAACAGTGCCGCTTCAATGTTTTCTCTTGGATTACTCACTCTGGGGAAACCAGCTACCCTGTCATGACGACATCAAAGCAGCCCCATGGAAAAATGCAAGTGGTAAGGAACTCAGGTCTCCCTCCAACAGCCAGCGTTGACTTGCCAGCCATCTGAGCATGCTACCTTTAAAGTAAATCTTCCCGCCCCAGTCAAACTTTCTGAGGATGACAGCTCTGGCCAATCTCTTCACTGAAAACTCCCAAGAGATTCTGAGGCAGAAACACTCAACTTAGCTGCTCCAAAATTCCTGAGCCTCAAAAATGTTAGGAAGTAAAAATTGGTATTATTGCTTCAAGTTTGGGATAATTTGTTAAGCAGCAATATTTAACCCACAGACTTAATTTATGCCCACGTGAACAAGACACCTCACCAAGGTAATCCCACCAAAACAAAGAGATTGCCCCAACAACAGGATTTACCTTCTACCTTTAGGCAACTAAAGCAAATTTCTGGTATTTTTCAAATACAGTCATGTTTTTGTCTCCACTTAGAGACAATAATGTTCAGAAATATTAAAGCGTAAGTCCAAACCACCCATTATAGCACCATGTGGATAGCTACCTAGGCTGCAGAGTCTGCTAAATCAGTTTCAAAAAAGCCGGCAAAAAATTAGTCTAGACAGTATCTATGGATAAACAACATCATTGCATTCAATTATCTGACTGGAGAGAAAAGGAAAAAAAAAATTCTGACAGTAATTTGATTTTAGGAAAAGGGAACTATGATAAAATGCTATTATTAAAGAAAAACTGAATGGTGCATTTTCCAAAGCAAAGTCCCTACAGCAACATGAACACATTCAAAATCTGTGATTGAAACCCCAAGGAAAATGCTGGCCTCTACATAAGGTGAGGAGGAACTCTGATCTCAGAGGCCTACTTGTAATGTTGTAAGCAAATTCAAGCAAAAATTCAAGCAAAACAAATCCAGACATTTCAATTAGCACAAAAAATAATAATAATAACCATAACTGGAGACAACTACCCAAGTTTGGGAAGATCTCAAAGATGAGATTGTATGTTGTTGTGCACAGCTTTGTACTGTGGTTCATGCTTTCTGTATCAGTCTCTTGACCTGAACTGTAAGTTCCTAGAAGGTATGGGCTCAGTAACTCTCTCAAGTCACTGCCTAGAGTTAGCGCATTAGTCTGAGTTCCCTAGGAAAAAAAATTTATTCTGAAGCAAGGCTTCCTTGGCAAGTTCAATCACTGAGAAGCGAGAGTGAAAGAAAAGACAATTGAGTCAGAGGAGTATGGGAAGGAAAAGCAAGGTAATGCACTGACCACGCTGGCTACTGTTCCATAACAAGCAATTGCCTGACTGGTGTTGCAGCGTGACCATGCAGGACATGTCTGGACAGATTAAATGGAAAAACCATGACTCAGAACAGTCTCTGGTCGTGGAGAAAAAATGGAGAAGGAATTTATCCCCTGGCTTCACTTTTTACTAATCAAAGTTTGTTCCATGAGGAGTTTATGCCTCTAAACACCAAGGCTGTGGCCCCTTCAGCAACCAGTAGGGAAACTACATCCTATGACCTCTGGCATAGGACTTCGTACAAATCTGGAAAGGTAAGAGGGACCGGAGATCCTGGGCATTCGTCTTGGGTAACAGAAAGGCAAGACCCCACAGAAAGTCCTTCATCACAGTGGCTGTGGTGAAGACATACAACCCTGAGGTGTCAGGGGTCAGGTGAGCTGGAAACATGTATTCGATATAGCCAGTGTTGGTCGATACTCGTGGATAAAAACTTCTTGTAGTCTGAAGGACAAACGGGAGAGTAACAAGTATCCATTAGAGCTATAAAATCAGCGTCACCCAATTTCGTATGTAAATTTAGCTTATCTCTTCAGCCCTAGCCTTTTTCCTCCAACACCAGCAAAGCACTGTTGTCTCAGAGACAGGGCTAGGCAATGAAGGGTTCTTACTGTCAGTGCTCCTTCTAGGCTGATCTCTGCAGGAAGAATTATTAGGTTTGGGCCAAACTGCTCTTCTTAAGCCTTCCTCATGATCCACGCTGGCCTCAGAATCCCCAAACTGCAGTCCTCTTTTGGGTAGCAGCCCGGGTTAATTCATTTGCTTCTATTTTATACAAATTTCAAGTACGTGACTTTGAAAAATAAATAAGGGAAAACTTTGTGCATAAAATCTGAAATAGTTCAAATGTACTGATTGTTGATAATTGCCTACTTTTGAAGCTGGTGAACTATGCTTATACTATCGTCACTTATTGGAACTACTTTAGGGTCATAAACAAGCAAGCGCATGATCATTTTTCAGAATGAGTCATGGACTATGTGAGATCTTTCAGGAAAAAATACTCACAAAAGGCATCTGCCTGGTCCTTTTACCAGTGTTATTATTATTTTGCAGATGAGGAAACTGAGTCATTACATGATTGAATTTGGGGACTCAAAGCCAAGTCCTCAGTCTTCAATCCCCATATCCTTTCCATTGTTCTAGCCCTCCCAACTTTGTGTTACCATCAAATGTAATAAGAAAACTTTACTTTCATGCATGGTGTCAGTAAAAATATTGGCTGAGCCCACTATACTGTACCTAACATGTTCCTTTAGGTTGACATAAAGCTTTTAATGGATATTCTTTTTACAGTGTGGTTCGATCACCCATCCACTTAGCTACTTTAAATGCAACAAGCCACAATTGACCATTTATCCCCAAGAAAGTAGTAATAGCAGTAACAACCACAAGAATACTAATATTTACCATTTTCTAGCACCAGGTACTGTCTGAGAGTCTTCACATATGTTATTTCACATCATTCTCACAGTAGCCCTGTCAGGCACTACTGTCATTTTTCTTATTATACAAATAAGGAAACTAGGCTCCTAACAATAGGAGAAAATGGTATTTAACTCCTGTTAGTCAGATGTTAACTAATTTGGCCAAAGTTACACAGCTAGCAAGTACACACTTAGTTCTGAGCCCAGATTGTTTTCCACTGACCCGAAATCCTTTACATTGGCAAAGTACACTATAAAGCTGACAGAGACATGTTCTTTTTACGTGTGCATTAGCACTTTTCGTCTTGATCACTACTTACTTTATAGATAAGGAAATTGAGGCTCAAGAAGTTGAGATATTTTTCCAAGTTCACATAGCTATTAACTGTCAGAGCTGGGAGTCAAAGCTTAGTTGGAGTTTTTTCTATTCTCTGCTTCTCACGGGAGACTATCAGATGCTTGATTAAATTGACAACTGCCTGCATTCAATTGGTGTTTGCTAATTTATCATCATAGACACACTAAAAATTAGTTTCCACAAATCCTATTAAATAAAAAAAAATCACTTAGAACAATTGTTGTCGTGAGTTCCTACCCTCTGAATTAATGAGAAACTTCTATGTTCATTGATGGAAGTGTAATTTGACGCTGGGGCCTCATGAGGACTTCAGAGAAGAGACAGAGGAGAACTAAGGAAATTGTAATACCCATACAAAGATACTGAAAATAGGAGTATAGCGAAACAAAAGAAAAGAAAACAAAACAAAAAAAGAGCCTCAAAGCAGCTCTCATCTTAACAGGGAACCTAAAAGATTATCGAAGGAGGGAAGATAGGACCAAAAAGCCGGAGATGAACAGCAACAAAACGCCACACAATGGAAGTACCTTAATACATGGATAGATAGAGTTTTCTTGAAAAGTTTCTGTTACTTTCTTAGAATACTTCTTAGAATTGGGCTTGGCTGCGTATAACGAAGATGCAAACTGACAGCAGAAATAAGGAAAAAGTTTTCATCTCTTTCATGTAATGACCAGAAATTGGCCATTCAAGACTACTATGGAGGCTGTACATTGTTAGGGACCCAGTCTCTTTTTTTGTAGCTGCTTTGCCATTCATAGCTTCCATTTGCAAAGCCACCTCACAGCCCAAACCAGCTGCTGGAGCTCCAGCGTTTGTATTTGCATTCCAGGCTACAGGAAGAAGGAAGAGGGGGCAAATGGGGTCTCCTTCCTCCCTCTTAATGAGATTTTCCAGAAATAACTCACGACACTTCCACTTCTATATCATTGAGCAGAATTTCATCACATAATCACACTGACACCTAGTTGCAAGGAAGGCTCTTTTAGCTGGGTATATTGTTCCCATCTAAATGCAGAGTTCTGTTACTGAGGTGGAGACAGAATAGATATTGGGGTGTGCCATGAGCAGATTCTGCCACAAATGGATAAATGATTAATATAATTATAACAACAACAACAATAAAAGTAATAAACTCTTTCACTCTACCTCCTCAAAGACACCCACAACAGGATATTCCAAATGCCTTAGGTAAGTTGGCACCATTGGACAATTTTCTATTTAGAAAATTTTTAAAGCGAAATCAATTTAGATACTTTTATAGCAAGAACAATGGGAATGGATTGACTATAAAGCCAAAAGTGAGAAAGCTTGAGTTTTGTATTATACTAAAATCATAATATTCCTCTAATCTGGCGGTTGGCTTTTGTCCTTAGGCTGTGATGGCTGGAAGCCTATGATAAGAAACCCTTTTACATTCAATGTCATCTATATTCTCACGTTGTTACACTGCAGATTGCTTACATTGAATTTGCAGCAGCCCTGTATCCTGCTTAACTATATTCATATTTCAAGCAAACACCACTCACATTTCAAAGGAAAATTCTATCGAAAATGGTATTTAACTCCTATACATTCAAAATACTCTGGGGGTGCCTGGATGGCTCAGTCTGTTGAGTGTCCCACTTTGGCTACAGTCATGATCTCATGGCTTGTGAGTTAGAGCCCTGCGTCCAGCTCTGTACCGACAGCTCAAAGTCTGGAGCCTGCTTCAGATTTTGTGTGTCCCTCTCTCTGCCCCTCCCCCACTTGTGCTCTGCCTCTCTGTCTCTCTGTCTCTCTGTCTCTCTCTCAAAAATAAAACATTAAAAAAAATACCACAGAGAAACTAAATGCTCACCTCTTTCTAAAACTGTATAGAAATAAGCAATCAAAGTAAAGGACATTATGAAAAAAATAAGATGTCTGATGCATTCCTGTGCAAAAATAAGTGTTCTCTTAAATGTATTTTTATTTCCAGTAATGATAATAATAGCTAACATTTACTGAGTAATTATTATGTGTCACAAGCAGAGGTGAGTACATTATTTTATTCATTCATACACTGTAAGAAAAGCGTCAGTGTATTTTCTTAAACTTTGGCTCCTTAGGCACTATCATTCATTCATCCTTCCATTAACATTTGCCAAACATTTGTTATATATCTAGCACTATGCTAAAAGATAGGGAGACAGAGATTTAAAAAATACAGATACTATCCTAAGGAAATTCACATTTTTAAAAAGTGAACAAAGGGAGAAGTAAAATGAGTACATTTTAATTCCTACGTGCACGGATTCTGGAACAGGCCTTTGGGATTCACATCCTGACTCTGAACGCCTAGCTGTGGGACTTCAAGCAAATCATATAACTTCTCCAAGTTTGAGTTTCCTCACCTGAAAAATGGGAATACCAAAGTACTGAATGAGATAAACCATTTAAGTACTTAATTCACTGTTTGGCACACTGTAAGCAGTCAATAAATGTTATTATTATTTGTGTAATAGCACCCAGGGTGTCGAAGGAACAGTAAGAAAGATGCTGAACTCAGACACCAGGCTGAGCAAGCCTTATGAAGATACCTGAGTTGAGTGTTTAAGACTATACAACTCAGGGGTACCTGGGTGGCTCTGTCAGTTAAGGTCTGACTCTTGATCTCAGCTCAGGTCTTGATCTCAGAGTCATGAGTTCAAGCCCTGCACTGAGTTCCATGCTGGTGTGGAGCCTACTTAAAAATAAAAAATAAAAAAAGACTATACAACTCAGACACTCTCCTAAATTCTCAGCTCTTTGGGGTCAAACTTCTCTTATGCCCAAATAACTCTGACACACATGCCTATAAAAGCAGAAAGTCTCATCTTTCACTGGGCTACCCCTCAGGGGTAGCAGTGAAAACTTGAGGAATAAAGACATATTCCACAAATCCTCAGGCTCCCCCAGCCAAACACTCTCTCTAGACTATTGCTCTACTTTGTGCACAGGTTATCTGCTCACACCTAACCATCTTCCCCCCCCCCCCCCCGCCCTGGGCAGTTTCTGCTTTCAGGTTTTACTTCCTCCCTAAGTGTGGACAGAGCTGCCTCCATCAATGTTTCAAAGCACATCTCAAAGAAGCTGTCCCTTTAAATAAGCCTTCGCTGAAAGATGAGGGAGAACAGAAATACAGTAAAACCTTGGGTTACAAGCAACTTGTTTTATAAGTGTTGCACAAGATGAGCAAACCTTCTAATAACTTTTAATTTGATAAATGAGCAATGTCTTGAAATAAGAGTAGTACCTGACACCGTAGGTCACATAATCACAAGTGAGACACTGGTTATTGAAATTCACTTTGATGTACAAGTCCTTTGGATTACAAGCATGTTTCCAGAATGAATTAGGCTCACAAAGCAAGGTTTTACTTACCCCAAAAGATAGCCCACAACTAGGACTACAGATGGTTGCCCTGAAAGTCACAGCCCAAACCTAAGTTGACTATCCCTGCCTTGCTGGCCCCCACAGGTCTTTTCCCGATGTGGGGAGGAGCCAGCTGCACCCTTTCCGCAGGAATTTTCGGGTACCTCTATATTCCAGCATCCAAGCTCAATCCCCTTTTTGCCCCCAGGGAAGATGCAAAGCCTCTCTTCCCAGGCTAAGCTCCTCTTTCCCACCTCAAGATGGCAGGTGCACACTCAAGGTGCTGAGGCTCTCATCTCTGGGACAATCATGTGAATCCTCAAACGTTGCCCCAAATCAAGGTTATCCATCTTAACTCTTGGGTAGGACACCAGTGGTCCAGTCCATCTAGTGCTGCTTCTTGCTGATCTACACCCACATCATAGACTTCCCTTGGCCTTCAGGTGAAAGAAGGTCCAGGCCTGCATGACCTTCCTGGTGGTTCCCAGGCTTGAATGGACACTGCTTGGATAAAAATACACATAACTTCACCAAGGCATCATTTCTAGGCAAAGGACAGTACAAGTTCACATTTAGGAATGTTTTCATTATCTTGCAAATATACTACATTTACATTATTAAACAGAACATTTAGTAAGTTACTCTGAAGGTTTTGCATTTGGGGTTATTACACTACTTTCTGGGCTTCCCTAAGAAAAAATGGATAGGTATTTGCCTTACAAATACATTACTAAAAGGATTCATTCAACTGGTCCATTCTCAAACAAAGGGAAGTCTCACCCCAAAGACAAATGTTTACCTGTCAGATGTCTCATTTCCTCAGAGTTCTGCTCTCAACCCGATTATCTGTTAGGTATACTTTGCTTTATATAAGTGTATTCCATCGTTCAGAATGGAAATAGCCCAGAGCACTTTACAAGCAATAAAGAAATGTCTTATTAAAAGGCATTTTAGTGTTCTATGACTATTGAACATAATAATACCTCTTGGCCAGACACTCTTTTAGGGATATTAGACCTATAAGGTAAAGTCCCTATCTAGAAACCAAGGAGAACGACTTTTTAAATAGTCAAGAATCCTTTGGCATTTGAACATGTACACAAAAAGATTTTTATTAATATTACTCAAGCAATCACTTAAAAGTTAGTGACTCTAGGGGCGCCTGGGTGGCTCAGTTGGTTAAGTGTCTGACTTCAGCTCAGGTCATGATCTTGTGGTTCGTGGGTTCGAGCCCTGCATCAGGCTCTGCACTGATGGCTCAGAGCCTGGAGCCTGCTTGGGATTCTGTGTCTCCCTCTCTCTTTCTGCCCCTCTCCGACTTGTATTCTGTCTCTCTCTCTCTCTCTCAAAAATAAATAAATATTAAAACATAACTTAAAAAATAATAATAAAAGTTAGTGACTCTTACATTCCTAGAATCATAGCACCCAGGGCACAATTCAAACTGTCTTCCATCGTCTGTTCCCTGACATCTCCCCTCTGCTTTACACAGGCAAGTTTAGACAAGCTTAGCCTTTCCCACCAATCTGTCCAGTTTCTGTCTTTCCTTTCTGCAGAAGGGAATTTTAAAAATATTTTTGTTACTATTAAGTGTTACTATTTAACAGAAATTTTAAAAAGAGTGTTTTGCCAGGTATTTCAATGGATTGTTGGAAAAATCAGCTTAAGGAATAGGGTAACGCATAGAACAATTTTTCAGAAACTGTAGACCATGTATAAATAATTATCATTATTGCTGTGTTAAGTTAGGAGGAGGGTAGATAAGTCTTAATTGTACAGATGGCATTTAATACATGGCCTAGAGAGATGAAAGGAAGAGGAGCTAACTCATACCTAGACCAACTTTGTAATCACTTAGTCTTTCTTAATCCTCACAACCAATCTCTGAATTAAATATTTCTATTTTACTATAAAGGAAACTGAGAATAAGAGGGGTTAAGTGATTTGCCACACAACTAGTAAAAGCCTGAGTGGGACTTAAACTCAAAAGGGAAGTCTCACAAAGTGTTAACAGAAAAGTAGCAAGAATGGAATTGTCCAACCTGAGTCTCACTATTGCCAGGTCCAACCTCACCTGATTTCCCTCGTAAGTGAGGAATGTGATGGCCTTCCTTCTCCAGCCTTTCCTGCTTAGCCTCAGCCCCTAAGATCACCCAACCAGTCAACAGTGAGAGGAGGACCAGCACATGGAATTGGCGTGTGGAGTGTCTGGTGGGCTTGTTCTCAAACCCCGAGCATCCACAAACCCTATATTGCTATAGTTGTCTCCTGCTTCCACCATATTGTCCAGGTTGTAGAACTGAGGTTCTTCCAGACTTTCCTACCTTCCCATTTCCCTGCTGAGGTTAGAATCTCGTCCTGAGTTTCAGTACCCTAACTTCTCACAGGTTGAGAACTTTTCCTTTGGGTTCCAAGGCAAGTAGATGGGCCATCTTGAACCCATGCATGGCCCCTTACCAGATTTTTAATACTGCCACCAACCAGAAACTCCCGTTATGCTGCCTTATCCATTACAGCATTTCTCTGGGCAAGGATTCCTGGTTATATCAGTTCTGAATTGTTTGCTTTGGCTTTTTCGATGTTGCATGTTGGCCAACAGCTAACTCCTTGGGGTCCAGGCCAACCCTGCCCTTCCTTTACTCTCTCCCCCGGCTCAAGAAGACTCAATGTGCCTCATGGCTAAGCCATCTGAGTTAGGGAAGGATGAGGCATTGCCTCACCATGACGTCCCTATAAGGCTTTGCCATAAATGAAAAGTGCCCAAGCTGAAAACAGGTGACCTGCTGAAAACACCCAGGAGTGTCACAATTTGTCCAGACATAGCTTGACTGGAGAGTCACAGATTAAGAACAGACATCTGAAAACAAGTAGGAATGAGAAGTTTGTTCCACTTACAAGCTCTGTGACCTTTAGCCCGTGTCATTAATGTCACTGTGCCTTGTTTTCTTTATAACATAAGGGCAAGGATACCTGAGTCAGTAGGTTTTTATAAGGATTAATTGAGAAGGGTCCCTGAGTGGCTCTGTCAGTTAAGTGTCTGACTTCGGCTCAGGTCATGATCTTGCAGTCTGTGGGTTTGAGCCCCACATCGGGCTCTGCACTGATGGTGTTGAGTCTCCTTGCGATTCTCTCTCTCTCTCTCTCTCTCTCTCTCTCTCTCTCTCTCCCCCTCCCCCACTTGTGTGTGTGTGTGCACTCTCTCTCTCTCTCTTAATAAATAAATAAACTTAAAAAAAAAGAATTAATTGAGAAAATGTTTGTCAAGGCGGGAATAGAACCTGGTATACAGTAGACACTCAATAAAGGCCATATGCAATCTACTCTAAAATGCACATTCAGTTTCACATTTTAACAGTCTGAAACTGGAATGAACCTTATATTGTGTCACAGTTTAATCAACAGGGGCTTTTGTCTTCTTTTTTAATGGTACATAAAATAACAGTACGTCTTACAGTCAATGACATCTTAAGTTCTATGAAATGCAGTACAGATGGTTCCCAACTTACAATGGTTCAGCTTACAATTTTTTGACTTCATAATGGTGTGAAAGCAATACGCATTCAGTAGAAACTGTACTTTGAATTCTGAGTTTTGATCTGTCCCCTGGCTGGCAACAGGCAGGGAAACTCTCCCGTGATGCTAGGTGGCCGCAGCTCTGTCAGCCCGAGAGCACAGTGACAGCCACTCTGTTTCTCACTTTCAGCGCAGTATTCAGTGAATTACATGAGATACTCAATACTTGATTATAAAATAGGCCTTGTGTTAGATGATTTGCCTAACTGTAGGCTAACGTAAGTGCTCTGCCTGTTAGTAAGGCAGGCCAAGCTAAGCTGTGATGTTCCGTAGGTTAGATGTAGTAAGCGCATTTTCAACTTACCTTGGGTTTATCAGGATGGAACCCCATCACACGCTAAGGAAGATCTGCAATATCTCTCTCTTACCACAGTATCCACAACCACATTTTACTCCTTCCCAGACCTGACAAGTCACGTAGCAAAAATAAAAGCAGGGCTGTAATGGATGGTGCCTTATAACCATTGAGAACAATTTTTTCCCCATTTCGCCTGGCAATTCCACTGTGAAAAGAGTAACTGAAATTTTTGTGAAATAACACGATCTTTAAAGAGGGCTCTTCATTTTTGCGTTTTTCACAGACAGGCTTTGGTTTTCCAAAAGTTTTAATTGCTACCTCTGGATAATGTAACTCTATGAGACGAAATACGCTCTCCTTGTTTAAAAATGTTGCACTTAGACTGTCCTGGTAGGTTCTGTCAAATCATCAAACATTTCTAAACAGATCGAATTGTTTTTGTCCAAGTTCTGGTTTTAAAACTGATTCAGCCATGAGCAAATGAGCCCCGCAAATGCACCCACTCTCTCACTGGTTACCGATCCCTTTCTTCTTGGGAAGCCCTTTCTCCTTGCCTCCCCTTCTGCTGAATTCATACTCAGAGCCAACTAATGAAATAAGAAACCACAGAACTTTAGAGTTGAACTGAAGCATTCGCAGCTATCCCCAACTCAAAGCCAACTGTTCTTCTACTGGGTTTCCTAAACACTTCAGCCTTATTTCCACACCACTACTTATCTGCCACAATTATATTTTTAGGAAGTCTGTGTCTCTTTTCGTTTCTCCTCATTGGCTTTGAAAGTCTTCAAGGGCAGGGGCGCCTGGGTGGCTTAGTCGGCTAAGCATCTGACTTAGGCTCAGGTCATTATCTCACAGTTCGTGGGTTCAAGCCCCAGAAGCAGAGCCTGTTTTGAGTTCTGTGCTTCCCTTTCCCTCTTTCTCTTCCCCTCCCCCACTTACACTCTGTCTCTCTTTCTCTCTCAAAAATAAATAAACATTAAAAAAATTTTTTTCTCCACATCCTCACCAGCATCTGTAGTCTCCTGATTTGTTCATTTTAGCCACTCTGACTGGCTTGAGGTGGTATTTCAGTGTGGTTTTGATTTGTATTTCCCTGATGAAGAGTGATGTTGAGCATCTTTTCATGTGTCTGTTGGCCATCTGGATGTCTTCTTTAGAAAAGTGTCGATTCATGTCTTCTGCCCACTTCTTTGCTGGATTATTTGTTTTTCGGGTGTGGGTTTGGTGAGTTCTTTATAGATTTTAGATACTAGCCCTTTATCTGATATGTCATTTGCAAACATCTTTTCCCATTCCATCGGTTGCTTTTAGTTTTGTTGATTGTTTCCTTTGCAGTGCAGAAGCTTTTTATCTTCATGAGGTCCCAATGGTTCATTTTTGCTTTTAATTTTCTTGCCTTTGGGGCTGTGTCGAGTAAGAAATTGCTGCAGCTGAAGTCAAAGAGGTTTTTTCCTGCTTTCTCCTCTAGGGTTTTGATGGTTTCCTGTCTCACATTCAGGTCCTTTATCCATTTTGAGTTTATTTTTGTGAATGGTGTAAGAAAATGGTCTAGTTTCATTCTTCTACATGTTGCTGTCCAGTTCTTCCAGCACCATTTGTTAAAGAGACTGTCTTTTTTCCATTGGATGTTCTTTCCTGCCTTGTCAAAGATTAGTTGGCCATACATTTGTGGGCCCAATTCTGGGGTCTCTATTCTATTCTATTGGTCTATGTGTCTGTTTTTATGCCAATGCCATACTGTCTTGATGATTACAGCCTTGTACTAGAGGCTAAAGTCTGGATTGTGATGCCTCCCGCTTTGGTTTTCTTCTTCAATATTACTTTGGCTATTCGGGGTCTTGTTTGGTTCCATACAAATTTTAGGATTGCTTGTTCTAGCTTCGAGAACAATGCTGGTACAATTTTGATTGGGATTGCATTGAATGTGTAGATTGCTTTGGGTAGTATTAACATTTTAACAATATTCTTCTAATCCATGAGCATGGAATGTTTTTCCATTTCTTTGTATCTTCTTCAATTTCCTTCATAAGCTTTCTATAGTTTTCAGCATACAGATCTTTTACATCTTTGGTTAGATTTATTCCTAGGTATTTTATGGTTGTTGGTGCAATTGTAAATGGGATCAATTGCTTTATTTCTCTTTCTGTTGTTTCATTATTGGTGTATAAAAATGCAACCTATTTCTGTACATTAATTTTGTACCCTGTGACTTTGCTGAATTCTTGTATCAGTTCTAGAAGACTTTTGGTGGAGTCTCTCGGGTTTTCCATGTAGAGTATCATGTCATCTGCGAAACCCCTCTTGCACTGTTGGGAATGCAAACTGGTGCAGCTGCTCTGGAAAACAGTGTGGTTGTTCCTCAATAAATTAAAAACAGATCTACCCTATGACCCAGCAATAGCACTGCTAGGAATTTACCCAAGGGATACAGGAGTGCTGATGCATAGGGACACATGTACCCCAATGTTTACAGCAGCACTTTCAACAATAGCCAAATTATGGAAAGAGCCTAAATGTCCATCAACTGACAAATGGATAAAGAAGATGTGGTTTATTTATACAATGAAATACTACTTGGCAATGAGAAAGAATGAAATCTGGCCATTTGCAGCAATGTGGATGGAACTGGAGGGTATTATGCTAAGTGAAACAAGTCAGGCAGAGAAAGATACCATATGTTTTCACCCATGTGTGGATCTTGAGAAACTTAACAGAAGACCATGGGGGAGGGTAAGGGGGAAGAAAAAGTTACAGAGAGGGAGGGAGGCCAACCATAGAGACTCTTAAGGACTGAGAACAAACTGAGGGTTGATGGGGGTCAGGGGAGAGGGGAAAGTGGGTGATGGGCATGGAGGAGGGCACTTGTAGGGATGAGCACTGGGTGTTGTATGGAAACCAATTAGACAATAAATTATATTTTTTTAATTTTAAAAATTAAAAATTTTGGCATACTCTTAAAAAAGTTTTTTAAGTTAAAAAAAAAAGAAAGTCTTGAAGGGCAGGGCATATCGATTGCATGTCTGTATCCCCACAGTAACTTATAAAGTATCTTAAATATATTAGTTGATCTATTTTGGCTGAAATGTATTGAATTGAAATGGACTATGTACAAGTGCTTTTCACCAAATACAATGGACTTTTGTCAGTATCCTTATAATATGAATAATATCAGGGAGCTCACATGATCACAAACGACTGTGTATCCTGATTAAGGAACTGGACCTTCCTTGAAACTTGGTTGGTCTTACCTGCAAGACTATTCCCAGAAAACCCGAGACCCTCCATAAATATTGAATGAAGGAGCATCTACTCTGCCTTGCTTCTCACTGTCATCCTATTTTTCCAAATATTCTTCCAGGTAGTTATAGCATTTTCCTTTGTCTACTCAAGCGAGAGCAGACTTTCTTTAATCTCCACATCATAACCACTGTTGCTATAACTGTCTGAGCCCGACACCTGTCTGCAGTCCTCCTTTTTCCTTCTCACCCCCAGGTTCTACAGCTTCAGGTTGTCACAGCTACTTAAAAATTTTCCTAATGACCTTGACCAAGCTATACATAGGTAGATGACAGATGATGATAGATGATAGATAAATGATAGGTAGATAGATAAATAGATAGATAGATAGATAGATAAGATACATATCTTTTAAAACACTGTAACTAGGAAAAACTGGAATAATAAACCCCAAACTAACATTTTTTAAAAATGATCTATGGGAGGGGCACCAGGGTGGCTCAGTTAAACATCCAACTCTGGATTTCGGCTCAGGTCATGATCTCACAGGTTCATGAGATCAAGCCCCATGTCAGGTTCTTCACTGACAGTGCTGAACCTGCTTGGGATTTTCTCTCTCCCTCTCTCTGCTCTTCTCCCACTCACACTCGCATGCACTCTCCCTCTGCCTCTCTCTCAAAATAAATAAATAAACATTTTTTAAAAAAATTATCTATGGGAGAGGGAGAAAATAGAGACAGGAGCAAAAGTTACACTAATCCAAATATATTTTATTTTGTATATTAGAATCTGAGGTCCTGTATTTTCTGTAATTATAAAACAGTATTAAATTTTAAAACTCCTAAAAACAAAGACAAAATTTAAAACTTAATCAAAAATTATTTCAAGTGAGGGGCACCTGGGTGGCTCAGTGGGTTAAACATCCAAGTTCGGCTCAGGTCATGACCTCATGGTTTGTGGGTTCGAGTCCCACATGGGGCTCTGTGCTGACAGCTCAGAGCCTGGAGCCTGCTTCAGATTCTGTGTCTCCCTTGGTCTCTACCCCTCCCCCGCTCACACTATCTCTCTTAAAAAATGAATCAACATTAAAAAAAATTTTTTTTTAATTATTTCAAGTGATTTTACAACAAATAATTTGATTGTGCAACCTGAGTAGGATAAAGCCTAGAGACGAAAAAGACCTATACAAACAATTGTAAAATTGTTTACAGTAAACATATTTTTGGTATAGTGGTGATACCGTTACTGTGTTAAGTATGTTTTGTGGGACAGAACGGATGGGTAATGATGTTGGTATCACTGGGAGCCAATCAATTGTGGCATGGGAGAAAGGAGATAGAGGTGATGTGAGATTGACAGTGTTAAATAAAAACTCTGTAATCCTGAGTTTGAATTGTAAGTATCAGCATGAAGTCACCATGTATGTTATCTTAAAAAAAGTTTTTTCCTAGTTCTGTCCACCGAAAAAGACTAGAAACCTGATAGTAGTTCAGGAACACCATTTCACTTAAAAGCACAGAGCTTCTTGTAGAAATGGCTGATTCCTGGTGTAGGGCAGAAAATGTGCCAAATGAAGCTGGACTATCACATCGTACCACAAGCAAGGAAGTCATAAGAGAGTAATAGGGTCCTGTCAAAAGGACTCAGAGCCAACCCGAAGATGCTCCCACTGGCCAAAGATGGGACATTTCAGCATCATCGGCAAGGATGGAAACACATCAAATAAGTTTGAATCCAGAAATTCAAAATGATGCTTTACTCACTGGTCACTTTGGAAGGATGCTGGCTAAACAATTTATTATTTTGAAAACTGCAAAATACAGGGAAAGAATCAAGCACAAATTTTCTATTTTACACATATCGTATCTCAGACTATGAGAATCATCTTTTATATAGAGAAATAAGTAAAGAATGATATAATGTAAATGTAACCATTTTATAACCCCTCATGAAATAATGGGCCTGAAAAAATGTTATTAATGACTGTTAACATCATGCAAAAAAGAGACATTACTGTGCCCATTTGGAAGTACCCAAGACCACTTACGAAGCAGCCACATACCAAATAATCAAACCTAAATCTCTCAAACCTCTATACTCAAATACCAGATTACAAGAATACAAGGAACAGCAGAACATGTTAAACAACACCTAGGGAAGCAACTACCAAAATCCAGACCACAGATATTTCTACAAGACAAAAAGACCCAACTTCTTCAATAGATCAGTTGCAAAGGACAAAAGGGGAAGTGGGGTGATTCTATATTAAGAGGCTTACGAGGCATACCAGCCAGTGAGTAGTACATGGACCTTGTTTGGAGAGAGATTCGAACAAATTCTGAAAAAAATTTGAGATAGAGAAATTGAAATAACTATTTTATAATGTTGAGAATTGTGGCTAGATTTTTAGGTGAAAGAAGGGTACCCAAACTTTTAACCATACGTATTGAAATATTTGCAGATAAAATGATATAATGTCTGGGATTTGTTTCAAAAGAATCTAGGACTGAGGAAAGTGGGTGGAGGTACAGATAAAACTCGGTAGTGAAATTATTGAAGCTGAGTAATAGTTACATAAGGAGAGGTTCATTATACTATTCTCTCCACTTTTGTATAGATTGGAAATTTTCCGTAAGAAAGCATGCTTCTAACCTACCCCTGGAAAAAGTGCTACAACTTATTTCACACCTAAGGTGAATGAATCGTGTAGAGGCTTCAAGAAGTACTCGAGATGGCATGCCTGCATATCAGTAAACTCCTGTTTCTTCAAGGAGGTCAGATATTTCTAGATAAAGGACACCACAGCCTGAAGGAAGTACACATTTAGGTCAACATAAACTCATTCAGCTCGACTTTTTATCCAAAAATGCACCTTTGGATACATGTGGCTCCAAACACACCAGTTCTCGTGCATGATCACTTCCAGAAGATTATCGGTCATCTCGAACACTAATTATGTCATTGCAACATCTTGGAAACAATCACGGGTCTCCTGGCACTACTAAGGTTTTTCATCAGCGTCTGTAGCCTCAAATGTGAGGCTGCAAACATTTCTTAGGTAATCTCATAAAGAAGATAAATATCTCTGGACCCTCCTCTCTAGTATTTTGCTCATCTTTTCAAGGCCTTAGGCACACAAAATTATTTTCTTCACCCAACCGAGTCGGCTTGACCGGCACACGGTACCGAACTGGCAGCAGTGATGGTCCCTGCACAGAAGCAGTGGCGACAGCAGCAACGGCTGCAGTCGCCGGAGGCAGGAGGGGCTCTCGAGGCCGGCACCGTGGGCACCCAGGGTGGGAGGCTGGCTTGCCCATCAGTCCCGGGAGCCTGGCTGTGGCGTCTGCACAAATATTAACTCTGGCCAGATGACAACCGACCGGACAGGAACTGCTGGAATGCGGGCAGTAAACTTGGTCAGTAAATTATTACAAAATAAAAGTTTCCACATCGACACTGCAAGAAAACATGTCACGCGTTCGTAATCCTTTGAAGACTTTAGGATCTCAGTTTTTAAAACTGCTTCAACGTTGCAAAGCACATATCCACAGACTTAGAAACAGAAAATAAATATAAAGACAGAAATTTAAAGAAAGAGAAAATAAATTTAAAGACATTTGCCAGTAAACCGTGCTACATTCATCTTACCAATTACAATTACTAATGTGGAATAATAATTTTACATTATTTTTTCCTTGTAGCTGAAAATTCATTGATAGAATGCATAAACCAGGGTTTTGAATTCTATACAAATCACGAAGGCACGTTTGATTTCTTGTATAACCTCCACAAGTTACAGGAAATGTCGGAGGAAACATTAAAATACCATTGCATAAATTTACATTTAAAATTAAATTTTAACTTACACAAAACTGATTTGTATGAAGAATGAAATATTTTTAGAAAAGTTGTTCCGTGAGAATTATCAGCTCTACATGTACTAAAATTTTTATTTCAAAATAATTTATCAGACATGTATCCCGATGTTGTCACAGCCTATGAAATACTCTTAACAGCTTTGATAACAATTGCATCAGCAGAAAGATCCTTGTCAAAATTTAAAATTATCAAAAATTATTTGCAATCTTTCATGTTTCAGGAGCAACTAATGTCTTTTTCAATTGCATCAACTAAAAATAAAATTGCTAAAAGTATATATTTTAATGATCTAGTACATAAATTTGAAGAAAAGCAAGCCACAGAATAGTGATTAATCAAGATATCACATTAATAGTCTTATTTACTTACTATATTCTACAGAATTATGACACCAAAAATATTTTTCACACTTTGTACGTTGTATTGTTACTCATAAATCACTATTACCTCTGTTGTATTTTATAAGTAAAATAGTTTAAAAGGAAAAGCTTTATTTCTAATACTCTTAATGGCACTGTTTTCCTGCTTTTTCAGCAAGGACCCTGCATTTTCATTTTGACTGCGCTGCTCAAGTTATGTAGCTTGCCCTGTGCATAAAAAATGGTGATTTTATATGTTTCATTTGGTTGGTGGGGGGCAGCTATATTTATAAATGTAAACATGGCCTTTAAGGCAGTTTCTAAGCACTATTACGTGGGAGAAGGGAAAGGTTATAACTGTTACAAATGTTCAACCAATTCTTGCTGAGTGCAGTATTACAGAAGGTGGGCAGGGTGGGGAGACCTTAAATATCAACAATTCCATCATATCTAGCAAAACTGAGGCACCAAACTGTGATTGTTTTGAAGTCACAAGTGATTTAGAAGCAGAGTTGGAGGGGACCCTCGGTGGCTCAGTCGGTTGAGTGTCTGATTCTTGGTTTCAGCTCAGGTCCTGATCTCATGGTTCGTGGGTTTGAGCCTCACTCTCAGCACAGAGCCTGCTTGGGATTCTCTCTCTCCCTCTCTCTCAGCCCTTCCCCTGCCCTGCTTGTGTGCGCTCTCTCTCTCTCTCTCTCTCAAAATAAATAAACTTAAAAAAGCAGACTTGGAACTAAATCTCAAATCTCTCAAGTCTACATGGTACAGTTTGTACCACCAGTTCTTTCTGATTGTATCATTAAGGGTTCAGGAAATCAGAAAGCACTCTAGGTATTTCAAATAGAATAATATGAGTGGTGACCACCAAGAAGTATGGCGTGTTCAAAGGGGCCAGAACAACAAAAGGAAATACAGTTATTTCCAGAGCCACCACCAGCAGAAAGAAGAGAGGTACTCTGCCTTCTCCCTTCCTCTCTCCCTGCCGTTCATCTTTCCCTACACATTCCCATTAGTGGAACTGAACTGGAAGCCTGCAGACAGAAGAGCCTGGAAAACTCAGTCTGTAGGAGTCAGCCTCCCGTGATTGAGCAGTGAAGGGCAAGGGTGAGAAGCGGATTTGCAAGCCAACAAGCAAATGACTGACACTCTGAATAAGCCAGGGAGAGTAACTTCTTCAGGTCTGAATGCCACCTGAAAATCTGAAAAGTGTTGGTAGCCAAATGTCCCTGGCAGGTCTCAACGCTGACGATAATGTACATAAAGCCCTTAGCACAGTGCATGGTACATGGTGAGTGGGGGTTAAACTTGTCATTCTTGTTGTCATCATCATCATTGCTGTCACTATTAGGACTATTAAATGGGAAGAAGCTTAAAAAATGATAAAAAGAATCAGGAAAGTTTGTCAAACAGTGATGAGACCACCATTCAATGTCTGAAATAAAAAGTTGCAAAGCTTGATTTATTGATTACTATAGCAAGGGGAGCTGTGCTAGTCAGGCACAGTCTTTCCAAGCAGAGCAAACTGCTGACCTTATAAAAGGTCTTCTTTGTGTGGGGAAAGCATGGAGTGCCAGGAATTGACAGACTTTCAGAGGTGTAAGTGGATTGACATCATCTGTAGCCCATGGTTACTCAGGTGAGACTGTGGTTGATTAGTCGGCCCTCAGAGAGGCGTTTATTGGAGCGAATCTGCCCCTGATTGGCTAACTTACACGAGGGGCTTACTGAGGCAGTAATCTTGATCAACTGAAAGGGTTTAAAATTGGTTCTCATGGCTATTTGTTGCCTTTGCTACAGCAAAAATCAGGCTTTTTCTAAGTTCATGGGAACTTCTTTATTTCCATTTTTTTCTTTTGGTCCTTATCCAATCAAAGCTGCAGGAAGGGGGGCACCCGGGTGGCTCAGTGAGTTAAGTGTCAGACTTCGGCTCAGGTGATGATATCATGGTTTGTGGGTTGAGCCGCGCGCGCCGGGGTCTGGTGCTGACAGCTCAGAGCCTGGAGCCTGCCTCGGATTCGGATTCCGTGTCTCCCTCGCTTTCTGACCCTCCGCTGCTCATGCTCTCTCAAAAATGAGTAAGAGTTAAAAAAAAATCTTTTTTTTTTTAAAGCTGCAGGAGAGACCTTCAAGGGTTGTGCAGATCTTTACCACTGTTGATTTTCCTTGAAGGGAGGTTTCATCGAGTTTACAAGTCTATTGGCCTGATTCTTTCTGGGCTCGTTTTTTGTGTGCTTATGTCTGTTTTGTTTTGTTTCTATATTTAAATCATTGTTGACTCATCCATCAGGACAGTGGCTGCACAAAAGCACTTAAGACTGGGAAGCACGCATTGAACAACAGTAAGATAAGTAAGTATAATGCAAGGAAGTAGAAGATATTTTAGAACCCTGACCCCAAACCTCCCAGACCTGGTAATGAAACAAGTCTCAAAGGTTCTGTGAGTCTCTTTTTATAGCTAAGTCGCCTTTTCTTTTAGCTTACATATAGATTATCCCAATTCACTTGTAATGTGTAGGTATAATACATAGTGTTAGCAATGGTTCAGAATCCTCCGATTGGCAAAAATAAAAATAAATAAATAAATAAATCCAAGGCCATTTTATCTATAACTACTTGGCTTAAGGAATTATAACTGATCTGTTGTACACCAGCGTTTAAGCTGCATTGTTTACAGTGTCAGCCAAAGCAATGGTACAGATTTTTGATGAATGCCTCTCCTAGTTTAACTACTATGGGTAGGATCGTTATCCAGAAGGGTTCTCTTTCCCATAAAAGCTGTATAATTTTGTGCTCTCTGAAAGGAGATCTAGTCCATTTAGGATGTTAGGGAATTTTATTATCTGTTGTCCGTAAAAAATTATCTCAAACCCGGGTAGGTTGAAAACAAGAATACTGAGTATCTCACATGGGTTCTGAGGGACAAGAATCTGGGAGCAGCTTAGCCAGGTGGCTCTGGTTCAGTATTTCTCTTGAGGTTGCAGTCACGATGTCAGCCAAGGCTGCAGGTCTCTGAAGTCTTGAATGGGGGCGGGGGGGTAGCGTCTGCTCCCCAGAGGGCTCATTCACACAGTTGTTGACTGGACGCTTCAGTCTCTCACTGGCTGTTGGGAGGATGTCTGAGTTCCTTGCCACGTGGACCTCTCCATAGGGTTGCACACAACATAGCAGCTAACTTCCCCTAGAGTGAACGATACGAGGGTAAGGCAGAAAGCACAGTGTCTTTTTTAACCTAAACTTGGAAATGACATACCCTATTACTACATTCTATTGGCCACACAGATCTATGCTGATAAAATGTGGAGAGGTGCTGTGCAAAAGGGCATGAATACCAAAAGGCAAGAATCATTAGAATCTATCTTGGAGACTACTCATAATTCAACAGAATAATTCACCTTGGTCCCAGATTGGCATTGAAAAGCCTGATTCCTTTACAGGAAAAGAGCAAAAAGCTGTACATGAGACACTTCAGTTTTGATGGAGCTGCAAATATATGGTCTCTAACTATTGTGTGATAAACCATTATTATTTGCATTTTGTAATTTCCCTGGTGCAAGGACATTTTCTTTCAGTTATGTATTATATGCAAAGAGTATCATTACTGGTCAAGTTTTTGCCAGGTCTTATTTTCATGGATCCCATAACAGATCATTCCTAGTGTTCCTTTTAAGAATTTCAGGATCCAGGGGCACCTGGCTGGCTCAGTCAGTTAAGCATCAGACTTCAGCTCAGGTCATGATCTCACAGACCATGAGTTCAAGCTCTGCATCAGGCTCTGTGCTGACAGCTCAGAGCCTGGAGCCTGCTTTGGATTCTGTGTCCCTGCCTGTCTCTGCCCCTTCCCCATTCATGCTCTGTCTCGCTCTCTCAAAAATAAATGTTAAAAGAATTTCAGGATCCAGGTTTTGTGTATCCATCATGGAATTCTTGAACTTTCCCAAAGCACAATAGTGTGCTATTTTGCTAAAATATTTCAGTAGTATTTTTAAAGATCTATGGCATGCTGTACTAGCTTCTAGAGTACTTCTTTTACTGTGAGTCTCGACTTTTATCACAGCAGTTATTTCAGATATCAAGAAGCCATCTCGTAATTAATGTATTTATTGTTTATTTGCTTTTTTAAAAAAAGTAACTAAGATCTTAAAATCTCTTGTTTATAGCAATTTTTTTTCATTTTTTTAAATTTATTTTATTTTATTTTTAAATGTTTTATTTTATTTCTGAGAGAAAGAGAGAGACAGAGCATGAGCAGGGGAGGGGCAGAGAGAGGGAGACACAGAATCCGAAGCAGGCTCCAGGCTCTGATCTGTCGGCACAGAGCCTGACATGGGCTCGAACTCATGGACAGCAAGATCATGACCTGAGCCAAAGTTGGACGCTCAACCGAATGAGCCACCCAGTCGCACCAAAAAGAATACCAGCTATTAAGTTATATGTTACTTTATTTTAGTCGTTTGAAATGCCTTAGAAAAGACCACAGTTTAGTCATTTGCACAATTTGAACAATTGGTAAGGAATGGGATTTTATAAGACAGCATGATCTACTTATTCTTTGTGGTAACAAATGCATAACCTAGACTTTATCATCTTAACCATTTTTAAATATATAGTTCAGTGGTGTTAAGTACATCCACATTGTTGTGAAACAGATCTTTAGAACTTTCTCGTGTTGCAAATCTGAAACTCTGTCCCATTGAACAATTCCCCACACCCCTCTCCCCACAGCCTCTAATAAACACCATGCTACTTTCTGTATAAATTTGAATCATACGTGAAATCATACCGTATTTGTCTTTTTGTGACTGGCCTATGTCATTTAGTGTAGATCCGCAAAGCTCATCCATGTTGTAGCGTGTGGTAGCATGCTGAATAATATTCCATTGTATGTACTTCTTTTTTAAGGCCGAATAATATTCCATTGTATGTACACACTGCATTTTGTTTATTCGTTCATCCCTCAGCGGACCCCTGGGTTGCTTCTACTTTTTGGCTATTGTGAATACTGCTGCTATGGAAATGAAGATACAACTATCTCTGTGAGATCCCGCCTGCAATTCTTTTGGATATATACCCAGGAGTGAAACTACGGGATCATATGGTAATTCTATTTTTAATTTTTTGGGAAATCTTTATATTATTTTCCTTAGCACTTGTGCCATTTTACAGTCCACCAACAATACGCAAGTTTCAATTTCTCTACCTTCTCACCAACACTTGTCATTACATATTTATATAAATTATATATATTTAGTATCATATATATTATCATAATGGATGTAAGGTAATATCATGTTGTGGTTTTGATTTGCATTTCTCTGTGCTAATTGTAAAATTATTTCATGTGCTTGTTGGCCATTTGTGTATCATCTTTGGAGAAATGTCTGAGTCCTTTCCAATTTTTTTAAGTTTATTAATGTATTTTGAGAGAAGGGGGGAGGGGCAGAGGGAGAGGGAGAGAGAGAGTCCCAAGCAGACCCCACACTCAGTGTGGAGCCCGACCCAGGGATCATTCCCACAACTGTGAGATCATGACCTGAGCTGAAATTAAGAGTCAAACACTTAACCAACTGCCCGTCTTTTCACGAGGTTATTTGATTTTTTGTTGTTGAATCGGAGTTCTTTACATATTCTGGATATTAGCTCCTTATCAGGTATACAACTTGCAAAACTTTTCTACCTTTTTACTCTGTGCTCTTTGATTCATAGAAGTTTTTAGGTTTTTTGTTACTCATTTGTCTATTTTTTCTTTCGTTGCCTGTGGTTTTTTTTTTTTTTTTTTGCATCATATCTGAGAAACTATTGCCGAATCCAATGTTATAAGGTTTCTTCCCTGTGTTTTCTTCTAAGAGTTTTATGGTTTTAGCTCTTACAGTAAAATCATCAACTCATTTTGTGTTAATTTCTGTATGTGGCATTAGGCTTCATTCTTTTGCAATATGGGTAGTCAGTTTTCCCAACACCATTTGCTGAAGAGGCTGTACTTCCCCTATTAAGTAGTGTTAGCAACGTAGTTGAGTATCGTTTGACCATATACCTGAAAGTTTGTTTCTGAGGTGTCCGTTCTAGTCCATTGGTCTGTTTGCTGGCTTTCTTTTTTAGACCCATCAACAAACAATAGTGTCAGCATTTACTATTAGAGCAACGAAGAATACTAAGGGAGCAGTTAGTAGTGGAGGGTTCAAATATTCTATTCTAAGCATGAAATTAATTATCCTCTATTGGATAACGGTAATAGAGGTGCTGAAATAAGAGTATTCCACTGGTGGCTGATAATAGGAGAAAAAAGCATTCACATCTTATAATTAGTGAATTGACTAGCATAAAAATGCTGAGTGTTTTTCATTAGCAATAAGGACTTACTATATATAGTATGACATATGCAGGTTATCACGGTACAAGATCTGAAGATGTTTTAACGTATTTAGTTAAGGCCCATAATTGTTCTGAGGCAACTAAGCTAAGCTTTGGCTACTGAATTAAGGGATCAGCTTTCATAGGCAATAGGTCTTCACCGTGTGCCATGTGGGTGAGTTAAGACCTTTAGATCATGGCCTAACTTTCTCATGTTTGTACCAAAAAACGACGAGTTTATATAATCCGGGAAGACTTTTAAGGACTCTGTTCTAATTACTCTGCCTGTGTTCATGGAATCTTTTTCCCATTGGCATTCTGGACCATAGTTATTTCTTCAGTGATTTCTTGAATCATACATAATATAGATATATTATTAGCCATGTAAGCTATAATTTTATTGGATGTGAGAAAATTTCCGAGATTTGAAAAACGTTATCTTTTCGCAGTACATTTTACGTAGGCAGTTCCACTTGCAAAGTGAATCCCTAGCCATGAAATTTGCAGGACTTGTTTCACGGGGAGGAAAGGAATGTCCCGATAATGATTTCAAAGTGTCCGCTACACGTTGGGACCTGGGAAATGACTTCGGATTTTTAGAAATTTTCATTATTTTAGTGCTTCCATGAAATCGAGGCAAAAAAAGTCTTGTTTTTCCTGAAATCTTCCTCGATGTACCATATACCTTCAAATTTGTCTTTTGTTATCTTCTTCTACCATCTGGCACGACCGGTCATTTTTACTGTAAGATGAAATTTCGCTCTTTCTTCTTACTGAAAGTCTTTCTCAGTTTTTAAACACCTTTAAAATTTTGCTCTGAGGGATCTGATGTTCTATAGTAAAGAGATTAATAGTAGAGTTAGTGACTCCCATAGCAACAGGGAAGCCACATTTGCTCCCCCGAAAGTTGAGAAGGAGAAAAGGGGGGTGTCGGAGCTTAATGTCACACTCATAGCAGCATTAAGGGATACGCGCGGATAATTGTCCTCCTGTTTCTTAGCCAGCATGGAACATCAATTCTTTCAATTATCATTCTATTTAAATATCCACAGGTATCCTTATCCATAGGCTCCCAATTTTTAGAGGACAGAATTTTTTAGTTACTTTTTTTAACTAGAGAGACAAACAGTCTTTTGAGTTTCAGCTTCTGTACCTCCAAAGGCTCTGGAAATATCCAGCCACACACTGAATATATTCTAACTTGACAATTTTACATTTCAATTTCTTTTTTATCATCAAATTTTCTTTTTCAGATTTGATCCCATTTACAAGAGAAGACACATCTCCACTTTAGCTGTGGTTTTACTCCAGCTTCTAGAATATTTACTAAAGTCTATTTTTCATCCTTGTTTTATTTGCAATTTGAACCTTTTCACAATCTTTCTCTTAAAATAATTGTCTCTGAAATTGTCTTATCTTGCCTTAAGTCAAGTTTTTAAGACGTTACGTAACTGAGTGCTTTAAATCTTTTCTTTCCTTTCTTTCTGCTTAAATCCTTAAATTTAAATCCTTAAATTTAAATCCCCTTAAGGATTTTTCCTATCTGAGAGGCTAAGTGTTAGCTGAACAGATCTGCAGTACAGGAAATTAAGTATACAACAAAATATTAAAATCTGTAACAAAATTCTGCCTGTATTGTGAAGGTTTAGGAAAATCCTTAAGTATGTCCCCTAACTTGGCTCTAGACAAGAATTCAAATTCAACCTTCTGGTCTAGAAATTTTACAATATCATTGTTCCCCAAATAAAACCCTGAAAAAAGAATCGCTCATTTAGAAGTTCAAGTAAAGCTGAGTAAAAAACAAAATGCAAAGTGAACAGTTTTCAAAAGATTAAAAAAGTCTTTGAGAGAAACTGTCTTGAGTTAGAATTTTTGGAGGGCCCTTGCATATCAGTTAAAGAAACTGACTACTGATTATTTGGTATTTTGTCTCCTATTATTTTTAGTGTTTCTCTTAAAGATAGTAATGTAGAGATTTGGACACTTCCTCAGAAAAGTACAAGCGTTAGAATTGCAACACTTCTTTTTTTTTTTAATTAAAAAAATTTTTTTTAATCTTTCTTTATTTTTGAGAGAGAGACAGAATGCAAGCAGGGGTGGAACAGAGAGAGAGGGAGACGCAGAATCCAAAGCAGGCTCCAGGCTCCGAACTGTCAACACAGAGCCCGACGTGAGCCTCAAAGTCACGAACTGTGAGATCATGACCTGAGCTGAAGTTGGCCCCTTAACAGACGGAGCCACCCAGGTGCTCCAGAGTTGTAGCACTTCTTAAAGGGGATAGAATGCGTTAGCGCTTTGGGGCTTTTGAAGGGCTCTGGGTTCCCCAAGCAGGCAGAAACTAGAAAGGGACTATCCGCTCAATAACTTGACAATCCCTGAGGCTTGAGTATGGACAAAACAAAGTGAGCTTCTTTCACAAATTAATGAGAAAGCGGGCACCCTCATGAAGGTTTGGTGGAGGACCCTACACAATGGTTGACAAACCTTTTTGCGCAAATGGATTTCTGATCTATCAGACCTCCAGTCATCAGCCTTCAACACTGGCCTGCCTTGAGCCAGAAACTTTTCAGGCTTATGTTTCAATCTGTTGCCTTATACATTCAAAAGAAAGAAACCAAGCCAGGACAAAACAAAAACACGTGAAAGAATAATCTGTACATATAGACGAGCAGCAGCAAAAACAAGGTAGGCAGCGGAATACACAGGTTAATGGCAAAAACATTCCTCAAATGGCATACCTCCAAAACAAAGGCCTAAGGATCTTGTACGAAGAGGTAGGTCTAATCAGTCACCGAATAGTTTACCTATAAGCCAAATGGTGTGATTGCTCAGCCTAAAGATCTAGGCCAACACAAAGAGCTATTTGGTTACAAATCCTAGACTAACAAAAACCGTTTAGGAATATGAACTCAATAAAACTAGCCAGAGATCATATTGTTATTGAGACTGACTCACTTGAAAACACATCTGAAGAGTAAGGAGAATTTTGGCACAAGATGCCAGTGAGTGCACCTGGAATGCTGGAATCCAGGCTTCCCCAGAATGCCACCAAATGAGGGTCTTTAAAACAATCTTGGTGAAACCTCCAAAAATGTCCAATGAGACCATCACTCAACACATGAAATGAAAAGGCTAAACTATTTGCTTCTTATGGTAAGAGATGCCAGTTAGTCTATTCAAGTGGAACAGATTGCCGGTCTTAGGTAAGAGGGTCAGGAATGGGTAGACTCTCAGAGGCGTAAATGAGTTGCCATCATCTGTAGAAACATGCCTATTCCGGGGAGGCTTTTGTTGGTTGGGTACCCCTCAGAGGTGTGCTGTTGGAGTGAGTCTGTCCTTGACTGGCTGAGTTTCAGGAGTGAGAGACTGACAGAGTGGTTGGCTTATGAAAGTGTGTTTACCAAAGTGACTTGTTTGATGCAACAGGTTTAAAAGCAGTGTGATGGGGACTTGTTACATGACTTCAGGATCATCAGCCTTTCCTACATTTGTAAGAACTTTCTTAGTCTCAAGTTAACAAACGAGATAAAAGAAGGAAGAGAAAGTAAGAGAAATACTGGAATCTACTCATGATATCAAAAATGGTCCAGTTTACCACTGTTGAACAGGTGCCAGACTTGGAGTTAGACAGCGAAGTCTTTGGTATGAGCAATACTGCTGTGTTTGGGTACTTTATGTGGTTGAGCTAGTAGAAGGGAAAAAAGGGGGTGCTTCTGGAAAAAGAGTTGCGATTTAAATTGGCACATATTTACATAATTTCAAAATTCGATTCCCTACTGTCATCAATGCTTATTATACATAATATTCCTTTTTGTGAAATATATTTGTAAAAAAAATACACAAATTTTTAGAAAAGAGGAAGAAAAGACAGCATCACTATGATTAACATCTTGATCTTTGGTTTCAGACAGATCTGGCTTTAAGTCCTGGCTCTTCCATTTATGAATTGGGTAACCTGGGGCAAGTTACTCAACTTTCGCAAGCTTCTGTGTTCTCATCTGTAAAATGGCGATAATAAATAACACCGACTTTGCGTGACTATTGAGAGGATTAAAAGCAGTAAATTATGTAGAGAGCTTCGCATAGTTCCTGGCACAGAGTAGACATCTAACAAATGGGACCTATTATTTTTGTAATTAATAGGAAAAAATATGAAGAACCGCACTAAAATAATTTATGTGTTTTTCTTCTCTTGTTTCAATTTTGTTACTGTGTAAATAAAAATTACTTTTACTACTTTGAAATTTTTTTCCTAACATTTATAACACAAAACCCTACTTAGATCTTCATAGCCCTTTAAGGTAAGAAATATGTTGATAACTATGTTAATATATTAATAGTAAGAGAGTGCTTTACTTGGGTAAGGTAACAAGGGTGCGAATAGGAGGTCAAAGAAATGTATGAATTCATTAAATGTAGCTTAAGTATCCAGGGCAGATGGTAATTTATACTCCTGAAGGACTTTCACTCCAGCCACACTTAGTCCCTCTAATGACATAATATGTGGAGGCATGGGCTTCTGCAGCAGAAAATAACAGAGTGGCCAATTAGGACTTGGCCTCCTGATCCTTATGAATGGCTCTAAGATATAGGGACAGTGAGAAGGTTTGCAAAAGGACAAGTAATACTTTTGTGAAGTTGGTGGCTCGTTCCATTGCCCCCTGGGAGAACAAAACTTCTGCACAGCTCTGGTTGAATAATTATCGATTGAATGAATATACTGTAATGTGTTTAATCATTTCCCTTGTGGAATAGGTAATTTTCCCCCAACTTTTTTATATTATACATAATAATGCTACAAGCATCTTTGTGTATAGAACTTTTTTCTTCCATTGAAGCATCATGTTGCCCTGATGATGAGTCCAAACCCTGGAGCTTCAAATCTCAACTCTGCCATTAGCCAGCCATGTGATCCTAAGCAAATTTTTTTTAACCTGGGGCATCCTTCAGTTTCCTCATCTCTAAAATGACGAATAATCAAAGTATGTACTTTATATGGCTACTGTGAAGACTAAATGAGTTAATACATATGAAACACTTAGAAACGTCCCTGGCACAAAATAACATTCTAGGTGGTAATAACTACCAATGGTGACATTTTGTCTTGGGATGAATCTGAAGTTGTAAAGGCATTTATATTTTTATGCTCTTAATATTTCATGCTAAGTCACTTTTTAAGAATTCCTGTTATTCCATCGATTTAGGCTGACATAACTTCTTTTTATTTTTCTACAGCCTTTTCATAGTTTTATGATTTTCCTTATACTTTTAAGTTCATTAAATGTGAGATAGTACCTTATTGTTGTTGTTTTTTAATTTAAAAAAAAATTTCTTGGTGTTTATTTTTGAGAGACAGAGAGAGACAGAGCACAAGTAGAAAAGGAGCAGAGAGAGAGGGAGACAGAATCCGAAGCAGGCTCCGGGCTCTGAGCTGTCAGCACAGAGCCTGATGCAGGGCTCGAACTCACGAACCACGAGATCATGACCTAGCCGAAGTTGGTGCTTAACCGACTGAGCCACCCAGGTGCCCCATTACTGAAGGTATTTTTTAAGTTTTCCCTTGTTTGAATACTCCTAGTGTCCTTTTTGCTCTTAGGGATTTGGTGTTATACTTTAGCTTTGACTAAAGACTGACATATTTAAAATGTTATTAGCTTATCTGTCATATTTAGCACAACTCTCTTAGTTTGTTTTCCTCTTTAGCTTCCTTTATTAATTTTCATCTTATAGAGATTTGAAATGTTTCTATAGTCACATAGATCTATCTTCTATTTTTTTCATTTCTGTTTCCTCTCCTATTTTTCTTATTTTCTTACACTTTGACTTGTTAGTGTTTAACTTCCTGGAGTTTTCTCCTAAAAGGTAGAGACTCACTTAGTCATCATTGTATCTATATGCCTAGCCCAGTCCCAGCACAGGGTGAACAACTGAAAAATACTTGTGGAATGTATGAATAAGTGAAGGGGCAAGTTCACAGACCACACAAAACTAGGATTGCTTAATAAGATCACGTTTCCTTCCTCTTGGAGTCCAGAGGGTCCAACCATCTGATGACCAGGTTCTCCAGAATGCCATTGTCCCCAGCCAGTGTCTCTCCCAGGACCGGCACTGATTTCTCCTTCAATTCACCAAGGCACAGTTAAGACAAGAGTAAAACAGTTATCAAAAATGTATTGTAGATTCAGGGACGCAGTAACAGCAACAATACGGTATACGTTACAACCATTTCTAGGATGTATTACTTTCAGAACACCCAGTACGGCAGTGGCCAGCTTACCTCCACCCACAACAGAAAATCTCCAGGCATCTCCACGCACTGGAATACTGGCCCTAACAACCCGTATAGCGGCAATGGGAGTGTGACTGAGTACGTGTTCATCGTTGTATGCATGTGGGTGGGTGTGTACTTGCATATACAGGAAAAAGAGAGACAGAGCCAGAGATATTCACAGAGAGATGTCTCCTCTCAAAATCCATGCCCTGCTTCATATGATGCTTGTGAAGATTCAGTGAGTAAAATAAATTATACAATTGATAGTAGAAACACCCATTCATTCAGAGTATAATCTGGTTCCCATGGCTCACACAAGGCAGTGATAAAGGTCAGCAGTGTGTTTCCCAGATTGGAGTTTTTCCATCTTAAATAACACTATGTGAAAGGCACCAATGGTCCAACCCAAGTGTTACTGTACCAAGTTCAATCTTGCTGATTCCCTTTCACACTTTTTATCTCTAGTATAAAAAGATCAGGCCTACCCAAAGGTCCAGTATCACAGTCTCCTATAAGCAATCAGTTAGCCAAAACACACACACACACACACACACACACACACACACACACACACACGCATGCAAACTAGCTATCTAGCTATCTAGCTATCCAAAAAAAAAAAGTACTTGCAAGGACAGGTCAGCCTAAATCCACATTCTAAGGTGCTATTGTTTGAATATTTGCATTCCTCCCCACCAAAATTCATATTTGAACCTAACATATTTGAATCCTAACACCCAATGTGATGGTATGGAGCAGGTGGGACCTTTGGGAAAGTACATAAATTAAAAGGTGGAGCCCTCATTGAGGTGCCTGGGTGGCTTAGTCAGTTAAGCGTCCGACTTCAGCTCAGGTCATGATCTCACAGTCCATGGGTTCAAGCCCCACATCAGGCTCTGTGCTGACAGCTCAGAGCCTGGAGCCTGTTTCGGATTCCGTGTCTCCCTCTCTCTCTCTTTCCCTGCCACCACCCCCCCCCTCACGCCCATGCTCTGTCTCTGTCTCTCAGAAGTGAAGTAAAAAAAACATTAGATAAAAATTAAAAAAAAAAAAAAAGGTGGAGCCCTCATGAATGGGATTAGTACCTTATAAAAGAGGCTCCAGAGATACTCCTGGGCCTTTCCACCATGTGAATATACAATGGAAAGTCTGCCACCAGGAAGAGGGCCCTCATCAGACAGGCTGACACCCTGATCTTGGACTTCCAACTTCCAAAACTGTAAGAAATAAATTTGTCTTGTTTATAGCTACCTGGTCTGGTGTTTGGTTATAGCAACGTGAACAGCCTAAGACACAGGGACATATTTTTCCCCCTTGGTTTCAAAAGGACATACACCAGTCAATACAAACAATTTATGCTTCAAAATTAAACTTTTCAGCTTACTGGAGACTTCCGTCTCCTCCAAAAGCAACAATCATGTCCTTGTTCTACATTTATGTAATTAAAAGGGTTTATTCTGATGCTTTTCTCAAAACTAAGAAAGTCTTCCCCAAAAATGAATAGATGACTCCATCTCTACAAGAAAAAAACTGGAAACTTTTCAATAATGCCAGCTTTCAAAAATGGTAAAATCCTGCCTCTTGAGGAAGGGATAAAAATGCAGTTTGAGGTGAAGGCCTAAGTTGATTTTTCTTCGTATTAATATCTATTATTCTTATGAGTTCTTAAATCATCTCTTTTCTCCATCATTTGAGAAGACTGGGTTTATGTATTAAGCATATATATAAGCTAGGTTTTCTATTCCTTTTGGTTACCCTTCATTTCATTTATGAACTCATATCATATCATTTCCATTCATTTCCTTTAAAATTCTAATATCTACCAAATATTGTTCCTCCTCATTGTTCTTTTTTTTATAGAGAGAGAAGGTAATATAGTTGACCTTTGACCAATGTAGGGATTAGGGGCATTGAACCCCTGCACAGTTGAAAATCCACATGTCACTTTGGCTTCCCAGAAACTTAACTACTAGTAGTCTACTGTTGACTGGAAGCCTTACCCATAACATAAACACTCAATTAACATGTATTTTGTATGTTGTATGTATTATATACTGTATTCTCACAATAAAGTAAGCTAGAGAAAAGAAAATGTTAAGAAAATCATAAGGAAGAGAAAATACAGTTATAGCACTGTACTGCACTTAATTTTTTTAAGTTTTTACTTAAATTCCACTTAGTTAACATACAGTGTAATATTAGTTTTAGGGGTACAATATATGTACTGTATTGATTTTTAAAAATCCATGTGTAAGTGGACCCACCCAGTTTAAACCTGTGTTGTTCAAGGGTCAACTATATTTGATAATTCTGTTCATTTGTTTTGCCAAAGCAGTTCTGGAGTCATTTTATTGAACTCTCTAAAATATTCTTTAGTTTTTAATGGGAATATGTTAAATTTATATATTTATTTGGGAAGTGCCACCTCTACTATCCACAGTCATGGTATGTCTCTGTATTCATTTGGTTTTTTTAATTCTTTTATTAAAGTTTTTTTTATAATTTATTTTATGTGTCTTACATTTTCCACATTAATATCCATATATTTTATAATTTACTGACATTGTCAATAAGATCTTTTTAGTTACCTTTTCTGGTTGGTTTTTACTGATTTTTAGGAAAGATATGTGTGTTTATAGATTTATCTTGTGTTTTCCCATCTCATTAAATGCGTTAGACATTTCAAACAGTTCTGAGGAGGGTGAGAATGGCTTAATTTGGGTCTTTTATTTCTTCAAATAACATTTCTGTCTATTTCTCCTCCCCCACCCCACCTATATTTAGTTTTCATTTCTTTTGGAGATCCTTCCATAATAAAAATAATTTTGGGGTACCTGGGTAGTTAGTTGGTTAAGCATCTGACTTTGACTCTGCTCATGATCTCATGGTTCGTGAGTTCAAGCCCCACATCAGGCTCTGCACTGACAGTGCGGTGCCTGCCTGGGATTTTCTCTCTCTCTCCCTCTCTCTCTGCCACTCCCCCACTCACCCTCTCTCTGTCTCTCTCTCTCAAAACAAATAAATAAACTTAAAAAAAAAAAACTTTGAGGGGCTCCTGGCTGGCTCAGTTGGGAGAGCAGATGACTCTTGATCTTTGGGTCATGAGTTTGAGTCCCACATTTGGCACAGACATTATCATATATATATATATATCATATATATATGATATATATAGATATACATATATATAGATATCTATATATGATATATATAGATATATATATGATATATATAGATATAGATAGTAGATATAGATAGATATATCTATATAAGATATATAAGATATATATATATCTAATATATATCATATATATATCATATATATCATATATATATATATATCTTATATATATATATCATATATATATCATATATATCATATATATATATATATCTTATATATATATATCATATATATATCATATATATCATATATATATATATATCTTATATATATATATATCATATATATATCTTATATATATATGATATATATATATGATAAAATATATATCTTATATATATGATATATATATGATAAAATAAATTTTTTAACATTATATTGGCAAATACTGAAGATAATTTCTTAAAGGAAAATATTGCTAGATTTGCTCTACATTATAAAATTGACTCAATATTAAATTCTTTTTTTAATGTTTATTTATTTTGAGTGAGAGAGAGAGCATGAGCAGGAGAGGGACAGAGAGAGAGGGAGAGAGAGAGAATCCCAAGCAGGCTCCATGCTGTCAGTGAAAACCGGATGTGGTACTCAGTCTCACAAACCATGAGATCATGACCTGAGCCAAAATCAAGAGTCAGCTGCTTAACCGACTGAGCCACCCAAGGGCCCCAATATAAAATTCTTAATTTTTCCTTTTTTATGTCAAGAAAGAGCAAGCCTACATCTCACTTTTAAGGTGTTTAAGTCTGAATATTGAATTTTATCAAATATCATTTGGGGCTTTTATTGCTGTGACTGTATGGTTTTAATATTGAAATTATTGATATGTGGCTTTTATTTTGATAATTTCCCTTTGATTGAATCATTCATTAATTCAGAGAGAATATCTTTGATTCCCCAGTCTTCAGTAGCCTCCCACCTCTCTGTCACATTTCTCACTGTATTCTCTTCATGGCAGTTACTGCTATCTGGAATTATCTTGTTTATATGTTTATGCATTTATTGTCTGTCCCCTACATGTAGAGCCCTAATTGGCACTGCTGCTTTGAAATCCTGACTGGTCAGACCATCGTGGCCACATTACATTGTCACATACCATGATCTAGCATTACAGTGCCATCTTGGAGCTAATGAAATCCAAAACTGCTTCCTAAATCCTGGCTTTTCCTGCAGACCTATTTGCAAGGCATCTCTGTGCAGAAGTGGCCTTTGACTCAGGAGACAGCACTATGTAGAACTGACAGTTTTCAATTTCTGAGCTAAAGTTCTAAGCTGCTGTTAAGTCTTGCTGCCACTGGACACAGAAAGATCCAGAATTTATATATACACTTTTATTCAGAGATTGTACAAATAAGAAGACATCATCCTTAAATATTTTTAGCAAAATAAAAACCATTTCTAAGCAAATAATAAGATCAAGATATCCGCACTAGATAAGAAGTAACATTTGGATTCCAGCCCAGATATTTTCATTTATTTACCATGTGACCTTGGTCAAGTTATTTATCCTCTTAGATTTCTCCTCTGTAGAATGAGGGAACTGCATTAGATTTATCAATGCCTTCCAGCTGCAATTCGAAATGAATAATTCATTAGAGAAAATTTATAAAATTAATATTAATAAACTACTCTTTTTAAATCTAAGAAGTTAAAATAAACCTTGGTAAACCTTCAGGTACTGCCATCTTACCAGAATATGATGGTAGCTTTGTGGGATTTTTATGCCCAAACATCAAATCATCTCTTCAAATTAAATCACATGAATCAAACGATTTAGAGATATATTTCTGCAGTGGAGAACTCTGTGGTCATCGCCTGGGCCCTAATGCTTATTCTAGAAACTGCTCCTCCCTCTTTTGTCCCCCCTCGCACCGCAGTGCAGTCACAGCAGGGCAGTCCTATTGCAACATGACTCTTCCTTCTGGCCACAGTTAATCACCTGTGGTCCAAGTTGGACACCTCATTCCTAAAGGCCAGGAAGTCCCATTCGCAGGAATTTGGGTCTTAGGGAGGAAAGAAAATGGAGACTTGGTCCCTAATGCTTGAAACCATAAATGTACACCTTGGGGATACCAGGCAGGCATGTTCTCCATGGGAAAGACGGTTTACAGAAACAGGAGGCAAGCAGAGGATCTAATATTTCTGGTCCATAGACAAACTGTATTACTATCCCTAGAGTAGACTGTTTAACTCTTCTTTGAGAAATACCCCAGTGTACTTTCAGTAAGTTATTTTTGCCTTAGCTGGTGAAAATCTGCTTTGTTGCCCCCTACCCTCACCAAAAATCTAAAGTAATACAACTTCTATCCAAATAGATCAGAATCTCTTGTCTTCAGATAATCTCCCTGCCAGGGATGACTACTTCTCTCATAGCCTTGTTCATCTCTGTGACTTCTCTAATACTGCCTTGAGTTATCTGTTCATGCCACTTCTTTTAAATTAAAGGATTCCCATTAGCTTAACTAGCAAAAGATGTACTTTCTGAAGTACAACTAAAATTGACCTGTATGATTTCGAGATATCTTCACCTTGTTTCTTTCACTACTGAGTCCTTCTCCTTCAGATTATGTTGCATAGAGCACTATGGTTTCCTTAAAAGAAAATTCTATAGATGCAGATCAATAGATGGTATTTATATCTGCTATCTATATATTTCTGTTGCACTTGTGAGAAGGGCCTTAACTTCATTTACTTAGATCTTGAGGTGAAAGAAAAAAATAAAAGATGTGTAAGAAATCATTATTGAGGGATGCCTGGGTGGTTCAGTCAGTTAAGTGTCTGACTTTAGCTCAGGTCATGATCTCACCACTCATGGGTTCAAGCCCAGTGTCGGGTTCTGTGCTGACAGCTTAGAGCCTGGAGCCTGCTTCAGATTCTGTATCTCCCTCTCTTTCTCTGCCCCTCCCCCACCCATGCTTACGCACACTCTCTCAAAAATAAATAAACATTAAAAAATTAATAATTATTTGAAGCAAAACAATTCAAGATATACTAGAATCATGGTAAATCATCACAATAGCACTGTGGTGGCATCCTGCCTCCTCAGCAATCCAAATTCCAGTAATACATCCATTTTTAACAGTGTAATTATACACTCCATCTATTGGAACATTCTTCTGAGGAGGAAACACAATTATTTGAGCAGAAATATTACTAACAGGCAGAGAAAAAAGGTTAATGAGGAAATGGGAAAAGTGTTAAGGGATATAAATTAAGGGCTTATCCACAACTATTATTGAAATTTTCCTTTGTTTTGATTTTTTAGACGTATTATCAGCTTACATGGTCTTCATAATAATTCCCTAATGGTTTTCTTTCTAATTGATGTGAATATGCATCCCCTCAGAAAAATCCGATTCCAAGATTAGAAAGCTTTCCTTCTGTTTAGTCCTTAGAGACCATGAGATATGTTTTCCCCCATAGGCAACACACGTCCTGTGAAATGGAAGCAGAGCTTTTATGCCTTAAAATTCATTTATCTGAATGTACAATCATGACCAGCGTAGGCAAAGCAAATCCAAATTACCACTTCCACTTTAAGCCAACAAAACAAGAGATAGCCCTCATTTTAGAATTCTCTAAATGTTCCCCGTCAGGGGCACTAGGAAGAATAACACACGGAATCACAAATGGGTCTTCTGACAAGCTGCCAATCTAGTGACTCTTATAGGAAGAACAACAGTGAACGCCAAGGACGAGACAAAAGTAACAGCTGAGAGACACGGCTGAAAATTGAACTAAACAGCCAGAGAAAGGTCGAGGTGGGAAGAAGCCAGTCCAGCATAGATGTAAGTTTGGAGCACCAAGGGAAAATTTCATAAGGAAATCTTATATTGCTTTAAAATTTATGAATAAAAAGAGCAGAAAGTCTGTGTGGTTTGGTGGAATGCTTAGATATTATAACCCCTGAATTGCTGGTGCAGAAATTAAAAGTTAGAAAACGATTTTCCTATGTTCTGTCTCCACAGAAATGATTTATTCGAACAGATGTGCATATGTATTTAATTTGTAAGTTTTGCTATGACCGTCTATGTTTAAAAACATAAATCTGTCTGTGGCCCCCCCGGGTGGCTCAGTCAGTTAAGCACCCGACTCTTGATTTCAGTTCAGGTCACGATCTCATGGTTCATGGGACGGACTCCCAGGTCGGGCTCTGTGCTGACGGCACAGAGCCTCTTTGGGATTCGCTCCCTCTCTCTGACCCTCCACTGCTTGCTCACTCTCTCAAAATAAACAAATAAACATTTTTTAAAAAACATAAATTTGTCTGGATACAATGTCTTCCTTGTATGAAAGGTGAGGATTCACTTGTAAATTAATTTTGAGAAGAATTTTCATGACATACAAAACATGAAAAATTCATTTGGATTGATTTAATGTAATCCCCGATGGGCTATAATACAATCATAACACTGACTCCTAAGATATCAGTGGAATTAAGCCTAAATTTTATTTTCTTAATATTTAATTCTCAGTTGCTAACCTAGCCTGACTCAAATTACATACACTGAAATACTTCCTTACTCAAAATATTAAAAAAAAAAAAAAATTTTTTAAACATTTACTCATTTTTGAGAGTGAGAGAGACAGAGCATGAGCAAGGGAGGGGCAGAGAGAGAGGGAGACACAGAACTGGAAACAGGCTGCAGGCTCTGAGCTGTCTGCACAGAGCCAGACGCGGGGCTCGATCTCCCGGAGTGCGAGATCATGACCTGAGCCGAAGTCGGACGCTCAACCAACTGAGCCACCTAGGCGCCCCAACCTTACTCAAAATTTAAAATGAAACCATGTCCAGTATCTCATTTAACATTTACTTTTTAAAAGTAGGATCAGATGGGGCACCTGGGTGGCTCAGTTGATTGAGCATCCGACTTCAGCTCAGGTCATGATCTCACAGTATGAGTTCGAGCCCCCTGTCGTGTAGGGTTGTGTGCTGACAGCTCAGAGCCTGGAGCCTGCTTCAGAGTCTGTGTCTCCCTCTCTCTCTGCCCTTTCCCCACTTGCCCTCTGTCTCTCAAAAATAAAAAATAAAAAAAAATTTAAAAATAAAATAAAAGTAGGATCAAACATTCTGAATTAACCTGTTAGACATATTTTTCTCCCTCTTAGGAAATCCCCTAAAAATGGCAGCAAGGGAAACTTTCTAAAAGGTCTATTAAATCCACTGGCACAAAGAGAGCTGGAAAGCCACTACCGCAGGCAAAGAACGTTAACAAATGCGTGAAGATGGAAAGCAGATGAAGAAGTGGAAACCGGCTTAGAAGAACGGAGAAACCTCAAATCTAAGTGCCGAAATACCAAACTGAAGCATGCTGACTCTCCATAGAGCCAAGGAAGAGCTCAAGAATTGGAGGTAGTGAAACAGGCAGAGATGCAGAGTCTGAATGACAACAGGAAAGCCCATTGAAAAGAACGCTGGAATCCTCTCCTGTGAAGCCAGATGACAACTCCTGTCTTACCTTAGAAAAAGGGGGAGGTTTATTCTCTCTAGTAATTGAACTAGAGAGGTCCTAGATTGGGGGGATTCTTTTTATTTATTTGTTTGTTTGTTTATTTATTTAACTGTTTATTTTGAGAAACAGCGAGCACGAGTGGGGGAGGAGCAGAGGACACAGAATCCAAAACAGGCTCCAGGCTCTGAGCTGTCAGCACAGAGCCCAGTGCGGGGCTCTAAACCCACAAACTGCAAGATCATGATCTGAGCCAAAGTTGGAATGTTAACCGACTGAGCCACCCAGGCACCGGTAGACTTGAGGATTCTAGACACAGTAGAGGGCAGGGATGAGGCACCAAAATGAAAATAGATTTCTGAGTTAGGCTTAATGAACAATGCAAGCTCCCACGTCCATCCCTGCAACCCTTCCCAGGGCCTGGAACACCAGAAACCATGCTTATTCTTCCCAGTCAAGACATGAAAAACGTTGTCAACGTACAAGTTGTCTCAGAGCCCCACCACACAATGAAGATGCCCACTTGTCCACAATTTCTCCAGCACAACGAGCTTCCAATTTGCCTTTCAGTGCCTTAGTCTTAAACATGCCTGAATGGTGAGCAAAGTCTCACCAGACATTTGAGGAAAGCTCTGAAGTGAAAAGCTGAAAGGCAGAGAGAAAAATAAACAAAAGGAATCAGGGCGGGTGGGGGTGGGGGGGGGGGAATGCAGGCAGTAGAAGATGATTTCATTTTTAAATTTTGATTAATATCCCTCAAGAGATAAGAGAAGACTAACCCAGAATTTTTCCTACCATGCCCTCCATAAAAGAGCTGGGTTTGAGATCCCTTTAGGTACCACTCTCACTAATTCTGCCACTATTTGCCACTATTTCTGCCTTGTTGGGACTCGACGATCTGCCCAACTCATCTTTATCTTTACTAGAGTAGAACACAATTACTCAAAACATTTATCAAAACAGAGACATTTAAAAAAAAGTTTGCATCCCTCTATTATATGGTTAATAATATTAGTAGAATTAGCATTATTTTCAGTTCACTCGGCAAAGATCATTACCCATTCCAAGCAGTAATAATGATGATGATGGTGATGATGGTGATAGCTGACATGTAGTGAGTGCTTACTTGTGCCAGGCACTGTGACAGACTGTGTACAAGGACAGTCTCTTTTCATCTTCTCCACAGCCCTAGCAGGTGGGTACCTACTATTATTCTCATCATACAGATACAGAAACCAAGGCTTCCAAAGGTCACTCGACATCTTCAAGATGACAAAGGATTTGAAACCACCTATTCCGGGCACTAAGGCTTTGCCTTTAACCTCTATGTGCACTACTTTTTAAAGAAGAAAAAGAAAATCAAAGTTACATCGTGAGGGAAAAAAATAGGGGGGGGGGTTAAATGGTAAACTGGTGATATGTCTCATGTATTCCTCAAAATTTTTACAAGTTGAAGATAAACATAAACCTAGAAATGTTACAGAGGAAGCAGAGCTGTTCTCCTAGGCAAGGCCTGACACGGGCCTCTTCCTTGATATGGTGTTGATAGGTCCAATGTTGGCGGTCCTGACTGCTGTTCTAAGAAAAGGTGTCCAGCAAAATCAGGGGTCACCTGCCAAGACTCTAAACCCAAAGAGAGATCTGCCTCTTGGAAGCAAACTCCCATTAACCAAATGCAGGGAAACCTATGCATTATGAACCAGAATGTCAGTCAATGTCCAAACCTGCCTAGAATGTTTCTTTCTTCATTAGTCAAATTTGTGTGGAAAGCTAGGTTATAACTAGAACGTTGCTTAGTGAGCATGGAAAAAAAAAGCCAAAGAGTTAGATTCTCTTAATACCTAGTTTCACCAAGTGTTAGAAGGTGGAGACGGGGACAGTAAAGTGTCCTGCAGACTGAGAAGGCACTTTGAGCCCAAGAAATGAAGCAAGCCATTCCATACCATTTACAAGGAGTTTTACTCAAGGTAACTTACTGATGAAGTAGGGGAGGGGATTGGGTGGACAACAATCTAGCAGCTACACAGCTATTCTCTGGAAAATTTGGACCTTAATCCACATATTTATAGAGCAAAGGGATGTAGTTATCCAAGATGGCATCATCCACGTGCCAGAGGAGAAGGAGGGGAAGCTACCTCTATGAGCCATCTAAACTTTACACAAGATCAGAACAAACCTTCCTGTATTCTGGTCAAGGCATACATTAACCTCCAAGGAGCTTGGAACATTATAGCCCAGAGGGAGGTCATTGAAAGCACATGAACAAGATGGAGGGCCGAAGTTGGAGACAGCATTGTCAGCACTCCTACACCGACCTAGTCATCCACTCATCCATTAGTCCACTCAATTACGATTTACCGAGTACTTACTTTATGTGAGGACGTGATTGTTCTTAATGCTGAGGATGTGATTGTTGATAAGAGAGACAGAAGGTCCCATTCTAATGAAGTCCACAATTTACTGAAAGAGATGGACAGTCTCAAACAAGTAGAGAATGCAATTTTAGATAGTGATAAGTGCAATGCCTAGAATTTCATGGTAAGAAGATAGAGGTTTAATAGGTTGGTCAAGAAATATCTAACGGGATATTTGGCATCTGAAGAGGTAAGAGAGATTAATTGTCTTAAGTCCTGGGGGACAGCAATCCGGCAGAGAAATCTTCAAGTGTAGAGAGTCGAAGGTAGAGGTGAGCTCAGTATGTTTAAGGGACAGTATAACTGCAGGCAGGTGAGCAAGTAATGGACAGGTGGGAGCTGAGGTCAGAAAGTAGGCAAAGGCTAGCTCATGTAGGGTTTCATAATTATCCTAAGAATTTTATTCTGGGAGTTATTGGAGGCCATTGGGGAGGTTTTCAGAAAAATGACAGAATGCAATTTCTGAGAGATAAGCCTTGGACTGGAGTAAGAGATAAACTTGTACTTTCCTTTGGCAGTGGAGTTAGGCCTAGATGCCAAGCTAGGTATGTGACATGTGACAAGTGACAAAGTTTTAGCTGATAACAAAGGAAAGTGGTATGTGCAATTTTTTAAAGGGTGGGTCATTCACCTCTCCTTATTTTTTCTCCTTCCCAGTGGCTGGGATGTGGTTGTAAATCGCTAAGCTGAAACCTAGGAATTCACACTGAACCGTGAGGAGGGAGCTTATTACTAAGGATGGAAAAGCAGCAAGACGGAAGAGCCTACACCCCTGATCAGATTATTTTGAACCTTCTAGACCAGCTGTGAACTGCCTATATTTACAAGAGAGATAAATTACTATCTTGTTACGAGTTTTCTGTCACTTGCAGCAGAATCTAATCCTAACATGCTTTGTTCTTAGCTTGCTTGAGAGTGCATAATGACTAGAAACTTAGGGCCAAGACACTTACTGGAATCTTCCCAGCAACGCTGATGGAACATACTGAGCACTATTTCTAGTTTATAATAAAGAGGCCATAACTTGGCAGAGTGCTCATTGGGACACCCAAACTCCACTTAGTAAGTGGCCCCGATCTATTCTATTCTGGTGAACCACTTGAAAGACTGTTGTGTCTGTTTGACATAAGATTTGCAAATACAATCTCTCTCCAACCCTAGAAAGACTTTTGAATTTGATAGAATCTCGCTCTCTTTCTTAATGTAGGACTCCACAACTCTTAAAATATTAAAATATATCCAGTTTAAATTTGGAAACATTTTAGGGGCGCCTGGGTGGCTCAGTCGGTTGAGCGTCTGGTCATGATCTCACAGCTTGTTAGTTCAAGCCCCGCGTCAGGCTCTGTGCTGACAGCTTGGAGCCTGGAGCCTGCTTCAGATTCTGTGCCTTTCTCTCTCTCTCTGCCCCAACCCACTCGCATTCTGTCTCTGTCTGTCTCAAAAATAAATAAACATTAAAAAACGTTTTTTTTAATTTGGAAACATTTTGGATCCAATGAAGAAAGATAGGTTGAAGATAAAGGAGAGAGAAGCCTGGAAGGAGGTCAAGCAGAGGGGAGTGGTCTTTGCTAGAAGAAACATCAGGTTGTCTTTTCTCACAGTTCTGTGGAAATTCTTCCACGTTGTTGTGTGTATCAGTAGTTTGTTTCTTTTTATTGCTGAGTAGTATTCTATGGTAACCATTCATCCACTAAAGAACGTATGGGTTGTTTCTAATTTGGGGCTGTTACAAATAAAGCTGCTATCAACATACAGGTTTTGTGTGAAAATAAGTTTTCATTTCTCTGGGATAAATGCTCAAGAGTGCAATTGCTGGATTATATGGTAATTGCATGTTTAGTTTTTTTGTTTGTTTATTTTATTTTATTTTTATTTTATTTTTTATTTTTTAAAATTTAAATCCAAATTAGTTAGCATGTAGTGCAACAATGATTTCAGGAATAGATTCCTTAGTGCCCCTTACCCATTTAGCCAATCCCCCCTCCCACAACCTCTCCAGCAACTCTCAGTTTGTTCTCCATATTTATGAATCTCTTCTATTTTGTCCCCCTCCCTGTTTTTATATTATTTTTGCTTCTCTTCCCTTATGTTAATATGTTCTGTATTTTAAAGTCCTCATATGAGTGAAGTCATATATTTGTCTTTCTCTGACTAATTTCACTTAGCATAATACCCTCCAGTTCCACCCACATAGTTGCAAATGGCAAGATTGCATTCTTTTTGATTGCCGAGTAATACTCCATTGTATATATATACCACCTCTTCTTTATCCATTCATCCATCGATGGACATTTGGGCTCTTTCCTTACATTGGGTGCATATGCCCCTTCGAAAGAGCATACCTGTATCCCTTGGATAAATGCCTAGTAGTGCAATTGCTGGGTCGTAGGGTAGTTCTATTTTTAGTTTTTTGAGGAACCTCCATACTGTTTTCCAGAGTGGCTGCACCAGCTTGAATTCCCACCAAGAATGCAAAAGAGATCCTCTTTCTCCGCATCCTTGACATCTGTTGTTGCCTGAGTTGTTCATGTTAGCCATTCTGACAGGTGTAAGGTGGTATCTCATTGTGGTTTTGATTTGTATTTCCCTGATGATGAGTGATGTGGAGCATTTTTTCATGTGTCGGTTGGCCATCTGGATGTGTTCTCTGGAGAAGCGTCTATTCATGTCTTTTGCCCATTTCTTCACTGGATTATTTGTTTTTTGGGTGTTGAGTTTGATAAATTCTTTATAGATTTTGGATACTAAGCCTTTATCTGATATGTCACTTGCAAATATCTTCTCCTGTCAGTTGCCTTTTAATTTTGCTGATTGTTTCCTTCACTGTGCAGAAGCTTTTTATTTTGATGAGGTCCCAATAGTTCAGTTTTGCTTTTGTTTCCCTTGCCTCCAGAGACGTGTTGAGTAAGAAGTTGCTGCGGCCAAGATCAAAGAGGTTTTTGTCTGCTTTCTCCTCCAGGCTTTTGATGGCTTCCTGTCTTACATTTAGGTCTTTCATCCATTTTGAGTTTATTTTTGTGTATGGTGTAAGAAAGTGGTCCAGGTAAATTCTTCTGTATGTCGCTGTCCAGTTTTCCCAGCACTACTTTCTGAAGAGACTGTCTTTATTCCATTGGATATTCTTTCCTGCTTTGTCAAAGATTAGTTGGTCATACGCTTGTGGGTCCATTTCTGGGTTCTGTATTCTGTGCCATTGATCTGAGTGTCTGTTCTTGTGCCAGTATGCATGTTTAGTTTTTTAAGAAAGTGCCATACTGTTTTCCAGGGTGGCTGTAGTGTTTTATATTCCCAACAGCAATGTGTGAGTGTTTCAGTTTCTTTGAATCCTCACCAGATTTTAGCGTTGTTGCTTTTTTTTTTCTTTTTTCACCAGCCATTCAGATAGGTAGATAGTGATATCTCATCTCTTGTGGCTTAATTTGCATTTGTCTGATGGTTAATGATACTGACTAGTTTTTGAATATTGAATCAGCCTTGCATCCCTGGAATAAACCACACCTGGTCATGGTATACTATTCTTTTCATATGTTGCTTAATTTTATTTGCCAATACTTTGCTAAGAAATTTTGAGGCTATGTTGAGCCTACGTTTGCATCTGTAAGAGATACCGGTTTATAGTTTTCTTTCTTATGCTGTCTGTCTAGTTTTGGTATCAGGGTAACAGTTGCTACATAAAATGAATTGGCATGTGTTCCCATGTCTTTTTTCTTGAAGAGGTTGTGTATAATTTGTATTAATTCCTTAAATGGTTGGTAGAATTCTCCAGTGAAACCATCTGGGCCTGGAGATTTCTTTTTGCACTTTTTAAATTATAAATTCAATGTCCTTAATAGTTATAGGGCTACTCAAATTATCTATTTCATGTTGGGTGAGTTATGGTAATTTGTACTTTTTAAGGAATTTGTGTATTTCATATAAGTTCTCAAATTTATGTGCGCAAAGCTGTTCATAACATCCCCTTGTCATTCTTTTGATATCTGCAGGGTCTGTAGTGATATCCTCTGTTTCATTCCTGAGTTTGATAATTTGTGTCTTTTTTCTTTTTCAATCTTGCTAGAGGTTTATCAATTTTATTGATTTTTTCCCCCCAAGAAGCTTTTTGTTTCATTGATTTTTCTCTAATGTTTTTCTGTTTTCAATTTCAGTGATTTCTGCTCTTATTTTTGTTATTTCCATTTACTTTTAACTTGCTTTTATCATTATATTTGAAGTGAGTTTCTCATAGACAACATACACTTGAGTCGTGTCTTTTGATCCACTTTGCCAGTCAAAATACAATGCTTTAGACCATTTATATTTAATGTAATTATTGATATGTAAAGGCTTTAAGTCTGTCACTGTACTTTTTATTTTTTGTTGTGTTTTTTATTTTTGTTTTTCCTGACTTTCTATGGGTTACTTGCATATTGTTTTGAATTCCATATTGATTTATCTATATAATGTTTTTGAGTGTATCTCTACATAACTTTTTGACTTGTTGCTCTAGGTCTTTAGTTATAGTTATAGTTGTTATAGTTAGTTATATAAATGTAATATACATGTTGCATATATAATATACTTTATGAATGTATAACTTATCCCAGCATACTGGTAGTGTCATTTTACCAGTTCAAGTGAATTGTAGAACCCTTATCCCCCTTTATGTCTCTTTACCTTCTCCATTTAAATACTATAATTGTCTTAAATATTTTTTCTTCATACATTTAGAATCACATTGGACAATGTTGTAATTTTTGTTTCCACCATCAAACGTAATTTAGAAAACTCAAGAGGAGAAGTGAAGCCTATTATATTTACCCATATTTTTGCTTAGCTTATTCTTCCTTCCTTCCCAATGTTCCTATACACTTTCTTTTATAATTTCCTTTATGTTTAGCCATCCTTTTATGAAAAGTCTGCTAGTGACAAAAATCTTTTAGTTTTCCTTCATCTGAAAATGTTATGATTTCCCTTTCATTCCTAAGGATATTTTTTCCAGGTACAGGATTCTGGGTTGATAGTTCCTTCCTTTCAATACTTGTAAAACATAGTGTTATTTCCCTTTGGACTCCGTGATTTCTTATGTGAAATCATTGTCATTCAAATTGCTTTTCCCTTATAGGTAAAATGTCATTTTTTGCTCCCTGTTTTCAAGGTTTATTTCCTTTGTTTTTAGTTTTCAGGAATTGAACAGTGTGTCTTGGCATGGATTTCTTTGGGTTAATCTTTTTTTCAGTTTCATTTGTTTATTTTTTTAATTTTTTTTAATGTTTATTTATTTCTGAGACAGAGAGAGACAGAGCATGAGTGGGGGAGGGGCAGAGAGAGAGGGGGACACAGAATCCGAAGCAGGCTCCAGGTTCTGAGCTATCAGCACAGAGCCCGACGCGGAGCTCGAACTCACAGACTGCGAGATCATGACCTGAGCCGAAGCCGGACACTCAACCAACTGAGCCACCAAGGCGCCCCTGTTTATTTTTTAAAATAACAATTATATTGATTTATAATTCATGTAGTATACAATTTGCCCTTTTAAAATGTACCATAAAGTGGTTTCTAGTATATTCACAGGATTGTACAATCTCTACTATCTAATTTTAAGCCGCTTTTGTCACCCCCAAGAGAAACCCTATATCTACTGCTAGTCACTCTCTATTTTCTCTCCTCTAATCCTTGGAAACCATGAATCTACTTTCTGTCTCTGTCTTTGCCTATTCTGGAGATAGATGGAGATTTATGTACATCTGTATAGATATATCTATGGAGATATATATTTTACATATGAAAGTTATATACCCATATATTTTTGTATATCTCTCTCTCTATATTTTATATATATCTCTATAGAAATATAGACAGATATATAGTGGTGTCACATAAATACAGTCCTACGGTGTGTAGTCTTTTGTAACTGGATCTTTTCACTTGGAATGATGTTTTTGAGGTAGCATGTATTAGCACTTTATTCCTTTTTAATATCAATTAATATTCTGTTATATGGATATAGTATATTTTGTTTATTCATCCATCAGTTAATGGACATTTGAGTTATTTCCACTTTTTGGCTCCCACAAATAATGCTGCTGTGAACATTTGTGCACAAGTTTTGTGTGGACACATGCTTTCATTTCCATTAGGAGTGGAATTGCTGGGTCATATGGTAACACTATGTTTAACTGTTTGAAGAATTGCCAAACTCTTTTCCAAAGCAGCTGCAGCATTTACATCCCCACCAGCAATGCATGAGAGTTCCAATTGCTCCCCATTTTTGTCAATACTTGTTATTATCTGTCCTTCTTACTATAGCTATCTTAGTGGGTATAAAGTGGTATCTCGTTATTTTGATTTGCATTTCCCTAAAGGCTAATTATGTTGAACATCTTTTCTTATGCTTATCAGCCATTTGTACATCTTCTTTAGAGAAATACAGATCCCTTGCCCATTTTTTAATTTGGTTATTCATCTTTTTTATCATTGAGATGTAAGAATTCTTTATTCCAGACACAGGTCTCTTCTCTGATAAGTTCTTTGCAAATATTTTTTCTTAGTCCATGGATAGTCTTTTTACTTTCTTCCTTGATAGTATCCTTTGAAGCACAAACATTTTAAATTTTGATGAAGTCCAACTTATCTACTTTTTTCTTTTGTTGTGTGAGCTTTTGGTGTCATATCTAACAAGTCCTTTCCTACTGAAGGTCATAAAGATTTATTTCCATGTTTCCTTTTAAGAATTTTCTAATTTTAGCACTTATATTTTGAGTTAATTTTTGTATATGATATGAGGTAGAGGTCCAGATTTATTCTTCTGCATTTGGATACTCAGCTGTCCCAGCTCTATTTGTTGAAAACCGTCTTTCCCAGTTTAATTGTTTTGGCACCTTTGTTGAAACTTTGCTCAACTTCTTAGTCTGTGGGTTTATGCCTTTTGTCAAATTTCCGAAGTTTTCAGCTATTATTTCTTTGAGTATTTTTTAATGTCACTCTCTTTCTTTTCTCCTTCCAGGACTCTGAGGACATGAATTTTAAACCATTTGTTAATTCCATGAGACTCCATCCATTCATTTTTTCAATTTACTTTCTCTCTGTTGTTAAAATGGGTAATTTCTATTGCTCTGTCTACAATTTCACTGATTCTTTCCTCTGTCTCCTCTACTGAGAGAGTTGTTGAACTCATCCACTTAGTTTTTTATTTTGATTATTGTATGTTTTAGTTCCGAAATTTCTTTTGGTCCTTCTTTATGTCTTCTATTTCTTTGCTGAGACTTTCTATTTTTTCCCTGTGTTTCAAGTGTTTTTGTAGTTGCTCAAAAGTGTTTTATGTCTGCTTTAAAATCTTTGTCAGACAATTCTAACATCTCTGTCATCTTGGTTTTGAAATCTATTAGTTGTCTTTTGTTTTTTTAAGTTTATTTATTGAGAGAGAGAGAGAGAGAGAGAGAGAGAGAGAGAGGCAGAGAGAGATGGAGAGCGAGGATACCAAACAGGCTCTGGGCTGTCAGCGTGGAGCCAGACCCTGGGCTTGATCTCACGAACCATGAGATCATGATCTGAGCCAAAATCGAGAGTCAGGTACCTAACCGACTGAGCCACCCAGGCACCCCAATTAGTTGTCTTTTTTAATATAGTTTGAGATCTTTCTAGTTCTTGATATGATGAGCAATTTTCAACTGAGACCTAAACATTTGGGGTATCATGTTATAAGACTTTGGATCTTATTTAAATATTCTGTTTTAGCTGGCTTTTTCTGACAAAGCACTGGAAGAGGAAGTAGGGGTGGGCAGCAGCCTCCACCTCAATACTGCCAGGTTGGAGAGTAGTGTAAGTTCCTCCATTGGCCTCCACTGACACCCAAGAAGAAAGTCTCTGTCTCTGTCTCACATTACTGGCCAGCAGGGATGAAAGTCTGGGCTGCCTACTTAGCTTCTCTGACAGCAGAGGATGGGAGGTAGGGTTGGGGCACCTTGTTATATAGTCTGGTGAGGGTGGGAGTCTGGGCTTTCCACTAGGTCTTTGCTGACTTGAGTTGGGGAATGAGGGGAAGGGGGATCCATGATTTTTTTCTGTAGTTTCCACTTTTCCTTAGTTTTAGCAGTTACTGTCTAAATGTTTTTGTTTTTGTTTTTGTTTTATCTCTCATACTGCCTCTTTCCTGGTTCTTCAGCTAAAGAGAGCAGTATTTTGTGGGGGATTTTTTTGGTGTGTCTGAACCATTGGCATTTCCAGGTTACCAGCTCCTTCAGTTTCGAGTCTGGGATGTATGAGGCAAAAACAAAACCCTGGGGAACTAAGTAGCGTGTTGTTCCTTCAGTCCTGAGGGCACCGGCTGGCCTGCCTTCTCTCCATCTTTCAGAGTCTCCTTATGTTTGTTTTGTATGTAATGTTTAGAGTTTTTAGTTGTACCTACTGGGAGGAATAGGGCGAAAGTAGGTCTACTCCATCTTCCCAGAAGTAGAAGTCTAAGTAGACCTTTTCATAAATAGAATCATATTTTAATCACTAGGGGATATTAATAGTTAAAGGAACTTTGAAGTTAATCCTTTTAACTCCCTAATAACTCTCTAATTTATCTTTTTTGTACATTCAAACTATATAGGGGGTTTGCTTCAAAGGAAAATGCCTATAGATTATTTACACATTTCTAACTATTGACTATCACTGTCCTCTTTTGAAATTTGAATTACATTCTTCTAAATATCACTTAAAAAATTTTTTTTTCCCTTGATGTCAGTCTGAAGATGTTTCAATGGAAGGCAATTCCTTAAACTGTCTACTATTAAAGAATATAATGAGAATTCTCACATCTTTCAGAAGTGTAAGGTGGGAACATTACTCAGAAACATTCTGTTTTTTAAGATCACCTGTATCTAAAAGATTATTTTACTTCTTTTACTGTGTTTCTATATGCTCACCAACAATGGCCTATTAAAATATTTAACAATTTTTGGACTTTCAAACTTGTAATTTTTATTCAATCACCGGTCCTCCTTCTCAAACATCTGTTCTTTCATATGTATTAACATCTATTAATAGTATCTTTTATTGCCTTCTAACTATCTGCCAGGCACTCTGCTAATGAGCTCTTAATATACTTTATCTTATTTAATCCTGTTTAAGACAAGGAAGTGAAGCTCAGAAAGACTGAATTGGAAGCATTCAGAAGTGGTGAAGCCAGTATCCGCATACAAGCCCTGTGCCTCCCAGTTTCATGCTTGTTTGACAATGCTACATCCGACAGAGTGAGCATCTTTTCCTTCCGAGGGGAAAGCTTATAGGTAGGTTCCTCAATGTATTTTGTAATTTCTACCATTCTTTGATTTTTATCCTCACCAATTTGTTCACCTAAAAAAAGAATTAATGCAGAAAATTTAAATATAAGGTATCTGTAGTAGGGCTGGGGGTTAAAATCTAAGGCATTTACTGTGTTTAATTTAAGTGTACGTCCTTAAAAAATACGGACAAAGTTTTACTACATGAGCTTTGCTGCTTTGTATTCGGGTCTAAAGAGAAAACACTGCTGGGTAGCTGCTATTTCATGTGCACACTGTGCAAAGGATTAACAGGTAACAGGAAAAGTAAAATAAAATAAGCCATGTTAATAAGCCCTTCTTAATGGTAAGAAGATTTACTGTTTAAAACATGTATTTTTAATCTAACCTAGAACGTAGAGACAAAAAGGCTATACGTGCAAGCAGCTCTTCATTCAATACAGAGCTATTCATACTAAATTTTAATGCACTTTCATTTAAGTTTCATAAAAGTGTGGATATTTAATTTTCTTAGTCTCAATTTCACAACATTTGATGATCAGTATTTTTTTATTTCAAAAGATTTTGGTCAATAAATCCTCTTACATACACTAAATAATACTTCACCTTTTAAAATTAATTTCATTTACTTCCAAGGTATTATTCAGGTGAATTCCTGACTAATTGCTTTGTCAGTAGTTCTTTGCATCTGTCATTATTTGCTAAACTTTTACATTTAAAAAGTATTCCTGTTGTTTTTCCTTAGCAAAGTAAATTGCAGAAACCACACATCCCCTGATTTGCAAGGATCAAGGCTCCCTTGATGTCCCAAAAAAGTCCCATGATGGGACTTTTCAAATGCAGAAATAAGCTCTTTTTGTTATTTGGATAAATATATGTATTCTGGGTAAATTTTCCTGCAGATACACTAAACTACATTTCGGAAGGTTTACATTAAGTTGTTTTCTTAGTAATATACTCCTATCTGGAGGCCTCTTTTGGTGCGTGCTCCTGTATCCAACTGCTATCAAATTAACATTAGAAAATGTTGGAATCCTAATTATGAGTGTCTTAGTTATGTAAAATATTTTTGCTTCGTATGTTCCATTTCCTAATGATAAAAAATAGTCCTTCTAGATTCAAAATTTAAGTGAAATAAATTGTTTTGTAAAATGACTTGTTGCAAATGAAAACTATTAGCAAGTTTGTTACTTGCTTTATCAATGTAAATCAAATAAGCTTTATCAATGTAAATAAAAAAACTTTCTAGTATTGGTACTATAATTTTACCTCCAATAAGCCTGGAAGGCAACAACTGCTACACATTTTCAAAACATAATATATACAGCACTTACAAACAGGACAGTAAAAACTGCTGGCATTTTACACACGTTGATCTTATGAGGAAGGATATTATCAGCAGCATCATCACCATGGGTTATAATGATCATCTAGGTATGCAAATTTAAAATAATAATACATAGGAAATTTATATATAAGAATAATGTGGGGAAAGGAACTGTTATTTATCAGTTCATTACCATTATTATAATTGAATATAAAAACATCTATGTCTCCCATTTTGGATTACGCTCTGTTTAGAAAACAGAAGGCATTTTAATTTCTCATGATGGCTGCTTACAAAGAGGAGGGCTTCTTATTTCTAAAAGGAAGACACTGGTTTTAACATACATCTGGACATGTAAAACTTAATTTTATAAATCCTTTAATTTTGCATAGAAAGCAGTTGACATGCTAGATACAGCATACCTCAAAAGTCAATCATGCAACATTCGCAGGCAGCCCTCTGCCCATATCCATCTACTGAAGTCGTTCCTGTTTTTTACCAGCAACGTTGGAACTGTATTATTGGGGGATATGCGGCATGTTCCGTGTTAAATAGGCTCCCGGGGCAGGGCTGTCACTTTGGAGATTATCCGGAAGTATGGAAGTTCGTCTGGGGTAGGGTCGTCACGCTTAGGAGGCCCTGGACAGCCCCTAAGCGTCCACACTTGCAGGGCCATTTTTGGTCGAGGCCTCACGGCGCAGAGCAGCCGGCTGCAGCGCGGCTTGAGCCACCGCTGGCGCGCGCCGCCGACCGCAGGTCAGCGGACCTAGCAGGCCCAGGCCGCGGTTTTCCCCGCCGCGCCGCCGTTGCCTAGGCGACCGCCGCCGAACGTTCCCGCGGCGGGCCCCGCCCCCCGGCCAATCGGACCAGCGCTCGTCCGAGCCCAGATTCTCTTTGTTCCGCAGCCATTTCAGGCCCCGGACGGGAGGCAGCGCCGCTTCGGCAGAGGGCCCGAGCGCCGGAGGCCTCTGGGATGGTGTGGGACCGGGTAGGTGGCGTGAGGGTGCGCGGCCCCTGACTGGAGGGCGGGAGCGGAGGCAGGCTGTTCCGAAGCTGCCTGAGGGGCCGCGGGGAGAGGCGCCCGACCCGCCGCCCTCCCGGCCGTTTGGAGCCCGGCGGCGGCGGCGGCGCGGTTCTAAGCCCAACAGCTGTCCGGCGGGACGCCGGCGGCGGTCGGGCAGCGCCTCCTCAGGTGTCCGAGGTCGGCCTGGGGGCCAGTAAGAGCGGCGAGGAGGGGAGCGTCTTCTCGCCGGGGAGCTGTTATACCGCGGCGTTTGAGGGCCTTGGCGCCGCAGTCGCTGCGCCAGGACGGCTGCTTCTGCCGGTTCTCGGCGCTTTGGGGCACTGCCTGCCTCTGCCCCGGATGGCCCGTCTTTGTCCCCCGCCCGTTCCCCTTTGCCCGGGTGTCCCAGGCCCGCACACGCCTTCCTCTCCACACTCAGCTCGGGCGGATCGCTTTCTCTGGGCGGTTCTTGCCCCTTGTGGCCTCTTGGCCTCACGACATATTTACATAACTTTAATGTTAGTAACTGCACGGGCTTTGCGTGGGCTTGTGTTTTTTTCACTTCCACCCTTTTGTACTTCTCCCACGAGAACACGCGACAGGGAACAGCTGCCGAGGAGCAGACCAGCTACCGCAATTAAGAAAAGGCTTTCTTCCTTTAAAAATGATCGCCTATTTGTCTACTGATGTAAAAACCAGCTGGATGTGGCAAGGACTGCTTGCTACCTAAATCTAAGTCCGTTTTCTTAATCACTAATTAGTTTGGTCCATCAACAGATTTGGATGTAGAAATTTAAACTTGGCGGGATTCACAAATTGGTTTTGACAGTTGTTTTAAGAAGCTTCATAACAATCCTACCTTGAAACAGTGATGACTTCATTGATGAGTTTATAAATGGTAATTTTTTTAGCCTAAGAAAAGATGTCTATAAAAAAACAAGTTGTATTGTCTCATCGGTATTTGGAAATATAAGGTTGTAAAATGGCTATCCTTGAAAGGCTTATTTTCATTCAGGGTAACAAAAGTTCCTTTTAGATTTTAACTTTACCTTTTGTATCAAAGCTTTCATACTAGAATGGCAAGTAAGTTCCACTTACTGAAGCAGGGAAGTATTCAGTCTTGGGGGAGAAACGATTTTGTTTTCCACTTGTACCCTGCCCTGCACACCTTTCTTCTTGAACAATGACTCCACCAACTTGAAAACTTGCAGCCGCAAAAGGGGAATGTTAGTTTGAAGGTGCAGATTTCTCTTTTACTCCCCAGCATATGCATTCATAAATGCCTAACAGTTTACCAGTCCAGTTTTTACATCACCTGAGTTAATGTTGGCCTAATGAACTACTAGTGCTCCATTTTGTTTTTCCTAAAAGGGCCCCCACCTGGGTCACCCTTGAGGTTACATTTTTGTCCCAGGCATTCAGGGAATTATTAAATTCCTCCCACAGAAATACCTATAAAAATGTTTTAAAGTAATCAAGCTTATTACCAAAATATGTTATGAGCAGGGTAAGATTTTGGAAAAAAATACACATGATTCTCGTAAATATTTCCATTATCAACACTTGATACTGTATTCATTGTTTTTATGACTAGTTTTTCTTTTTTATATAACGTTAAATCCATCACATGAGCTCAGGTTTTCTAAATATTGTAAATGAACTTCACTGAAATGTAAATGTACTGTATTTAGAAGAATTGCTTGCTTTTATCCATGTCGGAATCTGCAAATACTGTTTTTAAAAGAAATTTGACTAATAAAGGAAGGCAAAACAAGTAACAAGTCATGAAATAAATTTATCAAATGTAAACCGCAGAGAGGAACACAGCAGTAAGCGGGAGTTGCGTTTATTGCCTGGAGTATAAATTGTGACTTTTTTCCTGGAGTTGATACTTGAATTTATACTGGTGCCAAAAAGGTCTTTCTCCCAGAAAAACAATTTGGTCTACCAGCAAACGGGTGAGAAAGCTGAAAGAATGAAAGTGATTGATTAACTGATGATTGTTTTCGAAAACAGTGGAGAATAATGCCATCTTCAAAAATCGGGATCAGAGACAAAAAATTCCCCAAATGTTGGGAGTCTTTCTTAATTGGTCCCGTTCAGCCTGTGTCGCGGCGGATATCTGGTGAGTGTTGGCAGGTGAAAGGAGTCTCCTGGGTTGCAGGGTGAACTTTATGATGGAGGACAGGTATAGTGGTAACTGTATAGATTTGTAGTTCTATGGTTGGGTGTTGGTGTAGGAGAGTTTCTAGAAGCCTCTGTTCATTTGGTTGCCTCAGGACCTCCTTACTAGGATTCTTTGAAGTACTGAAAGTGGGTGTAATAACTAAGAATGGTTAAATGAGTCTCAGTGATTAAATGAGATATTGGAACAGGAAATAGGGATGCAGATTTGTCTTGGAATTTTCTGGAGTGGATAGAACCCATACAGGAATGGTAGCTACATCTTGTTCCAAAATGGCACCTGATGGCAGAGCAAATAGTTGAACTCAGAACTAAAAGAATGCCTAGAGCTAAAACAAAGCTGCTAACTGAAGGACCACAAGATTGGAGTTGACATTTGCCTTTTTAATAGTTAAAATTTAAAAGCAAAGCAAATCTTCAAATGTAGCGGTTAGGAACAGGAGCTCTAGAGCCAGACTTCTTGGATTCAAATGTTGGCACCTTCTGATATCATGTGTGGACTTGGGCAAGTTACTTCATTTCACTGTGCCTCAGTTTTTTCATCTCATAATGCTGTGAGGATTAACTGAATTAATTTGGTAAACTCTTAGAACGGGGCCTGATGTGGTAAACACTCCATAAATAATAACTGCTATTATCATCATGATCATTGATATTTTAGAAAATAACCCATCAAATTATAATCACTAATATCTAGACTTTGAGATAATTACTGTAAACCCATTGATATATTTCCTTTCAATATTTTTTCTCAGTTTATTTGATTTTTACATAGTTGAGACTTTACTATATGAATAGCTTTTTTTTTTAATTTTTTTTTTAATGTTTATTTATTTTTGAGACAGAGCATGAACAGGGGAGGGTCAGAGAGAGAGGGAGACACAGAATCTGAAACAGGCTCCAGGCTCTGAGCCGTCAGCACAGAGCCCGACGCGGGGCTCGAACTCACAGAGTGTGAGATCGTGACCTAAGCTGAAGTCGGACGCTTAACCGACTGAGCCACCCAGGTGCCCCATGAATAGCTTTTCATTCTGCTTTTTCACTTAGCAACATTAGCATTTTCTCCTGTTAATTTGTTAGCACTGAAAATTTTTTTTTTATTTAAAATTTTCTTTTTATAAGTTTATTTATTTATTTTCAGATAGGAGTGCACATGAGCGTTGGAGGGACAGAGGAGGAGAGAGAGAATCCCAAGCTGGCTCCTCACTGTCAGTACAGAGTCCGACACGGGGCTCAAACTCATGACCATGAGATCATGACCTGAGCCAAAATCAAGAGCTGAACACACTCAGCCAATTGAGCCACCTAGGTGCCCCTGTGAGCATTTTTTAAAAATGACCTCATAATGTGATTTTCTCATAATTAAACAATGTCCTAGTGGACAGTTAGCAAGTTTCTAATTTTTTTTTTTTGGCAGTCTAAGAAATGTTACAATGAACATCCTTGTACATCAGACAGCTTCTGTGTTTTAGCTTATTTCATTAAGATAGATTCTCCAAAGGTAAAATACTGGGTTGGAGTATATGAATATCCAAAGCTCCCATATTGTTTTTACTTAAGAAAATTTAATGATGGACTTAAAACTGAGGAGCACAGCATTTATTGCCCTTATTGCTTGAGATGGGAAGGAAGAGGGAGTGAAATAACATTTTTTCCATATACTATACCAGGCATTATTTGTAGGTATTTATCATAGTTTTTTACTTTTATATACATGCTGCTCGGTATCATAGTTCTTTGTTACACTTGGGAGTTACCTGTAGATAAGCAAGTACTTTGCCCATGGACTCAGAATGTTCAAGGCTGAATCTGAATCTAGATCTACCTGATTGCAAAGCTCAGATCCTTTAATTGTAAAATTTCATGTAATATACATATTCAGAATCTTATGAATATGTACACATTGAATAAATACAGAACCTTGTGATGAATCTTATTATTCACTGTAACTTAGTGGATCTACACATTATGAAGATAGTAAACTTGAGCTGGAGGTAATGAATGGGTAAATTACAAAGTTAAACCAGAGAGGCCTTAACTATCTGCATATATTTTACAAAAGGAAAAAATATCCTTACCTGAAAGAAATGTAATGAGGTGTACCTGAATGGTTTCTAAAATGAATGCAAAAAGTATTTGTGGTGAAACACTCTTTGTAATGACCTCAACACAGATAGGGGAAGAAAAAACAAATCCATCAAATTTGGGAGATCTGTATAAAAAGTGACAATGGCCTGGGTGACTCAGTCGGTTGAGCGTCTGACTTTGGCTCAGGTCATAATCTCACGGCTTCTGAATTTGAGCCTCATGTTGGGCTCTGGGCTGACAGCTCAGAGCCTGGAGCCTGCTTCACATTCTGTGTGTGTGTGTCTCTCTCTCTCTCTCTCTCTCTCTCTCTCTCTCTCTCTCTGCCCTGCTCACACACACTTTCTCTCTCAAAATAAATAAAACATGAAAAAAAAAAAAGTGACAATGGCCTATTAAACCAAATTGAAAAATAAACTTAGTAAAACCCCTGCCAAACTAAAGTCTTAGTAGAGAAATAACAAAAAAAAATAGTAATAATAAAAGATACTCCAGTTAAGGAGAATAAGACTACAAGCTGTAGGGAATTAATTATATGCTGAAAAGTGAAGGGAAAAAGTTAACTGCATTTTATAGTTGACCGTGAAGGACTCTGAAGCCTTTAATAAAATAATATTCAGCAGAGCCTCTTAATCCTCAGGTATAGAAGTGGCTGTCATAGATAAAATGGTCCATCCCAGAAAGGCCAAGTTTCCATTGCTTTTGTCTTTACTAAGGAAGGGATTAGAGCAGAGAAATACTTCACCAAATCGTGACCGTACTCAATAAATAAACGATTAGGAATAGGTGGTATCCACCAAAACTATAAAGAAACACTTAGAAAATTGATCACTATGCTGTCATTAAAAATAGTATTTTTGAAAAATAATGACATAAAAGTAAAAATAGTTACTTTTAGCTGGAGCATAGGAAAACAGGAAAATGATGAGAAAGATGGCAAATTATGAAGGATTGATTTTGTGTGCCATTTATTCATTTACTAAATTTTTTAGTGCTGGGATTGTCCCTTGTCATTTAGGGATTTACGTGCTACTTGAGAGAGAGATGTGAAGAAAAAAGTGTCACAAAGTGTAGTTACAGCTTTACAGTACAAATCTGTGGCAGTATCTAGCAGGGCTAGTAATAGAGTTCATGCAGGGAATAGGAGCAGCGCTTCAGACACTGTCAGCAACGATAAGGACCTACCGTGTTCTTGAAACTGCAAGCAGTTCAGGGGCCCTAAAAGATACAGAGCAGGAGCCCTTGAACTTTTTCTGTAAAGGACTAGACAGTAAATATTTTCTGCTCTGTGGGCCAAACCACCTCAAACGTAGTGCAAAAACAGTCATAGTATGGAAACTAATGGGTTTGACCAGTAAGACTGGTGGGCCTTAAATGTCTCTAGTAGATAGTAGAGGGATTTGAGGAAGAGATAACCTACTGGGCCTAGCATGAGCCATAGGAAGATTTGAAACAAGGAATTTGTAACATTTGTGTGAATCATTAAGAGCGGAATGAATTAGAAAAAGTTTCTTTCTAAGCACTATAAACCATTAAGAAAAGAGAAGAAGGGGCACCTGGGTGGCTCAGTTGGTTGAGCGTCCGACTTTGGCTCAGGTCATGATCTCGTGATTTGTGAATTCGAACCCGGTGTTGGGTTCTGTGCTGACAGCACGGAACCTGCTTTGGATTCTGTGCCTCCCTCTCTCTGCCCCGCCCCAGTCACTCTCTCTGTCCCTCTCAAAAATAAACAAACATTAAAAAAAAAAAGAGAAGACAACTCCGTTTCTTAACAGCCAAATTCACAAAAGAGGGGCGCCTGGGTGGCTCAGTCTTGGTTAAGCGTCCAACTTCAGCTCAGGTCATGATCTCGCGGTTTGTGAGTTCGAGCCCCGCATCAGGCTCTGTTCTGACAGCTCAGAGCCTGGAGCCTGCTTCGGATTCTGTGTCTCCCTCTGTCTCTCCTCCCTCGCTCATGATCTCTCTCTCTCTCTCAAAAATGAATACACATTAAAAAGATTTTTTTTTTTTATTTTCACAAAAGAGAATCTCAATACAGCTAATGCTCTGCCCCACCAGTAGAGAAGTGCAAAGTAAAATGGCGATATTTTGTTTGCCGTCATACTGGCAAAAGTGAAAAAGTTTTGCTAGTGTGTAGTGACAAGGTTGTAGTGGAAACTCCTACGTTGAGTAAGTCAGTAGAGCCATTTTAATTTTAAAGCAAAAACATTTTGACACAGCAATTTCCATTTCTTAGAGAAGCATGGGAATGAGTGTATCAGGGGTCCTGTGTGTTCGAGAATGTCGGTAGCCACAGAACCTCCAGACTTCCAGCCCACCTTTAATTGCCTGCACTCCAGTTCATAAAAGGGTCTATATATGTCTTTTTAAAAAACAAAACAAAACAAAACACTAAAAATCCCTCCTAACTCTTTATACCCTTCTGTGCCCACTGGAATTTACAGTCCTTCATCTGCAGAGTCCGGTCTCAACCTGTTCTTAAACATTTCCTTCACTTGCTCTTCTGGAAAGCTGACTTTTTGCACTGTGCAGTTGTGGGTGTTGTTTTCTATAGCCCTTCTAATCAGTGTTTCTAGAGGTGGGAAAGATGTCTGCCGTGCAACTCCTTGCTGCTTTCAGACTCTTCTCCCTTCCTCCTCCTCCCTAAAAATCCTCAGATTTATATAATCCATTACCCCTCATGGTGGTTATTAACTGTTGATAGTATAATTGCTATCCGTGACCTCCAGATCATTCCTCTTCATTCTTCAATTATTTTAGCTCCAGGTTCATTGCCCCTCTCTTCAGTGCTGCCTCAGTCTTTATATTGAAATTGAAAAAAATGTACATAACTGATCTTTCCAATATCCTGGCCTCTCATTCCTAGACCTTTCCTCCAGTGCTCGTCTATCCTATCTCAGTCACTCACTCCCGTAGTGACACCCTTCTGCCTTGTCAGTAACTGCAGTCCTTACGTAGTTACAATTTTATGTGTTCTATTTTGTGACCCCACTTTCTGTTTTTGTAGCTCACTCCTTCTGGTTAATATCTCAGCCCCAACCATTTTTTGACCCCAGCGTAATCTCCATTGTATCGATCCTGTTATTGTTTCCCTGCCACTCGTGCTCTTGATATTTTCACTCCCCTTCTTAACCCAGCTGAAATTTCATGGTTAATCTTTTTTAATTTTTTTTTTTTAATTTAGTTTTGAGAGAGTGAGCGCATGCACGTGAGCAGGGGAGGGGCAGAGAGAGAGGAAGACAGAAGAGAGAGCCTGATGCAGGACTCAAACTCACAGAACTGTAAGATCATGACCTGAGCCGAAGTCAGACGTTCAACCAACTGAGCCACCCAGGCACCCACAGTTTATCATTTTAATCACTCCTTTGGATCCACTTCCTTGCTCTTTGCTTGTTTGGTAGAAACACAGGCCTACGTAAAACCAATTCTCTGCTTTGTACCTGCCATTATGCAACTTAGTATAGCTGGAAGAAAACACACAACGATACCTGACCACTTTACTCAAGGGGACCCTTGATGCTGCCTGTTGGTTGCACTGTGTTTTCTTAGTCTGTTCACTCTCCTATTCCCGTATGACTATTTCATATCTTCTCTTTTTCAAACCTTCGAATCTCTTTTCCCATCCTCACTTTTAGCTCATACGTGACCTTGCTTCCTGCTTTGCTAACAAAATAGAAGCAATCAGAAAACTTACACAGACTCCCAGCACCCTGTGTACCTACCAACATCTGTGTCAGTACATGCTGTCTTCCTGCTTATTACTTAGGTTAACTGTTCATGTTCTTGTGTCTGCTTTTGTACTAGATCCCATCCTTGCCCATGTGCTCAAGGACATTAATTCAGCTTCTCTCCTTCCACATCATGTTTTTCCTTTACTGAATTATGTCTATCAGCAAACAGACATGCTATTATTTCTCCCAGTATTTAAAAACAAAAATCTTGATCCACTCCTCACCACCTGTTTCCCCATTTTTGGGGTTTCCTTTGCAGCATTATTCCTTGAAAGAGTTGTCCGTACTTGGTAATTCCAAATTCTTCCCTTTCGTATACTACACCAAACCCACTCCGATCAGGCTTTTGCCTGCCCCATTCCTGCTGAACGGCTCATGTTCTCCATTAACTTCCATGTTATCAAATGCCATATGCCATTGATTCTGTTCATCTTACTTGGTCTATCAGCAGCATTTGACAGGGCTGTTTGTTCCCTTATCCTTGAAACACTTTCTTCTTTGCTTTCCAGTATACCACACACCCCCTGCTTATCTTCTACCTCCTTCCTGGCCCCTTGTAATTCTCCTTTCAGACCTCGTTTGTTGAAGAACCCAGGGCTCAGTCCTTGCTTTTTGTTGTCTTGTTTTTCCTATCACTTCATTAGTAATTTTACTCAGTCTCATGGCTTTAAATACCACGTAAATGCCAGCAACAACCAAACTAATTCTAGTCTCCTGTGTACAGCTGCCTCTTCAACATCTCTACCTAAATGTCTAATGATATACATCAAACTCAGCATTTCCAAACTAAACTCCTAAACATCTCCCCAGTACCTACTCTACACATAGACTTGCCCCATTTCTATCTGTCAGCCACTCCTCCTCCCAGTAGCTCAGGCTGAAATCTTCGAGTTATCCTGGACTTTGCTTTTTCTGTGACTCTTCACATCCATAGTTTCAGGACAACCTGTTTTTTCTATATCATCAAAATATATCCAGAATTTTACAGTGCCTCGTCCTCTCCACTACTATCACCTTGATGCAAGCTACTACTGTCATAAATACTGTTTAAATAGGTTACTCAGGTGTCCCCATTCTACCTTAGTCCTTCCCGGTAGTCTTTTCTTAATACAGTAGCGAGAGCTAGTCTTTTGCAAATTAAGACAGTCCCAGTCACTTCCTTATTCAGAGCACTGCAGTGGCTCTTCTTTTGATTCAGAGAAAATCTAGTCCTTACAGTAGCCCACAAAACTTTTTATAATCTGCCCAAACCACTCCCCTTTGTCCCTTACCTTCTTGACCTTATTTCCTATTACCAGTTTCCCTCTTTGCACACTGGTCTCCTTGCTCTATCAAAAACATATCAGTCATGTTCCTACTTTGGGACTTTTGCTTTAGCTACTGGTTCAGCTATCTGGAATCTGCTTTTCCCAAATATCTGCTTGGCTCACTGGCTTTACTGTCTGGTCTTTGCTCAGATGTTACCTCCTTTGAACACCTTCTTTTTCTTCTTCTTCTTCTTCTTTTTTTTTTTTTTTTTTTTTAATTTTTGAGAGAGAGAACGAGCATGAGCAGGGGAGGGGCAGAGAGAGAGAGGGATAGTGAGAGAACACCGAGCAGGCTCTGTGCTGTTAGCATGGAGCCAGATGTGGGGTTCGAACTCAGGAACGGTGAGATTATGACCTGAGTTGAAACCAAGAGTCAGACACTTAACCAACAGAATCCCCCAGATACCGTTTTTAATATGGTATCCTACCTTCTCCCACCCCTGCCCCTTATCCTGGATTCTTTTATTTTTTGCAAAGCTCATACTACCTTTTACACTGCTATATCAGAGGTCGGCAAGTTAGAGCCCCACTACCCTCTGGCTTGTTTTTGTACAGCCTGTGAGCTAAGAGCAGTTTTTACATTTTAAAGTGTTGTAAAACAAACATAAAGAATCTACAACAGACATGTGCTCTGCAAAACCTAGAATATTTACTATCAGGCCCTTTGCAGGCAAAGTTTAATGGTATAATCTGTTTATTTTCTTTCTCTTCCCATGCAATTGTAAGCTCCAAGAGGGCAAAGGTCTTTGTTTTGTTTATTGCTGTATTTACAGCAGCTAGAACAGTGCTTAGAATACAGTAGGCATTCAGTAAATATCAGTTAAATGAATGAATTGCTTGTAGTGGTACAAAATTATAAATAGGTTAAGTATTCAAGAACTCATACTGCAATTAGTAATGAAGTAGAGTTATATATAATGAGTAGGAAAGCAAAGGCATATTTTAAAAGAATTTTTTAAATTAATTATTTATTTAAGTAATCTCTGTACCCAAAGCAGGGATCATATGCTCTACCAACAGCCAACCAGGCACCCCTGAGTTTTATAAAACAGAAAACATTACTTCTATAAAAACATACGTATTTAGATGCACAAAATAACCGCTCTATAAGCTTATGCATCAGGTGAATATTAGAATACCTCTGGGGAGGAGATCAAGGTTAGGAGAGATACTTGAAGGGAGCTAGAATTTCATTCATATTGTTTCCTTTTTTTGTATACAGTGAGAAGCAGTGACATGTCTATTTTTCATTTAAAGATTTTTTTTTTTTTTTGGAGAGAAAGGGAAAAAGAAAGAAATAGGTACTAACTAAACCAGTAAGAGGAAATAGTAATGCAGTGGAAAGGGAAGAAAATGTTGCCTTTCTTAAATACTGTATTTTGCCAACAATCTGAATTAGAAGGAATGAGCATTATGAATACTGAGGAAAACATGCAAAAGTAAAGACTCTTGGGTAGGGATAAGCATAACATCAGGGAACTGCCAGAAAATCAACATGGAACATAGTGAAAAAGGATCAGAGACTACTAGGAGATTAGTTCAGAGAGAGGCAGGAGCCCAGATTAGTTACAACTATGCAGTTGTGGTAAGGATATGAGGTTTTATTTTAAGTGTGATGAGAAACCATTGGAAAGTTTTGATGGTCAGAAGATGTGATTTAATTGCAGCTTTAACATGGTCATTTTTGCTGCTTTGTCTCAGAGAATGGGCAGTAAGGGAACAAAACAGAAAGGTAGGGAAACCTATTGTAGTAGACCATTCTCTTGTAGAACATGGTGGTTCCCAGACTAGGGACGTGAGAAGTGGTCAGACTCAGAGTGTATTTTAGAATATATTCTGATAGCCCTGGCTGATGATTTGGATGTGGGATGTAAAGGAAATCAAGGATGGTCTCAGTATTTTGGCCTAAACAACTGGATGAACACTTACTATAGGCAAGTGGAGGAGAACTAGGTTTGAGCAGGATGAGGAAAAGAATCAAGAGTTGTGTTTTAGCCAGTGAAGTTTAAGATGCCCATTTCACAAACAAATGAGTATGTCTTATAAAATATTGGATGTTTGAGTCTGGAGTTCAGAGTGCTATTTAATGGCACAGACTGGAGGAGGTTATGTATAGGTAGAGAAAAGAAAGGGATATTTAGGGGTAGGAGAGCCAGCAAAGGAGACTGACAAAGAGTAGCCAGTGATACAAGAAGAAAACCTGGGAGATGTGAGACTGGGAAGGGAAAGAGTGGTTGCCTGTGTTCAGCACTGTGGAGGGATTGTGATAAGGCCAATAAATTGTTGGGTTTGGCAAAAAGGAAATCTCCGTCTCATTGGAGTGGAGTAAAGATGGGGAGATGGTGACTGTACACAACTTTCAAGATGTTTCTGTGAATGGAAGGAAGTGGATCAATGGAGTAGTAGTGGAGGATGAATGGAGTCAAAGCTGCTTTTTTAAGACCTTATTTTAAAATAATTTTAAACTTAGAGGAAAGTTGTGAGAATAATTTAGACAGTTCCCATGTACATACAGCTTACCTGGATTGACCGGTTGTTTACATTTTGCCACATGCTTTCCTCCCACTCCTACACACACATACACAATTATTTTTTTGATCATTTCAGAGTAGGCTTTACACATCTTGCACTTTTACCCCTTAAGTACTTTGATTTGTGGGTCTTAAGAGCTGGGATATTCTCTTCTAAAACCACATAATAGTTATCAAATTCTGGAAATTTAGGGTTTTTACAGTCTATATTACAGTTTTGTTGCTTGTCCCTATAAAATTCTTTATAACATTTTTTCCTCCAGTACAGGATCCAGCCCGTGGTTTTATGTTACATATAATTGTCTTTTTTAAACAGAGTTTTGGGTTTGTTTGTTTTTTTTTTAATGGAACTTGACCGTTTTATCCTCTTAACTACCCCTTGGTTAATTATTCTTTCTATGACTAATAAGTGGCAAGACAGAAGCTCAAAGTCAAGCAGAGGAACGCCAGGGTTTACACTCTTAAGCTCTGTCTTAAAATGCCTCTCAAGTGATGCACAGAAAAATGTGAAATTCCCTGTTTGAAGTGGACAAATAAGTTAAAGATACAGATCAGAGGCAATGATCCTTATATTGAAAGAGTGATTGTAACTTTCTAGATCTGGATTATACTGTTTTAATGGTGGATCAAAGTTTAATATATCACCCCGATGAGCATTAGGACAGAGAGAAAAGCAAGAAAAGTGAAGATATTTAAACTTTGTATGTGAAAGTTATCAGACTTTGGTATAAATTATATGTTTTCAGAGTTCTTGGTGCTAATTGTTCAGAAAGGTAAAATAAAATGCTTGGATTAATTATTTTGTGATAGAGTTCAGTTGGCACTGTCTGGTTATAAACAGTTCTGATCTGTGTTTTAGAAAGAGTTTGTCTAAGATCATAAAATGCTACCTGTCAACCTTTATTAGAAAATATTATGAGACGTAATTTAGGGAAAGAGCATTAAACAGTGAATCATTGAAACCACAGGTGCTCCAGAACAGGAACTAGAATGCTCCATTGGCTTTTTAGTTGAATAATGCTTTTACATAGTTTCTGTTAACAGTTTTAAGGAGATAATGGGTAAAAACTTGTGTGGGATAGAAACCCAAGTTATGGTGAAAATTTTTCTTTGGCATTTTCAATTAAAGATTGTTCTTACTATTGAATGTGATTTCTGTAAGAAGTGACCTAAGCCTGACATGGGAACCCAAGTATTTGCTGAAAGAATCAAATGACATGTAACTTAGTAATCCCACAACTACATTTGAACAGTTGAGTTCAATACAAGTTTCCCTGAAGGCTTGGAGAATTTCAGTAGCAAGTATAAAGGAAAGAAGAAAGTCTGGCTTTTGTATGTGGAATATGACCAGACTGATTGTTTATAATCAACTAAATGTTTCCCTTCTAGAAGCTGAAAGGACCACAGTCTTTAGTTGCTTTATAGGTGAGGAAATGAACGAAATGAGTAGAAGTGATTTGTACAGGGTCGTCCAGCCAGCTCTTCTTTCTGCAGAGAAGAACTGAGACAAACATGTCAGATCTCTACCACTCCTTTTTTTTCCTGATATTATTTTGGCTCTTCATGGCACAGAAGAGTTACAAGACCCATGGTCAGGGGCACCTAGGTGGCTCAGTCAGTTAAGCGTCTGACTTCAGCTGAGGTCATGATCTCACAGTTTGTGGGTTCAAGCCCTGCATCGGGCTCTGTGCTGACAGCTTAAAGCCTGGAGCCTGCTTTGGATTCTGTGTCTCCCTCTCTCTTTACCCCTTTCCTGTTCATGTTCTGTCTCTCTCAAAAATAAATTTTAAAAACGTTAAACAAACAAACAAAAACCATGGTCAGAGACAGTTTGTCCCCAAACACTGGAGTTAACAGTGGTTTTTTGTTAGCTCCAGAAAGGCTTTGGCTGTGATTCAAGTGTCTATCGCCCATCCTTCTCCTGACCTGACACTTTATCCTTCCATAGGTCAAGGATGAAATAGTGGAGAAACTGTAAAGGTTAGGAGGTTTTTCTGGACTCTTACTTCAGCGTAAATAGTAAGCTCAGATTCAAGAGTGTGGTATAGTCGTTTAAGGTCTGAGGTAGGAATTTGATGGGGAAGCTTAAAAGCCAGTAGAGAAATAAAATGCTGAAGCATAAAAAGGAAAAGACTGTAATAAAAATCCTAGCTTTACTTGCCCCTTACATCCTAGTGGGCTAGAGGCTTTTGTGTTGGTGTCAGTATTTGCTGATCAGGGACACAGGAGGCAATTTTTATTTATAAAACAGATTTGGTACAGTCATACTCCCATGAGATTCTAGTAGAGTTTCATTTGCTCAGCAGGCAGGACAAAATTGTGATCTCAGGTAAAAGTATCATTTTCTGAATTGTGGAAATACAAACTCCTGGCCATCTCAAATGTTTTGGGTCATGTTCCTCAAATGCCCCACCACACATTGAATTATTGAACTTAATAACATAAAGAAACCTTAGGAATTTTGTTTTTGTAGTTTCCAGCTATAAAACCCTGCATATATCAGTGGTTAGTAAATGTTGGTTTATTGATTTCATTTCTGGAGTTCCTTTCTTCTAGAATATGCATACTACTCCTGTAAGAATACATAATGAAGAGTTGACTGGAGATTGTGTATTTTATTAACTGTAAATAATAATATGGATTATTTGCTGTATGAAATTTTTTTAATTGTAATATCATTTCATGTGACTTAAAGATTTGGTTTCTGTGTACCTAACCCTACTCCAAGGAAATTATGTAGGAAAAGGTTTTTTTATAATAAATAAATAATTTTTTTTTAAGAATCACTTTGGTGTAGGGGTGCCTGGGTGGGTCAGTCAGTTAAGCGCTTAGTCTGACTCTTGATTTATGAATTCATTTTAATGTTTATTTATTTATTTTGAGAGAGGACATGCACATAGGAAAGGGGGAGAGAAAGAGACTCCCAAGAAGGCTCCACGCTGTCAGCCCAGAACCAGACACTCAGCTCAATCTCACAGACTGAGGTAATGACCTGAGCCAAAATCAAGAGTCAAATGTTTAACTGACTGAGCCACCCAGGCATCCCATGAATTATTTTCTTAAAGAGTAAAATAGTATATGACACAAATGATTGAATAGCAAAGTAAAAAGTACTAGAACTCTAACCTTTATCAGTTTAGTATATGCTCAGTGACAAATTTATTTGTAGAATGTACTTATTTCCGCAGTTAGAATTTTCTTTTTCTTTTAATTAAAAAAATTTTTTTTAACGTTTATTTATTTTTCAGAGAGACTGAGACAGAATGCGAGTGGGTTAGGGGCAGAGAGAGAGGGAGACTCAGAATCCAAAGCAGACTCCAGATACTGAGCTGTCAGCACAGAGCCTGACGCCGGGCTCAAACTCACAAGCTGTGAGATCATGACCTGAGCCGAAGTCGGACGCTCAACCAACTGAGTCAGTCACCCAGGAGCCCCTGCAATTGGAATTTTCCTGTCATACATTAGTAAATTTTGCTTGTAATATTTGTAGTTATGATTAGTGAGGGAATCTATAGAACTTACTGCCACAGAATTTTTAAGAATCATTGTAGAAGAATTATAGACCCTCTTTTCTGAGCTATATTTTAATTTGCTTTTGGCTTTTACATTTTCATGAGATTTTTTTCCTTCTAGTTCAGTATAAGGTTTAATCAAGCTATTCATTGATTTTTTTTTTAAGTGGTATTTCTGGAATTATGTGCCAGTGTTTTGAAAAATTATGAAGTTGATGAGAGGTGATTGGAATTTTTTTTAAGGAGTTTCTAGGTCCAATGTGGGGCTTGAACTCACAACCCTGAGATCAAGTGTTGCATTCTCTACAGAGTAAGCCAGCCAGGCACCCTGAAACTTTTTTTATATTAAGCAAAATTTTGGTATTCTTGTTTTAAATTTTGTAGTAGTCTTACTTTTCTGTATATCTTTTCTTAGTATTTAAACAGTTAAAAAAGTCCTAATATTAATTTATCATAACATAAAAAATTTTCCACACATATAAGATATTTAAACTGTAATCAAATTAATTACAAATGTAGAAATCATAATAATTTCCATTATCTAGGTTAAAGTAAAATTTCCATTTTTTCTCTGAAACTAGGTGTCTGGGGTTATAAAACATCTTTGTTGGTATAATTCTTTTGCTTTGCAGAAGTTGAGTTTTTTTCCATTGATAATAAAGATTTTTTTCTTAATTTCCAATATCCTCTTTATATCATTGTGTCTACTCATTTTAAAGGCATAATCTGGGGGAAAGTTCTGCAAGTACATAAATTTTCTGTAACTAAAATTTAACCCTTTAAGTGCCACAACCTTTAAGCATTTTCACATAAAACTTTCTAAATTATATTTCACACGTTTTTGCCTTTTTAACAAGTAAAAAAGGTGTAATTTAAGCTCTTTGATGATTCTTTTTTTATTATGAATAGCAAGCACTGTATCATAATATGGTAACATTCCCTGGGATCTTTTGCCCTGTCCTATTTATGACTTCCAACACTTACACTTTTGGAGATCATTATTATTTATTTTCATTTTAAAGGTAATTTAACCACAGTAGTGAAATTTTTTTGAATAGAAAGGAAAAAAGGCTTATAATCTTAACCCTCTAATCTGCTGCTAGCTTTTCATTGTTTCCTTCTGGTCTTTTTCATTTAACAATTCTGACTTTATCTTATACATATGTTTTACTTATTTGTTATTGTTCTCTACATACAACTTTTGATTAGTTTCTTTACTTCCTAACCATAAACATTTTCCATGTCATTACAGAAATTAACTTTTTTTTTTAATGTTTATTTATTTTTGAAAGGGAGAGTGTGAGCAGGGGAGGGGCTGAGAGAGAGAGGGACAGAGGTTCCGAAGCAGTGCTCTGTGCTGACAGCAGTGAGCCTGATGTGAGGCGCGAATTCACTAATCGCGAGATCGTGACCTGAGCTGTATAGTTGGATGCTCAACTGACTTGAGCCACCTAGGTACCCCCTGGGATTACTTCTAATTCAACAATAAATATATGGGTAAACATTCAACTGTTCGGTTATTATGCAGTTATTAAAAAGATGACTGGGGCACCTGGGTGACTCAGTCAGTTGAGCGTCCAACTTCAGCTCAGGTCATCATCTTGCTGTTAGGGAGTTCGAGCCACATATCAGGGTCACTGCTGTCAGCACCGCTTTGGATCCTCTGTCCCCCTCTTTCTCTGCCCCTCCCTTGCTCACACATGCTCTCTTTCTCAAACATAAATAAACATTAAAAAATAAAAGAATCCCAGGATTAAATCTTTGGGAAACACTTTTTTTCCTTTATTTAAGATTCTTAGGATATAGTCTAAGAAGTATAATCATGAGGTCAAAGGTTATTAAAATGCACATGGCTCTTGATACAGGTTGCTGAGTTGATTTCCAATAGGTTATATTAGTTTACCTTCAATCTGTTGGAGGTGATTCATATCTTCAGCACCATAGGGTGTTATTGTTATAAAATTATCTTTGTTAATTAGTCTAAAATTTTTACTTCATTACATTTATTGATTATTAATAAGATTCAGTATTTTCCAGGGTTTGTTTATTACATTTTGTGAATTTTCTTTCATGTATTATCTGTTTCTTCTAAAACAGTTTTCCAGATAAATAATTAATATATTACTGTCTTGTTGCATCATCTCACTTTGTATTTCTCTAACATGGGAGGAGCTCCCTTTATATTTGCTCATATAAGACATGTGTTTATCTTCCATACTTGTAAATAGTGGTGCCTCTGGAAATGTTTAAGAGATATTGTAAGTTCTTTGACATGTGGACTGTCTTAGTCTTGGGAAGCCAGTGTTACCTGAAAGCTAACATCATAGTGAGGGTAAATTGCCACTATTCCTACATCTCTCACAGGTAGAAATATGAATGAAACAAATATGAAGCATTTTTTCCCTTGATGACAGCAGAAGCAGTGATTGCCATTGTTCAGAACCAAAATAGTATAATTTGGAATAGGCAAATTATAGGCAAGGGAAGGGTAGAAGTAGATGAATAAGGAATTCTGTGTCTGGAAAGAGGATGTACACCTGAACTGGCAGCTGGCTTTATTGGTTTTCTCTGTTTTCCTACTCAGTTTATTCTCCACCCATTTTGATATATTCATTATACTCAGTATCTCCCAGAGACTTCATGTCAGCTCTCAAATTTACTCTCGTTGTTCAATCTAAGGAAATTGATTTCCACGATAGTCATCAGCTTCACTATACCAACCCTACAGTTCCTAGAGAACTCCTTAAAAAGTTCAGTTCCTTCCACTTAAATACATTTTGGGAATAGTTTGTTATAATATAACATTTAATATATAATCATGTGATTACATCTGTAATATTTAATATTTCTATTATAATTAAGCTCTTTTGGTTCCAAGGAAGAGAAACTCATTCGGATTGTCTTAAGAGAAAGGGAAAGGTTTATTTTAAGTCATTTGTGGAAGTCGAAAACCATCAGAAAACACGACAGCTCCCAGGAGCAGTTACTTCTCACTCTGGTGGACCATGCAATCTTGCTCAGTGCGTCCCTCCTCCTCTGTGTGCTGTCCGTTCTCCTTTCTGCTCACTTAGAATTTCTGCCCCTTTATAATTTTGTCTTGGCATATGGAATCTAATGATGGCCACATCACTGACATTTTAGCTTCTTTGAGCACTAGTAAATGATCCTAGTGCTTTCTGTTCATATTTCTGAGAAAGGAAATCCACTTGATTGAGCTCACCTTTTTATGCCAGGATTCATCATATGGAAGGTCACGTACCCAATCTTGGTTTAATCAGTTGCATTTAGGAAATGCAAAGTGTCAACCTTGCCATTAGACCCAACACTTAGGCTTGGCCATGGACTATCCAGTTCCCTTTAGAGAAAGGGTTTGAGTTTACTGCTAGATACCTATCAGAAAATCGGTGTAGTATGCAAAAATGAAGGAGGAAAAGAACTTCATAATATAGAACTGAATGTTCTGTGTTTTTATTTATTTTATACTTTTTTTTTTTTTTTTTTGAGAAAGAGGGAGCAAGTGAATGAGGGACAGAGAGAGAATCTTATGTGAGAGAGATAGCGGGAGAGAAGCAGGGCTCACCCAAAGTGAGTCTCAAGCTCACCCTATGTGGGACTCAGACTCACGATCTCTGAGATCCTGACTCACGCCAAAGTCAGATGCTTAATGACTGAGCCACCCAGGTGCCCCTGTAACTATGTTTTTAAAAGTTGAAGTTAGGGGCGCCTGGGTGGCTCAGTCGGTTAAGCATCTGAATTCATCTCAGGTCATGATCTCATGGTCCGTGAGTTTGAGCCCCGTGTCAGGCTCTGTGCTGACAGCTCAGAGCCTGGAGCCTGTTTCAGATTCTGTGTCTCCCTCTTTCTCTCTCCTCCCCCACTCATGCTCTGTCTCTCTCTTCTCAAAAATAAATAAACGTTAAAAAAATTTTTTGTTGAAGTTAAATATTTTCCCTTAATTGAGCTGTAATGTTTCTAGGTCTTGATTTCCCCATTTTTGTAAATAAAAGGATTGGATATAATGTTTGCATTCTGAAAATGTTATGATTGCTATTCCCTAAGGACAGTTAAAGTTGATGAATTCCAATTTCATGGGATGAGGGGGATGGATGGTGATTAGGACATGATACTCAGTTGGCCAATAACTCAGTATCTCTGTTTGCAAGAGGACAATAAGCTTTTTAACACAAGATTCACTTTTAAGGGTATATTCTTATAAACCAAACACTTTCTTAGTATGTATAGTAGATTAGCATTATTCTTTGTGTGTCCAGTATGATCTCAGATTCCCTTAGCTTCACACATTTCATTCTAGATTTCTATATTCATTAATTTGTTTATGTCTCAATCTTGGTTGAGTCTCGCTATCACAGTAAGAGAAAAACAGACTTGAACACACAGAATATGTGCGACTGTTTTTTGTGCTAAATTGTTAGTCATATAGTACTATTTGTCATACAACATTTCTTGCTATTTTTTTCCATTTGTGAACTATCTCTGTAGAATTTGTTTTGTGATATTCTTTTCCTCTGTCTTTTCATACTGCGAAGACTACCTTCAGTCAACTACTTAATTTTTGCCCTTATAAAATTTTTACAGATTGATTACATTCATGTCTGATTTAATATTCAACATTTGAGGGGCGCTGGGGTGGCTTAGTCAGTTAAGCGACTGGCTCTTGATACCAGCTTAAGTCATGATCTCACAGTTCGTGAGTTCGAGCCCTGCATCGGGCTCTGCACTCACAATGCAGATCCTGCTTGGGATTCTTCTTCCCTCTCTCCCCCTCCCCTGCTTGCACTCTCTCTGTCTCTCAAAATAAATAATAAACTAGAAAAATATATATTTAGCACTTGATTTCTGATACTTTTATTTCTCCTTCAATATTTCTATTTTGATCTTTACTTCTTTAGACTCTCATTTAAGTGATTCAAGCAGCCCATTTTGTTGCATATTCTTTGATAATACAAAAATAATTTCATCTTTGGCGTGCCTGGCTGCCTCAATTGGTGAAGGATGCAACTCTTGACGTCAGGGTCATAAGTTCAAGCCCCACGTTGGGTGTAGAGATTACTTAAAAATAAAATCTTAAAAAAAATGTCATCTTCATCTTAATGGGTATTTGGTGGTACAAACTGCTGTCAGTAAATCTGTTTTACTGATAATTTTGGTGGGAGGTAAAGTGAGAAGGGAATGAACATTACCTACTATTGCAGCAGTTTCCATTCTCATTTAATCTTCTCTTCAACCCATTTCACAGAAAACTCAACTGTGGCTAAGAAAGTTAAGCTACTTTCCTAAAAAAGACAATGGGGAGGATTGGGATTTCAACCCCTGTGTGTAGGACTCTGGAACCCATGCTTCCTGAACTCTATCTTCCTGCTTACCAACAATAAATAGTGCAGAACAATATTCAGCATAGGAACAAAAATTGTAAAAATTTATCTCCTCTCATAAATTGTTTCTCCTGTCTCTGACTTCTCACACTTGAAATCTGAATGATATGTGCCCCTGTTACATGTGAGAAAGATTTCAATCTTTCAAGCTAATAATAATCAGCCTACCAACCACTTTTCTATTTTATTGGCTAAAGGACTCTGACCTTTTTCCACTTCAGCCCTTGCCAGTGAGCATACTGCTATGTTCCTTTTTCTGTTTACACTAGAAAATGTGAAATATTCAATCCACTCATTACCCCATAACGATCAGGGATCGTTCTAGACATGACTGAGAAATTCCTAGGGCCCTGTCACCTGAGAACTTTAGGAGCAATCTAACCACAATGAAACAATATACTTGTAGTTACCATAATGATCTGTAATGGTTGTCCTAATGTGCTCGCTCTAATTTTTCTAAAATTTATCAGCTTAGATTTCTATCAACTGTGCAGTCAGTGTCTCACTTTATAAACACATAAGGTAGGGGCACTTGGGTGGCTCAGTCATTTGAGCATCTGACTCTTTGACTTTGAGTAGGGGAGGGGGTGAAGGGAGAAAGAGAATCTTAAGCAGGCTCCCACTCTGCTTGGAGCCTAACCCAGGGCTCATTCCCACGACCCTGGAATCATGACTCGAGCCAAAATCAAGAGTAAGATGGTCAACTGACTAAGCCACCCAGGCACCCCGAGCAATGTTATTATTTTTATTTACTTATTTATTTTTTAATTTACATCTAAGTTAGCATATGGTGCAACAGTGATTTCAGGAGTAGATTCTTTAATGCCCCTTACCCATTTAGCCCATCTCTCCTCCCAAAACCCCTTCAGTAACCCTCTGTTCTTCATATTTAAGAGTCTCTTAACCAAGCAATGTTATTTTAAAACAAGCTACTCTAGGGGCGCCTGGGTGGCTCAGTCGGTTGGGCGTCCGACTTCAGCTCAGGTCACGATCTCGCGGTCTGTGAGTTTGAGCCCCGCGTCGGGCTCTGAGCTGATGGCTCAGAGCCTGGAGCCTGCTTCCGATCCTGTGTCTCCCTCTCTCTCTGCCCCTCCCTCATTCATGCTCTGTCTCTCTCTGTCTCAAAAATAAATAAACGTTAAAAAAAATTTTTTTTTAAATAATAAAATAAGACAAGCTACTCTTTTAATTATACTTACATATTTGTGAACCATGAATTAAAGAAACAGTTTAGAGTGGAAGAAACATTGAAATAAGAATAGGAAGGCCTACGTTCCAGACCAAAGTTGTTTTTGGGGGTGGGGGAACAGTGGTAAAACTTATTTCTTACTCTTATTTCTTATTCACTTATTTATTTAAAAAAACTTTTTTTAGGGGCATCTGGGTATCTTAGTCATTTATGTGTCTGACTCTTGGTTTTGGCTCAGGTCATAATCTCACAGTTGTGAGATTGAGCCCCATATCAGGTTCTGCTCTGTGCTGTTAGCACAGATCCTGCTTGGAATTTTCTCTCCCTCTCTGTCTCTCCCCTTTTCACACACTCACTCACTCTCTCTCTCTCAAAATAAATAAACTTAAAAAACATTTTTTTAGCTTTATTGAGATAAAATTGCCATATGACATTGCAGAAATTTAAGATGTACACATGATGATTTATGTATGTAAGATGAAATGATTACCACAGTAAGGTTAGTTAACATATCCATTATCTCATATGGTTGCAATTTATTTTTGTTATTATTATTATTTTGGTGAGAGCTTTTAAGATTTACTCTCTTAATAACTTTCAAATATAATAATACAGTATCGTTAACTGTAATCATTATGGTATACATTACGTCCTGGAACTTGATCAGCTTAGAAGTGGAAGTTTGTATCCTTTGACTATCTTCACTCATTTCCCCTCCCCCCTTTTACTTCTGGTAACCACCAGTTTGCTCTCTGTTTCTGTGAGTTTGGTGGATTTTTTTATTTCTCAATATGTGATACTATTTTTATATATACATATCTATATAGATATATATAGATATATACACACATTTTATGTATGTATATATATATATGTGTGTGTATATATTTATGTATATGTATGTATATATATATGTATATGTATGTATATATATATATAAATATATACACACATTTTATGTGTGTATATATTTATATATATATATACATACACACACACACACACACACACACACACACACACACACACACACAATGTGTATATACAGTTGACCTTTGAGTAGCATGGAGGTTAGTGGTGCTGACCACTGTGCACTCGCAAATCCACGTATAATTTTCGACTCCCTCAAAACTTAGTTATCAATTGCCTGCTGTTGACCAGAAGCCTTACAGATAACATAAAAAGTTGATTCACATATATTTTATATGTTAACATGTGTTACTTTATTCTTACAATAAAGTAAGCTAGAGGAAAGAAAATGTTATTAAGAAAATACACTTACACAGTACTTGCATCAAACAAATTTTTGCATCTAAGTGGACCCATACAGTTCAAACCCAACATGTTGTTCAAGGGTCCAGTATATATCACATTTCCTTTATCCATTTATCTGTTGATGGACACAAATTTATTTCCATGTCTTGACTATTATAAATAATGCTGCAGTGAATACGAAGGCACAGATAACTCTTCGACATAGTGATTTTATTTCCTTCTGATAAATACCCAGAAGTGGAATTGCTAGATTATATGATAGTTCTATTTTTAAGTTTTTGAGGAGCCTCCATCCTGTTTTTCCATTCCCATCAATATGAGTTCCCTTTTCTCCACATCCTTGCCAGCTCTTGTTATCTCTATTCTTTTTGATAATTGCTATCCTAACAGGTTTGAGGTGTTAATGTTATTGTGGTTTTGGTTTGCATTTGTCTGATGATTAGTGATGTTGGGCATCTTTTCAGGTACCTGTTGGCCATCTGAATATCTTCTTTGGAAAACTGTTTATTCAGGTTCTTTGCCCCCTTTTTTTTTTCCAAATTATTTGGGCTCTTTGCTATTGAGATGTAGGAATTTCTTATATATTTTGGATATTAGCTCCTTATCAGATACATGGTTTGCAAAACTTTCTCCCATTCTGTAGGTTGCCTTTTCATTTTGATGATGGTCTCCTTTGCTGTGCAGAAGCTGTTCAGTTTGATGTAATCCCACTGTTTATTTTTGCTTTTGGTGCTTGAGCTTTTGGTGTCATACCCATGAAATCATTGCCAAGACTAATGCCAAGGGGATTTTTCCCTGTTTTTTTTTTTTTTTTTTTAGGAGTTTTTTTTGTTTCAGGTCTTAATGTTCAAGTCTATGTTTAATCCTTTTTGAGTTAATTTTTGAGTGGTGTAAGGTAGGGGTCCACTTTCATTCTTTTGCATGTAAATATCCAGTTTTCCCAACACAAGAGAAGAGACTGTCTTTGCCCCATTGAGTATTCTTGACCACCTTGTCAAATATTACTTGACTGTACATGCATGAGTTTGTTTCTGGGCTCTCTATTCTGTTCCATAAGTCTGTGTGTCCATTTTTATGCCAGTTCCATACTGTTTTGATTGCTGTAGCTTTTTAGTATACTTCGAAATCAGGAAATATGGTAATTTTAGCTTTGTTCTTTCTTAGGATTGCTTTGGCTATTCAAAGTCTTCCGTGATTCCATATAAATTTTAGGATTCATTTTTCTTTTTCTGTAAAAAAAAAATGCCATTAGAATCTTGATAGGGATTACATTATCTCTGGATAACTTTGGGTAGTATAACATTTAAATAATATTAATCCTTCCTACCCATGAACATAGGATATCTTTCCATTTGTTTGTATCTTCTTTAATTTCTTTCATCAGTGTCTTACAGTTTTCTGGTGTACAGATCTTTCACCTCCTTGTTTGAGTTTATTTCCAATTATTTTATTCTTTTTGATGTTGTATATGGGATTATTTCTTCTTTCACATAATTTAGTGTTACTGTATAGAAATGCAACTGGTTTTTGTATGTTCATTTTGTACCCTGCAACTTTACTAAATTAGTTTTTTTATAGAGTCTGTAGGATTTTCTATGTATAAGGTCATGTCATCTGTGAATAGAGACATGTCTGTTTTACTTCTTCCACTCTGATTTGGAGGCCTTTTCTTTTTTGTTGCCTGATTGCTTTGGCTAGGACTTCCAGTACTTCGTTGAATAGGAATGGTGAGAATGGGCACCATTATTTTGTTCCCATTTTAGAGGGAAGGTTGTCAGCCTTTCACCACTGAGTGTGATATTACCTATGGGTTTGTCATACTTGGTCTTTAGTATGTTGAGGTATGTTCCTTATATACTAAATATGTTGAGAATTATCATGAATGGAAATAGAATTTTGTTAAATATTTTCTCCACATCTCTTGAAATCATATGATTTGTATCTTTCATTCTATTAATATGATATATCACATTGATTTGTGTATGTTGAATTGTTCTTGCATCCCAGAGACTAAACCCACTTGATCAAGGTGTATGATTTTTTTAATATGCTGTTGAATTCATTGTGCCAGTGATTTATTGAGAATGTTGCATTTATATTAATGGCCTGTAGTTTTCTTCTAGTGTCCTTATGTGACTTCACTATCAGAGAAATGCCTTATTAAATGAGTTTGGACGTGTTCCCCTCTCTTCAGTTTTTTGTAAGAGTTTGAGAAGAATTGATGTTAATTTTTCTTTAAATGTTTGGTAGAATTCACTAGTGAAACCATCTGGTCCTAAGCTTTTCTTTATTGGGATTTAACTTGATTCAGGCTCCTTATTATTATTGGTCTCTTCAGATTTTCTTTCTTCATGATTCAATTTTGGTAGGTTTTATGTTTCTAAGAATTTATCCATTTCTTCTAGGTTGTCCAATTTGTTGGCGTATAATTGTTCATAGTAGTCTTTTATGATCTGTTGTATTTCTGTAGTATCAGTTGTAATAGCTCCTCTTTGATTTATAATTTATTTGGTTCCTGTCTTTTCTTTCTTGGTCTAGTTAAGGGTTTGTCAATTTTATCTTTCCATAGAATCAACTCTTAGTTTTGTTGATCTTTTCTATTGTTTTCTTAATCTGTATTCCATTTATTTCTACGCTACTCTTTATTATTCTTTCCTTCCTTTTTCTAACTTTGGTCTACTTTGTTCTTCTCTTTGTAGTTCCTTCAAGTGTAAAGTTACGTTGTTTGGTAGATTTCTTTTTTTGAGATATATATTTGCCTATGTCTAAACTTTTAGAACTGCTTTTGCTGCATTTTCTAATGTTTGGTATGTTGGATTTCCCTTTTCATTTGTCTTAAGATATTTTTTATTTCTCTTTTGCTTCTTTGATCCATTGGTTGTTCAGAAGTGTGTTGTTTAATTTCCATGTACTTGTGAATTTTCCATCTTTCTTCCTGTTACTGATTTCTAATTTCACCATTGTGATCAGAAAAGATACCTGATATAATTTCTATTTCAAATTTATTGAAACTGTTTCATTGTCTAACATATGATCTACTGTAGAAAGTGTTATATGTGCTTTTGAGAAGAATATGTATTCTGCCTCTGTTGGATGGAATGTTTGTTAGGTCCATTTGCTTTATAGTGTTGTTCAAGTCCACTGCTTCCTTATTGATTTTCTGTCTGGATGATCTATCCATTGTTGAGAGTGGGATATTACAATCCCCAACTATTATTGTATTGCTGTTTACTTCTCCTTTTAGTTCTGTTAATATTTACATTATATAGGTGCTTTGATAGTGGATGCATAAATATTTACAATTAATGTATAAACTCTTGATTGACTTTTTTATATTACCATAATGAAGTTATTTGTTTAGAGCATTTTTAGTTTAAAATCTGTTGTGTTGGGGTGCCTAGGTGGCTCATTCGGTTAAGCATCCAACTCTTGGTTTTGGCTCAGGTCATGATCCCACGGTTCCAGGAGTTTGAGCCCTGTATCGGGCTCTGCTGATGCCTGCTTGGGATTCTCATTCTCTGCCTCCCTCCCTCTCTTTTTCTCTCTCTCTCAAAATAAAGAAATAAACCTTAAAAAAATAAAAATTAAGAAATAAAATCTATTGTGTCTAAGTACTGCTGCCCTGCTTTATTTTGGTTACCATTTGCTTGAAACACCTTTTTCTATCTCTTCAGTCTCTGTATGTGTGTGTTCTTAAAGCTAAAATAAATCTGTTGTATGCAGCATACTGTTGGATCTTGTTTTTTTAATACATTCTCCCATTTTTTTTGTCTTTTGATTAGAGAATGTAATCCATTTAAAGTAATTACTGATAGGTAAGGACATATTGCTGTCATTTTGATAATTGTTTTTTGACTGGTTTGTAGAGTCTTTGTTTCTTCCTATCTTCTTATGTGAGCTGATGACTTTTTGTAGTAGTATGCTTTAATTCCTTTTTCATAATCTCAGATTTTTCCTCTGTGGTGACCATGAGGCTTACATACAATATCTTATATTTATAACATCCTATTTTAAGCTGATGAAAATGATGTGACCAGAAGTTAAGCATATGGGAAATATTACTGCTATCAGTCTTTTATTTGATTAAAAATAAAAAGTTTAGGGGCACCTGGGTGGCTTAGTCAGTTAAACGTCTAACTTTGGCTCAGGTCATGATCTCACAGTTTTTGAGTTCAAGCCCGTGTTGGGCTCTGCACCAACAGCTCAGAGCCTCGAGGCAGCTTCGGATTCTGTGTCTCCCTCTCTCTCTCTGCCCCTCCCCTGCTTGTGCGCCCTCTCTCTCTCTCAAAAATAATAAACCTTTTTTTTTTTTTAACGTTTATTTATTTTTGAGACAGAGAGAGACAGAGAGAGACAGAGCATGAATGGGGGAGGGTCAGAGAGAGAGGGAGACACAGAATCGGAAGCAGGCTCCCGGCTCTGAGCTGTCAGCACAGAGCCCGACGCGGGGCTCGAACTCACGGACCATGAGATCATGACCTGAGCCGAAGTCGGACGCTTAACCGACCAAGCCACCCAGGCGCCCCCTTTTTTTTTTTTAATAAAAAGTTTAAACCCTCTGGGCCACCTGGCTTGCTCAGTTGGAAGAGTATGCGACTCTTGATCTCAGGATCATGAGCTCGAGCCCCATGTTGGGTGTAGAGATTACTTAATTAAATAAAACTTGAAAGAAAGAAAGAAAAGTTTAAACCCTGAAAAGGAAGGTGCAGTTATCACACTTGCACTGAAGAAAGTAAACACTAATCAAGAGAGTTGTTGAATTTTGGTGATGCTTAAAATAGAGAGGAGAAGAGAAATCTATCCAGGAATTGTGTTAATGGTTAGTCACATACTCTTGAAAGTAGCAGAAAGAGAATAATATGACAGACAGCATGGTTCAGTGCACAGGCTCTGGAGTCAGGTACATCTGGGCTTGGGTCCTGCCTTTGTTCATTGTGACCTCGAACACTTGATTTAAGCCTGTTCTTCTTCTGTAAAATGGAGATGATAATAGTCCCTATTCATGAAATTAAATGAGATCATGCATTTAAGGCACTTAGTAAATAACTGGCATATAGAAGTGCTCCATAAATGATAACAGGGTTGCTGTTATTGCTAGGCACAGTACAGATTTTGAAAATACACAGATTTGGTTTTGAGTGCCTATATCTGCCACATATTGGCCAGGCAAGTACTTAACCTCTCCCAACCTCGGTTAATATAAAATGGAGTTAGTATCTACCTCATAGTGCTGCTGTGCATATTAAATGAGCAGAAGTATATAGGAAGTACCTAGTTGTAGATTGGATTGGGTTTTGGGATCAAGTTTTCCTTATTACCACCTGCTTACTGTGATACTAGACTTTTTTTTTTTAATATTTGTAAACTTTAGCATTTGAGTCAGATGTCTAGTCGTCTTTAAAGGTCTTCTTGAGGGGCGCCTGGGTGGCTCAGTTGTTGGAGCATTCAACTTTGGCTCAGGTCATGATCTCACAGTTCATGGGTTTGAGCCCCGTGTAGGGCTCTGTGCTGACAGCTCAGAGCCTGGAGCCTGCTTCAGAATCTGTGCCTCCCTCCCTCTCTCTCTCTCTGCCCCTCCCCTGCTTGCGCGTGCTCGCTTGCTCATGCGCATGTGCGCGCGCTCTCTCTCTCTCTCTCTCTCTCTCTCTCTCTCTCAAATGTAAATTAACATTTAAAAAAATGAATAAAGGTCTTGAAAGGGCACTCTAAGAATATATTTAAGTTTTCCTTAGTGCCCATTTTCCATTGTCCTTTGTTATTTCTTATTAATCTTTTCAGTTTTTAGATGACAATACTTTGTGCTTGAGGATTATAATTTTAACTTGTTTTTTTTAAAGATTTTTTTCTGGTTTATTTTTAAGAGAGAGAGAGAGAGAGAACACAACCAGGGGAGGGGCAGAGAGATAGACAGAATCTGAAGCAGGCTCCAGGCTCTGAGCTGTCAGCACACAGCCTGACATGGGGCTCAAACTCACTAACCATGAGATTATGACCTGAGCCGAAGTTGGACACTTAATCGACTGAGCCACCAGGTGCCCCAATATAATTTTCCCTTCTTAGCATAATTCTTCAGAGTGGTAAACTAGATCATTCACCCTAATCAATCAATCAAGGATGATTTAAAACCAGCTCAATGCCTTCCACCTTGTAACAGCAGAGGGTCCATAAGCTGTGGTCCCTACCCTTCCATCTGTTTGAGCTCCTTTCTAGTAGCTTGGGCTGAACAGTTGGGTTTTGCTTTCTCCGCTTTTCTTTCTTGAGACTTAATCTCTGATTACTTTATAAATCTCTTAAAGGACTTTCTAGTTTCACTGATAGCTGTAATTTAACAAGCCTGTTGACATTTTGATTCTTTGACATTAAAAGGCTTCATTTTTTAAGTTATTATTAATCGACTGCCTTTAGACTTTGTCTTTTTTCCTTTCATACCTGAGCTTTGATTCAATTTCTCATAAAAGTTTTATTAAGTAACTTTAAAAGAAATAGGAGAATCTTTTTCGCCTTTTGGATTATCTCTGATTTTTTTCTTCCTTGTTCATCCTAGCATCTTTTTGTAAAAAGCCAGTGTAAGAGACATTTTCTTTGGAAGTCTACAAATCTGATTCACATTCAGCAAATAACTTAAGCTGTATTTTGTTTTATTTGTTGGTCAAATGAAGATAATACTTGCCAACTAGTTCCTGTAAAGGGATGTTCTAAAGATTAGATTTAGGATGTTTTGAACTCACGTACTCAGTGCTATTGAAATATCTCATTTTTATTATATGTTCGTAATATACATACTGCTATATTTACTGTTTTATTTATTTTACAATAGTGAAATAGGATTTTTTAAATTTGTTTTGAGTGAGAGAGTGTGGGGGAGAGGGAGAGAGGGAGGGAGAAAGAATCCCAAGCAGTTTCCATGCTGTCATTGTGGAGCTCATCATAGGGTTCGATCCCACGAGCTGTGAGATCATGACCTGAGCCAAAACCAAGAGTCAGATGCCTAACAGACTGATTAACCCAGGTGTCCCAGTGAAATGTGATTTAAAATTTTGTCTTTTACCTCACTACAAAGGTATCAAATACTTGTCATTCTTTTAGAATACAAATGGTTCTATTTATGGTTAGTTTCCTAGTTTACAGAAATTGATGGGTTTTTTTAGAAAGACAGTAATATCAGGTGCTTAGAGACTGGACTCTAGAGCTAGATTAGTTGGGTTTGAATGAGGGATTCATTTATTATGTAAGTAACCTTGGGCAAGTAACTTCTGTGTGCCTCAATTTACTGATCTGCAAAATATAGGTAATATTAATACATGATAAAGTTCTGAGGAATAAATTAGTTGGCATATGTAAGTGCTTAGGGCACTGCCTAGTACTCAAAAACATTAGCTGTTGCTATTATTGACAAAATAATAGATGTATTTATGCCTTTACTATTTAGCCAGATTTTTTGGTAGTATTTTTGGTAGTGAAATATGGCAGACTTTCCCCTAACAAACTGGAACTCCATTTTAAATGCAGATTGGACAGTTAGGTCTTCTGTGGCTCCTGCCCCTTCCAGGCATTTCCCACATAGCAGTCTGATGGGTTTTATACATAAGTTATTTTTGGTCTGAAAATATTATGCTTACTGTGAAAATAAACAATCCTGAACAGCAGAAGATTAACCTCTCCTTCCTCATTTCTACTTCCTAGGAAGAGTAATTATTTTCCATATTTTTATTTGGTTTTGCCATCTATTAATTTATAACCCCCCTCACAAGCTCTCTATTAGCTTCAGGGTGAATTCCAACTCTTACCTTGGTCTATGAGGTCCTCCTAGCCCCTGCCCTCCTCTCATTTTTACTTTTTGGTAATTCCTGTTAGATTCTCAGGTAAAAAGTCACTTCCTCAAGGAGGTTCAGCTTAATGTCCCCACAGCCCCTATACTTTCTCTACCATAGTGCTGTCCGGTGGGGCGAGGGGGAGGGGTCCTAGAATTTGGGAGGTGCTTTTGGTATTTAGTGGGTAGGGCAGAGAGATTTTAGATGTTCATCATTAAGAATTGTCTTAAACCCTGAACGACTTTTGAATGCTCCACTACATAGTCACATAGGGGAAAAAAATACCAGCCTAAAACCTCATATAATTTTACATATGCACGTGGAATTTTTTGCAGGATTTTAATTAAATATTGAGGTTTCTGGGAATAAAACTTTTATTACTGAAGGAAGAGTATACCTTGTTTTGTTTGGAATTGTTCACTATTTGGGGAAATCATGTCAATGTTAGCAACATTTACCACATTCATAGTAATTCATCATGTCGGTGGAAACATCTGGCTACTCAGTAAATATTTTTTTGAATGTAATTGAAATTAGGAGGAAAAAAAGCTCTGAACCAAAGGGGGGTAAAGCGCTTTTCTCTTTCCTGGCAGAATATATTTGTGTTCCTCTCTCTTCCTATTGTACTTTATTCATATGCTGCATTCATAGACCACACATCTGTCTCTCTCACTAAATGAGAGCGTGGGGGAGCAAGAACAATATTTTACTTACTTTTGAATCTTCATTGCTCATTGAGCACATGGTAGTTACTCACCTTAATATTCAGTTGAATTAATGGCAACAGCAATAGTATTTGTTCAACAAATATTTATTGACTCAGACTCTTCTGGGCAAAGAGGGCAAAAACACACTGTCCCTCTTCTCAAGGAACACATGATCTATTGCTAAGACAGCCCTGGAAATAATTATAATATGATAGTTTCTGAAATGGAAATAGCTATAAACTTTGGATCTCTAATGAAAAAAACCACTTAAGTCTTGTTCGGGAGGTCCTAGAATAATATCATGGAAGAGAAATAGTATCCAGTATCAAGCATAGTGCCAAGGAAGACGCTCAGTAGATATTTAGGAATTGAATAGATGAGCATAGCTCTGAAGAATGAGAAGGAGTTTGCCAAATGGCCAAATGTAAAGAGGACGTTCCAGTCAGGAAATCCCTATTCAAAGGCTCAGAGGTATGAGAGGCTCAGTTGGTGTTGGTGGAGCGTAAAGTTTGAGGTTAAGTCATAAGAGATAAAGCTGTCTGTAGAGGTGATGGACCAGATCATGAAACCAGGTCCATTCAAAAGAAGTTAGATTTTATCTTGCAGGCAGTAGAACACCTTTGGTGTGACAATTAAAACTGCTATATTTCAAATCATACCATATGCCGGGCAGGTACATACAGTCCTATCACAGAGTTGATATATTCTCATTTTAGAGTTGACAAACTAAAGCTCAGAGAGATTAATTAACTTGTCCAGGTTTTTACAGCTACTAAATGGAAGAACTAGGATTTAAACTTAGGTTGGTTGAGTCCAGACTTCCCATCTGCTTTTTAAACTATAGTTTACAGCCCCTCCAGCAGAGAAGAAACTCGATTTATTACTACTTTTTTCAACCAGTCTCTTTACCTCGCATGATTCTCAACTCTAGCAAATTCAAAATTTTTTAAAAAATTCTTTTATGTTTATTTAGTTTTTGAGAGAGACAGAGCACGAGTGGTGGAGGGGCAGAGAGAGGGGGAGACACAGAATCGGAAACAGGGTCCAGGCTCTGAGCTGTCAGCACAGAGCCCGACACAGGGCTCGAACTCAAAGACAGAAGACCATGACCTGAGCTGATGTCGGATGCTCAACTGACTGAGCCACCCAGGCACCCTGCAAATTCAAAATTTTTATGTACATTTAAGTTCTTAACAGTTTGGGACTCTCTGGTTTTCTGAAGACCCCAAATAGTATCTTACAGTAACTTAGTATTCTTAGTAACTTTGTATTCTGGTCCATCTTCTGTCTAGCTAGTTCAGATAACTGTCTTGGCTAATGAAATGCCTTTGGTTGGGGGTGGGGGGGGCGGTTTCACCATGGAATGTTGTGGACTAATCAGCATGATTTGCATACTCTAAAAGAGAAACATTTGAAGTATTACTTCCCTTTTTTGAAACAGTTATATCCCAGTCTTCAACATGCAAATACAATAGTAATTACTTCAGGAAAATCCAGTGTTCATCTTGATATTGTTTATTACAGATGTAGTTTACTATTTAAATAAATGATTTCTGCCTCAGAATTCTGGTGTCCTTGGTTAGCTTAAAGTACTTTAGACGTTACCTAAATAACCCTGCGATCCCTCTGGCTACCCTAGCAGAAGACTCTTGCTAATTTTAACGTTTGTTTATTCTTGAGACAGAGAGAGACAGAGCATGAACGGGGGAGGGTCAGAGAGAGGGAGACACAGAATCTGAAACAGGCTCCAGGCTCTGAGCTGTCAGCACAGAGCCCGACGCGGGGCTCGAACTCTTGGACCGTGAGATCATGACCTGAGCCGAAGTCTCATGGACTGTGAGATCATGACCTGAGCTGAAGTCTGCCGCTCAACCGACTGAGCCACCCAGGAGCCCCAGACTCTTGCTAATTTTAATGGCTATTAAAATGTGTAAGTTCTGCAGATACAGGTGGTGATTGTTGCACAACAATGAGAATGTACTTATCGCCATTAAACTGTATATTTAAAATGGTTAAAACACCACATTTTATGTTACATGTTTATTTTACCACAGTAACAAAAATGTGGTATAGAAGTTCAAAATACTTGTTTCCAATAATTTGATTAAGTTGTGAGGGAACAGTTTCTCTTCATTATACCTATCCCATCCTCATGGGTGGATCAAATTAAATGTTTTAAATACTAAACTGTTTGAGAAGAAAAAGAATTCTACTTATTTGGGTGCAGGAATAAAGATGGAAGCATGATAATGATCTTATGGGGGCTCTTATCCTCAGGATGGATGTAATGAAGATGCCTTTCCAACCTGGCTGCTATTGGCCCTGACTTCACTTTATTCAAAAGGGCAGCTAGGGAGTTAAGTAGGCTATCCAAATGTCACTTCCACTGGTGAGATGTGCATGGTTACAGCTCCCATTTATAACTGAAGTCCAAATTTTTAGGTTCCCTCCCTTTAACTTTCCCCTGCCCCCTACCCTAATATTAGTAGCAATTAAGTTTTCACCCATTAGATTCACAAAAATGAAAAGAATGTGCTGGTGGAGATGTGGGAAACATTCGTATTCTTTGTGAGTGTGAATTGCATAACTGTTTTTAGAAAGTAATGTGGTAATAACTGTTAGAAATTTTTAAATGCGCATACTTTTGGCCTAATAATCCCACTGGGGTGCCACTACTGTGTAGAGACATTAATACAAGAATGTTTTTTTGTGTGTTCAAAAAAAAAAAAAAAAAGCATCAGCATCCTGGAAGCCAATCAAGAAGTGGTTGAACAAATTATGATCTATTCATTCTAAATACCTATGTGCATCTATTAAAAAGTGCCTTAAATATATATATATATATATATATATATAGGCCTGGAATGATGGTATATTATGTGTTTAAAAGTTGTAGCATTAATAAAGTGTAGTATGTAGTATGCTTTTAAAACAAAACCAGAATGATGGGAGTGCCTGGGTGGCTCAGTGGGTTAAGCTTCCGACTTCTGCCCACGTCATGATCTCCCAGTCCGTGAGTTCAAGCCCTGCATCCAGCTCTGTGCTGACAGCTCAGAACCTGGAGCCTACTTTGGATTCTGTGTCCCCGTCTCTCTCTGCCCCTCCCCTGCTCTCACTCTGTCTTTCTCTCTCAAAAATAAATAAATGTTAAAAAAAATTAAAAAACAAAACCAGAACTATATGCATGTTTGAGAATACAGAAAGGTGTAGCAGGATTAATATCATACTTAATACTGATTCTGTCGTGGACATAAGCTTGGAGGTAGGATTGAACTAACTTTATGTGTACAACCATATTGTTTGATTTCTTGTCATTTTTGTAATTGTTAACAAGTTTCTGAAGTAAAAAGAAGAGGGAAGGAGAGATTTGTATGATAGAAATTATAATAGGAATTACTTTGGATGACTTGGGATGGGTACAATGGAAACCTTGGTACTGGTAATGATCATAATGTATTTTGATGTGAGCATTGGTTACACAGGCGTCTTCAGTTTGTAAAACTCCCATTTAGTTGTATGCCTATGATTTGTACAGGTTATGTGTATTTGAAAGTGTATTAAAATTGTGGCACAGCAATACAAGGGAGTACTATCATGTTTTTAAAAAATACTTTCAATAAATATTTAATATATGAAGTTGGGCAAGAAACAGCAATCCCATTATAAAATATAAAGTACATATAAGCACACAGAATAAAGACTGGAATAAAAACGTTATAATATTAATAGATATGTTTAGATGATCGTTGTGGGGGGGGGGGAGGTTTGTTTTAAGTAAGAACAGTTTTTTGCATTGGGTCATTTAGGAAGTCCATAGGAGATGGTGAGCAAGCCACATTACAGGATATTAACCAGAAAATAAGGGTGAAGGGGAGAGGAAAGGTTTAAAAAGAAAGGAAAAAAAGGAAGAAGGAAAGAAAAACAGTGCTAACTAGAGACCTACAGTAAGGTCAGGTAATTTTAACCCCTACTAGGGAGGGAGTAATTTCAGTTGTCAACCATCATGTAGTAAAGCCTTATGAAAAATTCAGCATACTCAGTTTGATTTTTACAAATAATTTATGCTTGATACTTTTTTGTTTTTGTCTAAGCATTTAGTTTTAATGAAACTGTGTCACTGATATAATAGTTTCAACTGATTGTAGCAAATGCAACTCTTAGTAGCTTAAGAAACCTATACTCTGCCCAGTCTTTGCTAATTAACTGTGGTAATTTTGCTCAGACCTTTTTGATCCCTAATTGGCACATGGGGTCAAATATACGTCCCCAGGTTGGCTAGAGAATCAAATGAGAAAATGTATGTGAGAACACTTTAATAGAATTAAACACCATCCACTTATAAAATTACGTTACTTCTCTTGTTGTTCCTTCATCCCATCCAAAGCCCTTAGTTGTGAAATGTGGTTATTTGAGATGTAATTTATTTCAGTTAAGAGTTCAAAAGTTTAAGTTTATAAAAGAATGCAGTTTTTTCAATCACGTGCAAATGTAAATGCATTATTTGGTGTTTATCAAGATGTGGGTTGTGATTGCAATACATTTTTAATATTTTAGACTAAATATTAGTGCCAGTTATATCGAGTTGAAATGTAAGCATTTTTATTTTTTCTAAGTATTGTTGAATTGTCGGGGGAATTACCAGGCTTTTCCCTCTATTTCAGTCATTTTCCATTATTCACCATGTTAATTTAAAATAACTAATACCCCATATCAGATCTCTTCAGGTGTTTCTCCGGGGTTTTGATAAGGACTCGACTTCTGATTAGTCCTTAAATCAGTAATAAACTGTACGGAACTCTAGTTAGGTTGGGTTGGAGAAAAATGCGTGGCACTAGGACCCAGGGGGCTCCCGTGAGCGGATCTAGGGGCCAGATTGCAAATTCGCGGTGACTCAGTCTGGTCGGCTCCTTGCGCTCGGCGGCCGCGGCGGCAGCAGCAGCAGCAGCACCAGCAGACGTTGGCGGCCGAGCTGCTAGGATCAGTTCCCCCGGGTTTCGCCGTCCGAGACTTCTTTCGGGGCACCCCAAGCAGGTCCGAGGCGTGTGGGGAGCAGAGGGGTCGTTCTGGCGGGGAAAAGGGGGTTGCTCGGCGCGGGAAGCCCTCGGGCCTGTGCACGGGGAGTAACATTTGCTCCGTCTCTTCCTGTGTCTGGCTTTATTTGCAGCAAACCAAGATGGAGTATGAGTGGAAACCTGACGAGCAAGGGCTTCAGCAAATCCTGCAGCTGCTGAAGGAGTCCCAATCCCCAGACACCACCATCCAGAGAACCGTGCAACAAGTATCCTTTCCGAGGCCTTGCCGACGCCCGCGCAGCTCGCCCCGCGCGGGGCCCGCTCCCGGCGGCCGGGTGGCTCCCGCCGCCCCTCCCCCTCCTCCCGCTCCCCGGATCCCTCCGCCCTCCGTCCGCCTGCCCGCCCGCGGGGAGAGGCCCGTCCGCCGCCGCAGCTCTTGCCCGGCGCCTCGCGCACGCGGCCCTCGAGCCCGGGTCCGGGGTGTTGCCGCGGCCGCCGGCTTCCGGCCCGCGGGAGGCGGGGGCTCCCGGCCGCCGCCCGCGATCGCTACATGTGCGCCCGCCCGGCCGCCACGTCCCCGCCCGCCCACCGCTGACCTGCCCATGGGGCGGAGAGCGGCGCAGGCGGGCGAGGCCCGGGTGCGTTGCAGACCCCGGCCCCCCGGCTCCACACAATGCGCCCCGCGCCGAGGGGGCAGCGGGTCGGGCGAGAGTCCGGGTGGAGTACTCTGCGTGCCAGACGGGACTCGCCGGCCGAGTGTCCGACCAGAAATGGGGTGGAGCTGGCGCGGGGTTTAAACTGCCGCCGCATTGGGCCTGGGGTTTTTTTAGGGCCCTTGCCCTAAAAGTGCTGGAGACCTACAAGTAGGGGGTCCCAGGCCTCACCCCAGGGCTGCTCGTGCTCACACCTGTTGCAGGCTTCCTGGCTCCCGAGTGAAATAGTCTCTGTGGCTCAAAAGGTTGACTGCTCAGGTACCCAGTGTTTAAGGAGTTTGCTGGGGTAGCGGTCATGTTGCTGTGATTTTAGAGACCGAAAAGGTTAAAAGCAGCAGCAAAACCTCTGTTGTGTTTTCTATGGTGTCCTGAACTGTGGACAAATAAATATCGGATCATTGGATCTGATACAGGAGACAAATTTACTCACCCAGTCATAAATAACCTTATCCCTGTTGAGACCAAAGAAGTGAATTCTTTAAACAATTTAAGTGCTTTTTTGCAGAAAATCTCTTGATTTTTATTGTTAGTCAACAGCAAAACTAGAATTTGGTAAGTAAGCCCTTTAGGGCTTAAACATAATACACTTGTAAACATGAAATTACATACAATTCCATGAGAAATTCTGTTAAATAAGTGTCGAAGAAGTACTGCATTGCTGTAACTTAAAACCTTTAATAGAGGAGGAAGCACGTAGCTTCTTGGTTAATATAATACTGCTCATTTAAAACCGAAGGGGATAGTGCCAGTACCAGTGCCAGTACCCAAGGGAAGGGTAGAGTTTTGGGGTGTGTGGGTGCTTGTATCTGAAACCCTGTGGTGGCCCAGTCTTAATTTGTGTTGTTATAGCTGTAGGAATGATAGAAGTTGATATTTATTGAATTAATTACGGATATTGTATGACACAGTTATTTCTTAAGGGAGCCAAAGCCATAACCACCTTGTAATTTTTTTCTGTAGCACTATAGATTCCTGTTTTGGTACTTATTTATTAAATATCTTTTATATGCCTGGAACTGTGCTTGGGCTAACCATCAAATTTATAGTTTATTCTGGGTGCCTGGAGCATAGTATGCCTTCTGCAAAAGAAACAAGTTAAATTTCAGTAAGCGAATAGTATTTAAAAATACGTATTGCTTTATATTTTCTAAGTGCCTAATGATGGATGATCTTGTTCCTTTGTGACCTTAGGAAAGCATTTATTTCATTGTTGTTTTTGTATAGGCCTAATTACCTCTTGCAAGACCATTAATAAAATTTGGATAGAAAGCTCAAGTAAATTTGGATAGATAGCTCAAGTAAATTTTAGCAGGAAATATTTATGAAAAATTACCACATCAGTATGCTAGTCTTTGCCATTGACTAAAGAAAAACCATTGGTTTTTTTCTTGGTCTAAGAAAGTAGACTTTGGAAATTTTGTAGAGAATGCTTTTGCTAGTTAATCTGACCACTACCTATTGAGGGTATTCTAGTATGTAGTAAATAGCTAATACGGTGTACCTAGAGTTTGTATCAGGGATTTAATTTAAAAATAAATTTAGGTCTGCTGAATAAAAACATTTGAATATTACTGTCTAAGAAAACAATTAGTGTTAAAAAAAATTAGAGGTTAAGAGAGCATGAAGAAAGATATAATAGAGTATCATGTCAGTGTTGACTGCCAACAGAATGAAATACCTGCAAATTTATGTCACTAGAAATGTTAGATCTTGGGGAGGGGGCACAATTGTGGAACTGTTGCATTTCAGTAATTTCATACTGACCTTACATAATAAGATTTGATAACAGACTTGTGTGTAAGTGGCATTTTATATTCAGTAGAATGAGTCTAGTAAATGAGTCTAGTAAAAGCATTTTTGATTTCTAAGTTGAAAAGGCATTTTATAAAGTTCTGTCAATGATCTTTAAAGACCTGTTTTCATTTCTTTGCGATGCTTTTCATTTTTGTCATTATTTCTATACGTAAATACCTTTCTGGTTAAGGTTTTTAAAGTTCAAATAAAACATTCTCTTTTGAAATTTTTTTTTTTTGCTATGTTGAGCATATACCCTGTTCAGAACTTGGCTTATGTTGTATTGAATATAATTGATGTAAAGTATTAAGTTTAATGTTTCAGCCATAAAGCACCAAAGAGATTTAACATAACCATTAGTGCATTCTTGGGATAGTGTATTGATGGTTTTAGTAAGAAAATTTTACTTTCTAAGAAAATGCAATGTTTAAAATATCACAAACGGGATTCCTTATTTTAGATCGAAAATGCTTAATTTCTTCCTTCGATACATTGAGAAGTTTCCTTAACTACTGTTTGTTCTAGAAACTGGAACAACTCAATCAATATCCAGATTTTAACAACTACCTGATTTTTGTTCTTACAAAATTAAAATCTGAAGGTAAGTGAGGTTTGTATTGATAAAACTACTTGGAACTGTCTTCAAGATATATGAAAATATACTGAGAGTTAGTAATTTCAAAGGTTTGCGTTTTATAGTAACCACTGGTTTACAGATGTGGAATGGCAGAGAGATTTAAGAGTCCACTCTAAAGTTTAATTTAGATCCTTAATAAACATTCGATTGTTAATCGGGTGTTTTTATCATAAACTCCTTCATATTTTGTGAATGAAAAGAGTATTACAGAGTCTACTTTGGTATTTTGCTTGAATCCTTGTACATGAATGTCATAACAGATGGAATGCAGGATTTACTCATTAACTGAATATATGTGGATTCATAGAAAACAATTCAATGTTCATATAACCAAAATGAAAAATCACTTGTCCTGTCGCCCAGAGAGAATTTATTATTATTCTTGATTAATTAATTCTACAGTCTTATATGGCTATTTACTATTTTAAAATTTAATTAAAATTGGGATCATTCTCTTTATAGACTTTTGTGACTTTTTTAAAACTTCTAACTGTATATATTAAACAATATAATGAAACTTTATTAACTATTCTTTTACAACGATTTTATTTAAAATTTTTTAATGTTTGTTAATTTTTGAGAGAGAGAGTGTGAGCTGGGGAGTGGTAGAGAGGGAGACACAGAATCTGAAGTAGTTTCCAGGCTCTGAGCTGTCAGCACAGAGCCTGACGCGGGTTTCAAACACACCACAAGATCATGACGTAATCCAAAGTTGGACATTTAATTGTGCCACCCAGGCACCCCCAGTCTACAGTAATTTTAAACTTAAATTACTTTTGTGGCAATTCAAAGCATGAAAACTAGTTTTATTTTTAAATGATATGGTCATTTTATTGTATATATGTCAGTGTTTCCCACTAGACTTTATTCATTCATTTCTCAAATACTTATTGAGCACCATTTCATTTCCAGGCTCAGGGGCAATGAAAGTGAACAAAAAAATAAGAATTTCCGCCCTCATGGAACTTACATTGTAGTGAGCTGTTTTTTATCAAGTTACCTGAATATTGAAGATTCTCTTCCTGGAACATTGTCAGACACACAAAAGGCGTGAAAATACTTACTATTAAGCAACTGATTGGCCTCTACTTGAAAGCACTATACCCTGTTCAGTGATTAGTGTTTCAGAAGCCATAGTGCAATTATTTAAAAAACAAACAAACGGAAAAAAAAACAAAACCGGGCACTCGGACTTGGGAAGTCTTAGACTCTGACACTGATCCTGACACTGATTTTACCTGTCTTACTTTTTCCAGCTATATAATGCCCTGTGTTAGACTGCCAGACTGTCTTGTCTATAAGGGTTAGGCATCCAAGGCTCTAGTGGGTAAATTGCCTTCATGTGTAGTAAAATCTCCCTAATCTTAGAGATTTTAATACTTTTATCAGATTTGATATTTTTATACAGTATAGTAATTTTTTTAGATTAATTTTAAATGTTAATTTTAGGGATTTTAATTTATGGTTGAGGGATGTAATGGCAACTTCAAACTTTCTAAATCTGGGTTTTAAGAAACTGAAAATTCCTTCAGCATATCTTGAAATTAAGCAACTAATATTCCTAGTTTGATAAATGTACTTGATGCTTTGCTTCTTAATATAGAAATTTATTTTTCCCACATACTAATTTGTAATCAAGTCAGTGTTACTCATTTTTTAAAGAACTTTATATTTAGGAAATGAATTTTTCTAAACTAATTGTTTTACTTGAAAATTTTAAATTTATTTTCACCGGTTCATCTATTCTCTGTCCTGTCCATGTGCACATCCTAAGTTCCACATATTAAAGATGTTTAAAATATTCTTTCTGAAAGCTTTTTTGAGATGTTAAGAATAAATAAGTATTCTTTTTTTTTTTTATTTTTTTTCAACGTTTTTTATTTATTTTTGGGACAGAGAGAGACAGAGCATGAACGGGGGAGGGGCAGAGAGAGAGGGAGACACAGAATCGGAAACAGGCTCCAGGCTCCGAGCCATCATCAGCCCAGAGCCTGATGCGGGGCTCGAACTCACGGACCGCGAGATCATGACCTGGCTGAAGTCGGACGCTTAACCGACTGCGCCACCCAGGCGCCCCAAGAATAAATAAGTATTCTTAAAAGCAAACAAACAATTCAAATCACGAGCAGTTGGATATAACTGCCTCCAATTTATTAGTCACCATTTTTCACAGGACACGATAGAAGCTTAACATTTGTTTAACAGTTAATATTTCTTGTGCCTTATTTATTTGGGACATGAGCTTGCTATATTCCATTTTCTATTTAAAGAAAAACCTGGCATTGGGATCATCCTATTAGTGAAGGAACGTAAATAACATCTTGAAGTGGAAATGCTTATTTAGTAATCTTTTCACCATTTCTCTTGTGAATTTGTTTACACTGAATCATGGAGGAAAATTTTAGATCTGGAAGAGACCTCAGAGATAAGCTCATCTAATTCCCTCGCTTTACAAATCAACAAATTGAGGCCCAGTAAAGTAAAGCTTTAACTTAAAAAAAAAAAAAAAAAAGAAATGGATAATCAGTGGCTCTTAATGCATTTAGGAGAGAGGATATTTTTTATGTTAATGAAGATAAATATTTTAATATAGAATGCTTTATATTTTTAATTTTAAATCACTTCTACCTTGTGTTGTGGCCTATTAAAACTCATCTTGTATCATTTATTGTAAGAATGATAGTGTGTATTATAAACAAATATGTTATTGGAATTAAAACTATCTGAATTATTAAGGGCTAACAAGACAAAAGGGATTATTGCTTGTAGAAGTTAAATATCTGGCTATTCATTTATTATATGGCAGTTTTAAACTTGCAAGTGAATTTAGAAGTGTTTTTGTTTCATTTTAACTTACTCATTGGAATGGGTTGTAATTGAAACCAGAAAGAAGTTACTAGATAGTGACAAAAGCTTTTAGCCTGTGTTACTGTGATGGCCTGAGTGGGGTTTATGAGCAAAGAAATTTTGCTATCCTTTTGCTTCTCCATATGCTTCACCCTTTAATATTTCAGTGCCAATCAGATGATGGCAGCATGCTACAAACTAGAACAAGCTCGTGGTATTTTACTTTTTTTTTTTTTTAATGTTTATTTATTTACTTTGAGAGAGAAGGAATCCCAAGTAGGCTTCGTGCTGCCAGCACAGACCCGACATGGGGCTTGAACTCAGGAACCCTGAGATCATGACTTGAGCCCAAATCAAAGTCGAACACTTAACCCTAAGCCACCCAGGCGACCCATGGGTATTTTATTTTTTTAAATAACGTGTGTAAAACAGTAGTGCTGTAATAGCATATTCTACTCACCACAACTTCATGTCTTCCAGTCCTTTGAGGAGGGTGATACTGCAGAATGCATCAAGTGTAGACTTAAGCCAGACTCGTGAGGTTCATATTTTGACTTCCTCACTTAATAGCCTTGTGTGACTTTGACAGAGCCCTCAGTTTCTTCATTTGTGCAGTGGGATAATAATTCCTGTCTCATGGGGTTCTGAGGATTAAAAGCACACTATTTGGAATGCACTTAGCAGTGTTTAGTACCAAATAAGCATTCAGAAGATCCTAACTATTGCTAATGTTGGTGGTGATGTCAGTTGGTAAAGCATCAATTACATTCTACTAGTGTTAAATTTCTTCTTAAAAATTTGTTAACACCCAGCTTTGGACTAAACGTTTTAATGTAAATTGTATTTAACTTCTGGAAATTTTAAAATTGTTTTACCCTTTTTTTTTTTTTTTTTAGCTCAGAGTCAAGTGAAAAACATGATATAAATGAACGTCACTTATTTGTATGTGAAGGTGATCCCATATTTTTTGTCGACTTAATTTTTTTAATAGATATTTTTAGTCACTAATACTTTGAGATCTGTAATTTGATGTTTATATCAGGTCCCAATAAAACTTGTGTGCAGTGGCCCTGTGTAAACTAAATTAACTTTTTAAGTCAGTGGTTCTCAACCAGGTGCAGTTTGGTCCTCCCTTGCCACCCACCCCACCCCAGCAACATTCCAGACATTATCTGGAAACATTTTTGTTACAACTTGGAAGGGTAATACTGGCATCTATGGTCAGGGGTACTGCTCAACGTCATAGGATGCACAGGACAGCACCCGATAAAGAATTATCTCAGCCACAATGTCCATGCCAAGGTTGAAAAACCCTGAACTACAAATCATGGAGCTAGTCTTTTGATAATTATTTATGATACTTTTTTCCTGGTTATAGCAAAATTATTGGAACGTTGCAATCAATTTTTGAGTAGGAGTATTTTAAAAGTTAGCGTCCTTGATACATTTTGAAATGAAAACTACTTTGAAACTCAATAATATTTTATTACAGATGAACCCACAAGATCATTGAGTGGTCTCATTTTGAAGAATAACGTGAAAGCACATTTTCAGAACTTTCCAAATGGTGTAACAGACTTTATTAAGAGTGAATGTTTAAACAATATTGGTGACTCCTCTCCTCTGATTAGAGCCACTGTAGGTAAGTTATAGTGTTACAGTACTGCTTATTCTGTTTGTAACTGGGTTGTTTTTTGAGATGATAGGCTGGTTTTTTTCAGCTTTATTTTTTATTTTTTTAAATTTTCTTTTTAAATGTTTATTTTTGAGAGAGCGAGAGAGCATGTGAGCAGGGGAGGGGCAGGGAGAGAGGGAGACACTGAATCTGCAGCAGACTCCAGGCTCCGAGCTGTCAGCACAGAGCCTGACACGGTACTCGAACCCACGAACCGAGAGATCATGACCTGAGCTGAAGTCGGACACTCAACTGACTGAGCCACCCAGGTGTCCCGAGATGATAGACTATTTCTGTAGGAATTTTTGTTACCCATTTCATGTTGAATTGTGAGGGAGGGGGGGAATTTTTCATTGCCACTTCTAAATGCTTTGGAAGTAATATTATTTATTACAGTAAAATCCCTTATTTAGTGAGACCATACTCACTGGTGGTTGGTTTAATCAAAGTGGGTTAAAATGGGGCATTAACAAATGGTGTTAATGTAGGATCACTGCCTTTTGTTTGCGTTCCTTGTTACCTGGCTTCCTTGTGTAATGCATGGAAGCTTTCTTTACACAGAAAGGAAATTTTATTAAAACAACATAAGAATGGGACCTTAAATCTTATTATGTTCTACCCTTGTTTTTAATATTTGCTTTGTCTAATTACAGCAGTTTTTTTAGTCTTTTCAGTGTTCAGCTTGAGTGAAAGAACGACTATCCGTTTATTGAATTAAGATGTTTAATTTTTTAATTATAGCTGGTGTAAATAGGTTTGGGAGTGAACACAACTGACTATTGGTAACATCAATTCGTGGAAGCAGAACTAGGCAGGTGGACTCTAGAGGGGCCTAGTAATGGGCAGTGTTCAGTATGCTATGGGGCTTAAGCAGCTCAATTTTACAAGGACCTAGAAATAGAAAGCTTCTGTTAATCTAGCAGGTTGGTTGAATGGAAGTTGGTTACTGAGAACTTCATAATGATTCAGTCATTTTCATTAAAAGTTCTCTACTTTTGTATTTTTTGTCTCATGGGTTTGAAAAGTGCCCAGTTTATCTTTTACTTAAAATAACCAAAGGCTCTGTGGCTTCTCTCAAAATATTAACGTCTTAATTATGCACATTATGCACACTGATTTTACATGGGATGGGTAGAGGTCATTTCTGTTTTGAGAAAAGGGAATCCCTAGTTTATTCTGATGGACCCTCCTATGCCTTTCCAGTGCTCTGCCAGCTCTTGACACTGGTAAAAAGAATGGTGAGTGTATGCCAGACTTTAAAAATGTTTTAAATCTTCACAGTACATATTAGGAATCTTGCCAAGGAAGTTTATTTGAAAAGACTACATTGCACTGACTGTGATAATTCTTTAAGCAAATATAAAATTATTTCTCTTGTTTAAGAACATATGGTTGGTTTATAATTTTATTATTTTAGTGACTGTCATTTGTGTTTAAACAATGTGGGAACGTTTCTGTAGAATGAATTCATAGAAGTGGCATTACTGGGTCAAAGTGTGGTGTTTAAGCATTTAAAATTTTAATAGGTATTGCTAACTATACAAATTTTCACTCCCACCTTTGCTATATACACTGAGAATTACAATTTTTCACTTTTTGCTGGGATGCTAGGCATTAGAAGATTTTTTGGGAGAGGTTGAAATTATATGGGCCAGTTAAATTTGAATTTGTTCGTCTTTGACCATTTAATGCTTTTCTAGTAGAAGTAACAAATGTCAGCAATCTGTTAGTGCCAAATTGTAGGCTGGCATTTAATTTTTATTACTGCTTGTTTTAAGACATGGTTGGCTTTATTGAGGCAGATCCAGAGCTTTCTCTCTCCCTCACTTCTTACATATTTTAACTTCAGGAAAGAATAAATGGCAAGAAGGAACAGCTCTACTATTGGCCTTGCTCCTTCTTGATTTTACTAGAATATTTTAAAGGTTATGTCTGAAAATGGTATCAATACATTGATGACCTTACCATATAATTTAGAATTTTTTTAGTGCAGAGTACATATTGACCAACAACTTTACATTTTTTAGCTCTTTGCCATTGAGAGCAACATTCTCAAAACTAACAGTGGAAAATTGAAAGACTGTTTATACGCCCAAACTGTAGAATTTGCTACGGTAATGATCATTGAGTACTTCCTGTATTTATTATGTGCCAGGCATTTTGTTTGCATATCTCACTTCTCAAAGTAACAAGAGAACACTTTTTTTTTCTTCACTTTTACAAATTAGTACTTTGAAGTTTGGAGTACTTGTAATTCACCTACTGTCAGTGTTTATACAGATCTTATGGTACTAAAAGATCTAAATCATCAAACATCCTGTATTATCTTATGTTAAATTTGCTAGGGCAGAGGAAAACACTAACACAAAACTTACTGCATTATTACCGTGTATAACAAAACTTTTGTGTTACGTATTTGTATATTTGCAAGTTCATTATCACAACTGATCTATACAACACAGTTGAAACAGTCTAGTCAGGGTGACATGATCAGTCAGCATGTGCCCCTCAGCCTTCAAGATGCAAGATCACTTTGACAGTGATTCAGTTCCGTAAGTGGGAACTGTTGGAGCAGTGTGTGGGTCTTCCACACCAGAGGGATTATTGGGCACAGGATTGTTTTCACTTGATGGCTCATCTGCTTTCACTCTCCCCACCATGGTCTGTGGCTGAGATCCTAGCTTAAGTCAGAGAGCAGATTGTAACTTTCTTAATGTATTTTTGTTTGAAAGTAACAGACTCCTACTCATCACCCAGTGATTAAGCACATTTTGGTATATTTCTTTCTACTCTTCTGTAAAAGAGGAACACTTTTGACCCTTGAAGAACACAGATTTGAACTGCATGCGTCTGCTTTTAGGCTAAATTTCTTTTTTCAATATATACAATAGAGTATTCTAAATGTGTTTTCATTATGATTTTCATAGCATTTTTTTTTCTGTAGCTTACTTGTAAAAACAGTACAATACATGTAATACACAAAATATATATTAGTCAGCTGTTTATGTTATCACTGAGGATTCCGGTTAGCAGTAGGCTATTAGTTAAGTTTTGGGGAGTCAGCAGTTATATGTGGATTTTCGACTGAGGGGATCCAGTGCCCCTAACCCCCCGCATTGTTCAAGGGTTAACTATAATTTTTTTTTTTTTTAAGGAAGAAGCAAAATTGTTTTTATTCAAAAAACATTATTAACTACATAGAAAGTCCTAAGGAATCTAGGAAAAAGAATCTAAAACCAATATGTGAATTTAACTAGATTACAGATTCCAAAAATCAATAATCAGTTGTATTTCTGTATATGTACTGGCAAAAAAAAAAAAAAAAATCAAGCCTTGCTTTCTTATCTCTTAATGGTATTATATCATGGGCAGAGATTCTTAATTTTAATGTAGCCCAGTTCACCAATCTTTGTGGGTTAACTTTAATTTTAATGAGGGGAACTACTGGTATTGTTAGAAAAGGGCAGCAGTAGTTGCCCTTTTTGTAGTACAAAAAGAGTAGTCTTTTTGTGCAGATAATTGTTAAAATACAAAAGAGGGCAAAGTGTTGGAAAATAAGATTAGAAACATCTGATTTGTGCTGTGGTTTTTCTACAGGTATGCTGTTGTGGAAAGGGGGGTTCTGGGTGAACGTTATTATTTACCTGGTGTGGAGGTCCTGGGCTGATTTGAGGCGTTTAAGTGAAAGTGTGTGCATGTGTGCATTCACATGGCGGTATCTGACATAATGCAGTCAGATTTCCTAAATGTGTATGTTTTCTTTCAAGGTATTTTGATTACAACCATAGCCTCCAAGGGAGAATTGCAGAATTGGCCTGACCTCTTACCAAAACTCTGTAGCCTGTTGGATTCTGAAGATTACAACACTTGTGAGGTAAAGAAATTTGCTTCTTACATACTTTTTCTTCTCTGTTTTTCTCATCTAGTTGTGTATTTGTAACCTTTGAGAAAAATAATTCTATGAAACACAGAACTTCAAAACTTAGAAGCTTCAAGTTACCCTTTTGCTTTACATTAGTGACCATTTATCTTACTGTTTTCTATAACGACTATTAAGTTATAAAGGTTCTTTACTATAATTCCTATAAGAAAGTGCAATTGTTTAATCTGTGTAGTAGTTTTCAAAGATAGATTTAAATTTACCAAATTTACCAACCATGATTACTTTCTTGCTTTCTCTAGATTGTTTCTGTGCCTCTTATGACATGTCCACAGTATATGTAATCTAGTTTTTATCATGTAGTAATTAAAATCTCGTTTGCCACTCACTGATCAAATTAACAGCAACCTTTCCATATGGGAAAGGGAGTCTGTGTGGATTTCTCATTTTATGTATCTCTTTTATTAGCTGGCTTCCCATTTGTGTAGAAATCTGTTTTGAATGGGAACCATTTTAGGTGTTTTGCTTCTTCAAAGGCAGGGACTCCTCTCCCTCTCAAGAAAGCAAGCCTTGCTCGTGGACAGGACAAGCACTGAAATAACCTAACAAAATCAGGTGGCCTTTTGACTTGGCAGTTTGTCGCCTGATCTGAAAGAGGAAAAGGAGGGACTGGAGAGAGAGGGAGTAAGCAGAGGGGTCTTTAAAGTCACACTTTTCCCTCCCTAAAAACAAAAAAGACGTACTTTCCCATATGTACATTTTCCAGTAATGCCTTGGAAATACACTGGTAAGATTACAGAAGAACTGAAATAGTAATTGTATTCAGCCATTAAGTAAGAGTTAATTAAAATTTAGATCATGGTTTGGTATAGTGGTAACAACACGAAAGGGGATCAAAATTTTAGAAAGCACTTACCAAGAATAAAAAAATTAAAACTACAGTAATCATGAAATTATGGAGCTTCTATAGAAGTCATATTTTAAATATTTATTTTGAGAGAGGGGGAGAGGACGTGAGCGGGGGAAGGGGCAGAGAGGAGATCCCGAGCTGGCTCTCCGCTGATAGTGCGGGGCTTGAACCCACAAACTTGAGATCACAACCTGAGCAGAAACCAGGAGTTGGACACTTAACCGACTGAGCCACCTAGGCACTCCCATAAGTCACATTTTAAAGAGAAAGTATTCTTCTATTAATTGTACGAGGAAAGTAAGTACCAGGTTTCTGCTCCTGATGGAATTACAAGCAGTAAATGAGATGTTCGAGGTGGTTAGTAGGTTGCATGTTGTCTACTGGCAGGAGCTCTAGGTTAACCCCTTTGGTATAAAATGGATGTAGGGAAATAGTTGCTAATTTGAATTTTTTGCCCGTTTACCAAGTTTTGTCACCATTACCCAATGAATGATTTTACATATAAGTAATTTTTAAAAGACATTAAGACTTCTTTTTGACTTAAAATTGAAAAGAATATTTCAGGAGAAGTGAGCTTTTTCAGTTAGATAATATTTATTATAGTCCCTCCCAACCAGAATATCCTTTAATTTTAAGTCATTAAATGCTAGGATAAAAATGTACTATTATGTTTAAGCTAAGATTTTAGATACTTCAATGGTAAAATGATTTCTGTATTAAAATTGATGACTAAATTTATAGGTTTTATGAGAGCTGAAAACATTCATACAAATTAGTCAATATTCCTCAGTTTGCTTTTAAAATGGCTTCATTTATGGGGCACCTGGGTGGCTCAGTTGGTTAAGCGTTCGATTTCGGCTTAAGTCATCATCTTATGGTCTTTGGGTTCAAGCCCTCTGTCAGGCTCTGTGCTGACAGCTCAGAGCCTAGAGCCTGCTTCGAATTCTGTGTCTCCCTCTTTCTCTGCCCCGCACCCCCTCCCTCCACTTGTGCTCTGTCTCTATCTCAAAAATAAACATTAAAAATAAAATGGCGTCACTTTTAATTAATTGTAATAATTTAAATATCTTTCACAGGGAGCATTTGGCGCCCTTCAGAAGATCTGTGAAGATTCTGCTGAGATTTTAGATAGTGATGTTTTAGATCGTCCTCTCAACATCATGATCCCCAAGTTTTTGCAGTTCTTCAAGCACAGTAGTCCAAAAATAAGGTATCTGTGTAGCCAGTATCAAATTAATTTGTAAACTCTAAGCCTGACCACTCTCATTTTCCATTACCTAATATTTTTGTGATTGGCAGAAGATGCTGATATTCCACAAAGGTGAACTTCAATTGTTGAAATGTACTCCTTTCATAGCAAAACACATGAAATGTGAACTTTATCTGATGAAATTTTCATCCAATACGATAGTTCTCTACCTTCTAGATGGTATGCTTCAAAGATCCTTTGTGTAAGGCTGAAAGTCATTGTGTTTTGGGGATGTTGTCATGTTGTTTTTGTTTTAATTTATGAATCTTGCCAAGTCATTTGCAGCTTTGTGGTAAAAATTGCTCCAATACGACATCTGAATTATTTAGTAATTTCAGTTTAAGCGTTTTACATCTAATTTAAAACACTTTGAGCGTGAAGGTAGAAGAATTTTTGAGTACACTCAGATCAGTAGGGCCAATTGGCCACAAGTTAACCTTGGCCTGCTTTGTTTTCCTGTTATATCCCTAGTTCCTTGAGCAGTGCCTAGCATATAGTTGTTGAAATATTATTTTGGAATATTAGCCTTTGAGTAACTTGATTATCATCACTTGTCCTGTTGAGCTATAATTGTCATGATGCTTTCACACTTTTGAGGTGTGTGAGACTCCTGTAACTTCACCAAAAGTTCCCCAGGCTGCTCTACTCATTTTTTTGTGTTTTTTGTATTTTTCTTTTTGCTTTCTGCATTTACTTCTTTTGTCTTTTGCTTATCATTAGTATGGAAAGGTCAGTGCTTTTCTGATTGTCAGTTGCTCTGATTTTTATTGTTTCCCATTGTCAGTGCTTCATGCTTTTAGGTAGAATGATCAAACACCATATTACTATTTAAAGTAGAAATTGTGCAGGATCCCAGAGGCAAGGATATCCAGCTGCATGAACTTTATGCATAGGCTGTAACTGTTTAGATGTTCATTGGAGTTTATTCCAAGATTCCAAGCTGTATTCTGAAGGATTCTCATTTCAACAATGTGACCAGAGGGTAATCAGGAATCTTTTTCTTGCTTAAATTCTTTATTTCTTTTTCCTTTATCTCGATCTAATTTTAATTACTTTTCATCTTAAGTCGTACTTAATACAGTGTTCTCACAGTGGAAACTTAATAGATGCTTAATTTATGGTAGTGTCATGCAAACAAATAATGACATTTTACTCTTCCTGACATAGTTAACTAGAGTTCATGTTCCCTAGGAAGTCTTCTCCTCTTAATCTTTCAACTAAGGTGATGAAAAAAGGTATAGTTTTTTGCATATTTTTCTTTACTCCTAAGAAAGTCACTTTTTTTTGTGACCCAATTCTTAACAAGTGAAAGAAAAACAGAAAAATCCAAAAAGCATATTCCTGGCAATTGGCATACCATTACTAGATATAACTGTGTTTTGTAATGTTAATACATTTTTGTGGGTGGACATTTGTTTAAAACTTGACTAGGTGGACTTCAGGAATATAGAAATGTTTCTGTTTAGTGACTCTTCATTACTACCCATTTGAGATTCTGTTGTACATACCATTAAATTTTTTTCTTCATTTTAACATGTATTTGGGTAAACGTATTTGCTATGTATTTTAGCAGTGCATTAAGCTTCATCTTTATATTTTATTCTATATTATTGTTTAACACCTTATTTATACAGTTTAACTGATATTTTTTATATGCTATTAAAAGTGGTTTTCCATCTCAAAATAACTGCTGAACTTTGAGAATATAGAATGAGGCAAAGGATTATAGTTTTATCCATTACAGCATTAAGCAATTGAAAAATCAGAGCCACTTGATTTTTATAAATCCTACCAGAAATACACAAAATTGGGTTATCATTCTTAGCTCATGACCTTCTCATCTTCGCCCACTTGTATTTAGTCTTTAGTTACATATTAGTTATTTTTAATAATAAGCACTCAAACCTACCACCCAGAATGAAAGCTAAGGTCTTGACAGCAACCTACATCTAATCCTGACTTGACCCTTCCCTTGGATTGTTAAAAAACAATTATTGAAAATATATATGATATGTAAAAAAATGTATATATATATCTGTATGTGTTTTTAACTTTATAAATAGTATTTTACTGAACTTAATTTTTGGTGACTTTTTAAATTTAATATTTTGCTAGGATTCGTCCATATTTTGTCATTATAGCTCATTTGTTTTGACAACTATATAGTACCTCATACGAGGTTTACACAATTTATTCATGATCTTCCCCTTGAACCCCCCCTTAGCCTTTGGGTGGCTTCCAGGTACTTGCTAGTGTGGATAGTGCTGTTGAAAACATTTGCTTGTCTCCTTTTGTCTATTTGCAAGAGTTTCTAGGAAGATGTAAAGTCTTTTGGGGAGGAATTTCTAAGACACTGGGTACATAACAAGGAAAGAACCCCAAACTGTTTTCCAGGGCGTTTGCATCAATTCATACTTTCTATTAACAAAGGAAAAGTTTCTCTGGGTGCATATATTCTGCATTTAGTATTGTCATGTATTTTAATTTTTGCCAAATAGAAAATTGTGTTTCATTATGAGCTTGATGGTTATTTCTGTGTCATTGGTTATGTTGAATATCTTGTCATAGGTTTATTGGGTATCTGGTACCTTCTTCTGTCGCCTTTTTCTCTTGGGTTATCAGAAGAAGAGGCAGACAGAAAAAAAACTATAGTTTCATGATAAGTACTGTGGAAAAATGAGAGTAAGGGCTTAGAGGTATTTTACATAGAAGTTTCACTGTACAGGTAACATTTGTGTAGAGACTCTGAACAAAGTAAAGTAACGCATCTTTGAAAGGTCAAGGGGAAAGACATTTAAGACAGGGAACAAGTATAAAGGTCCTAGAGTTAGGAACAAGCCTTTTACACTGACCAAAAAAGAAAACTTTGCATCATACTAGGATACGTAGGGAGTAACCACACTGTAGTGGAATGTCTAGGCCAATAGTCAGCAAACTGTGACCCATGGGGCCAAATTCAGCCCATAACATATGAATTAAGAATGATTTTATACTTAAAAAGGTTATGTTTGGGGGTGGGGGTGAATGTGCCACAGAGGTTTTATGTGACCCACAAATCTTAAAATATTACCATTTGATCTTTGGTAGAAAATACAGACTGTGTTTTATTGGAGAAATCTGAACAAGGGTATAATGTGATCTTATTGGAGTAATCCTCATAGGAAATCATGGCTTGGACTAGGGAAGAAGTGAAGGTGGTTAAGAAGTGATTGGATTATGGGTATATTTTTACAGGTAGTGCCATTAGGAGTTGCTATGGCATTGAGTTGACTACGTCTTTAGTTTTAAAGGAATATGTACCCATTATATATATCCATTATGCCTCTGCCCACCATCCCACTGTTCAGAGGTATCCACTATTAAAAATATGCACATGTCCTTTTTGAGTCTCACCACTTTCAGAGAAGTACTAATGTAATGTTCTGCACCCTGCGTTTTTCACTTAAGATTCATACTCGTGTGTGCCATATATATATATATATAAATACATACATTTATGGCTCTACATACACCATAATTTTTTTTACGGAGGAGTATTTAAGTTCTTGTCAATCTTCTGTAAATAGAAAATGCTGCAGTGAGCATGTGTTAAATGTTAAATTTTGTTTCTAGGTCTCACGCTGTTGCATGTGTCAATCAGTTTATCATCAGTAGGACTCAAGCTCTGATGTTGCACATTGATTCTTTTATTGAGGTAAGATTGTCTCTCTCCCCTTCCCCCCACCCCCATTTGCTTTTGGGGAAGTTAGAAAATGTTAAATTATTTGATAGTATTAAACTTGGATACAGTGTAGACTTTGTGATTTTTGTTAACTAAAAATAAAAGCACTTTTCCTCATTACTGATTTTTTTTTTTAACGATACAAACATTGATTATGGAATTTGGGTGTTTAATATCTTGAGTATTTTGTTTGTCAAATTTTATCAAATTTTTTGTTTGAATATACTATTCAAATTCCAAATGTAAATTAAGTCTCCCAGCTATTTTGCAGTATTTGAAACATGAAACATTGCTGAGTTTGAATCATCTTAACTTGATAAAGAATCTGAAGGCATAGACTAAAAGGACGGTGCTTCATTTTCCATTGGTTTCCATTGTAAAATTAGAGGTGTCATGGAAAAAATTGACTCTTAAATCTCGTCAAGTATTTCTAAAGGCCCTTTTACCTTTTCGATAAAAGCAGAAAGGCAACAACAGCATTATTTTCTGGCCATGAACCCTAAGCAACAGGATTTTTTCAGAACTGTTACCACTTGATCACCACAGTTGTAAACAAGTTGTTAAAGTTCCTTAAGCATTTCACTTTTATTTTCATTAAATCAGAGTTTAATAGTTCATTCCTTTCCAGCTATTAAAAATTTTAGAGGCCATCCTGCTAGAATTTTTGTTGGGAAATTATAAGAAAGGAAGGGAAAATGGTGTCATCTTTTCCCTCATCACTTAAATTGACAAGCTTTTTTCTGAACATATCTTACCAGTAGACTATGAGTAGTAGCCATAAGGATCCTCTAGCCATTTAAAAGTTGAAACTAAAACACGAGTCTTAAGTGGATATTGCCGAGTCCTACTGTGAATTAGGCATTGTGCTTGGTGCTAGGGATACATAAATAAATGTTATGCCTCAAGGTGTTTTCAGTCTGGTTTGGTGTAGAAGGTAGTGGATTATCTCAAAGTCTGGCGTCAGCCTGCCTGGGTTCAAATCTCAGCTCCACAGCTGCTAACTTTGGGCACATTATTTAACATGTTTTCCATTACCTTCTCTGTAAAATGAGGCTAATAATTTACCTTGTTGGATTGTTAAAAAGATACTTGCTATAACTAAATTGGAACAGAGCCTGCTATTCCAGAGCTATTTCATAGCTTAAAACAGGAACAGGGATAGATACACCAATATCTTATACAGAAATATAATTTAGAATAAAAGATACTAAATTCCCTCAGAAAACAAAGATTCCACAGGACCATACTCAGCAAGTGGAGCAAGAACATCCCAACATTTTAAAATCTTTTCCATTAGTGTTCCATTACCATTTTAACAGTTCTTTCCTACTTGATAATCCTACAAGATTCAACTAGTTCTCCATCCTACGAGAGCAGTCAACATCCATAGGAAGCACCTGACACATAGTAGGCCCTCGATAACCATTTGCTAAATGAAGAAATAGATCATTTATTTCTTGAATTATTGTTTTTATCAGGGGCAGGTGTTACAACGTCTGCTGAGTCTGACAATATTGACTGAAAAGTGTATTGGTTACTATTATGTGGCTAAGACCTATCTTGGCAAAGCTAAATTCTCATACTTAAGACAACATTAAATTTAACGAAGAATGTGTATTGAACCTATAAGCAATGCTGTCAGAGTATTCTCTGTGTAAAATATATATCTATCTGATGAAAAGAGGAACTGTAGAGGTTTCAAAGCATCCGATGCAGAGGCAGGACTTGGGGAAATCGAAGATCGAAGTTTTTAAAGTTCTACATCAGTAGTTCACATACTGTCACTTTTGATATTTGAACTTCTCCATTGTTTTATCCGTTGTAATAAGATTTCAAGTTCATCTGTTTGGAGATGTTTCTCTAGTTTTTGGTTTTGGTTTTGTTTCTTTTTTGTTTTTTGGCTTTTTGTTTTTAAAGATTGTGGGACATCGAAGTTTTCTTAATGTTTATTTATTTTGAGTAGGGGGGTGGTGGCACAGCATGAGTGGAGGAGGGGCAGAGAGAGAGAATTCCAGACAGGTTCCACACCACCAGCACAGAGCCCGATGTGGGGCTCAAACTCAGAAAACCATGAGATGATGGCCTGAGTCAAGATCAAGAGTGGGATGCTTGAATCGACTAAGCCATCCAGGCGCCCCCACATTAAATTTTTTTAAATAATCTTTTTATTATAATTCATGTGTATGTGTAGATAAAGTAAAATTCAGGAATGAGATGGGGGAGGGTTACTGTTTCTACTTCTTATATCTCCACTTTGTAACCTTTACAAAACACAGCTTATTGGTATAAGGAAATGAATCTGGACTTAAAATTCCATGAAAACCAAATTCAGATGCCCCCTGGGTAGCAAGTTATATAACTTCTAAACTTCTTTATCTGTAAAATTGTATAACAACATCTTAGAGAAGACTAAATGAAATAGTCTGTTGTTTATTCAGGCTTTTTGCCCCCTCACCTTGGTGACAAACCTGTTTGGGAAAACATAATCTTGATTGCTACTTTTACTATTTTTTCAGTAGTTGGCTTGGAGAACAATAAGTAGTTTGGGGTTAAGTTGTTGGAAACTCAGCATACATTTCCCAGTTATTGATACTTTTAGAGAATTTGTACCTGTTACTACCCTAAGAATTGGGATTGGTAGAAATAATCTCTTGACAGACCGTAATTTTGAAGGAAAATTAAATTGTATTTTGAAGATTATCTTCTTCTGGGTGAGGGAGATGAATGCCCCATGTCCTAATGACATGGTTTTATTCTCACAAACTAAAATTACCTTAAAACATACCCAATCAGTGGTACCTGGGTGGCTCAGTCAGTTGAGTGGCCAACTTTGGTTCAGGTCATGACCTCATGGTTCATGGGTTTGAGTGTGGGCCCGTGTCATGCTTAGCGCTGACAGCGAGGAAACTGCTTCAAATTCTGTCGCCCCCTCTCTCTGCCCCTCCCCTGCTCATGTTCATTCTCTCTCTCTCTCTCTCTCTCTTTCTCTCTCAAAGATAAACATAAAAAAAACAAAACCCACAACCAATCATACTGTCTCCAAAAGAATGGCTTTAGGTCATTTACCAAAGTCATGGGTTTTGACAATTATCATCCTACATTTAATTAATTGTCTTATAACCTAATATTTCAGGCCAGTTAATTCCATCTTTATTTGTACCTTCTTAGAGTTTCTTTAAATGTTACCAACTTACAGATGACTGGTTATTATGTATAAACCTTTCTAATACATTGAAATGCTTAACAAGAGAAAAATTTCTCATGCAATAGAACCTCTTTGCATTGGCTGGTGATGAAGAACCAGAGGTACGGAAAAATGTGTGCCGGGCACTTGTGATGTTGCTTGAAGTTCGAATGGATCGCCTGCTTCCTCACATGCATAATATAGTTGAGGTAATACAAACAACTTAAAGACACTCTCCTCATTTTTTCCCCCAAGAAAATCCTTGAGATAAAAATGCATAATGTCAAATTTATTTAACAATTTATTTAACACATTTGTTGGGGATGAATAATGAAACCAGTTATGGCCTTAAAATTATAAGTTATCTTTATGGTGACTTTTCTCTCATGAGATTTAAGATGTGTATAGAGAGGGAAAAGTATTTTAAGGAATAGATGGCTTTTAACCAGAATAACTAACAAATGTTTAAATTATTTGTGTTTATCAGATATGGGTTAGACTAAGTGATCACTAAAACTGTGGTACATTAAGTAGCACATTCTTGTGTCATTGGAGTTTGGAATTACAGTGTTTGTTTTCCACCCATTACTGGTAAAATTATTCTGATCCACTTGTGATTTATGGTAACAGTGAAATTTCTGAGAAGACATAATCGCTATAGTGTTTTTTTTTTTAAGACTTTCAATCCCTATGCAATTAAAATAATTTTACTAGGAAATTCTGAGTATGTTGATCATAGATTAGCCATATTTAAAGGAAGTAGTACATAGCACCAAGGTAAAATTATTATTAGAACAAAATAACTTGTTTGGGCAGTACTCAGTACTGCTAGTGTCAAACTCTAGCACCTAGTTTTCATATTATTGGATATAGTTGTGTGTGAGTAGTATATAGCTTGGCAAGTGTGTGAGAATGTTATTTAGATCCTTTGTATGGTAGAGAGAGAGAAAATCTTTTTTTTAAAGGGTGGGGTCTAAGACCTGTTAGGAAAAGGCTAGCATTGATAGTGCACAGCCAGTCCTTTTCTGAAGTGTATGGAAGGGTCGTTGTAGAAATAAAGGTATGTAGCAGCACTAAATGGGAATAAGGTACATTTTCTCTGATGAACTTAACTCTCTCTGAAGTGCTTAGAAGAATCAGGTGGAGTTAGTTGAAAGTTTAGTGAAAGCTGGAGCTAACCAGAAAGTTAAAGACCTTTATTTTATCATTTGCTAGGGCCATGTCATAGCTGGGAAGCCAGCGTAGAACCGTAGAGTTCTACGATTCTTCAGCGATACTGAGCTTGGTAGTAGGACATAGTATGGAATGTAGTAGGGGTTGGCCTATCACATCTTTTGCGTTGCCATGTTTAGCCCTGTGAGATGTTGCAGTCAGGGAGAGAGTGTGTATAAAAGCTTCATCCATCATTTGATGCCATTTCCACGCCCATATACATTGGGAAATGCTATGAGTGCCTTTGATTATATTTATTTTGTTTTTGCATATTTTAAAAGATTTTTTAAAAGATTTAAAAGATTTTTTAAAAAGAGGGGGAGACACAAAATTTGGATACATTTTATGATCAGATGTTCCTACAATTAAGAATGAATTTGGCTTGGCATGTTCAAAGGACATGATAAACCTATTCTCTCGGAAACTATAAATTATAGTAGCACTAAGAAATGTCACTAGTTCTTTCCAAATTAAAAAAAAAATTAACTTTTGTAATTGTATAATATGTATATGTCACTTTATATTCGTGAAAATACAAAAGACAGCTTGAGTTGTTACGTTATAAAAAGATTCTTCCTTTTAAAGAAAGGTATAATGGACTTTCTTATTTTGATGTTTCTAAGAAAACAGTGTTTGTTAAATACATTTCATAAACCAAAATACACCTGTACAGAAGCAGATAGGCCAGACATGCTTAGGACACTTTTCATTAAGCAACATTCTATACCAGTGGTTCTTCAGTTTGGCTGCATTTTAGAATTGACTCAGAAACTTTTAAAAACCCAAAGCCTAGGTTGAGAATCACTAGTTCAAGGCCACAGCAGAGGATGACCATTAGCTTGCTGGAAAAAGGTTTATTTTAATTGTGTGATTTAAACTGATTAATACTAATGCTTTGTTTGTAGTACATGCTCCAGAGGACGCAAGATCAAGATGAAAATGTGGCTTTGGAAGCCTGTGAATTCTGGCTCACTTTGGCTGAGCAACCGATATGCAAAGATGTACTCGTAAGGCATCTTCCTAAGTAAGTGTTCATTCTGCTGAATGCTACCTTGTTCTTATATTTAACAGTGAGTCCTCGTTTTTGCATTTTTAGATTGCATTCTTCTGCCGTTAGGGAATGAAATTCTAAATGAGTTAGACTTAATTTTACTTGGTATAACTGTCGATTATAACTAAAGAGATTTTTCAAGAAGCGGTTTTTGGGGTTGTTTTTTTGTTTTAATTACATGTGAGTGGTTTATTCTAAATCATAATCTTAATTGGGGATAATTTGTGGCACGTTTCTTTCTTTCCTTTTTTTCTTTTTTTTTTTCCCTTTAATCCCGTTAATTTGACTGGACTTGGGTGGGGTTTTCTCCCCAAAAGGAATTTTCCGGTAGTTGTGATGTTATCAGGTTTTTGGTTAGCCTATTATTAAGCCTATTTCTAACTCTGAATGCTGTTATATCAGGTTGTTTTTTTAATCTTTTTTCCACTTTTATTGAGACATAATTGACCTAAAACATTGTATTAATTTTGCTACATAATGATTTGATACATAATGATTTGATACATGTGTTAAGGTCAATTACTTTTAAAAATAATGCTTGGGGCGCCTGGGTGGCTCAGTCAGTTGAGCGTCTGACTTCAGCTCAGGTCATGATCTCACGGTTTGAGGTTTGAGTCCTGCGTCAGGCTCTGTGCTGAAAGCTCAGAGCCTGGAGCCTGCTTCAGATTCTGTCTCTCCCTCTCTCTGACCCTTATCCACTCATGCTGTCTCTCTTCAAAAATAAATTTAGAAAACATTGAAAAAAAAATTTTTTTTGAATAAAAAAAATAAAAGTAGTGTTTAACTTTCTTTTGAAAAAATTTTTGTGTATGTTAGTGCCATATGCCAAATAACATTTATTCAGAATGTTTGGGGAGAATTAAATTTGATACTATGTAAAAGCACTTCACATGGCATCTAGCTCTCTTCAGTACTTAAAATTTTGATTATACTGTTTTGTGGTTTGCTGTTTTCAGTTGTATATTGTGCAGTTTCCTCTTCTCAGTTTTTAAGCTTTGAATACTATTCCATCATGGTGTGCATACTGTTTTACATTCGACCCTTCTATTGTTGAATATTTACATTTGCCTTTTTTTTTTAATGTTTTATTTATTTGTTTTGAGAGAGAGTACAAGCAAGAGAGGGGCAGAAAGGGAGAGAGAGAAAGCATCTCCTGCAGGCTTCATGCTGTCAGCTCTAACTCCAGAACCATGAGATCATGACCTGAGCCGAGATCAAGAGTTAGATGCTTAACCAACTGAGCCACCGAGGCACCCCTGCCCTTTTTTAAAAATTATAAGTAATCCTGGAGTCAGCATCTTTTCTTTGTCCATAAGTGGTTATCTCTTTCAGGTAGAATTCTTACAAGTGATGTTTACCAAAGTCAGAGGATCGTAAATACTCTACAAATTATTCTGTAGTGAAGTTACACCAATTTATAAGCCACCACCAGCATCCCATCCTGTCAACCTTCTGCTGGCCATTACCATTTCTGTAATCTTAGTCATCTGGATGAGCAAAACAAAACCACTTGTTTTAGTATGTTATGGTATCGGTGGGTTAACTTTTTTTTTCCAGATATTTATGTTACTTGGATGTTCTCATTTTCATGTCTGTCGCATTCTTTTTCTTTTTCCACCAAGAAAGCAGCAGTTGTACCTATATTTTATTCTAGTCAGTCTGGAGTTTATTAGGGAGTAAAGTGCAAGGTGGTGTGCTAAATGGATTTTCCTCCTTTAGGAAATCCAGATAATTAACTTTTTTTTCTCCTTAACTTGTGATGCCACTTTTATGATGTGCTTAGTTCTTACTGTAGGACCATATAATTCAAAAAGTCATGTAAACGGGTGCCTCAGTCAGTTAAGCATCTGATTGTTGATTTCAGCTCAGGTCATCATCTCACAGTTGGTGGGTTGAAGCCCCACATCAGGCTACCTGCTGACAGTGCAGAGCCTGCTTGGAATTCTCTCTCTGTCCCTCCCCAGCTCTCTCTCTCCCTCAAAAATAAATAAAACTTTTTTTTTTTAGTGTTATATAAGCAGACATTAATTCATACAAAGACTGAAGAAATTCTATCATGAAAACCCAAGCTATAACATTAGGAAGTATTGTTAATAAGCAATTACAACTTCATGCTCCAACTTGGTTATTACACTAATAAAACCTAAACATCCTTAAAGCAAGGAAGAACTTGGTATCAGGCTAAAAGAGCAGAACTTAATCTTTTTTTCTATGCTAATTGTTGCAGACCTTAAATAACCTAAGGCAGCCATAACTGGGTTTGATACATATATCTTCCCAACCATTGCTTTGGGAACCATATTTATATAAAACAAGGCTACTTTTATTTTTCATCGTAAAAATGCATTTTGAGGACTGGAGAATAACCACACTGATCTGATGCTGAAATAGGAAACATAATAAAAGCACTAGTTTTTCCTAGCACTGTTCATCAGCCCCATGTTTATTATGAGCAAAAAATGTTTGCTTAGGAGTAAAAATTGTATATGTAATGAGAACTGTGTTGTTATGAACTCATATAGAAAGCACCAGAGTGTCGAGGGATGACAGTAAATTCTTTTATGTGTTTCTGGGCTTTGTAAAATCTGTTCCTTTTTTTTTTTTTTTTTTTTCTTTTTTCTTTTGTTTTAACCAATATTAATCTCTTTTGATTACTGAATATTTGATGATATATTTTCTTATCTGGCAGAGCAATTCATTTTTTTTTTAATGTTTATTTTGAGAGTGAGTGCGTGCATGTGTGAGTGAGCCGGGGGGGGGGGGGGGGCACAGAGAGACAAGGAGAGAGAACCCCAAGCAGGCTCCACACTGTCAGTGCAGAGCCCAACATAGGGCTTGAACTCAAACTGTGAGATCATGACCTGAGCTAAAATCACCAGTGGAATGCTTAACTGACTGAGGCATCCAGGTGCCCCTCATTTCATTTTTTATTCCCAGTTATTTTGGCTTTTCCCCCACCTTTATTCTTCTACATTAATATTAGTACCTCCTGGCACTGTTCAGATTAATCTATGTAAAGCAAGTAATGCTGAGTACATATTTAAGGACTCAGTAAACATTCATTGTTGGTATTGACGTCGTTGCCTTTCCGTGATACTGCATTAAAAATTCTCTCTTGGGGCACCTGGGTGGCTCAGTTGGTTAAGCGTCCAACTTCAGCTCAGGTCATGATCTCACAGTCCGTGAGTTCGAGCCCTGCGTCGGGCTCTGTGCTGACAGCTCAGAGCCTGGAGCCTGCTTCAGATTCTGTGTCTCCCTCTCTCCCTGCCCCTCCCCTGCTCTGTCTCTCTCTGTCTCAAAAATGTGACCAAAAATGGTCACAGTTAATGTCCATATCTCACTTTCCAATTTGATTGCTTACCCAGCTTTATCAGTCCCTTATTGCCTGCATATCTTTTCATTCTGTCTTTCTCTGGCACAGACATCATGATTCACAAATCAACTATATTGACCATAAACTTCTAGCTACCCTGCATCTCCCCTGCTCTGGATTAATAAACTGTCTTTGCTTCCTGTCAAATGCTTTTGGGAAGTCACACCACCAGGATTGATGGTTGTAGAAATGCATGGTTTTCGATGTCAAGTAGCCCCTTCACACTGCCAGTTTTTCTTATTCCAGGTCACTTTTTATCTTCCATTCAGTAGAGCAGCCATTCAAACCTTTATCACTCTTCTGAATTCTCTTCATTCATTCTGAGCACTTCTGCTTTATAGGAAAAACAAGTGACCCTTCATCTTGCCCCAAAACTTAAAGATATATTTTCACGTGAGTGGTCTTGGACAGCATAATTTTTTCTTCAGGTACCTCGTTCCATCGAATATATACTTTTCTCTGTTTGAACTTTCTTTCTCTTCTTTCTCCGTAACTTGAATTTTTTCCGTCTTAAAAATGATTCAGAAGAACAGATGAGGCTCACTGTCCTTACTTCTTTACCTCACCTCATGTTATTTCACAGTCTGCCATCTGTCTCCCCACTTCCCCCAAATTATTGACAGAAATGACTTAATTGTTGGTGATCCAAATGGATCTGTCTCTGCAAAATGCCTGTAGCTTATAAAATAGGGTTTTATTTGTTATAAATTTTATATAACTGTGTTATATTAGCTGTAATGTTAAATTGATATTAATCTGTATTTTAGAATTTGAAAGGATTTAAACATGAAAGTGTGGCTGGCCCGTATTTTTTCTACCTGTCTAGGAAGTTTTGAATCTTACTGCTTTCTTTTCCCTATTATTATTCCTTTAGTTAATGAGGGCTTACAAAATTATCTCGTTGATGGTAGAGTTGTACCCAAAATTAGTTGTGCACATGTTTATTTAATTGGTGTCAGATGATGTAACTCTTTGAAGTAAGGCCTCTACAAAGGCCTAAGACATTATTGTAGAGAGTGAGAATTTCTTAGATCTGTTGTAGGGAAACAAAATTATTTTTGGAGTCACGCCAAACTGGTTTTGAATTCTGACTCTCCCATTACTTAAAATTAATGACGTTGTGGAAATAATGTAACATCTCTGAGCGTTAGCTGACTCATCTGTAAAAAGATCATAATATCTTTTTCACTAGATTATAAAGAAAGTGCTTACTAATAAGTCCCACAGCTGGTAGTCATGAGTATGAGTTTCTTTTGGCTATTCACACTTCCCAAGCCACCCAGAACTATTAAAGGTAGAATTCAGAAGCAGAGAACTGTGGACTTTTTTAATGTTTCCAAAGTGTTCCCATAACCTTTTATCCTCAGTAGACTCTTAAGTGTGTAATGGGCCACTGAGAAAGGAAATCATCAAAGCTTAAGAAACCTATCAAAGCTTAAAATTCTCATAGCTACAAAGGAACTGTAGTGTTTTGACCTTTTTATTATGTTTTTTGATAATTTTTTGACTATTCTTACATACCTGGGATTCCATATTTACAAACATCTTGGTTCTGATTTAATAAGTACATTAATACTTTAGATTGGATATGATATCCTGATTAAACTATTTTCTTATAGGAAATTTGGGTTAATTTCTTAAATTAAAATTTCCTAACTTTTTTATCAAAGGCTATGATCTTCTTGATAGAGCTCTTTTTTTTTTTAAGTTTATTTATTTTTAATGTTTACTTTTGAGAGAGACAGAGAGTGAGAGCAGGGGGTGGGGCAGAGAGAGAGGGAGACACAAAATCCAAAGCAGGCTCCAGGATCTGAGCTGCCAGCACAGAGCCCAACCGCGGGGCTTTTGAACTCATGAACCATGAGATCGTGACCCGAGCCGAAGTTGAACACAACCGGCTGAGCCACACAAGTGCCCCTAAGTTTTTTTTTACTTTGAGAGAGACCATATGTGCACAAATGGGGGAGGGCTGGGGTGAAGGGAGGGGAGGGGGAAGAATGCCAAGCAGGCTCTGTGCTGTCAGTGCAGAGCCCCATTCAGGGCTCCAAGTCATGAACCATAAGATCATGACCTGAGCCAAAACCAACAGTCAGACACTTATCGCACTGAGCCTACCTCATGTCTTTTTTTCTTTTTTTTGCATTATTTCTTTTGGATAACTTACTTTAGACTTAGTATGTTTAACATTCTGAACATTATCCTCTCTTTTATTAAAAGAAGTACAAATAATGTAGGCTCATTGTGAAAATGTCACACTATGTAGAAATAAATGATTAATTTTATCCCTTTTTAGTCTGTTCAGCTTCTTCTCCAAAGATACCATTTTCTTGTATATCTTTCCTAGATAGTCTCTTTATACAAGTAATTACATAGTTAATCTCATTACTTTTAACTTAAATGGCAACTCAAATGCTATATGTGTTTTTACATGTTTTTGTTTCATTTTAACTATACTGTAATTTATTTTGGTGTCTCGTTCTTTTTCTAACCACTATTGATAAGCTACCTTATCCTAAGATTCCATCCAACAGATCCCATGCATGAGTATGTAAAAGGCCTGGGATATAAATGAGGAATACTTGTCATTTGAAAAGGGCAGACATCACAGAATATGCCCTAAGACAGTACTGGCAGGGATGGTTGGCTCTTCGGTATTACTAGTATACAAAAGGTCATTAAGGTTGCTTAAAAATTCTTAGGAAATCTTTAGTTCTTTGTTTCATGAATTTCTCTCTTTATAGATTGATTCCTGTGTTAGTGAATGGCATGAAGTACTCAGATATAGATATTATCCTTCTTAAGGTAAGGAAACTTTTCTGATAAATAGGGAAGCTTTTTTCTTTTGACTTAGAGAATCTTTGAAGTTGACTGATAGAACATTTATTTAAAATAGACCCTGTGTAAATCTATTTCCTATTACGTATAATGTGCTGCAAAGTGCAGAGAAGCAAACGATGAGTTTGAGTGATAACATAGGCTAACTTCATTGGAACCAGATGGTGACACTAGTAGAGAAATTTCCTCTTGATTCAAATTATTTGTAGCTTATTTTAAGCTATATTGAATATGATCTCAGTCTTATTCAGGTACTCTAGATTATACCAGTTGATGGGAGGCAATACTATAATGAGATTAAAAGTGCCTGATACCTGACATGTGTTACATGATAGTTCCTTCTCCCCTTAACACAGAACTGTTTTCTGCACAGAGGAGAATGGTTCTTAACAAAGAGGTGTACTTCCAAACCATGTGCATGGCACCATCTCTCCTTATTCTGATTCTTTTATGCATGTACATGTTATTAGCTTATAATGCTGTTTGAGTATTATCAAAATTTTTCTTAAAACAGGGTGATGTTGAAGAAGATGAAACAATTCCTGATAGTGAACAAGATATAAGGCCACGTTTTCATCGATCGAGGACAGTGGCTCAGCAGCACGACGAAGATGGAATTGAAGAGGAAGACGATGATGACGATGAAATTGATGATGACGATACAATTTCTGACTGGAATCTAAGTAAGTCAGAGGGAAGAATACAGTTGCCTGCTTTGATAGCAACTTCATTGAGAAATCATACACATAATTGTACAGTGCCCTCATTAAAGGGTACAATTTAGTCGTTTTCGTATATTCAGAGTTATGGAACCATCACCCCAGTAAATTTTGGAATGATTTCGTCACCCTAAAAATAACCCCATTCTTATTAGAGGTCGCTCCCCATATTTCTTCCAGTCCCCCAGCCCAAAGCAACTACCAGTCTCTATTCTGTCTCTCTGGAATTGCCTATTTTGGACATTTCCTATAAATGGAATCATACAATATGTGGTCCTTCATGACTGCCTTCTTTCACTTAGGATGTTTTCAATATTTGTTTGTGTTATGGTGTGTATCAGTATTTCATTTCTTTTTAATTTTTTTTTTAATGTTTATTTTTGAGAGAGGGAGAGACAGAATACGAGTGGGGGAGGGGCATCGAGAGAGATGGAGACACAGAATCTGAAGCAGACTTCAGGCTCTGCGCTGTCAGCACAGAGCCCGACACGGGGCTTGAACTCACAAACCGTGAGATCATGACCCAAGCCGAAGTCGGACGCTCAACGGACTGAGCCACCCATGCGCCCCACTTCATTTCTTTTTAATGTGGAAAAATAATTCATTGTGTGGATATGCCACATGTTATTTATCCATTCATCACTTGATGGACATTTTGTTCTCCCTTTTGGCTATTGTGAGTAATGATGCTAAGAATGTTAATGTAAAGTTTGTGTGTGGACATATGTTTTCACTTGTGGATATAGACAGAAGTGTGATTACTGGGTCATATGGTATATCTTTGTGTTTAAGCTTTTGAGGAACTACAAGGCTGTTTTCCACAGTGGCGCCATCATTTACTTTCTTACCAGCATTATCTTACGGTTGTGGTTTCTGCATATGCTTGCCAGCATTTGTTGTCACTTATTTTATAGCTATCCTAGTAGATGTGATTATGCTTCTTAGAGACTTCTTACCTCAAACTGCCATTTTTCAAAAGGCCGTACATTTTGTTTGACATTATAAGATAGGAACATTGGCCGCAAGGTTTTCCTCTTTTCTTGATATAAACTTATTTTTCATGATAATTTGCCTGTTGATTATCAAGGATAACGCTAAAATAATATAAATTGTTTTCTCATTCTCAAAGTTACAAATGAAGTTTTTAAAACTCTTGTTTATTTTCAAACTTAATTGCAAATCGAAATCATCTATTGAGCCAACATTCCGCCCCACACACTAATGAAATGAGGAATCTAGACACCTGTGTTTTGTTTTTGTTTCTGTGCTGGTCCTTAAAGTTTCATGCTCTAGTTCAAGGTTTCTCAACCTCCACATTGTTGACATTTTGCCACATGGTTCTTTGCTGTGGTGGCTGTTGTGTACATTGTAGAACGTGGAGCAGCACCCACCCCCCCCCCCACACACACAGTTGTCATGACCACCAGTGTCTCCAGACATTGCCCATTGTCCCCTGGGAAACAAAATTATGCCTAGTTAAGAACCACGGCTATAATTCAGAGTGTTGGGATTTCTAATAACTGATGAAACAGTTAAAGCCATGAATTATCAGACTGAACTGTGTAATTCATTTGGTTAAATAATGCTAATTCCTCTGTTGCCCATTTAGTTTTCTGTTCCTTAGAGTGCCCAATGTGCCCAGCACTAGGCCAAGGACTTGGCATGTGTATCCCATTTAATCTTACAACAGCCTTAGGTTGGTAAGGAAACTGCAAAAAGAGAAACTTGCCCAAAGTTGGTTAACATAGCTAGTACTAATGGCATATTTAATCTTGGGCTCCAAATCTCCCACAAGAGAACACAAGGTCTTCACTGCTGCCACAAATTATAGTAGCCCCCTGTAATCCACGAGGGGATATGTGCCAAGACCCCCAGTGGGTGCCTGAAACTCACAGATAGTACCAGACCCTCTAAGTACTATTTTGTGTGTGTGTGTGCGCATGTACATACATACATACCTATGATAAAGTTGAATGTATAAATCAGGCATCATAAGAGATTAACAATCATAATAGTAAAATAGAACAGTTATATTGGGTGCCTGGGTGCCTGGGTGCCTTAGTCGTTGAAGCTTGTGACTTCAGCTCAGGTCATGACCTTGTGGTTTGTGAATTTGAGCCCCATGTCGGGCTCTGTGCTGACCAGGTTAGAGACTGAAACCTGCTTCAGATTCTGTGTCTCCCTCTCTCTGCAACCCCCTGCTTGGCGTCGGTCTCTCTCTCTCAAAAGTAAATAAACATTAAAAAAATTTTTTAAAAAGAGGATCATCTGCATTTAGACTGCACTTAACCAAGGGTAACAAATCATGAAGTACAAAAAACTGCACAGTGAGGTGCTACTCTACCTCCTCCCAATATATCCCTGTAGGCTGGGAGCAGGATGGATTCAGATTATAATGTAGATAACATTACAAAAGTAATAATGTTCATTGAGTTGGGGGAAAGGAACTACTTCCCCTTCACATCCCACCCATTTTTATATCTTTCCAGAAGTTTTTCTGTGTACCTGTGGAAAAAACATGTATACCTTTTCCTGGAGAAGAGGTTGACTTTACAGCAGTGAAATGAAATTGATTTTGTGTACTTTCTTGGTTCTTTTCCATTTATTGTATAACTCATTCTATATCAGTATATAAAGATTTCATTCTCTTTCATGGTAATTTAATACTCATTGGTATGGTTCTGCCATACAGTATAACTAAGACTCTTACTGTTATGTAAGGTGTTACTTGTAGCCAGTTTAACAGCCTTTTTTAAAAAAGGATTTTACTATTGTTTAACAGTTTGTGATCAACTATTTAGTATGCCTAATCACATTGGAAAAGAAATTTTATACTTAATTTTTGTTACCATTTTGTTTTCTTAATTATTGCATTAAATGAAATCTGGATTGATATATAGTTCCTTGGCTAATAGTTCTTTGTCTGGAGAGAGTGCTTTCCAGCATATTTTATGCTTCATGCACTGGTGATTTGTTCAGATTTATTTGCTTAACCTCCCGCTAAGTCATTATGTATTTGATTCTGAATGATCTAGCCCTAAGAATGTTAAGTAGAAGTAATAAATGTACACATTTTGCTGCAGGTTAGTTTGCTCATTCTTGGTTATAAAAAAGTATTTTTTGTTTATAGAGATAGACTGTGTCCTATTTAATTAAATTCTTTGAAATGGTAGATGTATGAATAAAGTGTCATGCATGTAACCAACAGTCATGATAATAAGAGTTAATGATAATAGAGTTTAATATAAAATTTTTGAATTAAATATTTCTTTAGGAAAATGTTCTGCTGCTGCCCTAGATGTTCTTGCAAATGTGTATCGTGATGAGCTTTTGCCACATATTTTGCCCCTTTTGAAAGAATTACTTTTTCATCATGAATGGGTTGTTAAAGAATCCGGCATCTTGGTTTTAGGAGCAATTGCTGAAGGTAAGTCTAAGTCAGAACTGAACTGTGAAGTCCTTACAGGCACTAATGCAGATGGCCCACTTTAAAGAGTGTTACCCTATAAGCAGACTCTTCAGTCTGGAATTCACATACTCTCTTGTGTTCCTGATGTGAAATAGACAATACTATGATCTACATTAACTTAAAAAAGATATTTGAATTCAGAAGCCATCTTAGGATAAGTTTTACCTTTAACAGTGAACTATTCTTTAACAGCCATCGGCTTATCTCTAACAACACCCAGATAGTTCACAAATGCTTCTGTTACAGTAAAGGGAACAGAATGAGAGGACTAATGTCAGAAGCATCCCCATTGCTAGAAAAATCATGTTCTCCGTAGGTAAGTGTAAGAAACATGGTAGGAGAGTCTCCTCATTCTCTACGAAGCGTTATTATGTCCTAGCTGTAAGCCTGTATATACAAGAAATTGAAGTATTTTACAGGCACTTCTGAAAGCTGTAATTTGTGTAGCAGAAGTAAAATGAACTTTCCTAACCCTACTAGAAGATACTTAGGAGCAGTTAGCTCTCATTCCTTTTTTTTTTTTTTTCCTTAATTTTAAACAGATTATTATAGTATATTTATTGTAATGGAGATAATCTGAGTGTTTTTGATGGATGCTTGTATGATTTTAGTATTCATTTGAAATAATTGTAACCGAATGTTAGCACTTTCTGCAAGATTTGTTACTTTTTATTCCAGGTTGCATGCAAGGCATGATTCCATACTTGCCTGAGCTCATTCCTCACCTTATTCAGTGCCTCTCTGATAAAAAGGCTCTTGTGCGTTCAATAACGTGCTGGACTCTTAGCCGCTATGCACATTGGGTAGTCAGCCAGCCCCCCGATACGTACCTGAAGCCATTAATGACAGAATTGCTAAAGCGAATCCTGGACAGCAACAAGAGAGTACAAGAAGCTGCCTGCAGGTGGGACAAATCCATAACAGTGTTCATTGTGGGGCATTCGAGTGGGTGTTTCAGTGAGAAATTAATTTTTAACTCCATGATGGAATGTTAGTATTAAACCATTAGTGGAGCTTTTGTCATCTATAGGTTTTACGTGGTGGTTTTTCAAATTCAAATGTAAAGCAACTAGACCTCATTCTTTGCTGGTTCTTCAACTCATTCTTTTTTTCTCAGTGGCTTTGATAACAGTAGAATTCTCTTTTACCCTGATTCTCACAGACACCTGGAGTGGTGACGTTGGGAGTCTTGCTTTTGAAGGAATAACAAAAGTTTGGGTAGATTCACATCATTACTTTAAAGGTCAACAACTCCATAGAAAGTCCCACAGTGCAGTCACGTATCATCTCTCACTTAGTGAATCTACCCCAGTAGCTACTCTGTTGGTCATGTTTGGAGCTGTGTTTTTATATCACATGAGCAGTTAGGTTCATTACTATAAATATTCCAGTTTTCTGGGACAAACCTTTGTGTTCTAAAAAGGCCTGACATATTTATAGGTCCTAACTTTTTAATTAGAATTTCTTTACTGTTGACTTTGTTTATAAGAAGAAACAGTTGTTGAAAAAGTGTGAATTTAAGTAGAGTTGGACTTTACCAGATGTGAAGCAGAAATACCTGGGAGATACCTCTAATTCGTAATAAGATGAAAGAAAGTTGAACCAAAGGGAGTTGGATGATGAATAGCACTCTTTTTCTTTTTCTTTTTTTTGAAGTGAGGGGAGGATACAAATTATATTTGCTTTCCTACAGACATAATCTGTATTTTTTTTAAACTTTCTGCTAGTTGTTAAGCATATATTAAATGCGGTTTACATTCCCTGCCATCTTTAAACTTAGAGGCTAGTACAGAATACTAAATAACTATATAATCATAATTCCTGGCAAGTGCTGTAAAGGAAATACATAAACAGTTTATAATTTAAGATGGGGCTTTCACTAACAAATGGTTTAAGCCTGTCATTTTAGGAAATCCCTGAGTGGGTAGAATAGAAGCTAATACAAACTTTAATTTTAGAAGTGAAGAGCCAGGTATACTTTAAGAGTCCAGACAAATTTAGGTCTAAATTGAGGTAACTACTCAGACTCTGGAGTTTTTTCCTTTCTTGTACATTTGTGTTAATAGATAAGCCATACATACGGTAAATTTGTAGTAATAAACGCACTATGCATTCTGACGTATAATGTAGAACTTAGACCAACATTTTTAAGAATTGTGGAGGAAAAGTTGGCAAAAATAACCCACATATTTAAAATGTACAGTGGTATGACTTGATAAAAATATACATTATGGAACAGTAACCAAGATCAAGATAATTAGCACATCTCTCACCTCACGTAGTTGACAAAGACTTTGTCTTTTTCTGTGTGGTGAGAAGGGTTAAGATCTATGCTCAGCAACTTTCAAGTGTACAACACTGTAGTATTAATTATAGTCACCATGCTATATATTAGGTGCTCAGAATTTATTCTTGTAATTGCAAATTTGTGCCCTTTGACCACCTGCATCATCCCATTTCCCCTCTCCTGCTAAGAGAAACATTTAAGAGGTCATGACGCTATGTTCCAATACATCTCAAACTAACTTGTTAAAAATGTCATTTTGTGACTCAGTATGTAATCTGAAGGGTAAGGTGCAAGTTCGTTTAACATTTTTAATTCTGATTCCATTCATCTGGACCGGTCACTAGAATTTAAGCTCCCTGAAAATGGGGACATTGTTTTCTTCATTGTTCATTGCTGCATTCCCAGCACTAAGTGACTAAATAATAAATACCAGATAAATTTGTTGAATGTCTGAATATAAGAACCAACGATAGTTTTAGATTTTACCATTGTAGTGAAGCAGATGCACATAGGTGACAGCCTCTTTGAAGGAAAGGATAAGAAATGGGGGAGAAACAATAAAAATAAGCCTCTGTTTTGGTGAGATAAGGAGATAGGCATTTAAAGTGTAAATAGATACTGTATAAACTATAGAGGTAGCTTCCTATCTCTATTATAACCTATTCCTTTTCTACAACAGCAGTAATCTCTCTCTCTTTTTTTAACTGTAGTGCCTTTGCTACCCTAGAAGAGGAGGCTTGTACGGAACTTGTTCCTTACCTTGCTTATATACTTGATACCTTGGTCTTCGCGTTTAGTAAATACCAGCATAAGAACTTGCTCATTCTTTATGATGCCATAGGAACTTTAGCAGATTCAGTAGGACATCATTTAAACAAACCAGTGAGTATCTGTTCTTAACTGTTAAGAAAAAAAATTCTAGCATAGTTAAAATCAGTAGGTTAACATGTATGTGGAAATGAAAATGTTTGGGGAGATGTGAACACTTAGTTACTTTAAGAATGTATATCTTTAAAAGGCAGCAAGTATTTTTACTTTTTAGATGGTATTAATAAATATGTTCTTGGTGTGGAAGTTATATCAGTATATCACATGAATGCACCAACACGTTTTAGAAAAGGGATGGGATCCCTGGGTGGCTCAGTCGGTTAAGCGTCTGACTCTGGCTCAAGTCCTGATCTCACAGGTCATGAGTTCAAGCCTTACATCAGGCTCCGTGCTGACAGCGCAGAGCCTGCTTGGGATTCTCTCTCTGCCCTTCACCTGCTCTCTTTCTCGGTCTCTCAAAATAAATAAATAAACTTTATTCATTTAAGTAAATGAAAATTTTTTTATAAAATAGAAAAGGGATAAAGGATTTCAACTTTTAATTCCAAGTATTTTTCTATCCACCACTTCATAAACATTGTAGCTTTAGAGTACCATATCTAAATGTCTGTGTTTTCTTGCTGGAACTTACAGGTATGGGGAATATATACTAAGGTAAAACAACGAGAAATTGGATAAGTTAAAAATGCTAAATAGCAGTATAGAAGAGGAGGTATGTTTGGCTAAGAATCCAAACTCTTGTTTCTAGTAGTGTTAAGAAGAAGGTGATGGAATTGGATTTGTTTAAATAGGATTAAAATAATAGAATTTCATTATAGCTCAAAATTCCCAGCAGAAGAATAGATTACATCTTTATGATTGCTATATAAGAAGTCTTGAGAAATTGTCTGTGTTTATAAGTTATACTTAAAACGGTGCAAGACACTTGGTTCATGGGTTTGCTTTGATGTTGGTTTTGCTTTGTGTGCTGGGGCGTGGGGAGTGTTTCTCTGAATGTCTTAGAGCCTTTAGAATCTGTGCCTCTTGTTTACATGATTACTGTTGTTTATTTATTATTTAGCTGTTTATGGATTCTAACGTTTAAAAAAGACACGTAAATGACTGTCGATCTTTTTCTACAAATGCCCCTATAAGTTTACCTATCATTTATAACATGCTGTACAACAAGAGCCATATTACATGTTGCAAGTTCCAGAACTAAAAAAATTCAGAATAAAATTTACAGGAATTATCCCTTATTTTGATCAAAGGATTTTTCTGTAGTGGTGTGTTTGTATGCATTTTATTTCAAGAAGGATAGAAGATGACTTAAGAATAGAGTAAGATTATATAAATTAAAAGATAAGGCCAAAAGTAAAAATTTTAAAGGTGCTAAGAGGAACAGACTCAATCTTACAAGGCATTCTGTAATGATTTTACACAATTACTCTAAGTGGATTTTAATTTTCATAGACCCAAATTGGACTTATTTACATATGATAGTGGAGCTTTGTGTGTTTTTCATCATTATAAATAGGAATATATTCAGATGCTAATGCCTCCACTGATCCAGAAATGGAACATGTTAAAGGATGAAGATAAAGATCTCTTCCCTTTACTAGAGGTATGCTAAGCTGGCAACCATTACTCTAATAGTAGTGTTTCAGCAAAAACAACGTGTCTAAATATGAAGTGTTGAGTGTGCATGATAAGTAAAATGTTACTATGTTTGCATTCTGAACCATTTCTGTTAAAATGCTGAGTAAGTATGTAACTGCTCTTACTTTAATTATGTTACAACCATACTAAGAAATACTGTTAAATTGGGGCGCCTGGGTGGCGCAGTCGGTTAAGCGTCCGACTTCAGCCAGGTCACGATCTCGCGGTCCGTGAGTTCGAGCCCCGCGTCAGGCTCTGGGCTGATGGCTCGGAGCCTGGAGCCTGTTTCCGATTCTGTGTCTCCCTCTCTCTCTGCCCCTCCCCCGTTCATGCTCTGTCTCTCTCTGTCCCAAAAATAAATAAAAAACGTTGAAAAAAAATTAAAAAAAAAAAAAAAGAAATACTGTTAAATAGAAAAAGCGTAATGGATCATATATATATATATATATATATATATATATATATATATATATATATATGTCATGTGAATTTAGCTACATTTCTTTGTATGGATACAGAGCTATACCGTGATAATTAATATAGTTCAAATTATTTTATGTTAATGTATTGTATATACACACATACTCAGACTTACGTGAAGTAGCATTGGGACTTGGTGCTAGTAGGAGGGACTTTACTTCATACCCTTTCTGACCAGCTTGAGGTTTGATATTTATTTATTGATTGGTTGATGGGTGGGGAGGGGGGCTTCCCCTTACCAGCAGCAAACTTAAAGCCATGGCTGGCATCCAAAGGAGAGGTTTGAAAAGATAACCTGCTATTATAGAATAGTAGAGCAGGCTAATAAATGGCCAGAATTATACCGAGTACACTCCTAAAGCATTTGTTATAATTTTATGGTACCCAGAAATTTACTTCTGTACTTTATTCTTTCTAGTGCCTATCTTCAGTTGCCACAGCCCTGCAGTCTGGTTTCCTTCCATACTGTGAACCTGTGTACCAGCGTTGTGTGAACCTCGTACAGAAGACTCTTGCACAAGCCATGGTATTTTTAAAAAATACTTATATCTGCCCTCCGGGCATCATAAACATTTTTCTATGGATAGGCATAATGCATACACATTTTTTTCATGTAATTGATTCAAAGTAAGTCTTTTAAAACTTTGTCTAATTTCAGCTGAACAATGCTCAACCAGATCAGTATGAGGCTCCAGATAAAGATTTTATGATAGTGGCTCTTGATTTACTCAGTGGCCTGGCTGAAGGACTTGGAGGCAACATTGAACAGCTGGTAGCCCGAAGTAACATTCTAACACTAATGTATCAGTGCATGCAGGTGAGACTCGTTAAATTAAAATTAATTAAGACATGATTCTCTGTGTTACATTGGGGTTAATACCTTCTTATTCCTTGTAGGATAAAATGCCAGAAGTTCGACAGAGTTCCTTCGCCCTCTTAGGTGACCTGACGAAAGCTTGCTTTCAGCATGTTAAGCCTTGTATAGGTATGAATATTTTCTACTGCTGTGATGTGATTTTTAACAATAGTTTTACATAAGCTACGTTTTTGTATTAAACTGAAATGTCATGGAATCCCAACATTTATAAACATGCATTTTACTGGTAAAAGGTGCTCTGAGTGAAGCAGGTGGGATGGGAACCCCCTTGCTCCTTTGAATTCATCATCAACTACAGCAGCTCATTAGGCACTTGTGTGACTGGAGAAAAGCTGGAAAAATATTTAGTATAAAGGACATGCCACCTGTGAAGCCTTGGGACTGTATGCCAGTTTATGGATAATTTTTGAATAGCCTCTTTTTGGATTAGAGGTAACCAAAAATAATAACAATCAGGTTTTCTCATGATAAAACAGTGTACTTTCTCGGATATCCTAGGGAACTTTTCAAACAGTTTACATCAAAAGTAAATAATGATTTGTTTTTATTTTAGTAGGATAGCATTTGTTTTAGCCTTTTGTGATGATAATAAAGGATTCCTTAAATAACATCAACTATGATTTGACTATCAAAATCATGGATTAAATGGGTTTTGGGTTTTCTTCCATATCTGTATCCCAATGTTTTGAATAATTCTTACTTATGATACACTTTTTTGGGGTTTTTTGGCATTCCCCCCCCCCCAGTTTTATTGAGATATAATTGACGTATAACATTGTATAACTTTCAGGTGTACGACATAATGATTTGAAATAGGTATATATTGCAAAATCACAGTACGTTTAGTTAACATCCATCGCCTTAATATAGTTAAAGATTTTTTTTTCTTACTGAGAACTCTTAAGATCTGCTATCTTACAATTGGAAGTTTGTAGCCTTTAACCAGCTTCGTCCAATTCCCAATTGTGCTTTTGAATAACAACTATATTTCTGAACTTTGAATAATATTCTGTATTAAACCCTCAAGTTTAAGCCTAATTACTCTAAATGAAAGTGTAATCAATTCTTGTTTTATGGAAAGCTTGTTCTACAGATATTTACCACCGATTTAGTTTTTATGAATTTAAACTTGTATGAAGGGTTTCATTTCTTTTTTTTTTTTAAGAGTATATAGATGTGTATCTTCTTCAGGAGGTACACCATGTCTAGTTATCTTTCTTTCTCTCTCTCCCTCTCTCTGTGTTATCAGCTATGATTGTTTTCTAGGTTAGGGTTTCTCAAGCAGGGCAATTTTGACACCCCCGACCCTCCCAAACATTTGGTAGTGTCTGGAGACATTTTGTTTACCACTGAGGGTGTGTTACTGATATCTAATAGGTAGAGGCAAATGATGTTGATAAACATCATACAATGCATGATACAGTGCCCTGCCCCTCACCAGCCCCTCACCCCTGCCACGACCCCTCCCACCCCTTGCCCCACAGCAGAATGATCTGGACCAAATGATTGGTATTACTGAGATTTAGAAACCCTGTCTCAAATCCACGAATTTATTGGGGGTTTTAAAAAAGGATGTTACTCTAATTCATTTAATAGTGAGAATACGTACATAGAGTCCTTTTTCATACCGGTATATTTATTACCGAGAGATACAAACCTTATAGGGGAGGCAGGATAATTACTTGATTCTTTCTCTTTGTTTACCAGTTTTCAAAATAATGAATTGATTCCCAGCATCTTCCACAGGTATCTATATTGTGTTTCAGAGTTTAGTTTTTGTTTGTGTTTGGTTCTTTTTTGAGTGTCAGTATGAATTCATGATGCTCAAATTGTCCTACCACTGGCAGTGGGAGCTTAATCAGATGGGCTCCTTAGTCCTTCCTGGTATGACAAAATAGTCCAGGCTTGTTTTGTACATTTCCTGCCTTTACCCTGCAATGAGATGTTTCTCTGATAGCCTTTATTCCTTTCAGTGGAAAATATTTAGAGACTATAATCTGAGCACTAAGGTAAAAGTTACTTTAAAAGCCAAAATCATTGATGTAAAAAAAAAAAAAAAATTTGTGTGTGTGAAAAAATGAGCTTTGAAGAAAGCTGTATCAAGTTTTCCTCATTTTTAATTTGATTTTTCTGTCTCATGATGAGAGGTTTCTTGACCAACTCTTTTAATAATATCTCAAATAGACCAAAACTTCTGTTTCCTCTTCTACTTCATAGAAAGTTCAATGCCCCTTTCACTTTCTTAAAATAAATACTCTCCGTACCTTTTAGAAATTATTTCTTGCCTAGATTTCAGTTTCCACCTAGTAGATTTCCTTTAAAGCACAGTACACTACTGTTGAGAAGTTTACTACATAGTTGTTAAAAAATTTTTTTTCTAGCTGATTTCATGCCTATATTGGGAACCAACCTAAATCCAGAGTTCATTTCAGTCTGCAATAATGCCACATGGGCAATTGGAGAAATCTCCATTCAAATGGGTAAGATCTTTTTCCCCTTTAAAAGCACTGTATAAATTGTTAGATGCCTTAGTATATTTAGAATTGCTTTTTCTTTATAATTTAAATGAATTTTATATACATATATTTATTATTAACTTGTGTCACAGTGAATAGAGGGAGCAAAGTATTTTCCATTGATATTTTAACATTCAAATTTTTCTTTTTTGTTTTCTCTTTTGGGGATGATTTAGGTATAGAGATGCAGCCTTATATTCCTATGGTGTTGCACCAGCTTGTAGAAATCATTAACAGACCCAACACACCAAAGACGTTGTTAGAGAATACAGGTACCATATGACTGAACTGTTATGGTGAAGAGAAAATTATTTGCCTTTAAGGTTAAGATGCGTAGAGAAACCAAAGCAAAGCTAGCTTTAGAAACCCAGCTTATTAGTAAGAACTATTTTAGATTCTCCGTAATGATACGTACTGTTTTAACTGTATTCCATAACCAGTTTTCAGAGACTTTGAAAAACACTTCTTTCCTATTCTGTGTGTTTAATACTCCCTAAAATGGACCCCAGCTAAAATAACTACTGAACAGTATGAATTTTAATTTTACATTAATTCAGAGAGTAACTGGCAGCTGGGAAGTAATTTTTCTTTTTAATCTATAAAAGTGTGGCCAAAAATATCCTTCACTGTAGTAGTGGCTAACTGGTTAACAATGGCATGTGTATTTTGTATTTTATTGTATACTTTCCTTCAAATTGAGAACTTAGGCAGTACCTTGTAGGATTTTTATTCAGGAGGCTTGTTTCTCTTTTGCATTGATAGAGAGCATGTTGATACTAAAGAGTACCTTCCATACTATAGAACACATTTCTGGGTGATTTTTTTTTCCCACCCTCCCTAATTTTTGCTAATAGTGATAAAAGGTGTAAATTTTATTTTCAATCAGGCACATCCTTTTCTTTTATATACCTAAGATAATTTGAATAAATATAGCCAGTGAGGGTTTTACCGAAATACTGGACAAAGATTAAAATAAGGTTTTCTAAATAAGGAAATTTGTTTTCAAAGGCATTTTAACTTTATATGTTTTAATTATAGAAAGCTTATATTTTAATGTGATGAAAATTGATATGTTTATTGGTATGGAAGGAAATCTTTCAATTATGAAACAGTTATATAGCTGTTTGGCTGTATGGGTACTGTTTATTTTATAAAGCGAATTAGATTTTTCTTGCTGTAAAGTACAAAAATGTATGTATTAGGATGGTTATGAAATCTTGTCGGGTTTTTATCTTTAGAATGCAGTACCTATACATGACATTCAGATTTGGAACACTTACCATTATAAAATTACTGTTGAACCTGAAGAAACTTCCTATTTATTTTTAAATGTGAATGCATAACAGCAAATAAATGTTGAATGTAATGTATATTAAAGTTTCTTGTGGGATATCAGCTTGTGAATTTGTTACAGCTCCATTTACAAATTGGCTTTATTATAAGTTTATGTTCTAAGTATGATTCTACTCTAAGTAAACCAAAAAGTAGTTGATTATGCTCATCAAGTTGATAGCTTAAATTGATAAGAGATTCAGTGGATTCATTTTATCACAAATGGCTGCAGAAAATGTTTCCATTATTCCTTATCCAAAGGGCAGGGGCTAATTATTAAAACCACTGTCAATGACTGAGGTCAATAGATTTTAGCAACTTAATTACCATTTTCTTAATATTTCATAAAGCCAATTCCTTAGTGTATGCCGTTATTTGCTCTTTTTCCAATTAGTATATCCTACACTGAACTTTCTCAATGGACCATCATCTGCTTTATCGCATGTTTCATTGGATCGTTCATACTTGCCTGTTTAATGAGAATGTTGCATAGTTTGTGTCTTTTGAACATAGGTTTTCTTTCTCTTGCTTCATTATGAATCTGCTGGATTTTAGTATTATCTGTGTAGTTTGCTTCAAGTAATCCTTAAACATTTTTCTTTACCCCCCCCCACCCTTTTTTTATGAAAGGTTAACCTGTAAGTTTTTGAGAGAACACCATTAAAGCACCTTATGGTTTGTTTTCTGTTTGTATTTTTTTTCCCGTTGTGTATAAATGTATTTATATGTATGTACCTTTGAATTGCAGAATGCAGTTCTGAGTTGCACTTCTTTTAGCTCTTTGTAAGTTTAAGGACTTCCTGAATTTTGATGGTGAATATGTTTGAGTAATTCCCACTTCGAAATTTTTTTTTTAAGTAAAATATTAGCATGTAATCAGTATGATGTCTTATCTATTTTGTGCTATTGCCTTTTATAGCAAAGACAGATTATTTGTTTACTCCTTTTGTCCACATATCACCTCATTACAGTGGACTATAAATTTCCTTCCTGTCAAATATGGTTTGAAAATAGTGGGCTATTATCTGAGCTGTTACCATTATCACCATCAGAGGTTTATTGGAATGGGATTTGACACAACACAGCAGTTTTCCAATTCCTTCATTTAGTGCATTACTGCAAAACCTAAAATTTGACCATTGATTTGAAATTAGGCAATATGGCAATTTGCTATCAGTCCACTGGTTTTAGAAATCTTAACAGACAAAAAAAATCTACCTAAATTGGAATTAAGTTCCTCGATTTTCAAAGATTGGAAATCACTTATTTAAAAAGACATAGAGAAGTAAAGAAATTTTAACTGTTTTAACTTCTGAGAACTGTGTTTGAGTGAACAATTCAGAAATGTAATCTTTCACATTTACTAATATTTCTTGGGGGAAGAACATAGATTTCATTATTAAATTCTGAAATTTCAACTGGCCTTGAATGGAGAATCTCTAAATCCATCTATTTAATCGCTCATCTTTTTATTAACAGAATGTCTTCACACTTGATTGAGCGAGAAAAGCAATTCATCCTGGTTTTTGGTGTTCTCTCAATCTTTAAAGTTTTTTTTAATTCCTTTCGTTTTCCTTTTTCCAAGAGTATGCCATATATGTTGCTGCCCCTTATTTTAGGGGGTGGTAATAAACAGCACTGGTGAAATCTTATGTTTATTATCATACACAAATTCTGTTGGTTTCTGTTTCTGAGTTATTTGTTGTTTTTTCTTTATTTTTTCTCCTTCCCCCTCATTTGCTCATGTCTTGGTTGGCGTTTGGTGGTGTATAACCGTGATTGCGTTACCTTAGCAATAACAATTGGTCGTCTTGGTTACGTTTGTCCTCAAGAGGTGGCCCCCATGCTACAGCAGTTTATAAGACCCTGGTGTGTATTATTCAATCTTTTTTTTTTAATTCATTTTTCTTCACTCTTTCTTTCTCTTTCTATCTCACTTTTAGATATATTTTCAGTTGGTTACAAAAATCACAATCCTTAATCATTGCCAACCATGTGACTAATCTTGTCCTATCAGGTTTGTGAGGTTTTTCAGTAGCATCGTCATGTATATTTATTTTTATGTTGTGGCTAACGACTAATTGATGCATGGGATAAGATTGTCACATGCTTGCTGTGTTAAAAAGCTTGATTATACATGAAAAGCATTTAAATATCCACCAGTAAAATAAAGATGCATGCAAATTCTATAAATTTAGGTTTTTGCATTGTTTCTTTTTTAGAATTAATTTGAAAACTTGGATTGCATTAAGAAATACATGTTTAAATTACGTTATGTATAAAAATCTTATTTGCTTGTTAATGTTAAAGATAAACATCTACACCATAAGTTGTATAATAATAGTTTATATTGTGGCAGTATATCCTATGTTCTTCTTTCGATTGATAATCTTTCAATTCAAGTCATTTTTAGTAGTGTTTAATGGAATACAAGTCATAATACAGTTTTAAAAATTAATAATTTACCCTTGGCTCACCCTCCTTAATAGTTAAACGGGAGATTAAAAACCAACTGTCCATTTTATAGATGCAATCTATTAATAAGAAAATGTGAATTTCGAGGTTTCCACTATACTGAGATTAGATGGGCCCAACATGCAGGAAGTATGAGAAACTTAAACTTTATGAAAATTCTTTGAATATAAACATTATACTGTGCTGCTTATTCCATTAAATACTGTCCATTAGTATTGTGATTGAACCTGCTTTTTACTTAAATGCTAAACTCAATTCTATAATTTAATAGGTGCACTTCTCTGAGAAACATAAGGGACAATGAGGAAAAGGATTCAGCATTTCGTGGGATTTGTACCATGATCAGTGTGAATCCCAGTGGAGTAATCCAAGTAAGATGTTCATAAAGATTTTTTAACTTTTAATATTCTGAGTAATGAAACTTTTTAAAGGGTCACCTGTTTTAAAGCTTTAAATCATGAAAACATACCAAATATTGCATATATTTTCAAAGGTACTAAAAACTATGTTTTTAAAAAGATGTGTTATTTCTTAATATCTTGAAATGGTAATGCTTGTTTGTGATTTCCTAAATCTTTTTTTATGAAATAAATAGATTGAGGTAATAAAGTCAGATTCTTGTCTCAAATTAAGCCAAAGCATCTTTCATCTACGTCCACTTTGTACGTGCCTCCTATCATTGAATATCAGTTTGTTGAGTTTGCAGATACCTACCCTAACAGTGACCCAAATAGCTTAGGTTACTCTTTGTTAAGAGTAGGTTACTCTTTCTGTTATTTAGAATTAAACTTAGAAATTCAGTAGTGAACAAAAGAGAATAGTGAATTAGCCATTAAAACTGCTTTAACTTGGAGAGCTTATGATTTATTCATCGTTATTTTGTTTCTTATCTTAGTTTTATATAATATCTAGATATTTTTAGCATTTAAAAAAATTATTTGGCAAAAGTATAAGATATGAGTCTGATAACCTCTGGACCCAAGTGTCAATTTGCAAGACACAAAACAGGAATGTGTTGATTGACACCACGTGTATGAAATTAACAAAATGCAGGCTGTAGAATTCTAGGTTAAGTATCCCAGGTTCCTCAACAGATGAATTGTAAGGAAAAGTATGGGAGGGGTTTTCAAGAAAATACCCTTTCATTTCCAAGAGATAACATGCTTTGAACATCTTTTAATTAACACTTTTTGATATTTCCTGTCTTGTGTTAATGACTGTTGTTTGTTAGTTCAAGTTTAGAAACATTATGTGAATTACAAGTTTATAAGATTCAAATTGATATAGGTGATCAGCATTGAAAAGTTAGAAATGGAAAAAATCTTTTGACTAATTTCTCATTCATAAAACAATAACCTAGTATTAAAATAAGCCTGTACTATTTTTGGAAATGGTCCCTACTTACAAAATAACCTCCTGGCATTAAGTTTCTGGTTGTTTTTTTGTTTTTTGGGGTTTTTCCTCTCAATACCAAAGAACTTTATGTCATCTTTAATGTGTTTAGAGTTATATGATGTATACTACATTACAAAGAAACATTTTCCCATCAGAATTTTGTTGTTTTTGTTTGGTTTTGAATTCACATTTTAAGACCTTAAAACTAACACATATGTATGTGGTCATGAAATCACTGCCAGCTTAAGAGCTGGTAGAAATCTCTGCTTTTTACATTCTTCACTTATATGTGGTTAAAAGAAAATATCTTAAGGTCTGTTTTTTATGTTTAAATTTTTAACAACAGAGTGATATTTGGAAGACAGGGAATCATAATTCTAATAAACCAGATCCTCAGGCACATAGAATTTTATTTGCTTAAATATGTGTTTTATGTACATATTTCAGTCGGTAAATTTTGAAATTTAAGAAAGTGCCCTGAATTAAATAGCAGAATTTTAAATAGTTGACATCAGAACATAAGCAATATCTTAAATGCTATATATTGAACTGCTGTTGAAGTCTGCTAGTCAAGATTGACAAATACTTAAATGAAACATTTAAAGCCTATTGTCACCTTGTTTTCATAGTGAGAATAACCCAATTATCTTTCAAATAATAGAGCATTGGATATTCTTTTTTGCTTGGGTTGGGTTAGGTTGGATTGGGTATTATAACTTGATATATAATTAGTTTTTCTTCTAACTTTTGGTCATTTTGTTTTAAGTTTCGACCTGAAGTTTAGATCTGTTAATTCCTATACTCCCAAGCTTATTTGGCTTCTACTTAGCTAGCTTTAAATTATTTCTAGGCCAGTCAGAACTGTAAGATTATCGAATTTATGTATTTCCCTTTTTTTTTTTCCTCCAGTTTATTTATTTATTTTGAGAGAGAGAGAGAGAGAGAGAGAGAGAGAGAGAGAGAGAGAATCCTAAGCAGGCTGCACACTGTCCATGCAGAGCCTAGTGTAGGACTCAATCACATGAACCATGAGGTTATGACCTGAACCTAAATCGAGTCGGATGCTTAACTGACTGAGCCACCCAGGCACCCCAATTTATATATTTAATTCATTGAATGAAGGTTTTTAAAACTGGTGTTCATTTAATATTTTCAGTCCATTGTTGATGCTCATTAGACTGGGGTTTTGGAATAGGAAATCTAATACAAAGGGGCATTACATTCCAATATAAACTGAATGAGTAGAGGTTTCTCGATGGTGGAATAATAGGGATACCCATTAAGTAATCCTTTATAATTCCTTATCATAAAAAAACTTGAGGTAGGATTTGGTTGTGATAGGTACGTTTTGCTGTGTTTGACAAATAGCAATCTAAGATGTGTTTCCTGCTTGTTACAGGATTTTATATTTTTTTGTGATGCTGTTGCATCATGGATTAACCCAAAAGATGATCTGAGAGACATGTTCTGTAAGGTAAGGTAACTAAAAAGTTTTTATGGTAGATATCTTGGGACTGTTACAATCCTGGTTGGAAAGTTTAAATTAGTTTTATATTTCATATGAAACTTGGACTCTTTGAATCCGTATTGATTGGTAGACCATATAACCTTTGGTCTTGGCAAAAAAGTTGGCTTGATCTTTTCTTAAGGTATAGCAATGACTCAATAGAGTACACACTTCAAAAATATTTTCTGAAGCAATACCACTGATTTCATGTGGTCCCACTATCCCACCTGTACAAAACAGCATATATGTTCAAAGATGACTGGCTGAGATTTGAAGCATAAACTGTTGAACAAAGTAATTTTAAGTGTTTTACACAGGGATTAAATCTGTATAGTTGTTCTGGTAGTGTCCCTCTGGATTAACTCCAGTCAGTACTCAACCATTAACAAAATAAGAAATACAGTGTTACACATTTGAATCACCTATTACTGAAATTAGTGAACTGTGGTTGCAGATGTGAACCCAAAAATTTATATATTTTCAATTTGAAAAAACTTAATGTGCCATAGGAATTTTATCCCTTGATTGAGTTCTGTACTTTCTTATATTAGGTCAGAGTTTATTTAGTATATATCTCTTACTAGGTCACTTGCTGAATTCTATCTAAACTTTCCAAAGCCAAGTTTAGCACATATTATGTGGTGCTTTTATTTTTTATTATTTTTTTAATGTTTATTTGAGAGACAGAGACAGCGGGAATGGGGAAGGGGCAGAGAGAGAGAGAGAGAGAGAGAGACAATCTGAAGCAGGCTCCAGGCTGTGAGCTGTCAGCACAGAGCCCAACACGGGGCTCAAACTCAGAAACTGTCAGATCATGACCTGAGCTGAAGTTGGGTGCTTAACCTACTGAGCCACCCAGGTGCCCCTTTTATGAGGTGCTTTTAGACAGGATACACCAACAAAGTTTGAGAATCACTGCTTTAAAATGGATAAAATTTTTAAAAAAGATTGGAGTTTTTCTCTTGTTAGTGATAAATTAATGATTTTTTTTTCACTTTTTGCAGATCCTTCATGGATTTAAAAATCAAGTTGGGGATGAAAATTGGAGGCGTTTCTCTGACCAGTTTCCGCTTCCCTTAAAAGAGCGTCTTGCAGCTTTTTATGGTGTTTAATCTCATACACTTAAGCTGCAGTCCCATAATTAGGGGTAAGTTGTAAGAAGTTTTGAGTTTTTCAGGGTGAAGAAACTTAGGTCTGCAATCTAAACCTACTGAGTGAAATTAAAGCTATATGTTTTTCTACAGAGGTTGAGTAAAACATTCTTAAGCTATATTAGACTTGAAATTTAAAATCCTTAAGGCTAGAGAATTTTTTTTTTAACTGACAAGCAAGGGTTAACAAAATGCATCATTTTACTTTCAGTCCTGAGTAGAAGGAAATCTAAGTTGGTATGCTAGTTAGACTACTCGACATAGTAATCCTTCTTAAATTTTTTGCCCTGTAAGAATTCTCCCCACATTCACTTTGGCACAGGGTAGAAATGATTTTGAAGTATGAATTTATCGTCTGTGATATATGAAGGACTTCTGTGGTTGTGAGCTTCAGGGAAAAGCCCACTAGAATTGGAACTAGTATAGGGCTCGGTAGATAGGAATATTTAATATTCATTTTTCAAGGTTGTATTTTACGGAGCACCTGCCATGTGACCAGCACTGTTTTAAAATGGACAATGGAAGAGTGTATTTCGCTTTGGGGTGGTAGAGGGGTAAGTCCATTTGGACTCTTGTTCCTCGAGTTTTTCTTAACTTATGTAGAACTAATAATCCTGATCTCTTAGCTTCAGTTCCATCATTGAGTTATTTTGAAGATTAAATAGTAAACTATATGTGATGCCAGAACTTAGTGTATATTGCTTAACACACTAAGTTGGCTCAGTAAATGTTAGGAATATGGACCAGTACAGGGAACGAGAATACCCTTCTTTAGGTGTTGAACATGAACTGAGACATATTTGACTGGAGGGCCAAGGAATATACTCACTGGTGTCCAGAAGATGTCCACCAACTTCAGTCACCTTTTCTGTTGGGAGTTTTTGTCGACTTGCTTGTTTACTTTGAACTAGATTTTAAACCTGGAAAGATTTCAGCTTCCAAGTTGTCAAAGCTGCAGGGCAGTAGAAATGGACTTGTAGTCTCTGGAATATCTCAGAGCCCTGTATGCATCTTATCCCCCTGTAGTTTTGAGTCCTTGGGGCTATTTTGTGGCTTTAGCATTTTGGAAAAGTGCGTAATTCACTTTATGTTAAATCGTGAAAATGTAATAGATGAGAATGATTCTTAACATCAAGGGTTGAAAAATAGAACAGTGAGCTGAATCTTTAGCAAAGACTTTTCAGATTTAATATCTTCTGTGATCTCTGTCCTGTCACCAATTAGGAATTAACTGAGTTGATTTACTCTAAGACAATATATGACGAAAGTATTCGTTTTCTAATTAGAGATAAAAGTGGATCAGTATCTTTATTCCTGCCTTTTTTATAATGTTCCCTTTTTTCAGAGGCAGAGAAAAGGTGTTGCATGTACTTCTCCACAGATGGGCTAATCACACCCTGAATTTACATCAGTCTTCATAATAAATGTCCAGTGTTTGGTACGAGTGGTTAGTAGATTTTTGTTGTGAAGACCACTGTCAGGCACTGGTTACAATCTCCTAGGAATCTGTTTTATTTCTCAATGTGCTTATTGTTAAAACTGCTAGTGTCTTTAATAGGAAAATCAAGAGGTCTGAGAACATAGGAAATGACTGAGCAGGATAGGGCCTGAAGAATTATTAATAAGGAACATCAAGGAGGCAGGTGTTAAAACTTACTTTTTGGTATTTGCTGAATGTAGTAACCTTAGTACAGTTCAAACACCATTAGGGCCTCCTAAGCTAAAACATCAGACAACCAAAAATAAGTAGTTCAAACACCATTAGGGCCTCCTAAGCCAAAACATCAGACAACCAAAAATAAGTAATTCTTTATTTTTTCCTGGATTGGATGTTCATGTGCATAACATTGGGCATAGTGGCCCCAAAAAAAGATCATGTATTCATTCTCACTGAGGAAAGAATTATTTTAAAGCAATTGTTATTTGACTTTGAAGAAGGTAAGGCAACTTGTTACATGTGGAATAACCGATTCCCATTGGGGCCCATTGTGCAAAGGGTGTTAAAGAATTAGATTGATAGCATCCTACAAGATGGCCATCTAAATTTCATCTGTATGAGGTGTTCCACACCTCTCTGCATGTCTTCAGCTTGGTGTCACTCCTCATACCTGATGCAGATGACAGTTGAAAGCCATAGGAGAAGGCAGCGACATGGGTTATCATGGACTACTGGCATGATCTTAGACAATTTATCCTGTTTGTCATTTTCTGTAGTTAGAAGTAGCGCTCTCACTTGATTAGTTATGTGTTTCACTGGCTTTAAGAGAAACAGTTGCTAAAATATAAAATTGTTTTCTTTTCTTATAGGTCCTTCAGTCTTGGAGACTATGAGGGAGCCTCTGCACCCAGGGAAAATGTTACCCTTTACAGGGGGGAAGGGTAAACCAGTAGGGAATACAGTACAATCCCAACCCTACTGGGAGGGGCGGGAGGGAGGTGTTGCCGTCACTGTATTAAGTCGATGTTGGGAAACGTTTTAACATCTGGAGCCTTTGTGGGTGGAAATCTGTCTCCAATTACAACTCCGCACTGGATGTGAAGAAGCAAAAACAAAAAACAAAACAAAACAAAAAAACAAAACAAAACCTATTCAGTCTACTCACAAAACAGTACATCCTGGAATATTATGGGGAATTGTACCAAAACAAGAACCACATAAATGATGCATAGGGATAAGAAAGAGGAAAAATTCTATAGCGCACAATAAAGGAAACCTAAGAATGGGGTTACAAACAGTAAAGAAGCTTTTTTTTTTTCTTAATTTAAAGATTTTTATAAATTTTCCCACATGATGGGGCCTTGTTTTTGCATGCTGATGAAGAACTACACAAATGAAGCTAATAGAATTAAAATCAGCTTGCCTACCCATAGTAGAAGCAGGTTCTTGGAAGTTACAATTTAAGGTACCCCAGAAAAGTTGGAAATAAAACCAAGCAAATTTAAACAATGAAGCACCCTGTGAAATGCCAAATGAGTCACTCCTTTTACCTTTGTGGGATGGGCAGGGAGGGAGGAATAAATGGGGTTGGGCATATCAAACTAAAGATTGACATCTTGATTTTGCATTAAAACATTAATGTAGTGGATATAATTTGATGGTTGTACTTCATTAGATTTAATTTCTAGGCCAAGACGTTCTTTTTAAAGTGCAGTTTAAGGTTCAGGCATGCATTCTGGCTCATAGTGATTGAAAGTACTTTAAATTAGTGGGGAAGTAGCATGCTTGCATCACATAGAGTGAGATTGGTATTCATTTACCTCTGGTGCGCCAGTGTGTGTTGCAGTTTACCAATTCAATATAGCCCTGCATTTAAAATTCCTTTTTAAGATTTGTGGATTTTTTATTTTTATTAAGAATATAGATATAAAGTACTGTAGTTTACAGCTAGGCCTTGAAATATCTTTTTAGGATCTCGTTAGGAGTAAGATTGATATTGTATTGTGTGTAACCTGCACAATGTGGAAAGCTGATATACCTGTGCAAAATCTTTGCCTCCGTGCTGTCAGTGTGATGTGCTTTCTGCATGGTTATATACTACTAGTGATTTTATCAAAACTTCTAAAACATAAAATACATGGTAAAAGATCTGTAAGAGGCTGCATAAATGTTAGTTGGCACATAAAGACAATTGTAGAAGTTGAAGACATGATTGCTATATCTCAATGTTTATTCCCACTCAACATATTGCCTTCTAAGCTTTCTTTTTTTGTTCAAAGCATGATCTTAAAGATGTTTAAGTTAATGGATGTAATGCAGGGTTCCTACACTGTATTGGCGCATGTTGGTGGCCCTCTGTGCCCTAGACAGATGCACACAGGGTGCAAGTAAAAAGCTACAGAGTGAAAGTTGGTTTGGATCCTCTTCATTTCATTTGTTTAGCTTTTCTGTTATTTTTCTCTACTTACATGTATTCCTGTGAATAAATCCTTGTTAAGTTAACCCTTTACTTTTCCTTCCATGTGTATTTTCTTATATACTGTGAATGTGAAAACCTAACTGGTACACTTGATCTTGTGTCCATATGAAAGTGCAAGTCTTTATTAATTTGGATTGCCTGAACAGTGTATCCCATGATGATGAAGGAAAATGGAGAGATTTTTCTTTTTAACTCTGCTGGTCAGAGATGAAGCCACACCTTTCCATTTTTCAATGCTGCATATTTAATCTGCAACAAAAATGTTAAGCCATAACAACCTTTTTATATTTTAGTTTGTCACCTTTGCATTGCAGAATAAATCCTGAATAACCATTTTTATAAGCAGTTGCTCCTCTTTGCATGGTTCTGTTCTTCTAAAGGTGTTGAATGATACAGCCATTGCACTGAAGTTTGAGCTGTATGCGTGTGAATTTAAAAATACCGTTTCAAACAACTTCAAATGCATGGTAGCATGCAGAAAGGTTTTTGTTACTGTGTGTGTGTGTGTGTGTGCGTGTGTGTGTGCGTGTGTGTGTGTGTATATGTGTGTATTTTTTTAAACATGTTCTTTCACCTTTTTCCCTCTACTTTGGCTTTGCAAATTTCAGTCTGTAGAGCCCAAAATTAAGTCCTATTTTACAAATGTCCAGTTTGTTTTTTTGGTTTTTTTTTTAATTATAAAGTTGGATCCAAAGGGTATGTAGCATTTTGCTTTCTAGTATCTTGCTTCATTGGGAGCTCCAATTTTGCTTCAGTCTTCAAAACCTGATTAGTATAGCCATTTTATCCTTAAATCCTAGTGACACTCTGTAGTTTGTCAAATACTTCTTAGAATTTAGTGTTGGAGATATTTTAGTATTCTGGAAGAAGTAAAATATAGATTGAAAGAAATGGCAAAATTCTTCCCTAAACACTTTAAAACAAACCTATAAAAACAACCCTCCGTAAAATTATCTGGACCTGTGATTGACAATTCCACACTGACTGAAAAGCAATTTGTTACCTCTTTGATTAAAAATTGGTTTTTAATTAAGCAGATATGTAAGATGGAGTGTGCCCATTTTTGTAGTCACTTAACCTGTTTTAAATTTAAAGGAAATTTAATTTAAAAATAGTCAAATTAAGGAAATACGATTGGCAACCTGAGATTGGGTTGGGTTTTTTGTGCTTTTCTGCCCTTGAGGTTATTGTTTCTCCCTAATTTATATTTCAGATACGTAGTATAGCCTAGGAATTTGCAGAAGCCATTTAAGTTCTCTTTGAGGTAAGCTCTGATTTAGCATTTATTATTCTGTTAAAACTTAATACATCATGGGATATATATAAAGCAACTTAATTCTTGTGGTGTAGTCTTAATAGTTTTGAATGTTGACTGAATGTCTATGAAATCGTGTTTGTCTTTGTTACATTCCAGTGTTTCTGCCTCTTGGCATGCTTAAAGCACGGCTTACTTCATCTGCTCCTTCCACACTAAAGTGCTGTTAGTGTGCTCAACTACAGAAATAGCCGCTGCTAAGTGATGTAGATTTTCTACTTGAATATTTTTATGTTGTAGGAACCTCAGGAGGTCAGTGTTTACTGTTTTATATATGCCTTCTTTTTCCTGTTCGAGCTTCTCTCTTTGAAGGATTCTAACAGAACAAAAGCTGCTGATCAACCTAAGTTGGAAACAGAAAGTGTATTTAATATAATTTAAATGCATGTTTGGCAGTTCAGTGTTGTAGTCGGTTCATTAGCAAGTGAACTTAGTGCCACAGAATTCATTTATTCAGGAAAGAATTTTGCTTTTTGTATTGTCTAATCTCTTTAATAACTTCATACTGTGTAAAAAAAAATCACTTTTTTATATTTTTTAGTTGGTTATTTCCCAAATAATCAACATGTAAATAATCTTTAAGAGCCAGTTCTGATGCTTTACATTATTGCTACTTGATTTGTGACGCAAGTTAGGTTTCAGAAGAATAGATTTTAAGACACTTAACCAAGCCATTACATCTTAAAAACGAAAGAAGTAGCATACATTTTGTAATTAACATATTGATAAACACTGTGATTTTTTTTGTTAAGACTTTTTCATTGATCTGAATTGCTTAAATTGCATATATTGTAAAATAGGATCAGATGTATATTTTAAAATAATTTGAACTGACTTTTCCTCTCTTGAAATGCTTTGTCTACTCAGTTATGAAATATTCAGATACAAGTTTTATCTCAGGTGAATACTCTTGTATCCTTTTTGCTTTGGTGACATATGCTATAAAGGTTCATCGTACTTAGTTTGTTTTTTAGTGTATTTCATGAAGAATCTTCGCATTTAGTCAGATTTTCCAATCCTTACTCTAGCAGACTAGGGTGGTATAGATCCCTCCTGGCAAGCCTTTTGCATGCAGGTTTACCTTGAAAGTGAATTCAATTTGGTCCTCCTTTTCTCCAAACCCTCAAGATAGGAAAAGGGGTTTTTCTGTCCTGTACTGAATTACCCTGCATAGCTGAGATGCCAGAATTAAACTAATTATATCTTAAGCTCTTTAGTCTAAATTTAACTTTAAATCCTTTGCCATAAAGAAAAAAGTGGTTTTTTTGCTTCATATAATTAATCTATATTATTCATATTGAATGTATTAACAGATAACGGTGCAAAAGACATTCTTCCCAAGAGAAGAGTGTACCATGCGTAACTGCAATTTAAATCCTTCTTTAGTAGTACTTTAAAATACAGCTTTGCTTATTGAGTTATTTTTGCAAATATTACAAGGGGGAAAACACTAACTGTTGCTACTAGTACTGTTACTGAAGTGTAGGCATTGAAATCTTAAAAACTAGGGTCTTCAGATTAAGGGATAATCTAGGTGAAAAATCAGATCGATAAAGAGCTGTGTAACAATATCATCTAGTAATAATACCATGCAAGAGCATTGTATACTTACTTAGTAGACTTCATACTGTATTAAATACGGAGATATTTCTAATGCCTCTTAAAATTAAATTTTGCATAAAAGTTTTCATTCACTTGTACACTTTCCAGGTGACTTGTGACGAATTTTTTCAGTCTTAATTTAGACCTTTCCCCCATTGGTATTACTTATATGTAGAGGATTCTTTACCTTTATTCCTAATTCTTACACATGTTAATTTTAAGGTATACATTTAAATTAATAGCAACTGTTTATTGTGATTTGTATCCCAGAATGTATTGTGTTTTTAAAAAAACTGTATGCATGATTTTAAGGGAAGTTAAAATGGTGATTTTTTTTTTTTCTCACCTCTTGTACATTTTAAAACCAAACCAAATCTTTTTGCCAAGCACTGTATCCCTAATTAGGAAAATAGTATTTTCCCTTTTGTTGAAATTTTTGTTCGTGTACCATAGAATCCTCTTTTACTATGGCTTGGTATTATGCAGAATTAGCTATTTTGCAAGTCTAATTATCTTCCTCAAAGCCTACTATAACATGGTTAGCCTGTAAGGCAGTGTTTGTCCCCTCCTAATACCAGCCTCATAAAGGGGTTTCGCTGTACTTTCCCCATATTACCTTACTGATGTTTTCCTGTGTGGATATATAACCAAATTAAGATTGGATGATTTCTATGGAGATAATAATTAGACAATACTGTATAATTAATTTTACTTAGTAGATGATCATCTGTGAGGAGATGTTTAAACGTGGTTAATGACTTCACTTCATATTATAAAGCAGTTTTACAATTAATATTCATGTTAACATTGGGTGCAATAATTTAGTAGTTTTAGCGTTAGTTATAAATAACTGGATCTTTCTGCTGACAACTTAGGTTGTATGAGTTATGCTTAAAAGCTTTAAATCTGATGTTTCCTGTACCTGCCACACTATGTTAGAATGTGTCCTTCAAATAGATCCTCCTGCAACTTCTCAAACTGTACTAAATTGATATTTCTTGAAGTCTAACTCTGTGCTAACAGATCTTCATTTTAAATAGAATATGGTTTTAATTTTTGATAAGCTGCTGAATTTTAAAGAGAGTTTTTTGGGGCCACCAAATATTTTGGATCATGCAGAGAATATATATTGTACTGTAGTAATTTTGTATTTACATTTGTATGATGTGACATAATAGATGTGAATGTTAATCACTGCTTGACTATGTTAATAAAGTTGTTTAACTATAGATGTTTCACTCTGATTTTTAATGAAAGGAAATGAGCTTTCTTTCCCTCCCTACCCCCCATTTTGGGTCCAGATCAGTCTTGTTGTGTTGTTTTTTGTTGTTTGGGGATTTTTGTTTGTTTCGGGTTTTTTTCTTAGCTTACATATAGTGCACTCTTGTTTGGCAACCATTTTTAAATTGAAGTATTTTTTATTTTTATAGTTCAGTAAAAATATTTTCCTACATTTTAATTTAACTGCTATTGTTGGTGTATTTTCTAAACAGATTCTAGGTTCAGCTTTTTGTGGACGAGGAGGGAAAAATAGTGCTCTGCAAAAGGAATTGAAAAGATGAAGTCCTGAATAAAACATCGTGAGGATAGATTGCATGAATGTGTATGGATGTGTGTCCTATTAAGGCGAGATTCCAGGGTTTAGGACTTAGATTGTGGGAGAAAATACTCAAAGGCAGCCTAATTATTGGTCATTCAAGATCCTGATTTGCTGCTATAATCTCAAAGAAACTGTGCCTGAAAGTAAAAACTTTTGGGTTTTTTGGTAAGTCTTTTAATATTTTTGTGAAACTAAAATACAAATGTTAGGATGTTTTCACTTGATCCTTCTTTTTTTAACTGATGGGCATTTTTATCTTGTGATTACTTCATAATACATGTTGTTTTAAGTAGGTTACCTATGATTCTTTAGGAGTGATTGGAAAAGAAGCTTTTGAACTAGACAGCTCTTGAGTTTGGACTTGTTCTTTACCATACAGTTGAATCTAGAAACTGAAGCTGTGACTGTCATTTTGTAATCCTTAATCTCAGAGTCATGTTAACTGGATGTAAGACAACCTCTTGAAACATCCACATTGATTTCCAGTTCAACACAATTGCAAATTACAGTTCAGAAATTCAACACCATTTCTCAACCATTGGCAGTAGCGCTCCTGGGGAAATTGGTATACTAAGAACCTTAAGGTTTTTCTGCTAGCCGTTAATGTGATTCATTCTATGCCTCTTATAATGATCTTTCTCTGACACTGTTTTCAGTTCCAAGTATTCTTTTTCAAGCCTTTTGAAGAACTTCATTAAACAATTTAATAATTGACCATTTCTGTGCACCTAGGAAGATAGTGAATTGGTGCATTGCTTTTAGTATCCAAATTTACCTGTTAATACACATTGACATGATAGCTACACTCTTTCCATGAACAGTTTTACAACCATCTTACTACTTTTGGACATTCAGAAGTTCTCATTTTTCACTCTTAGAAATAAAGTTGTGGGGCACCTGGGTAGATGGCTGTTGGTTAAAGTGTCTGACTCTTGATCTCAGCTCAGGTCTTGATCTCAGGATGGTGAATTCAAGCCCTGCATTGGGCTCCATGTTGGGTGTGGAGCCTCCTTTAAAAAAAAAAAAAAAAAGTTGCGATGAATGTCCCTGTGCTGAAATGTTCGTATGCCTGCAGTGATTTTTTTGTTTTTAGTGGAATTGCCGTATCTAAAGGAGACAACTGCAGCCCAGTTTCCTTTCAGATAAAGTTCTAATTTTCATACCCAGCAGCAATTTCAGTGAATGATGTTGTATGCTGTGAATTACAATTTAATAGCAAGGTTTTCTAACTTTAGGAAATTTTATATACAAAATTCATCTTCATGTTACATATTTAACATTTGTCTAAGTCTTCTGTCACAGGCACATTCCCTGGTTTCATGGAACTTAGATTCTCTTGTAGGAAGGCAAATAAGTGAGTTACATGGTGGCAAGTGCCAGGGAGAAAAAGCAGATGAAAGGTATTGATGGTCGGAATGAGGCTTGCTATTTTTAATGAGATGAGGGGAGATAGAGGAAAGTCTAAAGGGTGTCACTTGAGCAAAAACTTGAAGGAGCCAGCCCATAGATGTCTGGGAATGAGTATTTAAAAGTAAAGGGGGCAAGAAAGACCAATACCTTGAGACAGTAATAGGTTTGGTATGTTTTGCATGCAAATGAGAAGGGTGTAGCTCCAGCACTGGGTGCAAGGGAGAAGAGTAGTTAGATATGATCCAAGAGGTAACTGAAGGCCCAATGGTATAGGTCAGTTTTGCACTTGTGAAGTAAGGAACCATGGTTGGATTACCTGGCTGTATTTTATTTTTTTTTTTTTCAACGTTTTTTTTATTTATTTTTGGGACAGAGAGAGACAGAGCATGAATGGGGGAGGGGCAGAGAGAGAGGGAGACACAGAATCGGAAACAGGCTCCAGGCTCCGAGCCATCAGCCCAGAGCCTGACGCGGGGCTCGAACTCACGGACCGCGAGATCGTGACCTGGCTGAAGTCGGACGCTTAACCGACTGCACCACCCAGGCGCCCCTACCTGGCTGTATTTTAAAGGAGGAATCCAGATTTGCCAACATGAGGATGGGTTGTGTGAGGGAAGAAATCAAGAGAACTCCTAGGGCTTGGTCTGACTTGAGCAGCTGGAAGAATGGAAGTGTCCGTAATTAGAATAGAAATAATCCAGTATTTGGGTTGAGACATCCATGGGTGGTGGGGCGGGGGGAGAAGTAGAGTAGGCAGTTGGAGGTCCGCGGAGATAACCTGGCTAACGAATGCAAAAAAACTGAGAGTGTATAAATGGTGCTTCAAACCATGAAACTGAATGAACATCATTAGAGGACTAGGAGAAAAAAAGGAAAGAGACACTCCAACACAAGTCTTAAGAATTGATAAAACTATAGGGGAGCATGGTATTATGAACAGAACAAGAATTTACTTTGCATTTAGCACAACGGAGGTCATTTTGACAAACTTAGGGCTCTGGAAGACTCAGAATAGGAGCTCTCTTCCTCCAAGGGTTGAAAGCCTGTAGGTTTTCCTTTCCCTCAAGGCAAGGTAGTTTTATGTTCTAGAAACTAAATTGTTCAAGAAATGTGGAAGCTTGTGAAGAGTGAGCAGCCCAAAGTGGCCAGAGATAGAGAACTTCCCTAAATGATTAGCAGCTTGTAGTGTCTAAAGTTAAAAACTTCCCCACAAGATTAGCAGCCAGTTTTTTATTTAAGATATGATTAGCCCAGAGTTCATGTGCAAAAGCAAGAGATGGATGCCAGAGAAATTATGAGAGAAAGGTAGTTAAGTATGGGGCAATCTCATTCAGATATTTTCTTTTCAAATTATGGCTTCAGAAATTAAGAACTGCTTCATGAACAGGTAGCTCAAAAGAACTAAATCCAGAAACATCTAAATATACATGAAACTAGTATATGATACTTAAGTGAAAAAAGATGAATTTGACAAGTGTTGGCAAATCTGGGTAGACATCGGTGCAAAAAAAAAAAATATTCCTATCTCATACTAAGAAAATGCTAGGTCTAAGTTGAAACCTTAAATTTTATTATATATATATATATATTTTTTTTTTTTTTTTTCCTTAGCACAGGGAAGGCATTTCTAGGTATGATACCTCAAAAGTCTTGAAAGAGGAGATTCTTTAACAAGCCTAAAAATTCTGCATGGCAGAGTAAAAACCTGGAGGAAACTTTGCAGCTCCTTTCACAGAAAATGGTGAATTTCCTTAACTTACAAAGACAAGTCAGTAAGGCAGCTCAGTAGGATATTAATAGTTCACAGAAGGCTAAATACAGTTTAATACATATATTCAACTCCGTCAACTGAAATTCATACTTGAGTTGCTTTCACATTGACGAAAGTTAGAAAGCCATGGTGACGGTGCACTCTTCCCTGTGGAGTACGGAAACAGGAATTTGTGCACTGCTAGCAGGAGTGAAATTCATATGATATGAAGGGAAATTTAGAAATATCAAAATTTAAAATATGTATATCCTTTGGCTTATAAATCCTCCCCTAAGTATTTAACTTATATGATAGCCCATAATGGCAAGATGCCACACGTCTTTTCACATTCCTGAATGAGCAAAAATTGAAAATACCACAACAGACGAACAGGAACTCTCACAATACTGATTTAATACAACTAATTAGCAAAACAATTTGCCATTACCTAGTAAAGTTGAACATTTGTAGATGCTAAGACTCAACAATTCTACGACTATCCCTTAGAATAACTCCATGTATGTGCTAGGAAACCTACAAAGATGTTCATATCAGCTTTGTAATTGTAAAAATTGAAAAAGGAACAGTCGAAATGTTCCACACAATGGACGAATTTTAAAAGTCATACTGAGCAGGGGTGCCTGGGTGGTTCAGTCTGTAGAGCATGTGGCTCTTGATCTTGGGATTTTAAGTTCGAACCCCACATAGGATGTAGAGATTACTTAAAATCTCTTTTTTTTTTTTAAAGTGGTACTGGGGCAACTGGGTGGCTCAGTCTGCCCAAGTCATGATCCCATGATTCGTAGGTTCAAGCCTCACATCCAGCTCTGCGCTGACAGCTCAGAGCCTACTTAGGATTCTCTCTCTCTCCTCTCTCTGCCCCTCTTCACTCGCTATCTCTCAAGTAAACATTTAAAAAAGAGTGCTGAGGGGTGGTTAAGCGTCTGACTTCAGCTCAGTTGGTTAAGCGTCTGACTTCAGCTCAGGTCATGATCTTGTACTTTGAGTTTGAGCCCCACGTCGGGCTCTGTGCTGACAGCTCAGAGCCTGGAGCCTGCTTTGGATTCTGGGTCTCCCTCTCTGACCCATCCCTGTTCATGCTCTCTCTCTGTCTCAAAAATAAACAAACATTAAAAAAAAATTAAAGAGTCCTGAGCAAAATAAGCTAGGGTTTTGGTAGAATACCTGTAGAAAAACCATTTATGTAAAATTCAAAAACATGAAACTGAAAAATACATGAGTAGGAATGCATAGGTGTATAGTGCAAAATACATGTATAATACAAAATTAAGATGTTTACATCTTGGAGAGCTGAAGGTGCAATGAGTGAGTTGTGGCTACATTTTATGCTAAAGCTTTAAATGGTACATAAATATGTACTCATGTATGTTTCACACAAAACTTAATAACAAGGTCATCTTTTATAATCAGACCTGAAGGCAAGTTTCTTCTGGTAACACTTCGTGGGTTAGCTCAAAGTCATTTCAATCTAGTATACTTAGGAACTAAAGAGAATTTTGTTAAACTTCTGAGGTACTCAATACTTTCTAACAAGACCAGGTAATACACTTCTCTATTCACCTTTCTGGCATCTTTACTGATAATTTTTTTCTAAGTATTTTATTTTTACATTTTCACTTTGAAGACACATTTTCCCAAATAAGAAAGTTCACTTAAAATGTTGTCTTCTTAAGGAAATTGGGTGGTTCCATCAGTTAAAAGTCCAACTCTTGATACCCAGGTTGTGAGTTCAGGCCCCGCATTAGCCTCTGAGCTGGGCATGAAGCCTACTTAAAAAAAGCAGAAAAAAAAAAAAAAAAAAAAAAAAAAAGATGTCTTCTTAACACTAATTTCCTTATCACAACTTAGACTTTCAAAAATTTAACTCCTGTTCAAAAGCCTACTCTTTATATGAGGGAAGGAAGAAATTAACGGTTACTAAGCCTTTCTTCCACGAACTTTGGAATTTTACTAGAATTTGTGGTAAGCCTCATCCTTTTTGTCATTTGTGGGCATGCACATTTTCTTTAAGGTTCTTAACACAAACTTTAATTTTCTTGAGATCTAAGACTAGCTTAAACTATACCAAAGTACTATATGTCTAAGTCAAAACATTTCCACTAGATGGAGCCATTTACCTAGATTAACTCTGGACTGTAAGTACAATATTTTGTAGGAGCATAAGGCACATACATAGAGATTTCCACCCCTTAGGCTCACCCCCAAAATGTCATTTTTACATTAAAATAATCTCAAAATTTTTTTTCCTGATTGCGATTTTTAAATTTCAATGTTACTCTCTCGTAGAACACAGGGAAACTTCAAGATGTTTCCTTAAGTTCAACTACAGAGTTTATGGTCTAGGCAGGACATCTCAAAGTTTAGCATGCATGCATGTTACTTGACAGTCTTGTTGAGGTGCAGAACCTGATTTGGTAAGTCTGGGTGGGGGCCAAGATTCTACATTTCTTTTTCTTTTCTTTTTTTTTTTTTTTTTTTTTTCTTTTTTGAGAGCATGAGTGGAGGGGGACAGAGAGAGACACAGAATCCAAAACAAGCTCCAGGCTCTGAGCTGTCAGCACAGCCCGATGAACCATGAGCTTGAACCCATGAACCATGAGATCATGACCTGAGCCAAAGTCAGTCAGACACTTAACCGACTGAGCCACCGAGGTGCCCCCAAGATTGTATGTACATTTCTAATAGATCCCCAAATGTTGCCATGGTGCTTGTTTATGGACCTTACTTTGGAGTACCAAGAACCTAGAGAGTTCTTGGGAACCTGAAGTTCCCTTATGACATAAGAGAATAAACAGTTAACATGTATGTAAACTTTACAGAAGGGTAGGGACTTTAAGTATTTTGTTCACAATTGCTTGAGTAATTCCTGAAACAAAATTAGCTGTCCAATAAATGTTTCTTGAATGAATGAAGGCAAGGTCTTAAGTGTTTTTTTGTGCGAGGACTCATTTAATCTTGACAGTCTATGAAGTCAGTTTTTATTATTACCATTATTATTCCAGTTCACAGACAAGGAAATTAAAGCCATATGTAGTGGAACCAGGATTTGAACTCCAATACATGGTTGAACTTGTCAGTCTGGCTCTGGAGCCCGTGTTTTTGACAAAAATACCATGTTGCCACTCATTTTTAGGTAACCCATCACCAAAAAAGAGACAAAGTCCCAAAGTGATATAGGCACTTACTGTCCAAAGGTTTTGTAATGTACCACTTTATGGTCACTTGTTCCTGCCAGACTGGGGGGCCGTGCTACTACATAGAATCCCAACAATGGGAGTCAAGACTGTATGTTATCAGTGTGCACACCATTTCCCCACTTTCTGAGTTGGCTTACAGATTGGGGTGGGAAAGAAATAGACATTCAACTAAGACCCGCTCTGGGTTCGCAAAGGAACAGAATGCCACCAGTCCTTACCCATTAGCTAATTTGATTAAGTCTTGTAGTTTTAGTTTCATTGACCAAAAGAATGAATAATGATCGCAAATTGCAGATGACCAGTAGGGACTCCCTAAGTGCTGATTGGTATCCAGGCACATGGGAGTCACTTAACATCTATCTTGCAGGTGTCTTGCTGAGCCAGGATTCTTTGTTGGGTCATCTCTGGCTTCTTTTGGGAATTGTTAATCCAATTATATCATCATGTCATCAGAAGAAACTTTTACTTTATATTGTTATTTTTTCTTATTTTCTAGTCTTCTAATCTTTGATCTCGTTTGCAAACCTGGCAAAAAGGAGACAGATCGACCAGAAGTCACTCATTATTTAAGTAGTTGTGGGCTGGGTTGTACTAATTAAGTTCATTCACTATTACTTGAACAAATTTCCTACAACAAATTCTATTTTATGTGCTTTCCAGTTGAAACTTAAAATTTCTGCAGCTTTGCATTTTACCTTGAATTAATATCCCAGTAAAACCATATTTATTAAGCAGTTTATAAAGACCCACATATCAGAAACATATCAGAAAGCGCTTATCTTAGGACACATAAATGGCAGAGCCTGTATAAATTCAAATTTCTATAAAACCTTTTCCCTATTTTGGATGTTTTTGTTCCCTGTGGTCCAAAGGTCCCATCACTGCTCCAGTCTTCTCTCCAACAATGAATAACTATCCTAACTCAGTACTTTGAAGAAGTACTTACTCTATTAAAATTGTTTTCTTCCTGTGGTTCTTAGGGGCCAAATCAAATTTTCACAATTTTCTGTGTCCTCTGGCTCTTGCTACATTTCCCAGCTCACATTCATGTCTGTCTTGAAGCTCCTGCCACACCTACCTCATTGTTCTCAGACATGTGAAGTGAGGGAAACCTTACAGCCTTCACACCCTCTATTTCCTACATCTCCTCCCTTTTGATTCACATGGCTGGCTCCTTTTGGTCATTCATATTTTAGATTGAATATCACCTCCCCACAGGGGACCTTTCCTCATCACGCAGTCTAACCTGCAAGTCCCAAGTCATTATCTGTCATATCTCGGTTTTATTTTTCTTCATCACTGGTTTAGTTCATGTCTCTTTGAAACTCCTCCAAGCTTGGAGTTTCTCAGTCTTTCCTTCTTCTTCCTGACCTCGACAATTTTGAGGAGTATTTGGTGTCTCAGAGAATCTTATTTTATATTTCTCAAATTCTGGATTGTCTGCTATTTTCATTTTAAACTGGGGTTATGGTTTTTTTTGTTTTTTTTTTTTTTTGTGGCGGTTGGTTTTTTTTTTGAAGAGTACGGCAGAAGTGAAGCACCTTTCTCACTGCATCGTAACATCAATACGAGCTTTCACTGGTGACATTCACATGGATCACTTTGTTAAGGTATGATCAGTCAGGTCCCTCCGGAGTGATGTTACTGATTTTCCATTTCCATACGCCCTTCTTTTTGGAAGCAAATCTTTAAAACCAGCCCATACTCAGAAGGGAATTAAACCTCACCCCCTAGAAGGGGGAGTACGTACATAGATTATCTGGAATTCCTCTCTAAAGATGTGTCCCTTCTCCCTTATTTATTTGTTTGTTTATATGAGTATGAACTCAACGATATTTGTTTTATTCTTTGAGTTATAGCCTAATAACGTCACTATTTCTTGCTCAGATTGTTCCTGCTTTGATTACTGGCGACACTTCCAGGTTGGTTTCTGTGTACTCTTGACATGTCCCCATCCTTCTTTATTTTTATTTTTAGCACTTGCTTACTTTCTGGCACTAAGTAATGCTCCAGGCTCATCTTGTGTATTCCCTGCTCCAGGCCTAGACTCAGCTATTTTCTGAGCCCTGCTTCCTTTTATTGGAGAACAGAACTGAAAAACCAAGATCTGGGTGCTGGAGGTACTAACTGCTGCTGGAGTATAACTGTCCCTACATCCTCTTACTAGACAGAGCAAGGAAATAAATGTATACATAGACTAACCCATGTACACCCACACATCTGCACTTATTTCTGTGCCAGTATGTAAAAATGAACACCAATTTATACCGGTATTTCCAACTCTAATCCATTCTAGTCTTCCCTTCTGCCCCTTCCTTGTTGATTTAGAACTTCTTCCCCAGAAAATAATAAGCTGACACCACTTATCTTCGATGGTTATTTATTTACTTGTTTGTTCGACTCCAATAAAAGTAAAGCAGTTTCAGAATTATTGACCAGAACCACGGTAAGAAACAAATTTGCCACGTAGGGCACGCTGCTCAGGTACAGTTCTCCCTTTCACCTTGCTTAGCTCAGCTTTTTTAACCCTACACTTAGATATACAGTTAGAGTCACTTGTATCAGTCTGCATTTCATACTTTGAACCTCTACCTCCCCCATCTTTTTGGTTGATTTCTTAAAATCAGCTTCCAGTAAAAGTTCTCTGGGTTTTGACAAATGTAACCAATCATTTCTCCACCACTTGAGAACCAACACAGAACAGCTCAATACCTAAAATAATTTCCTCATGCAATTCCCTTCTAGTCAACTACTCTCCCTTTGTCCAACCCGTAGCAGCCACTGATCTGTTTTCCATTCTTTTGTTTTTGCCTTTGCAGTAATATCATATAAACGGAATCATACAGTATATAGCCTCTTGAGTCTGGCTTCTTTTACTTAGCAAAATGCTTTTAAGATTCATCCATACTGCATGAATCAGTGACTCGTTTCTTTTCATTGCTAAGTAGTATTCCGTTGTATGAATACCCTAGTTTATTTCTTTTTTCATTTGTTGAAGAACATCTTGGTTGTTTCCTTCTTTGGAAATTAGGAATGATGCTGCTATAAACCTGCACATTCAAGCTTTGGGGTGTTCCTTGGGTAAATATTAATGGGTAAGCATTGTTGTCTTAAATCTTTAAGTTTGGGGGTAATTTGTCCCAGAGAAATAGATAACTAAAACTCTTGTTTCTCTGAACCATTTGAGAGTAAGTTAGTTGCAGATGTGGCTTTGTCCATAAATACTTTAGTAGGTATTTCATAAAATACTCTCTTGTATGACCACACAGAGAGATCACAATTAGAATCTAATTTGTATGCTTATTCAAATTTTACTCATTGCCCCAATAATGTCATTTATAACAAAATGAAATGTCCATATCCTCATTTTATTCAGGCAGGTGTGTGTCTCTTTTTATCCTTTATTCTGGGAAGATTCCTCAGTCACTGTCTTTCATGATACTGACATTTTTGAAGAGGATAAGCCAATTATTTTGTAAAATGTCCTTCAATTTGGGTTTATGTACTGTTTTCTAACTACTGGATTCAGAAATATGCATTTTTTGACAGAAACACTGTTAGAGCAAGAGGCATATGTCAATTTATGCTGTTATTAGTGATGGCAACTTTGATCTCTTAATTAAGGCCCTGTCTGCCACATTTCTCAAATGTAAAATCACTAATTTCTTCTTTGTAATTGGTAAGTATTTTGCAGGCTAATACCGTAAAATTAGACAAATATTGTTTCTCTTTAAACTTTCATTCATTCATCTCAGCATTTATTGATTATTCTTGTTTGAGTCAATTGTTACTATTGTGTTTTTCCACATTTTTTAGGTGGCATTCAATTATAAGAGACAGCTTTCCTTTGTCACTATTCATTTATATCAGTATGACTAAATGGATTTTAAAGAACTTTGACTTTAAGGGCACCTGGGTGGCTCGGTTGAGCCGCTGACTTTAGCTCAGGTCATGATCTCATAGTTTGTGAGTTCTAACCCTGCATCAGTCTCTGTGCTGACAGTGCAGAGCCTGCTTGGGACTCTCTCTCTCCTCTCCCTCTGCCCCTCCCCCACTCGTGCTTTCTGTCTCTCTCTCAAATAAATAAATAAACAAAAAAAAATAAAGAGCTTTGACTTTATATTTGTGTCAGTATAAAATTTGGTAATACTAAGCATAGGCTTTTCCTTTCTCCTCTCTTCTCTCTCTCCTTTCCCCTCTCCCCACACATAAAGTTCAGAGCCTCAGTGGGCATTCGTGTGTGTGTGGAATTTTTTCACTTCAGAGATGGGCTGAAAGAACTAGAGTGAACAAAAAACTCCAATTGGATTTCTGAACAGATTTTTTTTTTTAACCCACGCTATCAACCATAACTTCATATGTTGTTATCCCAAGGACAAAATGTTGAAAGTATCTACTACTGATTTATCTTGTATTGAATAGCAGTGAAAAGGGGAGGGTGGAGAAAATCGGTCACTGTTTATGATATATTAATAACAAGGCAAGGAAGAGGCCATGATAGCTGCTACAATCTTTTTTTTCTTCTTCAACTAGTCAGAGCACTAGTTGAGACCTATAACATCCTTCCCCCCTCTACTCATTCCATGTTTTCTTACTCTCAGCCAGTACCTGAGTGTGTTTGTGCTCTTTAGCTGATGAGGTGAACAGAACCTTTTCTGATGCTATACTCAGTGCTCAGTATAGTAGACACTGTTCGTGCCCATCCAGATTCTCTTTCCAAAGTCCATGAGCCAACCATCCCCTAGCTGGCGAAAGGTAGGCTGACAGCAGCCCACAGCTGCATGCTCCTCCTGAACATTGCCCTTGGCTGCTGGGCACTGCCTAGAATCCATTGGAGCAGCCACACACACATCACTCCCAGTGACCCACCTGGGGAGTTTGTGCTTCCTGTTTCCACAATTTTAGGCTCTGTGGGTCTAGAGACACTGTTTCCCGGAGGAAAGATGCTTCTGCAGGGATCACAGGAAGAGTCTTGCCACACTTAGAAGCTGCTTGTCACTTAGAGTTTTTCATACCAGCAGACCGGCAGGCAAAAAGCGGGACTTATCTCACTGGTAGGCGTGATTGGCCCTGATAATCATCAGGAGGTAGGACTGCTGCTAAACAGCTGGAGCCGGAAGGGGTAATTTGGCGATTCAGAGGATCCATTCAGAGGATCGTTCAGATGATCCATTCAGAAGATCATTCAGAGGATCATTTGGACAGTTCAGTTGCTTCTTTCGCTGCGCTCAAGTATGTTGATTTGAACTCAAAATCTGGAAAGGTAACTCTGGTAGGTATATGGATCCGTTGGGCCTACTGTTTGACCCATCAAGTACCGAGGGAGAACTACTAAAATCCCTCCTCGTGATTGCAGACTTGCCTATTGCCCTTTGTAGTTCTGTCGATATTTGCTTGACACACATCGAAGAAAGGTTGTTACCTGCATATAAATTATAAGTCATTATAACTTCCCAGAGAATTAAATTTTTATCATTTTAATAAATTTAGAGAAATTACATTGTTAAATGAATAAATAAATAAATGTGTTAATGACACCAGCTTTCTTTTGGCTGGTATTGCTTAATGTATATTTTCCATCTTTTTTTCCCCTACATTTCTTTATGGGCATTACTTAAAAATGGTAATTAGAAAGCATAATTGGATTTGCTTTTTAAATCGTCTGACAGTTTTTGTCTTATAAGTAAAAAAGTTTAGTTCTTTTACATATATGATGATTACTACTGTGTATGGATTTATCTCTATATCCCAACTTTTATCTTTTTTGGAGGGATTGATTAAACTTGTTTCTTCTGTCTTTAATCTCATTTTTTCCCTATTAGTTTGAAAGTTATATTCTTTTATGGTGATCTCAGCTATTTTAACATGCATTCCTGATATGTCACTCAGTGCTGTCTACAGTTAGCCAGTATCTTTTTTTTTTTTTTTTTTTTTGGTGGGGGGGTACAGCATCAAGACATTAGGATATTGTAACTTTGGTCATCACTCTCTCCCATTTAGGTGCCATTATTGAATATTACTTTAGTTCTTGCTCTTTGTTTTTTTCTTCTTGGTTTTTATTTATTTAATTTTATTTTTTACTTTTAAAAATTTACATCCAAATTAGTTAGCATATAGTGCAACAGTGATTTCAGGAGTAGATTCCTTAGTGCCCCTTACCCATTCAGCCCATCCCCCTCCCACAATCCCTCCAGCAACCCTCTCTTTGTTCTCCATATTTATGAGTCTCTTCTGTTTTGTCCCCCTCCCTGTTTTTGTATTATTTTTGTTTCCCTTCCCTTATGTTCATTTTTTTTTTAATGTTTATTTATTTTTGAGACAGAGCATGAGCAGGGGCGGGGCAAAGAGAGAAAGAGACACAGAATCCAAAGCAGGCTCCAGGTTCTGAGCTGTCAGCACAGAGCCTGATGCGGGGCTCGAACTCACGGACTGTGAGATCATGACCTGAGCTGAAGTTGGACGCTTAACTGACTGAGCCACCCAGGCTCCCCTCTTTTTTTTTTTTTTTTTTTTTATTTCTTTTTGTATCTCAAATCTTTTGTCTAAAATCATAAATCACAAGGAGATAGACTGGTTGTAAACCTGCCTCTTTTTTTAAGATTTTTTAAAAATTTTTATTTATTTATTTTGAGAGAGAGAGTGCGTGAGAGAGGGAGGGCCAGAGAGAAAAGGAGGGGGAGAAAATCCCAAGCCAGCTCCACTGTCGGCACAGAACCGGACAGAACTGGATCTCACGAGGCATGAGATCACAACCTGAGTTCAAGTCAAGAGTTGGACACTCAACTGACTGAGCCACCTAGGTGCCCCAGCCTGCCTCTTTAATGTGACCTGGGATTTAGCCTGCTGAGCTCCTGGGTGAGCCTGCACACCTGAGAAGGAGCTGGGACCTGCTGCCACCTCTTTGGTTCAGTGCTTTGGGAGTTTTCCATCGGAGGGGAAACCACAACATACCTACCCATACCCACACCTACCTGGAATCCACCACCACTGACTCACCACAGCTGTCATAAGACTTCCCGGGTTGAATCATGCCTCAACCACTTACTGACTGTGTGACCTTTCTGTGTCTCAGTTGCTCCATCTGTAAACTCAGAATAATAATAATACCTACTTTAGAAGTTTGTCATGACAATTAAATGAGTTAACTCATATAAAGGCTTAGAACAGTGACTGCCATATAGTTAACCTGAAGGAGATTGTACCCCAGGGACAGACTCACTCTGTTCTCTGCCCACCTGCCCATGTTTCCAGGTGAAGTAAAAGTTGTTCCTGGCCAGAGCGGGCCTTCCAAGTGTTGGGGTCCCAGGTGCATCGACCAAAGAGTCCCATGGAGGAGATCTGGGACTGACTACCTTCTGAGTAAATCTGGGCAGCCATCTCATTTGGCCTGTAAGCATGGAAAATGTTCACCTGGATCCTTCTGCTCTGGCCACCTTTGGAAGCCACCTGCCACTCCAAGCCATTAGCTGTCCTCCACCCTGGAGGTAAGACCTGCTAAACTTCTCCTCTCTGGCCATTGAGAACGGCCTCTATGAGCACAGCATTGTGCTCCTCATTGGGAGCCCACGCGGAGAGGCAGATAGCCTCAATCAATTACCCCTGTTCCTTAAAACTTTCCAGCAGCCAGTGGCCCTGGTTAGTCAAACCATCATTCAGGGCAATGAGCTTACAGGAAAACCAGTGATCACAGCAGATCAGAATCAACCTGAAATAAGAGGACGTGACTTCTAATGAAAACAAGACAAGACATGAAATAGGAGAGGGACTTCTGCTTTGTCACCTCTTTTTCAAATCCTAATTAAGTAGCAAAGAAATAGAAAAATAAATTCAAGAAAAAAGAAAAAAAGAAAGAAATTCAAAGCAACACAGAAAAATCAGGGTGCTTCTAGCAGACCAATATAGTAAGGAACTTTTGAAAAGAATAAAGGAGGGGCACCAGGGTGGCTCAGTTGGCTGAGCGCCCAACTTCAGCTCAGGTCATGATCTTGTGGCTTGTGAGTTTGAGCCTCACCTTGGGCTCACTGCTGTCAGTGTGGAGCCCACTTCCAATCCTCTCTTTCCCTCTCTGTGCCTCTCCCCCCCCGCCTCAAAAATAAACAAACATTTTGTGCATGGAACTAGAGGGTATTATGCTAAGTGAAATTAGTCAGAGAAGCACAAATATCATATGACTTCACTCATGTGAGGACTTTAAGAAACAGAACAGATGAACATAAGGGAAGGGAAGCAAAAATAATACAAAAACAGGGAGGGGGACAGAACACAAGAGACTCATAAATATGGAGAACAAACAGAGGGTTACAGGAGGGGTTGTGGGAGGGGGGATGGGCTAAATGGGGAAGGGGCACTAAGGAACCTACTCCTGAAATCATTGTTTCACTATATGCTAACTACTTTGGATGTAAATTTTAAAAACTAAAAAATAAAATTAAAAAAATAATAAACATTTAAAAAAAAAAAGAATAAAGGAAATGGGAATTGATTGACAGACAAATCTAGCAGAGCAGAAGAACCTAAAACAGAGAACAGGGCCCTGGAGCAGTTAATGAAATAAAGAGTTGAGCCATTCTTCTAAAACCCTGCCAAGTCACCAACTCCTGGAGCTGCTCCTGCAGCAGCTAAGTCCTTTGCATGGGTCACCTGAAGGCCATAGGTATAGTTTTCTGAAGTAATTATTTATCACAGCAGACCAAGGCTCTTGGAAGTCTACATGCACATCTTTTTCCAACTCCCAGATATTATATCACTAGCTTGAAATTGGCTGGGGAAGGAAGATTTATAACCTGGAAATCAGCAAATGCTACAAATCAAGGCGTGCTCCCTTCACTCTAGAGATGGTTGTTAAACATTTACCGGCATACCACTGCTCCAGTGTAAGCTAAGATTAGAGAAAAAGGACAATGCCCGGAGGGTCAGAGAAACTATGCTAAGAAGAGAAGTTACCCACATAGCCTGCCTATCCCTCCACAATCCTATGAGGCAGATTCCTGTAATCAAAACATGCATTCACTGCCAGGTAAACAGGAGTTCTTATTTGAAGTGAGCAAATGCATTCCAATTATGAAAGAAGTTCAGTTTAGACCTGCACCAACAAATAGGAATTTTGGATTCAACAAACATTTTGGGAAAACCAAGATCATGAAAGAGAGTAGCAAATTCAACAAACAGAACTAGCCTAGGAATAAAAATACAGAGTTAATGAAAACAGATTAAACATTGTTAATATCCTCAGAGTAAGCTGAAAGAGCTGCTATGAAACACAACCCGAATTGATGAAAAATTAAAAATATGATTGTTAAACATAATAGTTGGGGTGAATATGCAACAAATGAGTTAGAAAACTGAGTTGCAAAAATTATTCCAAAATGGTATGCCAAAAAATGAAAAGAAAAAAGAAAGAAAGGGAGAGAGAAAATGAAGGAAAGATGGGATAGAGAAAGAGAAAAAAGAAAGAAAGAAAGAAACAGAACAGAAGAAAAAAAGAAAAAAAGTAATGTTAAGAGACTTGGAAGAGAGGTACAACAAAAATTGTAGGTATAGTACTGTGAGAATGCAAAGGAAGAAATTATTAAAGAAATAAGAAAAAAGCATTTCCCAAAACTAAAGAGGGACTTGGACAGAAGAGGCTTATTATATGCCAAGCAGAATTAATGCAAAATTATCTTCTAAAGATACCCAAGTATTAACTAACATGACAATGAAAAGTCTTTCCTTCCTCTGTTTCTATTATTTAAAAAAAAATTTTTTTTAACGTTTATTTATTTTTGAGACAGAGAGAGACAGAGCATGAACAGGGGAGGGGCAGAGAGAGAGGGAGACACAGAATCTGAAACAGGCTCCAGGCTTTGAGTGATCAGCACAGAGCCCGATGCGGGGCTCGAACTCACGGACTGTGAGATCATGACCTGAGCCGAAGTGGGACGCTTAATGGACCGAGCCACCCAGGTGCCCCTCTATTATTTTTTTAAAAAATTTTAATGTTTATTTTTGAGAGAGAGAGAGAGAGAGAGAGCACAAGCAGGGGAGGGGCAAAGAGAGAGAGGGAGATATAGAATCTGAAGCCAGCTCCAGGTTCTGAGCTGTCAGCTCAGAGCCCAATCAGTGAGTGGCTCAAACACAAAAACTGTGAGATCATGACCCGAGCCCAAGTCAGACAACCAACCAACTGAGCCACCCAGGCGCTCTTCCTTCCTCTGTTTTTAGAAACCACCCACAAGTAATCAGAAGAATTTTGCCAACTCCATATCTGATGAAACTAGAAGGCATCTAAAGCTAAAATAGGAAGAAATACTGCCAACCTGGCAAAGGTCAAACAAAAGTCAGGGAAGCATGGAACCCAGAGCTGCATATCTGAGAAAAAGCCAGTTGAACCATGACTCTAAAGTAAAGTGCATTGCTTAGGGTGAAAATTAATAGTCCCTCTTTTGTAACAATGGAGGTGGTGAGAACTTCTCTGGAATAAGTTTGTTACTGAGAAAAAGCTAAGGAAGTTGATTTAAGCAAGAAATATCACAGACTAATCATATTTTTCAGGAAGTTGTTGAGGGAGGAGGGAAAGGGGGAGACTGCATTGTGTCATCCCTTTGGTGCAGACCTTAAATAGGCTACAGAGAAGCAAAATCCAAAGGAACTGATACACACACAAAACCAACCATGTGTTATGGGGAGAGTTTCTTCTGACTATGAATGTGTGCTGGCATCTCTCACACAAAATTCCAGTAAATTGCTGTCTTAATAGTTCATTTAAAGCTGCATAAGTTAAGAAAAAAAAAAGAGCTAGCATAGAGCTATAGAAAGAGACAAGAAAGAAGGGGAGGGGGGTGGACAGGCAAAACAAATGACAGATGAAGAATTTTCACCACGGAGCAGATAAAAACTGAGGCCAAACAAATTAAGTTTTAAAATTTTATCTCATTTTTTTTTAATGCTTATTTATTGTTGAGAGAGAGACAGAGTGTGAGCTGCGGAGGGGCAGAGAGAGAGGGAAACACGGAATCTGATGCAGGTTCCAGGCTCTGAGCTGTCCACACAGAACCTGACATGGGCCTCGAACTTGTGAACCACGAGATCATGACCTGAGCTGAAGTCAGATGCTTAACCAACTGAGCCACCTAGGAGCCCCTAAAATTTTATCTTTATTAATCTGTATAAAACGAGCATAAAGCAGATATATAAGATTTAAGGGAACATAACATGAAAATACGGAGATAAGCTTTCTTTATGTTGATGACACAAGACAGTTGGGCTCATGGAGAAATGAAAAGAAAAGAAAAATTGCAAAGAGGGGCCTGGCTGGCTCAGTCAGTAGAGCATGTGATTCCTGATCTCAGAGTCCTGAGTTGGAGCCCCAGGCTGGGTGTAGTGATTACTTTTTTTAAAAATTGGGGGAAAAAAAGCAGCTGATAGTGTGGAGCATGCTTGGGATTCTCTGTCTCTCCCTCTCTCTCTCTCTCTGCCCCTCGACCACTTGTGCTCTCTGTCTTTCAAAATAATAAATAAATAAACTTTTAAAAAATTAAAAGAAAAGGAAGCAGCACAAAGGAAAATAGGTATTGCTGAAAACACAGTGAGGTAGGTACACAGAGGACAGGTTTTAAAAAAAAGAACAAAACAAAATGAAAATTTTTTAAAATTTAAAAGGACCAGAGAGAAAAATACGAATTTTGGAAAACAGGGGATAACAAATCTATGTATGCATGATTGGTGTCTGTCAGGCTTAAACACTGCAATAAGATAGTTAAGATAACATTTAAATGAACATTTAAGAAGCATTTAAGATATAATTCAAAAGGACATTCCAGAGGCATCCGGGTGGCTCAGTCCGTTGAGCAGTTGAGCGTCCAACTTTGGCTCAGGTCATGATCTCAGAGTCGTGAGTTCAAACCTCGCGATGGGCTCTGACAGCTCACAGCCTGGAGCCTGCTTCAGATTCTGTGTCTCCCTCTCTCTTTGCCCCTCCCCTCTCATGCTCTGTCTCTCTTTCTTTCTTTCTCTCTCTCTCAAAAATAAATAAACATTAAAAACAAGTTTAAAAAAAAAGGATATTCCAGTAACAAAAGACTTATACCAACTGATCAAAGAGACACCACATATCATTGGCCAAATCTGCTTGCCAGATACCAAAATTTGTTTTTCCCTTCTTCCAAAGAGCGGGGCATGGCTGGAGTCCCTGCATCACTGTGTGGAGAAGAGTTGTTCTATGATCTGGAACACCTAGTGTAGACAGTTACCCTAGGGAGAAATAAACTTTATTTCGTTATGGCCATTTCATTTTATTTGGGATCTATTATAGTAATTTAGCCTATCCTAACAGAGTCACAGACAAAATGAATGTGGAACATCTCCAATAAGATATATTGTAATAAATTTCTTTAACTTCAAACAAAAACAGATAACCTTTTGAACAGACAGATTGAAAAAATGATGTAAAAAAGGAAAACTAATTCAGGCTTACTTCAGACTTCTCTATGGGATATTTACTTGTAGGAGACAGTAGAACAGTCCCATAAAATTGAGAAAATCAAGTCGGACACAATAATTTTACGCAACTGAAGCAGTCAAATAGTCACTGAAGTGAAAAATTAATAGAACATTTTACTTTTGTTCTGTTTTACATACTCGTACCTTCGGTGGTAAAATGTCTGTGTTTTTTGCTCCCAAACATCGAATTGGTTTCTGTAACTTTGACTTGTGCCCTAACCCCCAAACCTAGTTTCACTACCATTTTTTAACATCTGGGGAAAATTATTTCGATTTCTTTCTTTCTTTTTAATGTTTAAATTTTTAATCTATTTTTATTTTATTTATTTCTTCTATGTCCCACATGGGGCTCCAAATCAGAACCCCGAGATTAAGAGTCACATGCACTACCAACTAAGCTAGCCAGGCATCCTGTGAGTTCTCATCTTTTTTAAAATAAGTAGTACATTCACATGCAACAAAACTCAAAAGTTGTAAAAGCCAGGTGTCTCTCTCTCTCTCTCTCTCTCTCTCTCTCTCTTTACGTTTATTATGTTTGAGAGAGAGAAAGAGGGAGGAACAGTGTGAGACAGAGAGAGAGAATCCCAAGCAGGCTCCATCCACACTGCCAGCACAGCCCGACTCAGGGCTTGAACTCATGAACCATGAGATCATGACCTGAGCTGAAATCAAGAGTTGGATGCTTAACCAACTGAGCCACCCTGGCACCCCCAAGATATAAACTACTTAATCTAAAGAATAGATCTGTGAATACATGGAGGAAAGATGCAATATAAGTGAGATTACCCAGAAGGTAATGGTTTAGCAGTTTTCTTTTTTTGGAGGAGTTGTGCTTGAAGACAGCTTGAAGAAAGGGGTGATTTTAGCCAGCATATGGGAAGTGGGAAGAAAAAAAAAACATACATTTTCTGGATTTAAATGGAAAAAAAAAAACCTACTTGGTGACAGTTTGTTCTTGAAACAGTATTTTTAAAAAAGCTTATTAAGGCAGATGTCATCCGGTGGGTTGTAAGGCTAGAAATGAAATTTTGTTTTGTCACCTTTGGATCTGGCCAGTTTGGCCAGTCCAGTTGCCTCCCTGCAAATAGTTCATCAGGATTTAATGGTTTTTCTTAAGGATTTGCTAGAGAACATTGCAGTCATATCTACAGACTCCTTTGGTTGCTGTTCCCTCTGCCCATCAAAAGTGACTTTTTAAAAATATATTTATTTATTTTTGATAAAGAGAGCACAAGCGGGGGAGAGGCCAAGAGAGAGGGACACAGAATCTGAAGCAGGCTCCAGGCTCCAAGCTGTCAGCACAGAGCCCGATGCTGTCCTCGAACTCATGAACGGAGAGATCATGACCTGAGCCAAAGTTGGACACTTAAACCACTGAGCCACCAAGGTGCGCAAAAGTCGCTATTTTTTTTAACTTGTTTTATTTTATTTTTATTTTTTTAAATTTACATCCAAATTAGTTAGCATATGGGGAAACAATGATTTCAGGAGTAGATTCCTTAGTGTCTCTTACCCATTTAACCTATTCGCCCTCCCACAGCCCCTCCAGTAACCCTCAGTTTGTTCTCCATATTTATGAGTCTCTTCTGTTTTGTCCCCCTCCCTGTTTTTATATTCTTTTTGTTTCCCTTCCCTTATGTTCATCTGTTTTGTCTCAAAGTCCTCATATGAGTGAAGTCATATGATTTTTGTCTTTCTCTGACTAATTCCACTTAGCATAATACCCTCCAGTTCCATCCACGTAGTTGCAAATGGCAAGATTTCATTCTTTTTGATGGCTGAGTAATACTCCATTGTATATATATACCACCTCTTCTTTATCCATTCATCCACCGATGGACATTTGGGCTCTTTCCATACTTTGGCTATTGTTGATAGTGCTGCTATAAACATGGGGGTGCATGTGTCCCTTCGAAACAGCACACCTGTATCCCGTGGGTAAACACCTAGTAGTGCAGTTGCTGGGTTGTAGGGTAGTTCTATTTTTAGTTTTTTGAGGAACCTCCATACTGTTTCCCAGAGTGGCTGCACCAGCTTGCATTCCCACCAGCACTGCAAGAGATCCTCTTTCTCCGCATCCTCGCCAACATCTGTTGTCACCTGAGTTGTTAATGTTGGCCATTCTGACAGGTGTGAGGTGGTATCTCATTGTGGTTTTGATTTGTATTTCCCTGATGATGAGTGATGTTGAGCATTTTTTCATGTGTCGGTTGGCCATCTGGATGTCTTCTTTAGAGAAGTGTCTATTCATGTCTTTTGAAAAGTGGCTGGTTTTTGATACATTTGTCAGACATCCTGTTTGGGGTGGGACAGCTTTAGGTTTTGATTAGAATCTGAGTTTTTGGACAATTACATTTTTTGCATGTTTCAGAACTGACAGTGAGGACAGAAAAGGTTTTTTAAAAAGAATAAGATGGAAATATATTTGTTTGAAATTTTTATGGGATCCTTATTAGTTAGCATTCATATTCATTCAGAGCACCTGCGTTAGAAAGACAGTAACCAAGGAACTGTCTGATGAACACCAGATCATGAGACAAAAAAACAAACAAACAACCATAGGGCTACCTGGGTGGTTCATTTGGTTGAGTGGTTGACTTTAGCTCAGGTCATGATCTTGAGATTCATGAGTTCTAGCCCTACCCACGTTGGCCCCGCTGCTGTCGGCCTGTCGGCACAGACCCTACTTTGGATCCTCTGTGCCCCCACTCTCTGCGCCTCCCCCTCTCACACTCTCCCCAAAGTAAATAAATATTAAAAACAAATAAATAAAAATAAAAGCCCGGATTCGATGAATTTAACTTCCACCCTTGACCAATCACCTTTTTTGACCTCTTCTGTTTCTTGTGGCCTCACCTACCTTCCTTCCTAACACTTTCTTCATGCTTCTATGAACAGTAGTTTACCACTGTGAATAAGTTTTCCACAAGTTAACAGTAGTTTACCACTTGCTAGATTTTTTGACCTTGGCAATTGATTTAATTTTCTGGAGCATATTTTCTCATCTGTAAAATTGGGACAATAATAGTAATGGCATCGTAGGCTTAATGTGAGGATTCAGTGAGGGAGATTCATGAAAGGGGCCTTTCTGGTGCAAAGCTATGACTGCACATGCAGTTAAGGTTGTTTTTTCCAACTAAGTGATTAAGATCCTATTAGACCTAGACAGGTCTAATCCAGAAGCACTCTTCTGTAGCTCCAGTTGTACTTTCCATCTCATGTCCTTTCCTCTAGTTAAGGACCACATTTCTACCATTATCTTCCCTTTCTATCACTTTGGCTCAACCTTGTGGCATCCCAGCATGACTTCGCACTGCTCATCTTAACACGCCCCGCTTTCGTCACCGTTCCCTTTCACAGCAAAACTTCTTGAACGAGCTGTCTCTACTTGTGCTCTTTACTTCCCCTTCTTCCTTCAACCCATTCTCACCATATGTATATCTCCACCACTTGCCAAGGCTCTCTCCATTGGTCATTTCTCAGTGTTTGTCCTCCTCTGACCAGCTCTTAAAACATTCTCCTGGCTTCAACGTCATCCCTTTTTTCTCTTTTCTTTTTTCTTTTTCGTATATTGTTATAAATTGTTTATGTTTATTTATTTTTTAGAGATAGAAAGAATGCTATCAGGGGAGGGGCACAGAGAGAGGGAGAGAGAGGACCCAAAGTGGGCTCTGTGCTGATGGCAGAGAAATGGACACGGGGTGCGAACTCACGAACCGTGAGATCATGACTTGAGCTAAAGTTGGACGCTTAACCGACTGACCCACCCAGGCGCCCCGTCATCCCTTTTTTTCCTGACCTCTCTTCTACTTTGCTTCTCTTCCTTAATCTCTATTGCAGGCTCAGCTACTTCCCCTGACCTGAAAGTGTAGAAGTGCCCCAGAGCTTTTTGTTCGGTCCCCCCTCCTCTCTTCTCTCTCTGTGATCTCCTCTATATTTGTTGATGATCCTCAATGTTGTCTTCAATGCAGCCTCTGTCCTGAGCTCCCAAGTCATACATCCAGGTGCCTGATGGACATTTCCACTTGGATTTCCAATAGGCACCTCAGCCTAACCTGGCCAATCAGAACACTTGGGTCCCCTCCTTCCTTTCTCCAGAACAGCAGCTCTTCCTATCTTTTCCACCTCTGTGGCACCATTTTACACCTACTTCTCAGGCATAACTGCTAGATCATCCTTGATTTCTTTCTTCCCTTCATACCCCATGCCCAATCCATTAGCAAATTCTGTTAGCTTCACAATCAAAATAGATCTTAAGCTTGACTGCTTCTTCTTTTCACTTCCACTGCTGTCAGCTAGTTCCTGCGTGTCCTCTCTTGTCAGGACTATTGCATCTATGTTTTGAGTGGCCTCCCAGTTACCACCCCCTCATCCTTTCACCCAGAGCAGTCAATGTGATCTTTTAAAACATAAACCGTGTATCTCTGCAGCTTTAAAACCCTCCATTGGCTTCCTATGCCACTTAGACTATGAACCAGTCTCTCCGTCCTTGACTCTGCTTTCATCTCTTATCATTTCCCATTTGACCACCACTCCAACTATGCTGGCCTCCTTTCCACTTACTTGAACACATCAAGCTCATTGCTAACTCTGGGCCTTTGCATTATTTGATCCTTCCATGTGGACCTCTCTGCCGACATTTGCATGGCTGTTTCCTTTGGTTCATTCAGTTTGCTGCTTAAATGTCGCTTCCTTAGGGATGCCACTCCAGGTGGAGAAGAAGTCCCCGCTCCCTGCCTCAATCTATCCCAATTATATGTCATAGTATGTATCACTATCCTTAGGGCCTGTCTCCCCACACTTAGTGCCATGAGAATAACGAAGTTGTTTGTCTCTTTTACTATGGGACTGCCCAGTATTTAGAAGAGGGCCTATATGTGTACGGTAAATGTTTGTTACTCTTCCTTCCCCTCATTTGTCCAAGAACCTCAGGGACTATCCTTCTTACCAGTACACTGTGTTACTGCTGATATCTAGTGCTACACAGTTGCACAAGGTGCACTGAGGTCTCTGCTCAGGCCTCAGCAAATCTTCAAGGGAGACCAAGCCCACCCCCCTATATTCTTAGCTCACCCAAAGGTGCCTCTTCTCTTGGGCTCCTATGGTTATAATCCCTAGTGCTCTGTTCTCCCAGTTCCCATACATAGCCAGCTCCTAGGGGGCTAGCTGCTCCCAGAAGCCCTGAGTTTTATAAGTGGCTCTGGAATCTACTCCCCCAGGGACCCAAAGACCTCTGTGCTAATGGAAGAAACATCCTGTGAATTGAGGTCAGTTTCCTGCCTGTTCTTTGACGTGGCATCATCTCTTCCTCCAGAATGAGATGTACTTTCCAGTGGACTCTCTTATCATGCTGTCTGTGAAAGAAACATAAAACACCTGACAGGTTTTTGAAGGGTTTACAGTGCTAGTGATCACAGGGAACCCAACACAGTTTTCAAAAGTAAGAAAAGACAGGGGTGTCTTTTTTTTTTTTAATATATTTTGAGAGAGAGAGAGAACAAGCGGGCAGGGGCCATGAGAGAGGGAGACAGAAACCCAAGCAGGCTCCCTGCCGTCAGCACAGATCCTGATGTGGGACTTTGAACTCACAAACCACGAGATCATGACCTGAGCAGAAATCAAGAGTTGGACGCTTAAGCCATGGACCTGAGCCACCCAGGCACCCGTCTTGTCACTTTTCTTGAAAAGACCGAAAGAGACAGAGACAAAGAGGGGGTAGGGGGAGAGAGAAAAAGAAAAAGAAAAAGGAAAAAATTGAATTTCTTTGAGAGGTTCAGAACAAACAGTTCACGTATTCATTTAATAAATGTTTATTGGTTTTCAGCTATATGCCAGGCACTCTTCTAGGTGCATTATTTTGCAATTGTCATTGTCTCTATTGTTTTCTTTCTTATGAGTCTATATTAGATTGTGAATTTCTTAAAAGCAGAGGTAGTCTTTTCATTGTATTAAGTGCCCGATAATTGTCTATTGCCTGAATAAATGAGAGGAGAGAGTTAGTGAAAGACTTAGGGCAGATTTGGCCCAATTACATCTATATTCAAATGAAAACAAAGAACAGTGATTGCTCTTTAAATTGTACTATGTTATTACGTTAAAATAAATTTAGATGTTTAGTAATTGTCATAATCTCACCACCCTAACACACACATTTTTCATGCTTGCTTTTGATTTTTGTCCATTTGCACTCATAGTTTTTTATACACATAACTTTAATGTATTTCCCATGTCATCTTCTGCCTTTCCACTTATTAAGGACAAACATATTTATATGTTTTTACATTATCATACTTTGTACATTTATGACTTTCTGTAATTTACCAATTTCTCTTTTCTTACTTTATAAAAATTTAAAGGGGCGCCTGGTTGGGTCAGTCGGTTGAGCGACTGACTTCGGCTCAGGTCATGATCTCATGGTTTGTGAGTTCGAGCCCCGCGTCCGGCTCTGTGCTGACAGCTCAGAGCCTGGAGCCTGCTTCTGATTCTGTGTCTCCTTCTCTCTCTCTGCCCCTCCCCCACTCATGCTCTGTCTCTCTCTCTGTCTCAGAAATAAATAAACATTAAAAAAAATTTTTTTAAGTAATCTCTACACCCAATGAGGGGCTCAAACTCATGACCTCGAGATCAAGAAATGCGTCCCCTGTCTCTTCTTTTGAAAACTGTTTGGGTTCCCTGTGATCACTAGCACTGTAAACCTCTGAACAACCTGTCAGGTGTTTTATGTTTCTTTCACAGACAGCATGATAAGAAGAGTCCACTGGAAAGTACATCTCATTCTGGAGGAAGAGATGATGCCACATCAAAGAGCAGGCAGTCAATTCCAGGTACACTCAGGAGAGGAGAAGGGTGTGCCTAGCAAGCCGCTCTGAAATGAGAAGAGTGTGTGCAGGGTGATATTTAGCTCCATTCTGGACTTTGATTAGCATGTTTCTGTCTCCTGGCCCTTGTATAGCAGCCTGCCTGGATACCATCTGCCAAGCTTTTGCGTTTCTTTCTGTTTTGCGTAAAGTTTTTGCTTTCAGTATGCTGCTATTGAGTAAGGAAAACCAAGAGAACACCAGACTTCAGGGATCTACTTCTTTCTCTTCTGCCTTTTAATGACCCTCAGTCCTTTTGCGGCTTGTTATCATCAAGTACAAGATAAGTACAGAGGACTACCGCATCTGACACAGGATGCTCCCCTTTCAAGAAGTTAGGAAATAGGAGAGGTTTATAAAAGCTTCTCATTTGCAAAATGGGAAAAATGTGTTTTACTTTATAGGCAACTCTTCTGAAACAGAACTAGTTTTACTTATTTATTAAAAAAATTTTTTTAATGTTTATTTTTGAGAGAGAGCGAGCTAGAGCACCAGCGGGAGAGAGAGATACACAGAATATGAAGCAGGCTCCAGGCTCTGAGCTGTCAGCACAGAGGCTGATGTGGGTCTTAACTCGTGAACCATGAGGTCATGACCTGAGCCAAAGGCAGACACTTAACTGACAGAGGCACCCAGGCACCCCTAGAACAGAACTAGTTTAAATGAAGTAATGAGAAAGCGGCCTTTATAACTAACTGTTGATTAAGGGGGTATGAGCTGTGAAACCAAGATGGGAAATAAGAGATCAAACTAAGGAATGAAAAGGGGATGTTCTCTGAGTATCTTGTCCTCAAATGTTGGAGACAAAGTCATATTTTTGTAAACCAGAGAATGTAGATTTATTTTGTGTTAATTTCTCCTGTCTTATTTGCTACCACTTGTCAAATTACATTATAGCTGTTATGTTATAGCTTTGGATTATAGCATATATGTTTGGGGCAGAGTTTAATGCCAACCAACAGCGTCCCCTGGAAGCATGTTGATAGGAGGTATAATGAGAGAGAGATCTTACGAGGAAGATGAATCTGGTGGTGGGGACACCCAAAAGTTGAAGGCCAACTTGTTTAGAGGCCCTTCGCAAGAGGAGATCTCCTCTGGGAGCCAATCTTGACTTTATTATCTCAATTTAATTTTATTTTTGTTACAAAAGGCAGCTTATCCTTTAAGAAGTATACTCAAGTATACTCAAGCCCCAAAGAATTCTTTCGAAAATATTTAAAATAATGTGAGAAAATTAACTCAAGTAGAACGTCAATAATGCTATTTTTATAAGCTCTAAGATCTAGCACCATATGCAATTAAGAGTATGAGTAACAGATGAATGGGGTTACTGCATATTCAAAGTCTTATCCACCTTGACATTTCTGTGATAGGTTCAATCATTCATCCATTGTTTTGCCATTTATTGAGTGACTCTTAAGTGCCAGGCAAGGAGTGGAACACTGTTATTTGTGTCAGTTTTTTTTTTTTAAAGTTTATTTATTTTGAGAGAGACAGAGAGGGTGCAAGTGGGGGAGGAGGAGGAGGAGGAAGAGGAGAGAGAGAGAGAGAGAGAGAGAGAGAGAGAGAGAGAGAGGATCTCAAGCAGGCTCCATGTTGTCAGTGCAGAGCTTGATGTGGGCTCAAACTCATGAAACTGTGAGATCATGACCTGAGCTGAAATCAAGAGTCAGATGCTCAACTGACTAAGCCACCCAGGCGCTCCTGTGTCAGTTTTTAATAGTTTTGGAATGTGTTTGGATGAGTAAGGACTAAGCGTTTGGGTCACAAATACTTAATGGCACATATAAGTGAGCTACCCTCTCAGGGCTTTATCTATGCTCTGCCAGATTGTATGTGCATCCCAGGAAGCTTCACTCGAGAGAACAGAATGTAGCTAATACCACCCACATTTTTCTTCTACTTCACTGTCTTGTCTGAAATTTAGTCACCTTAATCACTGTTTACAATAAATTTCCACAATTTAAATATCAGGCAATTACGGCATTTTGGTGTTTTAGGTATGGTGTTTTGGCCCCAATGAACCTTGTAAATACCTAAAATACACAGAATATTTATCTTTGTGGTAAGCCTGCCTCTAATATTTATGGGACCAGAGGTAGGAGTACAAACGGAGACTAGCGTACCGTGCGCAGTTATTTGAGTACTGTGCTAAATTGTCAGTGTTGCAACACTAAAAAAAGGAAAATCTGTGCTTGATACCACTTTGTTATGTAAAACGGTACTTTGTTATGCAAGAATCTATTGCATTCTTGTTGGGAGGAATAATTCAACAAGTTAACTAATTTGTCTTTTAAGCACTTCTGTTGCTCAGATTCTGTCTGAACTCCAAAGCAGTCTCTCTGTGATATGCGCAGCTATCCCACCCACAGATTTTCACAGTATCTTGGAGTTCTACCTTTTGTTTTGAAGACACAGCACAAGGGCTACGGAGAAGTGTTTCTCACGGGCCTGAATAGTGTTGGTCATGGCATAGGGTATATGTAGTTATGGGCCAGAGTTCAGCCTCAGCTCGAGAGTGTCAGAGGCACCTATTAGTTTTTTAGTAAATAATATGTTAGTAATATGTAAGGTCTTTTAAAGTATGGGTCCAAGATAAGACTTCTCCTCCCCAGGTCTAAGCTGGGTAGTGCCTAGGATTTTAATGCCATGCTTACTTGTAGAGTGATCTAGATGGTTGTATATATTTTTAGAATTTCTTCAGGATGAAGAAAGACAGTGCTAGACTAATGGTTTAGAGAATTGTAGCAAATTTCTAAGTTAGACTTATGTTAGACTTAAGTTAGATGCAAATGATAGTTTCATGAAGACTTTTTAAAGAAAAGGAAATAGCAAACATATACAAAAAGAGTATAGTACTGTATAGTGAACCACCGTATTTCCATTACCTAGCTCTCAACAATTATCAACTCGTGGTCAATCCTGTTTCATCGATACTTCTATTCGTTGTTTCTTCTTCATGGTTATTTAAAAAAATTTTTTTAATGTTTATTTATTTTTGAGAGAGAGAGAGAGAGAGAAAGCATGAAGGGGGGAGGGACAGAGAGAGAGGGAGACCCAGAATTTGAAGCAGACTCCAGGCTCCGAGCTGTCAGCACAGAGCCCCTCACAGGGCTCAAACTCACAACCGTGAGATCATGACCTGAGCCAAAATCAGACGGTCAACCGACTGAGCCACAGGGATCCCCCTCATGGTTATTTTAAAGCAAATCCTAGATGTGTTATCATTACATCCTATATATTTCTAAAAGATATTCTTAAAAAAGATACCATCAAAATACCATTATCCAATTATTTCCAATTCAACAAATACTTTACAGGTTCACCCAGGTGCAAGGCGCTATGTGATTTTTGCTTTTTTATTTTTTTGTTATTTTTTTTTTTATTTGAGAGAGAGAGTGCAAGTCGGGGAATAGGGCAGAGGGAGAGAGAGAGAGAAAGAGAGAGAGAGCGCGAGCACGAGGCGGGGCGGGAGAGGAGGGGAGGGAGAGGGAAAATTCCAAGCGGGGTCCACACTCAGCACTAAGCCTGAAGTGGGTCTCTGTCCCACCAGCCTGGGATCATGACCTGAGCCGAACTCAACAGTCTGACACTCAAGCAACTGAGCCATCCTGGCACCGTGGTTTTTGCTTTTGAGGTTGAAAAAACACTGTTGTAGTGTTCATTATGTTTCAATCGCAAGATCTGAGGAGGTGTAATATATGTATATAGTTAAAACTACACTAAATCTATTAGTGGGGTTTGGCTTCAAGAACTGTAGACTTTGCATCTAGCTGACCTGGTGACATTGAACTTGAGGCCTCTCCAGAGGATTTCATTTTTTCCCCTAACCTCTGGAAAGCAAGGTGTGGGAAAGGGATTTAGTTTATGTTATGCCAGGACGTGTTTAAACTTGTTTCTTTTTCCAAAATGTACAAGTTGCTAAGAGAACTAGGGGCTTAAATGAACAAGTCCTGGAAGAGACTTTTTTCTTTAACTGCCTGGATCAGGGAAATTCCTTCCTTCGGGGCCACGTTCCTGCTGTCACCCGGACTGGCTGGTTTGCTCCTGGCGTGCTAGAGGTCAGCGGTTTGGGCAGGGGACTTGGTGCTTGGGTCTCCCGCAGCTCCAGCGACTCTCAGGCGACACTGGGCGTCTCCTCCTTTTCCGGCCTCGGAAGGTTTTGTTTTGGTTCTTAGTTCCTTGTTAAGGAAAGGCACCCTGTTGACCAAAGGTTTCCCTGTCTCCTCCCGGTGGCTAGACGCCAAGTTTCTCCCATCCCAGCTCGACCAGACTTGGGTCCCTTCAAGATCCTCGAAGGCCGGGGAAGCAAGTCTTGAGAAGAGGAAAAGAGCAGGCAGCCAGGCTGTCGTACCCAATGCCATTGGCCAGCTCATTTCTTCGCTCCGTTCCTGGGCCAGTACCTATTGTACCGCAAAGGGTGCGGGCAGTCTCCCAGGTGACTCCTCAAGAACCCGGTTCTCCACCATTCCCAAGAGAATACTCAATTTGGCCCAGCCCGCGCTCGCGCGGGATAAAAAGGAAGGTGACCAAATCCCAGGAATGGGACGCGGGGCGCATGCGCAACCAAGGCGGTGGCATTCAAGAGCTCGCCCGCGACGGCAGCCGCTAGGTGGCGCATGCGCCCTGGAGGGTGCGGGCCGGTCTCCGGGAAGAAGGCGGCGGCGGCGGCGGCGGCGGCGGGGAAAGGCGGGGGCGCCGTGGGGGCCGGGCCCGTGTTTACACAGCGGCGGGCGGACGCGGACGCGGAACCCGGCGCGGTGGCGGCAGGATGGTCATGGCGCATTTCGTCGAGAATTTTTGGGTAAGAGAGGGAGGTTGGAAATAGTGTGCGTTTTGGGGTGTGAGGCTTTTTCTGCGCCTGACGTCGGCCTGTGTGCGCTCCGGGCGGCGGCTGCGGCGGCGGCGGTGGTGGCGGCGGTGGCGGCTAAGGCTTCGCGGGAAGGGCTAGCGTCCTCGTACCGCCGCCGGCTGGGTCCCGCCTGGATGAAGCCAGGCGGGCGACGGGCCGCCGGACGCCGGGTCTCACAGGCTCCCAGCGCTTGCGGGGGCGAGGACTGTCAGCGCGGCCCCTCAACCCACGGTGGGGGCGCCAAGGGGCCGCTCGCCGCCCGCTCTGGGACAAAGCGCCGGATGGGGCGGGAGACGGGACCCAGCCCCGCCGGAGGCTCTGGGCGCCGGGCGCGCCCCGCCGCTCGGACGCGGACGCCGGGCCCGTGGCGCGGCCGCCTCCCGCTGCGCGCTGCCGGCGAGCGCCAGCCCGAGCCAGGCGGTGGGGGGTGCTCGCTTCCTTCCCGCACCGCAGCCCCCATCTTAGCCCTTTTGCCCCCCACCATTTCCATGCGAAATCCTTTGCGGGCTTGGCCTGGATCAGCACTTCCTCTCGGCCTCGCAGCTCGGCTCTTTGGTCTGCGCCCAGGACTTTGCCTCTGGGCCTGTTCACAAAGCGTATAAAAGTTGAATTTAACGTAACTGAATTCCTTGGGCTTAAGTGCACGAAAGACTTCCCCTTGTGCCCTGTGCTCTTTCCCCTTCCTCATTCTTTCCACACCCCTCCTCTTAACTCAGTGTTATTAGGTGGTTCTTTGAGAATGACTTCCCCGGCTCCGTGTGGAGTGTTTTTCTGCAGTTATTGTTTGTTGTAATGGGAAGTGCAGTTCGGCCGTGTACAGGAAAGTAACATGTTTACTCAGGTATCTTGGGTGAATTTCATTTTATGTCCTAACGTTTGCAAATACTACAGTTCCATTTTAGTTAAAATTTGTGAGTATCTAAAGGAATAATCTTTCAGTGACTAGGAGGTGTGTCTTAAATTCTTATTTTTAAGTGTCTCACATAGACTTAGTAATCAAATCAGTTCAGAGTTATTTGTTTTGAATATTTCTTGTTTTCTGCAAGTGATGTAAACACTAGACAGGGTTTTCTTTAAAAAAAAAAGCATTAAGTTACAATGCACATACTATATATACAGTGCACTCATTTAAGTGTACAATTCAGGGGTTTTCATATGTCCAGTTACATCACCATCAGTTTAGAACAATTTCATCACCTGAGAAAGAATCCCTGTATCCATTAGCAGTCATTACCTCTTTCCCCCCTAACTTAGCCCTAGGCAACTTATTAATCTATAAATTTCTACCTCTGTAGATGTGTCTCTTTTGGACATGTTATATAAATGGGATCATATGTGTTGTTCTGTGTGACTGGCTTCTTTCCTAAGCATGTTTCCAAAGTTCATCCATGGTATAGCATGTATCAGCACTTAATTCGACTTTATGGCCACACGTTCCATTGTATGTATATACCACATTTTATCTGTTCATCAGTGATGGACGTTTGGTTGTTTCCACTTTTTTTTTTTTGCTATTTTGAATAATACTGCTATTTTTTGGTACAAGTTTTTGTGTGGAAATAGGTCTTTATTTCTTTTGGGAATAGAATTGCTGGGTCATATTGTTACTCTTTAACATTTTGAGGAATTGCCAACCTGTTCTCCAAAGTGGGTGCACGTTTTACAGTCCCAGTGTCTGATGTTCCAGTTTTTCTACATGCTGGGGAATGCTGTCTTTTTTTTATTATAGTGGATGGGTGTGAAGTAGTATCTCATTGTGGTTTTGATTTCCAATTCTCTGGTGGCTAATAATGTTGAACATCTATTCATGTGCTTATTTATATATTTTATTTGGAGGAGTATTCGTTGACTCACCGCCCGTTTTTAGATTCGGTTATTTGTGTTTTTATCATTGAGTTGTAAGAGTTCTTTTTATATTGTGGTCTTTTATCAGAGAGATGATTTTGTTAATCTTTTCTATTTTGTGGGCTGTCTTCATTTTCTTGAAGGTGCCTGTTTTAAACATGTATTTATTTGTTTTTAAAAATTATTTTTAATTGAAGTATAGTTGACATATTAGTTTCAGGTGTACAGTATTTGATAATTACATGTATTATGAAATGCTCACCAGTGTAAGTGCTCTTACTGTCTTACAGTGTTGCAGTATTATTGATAGATTTCCTGAGGTGTATTTTTCATCCTCTGTGACTTACTCTTTAACTGTAAGTTTGTACCTCTTAATCATCTATTTCACCTATCTCCCACCCCCCTCTTTTCTGGCTACCACCAGTTTTTCCTCTGGATTTACCAGTGTTTTCTGTTTCTTTTTGTTCAGTTGTTTTTAGATTCCACATATAAGTGAAATCATATGGTATTTGTGTTTGTCTGACTTGTTTCACTTAGCATAATGTACCTTAGATCCATCCATATCACAAATGGCAAGATTTCATTCTTTTTTAATGGCTGAGTAATAGTCCATTGTGTATACATACCACATTTTCTTTATTCATCTATGGATGGACACTTGGGTTCCTTCCATATCTTGGCTATTATAAATCATGCTGGAGTACACATAGGAGTTCATATATCTTTTTGAATTCATGTTTTCATTTTCTCAGGTATGCACCCAGAGGTGGAATTACTGGATTGTATGGTATTTGTTTTTTTCATTTTTTGACGAATAGTGTTTCCACAGTGGCTGCACACAAATACACATTCCCACCAACAGTATGCGACTGTTCCTTTTTCTCCATGTCCTTGCCAACACTTTTTGTGTCTTGTGTTTTTGATAATCGCCGTTCCATCTGGTGTGAGGTAGCTTGATACTACCCTTTGAAGCATTGAAGTTTTTAATTTTGATGAAGTCCAGCTTAATTTATTCGTAATCATTTATGCTTTTATTGTTTTATTTAAGAAGTTTTTCCTAACCCACAGTCACAAAGAGTGTATACACGAATGTTTTCTTCTATGAGTTTTATAGTTTTAGCTCTTACATTTAGGCCTGTGATCCATTTGAGGTCAGTTTTTGTGTGTGGTGTCAGAAGGAGGTTCAGCTTCATTCTTTTGCCTGTGGATATCTAGTCCCAGTGCCATTTGTTGAAAGGCTCTTCTCTTTTAGTTAAATAGTCGTGGCTCCCTTGTCAAAAATCAGTTGACCATAGGAGTATGGGTTTATTTCTTGACTTTCACTTGTATTCCATTGTCCATCCTTATACTAGTTCTACACTGTTTTGATTATTATAGCTTTGCAGCAAGTTTAGAATCAAGAAGTGAGAGTCTTCCAGCTTTGGTCTTTATCAAGATTTTTCTGCCTATTCTGGGTCCTTTGCGTTTTTTCATGAATTTTAGGTTTAGCCTATCAATTTAATTAATTAGTTATTTAATTTTAGTTGATATGTATAACCTGTCAATTTTAGACTTTAGGTTTTACAGTGGCAATTTATAAAACTGTTGTGAGGATCATTTAAAATTGGACATTCTTGAATGTTTTGCATGGTTTTTGATAGGTGAATGTGTTCTTGAAGCTTGCTGACTTAATTCCAAATTGTTCATTAAGATTTAAAAAAAAAATTATAGTTTGCTGCAAATTGTACATTAACATTTTAAAGTTATTTTTTGTTTCTGTTAATTGAGCTTTGAACATAGCCTTGTCTGATGTTTTTGGCTATTAAGAATAATGCTTTCTGTGAACATTCTTTGTATTGGTTTTTGGGTGCCCCTGTTTGTCCCTCGTAAGGAAGGGACAGGAATAAATTTGGATATATGAAATTTAGACAGAATTCCTAGTTTAATTTATGGTTTTGTCTTTGCCTTCACTTGCACTGTTGAATACAAATAGTAAAAAACGATTGCATTTTATTTTACTTTCAAGCCTGGAATTGGGGCTGAAAGCTCTAAACTGGAACTTTAAAAAGCTCCAAAGGAGGACTAAATGAACTGGGCAAGACTAGGAACAGGAACTAAATCACTTCTGAGAATTTGATAGTTGTCTAAGACAACTCAAAAATGTACATATTTTAGGACCATTTATAATTTCTTAAAATAGAGAAATTGTAATATTAATTTCACTTTTCTCCCCTAGTATTTAAAGTGGCACTGTCAGAATAAATGAAACTTGTCAAAGTGAGGTAATGGGAAACTCTGAATTTTTAAGTTTCTAATCAAACAACCTATAAATTATTGTTTTCCCTGCAAAGAAAAAGACAAACCTTTTTGTTGTGGCATTTGTTAGAGGAAAGGTTGAATCATTCAAACTATTTTCAAGCCCTTTCGAAAGCAGCACATCCTGCCTTTTTCTTTAAAGTGTAGTTTTTCTTAACTAAAACTGTATCCTACATTACGGATTACTTAATTTTTTACTTTGAAGAGAAAATGTATTTAAAAGTTCCTACAGAACAGGTGTTTTGTTGCTGATTAGTCATTTTTTGCCACGAAGTATAGTGCCTTTGATAATCAAGTTGAAAATGTTTTTCTTTTCCATTAAAATTGGATAACAAAATTAGTTTTGATAGCAGAAATCCACACCATTGCCTTAATATATAAAAACAGTTGTTAACCCTTCAAAAGATAATGTCAATTTAAAGAGTTATTGCAAATATTACAGTGAGGAAGTGTTTATGTACACTGCTTTTTCAGAGTAAGAGTAAAATTTATAATACTTTCGAGATAGTCTATGTCACCATTGATTGCTCTATAGTAATTAAAATGGCTTTATATTTTTATATAAACCCAGATTATTTAATTCAGGATTTAAATTTTTATTTTTTTTTTTTAAATTCCAGTATAATTAGCATACAGTGTTTTTTAGTTTCAGGTGTACAGTGTAGTGATTCAACAGTTCTCTACAGGGGTTCCGGGGTGGCTCAGTCCATTAAACATCCAACTTCAGCTCAGGTCATGATCTCACAGGTTGTGAGTTTGAGCCCTGAATTGGGTTCTGGGTTGACAGCTTAGAGCCTAGAACCTGCTTTAGATTCTCTGTCTCCGTCTCTCTGTCCATACCCCTCTCATGCTCTGTCTTTGTCTCTCTCTCTCTCAAAAATAAATAAACATTAAAAAATAATTTTAAAAAACGAGTCCTATACATTACTCAGTACTCATCATGGTAACCGTACTCTTTAATCCCCTTCACCTGTTTCACCCATCCTTCCACCTGCCTCTCCTGTGGTAACCATCAGTTCGTTTTCTGTAATTACGGGTCTGTTTTTGGCCTGTCTCTTTTTTTGTTTTGTTTCTTGAATTCCACGTATGAGTGAAATCATATGGTACTTGTCTTTCTCTGAGTTATTTCATTTAGCATTATACTCCCTAGCTCTATCCATGTTGTTGCAAGTGGCAAGATTTCATTCTTTTTTATGGCTGAGTAATATTCCTGTGTGTGTGTGTGTGTGTGTGTGTGTGTGTGTGTGTGTGTGTGTGTGTGTATGCTACTCTTCTTTGTCTACTCATCTATATAGATGGACCTTTGGGTTCTTTCCATATTTTGGCTATTGTAAATATTGCTGCGGGGCTCAGGTGGTTAAGTGTCCAACTCTTGATTTAGGCTCAGGTCATGGTTTCATGGTTCATGAGCTTGAGCCTCACCTCAGGCTCTGTGTTGACAGCTTGGAGCCTGCTTGGGATTGTCTCTGTCCCTCTCTCTCTGCCTCTGTCCTGCTCCTGCATGCGTGCACATGTGCTCTCTCTCTCAAAATAAGTAAACTTAAAAATATAATGCTGTAATAAGCATAGGGGTGCATGCGTCTTTTTGAGTTAGGTTTTTTATATTCTTTGAGTTAATACCCAGTAGTGGAATTACTGGATTATATGGTAATCCTAATTTTAACTTTTTGAGGAATCTCCATAGTGTTTTCCATAGTGGCTCCACCAGGTTGCATTCCCATCAATAGTGCCTGAGTGTTCCTCATTCTCCACATCTTTGTCAACACTTCTTGTTTCTTATGTTTTTGATTTTAGCATTCTGACTGGTATAAGATATCTCATTGTGGTTCTGATTTGCATTTCTCTAATGATGAGTGATGTTGAGCATTTTTTTTTTTACGTGTCTGTGGCCATCTGTATGTCTACTGGAGAAATGTCTGTTCATGTCTTCTCATTTTTTAATTGATTGTTTGTTTTTTGGTAGTGAGTTGTATAAGTTTTTTGTATATTTTGGGTACTAACCCCCTGAAATTTTTTTTTAAGGATGGATTTCATTAGTGATAATTATTTAAGGGGAAAAATTAAACAAAACCTGATTTAAATCTTTATAAACCTCATTTTGCGTAACATTCCTAATTTCTGTAAAATATGAAGCATTCTCCCAAAGACGTCAAGTATCCTGTAGCATATATCACATTGTAATGAACTAACGTTTTTAGTTAGGTGACCCTTTGCAAAGATTATTTCCAGTCAGCACATCAAGAATGAAATAATTATCTTGGGTGTTTTTATCTTGAAGTATTTCTTGTCCTTATTTCTTTCATTATTTAACCAGTACAGAAGTCTCATTCCGTTTATCTCTTGATTTCCCTGGTATTGTCATGCTTTACTTTTAAATAAAATTGGAGTGCTTAATTATACATCCAAAATTTGATCTGTCATTACATGGATAAACTAGAAGGATTAAAATGTTTTTTAAAAACCTGGAATTGCTATTCATAGGACTTTGGAATGCAAAACGTTATATTTTTGCTTGATTATTTAAATTTAGTATCCTAGATGAGAGACTACCAACTATACATGTGCCCACACACGTATTTTGGTGGGTTATATCCATATGCAAATTTAAGCATATATGTTTTTGAAAATTAGTTGAGGTGATTGTAGAAACCCAGAATAAAGACTTTGTTTTTATTACTTGAAATTTCCACATACTGTAATTTGTGATATCTCCTTGGGATATGATTCCATTTGGTGATATACTGAAATTTAAGAAGTGTATGTGTATGCATATTTATGTATAGATTAGTTAACAGATTTGCAAAATTTACATGGTTCAGTAAATTTTCAAAAGATACCAAAAGGAATACAGTATAAAATTTCTTTTTTCCCAGCCAGCAAGATCTCCACAAAGGCAGTCACTGTTAACCAATTTCTTCTGTTGCTTTCCAGAGATGATCTCTGTATATACACAAGCAAATTACATACACTAAGTTAAAATGTGTTATTGTATAATTGTTAGCCAGTTAGCCATGCCCAAATTGTTTTCAGCTGCAACAAGCTATGAAAATGTAAAATACAGATTCATCTAACTTGGTTTAAGTAGACCTGACAGGTAGACATTATAAAATCATAGTATTATAGATGACATTAAATTTTATTGTGAGGCACTTAGAATTTTAGGGGGTGCACTGGTGGTCTGTATTTTTGCCTTAATTGTTGGAGAAATTTGAAAGTGAGAAATTTACTGATTTAGTCTGTATAAGTTCCATTCAGGGGAAAGATTTTAGAACATTGACATGGAAAGGATAAACTTTTGCTGTCTGGATTCTTTTCTAACACTGCACACTAAATCCTAAATGCTCTAATCCTTTCAGAACTACTTGTTTAGGTGAAAGCATGGGAGAACAGGTATGTTTTTTTTATCATCATGCATATTTGGTTAGCATAAACCCCGTGGAAGTAGTTTTTGAGTTCTTTTTCTTGAGATTATCCATCCTAGTTTCACAATTCTAAAACATTTAACAGAAGCACCCTAAAAAATCCGTATAGGAATATGGTGCCATGGAGACTTAAAGGGAATAAAAGTTTGGTTTTCACTTTAGTGTGGAAAAATGAAAGAATACTAGAGTTGGAAGAATGTTAGTAGCAGTTTGGTCACCAGATAAGCATAAATTGGTCAGATGGGGGGGGGGGGGGCATACAAAAACAGTACAACAGCAACTGAGGCCTAAAATGGTATCTATTGGTAAAGTCGCTAAAGAATATTGCTGGGATAGCCAGATTGAGAGGATTAAATTGAGAAATGATTAGTGAACTGTGTGTTGAAGTTGAGGCATACAAGTCCATCAGTTCTGTCAGGCACATGCTCCTTGATAGAACTGCAGAAGTAAAAGTTATGAAAGATATGACAAGCATATTTGCTTGACTTCAGGGAAAAGATAGGAAGGTACAGTATATGTAAAGCAAATTGGTGATGCTGGATCTTAAAACTACTAAGTGTTAATTTTTATTTGGTTGAAACAAGAACCAGTGAAGATAGTTTTCCTTTTTAATTATATGACCATTATTATGGGATAGGTAGGACACAGAATACAGAAGAAAATTAAAATTATGTATCACTGTTCCCTGTACCCTTTAAGATTTTCTTTCCAAATACAACATTCATTGGGTGCCTGGGTGGCTCAGTCGGTTGAGTTTCAGACTTCATTTGGCTCAGGTCATGATCTCCCAGCTCATGAGTTTGAGCCTCACATCGAGCTCACTGCTGTTAGCACAGAGCCCACTTCAGATCTTCTGTTCCCCACCCCCCGCCGCCCACCCCTTCCTTGCTTGCACTGTCTCAAAAATAAATCTAAAAAATATATATATATACACATATATATGTGTATATATATATATATACACACATATATATGTATATACATATACATATATTCATTCACAATAGGTTCTGCTGTATTGTTCTGTAGCTTGGTGTTTTCAAATGAAAACAAGTATCAAGTATTTTTCTCATACGATTAAGTATTCTTTGAAAATACTTTGCGGTGACTTTCATAGGTTTTCATGGAATGCATAGGTAATTTTTAAAACTATTCCCACTTTGAATATTTAAGTTATTTTTCAGTTTTTTTTTCATTTATGAATTATGAGGACTGAAGATTTAACAACATGAGCGAGAGATGTCATTTTAAGAATGCCTTCGAATGCACAGATTGAAGAGTTTTTGAGAAACCTGAAATTGTTTTATTTTTTCATGTTGAGGGTAATTAAAATTACATTCTTTAAAGAATATTACAGAGAATTTGAAAATTCTAAAAAAATTATCTCACAACTGTTTGCTTTTGTTATTTTTGTTGAATCCCTATAATATCTATTAGATGGCTTTAAGGATTTAACTAACTGGAAAAGGTGAATTATAATTGAAAAGTTTAGGGAGTATCTGAGGAGTTAGAAAATAATTTTTTTTAATATAATAAGATTTATTTCCTTCAGCCAACCAACAGATGTGTTTGAGTGACTTTTGTACCTGCCTGCTCTGACTGCTGAGCAGTGCTCATTTTACATCTTTAATCACTGTTTTCTGCTTTAAAAACATCTTGCCAGTAGTTCTGTAGAATAGTTCTGATGATCATGTGTGAAAATTTCAATGTATAAATAGAAGGTTGACTAAAAGAGTTTGTAACTTGTGGTTAAATGTGCTATTTACTTATAGAAAAACTGCTTACATAAGAGCTAGTGCAAAAGGAAAATGTAGAGTGGTAGGAAGTGATGATATTTATTTATTACTTTTGAAGCGGTTTGAGGTTGAGAGGAAGGTCAGGCCTGTTATTTGCTATTCACATGATAGCACCTCCTGACCCTTTCATCCCCTTCCAATTTTTTTTTTTTTTTAATAAAAAGGAACTAGGTAAAATCGGCTTTTTAATCAATAGCCTGATTATACACTATACACTATCTTCTACCTGTTTTTTTTTTTCAAAAAAATTTTTTTTAACATTTATTTATTTTTGAGAGATAGAGAGAGGCAGAGCATGAGCAGGGGAGAGGGAGAGAGAGAGAGATACAGAATCCGAAGCAGGCTCCAGGCTCTGAGCTGTTTGTTAGCACAGAGCCCGATGCGAGGCTCAAACTCAAGAACTTCGAGACCATGACCTGAGCTGAAGTCGGATGCTCAACTGACTGAGCCACTCAGGCACCCCATCTTCTGCCTGTTTTCCAGATCTTGGAGTCATCAAAAGTGAGAGATAATCCAGTTTTTTTGTTTTTAGTTTTTAATTTACTGTTGCTCTTAAAAGGTCTTTGAAGGAGAAGTTTCAAACCATTAGCTAAAATCTATAGGACTTATATAGCTTTGTACTTTTCCACTATTGCTGTTCATGGATCTTAAAAACCCAGGTACATTAACAGTTCTATTTTTTCTTCAAGTGGAAAGATGTTAGATTGTATTTCATATCTCCTTAAAAAAATTTTAAAGTATAAAGTGATGTTATAAAGTCAACCAGAAAAAGATGTCTTTGAGTTTCCAAAGTAGGTTTGATGACGTATTCAGACTTTCTAACTTGAAATTTCAAGTATGTCTCACTTGTAGATTCTAAAATAGACTAGAAAAAAACCTAAATATTTCCAGTGACTTGGTGACCTTAAGTGCAAAACTATGCATAATGTGATCTCATTTTCATGTTAAAAAGTAACATGGGGCCCCTGGGTGGCTCAGTCAGTTAAGCATCTGATTCTTGATTTCTGCTCAGGTTGTGATTTCATGGTTCATGAGATCAAGCCCCATGTCAGGGTCTGCTAGGGATTCTGTCTGTCTTTCTCTCTCCCCCCCCCCCCCCATACTCTTTCTCTCTTTCTCTCAAAATAAATAAACTTAAAAAAAAAGTAACATGTTACTATATGTATGGGAAAAGGAATCTGGACTGATAAACTGTTAACTGTAGTCAGAGTGGTAAGAAGAGACAATAGGTTCTGAGAAATTTGTGGTTTTTGTTTTCTTTTTTGTTTTTTTAAGTTAACTTATTTTGAGAGAGAAAGAAAGAAAGAGAGCATGAGTTGGGGAGGGGCAGAGAGAGAGAGGAAGAGAGAGAATCCAAACAGGCTCCACACTGTAAGTGCAGATCCCAGTATGCGGCTCAAACCCACTGTGAGATCATGACCTGAGCCAAAATCAAGAGTTGGTCACTCAACCCACTGAGCCACCCAGGCACCCCAGAAGTTTGTGTTTTCTTTCTCTTTTCTTTCTTTCTTTCTTTTTTTTTTTTTTAATGTTTATTTATTTATTTTTGAGAGAGAGAGAGAGAGAGAGAGAGAGGAAGACAGAGCATGAGCAGGGGAGGGGCAGACAAAGAGGGAGACACAATCTCAGGCAGGCTCCAGGCCCCAGCTGTCAGTACAGAGCCTGACGTGGGGCTCAAACCCAGGAACTGTGATATCATGCCGTGAGCCGAAGTTAAGAGTCTGAAGCTAAACCGATTGAGCCACCTAGGTTCCCCAGAAGTTTGTGGTTTCTTAAAGGACTTGTATGACTCTGGACTAAACATCTTCAAAGGGTAATAAAACTTTTTTCCTTTTTCTTCATGTTAAGAATTAATTCAAAGGTTTTTAACACTTGTTTATACCAGATTATAACAAGATTTTGTTTGCCCCAGGGCACAGTCATTAGACTTTTATGAATGTGCCACCTCTTTGTAAAGTGCATTGAGACCAGCAGATTAAAAAAGATCCTATCTTAGCATAAATATTCAAAAGAATTGTCTTCCTTGTACCAGTAATAGTGTTAATAGTTGCTTTTGTCACTTAATACTGAAAATTTCTCTGCAAGAATTTGATTGAAATGGATAAAAATATTTGCCTAAGCTTTTTGATAGCTTTATTGTGATATATTTTATTTACTGTATAGTTCACTTATTTAAAGTGTACAGTTCAGTGCTTTTTGACATGTAGTCCTCATCACAGTCAATTTTAAACCGTTTTCATTACATCACAAAGAAAACCTGTACCTCTTTTCACCTCCTACTTCACAACCTCCCCTTCCCAACAACTCACTAAATCTACTTTCTATCTCAGCAGATTTGCTTATTCTAGACATTTCATATAAATGGAGTCATACAATTTATGGTCTCGTGTCTGATTTCTTTAAGATGATTATAGTATTCATAAAGTCACATGCATCATTGTTTGTTTCTTTTATTGCTGAATTATATTCCGTTGTATGGATATACCTTATTTTGTCTTTTTATTCACTGGTTGCTGGGCATTTAAGTTGTTCCTTACATTAGGTTATTTTGGGCTGTCATGGTAATTGTGTCTTGCTTTTTTCCATTGACAGTGTATCTGTCCGTTTTAAGAATTTTAAAAATCTGCAATTTTTTTTTTACTGTAGTCTTTTAAAAAATACTGTATTTTATTGTAGGATATACTGTCATCTACTTAACCAGTTTTATATCTTTTAAGTTTTATTCATTTTGCCAGAGAGAGAGAGAGAGAGTGAGCATGCACGAGTGAGGAGAGGCAGAGAGAGAGGGAGAGAGACAATCCCAAGCAGGCTCTATGCTGTCAGCACAGAGCCTGATGCGGGGCTTGATCTTGTGAACTGTGAGATCATGACCTGAGCCAAAGTCGAGAGTCGGACTCTTAGCTGACTGGGCCACCCAGGTGCCCCTACGTAACCAGTAATATTAATGGATGTCTTTGAGTTTTTTCCATTTTTCACTATTATAAATAGTACTTCAGTAAATATTCTTCCACATGTATCTTTGTGTGTGTGTGTTTCTGTAGTATAGATTTCTAAAAGTGGGATTGCTGAATCAAAGGGCATGAATATTTACAGTTTTAGTAAAATATTGAAGATAAGAAGACATCTTTAGACATAATTCTATTTGATAATAAAAGTCTTTTGTCAAATTATTTGTACATTCATGTATTTGTAGTCAAGGAAAAGCCAGTTCTGCTTGCTTGAGTTAACAGATTTTGTTAAGAAAAAAAATTTTGTGTTGAAAATGAGAAGAACATATCCACTTCAAGGTCTAAGGTGATAAAATGGATATGCAGTTCAAAAATACTTCTTATTTTACTTTTCTTTGAATTAGAGCCATCTACTAAAAACGTTGGTGACTAATATAAAATTACAGAACCTGTGTGGAGGTACTTCTGGTTAAAAAAAATTGGGGTGATCTTAAATGGTGGCAGAATTACAATGAGTTACAATTATCTTTTTCAAGAGTGGTCTCTCCCCGTTTCACCAGAATTTTCAGTGTTTTGTGCAGGTGAAGACACTGAAGCCAAATGGGCCTAGACCTCAGCTCCAGGGTTCTTGTCTTCTGCTGTATTTTTTGACATATAAATGTCTATGTATTTAGTATTTATTTAGTCATCTGTTATCAAAGCTGTAAAGTAAGTTTTTGGCAAGGGACAATACAATTTGGGTTCTTTGTCAGACACTTTGAAATTTTTTTTTTTTTTTTTTTTTAGAAAAAAGGTGTATTTGTATTTAAGTGTGTGTGTGGAGTGAGAGAGATCACCCTACACACTAGCGCCATTTGAAGTAGTAAAATTTTTGCTTAGTTTGTGCTAAAGTTCATGAGTAATAAATATTTGTGTTAATAGGTTTGTGAAATTGTTAATGAATAGTGCCTGGAGTTAGACTCATGTTTTCTGACCTCAGTAAATGAAAAATCTGAAAATAAGAAGAAATGACAAATGGATTTGTAATCATGTGTTTATGCATATTCATTATATGTGAATATATGTTTATATTTAGTTGTTAGTGCATTTTGAGGCAGGGTTCTTCTGTATCACATCCTTATTAGAATGAATTTTCCTTGTCTTTCCAAGTGAAGACCTGAGGGATGGAGTAGTTAGTACTGTTTCTTAAGGTATATTATTGATACTGTATTTATATTGTATTGTATATTAAATAGATTAATATTCATAATTTCCTCTATTAGGATTTTTAACTAGTAGGCTATTTGGATATCTGAAGTTCCCAAAAAAGAGCTTACTCTTTAAAGGACTTTTTGATTCAAACCCAAATTTCCAAATGTAATTTAACCTTTACTTGATTCCTAAATGTTTATAATACTATAACAGTGAGGGGTGCCTGGGTGGCGTAGTCAGTTAAACATCCTTGGTGAAGTGACTTCTAGTTAAGTGACTCTTGGTTTTGGCTCAGGTCGTGGTCTCACAGTTCGTGGGTTTGAGCCCTGTGTCAGGCTGTGCGCTGGGATTCTGTCTCGCTTTCTCTCTGCCACTCTCTTACCTTTCTCTCTCTCAAAAATAAATAAATAAACATAAAAAAATACTGTCACAGTGAGGCAAAACGCTCAGGATCTTGTTGCCCCAGTTACTAGATGGTGTCCAGTTTCTTATCTCTTTTAAAAAAAAGTTGTTTTTTTTTTTTTTTCACTTGTAATCCTGGTAGAGTATTTCTTTGTTTATTTATTTATTTTTAATATATGAAGTTTATTGTCAAATTGGTTTCCATACAACACGCGGTGCTCATCCCAAAAGATGCCCTCTTCAATACCCATCAGCTACCCTCTCCTCCCTCCCACCTCCCAACCCTCAGTTTGTTCTCAGTTTTTAAGAGTCTCTTATGCTTTGGCTCTCTCCCAACTGGTAGAGTATTTCTAATAGTCTGTGTGTCTGTTTGAATAGCCTTTTACTCCTAATTCACTTCCAATTTGAATATGATAATGAATATGCGTAACACATACTGGGAACCCAGGTAACCTGACTTGTTAGATTTATATGCAAATGAGAAGTAGTAGATGTCTATTGAGAACTTTGGGGCATGAGAGCTTCAGACTTTTGATTTTATGGTTTTAGAATTTAAGTTTCATTTGTTTTTAGAGTTCATGACTATATTTTGGAAGTTGGTGGATAGGTAATTATATGTAATTTATGCATTCAAGTAATCAAATGAATCCCTTTGAGGATTCAGGTCCTTCATTATTTTGTCTGTAATTGTACTTACTAATCTGCATGATGATGTTATTTTTGCTTGCCATAAACTAGGGATAATGGTTATGTCAGAGAATATTCTTCTTTTGGTTAGAATAAATTTGCATGAAAAACCCATGGAAAGTAAAAAGCCAAAGTTAGATAATAACTTTTTTTCTTTATGTTAAACATAAAAAATTATAGAAACCAAATGGGTATCTTTGGATTCATTAAAGACGATGGTTTTATGTTATATTCTTACTTGTGTAAAGAAATTGATGTTCAAAATGTTGAGTATATTGTTTTTTATTTTTTTATAATTAATTTTTTTAATGTTTGTTTTTGAGAGAGAGAGACAGAGTGCAAGTGGGAGAAGGGCAGAAAGAGAGGGAGACAGTATCTGAAGCGGGTTCCAGGCTTCAAGCTGTCAGCACAGAGCCCGACCTGGGGCTCGAACTCACAAACCATATCATGACTTGAGCCAAAGTTGGACGCCTAACCGACTGAGCCACCCAGGCGTCCTGAGTGTATTGTTTATATTATCTCATTATAAATAGGACATTTTATTGTATATGTGGCAAAATAATTACTTTCTGTATTAGTTTACAAGTTTGGTAGGGATCATTTCAGTATAACAGGAATTCCAGTTTCCTGTTTTCAGTGAGCTGTAAAAAAATTAGGTTTCATATTGTGTAATTCTTGCTTACTGTATTGCTTTCTATTTCCAACAAATATAGTCAGTTCTTTATTATTTTATTTTCACTGGAGCAAAATAAAAACTAATTGTAAAGAGAGTTGTTGAGCTAAGTTTATTGAGTCTTTTGTTTCATCTATAAAATTGGTATTTCTAATGTTTTCTTTGCTGTGACTTGCTAATTTAGCATTTATTGGATTAAATGGCAGTAAAGGTTTTCTAGGATTGTGTAGTGGTCTGGTTCTGCTAATTCCCCATTAGTAGAGGACTAGCCAATGAGTGTTACTACTCTTTTATTAAAATTTTAAAATTTCTCGCCTCTCAAGTTGTTTAAGTTTACTGAAAGATTTATGTTAGTGATTATAAAGTATTTTGTGGTATTGAATGGTTATGTGGTTAGTAATAGGCTATCTTGACCCAGAAGTCAAGTTTAGTTATTTATTTTTTAATTTTTAATTTTTAAAATTTATTCATTTTAGGGAGAGAGAGAGATTGTGAGCAGGGGACAGGGGCAGAGGGATAGAGAGAGGGAGAGAGAATCTCTGCACTCAGCACGGAGCCTAACCCGGCGCTCCATCCCACCTGAGCTGACATCGAGTCAGGCACTCAACCAACTAGGCCACCAAGGTGTCCCAGGATTTAGTTGTTTTAAAACAGGGACTCTTTGTTACATAATCAGGAATCCCTTAGTGCATATTAAGGGAATTGAAATGGGATTTGGTGATGTATTTAAAAAGATACATGGTTATCTTTTCTAAATTAGGCTGCATGTTATTTCTTAAAATTTCAGACTTAATTTCCTTTAATATACTTTTTTGAGTGATTATACAATGTGTGCATGTGTGTTTAATGTGTGTATATGTATAATAAATTGTAAACTTTATTAAAGTGTAGAGTTTTCCTTTGATATAATTTGAAGTCATACAAGGAGCGGCAATGGTTCATTTAAGGAGAAATAGTTCACCTGACCATTAGCATTGCATATTAGTTAATGGAGGGTTATTCGTAAGTCGTTTTGGTCATTTTGATCTTTTTTGTTTGTTAAACTAAAAATCTTTTTTGATTTCAGGGGGAAAAAAATAGTGGCTTTGATGTCCTTTACCATAATATGAAACATGGACAGATATCAACGAAAGAACTAGCAGATTTTGTGAGAGAAAGGTATGTATTTTTTTAGTAAGTCATTTAACAATTCATCATCAAATTAAATTTTAGAATAGAGATGGGAAAATTTTAGTTAGATTTGCATTAAAATAATCAAGTACACTTTTATAGTTATATTCTAAAGTAGTAGTTACCTGGCATCTACATGCTGAGGGCTAAATAGTGGCTCCAAATAATATTGCTACACTCCTGGTTTGCAAATCACTGCTTGAATATATATACCTGTTTTTCGTTGAAAGAGCTAGTAGCAAGGTGGTACAATAGAAAAATTGAGAAATTTTGTGGGATAAAATATTATCATTTCTTTAAACAAATATGTCATTAAACATACTAAAATAAATTGAAAAATTTTCTGAATTTGTAGTTTAATTATGTATTATTATAACTTTTAAAACATTCGTTTGTTTATTTAGATTTTAAGTAGGCTCCATGACCGACATGGGACTTGAACTCATAACACTGAGAGATCAACAGTCCCATGCTCTACTTACTGAGCCAGCCAGGTGCTCCTGTAATTTTATTTTAAAAAAATATAAGTATATATTTTTCCATTCTGTAAATTTGTAAAATGTGATTTTCTTTAAGACTCTTAGAATATAATAGTTTAAAAACTGTTACAATCAATGTATTTTGGTTTGAATAAAGCTATTTTGTGGCTAGGCCCAGTTTGTGATTTTTATACGAGCACGTGTTTTTGTTTTTTATTTTTTTATTTGAGAGAGAGAGAGTGCAAGCAGGGAGAGGGTCAGAGGGAGAGAGAGAATCTTAAGCAGGCTCCGTGCTTAGTATAGAGTCTGACATGGGTCTCAATCCCATGGGCCTGGGATCGTGACCTGCGCCGAAATCAATAGTCCGACGCTCAAGTGACAGAGCGACTCCAGCGCCCCTATATGAGCACATTTAAAATCTTTATCTTAGTAATATGGGGCTATTTTGCCATTATTTATTCATTTGTTTGTTTGTTTTTAAAGCTTTTATTTTTTAAGTAATCTCTACACCCAACATGGAGCTTGACCACACAACCCTGAGATCAAGAGTCACATGCTCCACCCACTGAGCCAGCCAGGTGCCCCAATATTTTGCCTTTTGATATAATACTCCATTCATTGGGGTTTCTGGCTGGCTCAGTGGATGGAGCATGTGACTCTCAGTCTCGGGGTTGTGCATTCAACCCCCACATTGGGTATAGAGGTTACTTAAAAAAATAAACAAACAATACTCCATTCATTTCTTCTTTCAGTAATACATATTCCATGTTTGCTGTGTGCCAGGCACTTGTCTGGATTCTGAGAATATAGGGGTAAAGACATAGCTTTTGCTGTCATAGAGTTTACCAACTGATAGGAATTGGGGAACAAACTATTTTATGTAAGACCAGTCCTCTTCTGGCTTTCACTTCTCTTTTGGAGGTAAGAGAGAATCTAGAAGCTCTAAGTGCTATGGATAAAACTGTCCTTCACTAGCTTCTGCAACATCACTGGCAGGAGTAAAGAAGAGGCCTCAGAATACTGCATCTCCTGGCATGTCCTCTGGCCTTCCTTTTCCCCCAACATTTGCATCACTACTATAACTACTTTGAGACATTCAGGGCAGTTGTCATCAGGCCTTTTAGCCTATTTATGTCAGTTACCGTAAGATGTCCAGAATCTACCATTTCTTGTCCAGAATCTAATCCCTTTATGATTCTTTGGGCAGTGAGACAACCAACCCTTCTTTCCACTAGTTCCCTACTTTAATGTTTTCTTCATAGCACTTAAAACCATGAGGTGTGTGATATTTTACTTATTTATTTGTCTCTCCCCTCTGGAATATAAATCCCACAAGGCACAAGGGCAGGGGTTTGGTTTTGTTTTGTTTTTTGTTTTTGCTTATTACTCCATCTCTTGAGCTTGGGAGAGTGCTTGGGTCTTAGTAGGCCCTAAGTAAGGATTTTTTGACAGAATAAATCTCTGACTTTACTGCCCTGATCCAAGCTGTCATTGTTGCCTGAACTGCAACAGTAGCTCCTCTTTTTTTTTTTTTTTTTCCTCTTCTTTAAGTTTATTTATTTATTTTGAGAGGGAGCATGAGCAGGGGAAGAGCAGAGACAGAGAATCCCAAGCAGGCTTATGCCGTCAGTACAGAGCCCAACGCAGGGCTCAATCTCACAAACTGTTGAGACCATGACCTGAGCCGAAATCAAGACTTGGGCGCTTAACTGACTGAGCCACCCAGGCGCCCCAACAACAGCTCCTCTTTGATCTGTCTACATTCGTTCTTATTCCCCTGCAACTTATTCTTTGTACTGTAATTGGAGTGCTTTTTCTAAACTGCAATGAGGTTTGTTACCTTTCTGGTTTGAGTCATTTAGAAATCTTCCCATTACTCTTAAGGTAAGTCTGCCAACATCTTGGTCTGATCCCAAGCTACCTTTCAAGCTTTAGTTCATGCCAGAATCCTTATTCTTTCCTTTCCAGAGACATTGGCCATTTATTGAAAGACATCTTCCAGTCCAGGCTTTGTACATGCTTATTCCTGTTTTTGCCTAATTAACACCTGTTCTTTAGAGCTGAGCAGTGTGGTCACTTCTCCAGAGATGCTTTTCCTCATTTCCCTGACTAGGTCAGAAATACCAATTATAGTATTTCTCAACATCATATATCTCTTTGCAGTATCTATAACATTTTATAATGATTCATTTTTTAATTTGTCTCTGTTTCCCTGTAAAGGGAAAAGTATGTAGTATTCTTCTTTACCCTGGTGCCTTGTACAGAGCCTGGCATAATTAGATACTCATATTTCTTGAAGGAGTGAACGAGAAAGGAAGGAAGAAAAGATAGACACATAAACATAAACTGTGCACTATGGATTTTGCATACATTAGTTACCTCCTTTCACTATCAAAAGTTTCACTTCCATTTTAGAGATAAGAAAATCGGGGCCCAGAAAGTTTGATTTCCTAAGTCAATCATTCAGTTTCTCTCCTCCCCTCAGTCCCTCCTCCCTACTGGTTTGCTCCCTTCTTCCCTCTTGTATTCCTCTTTGCTCCTTTCTTCCTTTCCTGTCTTCCTCCCTTACTACCCTCGTCCTTCCTCTCTTCTTTCCAACAGCTTTATTGGAGTATAATTGACATACAGTATGCTGCATATTTGAAGTGTATAGTTTGATAAATTTTGACATATACACATACTCATGAAACCCATCACCACAACCAAGGTAGTGAACATATTCATCATCTCCTTTGTAATTCCTTGCCCCTGTCTCTCCCCCTCATTGCTAAACACCCACTCATTTGCTTCTGACATTTAGGTTAGTTTGCCATTTCTAGAATTTTATATGAATGTAATCATACAGGGTATAGTCTGTTATCCAGTACTTTCACTCAGTATAATTATGTTGAGATTGATCCATGTAGTTGCATTCATACCTTGCTACTGTTGAGTAGTACTCCATTTATAGATATCACAATTTATCCATTCATCTGTCAAAGGAAGTTGTACCTATCTTTTGAACTTTGTATTAATTATATCAGTTTAATCATATAGTAGTTATTTTGTCTTCTGTCAGTCAGCATGTTTATGAGATTAATTTGTATTTAGTTTAATTCATTTGCAATGCCATGTAGTATTAAATATGCCAAGATGTATCTACTACCATTGACAGAAATTTGGGATGTTTCCAGTTCTTTTTGCTATTACAAGTGATATTGCTTTGAATATTCTGGCACATGTGTCTTGGTATACATATACATGTATTTATATTAAGTATATACTCTGGAATAGAATTGCCAGGTGATAGAGTAATGTGTATGTTTAACTGTAATAGGTAATGCCAAAGAATTTTCCCAGGTGGTTGTACTAGTTTACAACAACAGCAGCCTTGTTTCAGAGTTCTAGTCCTTCCATGTCCTCATCACCACCTGGTATTGCCAGTCTTTTAATTTGAATCATTGGATAAGTAGTGGTACAGGTATCTCCCACTTTTCAGAAGCTTGTGTTATGCCAATTGGCTTTTATGAAAGACGTACGTTAGTACCTGTTTTTGCTAACCCAAGAGAAATTCGAAGAGGATTTTTGCTGTTACAAAAAATGGCAATATGCGAACATAGCGTCCGGTGTTTGTTTTGCAGTGAGTCCTTCCTTCCATAAGGAAGCAGTGTGCACAGTGAGGGTGGCACTGCCAAGCTCCTTTCCCAGGACCTTTACTCAGCATCTCAGCATCAAGCTGCCATAGTGTTGAACTGTGTCTTTGAGCATCTGTACTTTATTTCAATTTATTTTGTGCATCTGTTAGCAAGATGTGTCCTACAGTATCAGAAAAGCCTAAGAGAGGTTATTTTGGGGGTCTGGGAAAGCTCAAAATAATTTCCATATAAATTAATGGTAATTGTTTCTTTGCTTTATGCCTTTTGGCTTATGAAACGTTTCCTCAGAAGGCTTTACTTTTGGATAGTGAGGGATACCTGTATCTTACTGTGGTTTTAAAATGCATTTCCCTGATGAATAATAAGCTTGACATCCTCTCATATGTTCATTGGTCATTTGCATTTTCTTTTATGAAGTCCCTGTTCATGACTTGTATATTTTTTTAGTTTTTTCCCCCTTTTAAAAAATAAATTGAAGGAATTTTTATATATTTTGGGGGGATGCAGTTTGTTGGTAAGGTGTTACAAATTTATTTATAAATGCCCTTGATTTTTATATATTGATTTTGTGTCTAGTAACCTGGTTGTTCTTGCTTATTCTGATAATTTATCTGTAGATTGTTTTGGATTTTCTATGTGTACAGTCATCTTGTACAAATGACAGTTTTACATCTCTCTTTCCAATCCTTATACTTTTTTTTATTTTTCTTGACTTCTCATACTGGCTAATACTTTAGGTATAATGCTGAATAGAAATGGAAATGTCAGGTGTCCTTGTCTTATTATTCCCAGTCTCACATTTCACTCTTAAATATGATATATTTATTCTGTTTTTTTCTCTACTGTTAATCAGATTATAGGAATTTCCTTGTTTATATTGTTTTGTAAGGTTTTTCTTTCTTTTTTTTTTTTTTTTTAATTCTGCATGGATGTTGAATTTGGTCAGATACTTTTCCTGTATCCATTGATGCGGTATGTTTTTCTTTCTTTCTTTCTTTCTTTCTTTCTTTCTTTCTTTCTTTCTTTCTTTCCCTCACTTGTTAAAATCTGAATTACATTGAATTTTTTTTTAAGATTTTATTTTATTTGTAAATTTTTATTTATTTATTTTCTAGAGAGACAGAGATAGGGCGAGTAGGGGAGGTGCAGAGAGAGAGGGAGACAGAGAATCCTAAGCAGGCTCTGTGCTGCCAGTGTAGAGCTTTGCACAGGTCTTGAATTCACAAAATTGTGAGATTGTGACCTGAGCCAAAACCAAGAGTCAGACGTTCAACCAATTGAACTACCCAGACATCCCTATTTTATTTTTTTAAAGTAATCTCTACACCCAGCATGGCACTCGAACTCACAACCCCAACATCAAGAGTTGCATGCTCTCCTGACCGAGCCACCCAGGCGCCCCACATTGAATTTTGAATGTTAGACTAACTTTTCATTCCTCATATAAACTCAACTAGGTGGAGTTGTATTATCATTTTTATATATTGGTGGTTCAGTTTGCTATTTTATTTAGGATTTTATCATCTGTATTTGTGATTGAATTTGGCCTGAAAAATTCCCTTTATCTAACTATCTTTCTTAGGTTTTGGTATCAAGATTTGTTGGCCTTATAAAATGAGTTGGGGAGTATACATCTTTTTTTTTTTTTCTGAAAAAAATATGTGGCAGATTATGGTTTCTTCTTTATGTGTTTCATTAACTTTGCTGGTAGACCCACTGGGACTTGAAATCACCTTTATAGGAAGGTTTCAATTACATATGTAATTTCTTGAATAGTTACAGGACTCTTTGGATATTCTAGTTCTTCTGTGAGTTTGATAAGTTATATTTTTAAGGAATTTTTTTCATTTATGCTTTGAAATTTATAGGCAAAAACTTATTCTTTTTTTTTTTTTAATGTTTATTTACTTTTGAGAGAAAGAGAGAGAGACAGAGGTATGAGCAGGGGAGGGGCAGAGAGAGAGGGAGACACAGAATCCAAAGCAGGCTCTAGGCTCTGAGCTGTCAGCACAGAGCCTGATGTGGGGCTGGAACTCATAAACTGCAAGATCATGACCTGAGTTGATGTTGGACACTTAACTGACTGAGCCACCCAGGTGCCCCAAAACCTTATTCTTAATATCCTTTTATGAACTGTTTTATTTTTGTTTTTTAAAAAAATGCTTATTTATTTTGAGAAAGAGCATGAGCAAGGGATGGACAGAGAGAGAGGGAGAGGGAGAATCCCAAACAGGTTCCATGCTTTCATCACAGAGCCTGCTGTGAGGCTTGATCTCATGAACTGCGAGATCATGACTTGAGCAGAAATCAAGAGTTGGCCACTTAACTAACTGAGCCAGCCAGGCCCCCTGTTTTGTAAACCTTTTAAATATCTGATGGATCTGTACTAGATGTTCCCTTTTCATTCCTGACATCAGTTATTTGTACCTTCTCTGGATTTTATCAGTCTCCTTTGTCACTTGTTGGTTTTAAAAGTTTTTATAAAGAAGCAACTATTAGTTTTGTTGATCCTTTTTGAATATTTGTTTTTTATTTCATTAACTTTGTGTTCCTTATCTCTTTTGACTTTGTATTCAGTTTGCTGTTCTTTTTCTGACTTTGACATAGATGTGTGACTTAATGATTTTCAACCATTTTTACTTTTTTTAAGATTATTTTTTAAATGTCTATTCCTGAGAGAGAGAGAGAGAGAGAGAGAGAGAGAGACAGACAGACAGAGCATGAGCCAGGGAGGGGCAGAGAGAGAGAGGGAGATACAGAATCTGAAGCAGGCTCCAGGCTCTCAGCTGTCAGCACAGAGCCCGTCGTGGGGCTCAAACTCACGAACCGCGAGTTCATGACCTGAGCCGAATTTGGACACTTAACTGAGTGAGCCACCCAGGTGCCCCAAGATTTAATTTTTTTAGATAATCTCTTCACTTAATGTGGGGCTTAGACTCCAAACCCCGAGATCAAGACTCCCATGCTCCACTGACTGAGCCAGCCAGGTGCCCCAACCTTTTTTCATTTCTGATATAGTCATTTAAATCTGTAAATTTCCCTGAAGCATTGCTTTGTTATGCTTCACGAGTTTTGAGTAATAGGATTTTCATTATATTTAATTTAAAGATATTTTAAGGATTAAAGAATTTAAAGATAATGTGCTTTCTTCGTTGCCTCCCTGGGTTATTTAGAAGTAAATACATAAATAAATATGTATGTGATATATATATTTATATTGTTTGTTTTTGTTACTGTTTTTGTTTTTGAGAGACAGCTTGAGCACTGGAGAGGGAAAGGGAAAGAAATTCTTAAGCAGGCTCCACACCCAGCATGGAGCCCAACATGGGTCTCAATCTCATGATCATGAAATCATGACCTCTGCTGAAATCAAGAGTCAGATTCTTAACTAACTGAGCCACCCAGGCACCACTAGAAGTATGTTTTTAAATTTCCAAATATGTGATGATTTTAAAGGTATAGTCTAGCTCATGCTTAATTGCATGTGGTTAGAGAACATACTTTGTATGATTTCAGCGTTTGGAAATTTGTTCACACTTGGGTTATGGACCAGGATAGAGTCGGTATTGGTAAATATCTGCATATACCTGAAAAGACTGTATTTTGCATTTGTTGTCTATATGTATTTTTAGGGTAAGTTTGTGCATTCTGTTCAACTGTAATACATCCCTACTGGTTTTTATTTTTTTATCCTGCTTGTTTTATCAATTTCTGAGAGAGTTATATTGAAAATCTCATTCTGATTGTGATATTTCTGTGAATCCATATAGTTGTGTCAATTTTTGCTTAATGTATTTGAGGCATGTTAGTAGGGGGCTACAAAATCTTTTTTTTATCTTTTATTTTTTTAAATGTTTATTTTTGAGAGAGCGAGACAGAGTGTGAGAGGTGGAGAGGCAGAGAGAGAGAAGGAGTCACAGAATCTGAAGCAGGCTCCAGGCTCTGAGCTGTCAGCACAGAGCCTGACGTGGGGCTTGAACTCAATGGACTGAGATCATGACCTGAGCTGAAGTTGGACGCTTAACCTACTGAGCCACCCAGGCGCCCCATTCTTTTTTTTTTTTTAATTTTTTTTTTTAATGTTTATTTTTGGGAGATAGCATGTTCATGTGAGCTGGGGAGGAGCAGAGAGAGGAAGATAGGATCCAAAGTGGGCTCTGCACTGACAGCAGAGAGCCGATGTAGAGCTTGAACTCACGGAACCTTGAAATCATGACCAGAACCAAAGTCAGATGCTTAACTGACAGAGCCACCCAGGCGCCTCCAAATTCTTTTTTTTTTATTGAAGTATAGTTGACACACAATGTTAACATTAGCCTCAGGTGTATAGCATAGGTATTTCACAACTGTATACTTTATGCTATGCCTACAAGTTTAGCTACCATCTATCATTATACAGTGCTATTACTGTACTATTGATTATATTTCCTATGCTGTACCTTTCATCCCCATGACTTATTCATTCCATAACTGGAAGCCTGTACCTCCCGCTCCCCTTCACCCATATTCCTCCCCATTCCTTCCCTCCAGCAGCTATCAGTTTGTTCTTTGTATTTATAGGTCCGTTTTTGTTTTTGTTTGCTTGTTCCTTTGTTTTGTTCTTTAGATTCTACATATAAGTGAAACCATATGGTATTTGTCTGACCTACTTCACTTAATGTAATACCCTCTAGGTCCATGCATGTTGTTGCAGATGGCAAGATTACTCATTCTGAGTAATTATCTTTTCCTTCCTTCCTTCCTTCCTTCCTTCCTTCCTTCCTTCCTTCCTTCCTTCCCACATTTTCTTTATCCATTTTATCTATCAGTGGACATTTAGGTTGCTTCCATATATTGGCTATTGTAAATAATGCTGCAGTAAACATAAGGGTACATATATCTTTTCAAGTTAGTGTTTCAAGTTAGTGTTTTCATTTTCTTTGGGTAGATACCCAGTAGTAGAATTACTGGGTTGTATGGTATTTTATTTTTTGAGGAACCTCTATAATATTTTCCACAGGGACTGCATGAATTTACATTCCTACCAACAGTGCATTAGGGTTTCTTTTTCTCCACATCTTCGCTAACACGTGTTTCTTGTTTTTTTATTTTTTGTTTTTGATATTACCTATTCTGACTGATTTGAGGTAGTGTCTTACTGTGATTTTGATTTGCATTTCTCTCATGATTTGTAGTATTGAGCATCTTTTCATGTGTCTGTGGGTCATCTGTATGTCTTCTTTGAAAAAATGTCTTTAGATCTTCTGGGTTGGTACAAATTTAAAACTATTACATCTTCAGGATGAACTGCACTTTTTATCATTATGAAGTGTCCTTTATATCTGTGACATTGTTTATTGCCTTGAAGTTTACTTTGTTTTTGTAGGGTCATCGGTTTGCTTTTGGTGAGTGTTTGCATGATATATGTCTTTTCTTTGCTGTTTTCTTGTGGTGTAGTTGTGTTTCTTATTTTTAAAGGCACTTTGACAGTCTTTATTTTAATTGGAGCAGTTAGTCTGTAACGTACAGTAGAATTGCAGATATAGTTGGGTTCAAATCTGTTGTCCCAGAAGTTGTCATACTTTTTATGTAGAGGTCCAGAAAGTCACTATTTCAGGCTTTGTGTATCATCTGATCTCTGTTGCAGGTATTCGGCTCTGCCATTTTAGTACAAAAGTAGTCATAGCCAACATGTAAATAAATGTTCTTGGCTGTGCTAATAAACTTTATGGGGACAAAAATGGGCCATATTTGGTTGATGGTCTTGTAGATTGCCAAACTCTGTGTTATTTTAGTATTTGCTATTTGTCTTACTTGTTTGGTATTTTTTCCTCCTCTTTCTTGCCTTTTGGCCTGGTTTTTTTTTTTTTTTTTAATTCTTGTTTTTTTTTTTATTAGCTTAGAAGTAAAAACCCTCTTCTACTGTTCTTTTATTAGTTATCCTAGAGATTATAATATACTTAGTTGAGCTGTTAACTTACAATAATAATTGATCCTTTTACCCTCTTTCTGAAAATGTCGGAACCTTAGAATACTATCACGTCCTGACTTAATGCCTCATAGGACATTTGTGTGTATGTGTTTAACTTTGTCCTATGAACATTGAAAATTTTCCATTAAAAACTTTTTTTTTAATGTGGAAATACATTTCTTTAACTTTTTATTATGGAAAAATTCAAACTTAGTACAAAATGCATTAAATATATAAACCACTAAATAATGAACTCTAATATAGTGTCAGCAATTTTTGCTATTTTGCTAGTCTTGCTTAAAGCATTTCCCTAGCATCAAATTGTTATGTTCATGGATACTTTTTTTATATGTATCTCTAATACCTAAGGACTTAAAGAAGAATGATATTATTAGTCATCTAATAAAATTAGCTGTAACTTAGAAAATATTTTCTAATATCTAATCCAGCTGATTTATTCAAATCAGATTGTTACATATTTTATTCTTCTATATTCTTAGTATTTTGGATGGTCATTATTTAGATTTATTACAATTATTTACTTTTTCTCTGATAATTTGTCTTTTTCTCTTTTTTCATTTCTGTTTAAATTTTTTTTTTTAACGTTTTATTTATTTTTGAGACAGGGAGAGACAGAGCATGAATGGGGGAGGGTCAGAGAGAGGGAGACACAGAATCTGAAACAGGCTCCAGGCTCTGAGCTGTCAACACAGAGCCCGACGCGGGGCTCGAACTCACGGACTGCGAGATCATGGCCTGAGCCGAAGTCGGCCGCCCATCCGACGGAGCCACCCAGCCGCCCCTTCACTTCTGTTTTAAAAACATCTTAGGGGCGCCTGGGTGGCTCCGTTGGTTGGGCGTCCGACTTCAGCTCAGGTCATGATCTCACAGTTCATGGGTTCGAGCCCCATGTCGGGCTCTGTTCTGACAGCTCGGAACCTGGAGCCTGTTTCAGATTCTGTGTCTCCTCTCTCTCTCTGCCCCTCCCCTGTTCATGCTCTGTCTCTGTCTCAAAAATAAAAAATAGTAAAAAAAAAAAATTTTTTTTAAACGTTTTAAATATTTCTTTAAAAAAATTTTTTTTACATTTATTTATTTTTGAGAAACAAAGTGAGACAAAGCGTGAGTGGGGCAGGGGCAAAGAGAGAAGGAGACACAGAATCTGAAGCAGACCGCAGGCTCTGAGCAAGCGGTCAGCACAGAGACTGATGCAGGGTTCGAACCCACAAACTGTGAGGTCATGACCTGAGCCGAAGTCGGACGCTCAACCGACTGAGCCACCCAGGCGCCCCTTAAATATTTCTTTTAATGAGTATTTTCTGTTAATGAATTCTCAGTTTTTATTAGTCTGATCATATCTTTATCTTCATTTTAAAAACTTTTTATTATCGACAACTTCAAACACATATAAAACTTTACTCAGAAGTCATGAACTTAATGTAATGAACTTCCATGTTGTAATCACTGAGCATGAATACTTAGCAAAACACAACCAGTCTTGTTTCATCTGTTTTATACCACTGAGTTGTTGTGAAGCAAATCTCAGATTCAGAAACCTTACATTACATCCATTAGTATTTCATATGTATCTTTAGAAAAAATCTGTAGAAATATGAAGTAAATCTCAGATTCAGAAACATTACATTTCATCCATTAGTATTTAGAAAAAATAAAAAGAGCTTTTTAAAAAATATAACCACAATATGTTATCTAAAATTATATATTAACTTCTTAATATCAGCAAATATCCAGTCAGTGCTTTGTTTTCCTCAGTTGTCTTATATACACAGTACATGTGGTTGATTTCCTCCAGTTAGGATCCCATGAAGATTTACACATTTTGTTTGGTTGATAGTATTTTTGAGATTTTTCAAATGCTAATCTGTAGGTCTATCTCTCCACCACCTTCATAATTTTTAATTTCATTTTAGAAACCAGATTTATTTTTTTGTTCTCTAGAGTGTCCACTATCCTGGAATATGCTAATTGCATATCCATAGTTTTATTCAGTATTTTTCTTTGCTCATTTCCTATAAATTGTCATTTAAACCTAGCAGCTTGATCAGACTGAGTTCAGTATTTTGACAAGAATACTTCATAGGTGGAGTTGTGTACTTCACTGGAGTCATATAATTATCTGGTTATATCTGTTTTATTATGTTAGTAAGTATTGATTGTCACCTAGATCCATGATTTCATTAATGTTTTTTATTTCCAGTCATGTTTTTGCTAGATATTGGATTCTAGTTGGCAGGGTTTTTTTTGGTAAGGTTTTTTTTTTTCTTAGAGCAGCTTTAGGATTACAACAAAATTGAGAGGAAAATACAGAGATTTCCCATTTGTTCCCTGCCCTAACTTATGCATAAATAGCCTCCCCTGTCATCAACATCATTTACCAGAATGGTCTATTTAAAAGATTTAAAAAAAAATTATTTATTTTTGAGAGAGAGAGTGAGCAGGGGAGGAACAGAGAGAGAGAATCCCAAACAGGCTCTGCATTGTCATCACAGAGCTCATTGCAGGGCTTGAACCCATGAACCGTGAGATCATGACCTGAGCTGAAATGAAGAGTTGAGCGCTTAACTGACTGAGCCACACAGATGCCCCTTAAAAGACTTCTAAAATTTTTAATTGAAATATAGTTGACCTACGATTTATATTACTTTCAGGCATACAATATAGTGAATTGACAATTACATACACTACAAAAAGCTCACCACTGTAAGCGTGGTTACAGTCTATCACCATACAGAGTTTTTCCAGTATTGTTGACTCTTGTTCCCTATGCTGTACTTCTCATACCCATAACCTTTTTATTTTATAACTGGAAGTTTGTACCTCTTACTCCCCTTCACCTGTTTTCTCCATTTCCCCACCATCCCCTAGAATGGTACATTTTTTACCAAGGATGAACCTGCATTGACACATCATAATCACCCAAAGTCCATTGTTTTACCTTGGGGTTCACTCTTGGTATTGTACATTATATGGGTTGGACACATGATAATGGCATAGATCCATCATTACAGTATTATGTAGAATTTGTGAATTTATGACTGTCCTAAGAATTCTTTGCATTCTTTTGTATTGTTTTCATAGTTTGGCCTTTTCCAGATGTTATATAGTTGAAATCAGACAGTGTGTAATAGACTTTTCAGATTGGCTTCTTTCACTTAGGAATATGCATTTAAAGTGCCTCTGTCTTTTCATGGCTTAGTAGCTCATTTCTCTTTAGTACTGCATAATATTCCATTGTTTGGATGTATCATAGTTTATCCATTTACCCACTAAAGGATATCTTGTTTGCTTCCAAGTTTTGGCAGTAATGAATAAAGCTGCTGTAAGCATCTGTGTGTGGGTTTTTTGTGTAAACTTAAGTTTCCAACTCCTTTCGGTGGATACTAAGGAACTCCATTGCTGGATTATATAGTAAGAGTATGTTAAGTTTCATAAGTAACCCTCAAACTGTCTTCCAAAGTGGCTGTATCATTTTGCATTTCTGTCAGCAATGAATGAGAATTCCTTTGCTCCACATCCTTGCCAGTATTTGGTTTTCTCAGTGGTTCAGACTTCAGTCCTTCTAATAGGTGTGTAGTCATATCTTGTTTTAATTTATATTTTCCTGATGACATGATCTCTAGCATATTTTCATATGCTTATTTGCCAACTGTATATCTTTTTTTAGGGAGATGTCTGTTAAGGTCTGTGGCCCATTTTTTAATCATGTTATTCTAAGAGTTCTTTGTGTATTTGAGATAACAGTCCTTTTTCACATGGTGTCTTTTGCCAATAGTTTCTCCCAGCCTATGACTTCTTTCTCTTGACATTGTCTTTCACAGAGCAAAAGTTTTTAATTTTAATGAAGTCCACCTTATCATTGATTTCTGTCATAGATTTTATCTTTGTTTATCTAAAAAGACAGCACCTAAGACATCATACCCAAGGTCTTCTTAGGTTTTCTTATGCTTTTCCTAGGAGTTTCAGTTTTGTGTTTCACTGGATTTTAAAAAAAATTGAAGATCATTCTAGTATCTACTGTTGAGATGTCAGCTATCAGTAATTATTGCTTCTTTAGAGGTAACATTCAGTGGTTGGAAGTGTTTAGCTGCTTTTAAAATCTTTTAGTCTTTAATTTTCAGCAGTTTTACTATGACTAGGTGTAGATGTAGTTTTACTATGTGATGAGATGTATATATCTTTTTATTTATCCTCTTAGGGTTTGTTGGGCTACTTGGATCTGTGGTTTGAAACCTTTTGTCAGTTTTGGAAAATTGTCCATTATTATCTCTGAAAATAATTTCTTCTGACCCATTTTTCCCCCTTTACACCTATGTTAGAGTTTTTTACTTTGTCCTTTGTCCTTCTGTTTTCCATTCTTCCATTTCTCTTCTGTTTTCCATTCTTTTGTCTCTCTGAGCTTTATACCAAGATAGTCTTCTCATCCCTCTTCTGGTTTATTTATACTCATTATAGTGTATTGAATCTGCTATTTAACCCCATCCATTGAGATACTAATTTTTGATATTACATTTTTCAGATACAGAATTTGTATCTTTTTTCAAATTTGCTATGATTTCCTTTACTTTTTAAAAATGATTTCCATTTCCCTATTGAAATTTTTGATTTAATGTACTGTCTCCTTGAACATAATACATAAACTCATAAAGTCCAAGCTTTGTAATCTCAGCATTTGAAACATTGCTCATTTGTTCCTCCTGGTTTTTGTTCATTTGTCATATTTGCCTGATGGTTTTATGAATGTATGTTAAGACATCCATACAGGATCCAATATCAAGGTTTAAAAAGGTATGGTTTGCAGTCCCTTTGAGAACTTGCATACTAAACATTCATCCTTACTCTTTGAGTCTCAAAGGGTATGGGATTTCCCATGCTTAACATCTTTGGCGAGTCTCAATCTAGTTTTGTCTCCCTTGCTCTGTGAGAGTTTTTCAACTCTGCTCCACTTCTCAGTCTCAGCTGCTGCTTCTAGATGCCCCCCAGGGAAAAGCTGGCCGACATATCTGACTTACTTTTCTGGATAGCCTTCTCTTAAATCTTGGCTTACTCATTGCTCTTTTTTTTTTTTTTTTTTTTTTTATTTTTTTTATTTTAGGGAGAGAGAGAGAAAGTGTGTGCAGGGAGGGGCAGAGAGAGAGGGGGACACAGAATCTGAAGCAGGGTTCAGGCTCTGAGCTGTCAGCACAGAGCCCGACGCAGGGGGCTCGAACTCGACAAACCATGAGATCATGACCCGAGCCAAAGTTGGACACTTAACTGACTGAGCCACCCAGGGGTCCTATTGGCTTACTCAGTCTTAACTGCCTCCTTAGCTTCTGTTGCCTTTTAGCCCCCTTTCTCCATATTTTTCTGGCTTTCCTCATCAGGATGTTTTTTTGTACCAGTTTACTATTGCTGGAGATTGAATCATTTTTTTGTGCTGTTGAACTTATCCATTGAGATAGTAATATTTTTTTTCTGTATTAACTCTTTTTAGATGATCAGAGTACCGCCCCTGTGATATAGTATATTAAAAAGACACACAGAAGTTTAAAGGAGAAAAAAAAAAAGTCACAGTCCCATCAGTGAGAGGCAATTACTAATAATAGTTCCTTTTTGTTAGCTGGTTTTTGTGAGCAGGGCGCTGGGGAAGAGTTTGAAGATAAGCTTAGTTTGAATATTCTGAGTTTGAGGGGATTAAGGTACCTAAGTAGGGTTATGCTTGAGACATTTAGATATTAAATTGATGGTTTGATGTAAGAACAGTGTGGAGATCTGGATTTGGACATTAAAAGCAGAAAGTTTCAGGGCACCTGGGCAGCTCATTCGGTTAAGTGACTGACTTTTAGTTTCAGCTCAGGTCAAGATCTCACAGTTTGTGAGTTCAAGCTGCATGTCAAGCTCTGCACTGATGGGGCAGAACTTGCTTGAGATTCTCTCTCCTCTCTCTGTCCCTTCCCTGCTTTCACTCTCTCTCTCAAAGTAAATAAACATTTAAAAAAAAAAAGTTAGTTGAACCTGTCAAAGTAGATGGAAGGTCTTTGGTGTTTTGTAGATTATATTTCACTGTTACAGGTTGCACAGATAGAGAAGGGACAGGGTAATTGTGGGAGAGATAAGACAAAACTTAACTTTTCTAGTGTTAAGAAGGCCAGTACAGTCTCATATTTTGTATTTGAGATTATGTGTTTAAGGGAAAAATTGTTTTCTTCCATATTTAATGGTTTGGTTGATTTTTTTTTAAAGCCTAAAATCCTATATGCTAAATTAGTGGTTATATAAAACACAGTTTTCAAAACATTTTTTTTAATGTTTATTTATTATTGAGAGGCAGAGACAGAACGTGAGAGGGGCAGAGAGAGGGGGAGACACAAAATCTGAAGCAGGCCCCAGGATCCAGCTGTCAGCACAGAGCCTGATGTGGGGCTTGAACTCATGAACTGGAGATCATGACCTGAGCCGAAGTCAGACGCTTAACTGTCTGAGCCACCCAGGTGCCCCATAAAACACAGTTTTTTAGCGTGAAATACTTATTTATTAGTGTTTTAGATCTAATCACAAAATAGATTAAGCCTTGATAACTTATGTTTGGCTTGTCCAAATGACAATCATCAATCTTTTGTTCTATTAAATGTGCATAATAGTGAAATCACAGTATTAAAGAATAATAAATCTATGTTAACTATACTAGAGAAGTATTAAGTACAAATGACTTTCACACTGAATTAGTTTACAGAGAAATAAAGAGAGACAGTCAAGAAGCAGTGCTGTTGTACTTGTCGTTCAAATAACCACTGATACGTTAAAATAAAAAGAGTAATGATTTCATTTAATTTTTGGGATACAAATTTTTTTAGTTCTATACCAGACCAGTTCTTTAAATATATGTGCTCAAAGGGCATTTAAGGATAGGCCTGAAATTTATGACCACGTATTTGTTTATTTTTAAGTAAGCTCTGTGCCCAACATGGGGCTTGAACTCACAACCCCAAGATCAGGAATAGAATATTCTACCGACTGAGCCACCCAGGTGCTCCAGTACCTACTTATTTTTAATATATATTTGAGTTTTTTGTTTATACAGTTTTAATTGTATTTTGATAATTTTTCTGTGTTTGAGAGCTCTTATCATACGGAAATTTGATTTAACAGAGCTACAATAGAAGAAGCATACTCCAGGTCAATGACAAAACTAGCAAAATCCGCAAGCAACTATTCACAGCTTGGGTGAGTTAATGTCTTTGAAAAACTTTTTCAATGTTGATTTAGGCACAGTTCTTGAGAATGTTAGGTTCTTATTGAAGATTAATTGTTGGTAAATATAATAATATATAATGTACTGAAAAATGTTTTTATATATGAATATATTCTTGACTTAATAGAAAATAGAATTGAACTAATCAGTTAATGCAGTCTAAGTAAATGAAACCCATTTTCCCCTTTATTTAACTACCTAGTCATTTGGTAGTATAATTTTGAGATCATAAATGTTATCTATTGTGCATGGTTATTCTAGTTTTCTGTAAGTTCACTTAAATTATGTTGAATAGCGATCTTTACAAAGTCACTTAAACTTGACTGAAATGATTAAAATTTATTAAAAAGGTCTCATGATTTTATAGACTATTAAATATTTCTCTTAAAAATTTGTGGTGAGAAAATATGTTCTTTGAAAAATGAATATTAAGAATACATTTTAGGGGTGTATAGGTGGCTCAATCAGTTAAGTCCCAACTATGGCTCAGGTCATGATCTCACATTTCGTGAGTTCAAGCGCTGTGTCAGGCTCTTTGCTGACAGCTCGCAGCCTGGGTCCTGCTTCAAATTCTGTGTCTCTCTCTCTTTCTGCCCTTCCCCTGCTTGTGCTCTCTCTCTCTCTCAAAAATAAATTAAAAAAATAAATAAAAGAATTCATTTTAAATAAGATACGCTACATGGCTTTAGTAGTTCTGGGAGGAGATATTGTATAATTTATACCACAAAAACCCTGGGAGGAATATTTAATCTTTTTTAATTATCTAAGAATTGGGGAAAGGTATACTTTAAGATAATTTAGCAAGTAATTCACCTGTGAATCCCCTGAAATTTTAATAGGTATTAGTTCATATTTTTGATGAAGAGGGTTTTTTTTTTTTCAATATATGAAATTTATTGTCAAACTGGTTTCCATACAACACCCAATGCTTGATGAAGAGGGTTTATACCATCTATTAGATTCACAAACGGTTCCCTGAACCAAAAAACTGGTTAAGAATGAAAATATTCTTTTGTGTGGTTGAATGAGTTTAAATGAAAATCTTGCTAAATTGTGGCCTAGGTAGAGAGTTGTACTCTCAGTTCATCCTCATCATGGTGACACTGTCCATTATATTAAGTGTTGATAGTTGCAGCTAAGAGGACCTTCTGTAGCCCTGCACTATGGCTAGGAAGGCTGGGGAGCTGCTACCTTTTTCACCCAGAGGAGAGTGGGGACTGTTAGTTGATGACCATCTAGTGTTGTTTTTCCTCCAGTTGTCTTCCAATTCTTTCTCCCACCCCCCCACTCCCTTGATACATCACTTTTCTGGCAGCCTCCTTTTTCTAAAGCCTTTATGTTGACATGCTTCTTCTAAAACATTATTTATTTATTTACCATTGTAGAAGGGCTAGAAGGTAACTGGAATAGCAGAAGCTGGCTTTAAACAGTTGGTTGTGGTTTTATTGTAGGAAATTCTACCCTATTTTTAGTTGTCAGGTGAGAGATACAAAAAACATGAATTAACTTCAACTGTGTTTCTGGATAAGATATTGACAACATTTCTGTCTTTGGAATGTGTACTTCTCATAAATAATAGATGATATTTTATGTGTTAGTGTCATTACTTAAGATCATAAATATTTTAAATATTAATATTTTACTGATGGATATTTAAGCAATTGAATTTTCTCTTTATTTTTTTTGCATTTAAAAATACTTTGGACTTGTCAGTTTTCTTTCTTACTGCTTACTATATATTAATATATATTACTTGACCAGAAAAAAAGGTTTGTATATCAAACTTTTAAAATGTAAAGAAATTTGACATTCCTTAAGGAAACCTGTATTTAAAGAAATCTTATGTTGAACCCCTTTACAGTGTAAAGAATCCTTTGGTAAAGGTACACTCCCATCTTTCTGCTTTGTCCAGTCCGGACTACCATGTATCAGGTTTACATGAAGTGATATATATGTATTTTGGTGCTGTAGTGAGTGGATAATTTTCAGTTGTCTATTTTTATTCTCAAACTCCTCCTTTTAACTCCTTGCCAGCTGATTAGATTTTAAAGTTTAAGTTGAAATCTAATCGGAGCAGCCTTATTCTAAGCATGTTAATTTTCCTGTTTGAACTTCTTTATTATTGCTTAAAATGATCATTATGTGTTAGCATTCCTACTGGGTAGGAAATGTAATAATTTGAAATGTAATAATTGGTAGGAAATATACATAATAGGATAAGTAATTTATTTCTTTACCCTCTTGCTGTGTGCTGCTATTTGTTTTCTAGAAGTTTTGTCATAGAGTAAAACAGGTGCTGTTGAAAATATCTTAGGAAGTACTTGAAGAAAACATAGGGTAAAATTATCTGTAGATCATTCCTTATTGACTAAATTGGTTTAAGCTAACCATTGACATCCTAAATACTGTACTATCCAAGATGCAATAATGTAGTAACTTTTGGACATACTTGAATGTACTGAAAATACTAAATTCTCAGTATTGAGAAAAAGTGGCAGGAAAGTATGTCTTGCATCACGTATCCTGTACTAGAAAGGGACTGTGTTAGTGTTTTTTAAAGTATGCAGATAAAATTATCTGAAATAAGATTTCAGGTTAACAGTTCTAAAATATTTTCAAATGATTATTAAGGGTGACTAATCTTAAAAAATCAAATGAATTTGACTTAAAAAATCTTAAAAAATCAAATGAATTTGACTTTTGCGTGTTTGAAATCAAAGGAACTTTTGTTTATTAAAATTTTTTTATTAATGTTTATTTGTGTGTGTGAGAGAGAAACAGCACGAATGGGGAAGGGGCAGAGAGAGAGGGAGACACAGAATCCGAAGCAGGCTTCAGGCTCTGAGCTGTCAGCACAGAGCCTGACATGGGGCCCGAATCCATAATAGGTGAGATCATGACCTGAGCTGAAGTCGGACGCTTAACCAACTGAGCCACCTAGGTGTCCCAGAGGAACTTTTATTTTTGATGAGACATTTTAGATGAACACTAAGTAGTCAAAAATTAAAATTTGGAAACAAGTTAATTTTATAATAGACAAGTCTAACCAAATCAACTCAGAAATAGTATGATATGGTTAATAGAGAGCCATGGCCAGACTTCTGATAAATATTTAACTGACTTCTGTGTACCCGACTGAGGTCCAAAAATATTTTAATTAACCACGGATTAAAAAATCAGCATCAGTCTGCCAGTCATTTCATTTATGATTTATTTTAATTTCCTATTTTGCGTAATTAAAATTGCTGAACATAATATTATTGTTTCTGTTGGTTCTGTTTTGGAGCCTTAAACTTTTTTTTTCTTTTATTAAATAATTCCTGTACTTTCTTTCCCTTAGAACATTTGCACCAGTGTGGGATGTGTTCAAAACATCTACAGAGAAATTAGCAAACTGTCACTTGGATCTTGTTAGAAAATTACAAGAATTAATAAAGGAAGTTCAGAAGTATGGAGAAGAACAAGTAAAATCTCATAAAAAGGTATCACTTTTTTCCTGCTAAAGGATTGATGGATCAGATATTGAGTGCTTTACAGTTTGATCATTTTGATGAATCATTTCATACCATACAGACTAAAGAAGAGGTTGCAGGAACTCTGGAAGCTGTTCAAGCCATTCAGAGCATAACTCAGGCCCTTCAGAAATCCAAGGAAAATTACAATGCCAAGTGTGTAGAACAAGAACGTTTGAAAAAGGAAGGAGCTACACAAAGAGAAATAGAAAAGGTAATTGTAATAAAAAAATAATATCTCTGTGGTTTCAAAGCACTTTCAAACATAAGACTGCATTTGATCTTCAGACACTTAAGAATGACCTCATATTAAAGATGAAGACACTGTGACACTGAGTGTTAGTGATTTACCTAAGTGAAATAGAACTGGGTTTGCAGAATATGTTGTGTATAGTAAATAGATTAGCAAATACTTAAAAAGGAATGATATCTATGTCATTGACATTTGTAAGATATTTTTATAAGATAATTGATAAGATACTGCTTGGTGTCAGGTTTAACAGTGAGGTAAAATTTTTTTTGAGGCAAGAGTGGTATATTTAGAAAGGCATAGATACTTGAAGATAAGCTTTAAAATATGTGTTGTGGGTGATTTATTGCTGACTTTGAAGACATTTATGAGGTAGTGCGGTAAACCACAACCCTTTCCCCCACTCGCATTTTAATTGAAAGTAGATTTTTCCCCCTTTCAAAACAGTTTAACCATTCACTTGTTTGATGTGTTGTATCTCATTTAGGAATGAGCCATAGGGAGTGATAATTTTGAAAGCTTTTTAAAGTATTTGAAATATCCAGTAAAAAAAGAAAACCAAATTGTAACTATATTATAGCAATTATAATAATTATAAAAGTGTACATACATGGGCAGAAACTAGAAGAGAATATGGAAAAATCAAAACAGTTGATGGAATTTGGCATAACTGATTTCCTTTAATGTATGTATAATAAATAAACATTGGGAGGGCGATAAGAATAAGAGTAAGTTACTAGTTTAAAAGACCATTCCAGACAACAGCAATTACGAATAAAATACAAGAAGGGAAAACAAAATAACAGGGTCCAAAAAAGAAGAGTAATATCTCTATGAACCAGAAACGGGTCAGATACCCAAAATGGCCTGTAGAGATTGATTTTGCAGGTTTGTTGCACTTCAAGCTCTTGTGTGCTAAAGGGGACTGTGTGTTCCCCATTTGCAGTAAAGCACAAGGAGCCCACTCACTGGGTGAAGCTATATAGGTAGGAAAAAAGAAGACTCTTGGGCTGCTGGCTAGGGCTAAAGCTTTATTGGAAGATGGGAACTTATGGACACAATTTTGAGTGCGAATCAGGCTAAGGAACCATTTAATGACTATTTAGCCATATCCCCAGTATTCTTCCAAGGAAGTAAGACTTGATAAGACTAAATTGGGCCGTTGGAGGGCTGGCATGAGGTAATCTGAAAACTGCTGGTGGGGATGGGTGGGCACAAAGGATAGAACATAACACAATTCTAGGTGGTAACATATGCATTGTATTCTCTGGAACTGTCACACAGCACTTGTGGAGGGAGGGAGAAAAAGAGAAGAGGAAATGAACGAATAACCAAAATTCTAAAGCCCGTCTAAGAAATGTGACCCTAAGACAGCAATAAATTTAACAATTAGAAAAAAGAATTCTCTGCAGATATAATTTAAATTTATAAAACAAAAGAACAAAAATGTTATGTGGTTGAGGCTGTTCAGTGAGAAAAGTGAATATAAAATATTAAATAAGATTAAGAAATATAGAGTCATAATGGAATAAGATTTACTAGATAGGAAAACAGCTAATTACAAAACTTGAAAATGAATATGGTTATTGAAAAAAAGTACTAGAGAAGACAGATTTTAAACTTGATATAGTCAGAGACTGAATTTGGAAGATGGTACTGAGGGAACTGACCATAATACAGAGAAGTAAAGGTTACCAACATTCATCTAATGTGAATTCCAGAAGAAAAATGGAAAGAATGGTGGTCTAGTAATATTTGAAGAGTTAATAGCTCAGAGTTTTTCAGACCTGAAGAAATTCAGCAGTCCCAGATTAATGTAATACTGCATGTTAATTGGAATTAAAAACTTACAAAAAATAAATGTGCCTATATAAATATAAAGAAAAAAAAAAAGAGTCCCCAGATTGAAAGTACATTCTTGGTATTAAGCAAGTTACATAAAGGTCTGTGCAGACCTAGGCACTAGAAAAAAAGCTACCAGGTATTTCTTGTTTTCTCACATCTTTGAAGTCAGAATACATCTTCAATTGATGATATCATATAATTGCTGTTGGTGAGGTGGCTTTTGTGTGTAGTTTTATTGCCTATGTGAACTTGGTTATAGTACCTGGTGGCATGATTGGACAACTGCAATATTTTGATGTACAACTTAAGTACAATTTAAGATGATGAATATCTTAAGACCATTTGAGGAAGGAATTGTTCTGGTATTGACTGAAAATCGTTTGTTGAGACCTGGTAAGATTAAGAAAATGTGAGCACCAGTGTTTAGAAGAAACTGGGAGATAACAATGGAGCATTTTTAAGAAGTGCTATATCAATAATGTCTTGATGATATTGAGGATAATGTTGTATGGGGAAAAAACAGACCTCAGCAATCTCCCAAGTGGAAAGCAAGCGAGAAGGGTCAAAATCTGAATATGAGGAAGATTTAGGAGTATGTCAAGAGAATTAATTCATTTTGCCTTCCTTTTTATTCTGTATCACATAGGAGTGGTAATAGAATAAAAATGTACCCCTAAGTAAGTCTAAAAGAGCTCTTTTAAAAGCATAAAATTAGGGGTGCCTGGTTGGCTCAGTCAGTTGAGCGTTCAGCTCTTGATTTTGGCTCAGGTCATGATATCACATTTGTGGGATTGAGCACCCCATCAGGCTCTGTGCTGCATGTGGAGCCTGCTTGGGATTCTTTCTCTCTCTCCCTCTGTTTCTCCCCTACTTGCTCAGGTGCACTCTGTCTGGAAACATAAAATTAGAATTTTAAGTGATAAGAAAGCATTATTTTATGCTTTAGTTGATAGCATTTTTCTATTTTAATGGTACACAAGAGGATGATGTATTTTATAAGTTAATGGCTATTAGAGTTAGTAGTAATTGACTGTGTACATTAAACATAACTTCTAAAAGGACTGAAGTATATTTTAAATCTTTTAAAAATGACAAAAAGAAAAGATATTAAAATTTATTGATAAGGAAAGGAAGGAGGATATGGGGAAAAAAAGAATGGTAGGCAGAAAGATCAACGTAAGTTGGAAGAAGGTCAAATATATCTAAACCATAATATGTATAAATGAATTAGACTTCTAATAATAGTTTGGTTTTCAAATTGAAAAAAATTATTATTATGTAAAACACCGTTAGTGTTTAGCAACAGAAGACTTTTTTATATAATGGGACTATTCAGTTCAAGTAAATTATATAGGGTAAAATAGTAGATCTGGGATTTAAAATATTCTAGCAAAAAAAAAAATGTTGGAGGGGGAAGAATGGATGGAATCTTGAAGTTATGTGATAGGTTAATGGAGTACATTACACTTCTTTTGTGTGCTCTAAAATGTTTATCATAAAAGCCAAAAAGAAAAAAAAAGTGAGCTAGAATGACATGAATTAACATTGACTTGGGTGAATCTAAAAAGTATAATATTGAGCAAGAAAAGCAAAGTTCCAGAAGAATATGTATATTTTGATGCCTTTTACATAGTCTTTAATTTTCTGCAAAAAAAAAAAAAAAAAAACCCCAAAAACCAAAACAAAAAACAAAAAAACACAAACCTGAAACAAAAAAGAAGCAAGCCTTGAAGTATAATTAACTATATTAGGGACATACATAGGGACGGTAAACACTGTGCCACATATTGAGAGTTACCTTTGCAGAGCAAGTGGGGAATGGGCTTGGTAAGGGCAGGGGGCTCCCTTTGTCTATGTAATAATTAATTTTTTTTCCAAAAAATAAAAAAGATAGGAACAAAGACAGTATAAAGCCAATTATATTTCATTTCATTTTGTTTTTTTTAAGTTTGTTTATTTTGAGTGAGGGAGTGAGGAGGGGTGGAGCAGAGAGAGAGAGAGGGAGGGAGGGAGGGAGGGAGGGAGAATCCTAAGCAGGTTCTGCACTGTTAGCATAGAGCTGGACATGGGGCTTGATCTCAGGACTATAAGATCATGACCTGAGCCAAAATCCAGAGGCAGATGCTTAACCACTAAGCTACCCAGGTACCCCAAGCCAACTGTAGTTCAAACTAAAAGAATTATTTTTTATTTATTTTTATTTTTTTTATGTTTATTTAGATTTTGAGAGAGACAGAGCATGAGTGGTGGAGGGGTAGAGAGTGAAGAGACAGAATCAGAAGCAGGCTTCAGGCTCTGAGCTGTCAGCACAGAGCCAACGCAGGGCTCGAACTCACAGCCCATGAGATCATGACCTGAGCCAAAGATGGACGCTCAACCAACTGAGCCACCCAGGTGCCCCTAAGATAATTATTTTTTTAAAATGTGAGCTATAGGAATAGTTCCTTACAGTATGTACTATAACATACAGGTCAATAAATTGGTATGGATTCCATATCATTAATGCAAAAGTGTACTATCTCAGTTAGTTGAAATTTTCCAGAGGGTTAAGGTACTCCTAGGCTAAATACTTACTGCTCTTTCCTTTTTTTTTTTTTTTTTTTTTTTTTTATGAAACCCAGTGGGTTTAACATAGTACCTAGTGTATACTGACCACTTGAAAAATATATGGTAACTAGAGATTATGCTTAAAGAAATGATTGTCTGAATCTTTTGATATAAACCGAAAAAGGCTTCGTATAAGGTAATGATTTAGATTAAATTAAAAGATTTCTTTTTGATTAACATATGGTAGCATACAGTTGTGTCCAAGGGTTGTGAGTTGGTGGTCTGTGCTTCACTTGTCTTGTGGCATGGACCCACAGAGAAGGGGTGCCTTTTTCTCATTGTTTTGCTCAGAGGTGGTATCTTTGCTTGTGGTACTAAATGTGTTAGTGGGTGTCTGATTTATATATGTTCAAATCCAAGTTTAAGTAAATCATTAATTTTGACCTGTAATAAGAAGCTTTTTATTAACATGAATATAGATTTTTAAAAACCTAAATCTTTGAACCATTTTCCTTTAATAAATTTGAAAACAAATACTTATGGCTATTATGACATAGTATGCTTCTGATTTTCACTTAAAAGCTCTTAATTTTTTATAAAACACTATTTAGAAGGCACTCATTTGTGGACTATGACTAAATATGACTTAATTCATATGTGTATATTTGCGTCTTAGGATATTACTATAAAAATTATAGGCACTTAAATATTTCTTGTAGTATATCAGTAAATTTATTTCTAATGCTAAGGAAATCAATACAATGTAGGATTTGTTTTGTTATCAATAGGTAATGTGTTAAAGCCAATCTTTTATTTGTGAGAAGAAATGTAGCTGTTTTTTTTTAAAGCATAATTTCCTCATTTAAGAATAAATGTTCCAACTTCCCTTTTTAATAATGACTTTATGAAACTTGTCAAGTTCATTACTACTAGGATACTCAGTTTTTATAATTCTACCCTAGAATTTACAGCATTTCTAAGTATATATATATATATATACTATTTAGAAAGTTGTTTTGACTTAACTACATACTGCTACATAGTTGTTTCCTATGAGTACTCTTTCTTGCTTTAAAAAAAAAAAAGTAAAGGGGATCCTGGGTGGCTCAGTTGTTAGGTGTTGACTTCCGGTTCAGGTCATGATCTCACAGCTTCTGGGTTCAAGCCCCGCTTTGGGCTCTTTGCTGACAGCTCACAGCCTGGAGCCTGCTTCAGATTCTGTGTGTGTGTGTCTCTGTCTCTGCCCTTGCTCCATTCATGCTCTGTCTCTCTGTCTGTCTCTCAAAAATGAATAAACATTTAAAAAAAATTAAAAACAATAAGGTGTTCCTAGTACAATTACATTCTAAAATTGCTTCTACATATTTTTATATAGTACCCTTATTTTTCTTTAAATTTGTTTTTGTCATTACTTAAAATACTTTATGAGTCAACAGTTTTTATGAAAAGCAGTTTTACTGCTTTTGTTAGTTTTCCGGGATACTTCTTTAAGTTGGTATATAATTTCCTTAAGATTGTGGTATATTATTTTTACCTTTGAAGAGTGAGGGCTGATGTAAAAAAAAGTTAGAACTTCAAAGGCTATCTTCTCTCTTCCTTCATGCCTCCAAATAAGAGAAGTGAAATTTTACACAGCTTCCTGGTATCAGAAAGTAGGCTCCAAAAGACTTATCTGTTTACATCCTGAATTAGATCCTGCTCTGAACTTTTGAGATGAAGATAATAATATTATGGTTGGAAATAATGGACAAAGAAGTTAGTATGCTGAGTTGAATAGCTAGACCAAGATTTACAGTGAGAATATTCTGGGAGGAAAAAAGAAAGTTAAGTATGATGGTTTAAACTTTTAAAATTAATTATTTCTAACTCTGTCGACTCAGTAAAAATTTGAGTACCAAAACTAGTTTGAATTCTAGAGACTGAGTTTAGGAAGAGGAAATGATGCTTCAGGAACTTCTTTCCATCTCTTAAAGTCCTATAAGTGTAATGAATAATGTAAAATAATTGCTTTGTTTACATTGTAGAAATATGATAGATCTTCTATAAGCAGGAATTGACCCCCATGCAGTGATCTTTTATTTCTGTTAGATTATAAATTTCTTGTGTGTGAGACACTATCATTATATTTTTGCAACACAGCATATATGTTTACTTGGAAAAATAATCATTATAGCAAAATATTACTTGAATTTTTCCTGTTCTTAATACAATAAAGTTTATTTTATTTTAAATACAGGCTAAAGATTAGGTTCTTGGCTTTTTAAGTGGCTTATTCAAATACATGTATATATTTTTAATGTTCATTTATTTTTGGGAGAGAGACAGCATGCATGCTGGGGAGGGGCAGAGAGAGAGGGAGACAGAGGATCCAAAGTGAGCTCTGCACTGGCAGCAGGGAGCCTGATGCTGGCCTTGAACTCAGGAACTTTGAGTTTATGACCTGAGCCAAAGTCAGACACTTAACCCATTGAGCCACACAGGCGCCCCTCAAATTTTTCTGATTGTTGCATTATAAAGTGATAATTTGCATGCAGTAGGTAGGTGATGTTTTAGGTAAATGTTTTAGTTCCTACCATGTGCCTGTCATTATGCTAGATGTTATGAAGTTTATTAAAGGCTAAAATACATATTCCCTCCTTCTGTATTCAAGAAACTTCCTTCTTTTGGGGGAGCCAAAACATATTGAATAGTGCAGAGCAAGAGGTTAGAGGTTTTAATGGTAAGTTTAGAAAGGGCAGAGTGACCTATTTTGTACAGAACCTGTAAAAAAGAAAACAGGAAGATCTTATGAAATAAATTACTTTTTAAAAGTATAGACACAATCATTGTAGTCATATTTGGGGAAATTTTCCATTTTTATGATTTTTTTTTTTCAAATTGCAAATATCTCTAGGAGTGATCACAACTCAGGTCTTTCTGTGTAGCTAGCACATAAATTGTTAGGCAGTAACTGAATAGGCAACAGAAAATAGGAATAGGTGTTAGGATAAGGAACAAGCAAAGAAGAAGGGGCTGCCAATGAGACTACATTATTTTGCTAAACTCTGTCATTGAAAATCACTCCACGGACTGTAAGTTGCTCATCATTCTTGCACAGACTGAAACTTTACGTAGCTGGAAGAAGAGACAGAAGTCTGTTGGTATTAAAAAGATCCAAAGGAAACTCGGATAATCACACCATTAAAATGTTTTCTTAAATCTGGGCTTCCTGTAAACATACATAGTAAATTTTAAATATCTATGTCATTTAATTGTTACGTGTTTGAGCAAGGCCAGGATGTTACAGCAACTATACTGACCATAGTATAATTAATGTCAAATGGCCTGAGACAATGGGAAAAGGGCAAAACAAAACAAAACAAACAAACAAAAAAAAACAAAAAAAAACCACAACACCACTCATAAAGCAAACTAGAAAATCATTATAGGCTTTAACTACTTACTCTAGGGGTGGAGAACTAAGTACAACTATTAGATACAATAACCATAAAGTTTACAATGATATATCTTCCTACTGGTATTACTTTTAGAAATCATAATAATAGCAAATACTATTTATTTTGTAGATTTAACTATATGCCAGACCCTGTCCCACTCATTTTACATAAGTTACATTTCATCACTGCCAAAGCTTTAAAAACTAGGTGGTATTCTTCCCATTTTAGGAATGAGAGAACTATATAAAGCTCCAAGACAGAGTCTTCTGGCTCCAAAACCAGTTTTCTGTATGCTACAAGATAAAGTGGCATCCTATATTATTTATTTAAGAATGCAGGAAAGCATGGAGCATCTGTCTTTAATATAATGTATGATGTCATAATTTAAGGAGCATACATTGGGCCCTTTTTAGAGAGTAGGACTGTCTACATCTCTTGGCAGTCCCAAACCTCCAAGTAAACCCACCTTTCTATTTCTAATCCTTATTCTTGAACATAGTAGGAGATAATTTCATGTTGATTCAGATTAGCTTCACACAAATTCCATGTTTTCCAGCTTTGCTTAGCCCTCAGTGGCTCTTAGTAATACTTGTATTCATCTAGTTATTACCTGTTGTATCTTCCACAACCCTGGTTTGAATTTTTTTTGTTTGTTTGTTTTCTTGAAGCTCTCAGCCGTATCCTACTCTACTTTTCCCCACTCTTTTTTTTTTTTTGAAAAAATTTTTAAAAATTTTATTTAGAGAGAGCGTGCCAATGGGGGAGAGGAACAGCGGGAGAGAGAGAGTCTTAAGCAGGCTCCATACTCAGTGCAGAGCCCAATGCAGGGCTTGATCCTATAACCCTGGGATCATGACCTGAGCTGAAATCAAGAGTCAGACGCTCAACAGAATGAGCCAACCAGGTGCTTCGGTTCCTCCTCTTAGCAGACAATCTCTTAATTCATCAAGAAAATTCATCAAGATATTTGTATCTTGAAATCCTTATCTTCTCCTTTTTTGATCTTCTCCCAAACTTCCCATGTCCAAATTGATCAGTCCTTTGAGAATGGTTGTTTCTTGATAGCCATATGTCTTCTCCACCCTACAAGTTATACATAATCTTTCTTTTTCCTGAATGTCTGTCTTCTATAGCATTTATCTTTACTTCTGTGGCTTTGTTGCTTTCTACTGATTTCTAGGTAAAAATAGGTTCTACTACTTTTATGAAGTCCTTGAGGAAAAGATCCCTGTGTAATTTATTTTCGTATTCTTCACTGCCTAATATTTAATATATCAAGTTTTTATTGAGTAAGTAATTTTGATAAAACTAGAGCTATAATAATGTAATAACAACTTTTTAGAAATAGAAATCTTAAGGGGTGTCTGGGTGGCTCAGTCCGTTAAGCATCCATCTCTTGATTTTGGCTCAGGTCATGATCTCACAGTTTGTGAGATTGAGCCTCACGTCAGGCTCCATGCTGGGCCTGGAGCCTGCTTAAGATTCTCTCTCTCCCTCTGCCCCCCCACCCCCCCTCAAAAAAATAGAAATCTTGAAAAAATGGGCAATGATTAAAAACAAATTTGTAGATTTGTTAGAGCATAATGGAAACTGAGAAACAAAATTGATTTTCTCAACTTTTGAGCTATGTTTTTAGTTGTTAATTAGACATTAAATGGGATATGTGTGTATTGTGGGAGGAAGGAAGACTCACAGGTGTGGAAGAGTCAAGCATATTCTGATGGTATTGTCACATTTTGTTCATTGAATTCTTATTAACACATTAGAATGTGGTTATATGATCTTACCCTAAGTTATGTAATAAGAGTATTTTAACTTTTCAAAGCCCATTCTGTCAGACAGAAAGGAGAATCAGTGTTTAATTTCTGTGTTATTCTGTGACTAAACAAAAAATATTGCCAATGAGGACTTGAAAAAAGGTATTAAAGTTAGTTTATGTCCTATTGAACTCACCATAGGCCTCACCCCTTAAAATGCATTTAAATAGTTATTTCATATGAACTTACATCAGGAAAGAAAACAGATCGTTGTATAGTTAAAAATGTTTTTGTTTTATTACAGGCAGCTGTTAAATCTAAGAAAGCTACAGATACCTATAAACTTTATGTGGAAAAATATGCATTAGCAAAAGCTGATTTTGAACAGAAAATGACAGAAACAGCTCAGGTTGGTATTTTTAAGCTTTAAATCTAAAACAGGATATTTCATTTACTGATATAAATAAATGATTTTTGTGCCATATAATTTTATAGTATTAGAAATGTTAAAATACACAATCTGTATGTTTTTTAATGCTGTTTTAAAGATACACATCTTATTTTGGAGATCGAGGACCAATGATTATGGCAATTATGCAATAATTATGACATGATAAGGGGTTATTCAGATACAGCAGAAAAGGCTGTTTACAGAGAACTGGGGAAAGTGAGGAAATTGGTAGATGATGAAGACAGTGCTGATTGTTAGCCTCATGTATGAATTTTAAAGTTGACTTCTGCTTAAGAGAACTGGAAATGATTCACTGCTGAGAATATAGCCGTTAACAAAAGAATCAAGAATCCCTGCTCTCATAGAACTTCCATTTTAGTTGAGGAAAACAGACCATTAAAAAAAAGTCTCCCATAAACTTGTGATAATTTATACCCTATTCGATGTTCTTAGAACCTTAATTAAAAGCCTAGGTTTAAGATGGGCGCCTTTTATGAATCATACCTAAAACTTCTATTCCCACTCTCTCGTACTCTTTTCTTGTTTTGTTTTGCTCCTAAGCACTTTGTCAGGATAGGCTGGGTATGCTGAGATGACAAAAACCCACATCTCAGTGCTTACAGTGGCAAGGGTTTATTTGTTATGTTCTTACTCATCATGGGCTGGTGGTAGCTATTCTGTGTCTTCTTCACTCTGGTATTGAAGCTGGTGAGCTTTTTTTTTTAAATGTAGTTTTTATTTTTTATTTTTGTTTATTATTTTGAGAGTGAGCAAACAAGTGGGGGAGGGGCAGAGAGAGAGAGGGAGATGGAATCTGAAGCAGACTTCATGCTGTCAGCATAGAGCCAGATGTGGGGCTTGAACCCATGAACCATGAAATCATGACCTGAGCCGAAATCCAAAGTCAGATGCTTAATTGACTGAACCACCCGGGCGCCCCAAGGAACCTCTTCTTAGAACATTATTCTTAGTCATCATATTTGAATGTAGTGAAGCACACTAGTTCTTCTACCTATATTTTTTTTTTATTGTTCATCTCCCTCCACTAAAGGATAAGTTCTATGGTAAAAGGGATTGATTTATTATTTCCTTAGCATTTAGAATACTTCCTAGCGCTTGGTAGGCCTTCAGTAAGTGTGAAGAAGGACTTTATATTAATTTGCCTTTTTGGATTCTAGGGAGTCTTCCTGCTTGGAGAGATGATTGATAGACATCTCAGAAATCAAAAGACTTTCATGCTTGTGTGCAGGCATATGTGCATCTGTCTTGCGATATTGTAGGCACTGTGCTAATTGCTGGTGTATACGGTAAACGAAACGAGTAACTCCCTGCTCTAGGTGGAGTGTACAATATAGAGGAGGGAGGCAAACATTAAATACATGGTTAAATATAAAGTTACGAGCTATTATACCTATTACAAGGAAAAGAAGGATTCTATGAGATAGAATAATAGGAGCAACCTAATTTGGATTTGGGAGTTAGGAAAGGCCTTTTTGGAGAAGTGGGATTTAAAACTGAGACTTGAATGAGTAAAGGGATGCATTCCAGGGCATGAGTGTTCCAGGCATTGGGGACCCATGGGTATAAGACCCAGAAGTATGAAAGAACTGTCACATTGTAGTGCTTAATAAAACTAAGTGAAGAGAGATAGTGGTAAGAAGTGAGGTTAAAGAGATAGGCAAGGAGCAGGCTCTAGTAGGGTTTACGTTTCCTTCTAAAAAGGAGTCCCATTGCTGCATTACTCTGAGTTTAGTAGTCACTAATTCTGAGCAGGTGCGATATTTAGCACATTCCCCACCCCCTAAAAAAAAAAAAAAAAAAAAAACCCAGCACAATATCTAAATGTGAATCATACTTTTGAGTTTTTGTGTGACTTCAAGATATTTTTAAGTCATTAAGGATATGTCTTATTCAGTGTAGCTGTTTTAAAAGAGAATGAGAAGGTGGCATATTTTTCTTGCAATTAGAGATTATCCATATGAAACTTGTGGATGTTTGACGTAGGTTTTCTGGATTTGGGTCTGTCTTAAGGAGAAAATTTCTGATTAATTGCAGAATATTAAGCTGAGGACAAATTCTTAGAATATGAACATAAACAAGAATCATGCTTCTGCTGAATATTCCTTACTTCCTAAGAGAGTAATTCACAGTTTTGAAATATATTCTCATTGATTTGGTCAGAATTAGTCAAGATAAGACATTTTAACTCTGCCATTTTTATGAATAAACTTGATTTAAGTATGTGAATTTGGGTTGCCTTATTGCCAAAACTGTAATTTCGCCATTATTGATTCTTTTTAGAGAAGTTCAGACCCTTTATATGTATGATCATTTGGCTTAGTGATTTTCTGGTCCTATGACTCACTGCTGAAGAAAATTTTATATTATATATAGGGTAAGGGAATTTAATTTGCTAAACTAACCAGAGAAAAGTGACATGGCATTTAGGCCTATTTCTTAGAACTGATTTCATTTGGCAAAAAAAAAAAAAAAACAAAAAACAGAACACACACACACACACACACACACACACACACAAACCCACAAAAAAACAAGGGTAATCAGGTTTGTGCAGTAGAAATGACAAATATATTTTGTTTGAAGAAAGCTAGTTCAGCATTTCCCAAATCCTGTTTTGAGGATTATTATTGTTCTTTGAGATATTAATAGATATTAAGAGAAGAAGAAAAACAAAAAGGGTTGTGTGGTCAAAGAAATTTAGAAAACACTGGGTTAAGCAAAATGAAAACATGTTTTATTTCAGTATTTCTCGGGGTTTTTAATCTGTGTGTTGGAAGCCAAATCTAGCCAAGTTTTCTTCCTGGGGAATAAATAATCAGAATGACCCGGGGAATTTTTCCAAACAACATTTTCATCTTTTTCCACTTCCATTCTCTGGGTAGTTGTAGAAAATCTATGTGTTCTGTAGTTTAAAAACATTTTCCAGGTGATTGGATATATCCCCACCTTCAGTTTAGAACTGCTGAGATCGAGTATACAGGCTTTTCCACATTTCTTTGACCATAAATTACTTCTTTTGAAGGCTATGTGTTAACATTTCAAGGATTAAAAACATACTGTTAGAGTCTTTGGGTTAGATTGTAAAGTCTTCAGAAGTAAACGGTAGTTTTTGCTCTGTCACCTAATTGCTCTTTGGTTTGAAACACTTCTACCTTGGCTTGGCTGTTGTGACACTTCTCATTTAGGTCTCCTTCTAATTTTCTGACCATGATTTTAGATTTTAATTTGTGGTATCTTCAAAATCAAGTTCATATGTGCCTCAGAAATGGCATAACAAAAAATTAACATAATAAAAAGTTAAACATTTCATTGTGTTTACTAGACCCATTTGTCTAGAAGTATTGTTAAACATTACGTAATAATGGTAACTCACTAAATTTGGTTAGCTCTATTAAGATGACTTAAAAGGTGTTTTGATTTCAGGGTCAGTTGGTAGAGCATGTGACTCTTGATCTTGGGGTTGTGGGGTCATGAGTTCAATCAAGCCCCACATTGGGTATAGAGAGTACTTAAAAAAATAAATTATATAAAAAAAGTTCTTTGATTTCAGAGAGAGAGAGTGTATATTTCTTTTATGTGTGTGTATATATGTGTGTGTGTGTGTGTGTGTGTGTGTGTGTGTGTGTATATAACTTTTCATATTTGTTACCCAGAAATTTCAAGATATTGAAGAAGCTCATGTCATTCACATAAAGGAAATTATAGAATCCTTGTCAAATGCTATAAAGGAAATTCATTTGCAAATAGGCCAGGTAAGTTTTTCCTTTTGTTGAACAGATTCATGAAAATTTTATGTTCATATATGACTCTTTAAAAAATGCAAAACTCAATATGATACTGACTTATTGCATGTAAAGAATATGTACTTACATGTGTTAAATATAAAATAAAATGGATTTTTGATTGGCTATCAAGGATGATAATTCAAATTAATTGTTAAAATTAATTATAGCTCTGGGGCACCTGGGCAGCTCAGTTGGTTGAGTGTCCTACTTTGGCTTAGGTCATGATCTCATGATTCATGAATTTGAGCCCTGCATCGGGCTCTCACAAAGCCTGCTTAAGATCCTGTCTCTCTCTGTTTGCCCCTTCCCTGCTCGCGCTCTCTCTTTCAAAAATATATAAACATTAAAAAAGATTAACTGTGGCTCAGTCTTTTACATTAAAACTCTGAAGTTACCAGTTTAAAAAAATTTTTTTTTAAGTTTTGCTGTTTTATAATTTAGAGCAGCAATAAATTATAGAACTTGTGCTTAGAAATTTTCTAAAAATAGGGATGCCTGTCTGGCTCAGTTGGGGGAGCATTCGGTTCTTAATCTCAGAGTTGTGATTTTAAGGCCCAAATTGGGTGTAGAGATTACTTAAGAAAATCTTTAAGAAAAATTTTTTTTTTCCAAAAATATGAAAGCAGTTTAATGATGACAGTTTGGAGTGCATTGAAATAGAGAAGGATGAAGTCTGTTATTTTTTATTAAAGATCTGAAAATTATTAGAGATCTGTATAAGTTTTAGTCTTAGGAATTATGTGTCTAAAACATTCAAAGATGAGAACAGGAAACTCCCTGGACTTCTAAGGTTGGGAGGCTATATCTTGAGGGATTCATGTAAACAGTGGTTGGTACCCATGGGTTTACTAACACTGTGAGGTAAAAGAGCATGCTAGGTAAATGAAAGTTCTCAATGGCTTTGGATCGAAAAAACCACGTATTTTGGTGTAATGAATATTAATTTCTTTGTGGAAGTTTTGTCTGAAGTATAGTAAGAATTTTTAGTGGAAAAAAAATTTCTTTATTTCATTTCAATAGGTCCATGAAGAATTTATAAATAACATGGCTAACACTACAGTTGAAAGCTTGATACAAAAATTTGCTGAGTCAAAAGGCACTGGGAAGGAAAGACCTGGTAAGATGATAAAACTCTGTAAGGAAATGTATTCAAATTTCCCATCTAGGAACAAATATATTTGCTTTTGAATTCCCAGCCTGCAAAATGTAGCTTGCAAGGTATCTAAAAATATGTGTAGAATATTAGATATCATTTATTTTGTGTCTGATAATATATTAAGTTAATATTTTTACTCTGGCCTTTAGTGGTTAATAATTTAATGTTAAAATGGTTATTATAACCTTTAGTAAATTAATATGCTGCAGTTTATTTACATTTTTCAAAGAGTAACAGCTTATTTTTATTTTTTATTTTTAATTAAAAAAGTTTTTTGAGTATCATGGTCATTGACACATAATGTTAGTTTCAGGCATGCAGCATGGTGATTCACCTTCTTTATGGTTTTTGCTGTGCTCACCACAAGAATAACTACCATCTATTGCCATACAATGCTGTTACAATATCATTGTCTATTTTCTCTATGAACAGAAGGCCATCTTAGTAAGAGGATGAATAGGAGAGAATATTGAGCCCTTAGAGCATTGAGACCAACAGAAAACCTTTTGTAAAATGTAATAGCTTTAAAAATTTTCTTATTGACATACATGTTCAACAAATATATTTGTTGCTGCTAAAAGTATTTCAGACAGTGTTTTAGACATTGAGGTTATATCCCTGAACAAATGAATACAGGAATTCTGGTTTCTGTCTTATGAATGAATAATTATAGTATCCTGAATCTTACTTTTAATAAGCATGTTATGATATGTCAAATGTAGTCAGTAGCCCATTCTCTTGCCCTGCTCAGCATAGAGTCTTCCAGATTTCTTGATTTTGTTTATTAGTTACTATACCATGTTCTTGTAAGATATTTGTTTTACTCTATAGGTAAAAATAATTCAATCTACTAAAGAAAATGTGGCTTGGAATTCAGGAGAATGGATAAGTGATTTGTAGGGAAGTCTGGGAGCTGGTATTCTTTAGTGCATTTACCAGAACTAAGGCTTGTAACCTAAATCTTCTTCACTTTTTCTTTTACATTTTACTAACTTTGAAATCATTGGTCCACATATGTTAGTATTTTTCCCTTCATACCTTTTCATGCTTCTCTACCTACCTGATCAATTGCAGCAGATTTCTAAATACTGGCACAGTAGACATTTCTGCTCAAATCCTTTTTACATGCATTACTCATAAATCTTTGACTTTTCATTATAGACAGAATGAAATTTAGACTCCGGATTTAGATTCAGAGCTTTTCAGGATCTGGCCCTGACTAGTCTTTAGTCTTTTTTACCTTTATTACCCTCCACTGCTGTCAGCTGGAACTGCTTTCTGTTTCCTATACATGTCCCTTTTCCTCTTGGTGCTTTAGTTGCCCTTATGTTCTTATTCTAGGAAATGCTATATCCTACTTCTTTCCTGTCTTTCCCCATATCTTTCCATTTATTTGTCGAATGAATGAACTCTTAAAGACCCAGGATATTTGCTACTTCCTCCATCGAAAGTGCCATAGAACTTTAACTGTACTTTTTTTCCTCCTTTTTTTGGCATTGTTGCTGTCTACCTTAAATTTTAGTAATTGTGCAAATGTGAAGAAAAGCTCTATATTTGATTCATCTGTTTATCTTGTTTATGTGTAATAGTACATTTTTGTTGAGTGAATGAACAAATGGACATATACTACTAAAGGATGTTAAGGAGGTTGCAGTGGATGAATTTGCTGTTAGAAAAGTCTTGGTGAGGAATAGTAAATAATTATGGTTAAAATGTAGTGCCTTACTCTCTGCCATGTACCGAGCCAAACACTTTGCAGGAAAACTTTGATCTTTAGCAACTGTTGAAGTGGGTACTATTATTCTCATTTTAAAGATGAGGGAAATGTTGAGAGGTTAAATGATTTGTCTAAGCTAGTACATGGTAGAGCTGATACTAAAATACCAGGATTCTTGACCCCAGGGCCCATGCTTTGGAGAAATTAGACTAGAACTGAGCAGGTTTACAAATATAAAGAGAATGAGGATGTTGAGACATATAACTACAGAAAAGTATGAAACTATAAAATTCTTTATAAAGAGATTAAATTAGAGGGAAGATCAGTTAAGAGAGGTTAAAAACAATTGGAGAACAAATACAGTTTTTATATAGAGCATTTAGAAGTATTGATAGATAAAAGCAAAGATGTATTGGCTGGTTAAAAGTGCCTTAGAACACTAAACAAGATTGGTAAATTGTACTATTATCAGTATCCTGTTTGTGATGTTACATTGTAGTTTTGCAAAATGTTATCATGGCAGGAAATTGGGCAAAGTATACCAGGAGTCTCCCTTTAACTGTTTTTGTTTTGTTTTGTTTTTTAACAACTGTATGTGAATCTGCAATTATCTCAGTAAAAATTTCAGTTATTTTCTTATCTGTGATATAGCACAGTACTTAGCCCTGTAGTTTGTGTTGGTTCTTTTACTAGCAGCGAGATTTTTAAGCCTTATTGCCGTCATCTGTAAAGCAGGGATTATAATAGTATTTGGTTCATGAGGTTGTTGTGAGTGAGGGTTACATAAGATAATGTAACATTTGTTGAGTACTTAATAAATGTTACGTTAAAAAATTAATACATTTCTGATTACTGTGTGGCTACTAATGGATATTGTTTCCTTTTAAATTTAAATTTTCTGGTCTTAAGATATACTATGACATGTAGAAAATTCCTATGTAGTTAAAGTGTAGGAGGTAAAACAGCAGCCACATCATGGTGATGATATGGGCTTTCCTAAGAATAATCACTAAGTCCAGAGTTAGGTGACAGTTCTAGGGTTGACAGTGACTATAAATGACTAACTTTCAAAAAAGTGGTCCTAGAGCTAACTATAAAAAAAAAAAAAAAAAAAAAAAAGAATGGTGTCGGAGTGGAGTGGACGAGATAAATATTACTTCTCTAGTTGGCTTGCTATGGGTGACTGGTCACAGCTCTTTCTGTGTATTTGTTCAGCTTACGGGCACCTGAACAAATGAGCCTGGGGGCCCATTGCAGTGATAAAAATTTTGTGTTTCTCAGAAAAATAGTGTACTCAAAAAATTTGCATGTGATTGTATGGAATTCATAGACTTCTGTGAGATGTATTCTAACCTTGAATTGTATATACTGCTGATTGTTGTTAACATTTTATTTTTCCTGTTTTGTAAGGGCCCCCTCTGGTGGATGAATTCCTTCTTAAACTAGTTTTTGTCCTATGGGATATATTATTTTAAAAAGAAAACAAGAGGCCCAGTTTTGTAAAAATTTTGTATATCTAAAAATTAACTTGTTATTCTTGTGCTGAAAAATGACCTTTTTTTCCTTTAGCAGTTACCTGTTCAAAGATACAACCTCTAACTTTGTGTCCAGTTATCCTGTGTAAATCAGCACTGAGAGCATTACAACTTTTTCACTATTCATTGAGACTATTTTATACTACTTATTATATGAAGTGGCTTTTTTTGTCATTACCTTTTTAAAAATTAAGATATGATCGACATATAGTATTATTTTTAGATGTGCAACATAATGATTTGATATATGTATATAAGAAACGATTACCAAATAAGTTTAGTTAGCATCCACCCCTTGCGATGAGAACTTTTAAGAACTCTTTCTTAGCGGCTTTCAAATATACGGTATAGTGTTGTTAACTATAGTCATCATGCTGTGTATTACATCTCCAGGACTTACTTATCTTATAAGTAGAAGTTTGTACCTTTTGCCATCTTTAACCATTTTACCTACCCTTCACTCCCAACCCCTGCCTTTGGCAACCACCAATCTTTTATTTGTATTTATGAGTTTGGTTTTCTTTAGATTCCACATATAAGTGAGGTCATGTAGTATTTGTCTTTTTCTGACTTATTTCATTCAGCATAATATCCTCAAGGTCCATTCATGTTGTTGCAGATGGCAGGGTTTCTTTCTTTCTTTTAATGGCTGAATAATATTCCATTGTATATATACAACACATTTTCTTTATCCATTCATTTATCACTGGACACTTAGGTTGTTACCCCATCTTGGTTATTGTAAATAAGGCTGCAGTGAACTTGGGCATGTAGATATCTTTTTGAGATAGTAATTTTGTTTTGTTCAGATAAATATCCAGAAGTGGAATTGCTGGGTCATATGGTAGTTGTATTTTAAAATTTTTGAGGAACCTCTATACTCTTACTATCGTTACTTTTTGAGTGTAATACTGCTTGACTTTTCTGGAATTGGAGTCACCACTGTAAGCAGATGCTTTGAATATCAAAGCACCTATGATCTGAAAGGGTTATGAATAAACAGGTGTTTTCTAATTGTGAATATCTTTCTGTGTTCAAATAACATCCTAGTATTCCTGTCAATTCTCATGTATTTTAATTGCCAAAGGAGATTATAACCATATTTGGAGTTCCCTGTTTTACAGTCATTCTGCTGATTTTGCTATATACTTTTTATAATTCATAAAAGTTAAACAAGTTTCTTTTTATAAGAAACAAAAGGATAAATAACCTAAAAAGTTGATAGACCAGTATATAATATGTTTAAATAAAACTTATCTGTATTTTCATTATATGATAAGATAGGTTTATAGCTTTCATTTGAGGACTTCCAGGGATTATACTGTGTTTAAAGATAAAAATATGAAAATCTTGAGAAAGGTACACATGAAAAACAATCAGCCACAAAGGAAAAAGGAAAACTAAGATTCCTATGGTCATACTGCCTAAATGAAATTGATTGGATATTTGGAAATTTTTAGCTTCTACATTATGTGTGTTATTTTATTTTTATTTTTATTTTTTAAATTTTTTAATGTTTTTATTTATTTTTGAAGGAGAGACAGAGCATGAGCAGGGGAGGAGCAGAGAGAGAGAGGGAGACATAGAATTTGAAGCAGGTCCAGGCTCTAAGCTGTCAGCACAGACCCTGATGCGGGGCTCAAACTCACGAGCTGTGAGATCATGACCTGAGCTGAAGTCAGACACTTAACTGACTGAGCCACCCAGGCGCCCCTATGTGTATTATTTTGAAGTGTAGGGTAAAACAAATAATTTTTAAAAAATCTAAAATCATGTTTCTAGAGCTTTCAAGGATTTGGAATAATGTCAAATGCACAAATAGAGCTTCCTACCACTCCTCCCTACCAAAGTTTGCTTTTTTTTTTTTTTGAATCAGAGAAGAAACCCTAGTGTCAAAAGCAAAATTTAAAAAGCCGAGAAGAGACATAGACTCATAAATTACACCAGCTGTGATTTCTTGGTTTTTCTATTTGATAGCAAAAGCAGCTGACCTTTCAGGATGATGATTAGGGAAGAGGATAATGTAGATTAGCACAAATAGAAAGTAAAAGAGGAGAGCTCTCCAAAAAAGTAACACAGAAAAGGTTATATGTGAAGAAGTACAGCTTTACCTGTTGTATCCTAGTCACTCAGTGCAGTGACACAAAACTCAGCCCTATGGGATGTACATGGAACCTGATACTGATCCTCTTCTATATTTTTTAGAGCAAGAATCAGCAAACTATGGCTATTGAGTCAAGTTTAGCTCTGCTTATTTTTAAGTTGGGTTATAGCAGCTTGTAGAAGCCTACAAGCAAAGACTGGGTTTACAATTTTAATTAATTAATGTTTATTTATTTTTGAGAGAGAGACAGAGCATGAGTGGGGGAGGGGCAGAGAGAGGGGGGAATCTGAAGCAGGCTGAACTGGCACCGCAGAACCCGACGTGGGCTCGAATCCATGAACTGTGAAATTATGACCTGAACTGAAGTTGATGCTTAACTGACTAAGCCACCCAGGCGCCCCTGGGTTTACATTTTTTAACTATTGGGGAAAAAAAATCAAAAGAAAAGTAGTATTTTATGATACACAAAAATTAGAAAATTCAGATGTCATTGTTGATGCAAGTTGTTTTGAACAGTCATGTTTACTTAAGTATTGTGTATAGTACTTTTTGTACCACAGGAGCAGAGGTCAGTAGTTGTGACAGGACTTAGGGCCCACAAAATCTAATATATTTACTGTTTTACTCTTTACAGAATTGTTAGAAAATATACTTCCTGTGTAGTATAGTAGCGGGTATGTCATATAGTTCATGAGAATTGTGTGTCCCACGATAGTATATAATCTTTCTTCAAAAGCTGATTCTGCTCTTCTTCGGTTCAGAAAAAATTTATTCTGACACCCTGCCCTAACTACATCTGCAGTCATATCACAGCATAGTAACCGATTCTCATAATAATAATCCTAAATTACAAAGTAAAAATTAAGCTGTTTTGAGCAGGCTTTGTCTAAGGACAACTTATTTCATTAATTTGAAGTAGCCGTTAAAAATGTTAAATGTATAATAACACAGGCAACAAAATAGAGGTAAAAAAGTAAAGTAAGCTGATTATAATTTTTACATGTGCATAATAACAAGAACAGAGTTTTAGCTTTTTCTGCAGTATGTTAAAGAAGCTAACTTAAACCGGTTTGAACTAAAAGGAGATTTATTAGAAAGAAACAGATATCCCAAGGATCCAAAATCAGGAGTGTAGCCAGGCTGCAGAAGGAAACTCAAACCTGTAGTAATACTAGGAATAATTTTTCCTTCATTTGATCTATTTTTACTGCTTTATTATTATTATTGCACAATGGTTTCTTTGCTTTTCCAGGCATAGGACATAAGGTGACATCTCTGCAATTTCTAGGTATTTTTACTGGTTCTTTAATTGAAGCCACAGCTCAGAATTAACCCAGGTTTTGTTCTCTTTACAAATTTCTCAGAGAAAGAATCTGGTCCAGGTAATCTTTCTAATCTAGTCATTTCTGACTAGATCACGTAGTATAAACAGGCTTCTTCACCACTGGTGGTGAAGAGGGAAGTTCCCAGGGAAAAGAGATTTAGTGAATTGGGTATAATCACGTAAGGTTTTATCAGTATCACAGAGGGTGAAAAAATGACTCAATCTGGAAGTATAGAGGTAGTGTCAGATTTTGGATGTAGGTGATTATACTTCAATGTTTAAGATTCTTTGTTTGGAGAACTAGATGAAATTTTGGACTTTGAAGTTTTACAGTGACTGAAATTTCATAGTGAAAAACCTGCTTTTTTCATTTAAGAGCATCGTTCCTAAGTTTGCCTCATCACTGATTCTCAAGCCTTGGATATATATAAGAATCAGCAGTAGCAATTTTATTCTCTTTCCCTTTCATTTCTCTTCATTTCTCTTCCCTTCTCTTCTTCCTCCATTCCTTCCTTCCTCTCTCTCTCCCTCCCTTTCTCTTTCTTTCTCCCTCTCTTTTACTCTCTCTTCCCTTCTTCCCCCTCCCTGCCTCTCTATCTCTTTTTTTAAAAATGTACAGACAGTTCCCTGTCCCAGAAATTCTCACTGCAGTGGTCTAGGGTGGTTCCTCAGTACCACTATATTTTAAAACTCCTCATCTGAGTCTTAGGTACAGCCATTGTTCAGTAACTAGAGCATTTTATCACTGGATGCTTGTTATAAATGCAGGATCTGAAACTCTACCCTAGGCCTACCGAAATAGAATCTGCATTTTTTGTATTTATTTAGCTTTAAGAATCTGCATTTAAAAAATTATTTAAGTAATCTCTACCACCCAATGTGAGGCTTGAACTGAGATCAAGAGTAGCATGCTCTTCTTACAGAGCCAGCCAGGCACCCCTTTAAGAATCTGCATTTTAATAAGATTCTAGTGTGAGAAATAAACCCACTGACCGGGTCAAAGGAGTGATGGAGACTTGGAGCACAGTGAAACTAGGCTTTACTCAACGTTCTTGCAAGAGCGGGTGTCTGATGGGCAGTTACAGCAGGCAGTTTATCTCATAGTATGCAAGTCCTTCCCCTGATTGCTCATTGACTGAGTACTAAGAGGTTACAGCCTTACCAGGAGGTTGCCTTTGCTCATGTAAGGGAAAAAGTAGTCTGACTGGAACAAATGTACATTCTTTGAGGTGACACAGAGACTTCAGTTCTTTGGCGCATGCTTATTGCAAAGCCTGCAAAAAATAAGCCTGCGAAATGGAGAGGGGAGGAAGAACCAGGAAGTGATGTGTCTTAGGGTTTGGTATTCCATCATGGTAAAGGGGCTTCGTACATATTTCCAATAGGTTGTAAACCCATTGTTAATTAGCACAGCTTTTGTTTGGTTCTCCTGAAAATGAATCATCTCACTTCTCACACCTAGGCAGTTTGTATGTAGAGTAAAATTGGAGAAGTACCATCTAGAATTAGTGAGTATCTGGCAGTGGACCCAGGAGTTCCCTGAGTGTAGTTTTCCAAGTGTGATCCCAGGACCATCTGCAGTCACCTGAGAGTTTGTGAAAAATGCACATTCCTGAGCACCAACCTAGACCTTCTGTATAGGACACTCTGGGGCTGGGGCCCAGTGATTTGTGGTTTAATGAGCTCTCCAGATGATTCTTCAAAAAAAATTTTTTTTAACGTTTATTCATTCTTGAGAGACAGAGTATGAGTGGGAGAGGGCAGAGAGAGAGAGAGAGAGAGAGAGAGAGAGAGAGAGAGAGAGAGAGAGACAGAATCCAAAACAGGCTCTAGGCTCTGAGCTGTCAGCACAGAGCCCAATGCAGGGCTTGAACTCATGAACTGTGAGATCATGACCTGAGCTCAAGTCTGATGCTTAACGCACTGAGCCACACAGGTGCCCCTCTCCAGATGATTCTTAAGCAGGAAGCATTGCACTAGGAGATTCAGCTAGGCACTGGGATTTGGAACCATTGGATTGAGAGAATTCTATCTTAAAGCCCTTTATTAAAATAAGTACCCCTGAAGTGAAGTAGCATTGACGTTGCAACTTACTTTCAAATGATTTAGTAAACTAAAAAAGAAAGAATTGTATGTGTGTATGGGTATTTGTAGAGAAAGAGAAAGCAGGTATGGCAAAAGGTTTTCTTCTGCCATAGCGTATTTATAAAAATGATATGACTTAGGTTCAAGTAGAGAAGGTAACTAGATTAAAGTAATTAGCCAGGAAGCAAATGGCAAAACCAGAACTTGAGCCTGCATGCCCTTTGCTCATTACTACAGGCTGCAGGTTGATGTTCTTTTTCATGTTAGCTTGCCTGGTTCACCATCCCAGACACCCAGGAATGTGGCTGTGTTGCCCAGGAGCAAGCTTGAAAATGTAGTCATTGACTTCCATTGTTATGAGTCATTACCCCCTTCTCCTCCGCTCCTTCCCTCCCTCTTTCCTGTGTCATTACCCCCACCCCTCCACTCTCCCCAGTTATCACCATTCTTTTTGTTAGACTTTGGGATCTGGGCATGTTCATATGTTTTATTTTGGCTTTTAATTAGAACCAAGTGTTCTGTTCTTTGAGTTGGGTAAATACAGAGATAGGCTTGATTTGCGTGGCCCAGACTTACTATATCAGTTTTGAGGCCACTTCTTAACTAGACTAAGTTGCAGATTTGCCCTGTTGGTGGCCTGAGATTTAGAATTGATTCACAATGATGGCAACTATTAAATGTTTTATATTTTTTAATACTGTACTTCAACCACAGAATGTGTTGATTAAATATTGCTATTAAATTGTCTTTCTTCCTGTAGCATTTCCTAAAAGTTTTGATTCAAATTAGAATTCTTTACGTTGTTGACTCTTTCTCTTTCTTTTTCTTTCTTTTTCTCTCTTTCTCTTTCTTTCTTTTCTTTTCTTTCAGCAATAATTTATTCCTACCTGATGATTAAAGAAAGCATCCTCTGTAAGAATTGTTTTACTTTATTGTTGACCTCTTGGAGGTCTGCCTTTAATTTCTTCTGCTTTTTGAACTCATGATGGCATTTTTATATAATGTGTAAAAGAGCATCAGGAGACAGAGCCAAAATGGTCTTTCTTGCTTTTATACAAATTAAATTGCCCTTGTGGCCCAGTATAAAATCTAAGCGCTAAGAGCAGTTATTTATTTTGACAACAGAATTAATTGAGCCTAAAACAGTTGAAATTCCAGTTGTAGCAAACTATTCTTTCTGACTCTTACCCTGGCTTTGGGTCTGTCAAAAAAAGTAACTTGTCTTAGGATTAAATAGCAGAATGATGGGCAGTGGACTGCATTTGAGGAAGATGCTGAATAAACTTTCTACTTGTGAAACATTTCAGAAGTGACGTGATGCAAGGGGGTCACCGTGTGCACTGATATCCAGCTGAGCTGTCAACTGGCACAGAGCCAGGCACGCAAAGCTTTGCCATGGGAAGTGGCGTGTGGAGCATATGCCATTTGGAAATCTTTTTCATGCATGAGTTAATGTTTCTTTTTAAAGGGCATATTTAGTTTTATTATACCAGAAACTGTTAATATTTCTGTCTTTAATAGAAAAGCTTATGTGCTGAAGGTATTCAGTTTAAAATTTTTATATATATTTTACAGTTTGAAAGGATCTGGCATCTTCGGTTTCAAAAGTGTGATTTTGAATAGTTTGTTTTTATTGGACATTTTCCTGTTTTAAATAGATTGTAAGAGGATGTTTAGAAAAGGGAAAGGGAAAAGCAATCGAGGTATGTCTGGTATAGGAAAAAGATTTTGAGAGAAAAAAATGTAGAACTTTGAGGGAATTTTTGTAGAGTTAAGGGATGCCTTTGGTATTTTCACATATATGAAGGCATCCAAAGATCTTAAAAGAATAATTTATTTGCTAAGGTGATGTTACAGAAGTCTTCTTAGGTACTCTATTTTTATGTATTTTAAAATCTTTCAGTTTGTTTGGCATTGATGTTTTGTTTTTCCTCTCTAAGCCCGTAGCTTGATTATTTGAGATTATGTGAAAAGTTACTGAGCACAGATTATGCGATGTATAGCTGTAGGAACTCTCAGACTTATTTGACAGGTGGTCATAGTCTCTTAAGGTTTATTAGTAAGTTATAAAGCTAATGATACATAATAAACTATTGGTAATTTCCGTGGAAATTTTTCATTCTTTTACACCAAGTAGTTGTTAATTATTAGATGCACATACTAAAATTCTTTACCTTTCTTGATCTTTCATTTCTAATCTCTTTGTAAACTGTTAATGCATGCCTCTAAAGAATTCTAACAATGAGTTCATTACCCTTTCATTTAATGAATTTTTAGCTTCCAGATTTGCAAACTGAACTTGAAGTCTTTTAAATTTTTAATTGGGTCATTTTCTGATTTCAAGGCTTTTTGGGGTGGAAGTAGTAAATGTATTTTATTTTTTTTAGTCACATGTGTATTATAAGAATACTTAGAAAGGTATCAGTAATTAATTATGACCTTGTTTATCAACTCACTTTTATGAGTTTTTTTTTTAGTTGTTGTTATTTTGCTTATCACTAAATGTTAATGTACTCTAATGAATAGAAACCACAACTGAAGAAGTAGATCTTAGATTTGGGGTTAAGAAGGACATTTTAGCCAATTGTTTGTTTTTTTTGTTTTTGTTTTTTTTTTAGAGAGAGAGCACATGAGTGTCGGAGAGGGGCAGAGAGAGAGAGAGAGAGAGAGAGAGAGAGAGCGCAAGCAAGCCCTAAGTAGGCTCTCTGCTCAGCATGGAGCCTGACGTGGGGCTTGATCCCACAACCCTAGAATCATGACCTGAACTGAAATTAAGGGTCAGACGTTCAACTGACTGATCCACCAATATTTTTAGATGTTCTTTCTTGTAGAGAAATATTTCTTACTAATTAGTGGCTTTCTTTTATAATTAGATGATCAGTGAGAACTCTGATGATGAACTTATTCATAGTTTTAGTTTAGCTTAATGTCTCAGAAGAACCAGTAATGAAATCTTCTGTTTTCTACTCTTCAAGCTTTGTTTTTATTTTTTTTAATTTTTTTATGTTTATTTGTTTTAAAAGAGAGAGAGTGAGAACAAGTAGGGGAGAGGCAGAGAGAGAAGGAGAGAGAATCCCAAGCAGGCCCCAAGCTGTCAGCACAGAGCCCGACGTGGGGGTCCATCTCACAAACCATGAGATCATGACCTGAGCTGAAATCAAGAGTTGGACACTTAGCTGAGTCACCCAGGTGCCCCCAAGGCTGATTTTTAAATTTTTTGAAATAGCATGTTGAAACTCTTACTATTAATAAAAATTTATTTCACAAAAATGCTGAACTTGTATAAATTTAAGTATTATAAAACAGGGGTAAAATGACTGTTTAAATAGAAGATATTTTTTAGTCTGATATTTACTTTTGGGGACATTTTAGCAGAACAGTGATTCATGCTTTTGTTACTTTCTTTACTACCTAAATAGTTTAGTATCCCATGTACATGAAATCTATTATATGACATTTAAGGCTAGTCTTAGCAGATCTGTCATTTTAGAGCTACTTAAAATGTTTTTCAGCTGATTTCTATTTTATCTTCTTCTCTTTCTGTAGTCTATCCCTCATACCAGTGCTAATTTTCTTTTAAGACCACTTTATAGGGGCATGTATGTATTACCTCTCATGAAAACTCTTCCCATTACCTGCAAACTAAAAGTTCAGATTCCTTGACCTGCTTTATAGTTAGAGGATCACCACTTAGCTATGATGTAATTAATGCATTTATTTGTTCAGCAAATATTTGTTAAAGACCTATTATTTGCCAGTTCACAGTGGTCTACGAGAGGGACAAGTTCCCAAGCTGACATTCTATTAGTATTTACTATGTTGGTCCCCCATCCTCCCCATGAACACAACCAGGGATTCAGCACCTGCCTTTTAGTGTGCTTACTTTTTTCTTTAGTATCCTGCAAGCTCCTTGAAAACAGAAAGTACACAGTAGGTGTCTCCAGTTCTACAGTATCATATATAAAGGGTTTTCAGTTAACTATGATCATAATAATAGACTAGTGTCAGTTTTTGTCAGTGTTAGGGTTATTTGGTTTTTAAAATTATTGATATTTTAAATAACACTATCAGATAACACTAGAACACATGTCAGGTCGATTAAAAAGATGTAATGTGATTTGATCTGATTGTTTTCCATCAGCTTTAAATTTTTTTCTTTTCTTTTTTTTTTTTACTAAGAGCTATTCATCTGTTTTGTTTTGTTTTAGGCCTTATTGAATTTGAAGAATGTGACCCTGCTAGTGCAGTTGAAGGTAAGTTGACTAGTTGTAATGTGTGGTAACTAGCTAATATCTTCTGTTTATTGAACAAATAAAGAGTGGCTATTATCCATTGATGTCAGCATGTTTGTGGAGTGATATAAAAAATCTGAATGTAGTTTGAAGGCCTATAGATTTTTAATCTTCACTTAATAAGTAAACAGTAGGTTTGCCCAAAGGAATATTAGTGTGTTAGAATATATATCTTAAAAGATTAAATATAACATGTATTTATTTTCAAATACACATCGAGATTGTTTTCTTTATTGACATCCATCTTTAAACATTCTCATAAATATGAAAATCATTGCTACACATTAATGTATAAGATTTATTTTAAAGTGAGAAACATTTCAGTAATTAATGAAGGTTATATATTGATGTTAATATTCCCCTTATTCAGGAGGAGTGATGATGTGACTTGGAGAAAGGGTCTACAACCCTTCATGTTTGTTTATTTAAATATTCTATTTTTAAGTAATCTCTGCACCCAATGTGGGACTCAAATTCACAACCCCAGGATTAGAGTCACATGTTCCACAGACTGAACCAGCCAGGCACCTACCTTCCTGTTTAAGTACTTTGTGAGCTACTAGAAATAATTTGGGAAGCAATCTTTTCTATTTATTTTTCTCTCAACATTTATGTGAGAATTCAGAGAAAAGGTTTACTGTTGTATGTAAAGCTATCATTGGAGGAGTCAGGTTCTCGTGCCTAGATTTCTTACAGTTACTAGCTGTTTGAGAGCAGTAACTATGCAAGTTCTCTGTTCTTTAGCTTTCTTTATTGTAAAATGTGGATAGTAAGTAATAATACTCTGTGAGAAAAAAATGTATTTGATATAACATGCTGTACAAATGTATGGTTTAGTTTTGCATGGAAGCAAGTACCTTGTTTTAAAACAGCTGGTTTCTAATCCTGGCTATAGTATTTAGTAGCTGGATAATACTGAGATAAAAAAAACAAAAAACAAAAAATACCCTTGAGTTTCCTCATCTATATGGTGAAAGGTTATCTTAGGTATGCTCTGTAGTTGTCCGAGTAAGCAGCTAAGCTTTGTGCTGAATTCCAGCAACAGTTAATAGTATGGCTGATTTCTAAGAAATAATTTGTCATGAAGGAAGAGGAGGAAGAACTGCCATATTAGGCAGAATATAGATGATACTCATTTATGGTAGAATCAACTTACAACATTCATTATATTAAAGATAATATGTGTGCAAAAGAATGCCATAAGTTTTCTGTGTTTACTGTTAATGGATCTTTTGTGTCATCTTTTTATTTAAAACACCACATTCGTATTTTTTGATCTTCCAGACAGGAAACATGATTTGACTTGGATTTATAACAAAATCTAATATAGTGAATAATGTCCCTTCTTTGAAGTTTTAAGATTCTCCAAATGTTTATGTTGTCTGAGGTAATTTAGGGGAGACTTAGAGGAAAAGAGAATTTTGTTAATCAAGTGATAAATCTTTATTAAATTAACATAAGAAAAATCTAAACAGACTATGACTATGATTTAAACATTAGAGTTTACCAATTGATACTTTTATTTCTTTCATCCAGATTTAGTATTGACATAAGCAAATTATGTATCAGGATACAAGTGTAATATATTTATCAGCAGCAGTTATGTTTCTGTGACAATATACATTTATTTTAAGGTATAAAACCACGGAAAAGAAAGACTTTTGGTTTGCCAGGAATAATTAAAAAGGAAAAGGATGCAGAGTCTGTGTAAGTATATTAAATATTGTCACAATTCTTTGTTATTAAGTAACTAAGAATAAGACTGTTGTTTTGAATGTGAGAAGAAAAATTTCTTCAGAAATAACTCAATGTATGTATGTCTGAGGTGTAAAAAATACACTTTTCTGAATACATTTGCCAGCTCCTCTGGGTTAAGTTAAAAGTATTAGATTTCCTACTATTTTAAAATATTAAGATAAAGGCTTCTATGTTTTGAAATTTAAACTTTAAAGACACTCTTTTTACAAAATGATACATGCATATTTAAAAAAAAAAGTGCAAAGGAAACTAAAAATTCTTCTAAATCTTAATGCCTAAGAAAAAACCCATGGTCAACAATGTGATGAAAATCCTTCTAGACAACTCTAAACATATAGGCTCATAGCGATATATGCACACGTAAACAGAAAATGGGGAAGAACAAAAGCCCTAACATGTTTTAAACATTTATGCTAGGTCATCAGCTTTTGATATAGAGGATGGAATATAAATCTGATTTACCTTTAAAAAAAATTAAGTTAGGATACAAAGAATATATAATTAGCATATAGTAAATTCAACAGATATTGGGTAAGTGAAATTTTATGTCTTGGCTATACACATTAGAACTACGTGGAAAATTAACATAAATATATCTATGCCAGGCCCCACCTCAGACCAATTATTACAGATTTGCAGGGTGTGAGACACAGCATAATTTTTGTTTTGTTTAGTTTGGTTTGCTTTTAAGCAGCCTCTGTCATTCCTAATATACACCTGGGGTTGAGAAGCTCTTAAGAGCTATGATTTACCAGACACAAACTGGAATTAAAGGAATCTTTGTTTCTGTAATTATTCAACCTATATAGATTGACAAGACGCTAATCAAGTCTTAAATGATTTGTGAAGCCAGTAACACTGGCTTGAAATTTGTTTAAAATCCCTGCTTCTCCAGCGTAATTAGCAGAGTTTTCATGGCCACTCATGTTTTCAATGTAAGAGAACAATTTGTGCTTTGGGTGTTCTTACCTCCTATCTAGTTAAATTCATTTTATCTGAGTTTCTACCATTCTAAATGTCTGTTTCTTACCCCCTCCCAAGTTTAGTTTCACTTGGTTAACAAATTAAGACTGATTGGGAAGTGATTTATATCTGTGGTTACCATCTCATCTGCAGATGTCTTTTCAGCTTTATGAAGGGAGTATATTGCTAAGGAGATGGAATCAAAACTATTTTTGTAACATTGGAAATACTTAAGGAAGTCTAAACAGTTGATTCGTACATGAAATTAGAAATGTAGCCACTTTGTTAGTATATTATAGACAGTAAAAGCCTTAAATTCAATTATTTTTATAATATGTGGTTTTCACAGCTGTTAATTCAGGGAGCTTATAATATTTTTGTGTATTCTGTGTTTTTAGAATTGTTTTGCATGATCAGTAATTTCCCAGTACCATCGTTAGGCTACTTGGATATTGGAATATTTTTCACCACTGAGAATACTAGGGCAGAAAATCAGTGCTTTAAACAACTGCATCATGATTGTCTTCTTTCAACACTTCCAGGCAGGAAAAATATTAGAAACCTCTTTGTTTGAAATGCCCAAGGCTCTTGGCATGCTGCTTCTTAAACAGCCCGAAGGCTTTTGAAATGCCAGTGATTGTGGAAGAGGGGTCCTGCTCAGAGCTTGCTCTTCCTGGGGCTTCATCTGCAGGTCTCATTACAGCCCACTGTGAAAGCAAACAGATGAGTGCTTTCCCACAAAGACTGAACAGTTCTGGCTTAAAGCCAGAGAATAAACTGTTTGGAACTTTGACACTTTGATATTTAAACTTTATCTTTTAAAAAAGAAGAAAGTAGAAGTGCTCTAACATTTTAAATGATTCTGTAGAGGAATTGAATTTATTATTATATTGTCTTTTCTGGAACATTTCCTCAGAGTATGCAGTAGGATTTTTGATAAATACCCCTCATATATCAGTAATAAGGGAGCTCTTTTTTCAAAATTGGCAATCTTAAGTGACATTTAAATGGCTGTAAAGACACAAGAGGTTTGCATTTACCTGCTTTGGTGCTGGAGTTTGGATTAAGAGCAGTGTAGTCATCTCCCTCTTTTTCCGTTATTTCAGTCTGTTCCATTTTGTCTTCCCCTAACAGAATTCTTCACTCTGTAGATTTTTCCGATTTGTGCTTAGTCTTTGGGTAGATAGAGATGACCTGCTTATCCTGTATATTAATTTAGTACTTTTTATTGTCCATTGGGCTCTCAAGGTATACCTAATGTTTATGTTTTTAGTCTGTTATTAAAGTGGCAGATTCTGATACTGCGTGCATTAACTGTCTAAAGTCAAAGAATTATGCAACTAATCTAGATACATTGTCAGTATGCACTCTGATTTTTGTGAATTTGATCTAGAATATGTACACAGAAATTCTTCTAACCATATTCTTCATGGCCTCAATGTCTTTAATTTTATATGTTTAAGTCTTTATTTGATTATTTGAGAAGGTTGATCTTCTTTATGTTTTGGTTTTGCATATAAAATACTTTTTTGGTGGGGGGCATTCACTTTCGAATGCCCCTCTCTGTAAAGAGAGCTTTCTTACTATTCTTACTTTCTAATTTTATACTCTGATAAAGTTCTTGCTTCCTGCTCACTTAAAAAAATAAATAAAATATATTTTTGCTAGTTTACGTCCAAATTAATATTTATCAGTTAAATAAATGATAAAATTAACAATTTTCAACAACTTAGTAGACTAGAAAGCTTTTTCAAGTGGAAGTCTGGCTACTCATTTAACATATATGGAGAAAAATAGCTTTTTTGGCTTTTGTTTATATGCTAGCTATGGAAGGTACTTCAAATGAAACTGAAGTTTTAACAAAAATATATTGTAAAATGTTATTTACTAGTATTTACCAATTAATACAAGTACAGACTTAAAAAAAAAAAAAGTCGAGCTTTCCTCTTAGAAATTTTTTTAGCTTTCTCTGCCTAAAGAATTAAAAGCCACTAAGAAATCCTTGTAGGACTGATAGCTTCCTTTATAAGATTTGTGTGTGTGTTAATGGAAAAGAAGTACTTGTGAAGTACAAGTTTTTAAAATAATTGTAAGCTGTGTGAGTTTCATTTTGTCATGTATTATGGATATAGGAATGCTTTCTTTTGAATTTTAAAATCATTTAGTATATTTTAATCTTCATGATTTGATTTTTTCTAAATATATTTGTTAAGTTTAAATAAAAGTTACATTTAAATACCAAGATGATCACTTTCAGTACACAGTTATTATTGGATAGTTGTAATAATTATTTATAATATTTTGTTTATTTTAATAGGGAATGCCCTGATGCAGATTCACTTGTAAGTAGATTTTACTTTGATATAAACCATGTAAATTAGCTATTTTGATTAGGAAATACCCAGCATATTTGGGTTGAGTTGTTCACAAATTTTTCTAAGAAAAATACTAACCAGTTTATTGTAAATTCACTATTAAAATTACAGATAAAATTTTGGCCTTACATTACTAGATGCTTTTATATTAAATAAAAGGTAGTTCTACCTACCTTTGAAAAGTGGACATTTTAGTTTAAAAATTTGAATGGTACCATACCATATTGCTTTTTCTTGAGAAATATGCCAGATCTCAAATCTGCATACTTTAAAACATGATGCTCTTAATTGTGTATTCCTGGGGCACCTGGCTAGCTCAGTTGGTTAAGTGTCTGACTTTGGCTCAGGTCATGATCTCATGGTTCTTGAGTTCGAGCCCCACATGGGGCTCTCTGCTGTCAGTGCAGAGCCTGCTTTAGTTGCTCTCTCTCCCTCACCCTCTCTGTGTCCATTCTCCTCTTGCTTATGCTCTCTCAAAAATAAATAAGCATTAAAAATAGAAGTGTGTTCCTGATTATTAAAATTTTATTCAAGTATTAGAGTTTTGTTTAGAGGTTATCATTTTAGAAAACATAGCAGTAATAATCATGGTTAGTACTTCTCTGTGCTTTTTGTTCTGAAGAAAGTTTGTTTATATTTCGTATTTAAATATATTTCTTTATATGTAATTAAAGAAGACATTAAATGGAGCTCCTTGTGTTTACAGTAGGAGAGTAGATTTACCAAATGGTATAAGTATTGTATAGACAGACACACTTTTCAGGTTGTTCATTAGACAGTGGTCATGTTACTAAGTGCAGTAGGATCAAGCTTCCTGTCTCCTTTGCTTATTGTTCTTGCTTGCATAATTACTCTTTTTTTTGGCCCAAAAACCTTTTGATCTTTTACAGCATAATGGTGTATATACCAAGATAAAGATATTTTGTGAAACATTGTGTTTTATGTAACTTAAATAAAATTAGTATTTTTGCTGTCTATTTCAACTTTAAAATAAGAAGATTATGATTTGTTGATAAATGTAGAGTGAAAAGAAAGAAATAGATTTCTAGTGTCATCCAGGGTTAAAATCTCAGCTAATTGATACTGTTCTGTAATGATCAGTGTTAACCAATTTTGAACTGTTGTCAGTACTTGTCTGGAATTAGAAAAGCACTTATAAAAAGGATGCATAAGTCTAATGTCATATAAGAAATGATTCATAAATTTGTGTTGAAAGAAAACAAAACAGTATGTTTTGTAATTTTAATTACCAAAAAAATTTTAGAAGAATATGAACCAGTAAAGATAAATTGGCAGAGTATGTTTGTAAGACATATAACAAGGGGCTAATTAATTTCCTTTGTAAAATTTCTATACAGATCATTTTTTTTTAATGTTAACGGATTTTATTTCAGATTCCACACTGCAATGAATTTCAATAAACCGTCACTTCTTATGCTGTGATTTAGTACCAAAAATATATATCCAAATTACAGTAAAGCCTTGGACTGTGAGTAACTTGTTCTGCAAGTGTTCTGCAAGACAAGCAAAGATTTCTAATAAATTTTAACTTGATAAACAAGCAATGTCTTGTAATAGGAGTAGTACATGATGCTGAATGTCACATGATCACAACTGAGCCAATCGTTTTTCTCTTTCTCTCTCTCTCTCTGTCTCTGTCTCTGTCTCTCTCACTACGGGATTGTGGGTGATCATCTCCCATTCTCAGATGCTTGGTCTCAGGCTGTGGTGTTTGGCACAAATCAGTGATTTTTCAGAACATTGGAAGGTGCTCACAACTGGCCCTAGTGTATTTTTTGTCACTTCAAGGCACCAACGGACGGTCCTTTGCTTTTCCATACAAGAGTAAGCTTAGGGATGCTTTGCTTCACTCTAGATTAGGCTGCCTGCAGATACAGATCCTCCCCTCCGCTGTCTTATTGTCAGTTACATTAAGTACAGTATATGACAAGAGTTTATTAATATGCATATATAATGGCCCCCATGCAGAAAAAGATTCCATTGAACCAATAGATAACAGTGATTCCGTTAGTGATATTGAAAGTCGTCCTACACAATCACCCTCCTCTCTCTTGTCTCCCTCAAACCAGCCATGAAGGTTTTTAAAGGTAAATACAGATTAGTTTCTTTTTCTTTATATTTTGCATTTTATTTATTATATTATATTACAATCATTTTTATATGAATATTTTTGGGTTGTGGAATGAATCATCTGAGTTTCCATTATTTCTTATGGGGAAATTTGCTTTGATATACAAGTGCTTTGGATTACAAATGTGTTTCTGGAATGAATTACGCTCACAAACCAAGGTTTTACTGTATCTGCAGAAATTTTAAACTACTTTTTTTTTCAGTTTTATAATAAGTGAGATGAGTTATGAAGTCATGTTTTCTTTATGTTTCCACCAAAACAAAATATCTCACAGATTGATAGCAGAAATAATGTGAGAATCATGTCCTCTTCTAAACTCGACACTAAAAAGATTTTCAAAAATGTTAAACAATGCTACTCTTCCCATTTTTTTATTTTAAAAATAAATTTATTTTTCACAAATATTTATGTTTAACACAATACTTTTATCACTATTTTTAAATTAATAAATATTTTAACTTTACTTTCAATTTCATAATATATACTCAGGGAATTTTCAATAAATGTTCATGGATTCTGAGACTAAGGTGATTATATACTACTGAGCTCGGTCATCATCTCTAAGAATAAAGAGTCTACACCTTGCTGAATTCTTACATACCGTTCTCAAAAGGATGAACAAGTATAAGAAGCACACCAATCCATGTATCTTGAATATTTTTAATTTCATCAATAAGGAACCAGTTTAACATTTACTGTGGTAATTAGAAAATATCTAACTCACAAATTAAAACCATTCATGACATTCACTATGTGATTAGAAAAGCCTCATGTGCTGAGGAAGAGGGAGACATAAGCATGTATATAGTAACATTAGAATTCCAGCTGAGGACACCTGGAGTTTGAATTCCCTATTAGAATTCAGAATTCAGCAACAGAGCTTTAACTTCATCATAGTAAGAATCATGTAATCCTGTACCATCAATTCTTATACAGATCATTTTTAAAGGTGAGCAAGCATCTCAGTAGGAAAGGGGCATTATGATAAAAACAGGCTGTTTCCATAAAAAGAAGTAAAAGTGGTAAATAACCATAAGAAATGTTGCTCAGAATGGTAGTCTCATTCTGATGCAAATTAAAATAAAATTATTTATCTATCATATTGGCAAAAGTTTTGGTTTACTTGTTATTAACAGGAATGGAAATTGGTACAGTCTTTCTTGCGGATAGTTTGGCACTATCTTCTCAAATAAGAAATGCATGTTCTTTTTGACTCCCCATTCCTACTGCTTGCCATTTACTGTTAGGGTTTTATATGTACTTGGTCAAGATATATGCATATAGTAGCCCTTCCCACCATCTGCTGTTTCGCTTTCCATGATTTAAGTTACTTACGGTTGATTGTGGTTCAGAAGCAGATGATCCTCTTTCTGATATATCATTAGAAGGTCATTAGTAGCCTGACACTACGTCACAGTGCTTACATCATTCACCTCATCTCATCTTATCATATAGGTATTTTATTATGTCACATCATCACAAGAAGACGGTTGAGTACAGTAAAGTAAGATGTTTAGAGAGAGAGAGAGAGCACATCCACGTAACTTTTATTATAGTATGTTGTAATTCTTGTTATTGTTGTTAATGTTATGGTGTCTAAAAAAATCTCTTATTGTATCTAATTTATAAATTAAACTTTATCATAGGTATGTATGTATAGGGAAAAACCTAGTATACATAGGGTTCATTACTGTCCTTGGTTTCAGGCATCCACTGGGGTGTAGGAATGTATCCTCCATGGATAAGGGGGACTGCTGTATGTAGAGCGGGAGGGAGAGAGAAGTAGAGACATGTTTATTCCAACATTGTTTATATTAACAAAAAACTGGAAACATCCATCAAAATGGAGATTGGTTAAATAAATTATTAAACATTCACTCTAATAGTCACACGTTACAGAATTAGGTTGTTGTGCCTGCTGATATGGAAAGAGAAGCAGCAAGTATGATTTTTAAGTAACTGCTGTTTTAAAAATATAAATGAGCAGATATCTTTGGGTGTTTTTTGTTTTGTTTTTTAAAGAATGTATTACTGGACACTTAATTGTGGTTACTTTTGGAGAGCAGCGTTACAGTGGTGGTCAGCAGGGAGAAGAGGCTTTCTTTTGTTGTTTTATTTATAGCCTATTATTATTTATTTATGGCCTATTTATGACTTTTTTATGGCTAGTCTTTTTTTGTTGTTGTGTTTTGTTTTTTAAGTAGGCTCTATGCCCATCATGGGCCTTGAACTCATGACCCTGAGATCGAAAGTTGCATGCCCTACTGACTGAGCCAGCCAGGTGCCCTATGGTACTCTTAATGATTTCTTTAAAAAACATCCATGGTCTAGACGTCTTGGTAGGGAAATTACCATTTAATTTCTGTTCCGTTTCTAAATGGTCTGTGTAATTAAATTATTTTGAGGGACTACATCTTTAGTTTTTCTTTTTTTTAACCTTTTTTAACGTTTCTTTATTTTGAGAGAGAGTGAGCGTGTGGGGGCAGGGGCAGAGAGATAGGAGAGAAAGAATCCCAAGCAGGCTCCACACTGCCAGCTGGGAGCTGGAATGTGTGGCTCCAACCTATGAGATCATGACCTGAGCAGAAATCAAGAGTTGGATGCTTATCTGACTGAGCCACCCAGGTGCCCCTCCAATTAATTAATTAATTATTCCAATATATTTTTTTTAAATCACTACCACCACTATCCAAACCTGTCTTTTAAGATTAGTGGGTTAAGTTATCTGCTCTTTTTTTCATATTGCTTTGGCCTAATGCTTTGCTCCAACAGTGTGGGGCCATTATATAGAAATCATGGATTGAATGAACAAAGATTGTAAACAGGTAATGTCTAAATTTTTCTCAATCCCAAGTTTCTATGAATAGTTTCAACATTGAATATCTAATATACTGAGAATCCTAATTTATTTTGAAAGAATTAATTTACAGCAAGTTGCAAAGATAGTACAGAGCAGTCCCGTGTGCCTTTCACCTGTTTTCTCCTCGTAACTTCTTGCAGAAATACAGTATCATGACTGGGATGATGACATTAATGCAGTCTGAGCATTTCCATGACCACAAGGATCTTTTGGTCTTTTGTGCAGATTGCCCTTTTACAGCCACTTTTCTTCTATCACCACCCTCCTTAGCCTCTGGCAACCAATAATCTTTTCTCCATTTCTATAATTCTGTCAATTCAAGAATGTTATTTAAGTTGGAATCCTACCATAACCTTTTCAGATTTTTTTTTTTTTTTATTCAGCACAATTCTCTTGAGTTCCACCCAGGTTCTTGCATATATGAATAGTTTATTCCTTTTTGTTGTTAAATAGTAGTATTCCATGGTATAGATGCACTAAAATTTGTTTTAACCATTCACCTATCATAGGACCTTTAGTTGTTTCCAGTTTTTGGCTATTAGAGAAAAGTGCTTTGAACAATCATGTACAGGTTTTTCTATGGACACAATGTCCCCTCTGACCTTGGTAATTTTCTTTCTGAAGTCTGGTTTTATCTAACAAGAAGACAGTCATTCTGCCCTAATTTTTTTATTTTAAAGTTTATTTATTTTAAGAGAGAGTGTGCATGAGCTAGGGAAGGGGCAGAGAGGTGAGAGAGAATTCCAAGCTGACTCCACACTTTCAGTTTAGAGCCCAACGTGGGCTTGAACTCATGAACTGTGAGATCATGACCTGAGCCGAAACCAAGAGTTGGATGCTTAATCCACTGAGCCACTCAGTTGCCCATCTTTTTTTTTTTTTAATTAACTTTTATATGGTATATTTTTTCTATTTTTTTTACTTTCCCCCATCTATGGTGTTATATATATGAAGTGAATTTCTTATAGACAGCATATAGTTAGTTAGGTCATGTTTTTTAATCCATTCTACCAATCTGTCTTTTGTTATCTTTGGACAGTTTATATTTATTTATTTATTTACTTATTTTTTAAATTCACATCCAAGTTAGTTAGCATATACTGCAACAATGATTTCAGGAGTAGATTCCTTAATGCCTCTTACCTATTTAGCCCATCCCCCCTCCTACAACCCCTCCAGCAGCCCTCTCTTCTCTATATTTAAGACTCTCTTATGTTTTGTTCCCCTCCCTGTTTTTATATTATTTCTGCTTACCTTCTCTTATGTTTATCTGTTTGTATCTTAAATTCCTCATATGAGTGCAGTCATATGATATTTGTCTTTCTCTAATTTTGCTTAGCATAATACCTTTAGTTCCATCCACATAGTTGCCAGTAGCAAGATTTCATTCTTTTTGATTGCATTCTTTTTGATTGCTGAGTAATACTCCATTGTGTGTGTGTGTGTGTGTGTGTGTACATAGATACATACATACATACACACCACATCTTCTTTATCCATTCATCCGTCGATGGACATTTGGGCTCTTTCCATACTTTGGCTATTGTTGATAGTGCTGCTGTAAACATTGGGGTGCATGTGCCCCTTCAAAACAGCACACTTGTATCCCTTGGGTAAATACCTAGTAGTGCATTTGCTGGGTCCTAGGGTTATTTTCAGTTTTTTGAGGAACCTCCATACCGTTTTCCAGAGTGGCTGCACCAGTTTGCATTCCTACCAGCAGTGCAAAAGAGATCCTCTTTCTCTGCATCCTCACCAACATCTGTCATTGCCTGAGTCGGTAATTTTAGCTGTTCTGACTGGAGTAAGGTGGTATTTCATTGTGGTTTTCATTTGTATTTCTCTGATGATGAGTGATTTGAGCATTTTTTCATGTGTCTGTTCGCCATCTGGATGTCTTCTTTGGAGAAGTGCCTGTTAATGTCTTTTGCCGATTTCTTCACTGGACTGTTTGTTTTTTTGGGTGTTGAGTTTGATAAGTTCTTTGGATACTAACCCTTTATCTGATATGTCGTTTGCAAATATCTTCTCCCATTCCGCAGGTTGCCTTTTAGTTTTGCTGATTGTTTCCTTCGCTGTGCAGAAGCTTTTTATTTTGATGAGGTCCCAGTAGTTTATTTTTGCTTTTGTTTCCCTTGCCTCCGGAGAGGTGTTGAGTAACAAGTTGCTGTGGCCAAGGTCAAATAGGTTTTTGCCTGCTTTCTCCTCTAGGATTTTGATGGCTTCCCATCTAACATTTAGGTCTTTAATCCATTTTGAGTTTATTTTTGTGTTTGGTGTAAGAAAGTGGTCCAGGTTCATTCTTCTGCATGTTGTTGTCCAGTTTTTCGAGCACCATTTGCTGAAGAGACTGTCTTTATTCCACTGGCTATTCTTTTCTGCTTTGTCAGAGATTAGTTGGCCATACGTTTGTGGGTCCATTTCTGTGTTGTCTATTCTGTTACACTGATCTGAGTGTTTTTGTGCCAGTACCATACCGTCTTCATGATTACAGCTTTGTAATACATCTTGATGTCTGGGATTGTGATGCCTCCAGCTTCGGTATTCTTTTTCAGAATTGCTTTGGCTATATGGGGTCTTTTCTGGTTCCATACAAATATTGGTATTGTTCTAGCTCTGTGAAGAATGCTGGTATTATTTTGATAGAGACTGCTTACCATAATTATTGACATAACAGGTCTTATGTGTGTCATTTTATCTTTGGTTTTCATTTTGTTTTCTTTTTCCTGCCTTCCCTGAGGGTTATTTGAACCTTTTTTAGAACTGCATTATGATTTATTTATAAAGTTTTTGAACATATGGCTCTGTTTTCACTCTTCACTACCTTCAGATAGTTTTTTTTTAATTTTTAAATTAATTTTAAATTAAATTTTAATTAATTTTTTAGAGAGCACAAACTGGGGAGAGGGGCAGAAGGAGAGAGAGAGAATCTTAAGCAGGCTTCATGCTTAGCACAAAACCCGATGCGGGGCTCTATCCCACAACCCTGGGATCACGATCTGAGCCAAAACTAAGAGTTGAATGTTCAACTGAGCCACCCAGGTGCCCCCCCGGTAGTTTCTCTAGCCAGAATTTATAGTTGTAATCTTTAAGAGGTCAGTCCAGAAGCAGCTTACTCAGTCCTGTAGAAAACAGCTCAGTATTATTTTAAATTATTACATCATACTGTATAGTGTATTGTAAACAAATTTAAAAGTGGTATCAACAAATTCTTACAACTTCTAGGAGATTACATAACTGTATGTTTTTAGGGTACTGGGAATAAGAATAAAGTATTTTATAAAAACTTTCTGATTTCTAATGGATCCAATTTGGTAAAGCTTAAAGTATTTTAAAGTATTATTTACATATTAGCAAACAATATGCAGAACTGAAAGTGCTCTATTTCTAGGGGTTATAAGTGTATCACTTGTCATCATTTTCTTTTAATGTTTATTGGAGAGAGAGAGGGCCCTAGCACACAAGCAGGGTTGGGGTAGAGAGGGAGTGAGATAATCTCCATGTTGATAGCTTGGAGCCTCCCCCTCTCAAACCGTGAGATCTTGACCCGGGTCAAAATTGAGAGTCCTGGGGGCGCCTGGGTGGCGCAGTCGGTTAAGCGTCCGACTTCAGCCAGGTCACGATCTCGCGGTCCGTGAGTTCGAGCCCCGCGTCAGGCTCTGGGCTGATGGCTCGGAGCCTGGAGCCTGTTTCCGATTCTGTGTCTCCCTCTCTCTCTCTGCCCCTCCCCCGTTCATGCTCTGTCTCTCTGTCCCAAAAATAAATAAAAAACGTTGAAAAAAAAATTTAAAAAAAAAAATTGAGAGTCCAATGCTTAACATACTGAGCCACCCACATACCCCTTTTCATCTTTTAATGTATAGAATCTACTCTTCACTCTGTATTAGATTTTTCATTTCTAGATTTTATCCAGTCTGTTAACTCACTGCTGGCTACAGTAGGCTTTTTATTCAGTTTGGAAGCTATAGCCATGTTAATTCTGCTCTTTGTTCTCCTTGACCTTATGCTGTGACTGAGATCATCTTTCATACTGTTCTTGCTGAGCCTTAACAAGTGAATGGACGAAGAATAGTAAACTTTACCAGTACAAGAATATTGGCTGTCCAGTTCCAACTGTCATTTCTTGGCGATCTTTTTTTTTTTTCATATAAAAATTATTTTGGAACTATTTTATTCTTGTATATTTTTTGTAAGTTAGAAGTTATTTGCATTCTCCCTACACACATGTGTTTATGTATGTGTATATAATTCTTTTTCTGATCATTTTAGTATAAATTCTGTACATTATAGTCCTTCATCCCTAACTTCCTAAATATGTATTTCTTAAAAATGGGATTCTCTTAACATAGCATACTTAGAGAAGTGTTCCTCCATCCTTTATCTCTTCTACTTCATCACCCTCCCTTGTAGGTAACCAACTTTATTATATTCTGATTGATCCTTCCAGTGGCTTTTATTCCCCCATAAAGAAGAGATCTGTGTTCTTAAAATTTCCCTTCTTTCTTACTTAAAAGATATATGTTCCTTTATATGCTTTTTTCAGTTAGCAGTTTTTCCTGGAAGTCATTCGCTATGAGTTCATAGAAACTTCTGATTTTTATTTAAAAAAAAAAAAATTTTTTTTAATGTTAATTTATTTTTGAGACAGAGAGAGACACAGCATGAGCAGGGAAGGGGCAGAGAGAGAGGGAGACACAGAATGTGAAGCAGGCTCCAGGCTCCGAGCTGTGAGCACAGAGCCCGACGTGGGGCTTGAACTCACGAACTGTGAGATCATGACCTGAGCCGAAGTCGGATGCTTAACCGACTGAGCCACCCAGGCGCCCTGAAACTTCTGATTTTTTTAATAGATATATAGTACTCTGTTTTCTGTGTGTACTGTAGTTTATTCAACTATGCTTGGACATTAGATGCTCTCCAGCAGTTCTGAGTTACAGATCATCTTTGATCTGTTATATACATATTTTTAAATTGTTGGAGGTGTATCTTCAGGGTAAATTCTTAGAAATTGAATTCCTGGGTGGGAGAGTAAATATGTGTCTACTTTTGTTAGATAATGCTAAATTTCTTTCTCTAGAGATTGTACTATTTTTTATTTATACCAGCAAAGCCTAAGAGTACATTTTCCCACAGTTATGGCAACAGAATGTATTTTCAAGCTTTTGAAATTTTGCCTGGCTCATGGGTAAGATGATTATTTTAGTATAGTTTTAATTTTCTTGGTCATCTTTAATTTCTGTTTTTTCTGTATTTTTGGTAAATATTTCCATTTATTGAGACTGTCAGCCCTCTGATTTCATCATCTCTCATTTCCACTTTGAAGACTGGGATGAAAATTTGGTTATCTACAGAACTGTTGGTGTTGCTGCTCAAACACCTATTCTCTTCCTTTTAGTGCTTCTCCTACTTAATTTTATAGTGCTTTTCTCTTTCAGATATCTGAAGCATAAAGTGTGATCTGAAGCTAACTTAACCAAAAAGATGTAACTTTTCCATTTAATTATTGTATGAGCCTGTTGGTATTTGATAAATGACATAGCCCCTATAATAGTTGAAGCTATTTTGCTAATCTTTTGTATTTCTGTAGTAGGATCCATGATTACAGTTTTTATTTTTCTTCCCATAGAACATTCCTGATGTAGATGAAGAAGGCTATAGTATAAAACCAGAAGCAAATCAGAATGATATCCTTTCATCATTTGGATATTCCTATGGATTGTGTTGGCATATAAGTAGACAGTTATAACAAAATGATCTGTTGTTTAATAAAAACTTCAAATTTTTAATTATAATAAAATGTGACTCCATAATAGTTTGACATGTTTTTACTAATGAGTTAGTAGTTCTGTTTCTGTGAAAGTCTACCTTATCTCTTAAAGGTTTTATATTCCTTTTTGTAAATGTATGAAAACTGGTTATGCATTAAGATCACTTAAGAACCGAATTCTTTAACTGATACTCACATACCAAAGAGAACCATTTCTACTCATCTAGTGATTCTGATTCTGAAGATGAAGAACCAAAGAAGTATCGGATAGAAATCAAACCTGTGCATCCAAATAACTCACATCACACAATGGCTTCCTTGGATGAATTAAAAGTATCTATAGGAAATATCACACTGTCCCCAGCAATATCTGTAAGTAAGAATAAGAGCAAGTTCATACTCTTCATGTAGAAGCCTTATTTTTTTTTAACCTTATCTACTTGCATCTGCTTAATTTTAGGAATAATAAAATATCATTAGGAATAGTTAATTAAGCATATTGGATAAGGAGATATTTTATAATTTGTCATCAGTTTTATTGAGGTCTCCAGTGTCTGATTTTTATATAGGCAAATGAATTTGAGTTTGGCTTAGTTTTGTTTCCTTTTGAAAGTTTTACTGGGAAACAAAAATGTAGAAAATCTGTTTCTGCCATTTATTTTATTTTCCAGTCTGTATGTTTCAGAAATTTGAACTGGCAGTATTAATCTTTTCCTCATCTAATTTTAAAGTTTTTCATCCATATTTTATGAACTTTATATGAACAGGAATTCAGTAAAAAATTATGTGTCTGCATGCTTTTGCAACTGCAATATTTGTTTTTTCATACTTTTTATAAAAAAAGGCAAATATAAGAATTCTTAGTGATAATGGTTAGTTCCTCAATTCTAAGATCCATATTTAACAGCTTTTGGAGGAGAAAAAAATCACCATAACTAATCTTTCCATTGATGTCATAGTCTAAATTCAGGAATGTTAAACAATGAGAAAAAAGCGTGTCTTAGGATGACAGTTTAGTCTATCTGTACATGCTCATCATAACTGATACTAAACCTGTTGTCCTTGATAATACAGAATAAGTATTACCCATTTCATATTTTTTTATTATATATTGTTATACATTTTAAGAAGTCTGTATTTGGGAAAAAGTTTTTTTCTCTCAGTCATGCACTTTTAGAATTTATTTTTTTGTATAAAAAAGACTGATTTCTGAAGTGAGGTTTTATTCTCCCATTGCTATTTAACCTTAAGATTAACACCCAAATTAAATTATGATATATATATGTACACATATATACATATATATGTATACATATATCTACACATATATACATATATGTATACACATACATATATATCTACACACATATATATATGAAGTAGGAAGCTATGAAATGACTAAAAATTTTTATTATATAAGAATACAACTAATTTTAAAAATATGTATAAATAAAACAAAAGCCTAGAGGAATATATATACCAGAATGTTAAGCACCTTGCTCTTGTTAGTGAAAGCATTAGTGGTTTTAAATTTTCTCCTTTGTACTTTTCTCTCTCTTCTATTTTTTAAAAAACTGAACATTCTAGTTTCATACTGAGAAAATAAATAATAATGAGAACAGTTTAATAGTTAATGTTGGGTTTGAAAAGAGGATATTTTGAGTATATTTTATTGAGCAGTGTGCTCATCTAGCTCATGTCCCCTACCCCAAACAATGCTCTGCATGTGTTTTAAGGTGTATAGATTTTTAGGTATGGTTTAGAAGGTAATAGACAAATTATGAAACCAAGAAAATAAGCTGTTTTAAATTCTAAAATGTACACTATGTCTTTCTTTTTCTTTCCATGTACTACTAGAGACACAGCCCAGTAAGTGCAAGATTTTATATTATTACCTATGGTCTTAAAAAATCATTTTAATGTTCGAACATTGATTTTCAGAATACTTGTGTTAAGTTTTTTAAATTTGCAGATCAAAGTATCTTGCTGTAGGCACTAACATTTTCATATTTTAAGACTTTTGAGTATTAAAGATACATGTATTATCTTTTACTATAAAAAATACTGCATTTTTAACAATTTTTATGTAGTTTACAGTTGAGCAGATATACCGAAAACAACTTAAAGTTAGGTTCCCAGTAATATTTTATGAAGTAGGCTCCTGGCTGGCTCAGCCAGAGCATGCAACTCTTGCTCTGCATTGTGAGTTCAAGCCCTGTGTTGGGTGTGGAGCCTACTTAAAAAATAAAAAATATATTAAGAAAAATTTTTATGAAGTATTTCATTACCAAATTAAATTATTTGTTTAACAACTTTTAGTTTTTGCTTTTCTCTTTTAGGTGCAGATGAATAGGAATTCATCTAGTAAGTTTGACATTTAAATTGATTATTTTATATCTATTAAAATTTATCAGGCAATTTGCTGAGCTTATTGTAGCCATATATATATATATATATATATATATATAGCTATAGCTATAGTTATAGTTATAGTTATAGTTTCAGTTATAGAAATAAATGCTTTGTTCTCATCATGACTGTTAGCAACAGACTAGATGGATACTTACTTTAAACAGGAGACAACTTAAGTATACTATTTATTTTAGCATTTAGACATGCCTTTAAATTTAATACTTGGCTACAACATTTTTCAGAAATCAACAAAGCCAAATAGTAGCTTCTGTTTGAGAATGTAACCTACATAACTCAGCCTCATGAGCCAGAAGGGACTATGAGAATGAGTAAGCTTTAGCTTTACTTATTTGTCCTATCACAATTGCAGTTTCTCTTCCATGGTTTTTACAAGACCATTGCTCTAACCTCTGAGCTATGGAGCCACCCTACTTCCATGGTTTTTAGTATAGTAACTTAATTATACTAAAAAAATTTAGGGGGTTGTTAACATCTTCTGCAGAGTCATGCATTAAAATAACAAAGGTGAGAAAAATGGAGTTAAGGCATCCTACTCAAAAGTTATGCAATTTGTAAACACAATGGTTAATAAAAACCATAACATCAATCCTATTAAAAATTCTAGCACAATGAAAAAGATCTATTAAATGCATTATATCAAACTAAAAGTAGGATTTTACTTTAAAAAAAAAATGGTGAGTAGCTTGATGATAGGGGATGTGGGGAAAATGAGGATAAAAGTGGGCTCCTTTTATGGAGTTATGGAGATAAGGGCAAATTGTAGAAACATGGAGGAGAACAGCACAGTAAGTACTTTGAGGCCAAAAAAGGGCCACATTGAGCCAGATGGGACAATGTGACATGATATGTGATATGATGGCATCATATACAGTGTGGTATTCCTTGTAGTTTGCTGCAGTTACCTATGTTGATATATTTTGCATTCATCAACTACATGTTGGTGATTCAAGACATCAAAGTACAGGGAAATTTGCTTATGAACTAACATGACTTTTGCATATTACGGATGCTTTTCCCTTTGTATAATAGTTGCTAATGAAATGGTTCACATTACTAATGCAAAAGGGAGCAAAACAGACTATTTTATAAAGACTGTTGCTTTAGAGTGCTATAAAAATTTTAATTTTTCGAGATACGACATCCTTCAAGAATTAACTACTTTTGGTCAATATAATCATTAATAATATTCTTACAGCTTGAAAAAATGCTTTCATGATTCATCACTTATCATTTTTGAGTAATACTTAAGTATTTGAACATATGTTCTAATTTTTAAAGTTCTAGCCCATATTTTTTTCATCTGAACACCAATTTTATTTTCATGAATATGACAGTTTAGTTGACTTAAGTAATTTCTTACCAGAGGTGTTAAAAGAAATGAAGATATAGCAGAAGTTCAGTTATTATTTTGATATTCTTAAGTCTGTTAGAAAACTTGCTAAAGGCTTATTTTCCTTTTCTTCATAATTAAAAAAATTCGATTTATGTTATCAATTCCATAATTTTTAAATTGTTCATAGTAATGAGATATATTAGTGTCTCTTTCCATTTAAGTATTTTATTACTCAGATTATGAATTGTTTCATATTTTGATTTTAATTAGGTGAAGAGCTAACAAAATCGAAGCCATGTGCTGGATCTAATGAGTAAGTTTCACATTTTTTTATTTTTAAATAGACTATATTTAGAGCAATTCTAGGTTCATAGCAAAATTCAGGCGAGGATACAGTTTTTGCATGTATATTCTCTGCTCCCACATATACCCAGCCTCCTTCACTATCATAATCCCCCATTAGAATGAAACATTTGTTAAAATTTTTGAGCCTACCCTGACACATCATTGTCACCCAAAGTCTGTGGTTTACATTAGGATTCACTCTTGGTCTTGTATGTCCTATGAGTTTTGACAAATGGGCAAGGACGTGTGTCTCCATACATTATAGTGTCATACAGAATAGTTTAACTGTGCCCTCCACCTATTCATCCTTCCCTCTTTAATGTGTTTAGATATCATTCTTTTATACTTTTTCCCTAGAAAATTTTACTATCTTTGCAGTTTCAATTAGAGTACGGTGTTGTTTATCATCCTCTAAGCTGTGAATTGTTCTTTGGGGTTACTGGTTGTTTTAAATTATTTCTCACTTGATACTATTTTTATAATTTTTAAAAAAATCCATTTAACTGTATTTGGCCTTGGTGGCTTTACTACTTCTAAATAAATGGTAGTGGGGCGCCTGGGTGGCTCAGTTGGTTAAGCGGCTGACTTTGGCTTGGGTCATGATCTCACGGTCCGTGAGTTCGAGCCCCGCATCGGGCTCTGTGCTGACAGCTCGGAGCCTGGAGCCTGCTACAGATTCTGTGTCTCCCTCTCTCTCTGACCCTCCCCCGTTTATGCTCTGTCTCTGTCTCAAAAATAAACAAACATTAAAAAAATAAATAAATAAATGGTAGTGTCCCAAGTTCATATATGTCTGTATTTTAACTAGTTATTCTCATGGAAATTTTCTCGTTTTTTTCCTTCAATTATTGGCTGTAACCCTGTAAAATATACTGCACTTTTAATGAACTTCAACAAGAAGATGTCTCAAGTTAAAAAAGGAGAGGGCTAGAAACCATGTTGCTAGCTCTTTTTAAATTTTTTTTTTTTTTTTAACGTTTATTTATTTTTGAGACAGAGACAGAGCATGAACGGGGAGGGTCAGAGAGAGGGAGACACAGAATCTGAAACAGGCTCCAGGCTCTGAGCTGTCAGCACAGAGCCCGACGCCGGGCTCAAACTCACGGACCGTGAGATCATGACCTGAGCCGAAGTTGGCCGCTTAACCGACTGAGCCACCCAGGCGCCCCACTAGCTCTTTTTAAAAAGGAAAAAATACTTTAAGCCGGTGTTTCTTTCATGTGTTTTTTTTTTTTTTTTCATTTCTTTATCTGTCAGTAAGAATATATTCTTTTAATGTTTTTTTTCTTTTGTGTAAGTGAAAGTAGTCTTCATTAAATGGAGAATTTAAAATTATTTAATACTTTTAAAGTTAGGCATTAATTGAGCACAGTGCTGGTATTCATTTATCATTTTAAAAGGTAAAGTTAAGTGTTTTAAAATGTTGTTTTCAGTAATTTATGCAGTTGTGATCCTAGGTTTTAAATACAATGTGTAGTATGCTTCCATGTAAGTGCGTGTTGAGGTACTAGATATGTGCTTATAGATAACTGTACCATTTTTATTGTAATGAGCCTGTTTTCTAAGATGTGAGAACATAATGTTAAAAATTAATGGCTGTTTGATACGTTAAAATACTGTTTTAATGGGATTAATTTTTTTTTTTTTACATCTTATATATAATTTTTACTTGTCAGTCATATCTCTGTAAAGCTGGAAAGAAAAATTTTAAAAAAGAGGTAGTGGCAAAGTTCAGGTACTATAGGATCTTAGAGATGAGACATCTTAAAAGGTGTATGACTAAAATGAAAAAAAAGAAACATTGATTTAAAAGTTTTTATTAAAGAGCTGCGGGGCGCCTGGGTGGCTCAGTCGGTTAAGCGTCCGACTTCAGCTCAGGTCACGATCTCACGGTCCGTGGGTTCGAGCCCCGCGTCGGGCTCTGGGCTGATGGCTCAGAGCCTGGAGCCTGTTTGAGATTCTGTGTCTCCCTCTCTCTGCCCCTCCCCCGTTCATGCTCTGTCTCTCTCTGTCTCAAAAATAAATAAACGTTAAAAAAAAAAATTTAAAAAAAAATTTAAAAAATTAAAAAAAAAAATAAAGTAAAGAGCTGCAAGTTCAATCTTGAGAGTAACTAGTCCAGTGGATTCCAAGGGGTCAGTAGAGGGAAATCTTTGGTTATGCAGCATATTGACTTTTTTGAAACTTGAATTTTGGTGTTCTTGATGCTTTTGTCCATAGTCTTGGTTACCTTTCATAAAAAGACCTGAGTGACCCAAACATTTCACTAGACTGCCTCAGTGACCCAGGTTGTGGATTGCCCAGGGAGAAGTCCTGCCCTTGCATGATCTACTATAATAATCAGGCCTTTGAAGGTTATATCAGGGTTATATCAAGTAAGCTGTTGGGCTTATTTCTGTACTTGACAATTTCAAAGATGAAAGAAAAGGATAAACAGATATTTTTTTAAATTATTTTTGGGGATGGAAGGGAGAGAAAGAAATCTGCGCTGTCATCTCAGAGCTCAATGCAGGACTTGAACTCAGGAACCAAACCATGAGGTCATGACCTGAACCAAAATCAAGAGTTGGATGCTTAAGCGACTGAGCCACCCAGGCTCCCCTAAAGATTTTTTAAAAAGTACTTAAATATGACCTTATAAAATTTGTACCTGATTTCCTATCACTTAAAGAAATTTTCTATCCATGACTTGGGGCTAGGACACTATTGTAGGATTAATTAAGTACCTTTCTGTCCTTAGGCAGCTGTTTTAGACCCTTTTATTGCTTTTCTTGTAAAGCTGAAATGATTTCTGTTCTTAGAACCCCAAAGATTGCTAGAGTATAACAAGGTGTGATTGATGGGAATTAATCTTCTCTATTCCACCCTAGCGATTTCACATAATGTTATTGGAGGGTCTGCTTATAGCAGTTAACGAATTATTTATTAATATAAAATTTTAATTTAAACTTTCCTCACATATTCCATTGGTAGAATGCCCAACTTTTAAATCATATATATTTAGCTATTCCAATTCTGTGATATAAAAATAAGTGACTAGATTTTATACTAATAAAATATTCCTTAATTAAATCTGTTTTTTAAATGTTATGGTAGGAAGGGGACCAGCGATTTACTTGCTTGGGATCCCCTGTTTGGACCATCTCTTGATTCATCTTCTTCTACTTCACTAACTTCGTCGTCATCATCAGGTAAATGTATATAAATATATATGTGTATATATATATATATATATATTTAAAGTGAGGAATGCATTAGTTTCTTTTTTCCTAATTGATTTGTTCATTACTTGTGTGTTGTTCTTAACAATCAAAAATATTTTTAACTTGTCCTCGCATATTGTCAGGTAAAAGTGATTTTGTACTGGTTCTCTTAACTTAGCTGAAAGACCCTATGGCTTAAACAAAAATACATCAAACCAGTTTTTTTTTTTTTATTCATGTATTTATTTCTATGCATCATTCCCTTATCTGTGCCCAAGTAATTTTTTTTCCCAATATTTTATTTTCTTAAGTAATCTCTGCTTCCAGCATGGGGCTCAAACCCACAACCCCAAGATTAAGACTTGCATGTTCCAACCACGGAGCCATTCAGGCACCCCACAACATGTTTATAGATAATTCCACTGCATGAATGTGCATTAATGTAACCAGTCCTTTTTTATTGGACATTTGAATTGCATCCAATTTTCTAGTGTTGTGAAAATCCATGAATAGAACACATTTTGTGTACATGTTTCATAATATCCTTATAATTTATCAGTACAACGTTTGAATCCCAAGATATACCCATTGATATTTATTGCCAAACTGCTTTCCAGAAAGGTGTTAGTGCTTCCCAAGCAATATATAAAAGAACTTGATGAATGCTTTTTAGTTGGTGTCTTGACAAGAATGTGTTGTTTCTCTTTTCTTCAAAATATAAAATCCGATTAGCCAACAATCAAAGCAAGCATCCAAATGCTTGTTGAATAAAACCACTCTTTGTTCAAAGCAAAAAAATAAAACAAAATCCACTTTAAGTTGATCTTCTGCCTTCTCTGGGATTTCAGAAATGCCATTCAGTATTTGAGGTTAGGAGAGTGGTAGAATGGTTGGAGAGAACTTGAATTGACTGAGTTCCTATCATGTTGCTCTGCTAGGAGCTGCATATCGTCTATTTAAGTTCATTAACTGCTCCATGAAGTCCATTTTATTGTCCCTATTTTGTAGATGAAAAAACGTAAAGCTCGAAGACGATCAGGAACTTCTGTAAGAGCATATAAATTGGCATCTGATCAAATCTGGATCTTATAATTAGAAACTCTTTGTTCATTGCACTCTGACATATTAACTAAACAATAATCCATGCTGAACCATTTTACTACTAATGAAATAAACACTAGTATTTAAAATTAGATTATTTATAAACCAATTTTTAAAATAAATTGTGGATTTTAGGCAACCTTAACTCCAATTTGGAATTTTGAAGGGAAAGTGCTCTGTATCTAATACTTTGTAAAATAGCAAGAAACAACAAAAGACAGTTGAACATATTCTGAAGTGGCATTACAGCCTTCCTCAGTGGGCTTGTTAGTAGTTTTATAAAACTAAACTTAATAGATTATATAAGGAAGGTTATTTGTACAGGCAAAACTGAAGTTGTCATGAAGGTCTCTTTTTTGTTTGTTTATTTATTAATGTTTATTTATTTTTGAGACAGAGACAGAGCATGAACGGGGGAGGGTCAGAGAGAGAGGGAGACACAGAATCTGAAACAGGCTCCAGGCTCTGAGCTGTTAGCACAGAGCCTGACACGGGGCTCGAACTCATGAACCGTGAGATCATGACTGGAGCCAGTCGGACGCTTAACCGACTGAGCCACCCAGTCACCCCTAGGTCTTGTTTTTGTTTAGTAAAAATGTCAGAATGGTGTTTTGTATTTAGAATGAAGAAGGTCATAAGTAGTGTATTTTAATTTTGTTAATATACTTTTATGAATTATTTTTCAGAATCCTTAATGAAAATTTTCACATTGAAAATCAGAGGCTTTAGTGATACAGAAATTTCTTCCTAACTGTGCCCTCAGTTTCTCTTTTTTAAAAAAAATTTTTTTTTAATGTTTATTTCTGAGACAGAGTGACAGAGCATGAGTGGGGGAGGGGCAGAGAGAGAGGAGACACAGAATCCGAAGCAGGCTCCAGGCTCTGAACTGTCGGCACAGAGCCCGATGCAAGGCTCGAACTCACAGACGGCGAGATCATGACCTGAGCCAAAGTCGGACGCTCAAGCGACTGAGCCACCCAGGCACCCCTCTCTTTTTCTTTAACACAGTTTCTTACTTTTCAAAAAAGTTCTCTCTTCCTCTTGCTAACTGTCTGAAGAATGTTTCACCCCTATCACTTTTAATTTCAGACAAAAAGGATTCATTTTCATTTAGTGGCCATTTGATGTGCAGTAGCTAGGAAATAAAACATTTATTAACCGTTTGCTACTTTTTAAGTTCACTTTCCTATGCATTTTTAAACCTTTCTATATAGTCTGAAAAATGATGTCAAATTACTTTGCCTTTCAGGGAATGTTAGTCGTGTTGAAAAGAGATGATGATACAAGTCTAAAAAAGTGTAAAGGTGATAGTGCTGTGTTACTCAACAAGTGCCTAACTGGCTAGTAGTAAAACTCCCAACATGTTAGGAGGTAAGATAGACTAAATCAGTTTTGGAGTTAATACAAAAAACCAGCCTTAAAAAAAAAAAAAAAAGCATAATATTTTTCAAAACGTTATTTTCAGGGATTTTTGCTGAGCACCAGAGCTCAATTAATCTACAGGCAGAGAAGACATAGTCTATAGTAAGGTTTATCAGAGGAGGGGTTTGTTTATATATAAATATTTATACTTTTACCAGCTGTTAAGAGTTACCTTTTACTTCTCTGGGCAAACAGGAATAATTGTGGCTTTATATATTTTTGACCTTGAGTTTTACTCTTACATTCTTTAAGTTTCTTATGCTCATACTTAATTTCCTCAGTTAATAGAAAGTTTGAGCTCCTGCTTTTGTTCCTGTATTACTATATTTTTCTAGTTTTGAGGGACTAAAATAACATTAACCTGAAATGAGAAAACTATTTGGCTATGTAGATTCATATTTTTGTTCTAGAATTTTCCTGTTGCTTTTGGTTTTCATCTGCTTTCTCCTTCTTCCACTGAACTTAGAATGCAACACAAACTCTTTGTCTCCCACTGATTTGAGTGTATGGTAATTGAATCTTTCCTTGAAACCAGCATGTTTTTGGACTTTGAAAAAGCAAATTGTGGTTATTTAAAAGAGCTGAATGTTAACAGTTCTACCAGGCTTGGTTTGAGTCAGTCTTAATACATTGACAATCCATTTGTCAGTGATGAAGCTCAGGTATACATACCTATCTCTACTATGTTAAATTCTCATAAGCTTGAAATGCCTTGAATAGTGATGAGTGCTGGTTTCATTGATAACGAACCTGTCTTTAAAGTAAGTATGTCATGGGGCACCTGGGTGGCTCAGTCGGTTGAGCCTCCGACTTCAGCTAAGGTCATGATCTCACAGTCCGTGAGTTCAAGCCCCACGTCAGGCTCTGCGCTGACAGCTCAGAGCCTGCAGCCTGTTTCAGATTGTCTCCCTCTTTCTCTGCTCCTCCCCTGCTCATGCTCTGTCTCTCTCTGTCTCAAAAATAAATTAAAAAATAAATTTTAAAAAAAATTAAAAAAAAGTAGTGTTCAATGGAAGAAGGCAACAGCCTTAGAATCTACATAGGGGTTCTTAGCAGCTTTTTATTGTTTTCTTCAAGCAGCTTGAACTGTGCTTGTGTCTATTATCCCTTCATTGTATGTGCTTTCTGAATGATTCCATACCCCTCATGCCTTTACTTTCACTCCTGTGTGACTACCTTTTTCTTTAGGTCTTTTCCTGTCACCTCTATTCTCATTCCTTTCACACCTGCATTCCTCTGACAGTGACCATGGATCCTCAGCCTTTTGTTTCTCCATGGATATACTTAGGCCCATTCATATATTTTTAACTTTGCACATCTGCAAACTTAACTTAATGAATTATATTCTTCCCATCCATATTCTCTTCTTCAGTTTGAATTACAGTCCCATGTTTTAGATTGAAGCAAAGGGATTTGAAAATCATTTAAAATACTATGATTTAAACATATCAGCTTCCATTCTTCACTTTCGTTTTGATTATGCTAATACATTTGTGAATTGTGATGGTGTACACTTGAATTTCATTAATTTCTACTACGATGGAGTTATTTTTAATTAGAAATACTCTGGTTAGTATCTGATTTATAAAATGGCAAAGTTTGTAAATGGCATTGAAAAACAGTGAACATTAAATTTATGTAGGATTTAGGAACAGGAATTTTTTCATAAATAAGGTATTTTTAATACTTTTAATTATCACCAGAAACTTTACAGTGTAGTTCAACTTGTAATTTGACCTTTAAGTTTAATTAAGGTAAGTGTTTTATTTAGAGTTCATGTGAAGGTGTTGCTTCAAAGGCTTGGTCTTACATTTCTGTAAGTAGATGTATTGGCAATAAACTAAAGACCTTAGGCCTGAAATTGGTGTATTTTTACTAGCTAATTTATCATTTTATCTTTTTATAGGTGTAAAGAATTGAAACAGGAATACATACACTTTATATCGTGTGTCAATTCTACTGAAAAGTCAATGTTTTTGGTTTTTAGGAATATTGTTAGCTTCAAGAAAAGCATATTTGATAGACTTCCAGTATTTCAACAAGTATCTATAATTATATTATAGATATATAATATGTATATTACAAAACTCCTGAAAAATTAGCTTTGAGTCCTAAGAATTCCTCTATAATAGAATGTATTTATGTAAGGTTTGTTACATACTAATGGTTTTCTTCAAATTCTCTTTTTCCCCCTACCAGCCAGGCCCACAACTCCTCTTTCTGTAGGCACCATTGTCCCACCTCCAAGGCCCGCTTCCAGACCAAAGCTTACTTCAGGCAAACTCAGTGGGATTAATGAAATAGTATGTACTCAGGTTTTTTTTTTTTTTTTTAATTATAACTGTTTGATTTAAGATGCAAATATTTTTCTATATACCCCTTTACCATTAAATGCTTGGAATTATCTATTTGAGTCTTCAAATTATAGGAAAATTTTTCTAGCCAACACTTCCTTTACTTCCTCATGTTACATGGAGCAAGACATTGTTCGGGAAGAAAGGAGATTTCCTGAGAAAGTTAGCACATTATAAGAATAACCATTTAGTACCCATTCTTTCACAATTAAGAAGCAATTTTCATATAATTCTGCTGTAAGTCAAATATTATGGAAGAGATGGTGACCTTTTCCTAGGGTTTAGAAGTGTACTGCCAGGAGAATCCTGGAGGGAATCTAGTCCAGCTTTTATTTTATGTATAAAGAGACTGGAGGTGATGTTACTTAACTGGCTTGTGAAAGTACATGTTGCTTAAAGAAAAAAACACTGGTCTACAAAAGTTGTCAGATAATTAAAGAAAATGTATGAGTTATATTCAGAGAGAGACTTTCCCAAACCAGTCTTCTTGCTTCTTATCTACTGTGTGTCATGTTTTACACTAATTGCCAGTATTAAATTTCTGAAAGTCAAGCTTAATCTTCTTTTTCTCTAGATAGACCTCTCCATTGGTTGCCTGTAGTCCATGTGGTTGAATGTTTTAGCTGAATGTACAAGGCTCTTTAAAAAGGTGCCTCAACAACCTGCATTATTACCAGACTAACTGTCCAACTTTCTCCTCTTTGCAACTTAACGTTCTAGCCATTTGAAACTTTCCACTGTTCCCCAAACACATCATGCTCTTTTATGTATCCACGTCTTACTTTGCAGCCTTTACGGAAATGCCCCTCAGATGTTTATATAGGAAACTGCCCTCTTTTTTTTTTTTTTTTTTTTAAGATCCAGCTAAATACCATCTAGCTAAATCCCTCTTTGATCATTACTTCTCCCCAAGTGGATTTAATCACTCTCTTCCTTATACCCACCCATGTACTTTGCTCATATTTCTCTTAGTGCACAAATTACATTGTATATACTTTCTTTGTGTGTGTTCCCCTCACTGGACTATGCCTTTGCCATGTTAGTACTTTGCATAATGCCTGTCACATAGGAGATGTTTCATGAAAAATCTAAAAGGCTTGAGCACCAAGTGCTGAAATAGTGACCTCTTTCTTTTGTTACCCTAACGAACAGACTTAAGGAAATGAGATCAAAGACTAGATACAAGCTGGTAAGAAGATAATTATTTTTCATAGAATATAAAAATGACTACCTCTTAATAACATGGGATTTTTTCCTGATTACAAAAGCAGTACATGATCATGTGAAATTTGGGAAATAGAGAAAACAAAATTAAAATCCCTTCCATATTTCATGACTCAAAGATATGCAGTTAACACGTTTATATATATCCTTTCATTAAGTTTTGAGTGCTTAAATATTCAGACTCAGTAAAATATAGTTGTTAAAAGCACAAGCTTATTAGTCAATAGTTACCTGAGTGACATTAGTCAAGTTGTGTACTTGGAGTCTCTTATTTCCTTATAGGTGAAGTATAAAGATAACAGGTGGTATGAGACTTCAGTGAGTTACTGTGTGTTAGATACTTAGAACATTGTGGAGTGGAAGTAATTGCTCAGAAAAGTTACTATGAATGATATGTGTACATTTTTAATGTCATACATACTTTTTATTCTTCACTTGAAAATATTTTGGGAACACCTTTCAGTTTCATGAATTACTCTTTAGATTTCAAACTTATTTCAAGTGGTAGAATCTTTTGTCAAATAATCTTAAGTTGCAAGTGTATTAAATAAGTAAAATTGGGACTTTTATACTTGAATCTTTCATCCTTTACTCCCACCACAGCCTTGAGAGCCTTCTAGAAACCACCCTTTGAGGGCTTCAGGGAGCACCATTTGAAACAGCTGCAGAGCATAAATGCTCTATCTTGTAACACCACTGTCAGCATTTCCAAAGGTTTTTAGAGACGTGATTTGACATTTAGTTTATTTCCAAGTTTTCATTAGTCAGCACTCTTAATGATTTCATTATAAACAATGTCTTAATATCCTTTTGTTCTTCACAGACTTTGTTTAGTAAATTTTAAAGTGAAATTCATGAACTAAAGGGTATGCACCTTTTTTAAGACTCTTGATGATTATTACTGTATTGCCCACCAGAAAGTTTATGCTGATTTTAATTCTCTCCAGCTGTACCTCGAAGTGCCCTTTTCCTTGCCTGCTTGGATGTGCATTTTTTTGGGGAGAGGGCACCTACCTTTCACTAGATGCTCAAAGGGTCTATAATCACACACCCTTTTCACATTCCTGTTGGGATTGCCTCACTGTTTAGAGCAGTGTTTTTCAAAGTTTGGTCCCCAGACTAGCAGCATTACCATCACCTAGGATTGGAAGAAATGTAGCTTCTCTGTCTCCATCCCAGACAAATCAGAAATTCTGGGAAGTGGCCCTCCAAGTGATTCTGATGCATGTTTAAGAACTGCTGTTTTTAAGTAGTGCTGTTCAACAGAAATATAACGCAGCAGATACTGAAGTTTTTCTAGTAGCCACATTAAAAACAGTAAAATTAACTTATTTTACTCAGTATATTAAAAAAAAAATTTACAGTGTAATCACTATAAATATGGAGAGTTTCTTTTCTGTTTGTGCTAAGTCTTCAAAATCTGTCTGTTTTATACTTAGAACTCATCTCAAATTTGAACTAGCTACATTTCAAGTGCTAGTGGCTACTGTACTGGACAGTGCCATTCCAAAATCAGAAAACCACTTAAGAGCTGTTTTTGTCTTTTCATAGAAAGTTATAAAATGTGCATTCTAAACTGTAAATTGTAAAAATGTAGCCACATGGTATGGTCATGAGGCCATGTTGCTACAGGAGAAATTTCTCCCACAGTACATGGTCAAGATTTTTTCTAAGCTTATAGATTTCACATGGCTGTTGAGTTTAATATGTGTTTGACTTCATGCCTTGCACCACTTCCATCTGTATACAGAGCTGCATTTTTATGCCTTGCTATATTTTTGAAATCTAGTAGTTATTATAATCGGTCATCAAAAAGCTATTCTCTGGAACTAATAGTTCAAAAATAGTTAATTGAGGGAGTGGGAGGTTACTTAGTATGAAACACTTTGGATGGTACCTAATTTTTATGTGTCTATCTGTAAATTTATATTCATACAATAGAGAGTTGACTAATTTTAGTGTAGGAGTGCTTATAGGGTGTTTTGTTTTTGTTTTTTTGTCTTTAGTTTTTCATGTTCCTCAAATAATTGAAGACAGGAACAGGATCTTTCTTGTTCACTGCTTTGTATCTAGTGTATCTAACCCATGGCTTGACCCATAGTGACACACAGTAGGCATTGAATAAGTATTATATTCATTTACAGAATACTTTCACAAGCAGGAAAATGTTATTTTTAACTAAGTTAAATATGCCTTATTTTAAAAAATGAAACCCTTTAGGAAGTGTTGCTCATGTATTATTGGAACACGTAGGAATGTGGAAGGAAAAAATCCATTCATCCAAGTAAAAGAAATGAACGGAAGTTCAAATTTTCATATGTATTTTTATGTTTAGAAAAGTGGGAAGGCAGTAGAATTAAGATTTCCTCAAATGTCTTTTTTGAGTGAACTGTCTCAATGAGAAAGCGTTACAAGGAATTATAAAGGGAAATGTGGACAGATTTGTAAACACCAAAAATAAAGGGCAAGCAAGATTTAGGGACAAAGTGTTTGCAGCAGATAAAGCAAAGGGTTAGTGAAAGCTCAGGTAATATTAAGCTCCCCCGAAACTAAATTAGACAAAGCCAACAAAGACAACTCATAAAAGGTAAAATGCCCGTCTTATTTTTATCTATTTTAAAATTATTTTTCCATCTAAGGCTCATCCATTCATTGCTGAAAAAGGTGCAGAGAAATATTCTATTTATAGGGAGTAAAGTGAATAATCCTTTTGGGAAGCAGTTTGGCAGTATGTATGAAAGAAAAGCCTTCATGGTGTTTAAGCTTATAATTTAACCTCTGAAACTCTGTCTTAAGTATACTTATTGAAATAGAGAAAATGCTTAATGTATAAAGGTTCTCTTGACAGCATTATTTTAAAATAGCCTTCTCCACCTTTAACATATTCTTGAAAATGATTTGACTTCTGCCATCTCTATTTTTAGTTAAAAGAAACACTTTTAACTCTTTTAACTTTTTAGTTAAAAGAAAATAAATTTGGTTGATTATATTAAAATTAATCTTAACATACCTAAATATCTTTTCTTAGAGGAATTGTTTTACCATTCTGGTAAATAACTTTTTGTTTTTAAGCCCAGGCCATTCAGCCCACCTGTAACTTCCAATACCAGCCCACCTCCTGCAGCTCCTTTAGCCCGGGCGGAAAGTTCTTCCTCTATCTCCTCTTCGGCTTCATTAAGTGCTGCCAATACTCCAACAGTAGGTAAGTGATTATCATAGATTATATGTGAAAGTTAGCATCCAAAGTATGATCAGGCTGAATTTTGTTTTTTAATGAGCTCGTGAAAAATTTAACATTAAGAAACTTCAGTTTTCTGTAGACACACCTGGCATTGTCAAACTAGCCACATTTTCCCTATCTGAATAGGAGAATTTTCTAACACTGTTAAGAATGCATCAAATTTATAAACTACTGACCAGTATAAATAATTGAAGGCAGTATATAATGCAGGCCTTTCTAATGTGAAGTGATGCTTACACTCCTAAGAGCTTTTAATAACGATTCAATTTAAGGAAGGAGTTTTGTGCTTGCAATTATATATTTCTATAAGAATTTAAATCCTCAAGATTTAAAAGTAGTAGATATCAGGACATAGGTATATAAACCTAAACCTAAAGATTTAAAAGTAGTAGATATTAGGACATAGGTATATAAACCTAAACCCTAGCAAGTAAGTCCAATATTTTATTACATCTAGATTTTGCTCAAGACATTTTTTATCTTCACTTTTATCTAATTTCTACAAATTCTTATTACTTTTCTCACCCACTGTTAGTATAACAAAAAAGCTGTAATGAGCACTTTATTCTTGTGTTTTGTTTGTATATGTGATTTTGTTAATTTTGGTTTTTGCAAACTCTGTATTTTAGTCATAAAAAACATAGATGAATCTTTTTAGAAGTCAGACATGTGGTCTGAGTAAACAGAATTAGCTTTAGGTCTCCATTTTCTCTAGATTATTTAAAGGGATTTGAATTTAATAGAATATATTTTTGATTGAGTAGGTACATACTTGTTTTTAGTCTGGGCCAGGGCAGGCAGTAGTAGAACCACAGGTGAGGGAGGAAACAGGCAGGCTGGATATAATGTGGATCTTGTGCAACAAAGATACTTTAAATCTACCATAAGAGTTCCCTTTTTTAAAATTATGATGCTTATTCAGCTCTCTTTAAGTTTTTGATCCTTCTTATTTCTTGCAAATATTTTCTTTTCCTACAATATTTTGTTTTATTTAAATATGATAGAAGATGATAATTTGATTGGGACACTCTCTGAAATTGAAAAGCACTGTGAGACTTCACAAGGTATTGTATCAAAAGCAATATATGTGTGTTGACTAATGATCCTAAAGTGTATCTAAAATACTTTGTTACCTCATTTTTTTCCTTTTTCAGCAATGTATGGTGTCTCAGAAGTCAAGAATAACTCTAAGGTTTAACTTTCTCAGTTTGTACTAATTATGTCCAGTTGCTGTATAGGATTTATTGATATCAAATCCCCAATTATAAAAACAGAGTATTTTTGCATTTTCTTCATCTCCTTGCTTTTTTTTTCCTTCTCAACATTAAGAAATGTCCATAAATCTTACCCCTAAAGTTGTCAGAATCAGAGAAAAAGTGGTTAGAAAAGCAGCAGAAAGACTATGTTAGTTTAAATACCTAACTTACCAGAGCAAAGGCTCTCCTAGGAAAGCCATCCATATAGTGAGGTGAAGTTAGAGGCAAAAAGGTATCAAATAGTTGGGAGTGTTTTTTACTCCTGGCTGTAAATAATTCTGCAAAAATATCCATTGATTATTACAGGAAGGTACCTCTTTCTTCAACTTTATAAGCTCTGCATTTTCAGAACATACAGTTGTTTAAATGTAGAACAATTAAACCAAAATTAGAACACATAATATCCTTATAAATACAGGTGATTTTTTATTTCTAAGAAATTATGTATTTGGAATAATACATTATAAATTTAGACTTTTATACTTAAAGGACTCGATTGATACAGGAAATATGCAAACTTTTTTTGAACTATGTATGTGCAATATAATCTTGAAAACAAGAATAGAAAATACGCAAGGACGTATGCCAAAATATTAAGTGGATTTTGAGTTTTATCCCCCCCTCCTATTCAGTACTTTTTTCCTTCTTGCCAGTATTTCGGTAATGGGCTTAACAATTCATACGGATTATTTCAAGAATTCTCATTTTATATGCCCAGTTGGATAAGTGAAAACAGTAACATGTAGGCTTCTTTTGATTTTTAATGTCACAGTAGAAGCAGATATTAGTGTTACCCATGACTGTGTGTAAATATCCATTTATCGTAGGTGGTTTAAGGGGAAAGATTAATTTCATAATTGAGAATATAGTTTTCTTTAATAAAGAGTATTATAGCTTTCATCTTCCCCTAGAAAACATATGCTTTTATGATTTTCTAGTGAGTTGCTATATAGAACAATATATTTTTTTAAAAAATTCACTGAACTAATTCACACATACAGTGAAATTTTCCCATTGTGCAAACATGTGTCAGCATAGATATATTCAGTTAATCTCTACTTAGTCTGCTTTTTTCACTTAACATTTTCTTATGCATATACATGAGTCTTCTGCCTCTTGGTCAGCCCCTTATCTTTCACTTCATCATCTGTCCCCTGATCCAAATTTGAATCCCTGACAACAGACATTTTTCTCTTCATTCTAGGATCCACTGTGTTCAGAGTGATCTCACGAAATGAAAAATGTAACCATGTTTCTCTTGAACATTTTTAGTAGTTTTTAGTGCCACAGAGATAAAATTAAATGTCCCCTGTGCTATGATCTGGGCCTTAAACATTTCTCTAGACAGATTTTCATGTCCTCTCATCTTTCCAGCCATCCCTTACCCACTAAGTATGTTCCCGCTTTGCAAAACTACTTGTGGCTCCAAAAGGCAGCATTTTTTTCATGCCTCCTTAGCTCAGTACTAGACATTTGTTGGAATTAGTAAATAGTAGCTGTTGTGATTTTCTGAGTAAATTTTTATATTTATTGAGTTTTAAATTTTCGTATGAAATTTTAAGTTTCTTTGCAGTCAGAGGGAGCACTTACTTTTCCCTTTGGCCTCGCAGCAGTTCTTGTTTCCATGTACTTTTAATCCCTGAGCTATTTTTCTAACTGTGAAGAACCTTCCAAGTCAGAATTCTTCAAAATATTAAATACCACAAAATCTTCCTGGCCTTTACAGCTAACAAAAGCTTTTTCTCACTGTGTGTAGAATCTCGGGCTTACTTGTGAGGCAGAGAGAACTAGTACTGATTTTTGTCAGGCTTAGTATCTTAGGTATTTCAAAAGTAACTCACCCTTTCACTATAGGTAATCTTAGCTGAAATAGAACTATCTGGTGGCTATGAGCATTATGTAATATTTATAGAACAAAAGCATACATTCAAATTTCAGAGCTATGTTGACCTAGATTATTTATTCTTATGAGAAAATCTGAATAATCTATGCTATTGGCCTTTTTTAAAATATAAAATTGCATCATTTATTGTATATTAAATAAAATGCTCCACTTTCCAGTCAGTAGCCATTGTGGTAACCTTACCACATAAGAAGAGTGGGAAGAGTGCATTTGTCAAGAAAGACAATGAACTGCTTTGAGGGATTTTTCTATAATGAAATAAACTAGAAAGTTTGCTTAGGTTAAAAAAACCTGAACACATGCATAGATTAAATTTGTTTACATTTTATTATGCTTTAAAATAACTGATCTTTATATTATTTAACTCTAAAGGTGTGTTATCTAAGTGAACTTCATGTCAGGAATGTTTAAAATTAACATTATTTGTCCTGTTTATCAAGATAATGGGAATATATGGGAATATAATGTATGCATTAGACAAAGAGGTAAAAGAATTCTAGTGAGTAGTGTCCGAAACATTATGTTATTCAGTTAGAAATAGCTGATGGATGGAAATAGCTGAAACACAAAAATCCAGCTTAATGCCCTGAAGTATTTGAGTGGTAGAACTTGAAACAATTTAGCATCTGAATGGTTGTGAAAAATATTTTAGTAGTTTTGTTCTTCAGGTGAAGGGCTTTTTCCTTCTGACACTCCTTAACCCAAGCGTTTAGTGTCATTTCATTTAAAAGAAAAGTCAGTATAACATGTTGTTGTGATTTTTTTTGTCCTCTGTATTATGTTCCAGTTTGTTTTCTGCCCTATTTTTTAACCTCCAGATTTATACCTGGGCCATCAATGGAACCAATAATAGAGTCATTTGTGACAAGCTAACCTTGTGACTTTACCTGTCCTGACATTTTATAAAGCTCTTTCTATAGGATTTAACAAATAAATTGCATATGTATTCTAGGTGTGTCACGAGGTCCCAGCCCGGTCAGCCTTGGAAATCAGGACACCTTACCTGTGGCAGTTGCCCTTACAGAATCTGTTAATGCCTACTTTAAAGGAGCAGACCCTACCAAGTTAGTTTTTAAAAAGTGTGTGTGTGTGTGTGTGTGTGTGTGTGTGTGTGTGTGTGTGTGTGTGTGTTTGGTGGGGAGGGGGCTTGGTAATATATTTGCAGAGTTACATTTTGATTCTCTATAGGTTAGAGTTTTCTATTATTTATTTACCTGGTTTTTTGGGTTTTTTGCTATCAAATATAGTCATTTAGCAATTGTCTTTCCAAACAAAACAAAACAAAACAAATCACTATAATCAGCAGTGGTGATGGCTTTTCTCCCCAATTTATTTACATTCTTGCCCAAGCTTTGTGTGCCATCTGCTGTGTGATATATCTGTAAGATCAGGATGAGGGCAGCTGACCTAGAAGTGGGATAGAACTTTGAATATTGGCTTAATGTGTATCTTTGGGGAAAGTGTAATGTTTGCAGGAGAGACCTAAAATGTATGTTTCATTTATGAGACTCTTGTAGAATTGGTTTAACCTCCTTCTTTTAAGAAAGTGTTTTGGTGGGGTTCCCCCCCCCCCCCAGTTTATTTAGATAGAGTGTGCATGAGCAGGGGAGGAGCAGAGAGAGAGAGGGAGAGAGAATCCCAAGCAGTCTCCACATTGTCAGTGCAGAACCCGACACAGGACTTGAACCTACAAACTGTGAGATCATGTCCTGAGCCAAAATCAAGAGTCAAGCTTAATGGACTGAGCCACCCAGGCACCAAACCAATTTTTTTTTCTTTTTATGATCAGAGAAAGCCTTTCTTTTTGAAAAAATACATTTTTAAATTTTTGTTAATGTTTTTTTATTTTTGAGAGAGAGACAGAGTATGGGGGGGGAGGGGCAGAGAGAGAGGGAGTCACAGAATCTGAAGCAGGAACCAGGTCCTGAGCTGTCAGCACAGAGCCCGACGCGGGCTCGAACTCAGGAAATGTGAGATCATGACCTGAGTGGAAGTCGGATGCTCAACTTATTGAGCCACCCAGGTGCCCCTAGAAAAAAAATATTTTTGAGAGAGCACGAGCAGGGGATGGACAGAGAGAGACAGGGTACAGAGGATCCGAAGCAGGCTCTGCACTGACAGTAGTGAGCCTGATGTGGGGCTCGAATTCATGAACTGAGAAATTGTGACCTGAGCTAAAGTCAGGCTCTTAACCCACTGAGCCACACAGGTGCTCTGAGAAAGCGTTTCTGATGTTAAGTTTAAGCAGATATTTCAAAGACATTGAGGAGCCAACCATGCAGATGTCTGAGGGAAGAGCATTCCAGTGAGTGTAAAAGACTGAGGTAGAAGCGTGCTTGACATATTCAAAGGAAAGAGAACTATGTCACTAAGTTGGAGTTAGCAAGGAGGGGAGTGGTCACAGAGGAATCCTTTGAGGGGCCAGATCAGGTTGGGAATTAGAGACCATGGTAAAGAGTGTGGAGTTTATTCTGAGCAGGGTGGGAACCAGTGAAGGTCTGTGAGCAGAGAAAGTTACTTATAAGTGTTTTGAAGGAGTACTCTGGCTGCCATATGGAGAATAAACTAGAATGAGCCAGAGTACAAGCAGAGAGAGAGAAGGTTAACTGCAGCAGTCCAGGTGAGAGATGATGGTGGCCTATATAAGGTTATTAACTGAGGAAGTCATGAGTAATAATGAGATATTGAATTCATTTTGAAAACAAAGTTGTCAAGATTTGCTAAGGGAGTCGGTTGGTAACAAATGAATACAGGGTGCCTGGGTGGCCCACTCATTAAGCATTTGACTTCGGCTCACGTCCGGATCTCCTGGTTCATGAGTTTAACTCCCATACTGGGGGGACTTGAGCCCTGCTTCAGGTGAGCTCAAGCCCCACTTCTCTCTCCCTCTACCTCTCGCTCACTTGTGCCTTCTCGCTCTAAAGAAAAGAAAAGACAACTGAATACATGATACTGGATTTCAGGGCCTAGGTCATAGGCTAGAGATGAAATACTTAGTAGTCATTAACTTGTATACAATACTTAAAACCACAAGGCCTCGGAAGAGATCTGATGAGAATTGTGGCTCCCTTCAGTAGTTAGAAAACAGAAAGACAAAATGATTGGGTAAAGGAGTTTGAAACTGCAGGCAACAAGAGAGGTGAGAAGAGAATCAGAAGAGGAGTGTACCAAAACTAGGTGAATAAAACCCTTTTGTGAAGGATGGTGTGAAGCTGTATCGGATGCTTCTGATTCGTCAAGAAAAATTGAATTTTGACATTATGGAGGTCATTGGTGACCTTCACAAGAGCAGTTTGTCAAGTGGTAGAGATGAACTCCCTCTAAGCATGCTTTCAAGAGTGGGAGAAGAGGGTGCGTGTGGGTGGCTCAGTCAGTTAAGCATCTGACTTCTGCTCAGGTCATGATCTCCCTGCTCTTGAGTTTGAGCCCCTCATCAGACTCTGTGCTGACAGCTCAGAGCCTGCTTCAGATTCTGTGTGTCCCTCTCTCTCTGCCCCTCCCCTGCTTGTGCTCTGTCTCTCTCCCTCAAATATAAAACATAAAAACTAAAACAAGAGTAGGAGATGATGCAGATACAACTGAATTTGGAAGGAGCAAGTATAGAAAAATTTTAGGATGTTTTGCTCTAAGTGAAAGCAGAGAGGTGTAGTGATAGAGAAATGATAGAGTCAGAGGAAGTTTTTATTAATTTTAGTGTGAGTTTTTTAAAGATACACATTTCAGCATGTCTATACGCTAATGGAGAAGATCCAATATTTTTGGAAAAAATTGGGTAGGAAATTTCAGGAAAGAGGGTAGTTGCATTAGAGAAGTCTCTGGTATGTAACAGATGAGCTTCAGTGCATAAGCAGTGAGATCGGCCTTACGTGCATAGACTGATCTCTTGAAACAGGAGGAAAGGTATGGATACAGAGTCAAGTAGGAGTTCACCTGTGAGACTGTAAGGAAGTTCTTTACTGATTTTATTTCCTCAGTAAAATTTAAAGTCGATGGCTGCGAGTAGAGGGAAGGAATATTTCAGATTGGAGAAGAAGGAAGGTATGAGAAGAGGTAGAATTGCATGATAGACCAGGAAATCCTAGGAGGAAAGGAGGGTTTGAAGGAATGAGTGAAGTGAAAAGGTAGTAGGAACAATGGATTGTGGAGGCTTTGATGAGAATTGTTGGAGATGTGGTACTAGACAGAATAAGTTGGGAAAAGAGGAAGTGGCCAATAGAGGAATGGGGAGGCTGAAATCAAGATTATGGAGGGGCTGCTGTGTGACCGAGGTAGGCTGGAAGACAGGATTGTTTGGAGACAAGGGGCTGAGAACTAGGTGCCCAAAATATCAAGAGCATTATCTGTGTGGATATTGAAATCACTACAGATTGTGATAGGAGTAATGATACAGAGACAGACTGACAGCAGGCAAAGAGCTAACATTTTCAGAAAAATCAAACAGTGTTGAAAGGGATGGAGTAGCAAGTAGTATATTGAGTTAGATAGGAGGCTGGAGGTTTTTAGGAAGGATGTAGGAATATAGAGTTGAAAGAGGCAATGAGGAGCTAGGAGGACATCTCCCACTGCCGCTCAGGCCTTGTATTTAGTGGGGTTTCAGTGAAAAATAGCTCCAACTGAGGATGGTGTTACCAGGAAGCAGTCTCCTTAAGGGACAGCCAGGGGATGGTTTTTCTAAACAAGTGAAGAGATATGATCTTTACTCTTACATTTGTGTTTGGAGTTTAATTATTAAAGCGCCTTATTTAAACCACTTAAAATTTTCCAAATCCCTAATTTCAGGTGTATTGTGAAGATCACTGGTGACATGACAGTATCGTTTCCGAGTGGAATTATTAAAGTCTTCACTAGCAATCCATCTCCAGCTGTGCTGTGTTTCAGGGTGAAACACATCAGCAGACTAGAGCAAATTCTTCCGAATGCTCAACTTGTGTTCAGGTTCGTGTACTCTTGTTTTGAAGGTGAAGTTAAATTTTTCCTGCTTCATTGAAGCAATAATTCAGTTGGATGACAATACAAAAGTTATGATTAAACAGCCTTCTGTGCTCTGTGCTTTTGCTGGTGATGGTATTTGTTAAGTCCTTCTCTTCTGTTACCTCATTTTTCAAACAAGTTTCTGCTATGTTTTATTCTTTATCCCCCTTAGTTTTCCCTCATCCCACCTTTTGGTTTATTTCTACTAGTCTTTCCCAGGTCACCAAATGACAATACAGAGGCAAAGGATGAAGCTAAGTTAAATAAAATAACAAAAATATTTCTTATGCATACAGTGATCCATCACAGTGTGATTCTAACACAAAAGATTTTTGGATGAACATGCAAGCTGTTACTGTCTACCTCAAGAAGCTATCAGAGCAAAATCCAGCTGCTTCTTACTATAATGTAGATGTATTAAAGTATCAGGTAAGTGTTCTATCCTTGTAAAAATCATAAATTAAAATATTAATAAATAGACTCTCATAGATTAAATGAGTAATGTGTTATGGCCTCATGAGTTTTATTCCAGGAATTCAAGGAAACTGATTGAAGCCAAAGGAAATTGATGATCAAATTCACTATCTATTCCTGATTCAAATACTGAGTAAATATACATGAATATGTCCTTAACCTGAAAAGACCAGCAACATCAGTCTTAATAATGAAACACACAAAGCAGTTAAAGTCTGGAGTAGCAAAGACATCTATTATTCTCATTAACTGTAAGAGATTTTTCTGGATGTGTTAGTACAGTTACACAAGAGAATAAAGCAGTAATAGTGGAAGGAGGAACCCAAATTACTGTTACTTACAGGTGATGTTCTATTCCTGGAAACCTCAGAATGAACTGAAAAACTATTTGCTGTAGGGGTTTTTAATAAAGAGGTGAGTTTAAAAGTTAATGCAAAGATTAGTAGCTTTCTAAATATCCAGTTAGGAATATTAATGCAGAAAAATTTTTGACAAACTTATCAGACTTGGAGAGGTGCTAGAAGATGGCAATATAGGAAGATCTGGAACTCCCCTCCTCCTGTGGACACACCAAAGCTACAGCTACTCTGGAACAGTTTCCTCTGAAAAAGACCTGAAAAGACAGCTCCATCACATTAGCAAACAAGCAGAGGGTCACATGGAAGCATGCAGGAGGGGTGAGACCCATTCTCCCCACAAACTCCACCGCCAGCACTGTGACCCACAATCAGAAGGGAACTCACAAACCTGGAGCTAATTCCCAAGTGAGAAGTTCATACCCCCTATCAGGCATCCCAGCTTTTAAGATCTGTACCTGAGAGAAGAGCCCCCAAAACTTCTGGCTTTGAAAAGCACCAGAGCCCATGCCCATGATACCCAAGGGCTATGGTGATCTGAAAAACACCTTCTAGAGGATTCTCACACAGACTCACTCAGCCTAGGGACCAATGCAGAAGCAGCCAATCAAAAGGTGACCACATTATATGAGAAAAGAGAGTCATTTGGCTTATCATAAAGTGTGAGCCAGTGAGGCAGAGGCCTACTGAGATACTCTCCAGGGATAGAGGAGCTAGTAGGCAGCACTTTAGTGCCCAAAGCTGGCAGGTGCCATACACACACACGCACACATACCCCAGATTTTTAATATGTATATTAAAATAATTTATATTATATAATTATATAATTATAATTATATAATATAATAATATATATTATATATTATGTATTATATATAACACATATATTAATATATATTATATATTAACTCCAGATTTTTTTTTTCTTTAAAAGGGTACCATTTTTATGATCCAGGGAACATAGGCTGAGTGATGTCATTTTTTGTGCTCTCCTGCCTTGCTGCAGCTTGTGGTATCTCCCAGAAGGGAGCTTATACGCTTGTCTGAAGCCCTGATTTTTTCAACTGTTGCCCAGCGGGACACCTCTAGATTGCCTGGTCTGGTGGCCAGCAGGGCTCATGCTTGTGGTCTTGCAAGACCAGTTATATTTGCATTCTTTAAAAGCTGCTGCCTGATGGTTTGGCTTCCAGTCAGTCTCAGTCTAGGTGCTGACAGGTCTTGGCACACCCTCAACAGTTGGGAGCTATTAAAGAATAGGCTTCTTTGGTAATCACAAAGTTTCAAAAGACAAGCAACAGCTAAGGCAAGGTTGAATGATAAAGGGTCATGTGCATGAGGCCACTCTTTCAAGAGTGGGAGACGTGGCTGTTTCATCTAATACATAGAAGCAAACAGGGTCAAACAAAATAAAGGAACAAAAGAATATGTTCCTAATCAAAGAACAAGATAAAACCTCACAAAAAAGCCTTAATGAAGTGGAGGTAAGTAATTTACCTGATAGAACATTCAAAGTAATGGTCATAAAGATGCTCATTGAACTCAGGATAACAATGGATGAACCCAGTGAGAACTTTAACAAAGAAACAGAAAATATAAGAAAGTATCAAATAGAAGTTACAGTGCCAAAGAATATAATATCTGACTGAAAAACTAGTGATGTTCAACAGATTAGATGAAGCAGAAGAGATTGGTGAACTTGATGACAGAACAGTGTAACTCACCCAATCAGAGCTGCAAAAAGAATGAAATAAGTGAGGAAAGCTCAAGGGACTTAAAGGGGCAACCTCAAGCAGACTAACTTTTGCATCAGGTGTTCCAGAAGGAGAGGATAGAGAAAAGCACAGACAACTTGAAGACCTAATAGCTGAAAACTTCCCTAACCTGGGGAAGGAAACAGACATCCAGATCCAGGAAGCCCAGACAGTTCCAAATCAGATGATCTTAATGAGACTTCTGCAAGACATAATTAAAATGTCAAAAGTCAAAGGTAAAGAGGTCTTAAAAGTAGCAAGAGGAAAACCACTTGTTATATATCTGCTGAGGCTATCAGATTTTTTTGGCACAAACCTTGTAGGCCAGAAAGGGGAGATCAGGATACATTCAAAGTGCTCAAAGAAAACAATATCCAACCAAGAATACTCTACCCTGGAAAGTTTTCATTTAGAATTGAAGGAGAGAGAAAGAGTTTTCTGGAGAAGCAAAAGCTAAACAAGTTTATTACAACTAAACCAGCCTCACAAGAAATGTTAAAGGGACTTTTTTAAGCTGTAAAGGGCACTAATTAAAAAAGTATAAATCTCACTGGTAAAGGTAAACATATGGTAAAGGTGGAATGGATTAATTACTTATAAAAGGTAGGATGAAGGTTAAAAGACAAGAATAGTAAAATTAACTACAATAATCAGTTAAGGGATACGCTAGATAAAAAGATATAAAATGTGATCTCAGGGGCACCTGGGTGGCTCGGTTGAGCATCTGACTTTGGCTTCAGGTCATGATCTCTGGTTTGTGGGTTCGAGCCCTGTGTCAGGCTCTGTGCTGACAGCTTGGAGACTGGAACCTGCTTTGGATTCTCTCTCTCTCTCTCTCTCTCTCTCCCTCCCCCCCCTCCCTCCCTCTTCCCCCTAGCTCATGCTCTCAAAAATAAACATTAAAATAATTGTTTTAATGTAACATTAAAAACATAAAATGTGCAGTGGAGGGAGACTAAAACTGTAGAGCTTTAGAATATGTTCAATTTTCAGTTCTCAACTTAAAATACTTATAAATATAGGTTGTTATATGTAAGCTTCATGGTAACTATAAAAACGTATAGTAGATACATAAAAAATGAAAAGGAATTTAAGGAAATCAGTAATAATGTCATCAAACCACAAAGGAAGAGCACAGGTGGGGAAAAAAAAAAACAAAAAAAAAAACAAACTACAAAAACAGCCAGAAAACAGTTAAGAAGATGCCAGTAAGTACATACCTATCAGTAATTAACTATGAATGGACTAAATTATCCAGTCAAAAGAGAATGGATGAGTGGGTTAAAAGTATCACCCATATATAATGCTATGCATAAGAGACTCACTTCATACAGAAGGACAGAGTTAATGGGGTGCCTGGGTGGCTCAGTCGGTTAAGCGTCCGACTTCGGCTCAGGTCATGATCTCACATTTCGTGAGTTCGAGCCCCGTATCGGGCTCTGTGCTGACAGCTCAGAGCCTGGAGCCTGCTTCGGTTTCTGTGTCTCCCCGTCTTTCTGCCCCTCCCCTGTTCATGCTCTCTCTCTCAAAAATAAACAAAACATTAAAAAAAAAAATTTAAAAAGGACAGAGTTAAAGTGAAGGATGGAAAAGGTACTCCTTACAAATAGAAATCAAAAGCTGGGGTAGGTTAGGTGTCTGGGCTGACAGCTCAGTGCCTGGAGCCCACTTCAGATTCTGTGTCTGCCTCTGTCTGCCCCTCCATTGATTGCACTCTGTCTCTCACATTGTCTCAAAAATAAATAAACATTAAAAAAAAAAAATCTGGGGTAGGTTAATAGACAAAATAGACTTTAAAATTAGAGGAATTAAGAGAAAAGGGCATTATATAGTGATAAAGGTGTCACTCCACCAAGATGATGTTATATTTGTAAATATTTATGCACCCAACAGTGGAGCACCTAAATCTATCTTTTAACAGACCTTAAAGGGAGAAATTGAGAGCAATACAAAAGGGCAATACCCTACTTACATCATCTAGACAGACATCAATAAGAAAACGTTTTTCTTAAATGACATGATAGACCAGATGGACTTAAAAGATATATACAGAACATTCCATCCCAAAGCAGTATATACCTTCTTTTCAAGTGCACATGGGACATTCTCTAGAGAAGATCATAGGTTAGGCCACAAAACAAGTATTAATAAATTTGAAAAGACAGAAATCCTGTTAAGCATCTTTTCTGACCAAAATGATACGAAACTAGAAATCAATTATGGGAAGAAGACTGGAAAATTAAAAAATTTGTGTAAATTAAACAATATGCTACTCAACCATTCGGTCAATGAATAAATCAAAAGAGAAATGAAAAATTATCTCAAGACCAATGAAAATGGACATGCCAAAATTACTGGATGTAGCAAAAACAGTGCTAAGAAGGATGTTTCTGTCAGTAAATGCCTACCCAGCAAACAAAAGTCTCAAACTTCCTTTACACCTCGGAGAACTAAGAAAATGAAGAATAAAGCCACAATTAGTGGAATGGACGAAGTAACCAAGAGCAGAAATCAAATACAAATTAAAAATACAATAGAAAAAACTAAGCTGGTTCTTTGAAAAGATAAATAAAATTGATAAACTTTTAATCAGATTCACCAAGAAAACAACAGATAGGGTGCAAATAAATACAGAAATAAGAGAGGAGACCTTACAACTGATACTATGCAAATACAAAGGGTCATGAGAAACCACCACAAACAATTTTATGCCAACAGATTGAACAGCCTAGAAGAAATAAATTTTTAGAAACAGACAGCCTTCTAAGACTGAATCCTGATAAAGTAGAAAATCTCAATAGACCAGTTACTAGTAAAGAGACTGTATCAGTAATCAAAAACCTTCCAGGAACAGAAGTCCAGGACTACACTGTCCCACTGGTGAATTCTACCCAATTTTCAGCGAAGAATTATTACCAATCCTTCTCAAACTTTTCAAAAAAAAATAGAAGAGGAGGCAGCAATTCCATTATGCTAAGTGAACTAAGACAATGAAAGAGAAATACCATATAATTCCACTTCTATGTGGAATCTAAAAAACAAAATGCCAAGCTCAGAGGCAACAGAGAACATACTGTTTCCAGATATAGGGTTTGGAGGGAGGTAGACAAAGTGGGTGAAAGGATTCAAAAGTATAAACTTCCAGTAATAAGTCATGAGGATGGAAGATACAGCATCATGACTAAGGTTAGTAAAACCATATTGCATATTTCAGAGGTGCTAAAAGAGTAAATCTCAATCCTCATCACGAGAAAAAGTAGTTGTGATTATTTTGCAGTACATAAAATATTGAACCTTTATGTAGTCCACCTGAAACTCATGTCAATTATACCGCAATAAAATTAAAAAAACATGTTAAACTATCCTTTCCTGTAATCACAATGAACACATAATAAAAACTAATTAGGAAGAAACCTAACACTATTTCTAATGAGTTGAATATAGTTCTAAAGGTATACTTTATTCAGATGAAGAGTCATGTTGTAAAAAGCTTAGGTGTTTCTAAATTAACTTAGAAATTTAATGCGATCCTGATCAGAAATCCAGTGGAAGTGTGTATATATTGGTGTTTGGGAACTTGACAGTCATTTTCAAGTTTTCTGGAAGAATAAAGCTTGGAATAAAAATGTTTTAAATGGTAATGTGGAGTAATGTTTTAGTTTTAATGGGGTAAAGTCATGGATGAATATAAAGTGTGCAAGTGTGTGTGTATATATGTATATTTTTAATATGTATATGTTTTTACATATTTTGATCTTGAAGTGTCAAGACCTTTTTAAGTGTAATACAGAACCCAGAAGCCATGATATGAGAGGGATATTTGACAATAAATAAATGTGTATAAACTCTTTGTTAAAACAAAGTCTTAAACAGAATTAGTATCTAATCTGAGGGAAAAGTTTTCATAATATAATAAGATAGACCAAAAGGCTTACTCTGAAGAGCTCTTTTAAATAAAAGATGGTTAACTCAAGAGATAGGTAACTTATGAAAGATGTTTCATGTCTATAGTAATCAGAGCAGTGGATACTAAGGTGACAATGAGATAGCAGTTTTAGCCCATCAGATTAACAAAAATGGGAAAGACTGTACTAAGAGAGCTGTGACCACTTGTTAGTAGGCATACAAATTAATCGAACTTCTTAGAAAGCAGTTCTGTTAGATTGTTGAATAGCTGTTGGATGAAACTGCTGAATAGTCAAACCTTTAATTCCACTTCAAGAAATCAGTTTGTCAAAAATAGCACACATGGGAGGAAAAAAAGAAGATAAGGTGCAAAGGATTTTCACTGCAGCACTGTATGGAAACCATGTGAGCACACATCTATAGAAGCCAATGATTAAATGAATTACTACAGCCATTAGAAATAATGAGATCTGTGCATGCGTGCCTACAGTGTTAACAGTGGGGAGTAAGAATGCTAAGGGATAAATTTCCTACTTCATATACTTAATGTATTATCTGAAATTTTAATAGAGTAATTGTATTAATATGGCTTACGTTTTTGGGAAATAAATAAGGAATAGAAAGTGGTGTGACTTAAGTAGGCTTAGAGTTTATTCCGGGTATTCACTATTCTTAATTCAGTAAACATTTATTATTCAGTGCTTGCTAATTGCCAGGAATAGCATGAGAGGTAGTATGTATGTATGTTTTGTTATCTCGAAAAAAAGCATAGTGTTCACAATAAGGAAAACTGAGGGTTCCTGGGTGGCTCAGTTGGTTAAACAATAAGGAAAACTGGAAATGCAATGTTAGTGTACAAACAGGGTGATCAGGGTAGGTCTCATTAAAAAGGAGTTAACTTGAGCAAGGATCTAAAGAATGCAAAGGAATTACACCATTTACTAGGGGTCATGTGATTAAAATTAAACACTTGAAGTACGGAAGTATTCTAATTCCAGACTTGCAGTATTGCCTGGTGACTTATCCTTTTTTTTTTTTTTTTTTTTAATTTAAATTCTTTTAATTTGTAAGGAATCTTAGAATTGAATTCTGTGTTGGATGTTGAAAGGGATTCTTAAGTTAACATGCATAAAGAAGAATCACCTGATGACATACTTCTTTCTGGACCTAGCACCTAAGCAGTTGAGTCAGATTTTCTGCATTTGGACCTATAGGAATGTGTATTTTACACAACTGTCATGGACATTTTGATGTAGGTAGTCCTAGATCCACACTGTGAGACTGGCTCTTACTCCTCGGAGATAAGCCTGCTTTCTTCTGCCTAACGATATTTCCGTCATTATTTTTGATTCTGAGAACTCTTGTGTTCAAGCATACATGTCTTCAGCATGACTTGTTTACTTTTTGGGCAAAAACTAACTTTTTTCTTTTTCTCTTTAAAGGTATCATCAAATGGTATTCAGTCCACTCCTCTAAATCTTGCAACATATTGGAAGTGTAGTGCTGGCACCACAGATCTTAGAGTGGATTATAAGTACAACCCAGAAGCTATGGTGGCACCGAGCGTGCTTTCAAACATACAGGTGGTGGTACCAGTGGATGGAGGAGTCACAAATATGCAGTCCCTTCCCCCTGCAATATGGTAAATTTGACTTTTCTGAATTCCTGCTAAATTTTGCTGCAAGCTTCAACTCGTAGAACCCATTTTCAAAGTTGTAAGCTTGAAAAGTATTCGTGCATTTTACCATAAAAACTGTGGTGTAAAAGATGCTGTTCATCTTACTAGTCAAATCACAATAGCCTCAATCCAAAAGTAAGTTTGCGTTCACCACCCAGGCTTGAATGACTCAGTACAACTTTACCTTTAGGTAAATCACTTAACCTCCATCAACTTTATTTTTCTAAAAAATAATACTTATTATTTTAGAGGGGTAAATATAGCATCTATCATCTCTGTAAGAACACCTGTCTTAATAGTTTAGGAATTCTCATCTCTTAACTACCTCTCTTGTTCCCTGAATTAGTATAGACTAACACTCTCGATTCTTCACTGTTTAATAAAAGTTTGTTGTCCTTCAGTAATGAAGGTACTGAACCACATATATTTTCAGTGTTCCTTTTTCTGACTAGAAGAATTATGTAATTTAGTAAACTTCCATTAAGATATAGCATTATATTTACTTACATCGTAAACACATTATCACCTGGTGATACTACTGAAAGTAAATTTAGCCCTATAGTTGTTTTGGTGAAATACTTAAAATGTATTTATTTATTGACAGCCCATCCATTTTTAAGCCCCTATACTAGACACTTAATCAGAAGATATTTGTTATTATAGGAATGCAGAACAAATGAAAGCCTTTTGGAAACTGTCTGGTATTTCAGAAAAATCAGAAAATGGAGGTAAGTGTGTGTGTATGCCTTTTTGTTTGTAATTCAGTGTCCATGAAAATTGATTTTTGAGGCATTTTTATGGACAGTTTTCTCCTAGATTTTCATGCCTTCAGTTCTAGAATTGACCACTAGATGGAAGTTAATACCTTAAATAAGAGTGGACCAGTTGACATTCAGAACCCATTTTTCCCCTCTAGATTGAATATGCTTTCTCTGTAAGAAAAATGATTTGTTTTGCTCTAATTTTATAAATACTATCTAAATGCATACATTCACATGAGACTATTATTAGGTATTTTCAAGTAGAACTGTCTGTCCATCTGGGTAACCTGATAACTGAAACTGATTTTATGTACCATTTAGCTCATTCTGTTCCTGGGGTCCTCCTGTCCTCCCAGAAATCATGTAGAAGCTTGCAGGCTTTCACAAGCCCCTTTGTTTGCCTACTTCACTTTCCAAGAGAACTTTTCCTGGTCATTTCTCCTTAGTAAAACTAACCATCAACAGCCTTTACTTCTCTGCTAATTATTTTAAGGAGAAACAAGTTAATTGCTTACTCCCACCAAGTCTGTATCTGTTTGTGCTCACAAGGCAAAGGAAAAATCTCTGCTGGCTGGTCTCTGTCTTGTCTTCCCTAACTCAGTTTAGAATGTAATTTCCAGGACAATCAAGTCTTTAACATTAATTATTCCTATTTTCTCTTAAGAGAATTCTCCTGGGGCACCTGGGGTGCTCAGTCGGTTGAGCGTCTGACTTCAGCTCAGGTTATGATCTCGCAGTCTGAGTTCGAGCCCCACATCGGACTCTGTGCTGACAGCTCAGAGCCTGGAGCCTGCTTCGGATTCTGTGTCTCCCTCACTCTCTGCCCCTCCCCCGCTCATGCTTTTTCTCTCTCTCTCTGTCAAAAATAAATAAACATTAAAAAAATTTAAAAAAAAATAAGAATTCTCTTGCTCTTTTTTGGATGCCTACTTAACCTCCAATAACTTTTCCTGTTACTAAGTAGGACTTTTTTTTTTTTTTTAGCTTTTCAAATTTTGCTTAGCTTTTTCTCTTTGAACACTTTAAGCATAATGTGATCAAAGCATAAATCATATCCCTGGTTTTTCTCCTATGTATTTCTGTATCAAAAAGCAGGAATATATCTATAGTGGCTATTTATACATGTCATGCTAAATCATACTTTTACTAGAGAACCACCTATTTGGTGAAATAACCAAGCTGATACTCAGTTCCTTTGTTGCCTATTTTCATGTGCCAAAGGTGCTGACTTCTGCTGGAGCTGTATCGCTTCTGGGGGCACAAAACTGAAATTCCTAGTTAAATCTGGAAGTAAACCAGAAATCCTGTTTGAATTGAGGGCTTACGTAACCAGCTAGCAGGAAAATGAGAATACATATTTCCCCCTACTTAATGAAACTATACTTTTGTAAGTACTAACAAGGGAAATTGTTTCCTCAAAAACAGGGTACAAATTTTCTAATCAGATAGATGAATACTTTTCCTCTGCTGTTCAGGAATCAGGATATCTATGTGAGGAAATGGAAAAATACTATAAATGTTCTGATTTGGTTAACCTTTAAAAAGAAATATGCAAATTAGGATACTGTACAATAGAAATTGTTTCTGCCCTGGCTTTATGCCCAGAAGAGGGACAGGAAATAATTTTCAAGTTTAAGATTTGCCAAGGTGGCTGCTCTTGGACTGTAAACTTTCACAGAATTGAATTGCCTATCAAGAGAATTGTGCAAGTCTAAGGAGGACTTGGGCTTGGACGGTGGTTAAAAATTAGGCAGCATTTCATCCTCCCAGCCGATCTGTGCCATGAGGCACAGTAGTGCAGGATGGATCAGGGTTATGCTGTGTTGTTCTACTTCTGTGTATCCTAGAATATTGCTCCTGCTACCTAGCGGTTCTGTCTGTTTTCCTTGACTGGAAACCTGGGCACACTCTTAGACTCCTCCTCCTTTCCCCCTCTCGATTCCAACTCTGAAATATTTTTCAAATGCATTTTCTTCTTTCCTTTCCCTTAGCCTGATTGAGATCCACTTCAACTGTCACCTAGAATCCTACACTATTTTATTGACTTTCAGTCGGTTTCCCTACCTGGCACCTTGTACCTCTGTCCCCTTTTAAGACCCTAATCTGAATTGTTTTTGTCTTCTTTATCTTTAGTGACTTCCTATGATTATTTTTTATCGTGGCATGTAAAGATATTTGGAGCTTGTTCCTTCCTACCATTCTAGTCTTCTGCCCCTCTTGTATCCTATCCTCTAGGTCTTCTGATATGCATGCAGTTCCCTTAAAGGCATTGTATTCTCTCCCCTCTCTACCTGTAGTTACCCCTGCCTGCAATTCACACTGTCCTCTCCACCATCATTTTATGTGCTTTTGTGCCCATAGCAATTCAGAGCACTTTTGTAGCATTTATCATATTCATCACAATTTTTTGCTTTACAGTTTCTGGCATACTGTTAGACTGAGGTATGTAGAATAAATGGTTAGACTGAAAAGACATCTCAAATATCTAGTTGACCCTTGAACAATGCAGGGGTTAGAAGTGCCAAGCCCCCGCACACCACTCACCCTGGTGGACCTGCATAGTCAAAAATCCATGTATAACTTTCCTCCCCCCCCAAACTTAATTACTAACAGCCTACTGTTACCCAGAAGCTCTACCGGTAACATAAACAGTCAGTGAACAGGTATTTTGTAGGTTTTATGTGTTATATACTGTACTGTTAAAATAAGCTAGATAAAAGGAAATAAAATCAGGAAAGACAAAAAATACACTTAAGAGCACTGCACCAAATGAAAAAAAATCTCTGTTTAAGTGAACCCACAGAGTTCAAACCCATGTTGCTCAAAAGTCAGCTGTATTTGGCATGATAGGCAAGTTAAATTTTAAGAAGGGGAATAGAAAATAATAATATTGATACAGCTTTCCTAATCTTAGCTGTCTTTCCTTCTTTACTTCTCCCATCCCTGTAATATGGTAGTTGACTGTCATCATTGTTTTTGGACTTTATTCCTACTCGTACTACTCCTCTAAGTGCTTTCCTCTGAACTGCCCACATTGACTTTTTTTTTTTTTTTTTTTACTTCAACATGTGTCTGTATCATGTTGAATCTCAATACAGATCTACAGGGGTGTTTACTCTTAAGTCAAAGAAAAGCAAGGATTAAGAGTACTTTTAATTCACTGGTGCCTAGGTAGCTCAGTTAAGCATCCCACTTTGGCTCAGGTCATGATCTTACAGTTTTTGAGATTGAGTCCTACATTGGGCTCTGTGCTGACAACTCAGAACCTGGAGCCTGCTTTGGATTCCGTCTCCCTGCCCCTCCCCACTCATCCTCTGTCTCTCTCAAAAATAAATAAACATTGGGGCGCCTGGGTGGCTCAGTCGGTTAAGCGTCCGACTTCAGCTCAGGTCACGATCTCACAGTCCGTGAGTTCGAGCCCCGCGTCGGGCTCTGGGCTGATGGCTCAGAGCCTGGAGCCTGCTTCAGATTCTGTGTCTCCCTCTCTCTCTGCCCCTCCGCTGTTCATGCTCTGTCTCTGTCTCAAAAATAAATAAACGTTAAAAAAAAAATTAAAAAATAAACATTAAAAATAAAAAAATCAATTAAAAAAAGATGACTTAATTCAGATTCTTTGAATCAAGTCTGATTTGGACACAGGACATTGATGTGTTTACTATATACATTTTATGCATTTGGCATAGAACATAGTTTATCTTATTTGTTTTTTCTGTTAATTTTATGTTGCCCTGGGTAAGTTCTTTATTCTTTTCCTTGTAGGTTCTGGGTCCCTCAGAGCAAAATTTGATCTTTCAGAAGGACCTAGTAAACCCACAACACTTGCAGTGCAGTTCCTCAGCGAGGGAAGTACCCTCTCGGGAGTAGATATCGAACTTGTAGGCACTGGCTATAGGCTTTCCTTAGTAAAGAAGCGGTTTGCCACTGGTAAGTTAAGAGACTTTGTTTTTAGTGTACATGGGAACATTCTAACAGTGTGCTACTAAGCAACTATTTTATAAACTGTCAAGCAGTTTATCATCTAGTCATGGAAAATTTCTTCTTCGACCTTTGGTACAAAGTGCCAGGTAGAGACACACCTGGGAGGGAATAACTGTGGTCAGTATACATGGACACCTGTGATCGGATTCTCATGTATCATAAACAGCAGATGGGAACTAGGGTTCTGTGTCTGTAACCACAGTGAAAATGTCGTCCTTTGAGTTCATTTGTAATTGTAATTGCATGGTTCTGCTTGGTGTTTTTCAGGACGATACCTGGCAGATTGCTGATGGACCTGGGAAACGGGTTGGCTCGAGACAGAAGCACAAGTCTGACATCCTGCATTGTCTGTTCTTTCCAACACGATTCTAGCTTCTATTAGGTCCTTTGAACGTACACACATTTGAGAACTGATTACAAACATTAAATTGCACTTTTGAAGTGAGTCATCAAAAGCAATAGCACTGAAATGATTTTCAATGCTGTTAATGATCAACTGCAATATTCCAGAAGCACATCTGTAGAGATTCTCAGTAAAATGAAGTTTTCCTAGGCTGAAATTTCATATTGTCTTCAGTGTCTATGTTGAGTTATATAGTGTACTATCAGACCTAAAATTTCAGGAGAGCAAGCACCAAATAATTCAGCTTTCCATAAATTTTTAGAGTCAGAGATAGGTTTGAAATTTCCTAAGCTTGATATTGAATGGAGACAGAACGTGAATTCTAAGTTTTGGATAACGTGAATTCTGAACACTCAATCAAATTGAGTTATGTGCCATAAAGTAATCAGACCAGAGTCCAAGGTGTACGCAAAAAATGTATAATTTGAATCTCATAGAAACATTAATAAAGTGTAAATGGTGTTTTATATGATTTTTTTAATTCTCAAGTGCAATGTGTTTTAAAATAAGCTTGCAAAAGACAGCAGAGAAATTTACTTCTGCAGTTAGTTAACTTTATAGAATTTGTGATTGTTTTTAAGAATTAATGCTGTAGATTTAATTTATTTTTATATGGATTGCATAATGTGTGCCTTTTAAAACAATAACAAAAGCCAGAAATGTGCCTATCCAGGTTTGTGTTCGTTAATGTGCCTCACTTTTTTTCCCTTCACAGTCTGGCTCTTCTATTCAGTGTTAGAGTGGTCAAGCATTTTTACAAGATAATTGCCATTTTGTAAATATCTTGACCTCAATTGGGAAGAGAATTCAGAGTAACTAAAGGTTAATTTGTACCTAAAAATCCTGGCTCACTTCTTTAGTGATACACTGTAGCTGATAGAGAAATACACCTAATCGCCTATGTTTACAGGGGAAGAAAAGTTACCTTCAGATATTCCACCTAAGTAGGTAAATCATAAAACCAATATGAAAAACTAAAGGTAACTTGGTAACTGCTATTTTAATCCTCAATTTGACACTTCCTTTCATTCTGTTTATCATTGGAAATTTATACATTTAATGAATGTGTTGGGGGCATGAGTTTTGTATTTTGTGAGGAACTCATTTTAGAGAAGATTAGTTTTGGCATTGGAGAAGTACTGCCGTTTGTTTTCTTTTCAACAATTGGGACAGTTACCAATTTGTATGTTATTGGTTAATTGCCAACTGCTAGAAATTGGGAGAGGATTTGAAGTGATGGATTGGGTTAAGCATTTCTTGAACTACTAATATTAAATAGTAAAAAAAACCTAACTTTATAGCGAATCCTAATTGAAGGACTTAAAATGTTTTGGACAGTTTCATAATTTACAAGTGGGAATTTTATTTATAAATACCAATGTCCTGCCTTTTACGTAGAAGTGATAAATTGTTATATATGATAATTTATATAAAACCACTAATTATTCTGTTAAGCTTTACAGAACATTAAAACCCCTACTACTAGACATTTATGTAACACCTTGTTCTACTAAATACGGCAGAAAATCTACTTATTAGCAATACATAGAACACAGTATGTGCTTTTTAAGTATATTCAGTATTAGCCCAATTTCACATTTAGATTTGACTAAAGCAGCATATTAAGACAATTTGCTGAAATGTTCATCTTCACTAAATAGCAAAATGGGAATTTCTAACTCTTACGTTGTGCTCTTTTAAATGCCAATTACAATCCCTTACTGGAATCTTAAATGTAACTGCTTTGCAATCACACTGCTTTCTGTGGGCAGTTAATACTTTATTACTGGACTTCAGACACAGTTACACTCACCAGGTTTGTTTCGAATCAAGTATTACCTAAAACGTGTACAGATTAGTAAAATGGTTAAACTTCTGCACTTTCTGATTACCACAGTCTTCATGCCAAGTGTCGATACCTACATTTGTATTAGGCGCAGGCTATAATTTTGAAGCCATATGAGTTTATATTGATTTTTTTTTTTCATTTAAAAATCCACTAATGGTGTAAAAAAGACCAGTAGATTTTCAATGGGAAATGTATTTAGCAAGCTGGTTCTTGCTGGTGTATAGTGATAAACTTTGTAGCTGCCTCTTTAACCAAGAATTTGTAAACAAAGAACTCTAACAAATGTGAGTTTTTAAGAAATGTTATTTACTACTTTGAGTTGTAATTAGAACAATGCAAATCTATCTTACACAATTTTGTAAATATTTTTGATTTTTTCATAAAATGTAAATTTTACATAAAAGTTGTGCCCTTAATAAACATGTAATATATAATTTATCAGTTGGTTTATGTGTCTTTGTACCCCTATTGATAGTAATAGCTATGGTTAGGACAATGCGGGGCAGGTGAGGAGTAATTGGTTTTGAACATGGTATCACCATTTTGACAGGCATACAGATTGCTCTGTTAATTTAGTTCAACTGGTTATATAGGAAAACTTCATTTGCATTATAACCCCAAGATGCAGAAATTTTTTGAAAGTGATTTTTAAACATATTTAAATACATTTTCTCACGTATAGTTTCCAAATATATTTAAATTGATGTCAAGCTCTACCAAAGACTTTCCTCCAGATAGCTGCTTAGCAACCCTACTCTTCATCTGTTGCTGGTATTGGTCAGAACAAGTGGGTTTTTTGGCCTTTTCCTTACGCTACAGTATGGCTGCTACAGGTCCAGAACGTATGTTTACATCCAAAGCTGGGGAAGGGGCAGTTCCTGGTTTATCTGTCCTTTTTGTCAGGAGAGTAAAAGCTTTTCCAGAAGCTTTCACCACATTTGTGCTTCTATCCTGTCTTCAGAATTGTGTGTGAGAAGCAAAGAAAGCAAGTAGCCTTTATAATAGAAGTGGTCAAAGGAGAAGAGGCTGGCAATGGCTGAAGGTGAGCTGGCCAGTAAGTCAGCCACAGATTTTTCTGACTGATACAGACCCCAACCCCACCCCCCCCGCCCACCCCTTTTTAAAGATAAATTCAGCAGTGAGCAGGGAAAACTTGAAAATCTTTTGTTTTTATCTTTAGTAAGAGTGTATCAGTATAACCTTTGTATTGAGTACTTTGAAACCAAAGCCTTTAACACTATGTTCACTAAACTGGAATTAAAAGAAACCAAAGCCTTAAAAAAAAAAAAAAAAAAAAAAATCTGGAGAGGACCCAAGATGGCGGAACAGCATGGAAGTTTTTTGTGCATCTTGCACCCATGAAATACAGCCAGCCCAACACTAAACCATCCTGCACACCTAGAAAACTGATCTGAGGATTAACACAACAATCTGCACAACGTGAACCACAGAAGTCAGCAGGTACACGGCGGAGAGGTGAACTTGGGGAGAGAGAAGCAGCGGAGGACAGGCTGCCGCTTTTGCGTCAGGAGAGAGGATGGAGATGGGGGGGAGATTATAGGAAAAGCACCCCTCCCCAAAAGCAGCTGGAGAGACAGTGGAAAGTTGGAAACAGCCGCAGGGACTAAACTAAAAAGGGAGAAAGGAGAGGGTTTAAATTCCATTACGACCATAAATGGGGAGCGCAGAGTCGGAAACTCTGCAGCTTGATACCTGGCGGTGCCCTGGTGAGATGGGCAAATCTCCAGGAGCAGAGCGGGGTCCGGAAGGTTCCTGGGGCACACGGGGAGAAGCAGTTCCATTGCTGGGAGGACATTTGGTAGAGGCTGTGAGGCCACCTGTGCCCAGCACACCCCAGAGAACGGCCACATTCGCTGGTGCTGGATCGAGATCGTTGGGGGTGAAGCTTAGCGCCAGATGTGTTGTGATTTTCCATAATCCCTGAAATGCTGCTTGTGAACTTTTTCTGGGGCAGGCTGGTACCTGGCTGCAGTCTCCAGGCATTGGCAGCAGCACGGTCCCACAAACGTTCCTGGGTGCAGCCGGCTTTCAGCCGTTGCTCCATGAGACCCTCAGCAGAGGGGCAGAACGGGTCAAAGCCACAGTCCCTCAGAAGTGGGGGGAGGAGGGGGGGCGGGGAAAACAGTCACATCTGAGACAAAACTCAGGAGAGAGGTACTGCCTGGGGCTTGGTCATGGACAGTGTGGAAGCAGGCAGTGGACAGAAGCTGAAGACGAAGAATGGGTGCGTGATTGCTGATCAGGGAGAACAGAGTTCCGATACTAGAGACTGGGTAGCTGGGTGACTCCATTTTCACCGCTCCCGCGCATGTGCTCATGCACCTATGAAGGCACCAACAATCCCCCCCAGTAGGCTTAGCAGTGCCATCTAGTGGAGAACGGAACAATTACACTAAACCCCATCCAACGGGCCAACCTCACTCTTCAAGAACAGAAGTCTCACCGCCTTAATTTATGAACTATAAAGCACTTCATAGTTTGACTTCCAGGGGAAAACGAAGTAATTTCAGTCGTATTTCAGTCTGTTAACCGGCCCAACTATTCAATTTCTTTTTTTTCTCCTCTCTTTTTCTTACAGAAAGAGAAAAAATTCATTTTTATTTTCAATTTTTATTAAAAATATTTTTTTCTACTATACTTTTTACTTTTGTGTAAATCTTTTAAAATTCTATTTTACTTCCATCATTTCATTTTAGTCTACTTCAGTGTATTCATTTTTTCAAATTTTCAAACGATTTCCTTTTTTTCTTTTTCTCCCCTTTTTTTCTCTAATCTATCAAGCCACTTTCAACATCCAGACCAAAACACACCTAGGATCTAGCATCATTCATTTTGTGTGTGTGTGTGTGTGTATGTGTGTGTGTGTGTGTAATTTTTTAATTTTAATATTTTTAATTTTTATGTATTTTAATTTTTCTACCTCATTAATTCCTTCTCTCCCTTCAAAATGATAAAATGAAGGAATTCACCCCAAAAGAAAGAGCAGGAAGAAACGACAGCCAGGGACTTAACCAACACAGATACAAGCGAGATACCTGAACCAGAATTTAGAATCACGATAAGAATACTAGCTGGAGTTGAAAATAGATTAGAATCCCTTTCTGTGGAAGCAAAAGCTAGCCTGGGTGAAATAAAAAATGCTATAACTGAGCTGCAATCATGGATGGATGCTGCGATGGCAAGGATGGATGAGGCAGAACAGATAATCAGCGATATAGAGGACCAACAGAGAATAATGAAGCAGAAAAAAAGAGGGAGATTAAGGCAAAAGAGTACGATTTAAGAATGAGAGAAATCAGTGACTCATTAAAAAGGAACGTCAGAATCATAAGCGTCCCAGAAGAGGAAGAGAGAGAAATAGGGGTAGAAGGGTTATGTGAGCAAATCATAGCGGAAAACTTTCTTAACCTGGGGAAAGACACAGACATCAAAATCCAGGAAGCAGAGAGGACTCCCATTAGATTCAACAAAAACCTACCATCAACAAGGCCTATCATAATCAAATTCACAAAACACTCAGGCAAGGAGAGAATCATGAAAGCAGCAAGGGAAAAAAAGTCCTTAACCTACAAGGGAAGACAGATCAGGTTTGCAGCAGACCTATCCACAGAAACGTGGCAGGCCAGAAAGGAGTGGCAGGGTATATTCAATGTGCTGAATCAGAAAAATATACAGCCAAGAATTCTTTATCCAGCAAGGCTGTCATTCAAAATAGAAGGAGAGATAAAAAGTTTTCCCCAAATTAAAGGAGTTTGTGACCACTAAACCAGCCCTGCAAGAAATTTTAAGGGGAACTGAGGGGAGAAAAGATGAAAATATAAATAAATAAATAAACAAATACCAAAAGCAACAAAAATTATAAAGGACCAGAGAACACTACCAGAAACTCCAACTCTACAAGCAGCAGAATGGCAATAAATTCATATCTGTCAGTACTCACTCTAAATGTCAATGGACTCAATGCTCCAATCAAAAGACATAAGGTAACAGAATAGATAAGAAAACAAGATCCATTTATATGCTGTTTACAAGATACCCACTTTAGACCTAAAGACACCTTCAGATTGAAAATAAGGGGATGGAGAACCATCTATCTTGCTAATGGTCAACAAAAGAAAGCTGGAGTAGCCATACTGATATCAGACAATCTAGACTTTAAAATAAAGACTGTATCAAGAGATACAGAAGGGTATTATATCATAATTAAGGGGTCTATCCACCAAGAAGACCTAATAATTGTAAACATTTATGTGCCAAATGTGGAAGCACCCAAATACATAAATCAGTTAATCACAAACATAAAGAAACTCATTGATAGTAATACCATAATAGTAGGAGACTTCTACACCCCACTCACATTGGACAGATCATCTAATAAAAAAAATCAACAAGGAAACAATGGCTTTGAATAACACACTGACCACATGGACTTAACAGATATATTCAGAACATTTCATCCTAAAGCAGCGGAATATATATTCTTCTCCAGCGCACGTGGAATGTTCTCCAGAATAGACCACATACTGGGATACAAATCAGCCCTCAGCAAGTACAAAAAGATCGAGATCATACTGTGCATATTTTCAGACCACAATACTATGAAACTTGAAATCAACCACAAGAAAAAATTTGGAAAGATAACAAATACTTGGAGACTGAAGAACATCCTACTAAAGAATGAATGGGCTAACCAAGAAGGTAAAGAGGAAATTAAAAAGCACATGGAAGCCAATGAAAATGATAACACCACAACCCAAAACCTCTGGGACGCAGAAAGGCAGTCATAAGAGGAAAGTACATAGCAATCCAGGTCTTCCTAAAGAAGGAAGAAAGATCTCAGATACACAATCTAACCTTACACCTTAAGGAGCTGGAAAAAGAACAGCAAATAAAACCCAAAGCCAGTAGAAGACAGGAAATAAGAAAGATTAGAGCAGAAATCAATGCTATTGAAGCCGAAAAAACAGAACAGATCAATGAAACCAGAAGCTGGTTCTTTGAAAGAATTAACAAAATTGATAAACCATTAGCCAGTTTAATCAAAAAGAAAAAGGAAAGGACCCAAATAAATGAAATCAAGAATGAAAGAGGAGATATCACAACCAACACAGCAGAAATAAAAATAATAAGAGAATATTATGAACAATTATATGCCAATAAAATGGGCAATTTGAAAGAAATGGATAAATTCCTAGAAACATATACACCACCAAAACTGAAACAGGAAGGAAGAAAATTTGAACAGACCCATAACCAGTAAGGAAATCGAATCAGTAATCAAAAATCTGCCAAAAAACAAGAGTCCAGGGCCAGATAGCTTTCCAGGGGAATTCTACCAAACATTTAAGGAAGAGTTAACACCTATTTGCTCGAAGCTGTTTCAAAAAATAGAAATGGGAGGAAAACTTCCAAACTGTTTCTATGAAACCAGCATTACCTTGATTCCAAAACCAGACAGAGACCCCACTAAAAAGGAGAACTATAGACCAATTTCCCTGATGAACATGGATGCAAAAATCCTCAAAAAGATATTAGCCAATCGGATCCAACAATACGTTAAAAAAATTACCACAACCAAGTGGGATTTATAACTGGGATGCAGGGCTGGTTCAATATCCGCAAAACAATTAACGTGATTTATCACATCAATAAAAGAAAGGACAAGAACCATATGATCCTCTCAATAGATGCAGAGAAAGCATTTGACAAAATACAGCATCCTTTCTTGATAAAAACCCTCAAGAAAGTAGGGATGGAGCATACCTGGAAATCATAAAAGCCATATATGAAAGACCCAACGCAAATATCATCCTCAATGAGGGAAAACTGAGACCTTTTCCCCTAAGGTCAGGAACAAGACAGGGATGTCCACTCTCGCCACTGTTATTCAACATAGTATTGGAAGTCTTAGCCTCTGCAATCAGACAACACAAAGAAATAAAAGGCATCCAAATAGGCCAGGAGGAGGTCAAACTTTCACTCTTCGCAGATGACATGATAATCTATATGGAAAACCCTAAAGAGTCCACCAAAAAACTGCTAGAACAGATTCATGAATTCAGCAAAGTTGCAGCATATAAAATCAATGCACACAAATCAGTTGCATTCCTATTCACCAACAATGAAGCAACAGAAAGAGAAATCAAGCAATTGATCCCATTTATAATTGCATCAAAACCCATAAAATACCTAGGAATAAATCTAACCAAAGAGGTGAAAAATCTATACACTGAAAACTATAGAAAGCTTATGAAAGAAATTGAAGAAGACACAGAAAAATGGACAAAGATTACATGCTCCTGGATAGGAAGAACAAATATTGTTAAAATGTCGATACTACCCAAATCAGTCTACATATTCAACGCAATCCCTATCAAAGTAACACCAGCATTCTTCACAGAGCTAGAACAAATAATCCTAAAATTTGTATGGAACCAGAAAAGACCCCAAATAGCCAAAGCGATCTTGAAAAAGAAAACCAAAGTAGGAAGCATCATAATCCCAGACTTTAAGCTATACTACAAAGCTGTAATCATCAAGTCAGTATGGTACTGGCACAAGAACAGACACTCAGATCAATGGAACAGAATAGATAACCCAGAAATGGACCCACAAACGTATGGCCAATTAATCTTTGACAAAGCAGGAAAGAATGTCCAATGGAATAAAGACAGTCTCTTCAGCAAGTGGTGCTGGGAAAACTGGACAGCGACATACAGAAGAATTTACCTGGACCACTTTCTTACACCATACACAAAAATAAACTCAAAATGGATGAAAGACCTAAATGTAAGACAGGAAGCCATCAAAAGCCTTGAGGAGAAAGCAGGCAAAAACCTCTTTGATCTTGGCTGCAGCAACTTCTTACTCAACACGTCTCCGGACACAAGGGAAACAAAAGCAAAAACGAACTATTGGGACCTCATCGAAATAAAAAGCTTCTGCACAGCGAAGGAAACAATCAGCAAAACTAAAAGGCAACTGACAGAATTGGAGAAGATATTTGCAAATGACATATCAGATAAAGGGTTAGTATCCAAAATCTTTAAAGAACTTATCAAACTCAACACTCAAAAAACAAATAATCCAGGGAAGAAACAGGCAAAAGACATGAATAGACACTTCTCCAAAGAAGACATCCAGATGGTCGACACATGAGAAAATGCTCCACATCACTCATCATCAGGGAAATACAAATCAAAACCACAATAAGATACCACCTCACACCTGTCAGAATGGCTAATATTAACAACTCAGGCAACAACAGATGTTGGCGAGGAGGCAGAGAAAGAGCATCTCTTTGCATTCCTGGTGGGAATGCAAGCTGGTGCAGCCACTCTGGAAAACAGTATGGAGGTTCCTCAAAAAACTAAAAATAGAACTACCCTATGACCCAGCAATTGCACTACTAGGCATTTATCCAAGGGATACAGGTGTGCTGTTTTGAAGGGGCACGTGCACCCCCAATGTTCATAGCAGCACTATCAACAATAGCCAAAGTGTGGAAAGAGCCCAAATGTCCATCGGTGGATGAATGGTTAAAGAAGAGGTGGTGTATATATATATACAATGGAGTACTACTCGGCAATCAAAAAGAATGAAATCTTGCCATTTGCAACTATGCGGATGGAACTAGAGGCTGTTATACTAAGTGAAAGTAGTCGGTCAGAGAAAGACAAATATCATATGACTTCACTCATATAAGGACTTTAAGAGTTAAAACAGATGAACATGAGGAAAAGGAAACAAAAATAATATAAAAACTGGGAGGGGGACAAAAACATAAAAGAGTCTTAAATATGGAGAACAAACAGAGGGTTACTGAAGGGGTTGTGAGAGGGGGGATGGGCTAAATGGGGAAGGGGCATTAAGGAATCTACTCCTGAAATCAATGCTGCACTATATGCTAACTAATTTGGATGTAAATTTAAAAAAATAAAAATAAAGTAAAAAAAAAATTTTTAATCTGTTGTTTAAATTAGTAATTCATCACTTTGGATAATTTGTCCTAAGAAAATAATCAGAGAAGTAACCAACGGCGTATACACAAAGATGTTTGTTGCAACATTATTTATAATATGAAAAATTGGGAGGACTGGTTAAATGGATTACTTGCACTTGGTGAGATACTATGTTGGTATTAAAAATAATCTTGAAGATTTGTAGTTATGGAGATAGAAATAATGCTATGATATTAGAAAGTAAAATGTAAGACACACTCTTTTTTAAAAAGTGCATATATCTCGGGTTGCCTGGGTGGCTCAGTTAAGCGACCGACTTCGGCTCAGGTCATGATCTTGTGGTGAGTTTGAGCCCCGTGTCGGGCTCTGTGCTGACAGCTCAGAGCCTGGAGCCTGCTTCAGATTCTGTGTCTCCCTCTCTTTCTGCCCCTCTCCTGCTCATCCTCTTTCTCTATCTCAAAAATAAATAAAACATTAAAAAAAAAGTGCATACATCTCAAGCAATCTTCCCATGGTCGGTGCAGAGCCCTACATAGGGCTCAAGCCCATGAACCGGGAGATCATGACCTGAGCCAAAATCAAGAGTTGATGCTTAACCGACTGAGCCACCCAAGCACACCTAAATTTCTTTTCTTTTTTTTTTTTTTTTTACTTCTCAGTAGATACATCTATACTCAAAACTTTCTATTTCTTTTTTAAACATAATTCATTGTCAAGTTAGCTAACATACCGTGTATACAGTGTGCTCTTGGCTTCAGGAGTAGATTCCCATGATTCATCACTTACATACAATACCCAGGGCTCATCCCAAGTGCCCTTCTCAATGCCCATCACCCATTTTCCGCTGTCGCCCACCCTGCATTAACCCTCAGTTTGTTTTCTATATTTAAGAGTCTCTTATGGTTTGCCTCCCTCTCTCTTTGAAACCGTTTTTTCCCCTTCCCTTCCACTATGGTCATCTGTTAAGTTTCTCAAGTTCCACAGATGAATGAGAACATATGATATCTTTCTCTGCTTGACTTATTTCACTTAATACCCTCCAGTTCCATCTACCTTGCTGAAAATGGCAGGATTTCATTCTTTCTCATTGCCAAGGAATATTCCATTGTATATATAAACCACATCTTCTTTACCCATTCATCAGTTGCTGGACATTTGGGTTCTTTTCCGTAATTTGGCTATTGTTGATAGCACTATGAACATTGGGGTACATGTGCCCCTATGGATCAGCACTCCTGTATCCTTTGGATAAATTCCTAGCAGTGCTATTGCTGGGTTGTAGGGTCAATCTATTTTTAATTTTTTGAGGAACCTCCACAGTTTTCCAGAGTTCGACTCGTTTCCTTAACTATGTTTATCATCAACCTTCTTGTATTAATTATGCCACTTCTACTCACCATAGCATTCATTACACTAACTGAATGAGAAGTACAAGGGTATATACAACTCCCTACGGGACCAAAGTGAAACCTCAGGGTTTGCTCTATCCCCTTGTTGAAGCCATCATGCTGTTTGTTAAAGAACCATTACACCCATTATCATTAATATCTGTTACAGCACCAATCCCAGCCCTCACTTTGGCCCCAACAATACGAATTCCATTACCCATACCATATCCAAAAATCCACACAAACTTGGATGGACTGTATACATTAGCCGTATCAAGCCCAGCCATATATTCAATTCTCTGGTTAGACTGAACCTCAAATTCACAATATGCTTTGAAGTGGGGAGGAGCCCCAGCAGAATTGAAGCTGCTTCTTTGGATTTGCCATTTGTAATGTTATTCATTATAGGGCTTGGTAAAAAGAAGACTCAACCTCTGTCTTTAGATTTACCATCTAGGGCTTGCTCAGCCATCTCACCTATGTTCATAAACCACCAATTATTCTCAGCAAACCATAAACATCTTGCCACCCTACACCTGTTTGGGGCACCTGAGCTGGAATAGGTACTGTCTTAAGCCTTTCCATCCAAACCCAGCGAGGTCAGCCTGGAGCTTCACCAGGAGATGATCAAATGCACAGGGTACGGAACTGTAACCACCTGCACATTCGTAGTCCTTTTTTTCACAGTTAGACCTATTATCATTGGAAAGCTTGAAAACTGGCTGGTTCCACCGGTAACTGGAGCGCCTGATGTAGCAGCGCTCCCCCGAATAAATAATGTAAGTGCGTGATGTCTTCCACCATCATTTCTACCGCTACTTGTGTCATGAGGATGTGAAGCAAGGGCAGGGACAGGCTCAGCAGGAGATCCACTTTTAGTTGGCAATCAAGCACGTGTGGCCGCTTCTGTTGACCTATTTTTTCTCCTACATTTATCAAGCGGATATGCAGTGTTAGGTGCTATTAACTTTTTTTTTAACCCCAATTATTGCTATAAAACCTCCAGTTAGATCTCAGTACCAAACACCACTATTTGTCAGAGACGTCCTAATTTCCGCCTTCCTAGCACTATTGTCTGTCCCGGCTCTAGCCGGAGGGGAAACTGAGACACGAAGTCAGACAGGACGCAGTCTCGTGGTTCCTGTCCGTGTTCCTTTTATTGGCTGCAAAGGGAACTCCCCCAGGTATCACTGGTGTTCTCCAGCTGGCATCCCACATAAGGGTTCTTTGCCACATGGGCAAAGAAAAGGTCTCCCAAATTGAAGATGTCAGAAAGATCTAAGCAGGTTAAGACACAGCTGAGGAGAGACGACCCCCATTGGGATAAACACTCACCAGGTGGGGTAGAGAGATACTGTCTGAAATGAAACTCATCTGCTTATATGAGAGAGAGAGAGAGAGAGAGAGAGAGAGAGAGAAGGGAGGGAGGATGCCTTCTGCTGGCCAGGGCCCAGTGCAGAGATGGATCCCTACCCCGTGATCATCAGGTGTGCTGCCCTTTGCTGAGCGTGCATTTCAGTGTCCAAAGCCTCTCCTCCCCTCAACTCCTAGAGCAGCTTTCATGAGTCTGGGCAGTGTCCTTATGACATCAGGCCTGGAGATGTCATGGGGACTCCACTGCCCCATCCTAAAGTCCCTTCTTGGAAAGTCCACTGCCTTCCTCAGCGATTCCTTCTGTGGGCCTTCTTTGGCCTACCCTTTGCACAGATGTTCCCGGAGATGAAGCCCAATCTCTCCGATGTGGCTTTAGCCACTTCCTCCCCAAGGTCTGCAGGTGGAGCCAGCATCCCACCTGGTGCTGTGGGCCCGCCTGTCAGGAGAGGCTCAGGAAACCACCCCGCAGCCTCAGAGGACGGACTCTCCCATCCGGCAGACCTGGCTCTCAGGTATCTGGTCAGCTTCCCAGCACATCCCGAAGATGATCATGGGACTAGCACAGGAAAGATGGACAGGAAGAGTCAGCTCGCTCTGCCTGAGGGAACAAGGGGAGCACTTACTGTAGAGAGACATGCTGGGAAAAGAGCTACCCGGTCAGATCTTGCCATCTTGGAAAGGGCTCACTTGGATGTGATGAATGATACAGCTGCTTTTCCCCACATCCTCCCAGAGGACCATGCTCCCCAGAGCCACTGTCGGACCTTCTCTCCTCCTGCCCTTGCAAACCCACCTCCTGGAATGTACACACACAGTCTCCCCTGTTGCCACTGTTCACTACCCTCCCAATGACTCTGCTCATTGGCGGTTTTGGCCCCTTCATCGTTGCCTCTCTCTCTCCCGCCTGCGTTTCCTCATCAGCCATGCTGATTTCAACAGCCATGTCAGCCGTCTGGCCGGCATACTGGCCTCTCCATTCCTTGACCTCGCATCAGTCAGCTACTCACCGCCATGATCATACTCCAGACTTTGTCATGACAACTCCAACCCCTCCATAATCTTAATCTTAGGCATCCCACTCTCTAACCACCACTTTCTGTCTTTCCAGATCATTCCATATGGTACCTCACAACATTCTTCAACCCCATTGATCTTATCGCTATTTACTGATCCCCACTCCTTGTGGTCCCCACTCCCTTGTTACCCACCTCGGATGCTGTTGCCCATCACGACCACTCCTTACAATATTCTCAACCCCGTTACCCCTCTTATTGGGATGAAAAAACACTAGTCTTGGTTGGAGCTTACTTTCCCACTGCTCTGATCTGCTCTGATCGCCACAGAAGAGACACATATTGCCCAGCCCTGCTTTTCATTCATGACCACCAGCCATCGGTAGCCCCATCCACGTGGGCACCATCCTATAGAGTGGAGCCCCTCTTTTGCTCTCTTGGGATGACTGTTTCGTGCCTACTTTCTTGTCACTCCTCCCTTGCTCTGCCCCTGCTGCACTTGCCTTCTCGGTGTTCCCCGGGCATATGCCACCCTCCACGCGCATTCCCACTGTGCATGTCCCTTTGCAGGCACAGTGTCTTCTGCCTGGACGTCTCCTCCAGGTCTCTGCACACCTCACTCTCTCACTTAACTTGGATGTCTGTCCAAATGTCGCCTCCTCGGCGAATCTGTTCCGGACCACTCTTTCTGAAATAGTGCCCCTGCCACCATTACACGGCTCAATTGTTTTCTTCGTAGTGTTCATCTCCGCTGGAAATTACAGACTTGTGGATTTGCCTGTTTGTGCTCTGCCTCCTCATCTAGAAGGTGAGCTACCCAAGGGCAGGACCTATCTGTCTCTGCCACCTTTGCACCCTAAGCACCTAGAACATGCCCTGGCATGTAGGGATTAAACATATTTGTCAACAAGTGATTGAATTGATAAATACTGCTTGGTTGAGGAAAAGAAAACTTTTTTTTAAGCTTATTTATTTTGAGTGAGAGAGAGAGAGCAAACAGGAGAAGGGCAGAGAAGGAGAGAGAAAAAAATCTCAAGCAGCCTCCATGCTGCAGCACAGAGCCCAACGCAAGGCTTGAACTCATGAACCGTGAGTTCATGCATGACCTGAGCTGAAACCAAGAATCGAACACTTAACCGACTGAGCCATCCAGGTGCGTGCGTGTGTGTGTGTGTGTGTGTGTGTGTGTGTGTGTGTGTTTAATGTAACCTTTAATTCAGGCTTCCCAGGAATAAATTTTCTTTTCTCCAATTAGTGAGCTTTTATTTATAACGCTGAGATTACAAATAGGTATGGCCTATTCTGAGGACTGTGATTTAATATTCATTAGAATCCCTAGGAATATTGGAGAGTTGAAAACATGACCTAATGGCCAGCTACTGTATCTCTAAGAATGTACCTGATGGGGAATGCCCCTTCATATACATACATATTCTCTTTTACGATGGCTATATGGATATTTAATTCACTTATGCTTTATGTTTTAAATGGGTACTTTTCTCTGACATCTTCCAGTTCTCGGCGTTAAGAGAAATGGGTTTGATTACAAAGAGCATAAAGATCTGAGGGTAAATTTTTTCATTTTGAATAATAGCCAAAGGTTGGATGAAAATAAAACTCACACTACAACTCTCGAGTTGGTAATGGGAAGTCAGGTTTGCTAATGATCTGTGAAGCTGTACAATTATTTCCAAGATGCTTTTTTTCCCTCTTGCAGTCCTCCTGGTTGGAGTCATAAACTGCACAGCTGACTAGGCAGGACTATCAGAAGTATGAACTGACTGTATTATTCTGTCTCCAGACCAGTGAGATGCGGCATCTGATAGACACACACCCGGCCTATCAGCAGAGCATGTTCCTAGCTGAGGCCATTCTGTTTTCTACCTGGTCTAGTCTCTTCGCTGAGCCAGCAGAAGTGGATCAGGAGCACTAGACCCCCGAGGGCCACGGAGAGCTCATCGCCACAGTCGACCAGCGTTGGGAGACTCTGTACAGAGACGATGGTCGAGCTGACTGCCTAGGAGGCTGTACAAGCTGTGGCTGGTACTTTCCCTAAATTTCCTGGACTGTAGAAACATGCAGGCTTCCAGACAGCTCCACCCCGGCCAAGCTCTCAGCTGCTAAGCAACCGATTACTTGATGGCTTGTAGCAGAACTCGTACCTTACTGTCCCCGGACTGTGCAGGAAAGACATGGCTGGCAGCACCCCTTAGACCTGTCCTTCCTTTCTTCTATTCACTCTTATGCATCCTCCTTCTATAGGGAGGAGAAAGACAACAAAATACACTGCTCTGGCCTTTGAGGAACTCGAATCAGGTAGAGGAGGTCAGCAGGGTTCTACTCTAGCACGATATTTGTTATTTCACTTTATATGGTTAGATTCTATGTACTTTGTACACCAGTTTAATTTAACTATACAGTGTGTGAATAAATAAAGGAAACTATAAGTTCCTAAGTTTGATTCCTCAACACCTCCCTTCTGAATGTCAGCACTGCTCTCTTTGCTGCCCGAGGGTCCCTCCACTTGCCACCTATCCCGTAATCTGTGACTTTGCTAATTCTCTACTGGAGAACTTTCATTGGTTCTCCTTTGTCTGTAGAACTGAGTAAAACCCTCCCAATCTGGTACTGAAGGATTTCAAAATTATCATCCTTCTGGGTTTTCCAGGTAAATTTCCCTCCTACTTCCCTTGACCTCGTTCAATATTTTAGCCTGTATCAGTCTGTTAATTATTTCCAAAGCACTCTTCAAATCTCTGATCTTTGCCCACGAAGATCTACCATGACAACGAGAAAGAGAAATGCAAATTCCCTATTTGACACAACTAGAGGATTTTTATGTCGCAAAATCACAAAACATGATGTAGAGCTGTCCGCACAACGGCAAACAGAATATGAGAAGATCCTGAGAGTACTGAAGGTTGTAGTGAGAGTAGGCTAGCTACTCCCTCCCCCCTCCCCCACCTCATTAACAGGTGAAAGCAAATATCTCAAGTAAGAAGGGTGCCTTTTGGAACGCTGGTGAGAGTCCTAAATGAAACCGAAACCGAAACCAATAATACATGGTTCTCCAAAAGTTGGTGACCATTCTGAGGGGTAAAAATAAAAACCTCTTTAGCAACGAGAACAAGCAAGTGCCTGGCAGCAGGAGTTACTCTGGACCCCATTTGTGTCCAAGATAATGCAAGGGAAGAAGGACCAAATGTGGAATCACATGTTTAAGCCATATTTACATGGTCCATCTGAAGAACCCTACAGTTGCAATCTTGGTTGGCTTGGGAGAAATAAAGTCTAAAAGAACTTACTCATGCACCTAACCTCGTGTCATAGGAGAATTCCTGTTATGGTCTGGAACACAGGCCTGACCTCTCCCCACACACAACTCCTAAAAGTGTCTTGCCCATGAAGTACTCATCTTATCCAAAGAAGGGTCATTTTAAAATGTCAGTATAAAAGGGTCATTTTAAAGTACCTGGGTGGCTCAGTCGGTTAAGTGTCCAACTTCGGCTCAGGTCATGATCTCACAGCTCGTTGAGTTCAAGCCCTGCGTCGGGCTCTGTGCTGACAGCTCAGAGCCTGGAGCCTGCTTCATGTTCTTTGTCTCCCGTCTCTTGGCCCCTCCCATGCTCATGCTCTGTCTCTGTTTCTCAATAATAAATAAACGTTAAAAAAAATTAAAATGTCTGTATAGTAACAGTTAAGCAAAAAGGAGAAAGAACAAAAGATTGAGAAACATGACAGGAAAAAACAAATGGCAGATGAAATATACTCACGAGAAATATCTTTCCATGAAAGAGATGAAAAATGAGACCAAATATAAAATCATGAATTTAAAAATGTCATGAAGTAATTACTTCCATGAAACAAGAGCATAATGAAGACAAACAAGAGCTCATGATAAGACTAGTAAGAAAGTAGGAAATGAAAGATGAACTGACAGAGCTAAAGAAAGAATTGGAACGAGGCATTGAAGGGAATGTTAAGGTCCCGCATGAGCAACTAGGGACAAATAAAATGAAATTATTATTTATGTTATAGGTCAGTCATGTAAATTCATACCTAGGGTCAGCCTTATGAAGCCCAGGACTCTTGGCTTGCTTTACTTGGATCCAGACCTGGCTGGTCTATGTCTTCTGTCTTTTATCCTTAGAAGCTTTTTTCCAGTTTCACTAGGACTGCTGTATCCTCTTGGTTGACTGATGGCCTAGCTCCTGTTCCATCTTCGATTTTGACACAGGGCATCTTCTGGTTCTGTTTTGTTTCCATCTCTCAGCATCTTGTCTTGTCTTGTCTCGTCTCATCTCATCTCATCTCACCTCATCATTCAGCAAATTTTACTGAGCACCTACCATGGGCCAGCCAGGGACTCTGCCAGGCATAGGAGTCATGGCAGTAAGCAATTCAGGCATATCCCTGCTTTCATGGTGCTTATAGTCTAATAAGGCACACAAATCCTTAAAACAAATAAATACAGAATTGTGCTGTGAAGAGGGTGCTGATAAAGTAAAATTTTATTTTAAAGAAAGAAGATGTTAAGTTACTAGTGTTTCTCAGTTTAAGTGGAATAAGCAAATCACCTAGGGGCAGATCTTCTTCATTCTGGAAGAATCTCTCAAGACCTCACTCAGCTATAAACCAAAAGGCCAGAAGGCACCCTCTGGCTGGGTGAAGGTGTCACAGAAACTTGGCTGTGTTGTAAAGGCTTCCACCTAATCCTTTGGAATGCAGAACCCTGAGGGCTCTGGGAAGAGGGTGAGCAAATGTGCACGAAGAACCAAGTAGACATTCTCTCCCACCACCAAGGATAGCTCTGCTGAGAGTAACCTCTGAAATGACTTGTAAAAATGATTTACCCTCTTGTTCATTTGCAAGTTGACATGTAAGACAAATAAAAAATAAACTAAAAAAATTAAGTTGACATTCAAAATTTCCATCGTAAGTTTAAATAGAAAGAACCGGTATTTGTGGCATGTTATAAGTACTGACATTTAAAAACAAAACATATGTCATTTTTAAAGATGCCTAATGGAATAAAATACATCAGTGGTTTGACACTCACTGCTAAATGGCCATACTTTAAACTTCTGTAGCCAAGGGGCGGTTTGGTCTGACTTTGGCTCAGGTCATGATCTCATGGTTCATAGGTTCAAACCCCACGTTAGACTCTGTGCTGACAGTTCAGAGCCTGGAGCCTGTTTTGGATTCTGTGTCTCCCTCTCTCTCTGCCCCTCCCCTGCTCATGCTCTGTTTCTCTCAAAAATAAATAAATGTTAAAAAAAATTTTTTTTTTAAATTCTGCAGCCAAAGTGTGATATTGTGCTATTGAGGTTAAACTAAAACCAGGTCAGCTAGGATTCCAAGACCACAGAGCCTGGGAAGTGAGCTAAGGTCAGAAAGGCCACGGGCCAGGGGCTTCCACGGGTGCTACAATCCATACCTGGACCTCTGCTAATTAGCATAAAGGTCTGCAGTCAAAGTGGCACAACGAATGCAGCGGCAGGCTTTTTCTGGCAGGTATTGGAGGTATCTAAGACATGTGGGTTGGCTAAAGATTTTAAAGGTACTATCCCTTACCCTCATATGAACTCAGGGCAAGGTTAATTCATCCATTGGGAGGGCATCTGAGGCTCATCTCATCCCCTCACAGGCCAGTCAGCGGCCACTGATGTGACAAAGATGTCCAGTGGCCTGGTGCATCCTGAGTACCACAGAGACCTGGCTCTGGAATGTCACGGGACTGACTCCAGTCAAGTCAAGGTCATCAAGCTCAAGGAACAGAACAGCCATATTAACTGCCTTGTGCCAGTTTGTTAATAAATGTTTAATAAAGGTCTGTATGTCCAGTAGACCTGATGTGAGGGGTTTGAGACATTGGTGAGGTTGTGTGGGAGTAGCGAGCCTTCAGGTAATTCAGACATCTTTAGGAGGCTACTGAAAACAGTATGGGCAGTGTTATATGATTAAGCTGGTTTAGCTTAGTTCATGACATAACCATAATCTATTTTTTAAGTTTATTTACTATGAGAGAGAGAGAGAGGGGCAGGGAGAGACAGAGAGAGACAGAGAGAGAGAGAGAGAGAGAGAGAGACAGAGAGAGAGAGTCCCAAGCAGGATCTCCAGTGTCAGCACAGAACCCGACGCAGGGATTGAACTCATGAACCTCTAGATCATGACCCGAGCCAAAACCAAGAATCAGATGCTCAACTGACTGAGCTGCCCCGGGCACCCCAACCATAATCTATTTTTTAAAATTCCAGCTTTAAAAAAAAATTCTTTTTAATGTTTCTTTATTTTTGAGAGAGAGAGAGACAGAGCATAAGTGGGGGAGGGGCGGAGAGAGAGGGAGACACAGAATCCGAAGCAGGCTCCAGGCTCTGAGCTGTCAGCACGGAGCCCAATGCAGGGCTGGAACTCACAGCCGTGGGATCATGGCCTGAGCCAAATTCAGACACTTAACCGAATGAGCCACCCAGGCACCCCAAAATTAGCCAGCTTTTTAAAAATGTTAATACATTTTACATAATTTTATGTTAAAATTTTAAATCTGTATACCTCCCCCCAGAGAATTTTATCCCTAGTGTAATATTTTTATGCAAGAGCATTTATTAACCATATTATTTCTCTGAGATACATATATTTTGCTTTGCAAGAAAATGCACACATATGTAACTGTTTTTCATTTCCTATAACTGTAAGAATTAAAATGATTTTGGATTGGACTATCAGCACAATTATTATTAGCACTAATTGATCAGATATGAATATATTAGAAATACGGGTAATCATTAAGTACACAAGCAAACTATTACTAGAAATAATAGCTCTAACATGAATCTGACAGAGTTTGGGGGAGGGAGTTGTGCTGTAAAAAAGTGTTGAGAGGGTGGTTCAGAGGAAAAGAATTTCAACTACATATAAAAAGGCCCCTTGTGACCCCAATGGACCATCGACTGAGAAAGGTGACAACATCCAGTCACGGCACCTGGGGTAAGATGGCCTGAACTCAGAGCCATCAGGAAGCCTCCTGCTTAGATCCATCTCAGCATTATCCTTTTCCAGGTTAACTGGGCATGCTCAGAGAAAGTAGGACAGGGTCAACACCTTGGCACAGAATAAGCCAACTACAGCCCGCAGGACAAATATGGCTGCCTCTTATTTTTGTGTGGCTCATGAACTAAGCATGGTTTTTTAACCTTTTTTTTTTTTTTAGACTGAGAGAGAGCGTGAGCAGCAGAGAGGGATGGGGGGTTGGGAGGGACAGAGAGAGAGAGAGAGAGAGAGAGAGAGAGAGAGAGAGAGAGAATCTTAAGCAGACTCCATGTTCAGGGTGGAGCCTGACTCAGGGCTCAATTCCACGACTTTGGGATCATGACCTGAGCCAAAATCAAAAGTCAGATGCTCAACTGACTGAGCCACCCAGGCACCCCTGATTTTTATGCTTTAAACTGTTGAAAAAAATTTTAAAGAATACTTTGTGACACATGAAAACTGTATGACATTCAAGTTTCAGTGTCCATAAGTAAAGTTTTATGGGAACATAGTGACACTCATTTGTTTACATATTATCTGTGTCCAAGGCTGCCTTCCCGCTATGACAGTGGAGATGAGCAGGTGCAGTCGAGACCAAATGTCCTACAAGCCTAAACTACGTACTCTCTGGCTCTTTTACCGACTGTATTTTAAGCCTTTGAAGTGTAGCAGAATATGACACCCCAAAATGTGGCACGTTGGCAAACCGTTTGAGCTGTAGGCACTTGAAAAAGAGCAAATGCAGAGAGCCTTCCTCTGACCACCCCCCTTGTCTGCCTGAAGACAAGTTCTCCAAAAGGAACCCCATTGTCACAAATCTCCTCCCTGGGGGTCTCATCAACCAGGAAAGGTTAACTCTTGCCACAGGAAAGCAGGCTGGAAGGTGACACAGAAGCTGATACCACACCCAGGCTTTGTCACAAAATGTTACACCTTCCACGATGGCCAGGCAGGGATCATGACCATCAGCGGCACTGCCACAGCAGAGGACAGGGCTCCCTGGACTGTGGGCCACCTGCTGACACAGTCTTGCGGAAAGTGAAGTGAGTCTAGGAGCAAAATGGGGTTGGGTTGCCGAGGACCCTTCCGTTTGGGGACACTGATTTATGCAGACGGTGGTTGCTTCTGGGGCTGTGTCTCTCACCGGCAGCATGTGGCCACAGAGGTCCTGGCTTAGAAAGGTGCTGGCGGGAGGTGTGGGCTGAGGTGGATGGGCGTGGAGGCCTGGACATCCCCGGGGTCATTCACGTGAGGTTTAAGGTGCCCAGGATTGAGGCAGGATTTGAAATGGGAGGGGCCTGAGCAGCAGGGGCCAAAACCTGAGCTGGATGGTGGGAGGTCTGGGAGGTCCCAGATGACAGCGACAAGAAGGGAGAGGGGGACACAGTGGTTTAAACAGTCAAGGGTAGGGGATGGGTGGTGTCAAAGGGATAATAAACTATGCTTGTGACAAGTGCCCTGAATGAAAAAATACCAGGTGCTCTGAAAATAACAAGGGGGGTGTGGGGAGTCGGGGCTGATCTAGATTGGAAGGTCTATCTGGGGAAATGGCATTTCATTGGCGAATTAAAAGATGAAAGGGAGTTTGTGAGCTTGCCCTTGAGTGACTCAAAACTGACACGGAAAAAGAGCCACGGCTACCTCTGGTGGGTGATGAAAAAGGATGCCGTGGGCCAAGCTTCAGGCTCACTTAGGAGAGGGAAGAAGCACGGGGCCTCGAATCCAGCCTTGCCGCTTCCCTGCAAGCTCAGGTCGGAGCTGCTCACCCCCTCTGTGCACACGTAAAATGGGGAACAACAATACTTATGTCATTGGCTTGTCAGGAAGTGCGAATGAGTCAGGTGTGTGCGTCACCACAAACAAGAGTCTGTTTTATGTGGGAGTTAGCGATTATTATTATTTAGGAGAAATTATTTCTTCGGGGATGGCATCCAAGCCTAAATTACAGCAGGTCTTTCTCTCTGTATTCATTTCATCCTTTCAATAAGCCTGTGAGATAGGTTAACAAGAAAAAAACCCCAAAGAGCAGTTTTCTGTTCCTTCTTTCTGGATCAACACCGCCTCAAGCCCTGGCCTTACCTGCATTCTGCTGCTGTGACAAGGGGCCTTTTGTTAAAATCTGGGGCACTTAGGAGGTGGCTTCCTGCCAAACTGCCTTTTAATCTCTCAGATGCCCGGCTCTCAGGTGTTCAGCTTCTTACCGCTTCAGTTTTTAGGCCACGGTCGCTATGGGAGAAGCCAAGGGTTCGAGTGTGTGACTGTGAGGGAGCACCGGGGACGCTGCACCCTGCCTCGGGGCTCCAGCTGGGGGCTGGGGTCCCCACAGATGCCACTTCCGCCATCGGGTGGCCCATTCCCAGTCTGGGCGGAGCCATTCGGAGAGCCATCTCTACGTGTCTCAGACAAGCGTCCACACCTGATCCTGGCATCCACACCAGACCATACCATCCATCACCACGAGCTGTGTGAATCAGGTTGGAAATATACCCAACGTTTCGTTTTCCTTTCCTTTTCTCATTTATTGTCATATCTACTTCACCTGGCCGTACTTTTGGAGCACTGTAAGCTGAACTGACTCCTCTTTGGAATCATCGGGGGCAAGCAGGAAGTGGAGGGCCAGAACCGAGGGTGTAGTGATGGGCCCGAGATGCACAGGTGGATCCAGGAGAGGACGGCAGGTAGAACCCCGGACCCTGGCCACCGACTGGCTGGGGGAGCAGCCTGCATGGGTCCCCACATATCCCTCCGGGGACACCAACAGCGGCAAGGCCCCTTCCAGAAGCTTTGGTGGCTGGGGATGGTGGTGGAGCAGAGGCAGAACAACAGGGCAGACAACACAGAGTGGCCATCTGGACAGGTCGTTTTTGAAATCATGTCATAAATACCTTTGAGGACCCCTAGAAATAACTGGGAAATGTGCTATGGTTGAGTTAGCAGCGGCTCAGACCATTGCAATTGCGCGAGAGAAGTCGACACGATTCATTTTGCTCTGAGAGAGAGCTCCTGATCTCTGTCCTCATCCATCCCTTAACCTTCTCCATGGATTGGTCAGATCAGCCTTGTGAAAATTATGGGCCAGGAAAGAGGCACAGATAGAAGATGAGGTGACTAGCCAGAAATACATTGTTGGTGGCCGGTCACGTGCCAGAAATTTATTCTTCAAGACATCCTCTGAGGTAGGTCTGCTTATTCCCGTGTTACAAATGAGGACACTGAGGCACGGAAAAGTTGTTTGCCTGCCCAAGGTCACACAGCTACGAGGTGGCAAAGCCGGGATCTAAACTGTGGTCCACTCACGTCCTTTTACATGCTGGGGAGAAACTTGTTCTTTGCCACCCAGTCAGCAAGAAGTGTTAGATGGAGGCAAGGCAAGGCGCCAGGAAACGGTCACATTTCCAGAAACTTCTTGCTGTCAGTGTGTTGGTCTGTCCTCCAGCCCGCTGCCCGCAGGCTGCCACCACTGTCGAAGTGCCCTCTCTGTCTGGCCAGTCGGAGGCCGAGACCATTGCAAATCCTCACTCACTCTCTCTGAAACAACCCCTCGAGTTCCGGAGCCCTGGCTTCAGCTTGCCGCACTCCTGCCAAGCTGTTATCGCCAGTGAAAGTCAACAGAACCATTCCAGGCAATAAAATGACTCTGCAAAAGATCAGTCTGCACTGGGGGTCAGCTAAGGGGCCAAATAAAAGCCCTCGGCTCAAGCCCGCCAAGTCAGTCCATCCTACCCAGGTATACCTGTCAGGCCTATTCTAAGTCCCACACAGGGGCACAGAGGAAGGAGATGCCCCGGGAGCCTCGGCCTCCCCCGACCGCGGCAGCTTGGCAGGGGCCGGCAGCTGTAGGACACCCGCCTAGGTTCAGAGGTGTCACCAGGTGTCCTGGGAGCACTCCCTGAAATACGGACTCGAGACAAGCGCTCGAGAGCAAATTCCATCAGAGTCCCGAGAAACGTCAGATATGGGAAAGAGAAAAGCATGCTTCCGGCTGCTGAGGTTAATTTGGGGCAGAAGACAGAAACAAGAATGTGGCACACTTGGCTGCTTCCCTGTCCTTCTGCAGTCTTGTAAATCCGGAAACCGAGATACTGAGTGCCAGAAGCCAATCTGCACCGCCGGCCCCACCCCAAGCTGCTTCTCAGCGGGGCAGTGCTCCCGGGAGTGTCACGTGGCCTGTCCCGGGGTGGGGGGGGGGGGAGTGGAGGACACGGGTTCCGCAGGGCACTGCTCTGGGAACAGAGCAGCGGACGTGGCCGCACTGGCGGAAAGCGCTCCCTCCTGGCCACGCTGGCTGCCGGCGGCCCCTGGAGACACTGGAACCCCCCAACAGGTCAGCCCCAGACTGCCCACGGCTCCGTGCCTGCTCGGAGCCCTCAGTCGCACTGATTGCTACCCGGCGGGTGTAGCCATGTATGCATGTGTGAGAGGGACCCCAGCCCTCTTGATTTAACCAACAGACCCGACAGAGCACAGGAAAGTTGCCTACTCAACGTCTCCACTCAGATGTCTCCTGGGCACCTTAAAGTTAACAGGCCCCAAAGCTTCCCTCTCAAACTGGTCCTGCCTTCATTCTTCCCATCTTTTCTTTTCTTTTCTTTTTTTGTTATGTCTATTTAGTGTTGAGAGAGACAGAGCACCGGCAGGGTGGGGGCAGAGAGAGAGGGAGACACGGAATCTGAAAAGGCTCCAGGCTCTGAGCTGTCAGCACAGAGCCCGACGTGGGGCTCGAGCCCAGGAACCATGAGATCATGACCTGAATGGAAGTCGGGCACTCAACCGACTGAACGACCCAGGTGCCCCCATTCTTCCCCATCTTGGGGCAATGCCAGAACCATCCTTCTGGTTCCCCAGGCCCAAAAGCTTAAAGTCAAAACCCACATCCAGTCCAAGGAAAACCCTGTTGACTCTCTCTTCCTGGCATGTAGAGAGTCCAATTGCCTTATCACCTCCAAACACAAGCTACAGTCATTTATCTCCTGGGTTATTTTATTAGCCTCCTAAATGTCTCCCTTCTACCCTTCCTGAGTCTGAGGAGGACCTCATGTGACTCTCACCTGGAAGCCACTGTTTCCTTTAAAAAAAAAAAAAAGTCAGACTACGACACACTCCGCTAAAGAAGCTTCCCAAGACTTCTCATGTCACTCAGAGCACCACAAAGCTTTTCGCAATCTGGTGCATGTGCCCCTCCCCCCCCTTCACCTCACACCTTTCCTCTCTGACTTCCTCTCCTATTCCTCATCCCCTTGCTTACCTCATCACCTTCGCCTCCCTCTTGTTCTTCCTCGAATATGCCATCCCTGCTTCTGCCTCAGGGCCTTTGCATCCGCTCTTTCCTTTGTCTGAAGTGCTCTTCCCACCTTTGCCAAAATATCACTATTGTTCCCTGTGATAGTTTTATAATATCACTATTATAAATAGTGATAGTGATAAATATCACTATTGTTCCCTGTGATAGTTTTATAATATGTTATAATTATAAATACTATAATATGTTTATAATGTTTATAATATGTTTTATAATATGTTCAAGAGGTAGAGACTAATTTCCCTCCCTTTGACCCAACTCGAAGGAACAACGCAAAGCCAGGTGATGGTGTAGGACGTTAGAGACCACATCACGAAATGCACTGCGTCTTCCCCCTCCTTCGCTCTCTCTTGGATCACACAGTCTAGGGGAAGTCAGCTTCCGTGTCATGAAGACAATCAGGCGGCTCTCTGCAGAGGTCTACGTGGTTGGAAACTGAAGCCTCCTGCCCAGAGCCATGGGTGAGCCACCCTGGAGGCAGACCCACCAGCCCCAGTCACCTGCAGATGGCTTGACAGCAACCTGATGGGAGATCCCCAGCCAGAACCACCCTCCCCCATCTGTTCTGAGATTCCAGCCCCTCAGAAACAGTGAGAGATAATAAATCTTTGTTGTTTTAAGCTTCTAAGTTTTGGGGTAATTTGTTAGGCAATAATAGATCATCACTATGCTCGCTTCCCCATTCCCTTCAAATTTCTGCCAGTGTCACCTTCTCAGAGACGCCTTCCTCAGCCACCCTGCTGAAAGCGAAATGTCCCCTGCCTCCTCCTGGGATTTCTTACTCCCCACAGCACTTACTGCCACCTAATACTCCGGATAGCGTACATGTCTTTTTTTTTTTTTTTAATTGTCTTTCTCCTCCTTATTAAAATAGAAATTCCAGGAGGGCAAAGGATTTTGTGTCTTGTCTATTGGCCTTGTTATGTGTTCAGTACTCACTAAATATTTGCCGCATGAATGAATGAACGCATGCCACGTCTTTGCTGTCCAGATTCACTTCCTGAATGCAAGATTCATCCGTTTTTAATAGTTCATTCTGCAGCTCTTTTTCTAAGGAGTCTGTCTGGTCTTGTCTTTTTTCACTACCACACAAGCTGGAAAAGGCCACTTGGTTTTACACAGGCAGGAGGTGACCCAGCCTCTTTCCTGAAAGTAGGTCTGCTATGAAAACGAGCACCTTGGAGGCTGGTGGTCATGTCTTTCATACTTGAGTGCTGATCGGTTTCTAAGGATTTTAATTTAGTCAAACAGGCTCCAAAAGACAAATAGTACAAGCGGCAGATATATCCCAAGTGGAGGCTAATCTGATCGTCCTTGGTGCCAGCACATTCAAGTCCGTCATGTGTGGCCAGCCCGCAGTCATGTGGCACCGGGGGGGGGGGGGGGCAGCTGTGTCAACAGGGCCCTCGCAGGTCCGCACACGATGTGACCAGAGACTGAGTTTCAAATACAGGAGAAGGAAAGCATGAGCGGGGAAAGCAGATGGAAACCCCCTTGTACAAAAAAGAGCTGTTAGCAGGCCTGCGTAGGGAGAGCACTTTCTGTATTCAGGGCCTGTGTTCTTAGAAAGCTCCGTGTCCACTGCTGTTGTGAAATCACCTCTGCTGGCTCTCTGCTTGTTAGCTAGGTGTACTTTGAGGCCTCTCTACCTTGGAAATATCCTGACACTTTGACCAGGATCCCCACCCGGGACACGGATTGCTGCAATGTCCTTGGGATACGGTGTCTATATTATTACACTGATTAAAAAGCCACGTAATAAAAAGCCACATTCTGAGTTCATGGCACTGTGCGTCCTCTGGGTGACGGGTGTACCTAGGAGGAACAGCCAGAACATCTGGTTCAGGCCCCTGCTCCGTACGAGTCAGCTGGGGAGGTCAATTTTTGCCCTTGGGCCTTGGTTTCCACAACTGAAAACGGACCCGTTTTTAGCCCCCCATCCTCTTTGGCTCCAGCCTTCTCTGCGGCGCTGGAGACATACTAAACAAGTGGAGGCTGTAGGTAGAGTGGGTAACGCAGGGCCTGGCACAGAACAAGGGGTGGTGGTGTCATCAGTATTATGCATTACCGTGACAATCAGTGATGTTCAGTCAGGGCAGAGATTCTCAGAGGCCAAGGCACTCCGGCTGGGAGAAAGGCGACATCTGGCCACCGGGACAACTGTGCCCAGCAACTCCCAAAGCAGGAACGTGTCCAGTATGCCTCCCTCCCCAAGCCTCGTGTCTCTGACCCGGGGGTCCCGCATTCAAAGCCCAGGGAAGCGCCCTTCCCTCTGCCTCCCTCTGTCCCCTCCTTCTCATGCCTTGAAATCAGCTAAGCAGAGTGAGACCTAGAGAACAACTTGCTGTATTAGATATGCAGAGTGCTCACACTTTAAAAAGCTTAAAGCAATTGGCATTAACTCCAGACTGGGTTTCAGGCAAAGGGGACAGGAAGTGGGGAGAAGCAATGGAGCTGGGGAAAGTCCCCAGGGCTCCCCCGCTGTACTTGGGCTGAGCCTTTGATTCACCTTCCACAGCGCCCTGACCTCTGGTGTGGAAACTGGCACGGTTGGGTCCCTGTCACGTGTCGTGAGGCAGGTTACAAATAGCATGGGGATTAGCAAACCCATCCCGAAAGGAAAGGACTGGTTCAAGGGCAGGGAAAGTTACCAGTTTAATTCCGGTAGACTATTAACAATCGAGAACCCGAAAGGGGGTTCTGTGGTAAGGCGGACCGAGCCTAAGTGTGAGCGCGGAAGGGACAGAGCTGACCTGCCCAAGGCCTGCTTCAGTACTGGAGCTAGGAGCTCCTGCCTGGATGGCTCAGGTATGGAGGACCCTTGTCTCACATTCTAATAGAGAGCAAGTTTCAGGGACCTGGTGTCTCCATAACCCTTTCCTGGTCGGGGAGCTCGCAGCGAGGGACTTGCTCCAGGGACCCCCCCCCCCCCCTTCAAGGTCTCCGGAGGGGCAGGAGTGGCACACGCTGCTGGGTAGACTAGCCCTAGACGGCGTCGTGGCCGAAAGCGCGGCCTCAGGAACGCAGGGCCCAGTCCTGCCTGGGCCACCAGCACATCGGAGAGGGCAGCGGGCGAGTCCCCTTCCCCGCGTCTCCCCCTGCCCCAACTCTGGGCCCGGGATCCTGAAGGGAACCGGCTCCCTTCCTGCTGCCTGGATCTCGCAGCGCGCAGTTCGGACAGCCAGGAGGAGAACCTCAACTCGCCGCCCCCTACCTCCCACGGCTGTGGGCCAGCGAAGTGGCGGGGGTGCCCATTTTTCCTGGATTCCTTGCGCGCACGGTCACGGGCGTAGAAGCGGCCAGATCTGCCCGCCCCGGGCTCCAAGGCCGTCCCCCGTCCTCCACTGCCGCGCCGGGCGCGTCTCCGGCCCCGAAGGGCAGCACCCGGTGGCGGCCAGCTCCCGCCAGTCGGCCCTGCCCCGCCGCGCCCCCTCTGGCACCGCCTCCTCCTGTAAATACAGTGGCGGCCCGCCCTCCGCGCCCGGACGCGCAGGTGGGAGCGTGCGGTGCCGGCTGCCACAGGGAGGCCGCGCCCAGCCGGGTGCCCACGGCCAGCGCCGCCTCCCAGAGCGCGTTCCCCCAGGCCCGGGCCAGGCTCCCGGGACGCGCCCCGGCGCAGGCAGCGCGCACGCCTGACGAAGCTTCAGGTAAGCGGCTTGGGTCCCCGCGCGGGGTCTGGCGCTGCGCTTTTGGGACCAAGTCTTGGGGAGCGATGCGGCGCCAGCGCCGGAGATCCTGAGCTAAACCTGCAAGGGTGGGAGCCACAAGCGGAACCGCTCGGGGCTGTTGTTGCGCTCCGGCTCCTTAAAACCCACGAAACTACTCCCTGTAAAAGACTTTTGGCTGCCCTTGCCTGGATCCCCAGATGCACCCGAGTTTTAGGCTGGGGGAGATGCCGATGATTTGGAAATGTCCTTTGAAAAATTGTGTTGGGGAGGTGGATTCGGCTTTGGGGACATTAAACGTAGGTTGGTATTTAAAAAAGGTTTACTCTTCTGTTAGTGTAGATGTCTTTGTGTCCGTTTGTGAGTGCATGTATACGAGACAGACAGACTACCCACACGCTATTTTGGATGAGGGATTAATACATATGGCAGGTGTTTAGTCCACTAGTCCATGGAAAAGAGCTACAAGTCCAGTTTTAGGCTTCTATTTGCTAGTATTTGGGAATTTGCCTGAAGTCATTTGAAGCCTTGTGACTCGCTTCAGAGTTGAAGGCACCAGAAATTCCTGATAGGACTTTGTAACAGAGAATCACCCTTATCACTGGAACCAGCAAAAGAGATTACATGATCTAGATTTCTTTTTCTTCAATTAGTGCAACCTTGTCTTTAAGTGTTTGTCTCAGCTTATTGCATCTTCATAAATATAGTTTGTCTAGGTCTAAAATGGAAACTTATTTCCCTCCAATATTTCCTTCTCGCCCCAACTTCCTTCTGATTTCAGTGCACATTTTCCTGGAAAAGTACTTCCTAGTGTAAGACTAGCTATTTGCTTTCGTTACCTAAATTAGCTGACCCTCCTTGGGCCTCATTTGGATCTATCAAGATGGCCTTGGCTTTAGAGCCTCAATCTCAATCTCCTTCATATGATCATGGATACAAATGGCACAAAGCATTTTAAGTTTTCTTTCCTTGAGCAGGTAAAAATGGTGTTCACGTTTAGGTTGCCTTTTCCAGTGCCTCAACTTGAAGGGTCCTGGTAAAATATTCCACTCATTAGAGTAAGAAGAGATAACTAGTCAACGTAGTAAACTAGGCAACTTTTTCACAACGGCATAGGGCACCCTTCATATAGGATAATGTAAGCGCGAGGCTTGGTAATCTTGTGGAAGGTACTCTCCCACTCGGTTTCACTGACCCGCTTCTTCCAAAGTCAAGTTCTCTTGCTGTTTAGTGCTCTGTAACTGGTGGTTTTATTGGCTGCTTATTTTTAACTGAGCCTACACCTTTTTTGTGGAAGTGAGAGGCACTTTGGAGGAGGGTGAGTGAGAGGCCATCTGCACGCCTGGGAGGCAAGGCCTCGCCTGACCCACTGTGCCACACACCCCTGGGTCATCCCAGCCCGGTCAGCCAGGCCGGCGCAGCCCCAGTGCCTGTTTGAGAACTCAAGGGGCGAAGTTTGACACAGTTCGCTTAAAATCCACCAAATCCACTCTGTTCCTGAACTGCCTTCCCATTCAATTGAAACTGCTGACCTTGGGCCTCCTGGAGATGTGACAGCCTTAGAAAAGGGCTGGGAATGGAAAGTTGCCACAGTCTAAAACAGGAAATGGAAAGTTAGTTACTGAACGAAAATTTACCGACTTAGAAATGTTCGGAGCAGCTGTGATGAAACGTGGGATGCCTGTAAATCAGAAATAATCCCAGTAGTTCTTCCCTCACTCGCCATTGTTTTTTTGTTTTTTTGTTTTTGTTTTTGCCTGGGGAAGTGAGTTTGTAAGACTCATAACAGGAAAAGCCACGCCCAGTTACGTTTATTGTATGGGTTTTGTTTTTTTAAAGATACTCTTAGGTGCATGGTCATTGCATTTCCTCTTCTTGAGTATCTACATAAAATTACATATTCAAAAGTTTCTGAATGCCGGTGCTTCTGACTCATAAACCAGCTCATTGTTCCCCAGTGTATCCCTTGCATAAAGTTCTGTTCCTATGATTTCATCCTAGTGTGATTTCTGAAATGGCCAGGGCGGGTCAGGAACACCTGTGCCCACTTTAATTTGGTGTTTGGTTACATTTTCAGAGCTGTTGAGACCAACCACCCCACCGGAGGGAAGGAAATCCATTCTGCCTGGCTCTGGGGAAGGGGCCTCTTCTGGCCATGTCTCCTGTAGCTGCTGCTGAGCCAGATGGGGTCCAGCCAGACAGGAGTGTCAGCAAGGTCATTTTCTTCCTTTTTGTCTTTGGTGCCATCCTGTTGTGCGTGGGAGTCCTGCTCTCCATCTTTGGGTTCCAGACATGCCAATACAAAACCTTCCCAGACTGCAGCATGGTGCTGAAGGTCGCTGGGCCTGCCTGTGCCGCCGTTGGGCTCGGGGCTGTGATCCTGGCCCGCTCCCGGGCACGGCTTCAGCTCCGGGAGGGGCACCTGCAAGGCAGTCAGGCGGACCCCGACCGAGCCTTCCTCTGTGGAGAGAGCTGCCAGTTTGCCCAGTGCCTCATCTTTGGGTTTCTGTTCTTGACAAGCGGCATGCTCATCAGCATACTTGGCATCTGGGTCCCTGGATGTGGCTCCGACTGGGCACAGGAACCCCTGAATGAGACAGACACTGCCGACGTGGAGCCCCAGATCTGTGGATTCCTATCCCTGCAGATCATGGGACCCTTGATTGTACTCATGGGATTGTGTTTCTTTGTGGTTGCCCATGTTAAGAAAAGAAACAACTTGAATGTGGGCCAGGAGGCCTCTGAAGCTGAAGACAGACAGATCCAGAACACGGAGCCCGTCCAGGTCACTGTAGGTAGGTGGCTGTCATTCCTACGCATGCTCGTAGCACAGTGGCTGTAGCATCAACTGGGCTGCCCTCGGGTCTGGTCCAGAGTCTCTCTTTTTTGTGTCTCTCTCTTACACACATGTGCACGCATACGCACATGTGCACAGTCCTGCTGCTGTGTTAAGCCCTGGAAGAATCCTTGTACACCTCATCTCCTCCCAGCAATTCCTTATTATTTAGCAAAAGCACTGGGACATTAAGTTGTGACCTTGACTGAGGTCACAGAGCAAATTAAGAGGAAGGTGACAGAAACTGCTAAGGAGAGCTTGGGAACCTTCTGTCATGTTAGAGACCTGCCAAGTGACATGGCACTTTGTGCTGGCCATGCAGACTCTCATCCCTGGCTATCACTGGCTGGTTGTCCTTGGGAAGTCCTTAACCTCTTCCGGCCTTAGTTTACATATCTATGAAATGAGCCTTGCATTGCTGAGATTCCTTGCAGCACTAACATTCTAGGATCCTGTCTGTCCCAAGGCCAGCCATCTTCTATGTTTTGAGGTGGCTTTCTGCAAGGTTTCCCACGTCGTTCTTCGTTTGCTGTCACTTTATCCGTGGCTTCAGGATGGAGGCGAAGTTTGGAAATAGTGGCACAGATGAAACTGAACTGTGATCGCACCTGTCACTTCTTTCCCCCATGGAATGCCCAGCCAGGACTTATGAGTTCTCTGGGTTCTGCAGAACAGATGGAGGAATAGCTCCCAGAGTCGGCCCCCTACAGAACATCAGTAGCTTTTGCCTCAGTTTCACACCACCAATGAAAAACCCCACTGCTGTTCAGTTTCACCAATCGCTCTTTTCTTTTTTCAGTCTCCTGCTTTGGAAAGGGAAAAGCTCTGAAGCCGTAGCCTTGACATCTGCAAGGCTCGGCAAAGAGCATGATGGGACAGGAGCAGAGAAGGAGTGTGGTGCACGTTTCTCATGTTCGGAGCGGGGGGAGGGGGGTCTGGTGGAAGCAGCAGTATTCACGGCAGGGGGTTCCCTGGACTGCCAGCCTCACATGGCACCAGCCTTGGAGAGCAGGGCACATGGGTTTACAGAGGCATCCTTGAGCCATGGTTGAAGTTCCCGGCTTACTTATTTGCGTATTTATGTATTTATGGGGGCCACACCAATATCAATTATACATTAATAATAGCTAACACAGATGCAGGGTTCATCCTGGGACCAAATACCCATCCAAGTGTTCTTCAAGGACCTACTATGTCAAATTCTTTCACACCTACAACCACCCAATGAGGCAGCCTACTCTTAGTATCTCCACATTAGAGATGAAGAAACTGAGGCACAGGGATCTCAAATAACTTGTCGAGGGCACAGACCAGCACGTGGCAGAGCCAGGATCCCAACCCAGGCAGGCGGCCACGCACACACCGTGGCCCCGCGTAGCACTGGTTTCGCCTAGGGTCCTGGGCAGCCGTTACTTGGCTAAAGGGCTTACCCTATGTTGTAGATGTTCTCAGTCCTTTTGGGGAACACGGTGGGTCTAAGTAAACACACGCGTTTGATGCTTACAGTCTTCCACTTACTCGGGAGCATTTCGAGGTATGCCCTTGGGGTTTACTATCGGGGGATCTTTGGGGCTCAGCCTCTCTCCTCGTGGCTGGAGTTGAGGGGCAGCAGAAAGCAGGGCTGCTGGTGCTGGGGCACAGTGACTCCTGGGTGGTCTCATCCTGAGGCTGGCTTTTCCGCTTAACCCTTTCAGTACCATCACCCCTGTGAAAGTCTGGCAGCCTAACTCCTTGTTTTTCTCTCCTTTGATATTATGGGATAGGGTTTAGGTTTTCCGCAGCCATGCCTTTTGGTGTAATTGCTAAGAGTCCAGATAGACGTTGTCTGTTGATGCTCAGTTCTGCCTTATGAAGGATTGGGGTGATAAGAGGCAGTCCTTGGCCAAGTCCCAGAATTCAGCTGTTCCTGGAATGGAAGCCCCTCCTCCCCAGACACACGAGATATCCCCGTTGTGGGCACACTCAGTGCCGCGTCCAGGATATACAAGCAGGGCTATGAGCTAGGCCTCCCTTGAGGGATGTCTGCTGTCACCTCCCAGAAGACATCAGGTCCTGGGGGACACAGTGAAAGGGAAATCCAGGGGGGACGGGGCTGCTTTCAGGGAGAGCAGGTTGCAAGGGTGGGGAGGGCGGGGAGCCTCCCTTGCAGAGGGAGGACAAGCAGAGGCTTGGACAAGCCCCAGAGACAGCTGGTGGCTTTGAGCACTTCCTTGTTTGCATTGGACAGGTGACTGGCCTGCTCTAGAGGCTTATTCCCGGGGCCTTTGTTCCACGCTGTGTAATTAAAGTGCACAGTCAGCCTTACTTCCTCTGACCTACCAAGACCTGTGAAAAAAACTACATGAGGATCCCAAGATAACCATTATATGTTATCAAGTTTAGGTTAGCGACGTACATTTTAAGCTCTAGGCACCATGTGCTCACGGAGGGAGAGAAAGACTTAACACATTTTTGGCAGGGCTAAGTCCGCTTTGGGGAAGCAGTCGAGGTAATACGGCGGAGAGTGGCCAGCCGAGAGTGTTTCGTCCGACACGTGGATCGGTGCCACTTGCCGGTGGCCTGGGCTTTAAGCACCTTCGCGGGTGTGTTAGAGCTGAGTCAGTCTGCTGTGTGACCAGCACACAAGAACCCAGCCCTCCTGCCCGTTCTCTGAGGCAGGTGCAGTTAGGGATGGCCTGCCGGTCACAGATGTGACAGCCCAGGCCCCTCGAGGCTGGTAACTGGCAAATGGCACCCTGGTAGTGGTAACGAACCTTGTCCTGACCTAGACGGGCCTCGGGTCTGCTGCCCGTACAAACTGGTTGCCTCCCTGTGGTGAATCAAAGTCCTCTCTCCTTCACGTTGCCTAAGCTGTCATTTGGTGCTGCCGGCTTTCCAGAGGCTGCCCTCGGACCTCGATTTCAGCAGACCTCTGGTGCTGCCGCAGGGCCAGAATGATCTGGGCAACCCATGTGGGACGTTCTGTATTGGAATTGGAGTACAAGGTAGAGTTTGCATCTGGTTTCCACTGTCTCCTCCCCACAACACGGGATGTGTTCTGGAATGAACAGCAGCAACAGAAAGGCAGACACAAAAACCAAAACCGAAAACAGAAAAACAAGCTTAACTGGAGTGTGACTTTCTCTTGGAAAGCTTGGGTGAAAGGGTGAATAAAAGCTTGTAGAAGGGCGCGCAGCACAGCTTTGGCAGTTGAAAGAGCGGCTGTGGCCTAGCCTGTTGTCATTTGCTCAGAGGCTAACACCGCATGTAAGGAACAAGGCGCCTCATCCAACAGCTCAGTGTCGATGACTCACAATTTCAAATTGAGAAGGAGTAAGCTTTGCAGCAGGAGACAACCCCAGGAAGCGAATGCTTCACAGAAACGCTTTAGCTCAGACTTGCTAGCAAATAGTGGCCCACTGTTTGAAAAAAACTGTGGTAAAATATAGATCACATGAAATGTACCATTTTAAGCGTTTCTAAATGCACAGAGGCATTACGTACATCCGCGGTGTTTGGAACCATAACCACTACCAAGTTCTAGAAGTTTTTCATCATCAAGAAGAAACCGTCCCCCGTTAAACATTCATTCCAATTCCCCCTTGTCCCAGCCCCTGGCTACATCCACCCTATGTCTCTGTGAATTTGATAGTCCCACTTTTCAATTCTGGAGTTGGCATAGGTGTTTTGACCTTTTACATACATGGGCCAAACGTAACATTAATTTATTTTGCTCTTGCTGATGTGCTTGTATTTCTTTCTCACCTGTTTTCAACGAAATACTGTCTTTCCCCAGGTGATGCCGTGATAATATTCCCACCTCCTCCACCACCTTACTTTCCTGAATCTTCAGCCTCTGCAGTAACCCGAAGTCCTGGGGCTAACGGTTTGCTTCCGAATGAAAATCCACCTTCGTATTACAGTATTTTTAACTATGGGTAAGACTTTGCGTTTGCACTTCAAGAGTAAGCATGTTTAACCTTCTCGGGTCTGTGGCTAAGCTCAGGCCAAATTAGTTTTAAGGCTGCGGTACAGGAATCAACGTTAGAGGGGGAGGATCTTTTTTGCTGACATGATATCAGAATTATTGCCTTAATAGTAACGGTACCTTTCAGGAAACTGTAGGCAGCACATACGTGAAAAATTGTAAAGGTGGTTATGCCGGGTTAATATGAAGCCTTCTCCAGCTATCTTTATGAGTTCCTAGCATGGGTGAGCCTCCAAATGTTTAACACTTCATCAGCCAGACTGAGCACTGGGACAGGGCTTGCGAGGCCCCCTATGTTAGGCTTTGCCGCTTTAGATCATGGGGAGATATGGGGGTCCCCTAGCGACCTCCAACAGGTACACAGGTTTTCAGTACCTCATGGAGGTACTTGGGTGACTGGCTAAAATCAGCTTGCACCCTGACCTGACCAAGTTTGGCTTCTCTTCTCAATATTCAGTTGTTCCCTGGGCTTCGGAACCTTCTCAGACTGAATGAAGAGATAGATAAGATTCACACTCCCCTCCGCCACGCTCCCCATATGCCACAAATTAGGACGCATACCTGGGGTTAGATTAAACAACATAAATCTAGGTGTTTTTCCTTCCTGCAGAGGGACGCAGCTGAAGGTTTTAGAGACATGGCCATGGGATGCAAGCGGTGGTTGGTGCAGTTCATAATGGGGAAAGGCTGGAGGCAGCCAGACTGGCTGGGAGGCTGACTTTCACGGCCACCGGGATGTCTGGAAACCCCCACTGCTGGGGATGGGTGCTGCCTTACCTGGTCCTTCGTGTTTTAAGGCCCATGTTCTTGTTGTGCTTCAAACTGGGTGGTGAGCTGGAGATCCAACCAGAGATGGATATAGGAACCGTCCTGCAGGGATGAAGGGGAGGTTACGTTCTGGGCATTTGTAGAATTCTGTTAGTGAATTTTTATATTCTTTACTCCAATGATGAACCTCCCCAAGCCCTAAATAAATGTCTATTAACTTAAAAAACGACAACAACTCCTACTTGCTACTACCATGATTTCTGTGTGCCACAGTCTGGCTTTACTTGCATTATCTCATGTAATTCTCATGGGTAGGAGAGTAGGCACTCTGATCATCCCCATTTTACAGATGAGGATGCCGAGGCTTAGTGAGGTTAAGTAACTTGCTCATGATCACATGGCTAGAAAGCGGCGGAGTGGAAATTCAGAGGCAGGTCTGCCTGGTAGAACTCACTCCAGTAACCACTGTGCTTTACTGCCTCCCTTCAAGTTTTTGGTTTGATTTAATTTTCTATTTGCCTCAGTCTGTCTGCCTTATGCTAGCTGTCCCGGAAGACAGAAACAGAGAAGAGTCAGGCAGAGAAGAGTAATAACTCTGTGTGTGTGTGTGTGTGTGTGTGTGTGTGTGTGTGTGTGTATACTCATTTTGGATGGCACCTATATGTTCCTACCTCGCGTCTTCTCAATGTCAAGGAAAACAAAACAGGGTAAAATTCTCTTAATGTTACAATCAGCTGTAAGAAAAGTAGGGAGTAAGGAATCAAGATATATCTATAAGAAATACAACATGGAAGAAATTACTCCTGAGACCCTTGCAAATGCTCCTAAAAGCATATAATTAAACGTTTGAAAAGAACCTCATATTTAATGTGTGTCACTATTCTCTCCTTCCTTTCTGTTCTCCTTCCTTCTTTTTAGTAGGACCCCAACTCCTGGGGGCCAAGGTGTGGGCTCTGAGAGAGATTGTGAATCTATATACACCATTTCTGGGTCTCCTTCATCCGCTGGGATCTCATACACTCCGCATCTCTCTTCTGAACTGCCTCCCAGATACGAAGAAAAAGAAATCGCGGCAACCACATCCTTATCCCCATCTTCTGAGCCTTCCCGACCGTGACTCCAGTTCAATTGTACATAAAATCAATCACTATTTTATATAATTTGTTTTGTAATAAAAAAAAAAATACAGTGGCATCGGCTCTGTTCTGATTTCCCTGGCCTTTCAGTATCAACATCCGTAGCGAACGTTCTGCACTAAGCGCTCTGGACCACGGGCGAGGCAAAGTGCCCATAAGCTGATTCTCTCATTTAGACCTACTACATTCAACCTGGTAGACGAAGAAACAAAGGTTCCGAGAGGCTAATTAAGTTACCCCAGGTCACACTGCTTCTCAGTGGTGAGGTTGGGTTTTGAACCCATCTAGCTGGGTTCTGAAAGCCAGCCTGTGGCTACCCTGTTTCTGTCAAAGGCTGACCGGAGGCAGCTGTTAATGTTTAGCCTGGCCCATTCTATTTCCAATGTTAACTGCTTCTGAAGCAGAGAAACTAGACGACTCTCCTAAGTTCTTTATTATTTCTTCCTCTTCTTGCCTTCCCTCTCCCTGTCGTCCTTCTTCCTCCTCCTCCTATTCCTCTTTTCTTTCTTCCATTTTGCAAGAAAGTAATTAGGTCGTTTACACCGGGACAGTGACCAGCACGTTGATATCCCGAAGCCTCCTCATTGTGGAATGACACCGTCAGAAAAGAGATTTCTTGGGCTACTGTGGTAGCTAGATTCCCGTGGAAGGGTGTGCCTTTCTGTTACAACGTATTGGTGCTAGGCTGCCTGGACCACCGACTTTTATTCTTATAAGGCTACTGACGAACAACAGCTTTTGTACTGTTGGGGGCGAAGGTAAGTATTTCATTCTAGGTATAAACCAGAAATCACCACTAAGTATTAGCAGTTCTACCCGGGAGAAAGTGACTTTTGGAACATAAAAATCTGTGGTAACAGCACTGTTGTGATAATGAAATCACACAAAAACATGAACTTTTTATGCCTTTACACAAGCCTAACCCCCATAAAAAATCCATATTACCCATGGGGCGCCTGGGTGGCTCAGTCGGTTAAGCGTCCGACTTCGGCTCAGGTCATGATCTCACAGTCCGTGAGTTCGAGCCCTGCGTCAGGCTCTGTGCTGACAGCTCAGAGCCTGGAACCTGTTTCAGATTCTGTGTCTCCCTCTCTCTCTGCCCCTCCCCTGTTCATGCTCTGTCTCCCTCTGTCTCAAAAATAAATAAAAGTTAAAAAAAAAAACCATAAAAAAAAATCCATATTACCCAGCAGTTAGGTGCCTGAAAGCAGAATTTAAGGGCGTTAATGCTCCAGTAGTTCAACCGAAGTCATGACTGATTCCATGGGAATTACCACCACCATAAATCATGGGTACCAGCAATGATCTATTTTTGAATTGGACGTTTATTGAACTACTCGTAAAATTCCGTGTTTTTTTTTTTCCTGGAAGGTTAATTATTCACATTTTAAAATTAGAGCCAAGGGTAGATTATGACCACTTCCTTCTGCTGTTATTTGTTTAAAACGATTAAGCTGAAATTTCTAGGTAGACTTCATACTGAACATGTATGAGTTCTCCTTATATCCAAGACCTTTTAGTGGCTCAAAGCTGGGGTTTGTAACTGGGTATTTTCCCTTTCTACGCTAATATAATTGAAATGCAGTTAGAAATTCTTGGGTGTAAGTCTGACCTTCTAGTTAGGAAGTCTCTTCTACCTCTGTTGTTCTCGACAGCATTGAGGAAGGTGGAGAATGAAGAAGACAGAGCATTGAGACAGGTCCCCGGGGTGAAGATGTTTATTGAAGGACTGACGTCACAGTGGAGCTGGGGCTAATCATTGAGTCACGGAAGATACATCCTTTGCCTATCCAGGTTCTGGCAAAGGGTGACAGCTTCTGAAAAGCCACGTAGTGGACTGTTACTTGTTTTTTTTCCTGCGTACGTATCAACATTGTTTTAAATCGAGGTAAAATTCACATAACACGAAACGAACCATTTTTCAGGTGAACAGTTCGGTGGCATTTAGTACATTTACCTGTTGCATAGTCACCTCCTCTATCTCACTCCAAAATATTTTTATTACCCCAAAAGGAACCCCACGCAACAGTCACTCCTCGTTGCCTCCCTCCTCCCCAGCCCCCGGCAACCACCAATCTGCTTCTGTCTTGGTAGAGTTACCTTTTCTAGGTATTTCATGATATTTTTCAGATTCATCCACATCATCATCCGTATCAGTACGAGCATCTTTTGGAGAGCCTGTGTGAATTCTTTTGGTCATATACCTAGGAACGGAATTGCTGGACCATGCTGACTTAAATGAAAACCTTTTCGCACAGAGGCTGGACCTTTTCTGTTCCCGCCAGCAAGGTGTGCGAGTTCCAATTCTTCCATGTCCTCACCCACGCTTGTTATTTCTTGTTATTATTATTATCACCATCATCATCATCGCCACCCCGGTTAGTATGAAATGGTACCTCATTCCGGTTTTCGTTTGAATTTCTCCAGTGACCGATAACATGGAACATCCTTCCAAGGGTGTCACTTGTTTTGGAATACCAAAACGTCATCATCAGTGGCATAGAAAATCTCACTCCTGATCTCCCTCCTGTGGTGTCGGGAGGTGTGAAAGCCACCTTCTGGCAAACAGTGACGGGCTCTGCAAGTTCAGGTGGGACGATCCACACAAGGTACACTGTTTCCACGCTGCCTCCATGCCATGAAAACCTCTTCTTGTGGATTCTTCATCTTCTCCCGGGGTCAGTTAAGTGGACTAACCCCTACTAAAACTAAAGCAAATTTTGGACCAGGTAAGGTCCCTTTGCTATTTCTTCACTTTACAAACTAAGGAGGAACGCAGCAGACAGGCCATGGGAAGCAGCTTTTCAGAGGATGAGAGCTGAGGGGGGAGCAAGGATGTGCTCATCCAATTTATACCCGAGAGGTGGCAGTGGGGTGGGGCGAGGCCCCTGGGACAGGTGTCCTGTGACTGTGTCATGTGACTGTTGGCCTTCTGATTTGGGTGCTGGGCAGAGGACTATCGCCATGTGGGTGGTAGATATCCCCTGAAGGGGGATATCATTCCAGGGCAGGTCATAGTAAAGGGATGGATCTAGAGATAGGAAGGGAACCTTGGAAGGTGGCCTTAGGCAGGCAGAAGAGACACGGTAGTCTGGCGGGATCTATGAGGGTCCACATGGATAAGAACCCCTATAAATATTGAAAAGGTTAATGGCCGGGTTCCATTCCAGACTGGGCCAATAAATCCAAATCTCACGGGGAGTAACATCTATCATCTCGGGATCTGCAAAACACTGTCCATGGGGACCACAGAAACTGCAGACGCAATACCTAGTGGGCCGGATTATCTGGGATTATGAGCCCCTGTGACTTCTATGCCTTCCAGAGAGGCCTGTTTACAGAGCCCGTCCCCGTGCTGAGGGTCCTAAAAGGGAAGGATGTGGGTTTACCATCAGCCCCCAGTGTCGACGGGGGCTGCACATGGTCTCCCTAGCCCAGCCTTCTAGGCAGCCCTGCCAGTGATCCGGGAGACAACCCCGAGGGTGTGGGGAGACGACGTCAGAGGCCCTCGCTCCTTTCATGTAGGGAGACTTCCGGTAGTTCCAGACTGGGGGGCCTTGGACTCATTTATTAGGGAAGGCATGGGTTTATCTTTGCTTCTTCGTGTTGGATGAAGTCAGGACTGCTGGGTGCCTACAACTGGAAGCATCAACGATGTCTGTCAAGATGAGGCAGAGTGGAGGTAAAAGGTAGCCAGGTTGAAATGGAAAATGCTCGACAATGTCCAAGTGGGAAATAGTAGGAGAACAGTAGGAGTCTTGCTTCCTCCAGGGGCCCCCCAGCCTCTGATGGGTCAGTTACGAGAGCTCCCCGGGCAGTGTGGTAGGCTGGGCTCTGCCCTGCTGCCACGCTGGACATGGGACACCCTGATCCTCCAGCCTCTGCTGTAGGAACTTCTCCAAAGAAGAGACGAGCTGGGAAGCATGCTGTGGGGGTGGTGGGCGGGCCAGAGGGGTGAAATGTCCTCTGACTGTTGGTGGGGAACCATGCATGGTCAGTCTGCTTCATGCCACGCGCACTCCTGGGATCTTGCATAGCTTGGATTCCTGGAGCATCATGCATGCTGCCACCAGCCTGAGGGCCACAACAAGAACAGAGCGGAAGGCTTGCCTGCAGCTTTCCCTAGTAGGAAATGCTTTGCGGGGATGGGGGAGATTCCAGCTGGGTGAAGCATGTGACTGCTTGGAAAGGATATCTGTCCCCCACCTCACTCAGGGGAGTGCCCCTGCCCTGCCAGGGCTGAGATGGGGTCAGTGATTTAACCACTCTGGCTGCTTTCTGGAGGCTGCTTGGGCCTGAAGGGGCCAGAAGTTCGGCAGGGTGAGCGGGGTGGGTAGATGAGCCACCACTGCTGTTGTGTGCCAAACCACTCAGACGACACTTATTTAAAAGCCATGAGGCACTTACGTGCCTCCAAGATTCTCTTCTCAGGCTCTGGAACTTTCCTCCTCCCTCCTGGTGCTCAGGCAGTAAAGTTGCTAGGAAGGAGCCTCCCCACCGGCGGCTCTCTCCTGGGGACCTGCAGGGTTGGGGCAGAAGCCCGGGTCTGACAGGTGCTAGGCCAGGCCAAGCTGCTTCCCTCCTGTGTCTGCTCCCTGCTGCCCTGGGAGCAGTAACAGGTTATCTCAGGTCCCGCTGGTGCAGGCTGGCAGAGCCTGATGTCCTTCAAGATGCCTGTGCCCTTTATGGCTGTGCACCTTTGCTAAAGGGACCTTGATGCCCAGTTATATGTGGCCATCGGCTGGTCACTGCTCCGTTCCCGCCCTGGCCCATTTCAGGGGGTGCCCTTCAGCCCCAGAAGGGAACTAGAAACACAGTCCAGCTCCTAGAAGTGTCTCCTCTTTCCATAGTAGATTCCTGGCTTTGGGATTCTTTCTCCATTTGAATTGTCATTCGGTATTACTACTAATGAATCTAACGAATAAACTGAAAGATTTTTGAAGTTTTTTAAATCCTTAAAATTGATTTCGCTAAGCACAAATGTAAATTTAGAGCAGTACATTGGAAGTCACTTAAATAATCATTTTTCTTTGTATCACTAATTTGATATACAATTTTGGTCACTAATCTCCATTGACATTTAGGGTTAGTTTTTTTTTTTTTTTTAACTTTATTATATTTGAGAGACAGAGACGGTGCATGAGCAGGGGAGGGGCAGAGAGAGAGGGACACACAAAATCTGAAGCAGGCTCCAAGCTGTGAGCTGTCAGCACAGAGCCCTATGCAGGGCTCAAACTCACAAACCATGAGATCATGACCTGAGCCAGAGTCGGACACCTTAACCAACCGAGCCACCCAGGTGCGCCCAGTTTTGTTTTTTAATTCAGTTTTTGAACACATAAAGCATATACTATATTAAGAGGTGTGCATCGAAAAGTCTTGGTTGTATCCTTTTTCTCACCTACCCTTTTCCATCAACCCCATCTAGGTCATTATTCCTTCCATTAGTTTCAGCTGTCTCCTTCCAGTGTTTTTTTTATTTTTATTTTTTAACGTTTATTTGTTTTTGAGACAGGGAGAGACAGCATGAACGGGGGAGGGTCAGAGAGAGAGGGAGACACAGAATCTCAAACAGGCTCCAGGCTCTGAGCTGTCAGCACAGAGCCCGACGCGGGGCTCGAACTCACGGACCGCGAGATCATGACCTGAGCCGAAGTTGGATGCTTAACTGACTGAGCCACCCAGGCACCCCTCCAGTGTTTTTTTTTTGTTGATATATATTTTGCAATACATATTTATATATATGTTTTATATATGAATACGAATACATATTGCAAAATATGTACCAATATATACGGTATAAAATACTATAGCATGTAGTTTACGATATGCTAATTTTATAGACGTGTATATATATATATGTACACACAACACACACACACAAACATACACTGCTCTGCATCTTGCTTTTTTCATCTAACAAGGTCTCGTGACAATGACTCCATACATAGGGATCTTTCTCCTTTTTTGGTACAGCTACATGGCCCCCTCGTGTGTGAATACACTGTAGTTTATTCAACCATTCCTCTAATTATGGACATTTAGATCGTTTCTAATCTTCTAATGTTAGAGATAATATCACAGTGAATGACCTTGTGCTTACAGTGCTTGTGACCAGAGAAGGTATGTCTTCAGTGCCAGCCTCGAGGAATGGTGCCATTCTCAACAGTCAATGCATAGGTCATTGTGTTAGATGCTGCCACATTTTCCTCCACGAGGTGTGTGCCCTTCTATACTCTGATCGGCAACATACACAGGCGCCTATTTCGTTACCACTTCAACACCAGAATGTGTTACCCAAATCCAACTTTTGGATTTTGGCCCATCTGAAAGGTGAGAGATCCTATTTCAGGGCAGTTCTAATTTACATTTCCTTGTGAGTGGAATTGGGAATTTTTTCAAATATCAAGAGCTTTTTGAATCTTCTTTTCTGTGAACTATTTCCGTACGTTGCCCATTGTTTCCTGGGTTCTAGCCTAACTGAAAAAAAAATTTTTAACTCAAATCTTTGTTGATTCGAGCAAAGTCACTTTTCATTCTTACCTTCCACAGAGATGTCAGATACGAACTCCATCAACAAGGAGTCATCATTAGGACTGTACTCTGCTCCCTCATTCCCAAACTCACTCTAATCCAAAAAGTACTCGTGATCACTTACATTTTAACCTGCTCTCGTAGTTCCTGTTGAGTTGACTGGGGTAATTTGGCACCAAAGCATCGTTTCATTATTTTTCAAAATCATGGCCAGTCAGTTGATTCTGTTGGAACATGGTGTTAATGAAATAAAGGTGCTGGTTCTGATACCCATATGTGCCGTTGGCTCTACATTTAGAAAAGCTGTTCCCCTGCCAGGAGTGGGGCTGCCCAGCTGCCTTCCATTCAGACAGAAGTCTCAAAAGAACACTCTGTGGGTAAGGAAGGGGCAATGGCGTCATCTCCAAACATAGTCCCCCCGGGGGAGTGGATGCCCCAATTCCTGATTCTTTGGAAGCTCGGTGTAGGTTTCTGCCTGGGAATTTCACTGTGAGGTCAGCAGCCAGTTGAGAAGACACATGCGTCAAATGGGACAGCACGCACCACCCTGCATGGTGTTGTTTTCAAGCTGGCTGCCTCAACTGGAGTGGCACAGGGGGCTCACTCAGTAGCAGTCCAGAACTGTGTGCAAAGCCCCTGTAATAGTTACCTGTTGCCACATAACAAATTACCCCAGGACTACAAGCTTACCATGACAATAAAAATATATTGTCTCTCGTGTTTCGGTGGGTCAGAAATTGAGGAGCAGTTCAGCTGAGTTGTTTGTGCCTATGGCCTCTCCTGAGGTTGCAGTCAAGATGTCAGCTGGGGTCACAGGCCCCTGGCATGACTTGACAGGGGCTGACGAGCCCAATTCTGAGATGGTCTCTCATAGGGCTGATGCTGGCTGTTGTCAAGAGGCCTCAGTTCCTCTCCACGGGGACAGCCACAGGGCTGCTGGAGTGTCTTTGCAATGTGATGCCTGCCTTCCCTCAGAGCAAGAGATTTCAGAGAAAGCCAGGAGGAAGCTTCAGTGCTTTTCAGGATCTCGTCTTGACTCCAAACGTCATCATGTCTGCCCCATTCTGTCTGTGAGAAGCAAGTCACTGGGGCCGGCCCACACTCAAGGAGAGAGGAATTAACTCCACCTTTTCCAGGGAGGTGTCTCAGAGAATTTGTGGACATATTTTTAAATCACCACTGTCCCTGAGGCCAAGAGGCTTCTTCTCCCATACCTAAAGGGCTGCCTGACCCCTGGGCTGTAAGGCGTGTCTGCCTTTCTGGTAAGTCCTGGGAAATGCAGCCACCTCCCAGGTGGATGGCTCCCCACCCCTTAGGAAGGGACTTTCATCACATCTACTTTCCTTTGACCTATTTTTAACAATGGAACTGGTTAAAAATGCAGGTTGGACCTCACCAAGAGATTCTTGCTATTTCACTGAGTCTGAGGGGCTGGTGAATTTTTACAGCTACTTCCGATCAAGCAAGCCCTTTGGCCCTGGCCCAGAAAGACAGAGTGAGGCATTGGCTTTTCAGCACTGTGGTTTCTGTCACCCAACAGTCCTGTCCTGCCCCACCCCACTGAGGGCAGGCTGGACCACCTCACTGGGCCTTTCAGGGCACTCAGAGATGCACATGGCAAAGGGTGAGCCCACGACGGATCCCCAATGGATGGAGGAGGAATGGGTGAGCGGAGGAATTCATCAGTCATCGAAGCACCGTTGTACTGATTTTGACGATGCTTTTTTAGAAGTGAATCTTCCCAATATTACCTAAGACAAATTCTTGCCAAAACACATTTACCCTTTCATGAAGCTTCTTGACCTAATTATTAACAATTTATTTAAAACACACACACACACACACACACACACACACACACACACACACACACAGGGGATGAAGGAACGTGTCACACAATACCTTGAGAAAATAACTACATGCACCCGGAATTGGGGGAATTCAATAAGATGACTGGCTTGGACACTTGAAAGAGTCTATGTCATGCAGGGAAAAACAGGCCAAGGTCCTGTTCTAGATCAAAGGCTGCCAAACTATGACCCACGGGTCAGCAGTCTATTTTTGTAAATAAAATTTTATTGGAACGCTGTCATGCTTATTCGCTTACATAGTGTGTGTGGCTGCTTTTGTGCTAGTGACACAGTTGAGTGATTGCAACAGAAACAGTGTGGCCTACAAACCTGCAGTGTTTACTCTCCTGCCCTTTCAGAAAAAGTTAGCTGACCCCTGTTCTAAATTAAGAGACCAGTGACTCTTGTACTCCAACCAATGACAGAGTAAGTAGTCCTGGCTGGCCACTCTGTCACACACAATTAGAGCAGCAGATGAGACATATTAAATAATTGTTCTCAGACGTGAAATGATTGGCAGCACAGGGCTGGGCTTTCTGAGAGAAAGGAAACAAACAAAGTGAGTCTACAGTCATCCAGGCTTTCTACCAGAGGCATTTGCATTTCCCAACCCAGGGAGGGGGACACAAACAGAATACAGAGTTCTCACAGAGCTGACGAGACAGATCATTGGAGAGTGGGGAGGCTGAGGCAGCTGGAATTTCCACCGGTGAATATTTTTTGAGGAAGAAACTAACCAAAGAAGGGGTTTCGGGCCACGGGATCCTCTCTGAGTCTTTGGCTAAATACCAGGTTGTGCATGTGTCTGGGGGAGACAGCACCAGCCTGGCCAAAAAACCACCATCCAGGAAAGAAAGGGTACCGTGGAGCCCATAACAACTCCTGGAGCTCACACAGAGTTGGGAGATGATTGAGTTTTGACCAGCCAGAGGGGAAAGGCCTCACGGAACACCAAGGACTTTGAGTAGACTATCAAAAAGGCCACACCTCAGGATTAGGACTAACTAGCTACTCTAGATCTATCTCAACGAAGCTTAAAAGTAAGTCTTCTGGGCGCCTGGGTGGCTCAGTCGGTTGAGCGTCTGACTTGAGCCCAGGTCGTGATCTCACAGTGTTTAAGCCCCGCGTTGGGCTCTGTGCTGACAGCTCAGAGCCTGGAACCTGCTTTGGATTCTGTATCTCCCTCTATCTCTACCCCTCCCCTGCTTGCGGTCTGTCTCTGTCTGTCTCTCAAAAACTAAAGTAAAACATTAAAAAAAAAAAAAAAAGTAGGTCTTCAAAGAATCAAGTTAATCCATGTATAAATTAACTATCCGTGAAAACAAAACTTAACCATATTTAAAGAGGACAACAAGGATAGATACCTTTGACTCTTTATTCCAAGTTTACCAAGAACATTAATCATGAATGGATTTTTTGAGTTTTGTAAAATGATTTTTTCTGAATCCTTTTCTTTTTCTGTAATAAACTTTTTGGTAAATGACCAAATATTTCCCACCTAAGATCAGAAACAAGGAAGGAAGTTTTCTTTCACCATTTCTAGTGAATGTTCTGCTGTGGTCCTAGCCAGTGCAAACAGGCAAGGGAAGAAAGAGCCCACACATTGGAAAGGAAGAAGTAAAACATGGTTGTGAACATAGAAAACCCTCAGAATTTCACAGAAAAGCTACGGAAACCAAAAAGTGAATCTAGTAAGTACGGAAAACACAAGGTCAATATACAGTAAGCAACTGTATGTCTGTATTTCAGCACAAACAAGTGGGAAATGAAGTATTATTTACAATGTCAAAAAATGTTTCAGATAAATTTATATATAAATGTATATATGTGTACACACACATAGTGTACTGAAAACAACAAAACACTGTTGAAATTGAACAAGCTCTAAATGAATGGACAGATTTTCCATGTTCAGAGATTCAAAGAATCAATGTTGGCAAAATGTCCATTTTCTCCAGTGATTTATAGATTCAAAGTAAACCCACTTACAATCTCAACAGGCATTTAAAAAAATAAAAACCAGGAAGCTTATTATAAAATTTATATGAAAATGTAAAGGACCAGAAGATTTAAAATAATTCTGGAAAAGAACAAATGTGGAAGGCTTACACGTTGATTTCAAGAGCTACTATAACACCTTGGTGATTGTTGTGATATTGGCATGGGATAGACAATGGGTTAGAGTCCAGAAGTAGAGCCATATATCTATGATCAACTTATTTTACATGTTATTTTTCTTCTTTTTGAGAGAGAGAGAGAGAGATAACATGAGTGGGGGAGAGGAGCAGAAGGAGGGATGGGGGGAGAGAGAGAGACAGAGAGAGAGAGACAGAGAGAGAGAGACAGAGAGAGAGAGAGAGACAGAGAGAATCCCAAGCAGGCTCCATGCTTAGCATGGATCCTGATGTGGGACTCAATCCCATGACCCTTGGAGTATGACCAGAGCTGAAGCCAAGAGTAGGATGCTCAACAGACTACGCCACCCAGGTGTCCCCAATTTATTTTTTTAAGGTAATCCAATGGGAAAAATATAGTCTTTTCAACAAATGGTGCTAGAAGATATGGATATATGTATGAAAAAATTCCTAACTCCTGTCTTACACTATATATAAAAATTAAATGGATTATAGGGCTACATGTAAAAGCTAAAACTAAATATTTCTAGAAAAAACAAAGAAAATCGTTCTAATCTTGGGGTAGGCAAGGATTTCATAGACAGGATATAAACAAAGTACCAATCTTAAAAGAAAATATTGATAAATTGGACTTTATCAAAAATAAAAACTTCTCCTCAAAACACACCATTAAGAAAATGAAAAGCCCAAGTCATTGGAGGAAAATATTAATCACACATAAAACTGGGGCATTTATGGGGCAATAATGCATAAAACTGAGCCTGGGTGGCTCAGTCTGTTGAGTGTCTGATTCTCGATTATGCCTCAGGTTATGATCCCACAGTTGTGAGATCAAGCCCTGCAGTGGGCTCCATGCTGAGTATGGAGCCAGCTTGAGATTCTGTCTTAGTCTCTGCCCCTCTCCCTAGCTTGCACTCCCACTCTCTCTCTCTCAAACAAACAAACAAATAATAATGAATAAACCTGGCAAAAATGCATAGGCACACATCAGTAACGAATAACCCAAGTTTTAAAGGGCAAATATTTTAACAGACGGTTGACCTTTGAACAACATGGGGGCTGAGACGCCATCCCCTGTGTGGTCAAAAATCTGTGTATAGCATTTGACTCCCCCAAAACTTAACTACGATAGCTTATTGTTGTTGACCCGAAGCTTTAACCCATAACATCAACAGCCAATTAACACATATTTTGTATGTTATATGTATTATGTACTCTATTCTTATAATACAGTAAGCTAGAGAAAAGAAAATGTTAGGAAAATCACACGGAAGAAAAAATGCATTTACTATGTTGTAAGAAATCTGCATAAACGTGGACCTGCCACTTCAAGCCCATGTTGTTCAAGGGTCAGCTGTACTATATATATAAGCGATAGACACATGAGAAGATGTCCAGCTTCCCTAGAGATCTGAGACATACAAATTAAACCATGCTGATGTTTAAAAAAAAAAATTAAAGAAGAAAAAAAAGGGGGCGCCTGGGTGGCTCAGTCAGTTCAGCGTCCGACTTCGGCTCAGGTCATGATCTTGCAGTCCGTGAGTTTGAGCCCTGTGTCAGGCTCTGGGCTGACAGCTCAGAGCCTGGAGCCTGCTTCGGATTCTGTGTCTCCCTCTCTCTCTCTGCCCCTTCCCCACTCATGCTCTGTCTCTCTCACTCTCACAAATGAATAAATGTTAAAAAAATGTTTTAAACCACCCTGAGATCACTACACACCCCATAAAATGCCAAAAAGCAAAAGATAGTATTAAGCACTGGTGAGGATGTAGAGAAACTACAAGTCTCATATGTTCCCAGTAAGAGCGTAAAATGTTGAAACACTTTGGGAAACACTTCAGCAGTTTCTTATAAAGTTAAACGTTCATTAACTACATGATCCAGCAATCCTACCTCTAGATTTTTACCCAAGAGAAATGAAGACATAGGTCGACAAAAAGACTCCTACATGGATGTTCATAGTAGCTAATCATAATAGCTTAAAACTGAAAATAATCCAGATGTTCATCAATGGGTGGATGGATAAACAAAGGGGTAATATTCATATAATGGAATATTACTCTGCAACAAAAAGGTACAAACTACTCCTATACCCAACAATATGGTGGATTTCAAAAATATTATGCTGAGCAAAAGAAGTCAGATACACAAGAATATAAGCTGTATTAGTGGACTTCTGAAGTTCTTTATCAGGCAGAGCTATCTACAGTAATAAAATTCAGATCAGTGGTTGCCTGGGCCAGGGTGGGAATGGGTGATTGGTTGCAAAGGTGGCATGAGGGAACATTTTCTTTTTTTTTTATTAAAAAATTTTTTTTAATCTTTATTTATTTTTGAGAGACAGAGAGAGACAGAGCATGAGCAGGGGAAGGACAGAGAGAGAGGGAGACACAGAGTCTGAAGCAGGCTCCAGGCTCTGAGCTGTCAGCACAGAGCCCAACATAGGCTTGAACTCAGGAAACATGAGATCATGACCCGAGCTGAAGTCGGTCGCTCAACTGACTGAGCCACCCAGGTGCCCCAGGGAACATTTTCTATATTTTGTTTGGAGTGGATGTTGTAAAGGTGTGTGTGTGTGTGTGTGTGTGTGTGTGTGTGTGTGTGTGTGTGTGTGTGTGTATGTATTTCTTTTTAAAAAATGTTTATTTATTTTGAGAGAGGGAGAGAGAGAGAATGCACGTGCATGCTCATGAACAGGGGAGGAGCAGAGAGGGAGGGAGAGAAAGAATTTCAAGCGGGCTCTGTGCTAACAGCACAGAGCCCAATGCATGGCTGGATCTCATGAACTGTGAGATCATGACCTGAGCCGAAACCAAGAGTTGGATGCTTAACTGACTGAGCCACCCAGGTGCCCCATATATATTTCAAAAATATATATATATATTTATTCCAAAACTCATCAAACTGCACACTTAAAATGGATATGTTAAAATTACGTTAATTTTACATCAGTAAAAACTTATAAAAAGTAGACTAAAAAGAAATAATGACAAACTGTAATGTGTCAATCTCAGCTGAATTCTAATTTAGTGAAAACAAAGCTATAAAAGATTCTTAGGATGATTGGGAAAATTTTAATAGGGCATGGCTCTTAGATAATATTACAGAATGATTGTTAATCTTCTTAGGTATGATCATGTTTTTGTGGTTGGAGAGAAGCATGTCCTTATTCTTAGGTATATTCTTAGCTGAAGTATTTACGTTCGAAATATCATGACGTCTACCACTTACTTTCCAATGGTTCAGTAACAACAAAAACACGTACCCCTTTCTTACATAATACACAAAAATAAACTCAAAATGGATTAAAAACCCAAATGTAAGACCTGAAACCATAAAACCCCTAAAAGGAAACAGGCAGTAATCTCTCAGGTATCTGCTGAGCAACACCAGCTCCTCAGTCAAGGGAAACAAAAGCAAGGTATTGGGACTACATCAAAATAAAAAACTTCTGTACGATGAAGGGAGCCATCACCAAAAAGAAAAGGCAATCTACTAAAGGGGAGAAGATATTTGCAGATGACATATCTGGGGTGTTAACATCTAAAATATATACAGAACTTACACAACTCAATACCAAAAACCCCCAAACAATCCAATGAAGAAATGAGCAGAGGATCTGAACAGGCATCTTTTCAAAGAAGATATCCAAACGGCCAACATACATATGAAAAGATGCTCAACATCACTCATCATCAGGGAAATACAAACCAAACCCACAATGAGATACTGGCTTCCATCTGTCAGAATAGCCAGTATAACAAAGTCAAGAAATAACAAGCACTGGTGAAGATGTAGAGAAAAAGGAAACCGGAGCACTGCTGGTGGGAATGTAAATTGATACAGCCACTCTGAAAAACTGTATGGAGGTTCCTCAAAAGATTCAACATAGAAATGCCATAGGATCCAGTAATTCCACCAGTGGCTATGTGCCCAAAGAAAACAGAAACGCTAATTTGAAAAGATATATACACCCAGATGCTTACTGTAGCATTAATTACAATAGCCAAGATATGGAAGCAGCCCAGTGTCCATTGACAGAGGAGTGGATAAACGTGGTATACACACACAATGGAATATTATTCAGCCATTAGAAAGAATGAAATCTTGCCATTTGCAACAGGGATGGAACTTGAGGCTATAATGCTAAGTGAAAGCAGTCAGACAAAGACAAATATCATATGACTTCTATGTGGACTCTAAAAAACAAAACAAAACCAGACAAAACATAGGAACAGACTAATAAATACAGAGACCAACCTGGTGGTTGCCAGAGGGGAGGTGGGGTGAGAGGGTGGGTGAAACAGGTGAAGGAGATTATAACTTCCACTCTAAAATAAATGAGGCACAGAGATGAAAAGTGCCACATAGGGAATATGGGAGTCAACAATAGTGTAATAAGGCTGTATGGTGACAGCTGGTGACTACACTTACCGTGGTGAGTGCTGAGTAATGCACAGAATTGTTTTTAAAAATGCACACAAAAACAGCGAGATGAAACAGACCTGGCAGATATTAATAATTGCTGAAGAAGGTGGGGGGGTGGTATATAGATTTTCACTGCAGTTTCCACGTTTCTGACTTTTCAGCATTACATAACAATAATCATAACAACAATAACAACCACCACTGGGGGTTGGGGGGGGGGGTGGGGAAGCTAATGTTGAGGTGTTATGGTTTCCTCTTAAGTCTACAAGTTTTTCTTAGACCCAGATAGATACTTATGAGGACAGGGCGAGACTCGTGATTTTCTCTGAATTCTTCTGCTTGTTTTTGAACAGAATCCCAGCAACAAAGAGCATTATGAATACCTGTTTGCCTTCTGGCTTCTTTGGCTGCTCGCTGGTGCAGGGAGAGTCTCAAAACGTGTGTCAGGAGCACCAGGGCTGTGGCCACCTCTCTGCTGGCCTTGGCAGGAGGGAGGTGAATGGTTAACCCACCCTGCATTGTTGAACCTTCTCTGAGCCTGCACGGGGCTCTCCCTGCAAGTCTTACAGCAAATGCAAATGCATGGCGAGGGGAACAAGGCCCAGGTGACCCTGTTTGTTAAACAGCGAAAACCTGTTTTACACCGGCACCTTATATAAGGCTACACACGTCTTACAAAAGGCTACATTTCGGCATAAAAATGCCTCCCTAGGACCTACCCTGACACACTGCCCAGGGCTTTGGCAAGTGAGGTCCTGGAGAAAGCGTGCCTTTCACAAGTAGGGAGAGGAGCCAGCGAAGAGAGGAGAGCAGAGTCTCAAGGGGAGGAGTCTGTGCCTTCTCAGGTGCTGAGGTGCCATAGATGGTGTGAGATGTTACAGAACCGCCCCCGCCCCTCCCCCGCCCCGCGCCGGAAGTTAAGGGCTGTAGAAAGTTCCCTGGATCAGACTGTCGGGGCCAGAGAAATTTCCCCTGGAATGGTGGGGGTGGGGGTGGGGGAGGGAAGTGTAGGGATTATTCAGGAGGGAGGATATGGAGGCACACTGTGCCAACGATTTTTCGCGAAGTTTGGGGCAATAGTTGGATGGCTGTGGAAGACAGCATGAGGTAGGGAAGAAAGGAGAGGGTTTTAGTGTCTGGAGATCGGTGGGGAGAGGCTAGGTAGGGGGAGACAGGCTAGTTAAGGGAAGAGATAAGATTATAACCCAGGTGGAAAGGGGCTTAGCAAGAAGAGACTTCTCTGAGATAGAGGGAAGGCAACGGTGGGGGGTGGGGGAGCTGCCACAAAGATATGGGGTGTTTTGAAATAGTGAGTAAGATACCAGCATCACTCAGCCAGTTGCCCACCACACATTGTACTTGCCCAGCTTTGGAGTTGAGTGACTTCTTTGGTAACATCGTACTGCATATTTGAAAGTTGCTAGGAGTAAATCCATCACAAGAAAAAAAATTGTAACGATGGATGGTGATGGATATTAAGGACACTTATTGTGGTGACCGTTTTGCAATGTACACAAATGTCATATCATTATGTGGCATGCCTGAAACGAATATAATGTAGTGGATCAGTTATACGTCAATAAAACAAGCAAAAAACCTAAACCTCATTTTTGCGTAGATGTGGATCTTGGCCTCCTTCTAGTCAGTTAATTCAGGAAGAAAGTCTGAAGGAAGAGGAGGGAATAAAGAAAAACATATGAGGAGTCTGAGATGGCGAATAAAGTTAAGCCGCGAAATGACTGAAAGGCATAGAAAAAGTAGCAAAGCAGAGAAAGATACCAAGGAAGATCACATGAAATCTCCCGGAGAGATGGACAGTTAGGTCGTCCACGCACACCGACCCTTCTGTGGCAAAGCAGACTGGGAGTGTGCCTCTGGGTGAATCGCCGACTTTCCTAGATAATACCCTCCTTTAGGGTCTTTTCAGTTTCTTGCTGTGGTCTCCTTGCAGGGCTGTGAAAAAGTCACAGGCCTGTAGCCATTGGAGCCAACTCATGTATTTTGGTCCTGAACACCTGCTTGAAAAGTTTCTAACTTGACTGGGATCCATTCTCGTTGGGAAGAGACTGGCAGAGCAGGAAGATAAAAGTTTATTTTACAGCTTGACTTCCTTTGCGCAAAGCCCCAACTTGTGCATATGTGAAAATGAATAAGAAAGGCTCTGGGACAAAATGGTACTTGGATGCAGGCTGTAGCAGGGTCTTGCTCCCGTGGGGTATGGCCGACAGGCTCAAAGGCAGATGTCCAAATAGATTCGGTTTGGGGCTCAGAGGTAGTGATTGCCTGGAGGGAGGCGCTTTAGAGTAGACATCAGACTGGGCTTCTCCTGTCTATGGCTGATGCTAACTGAAGGGTAATGAGGCCAGCAGAAGGCTCTTGTCATTCCTGTAGAGCCATTTTTACCATTAGGAGGTCCCTCTGGTGGCTGCCGAAAGTAACACCTCATGGTTCGGTTATCAATATTTGGGGCTGTAATAGGGCTTCCTTCCAGAAACACACAAATAAGAGAAATAATATTGCCCTCTGAGAGTTAAACCTAAAAAAAAAAAAAAAAAAAAAAAAAAAAAATCGGCTCAACACTTATTGGACAGAACAGAGATAAGCAAATTTACTGTAGCAGACAGACTGCTTCTCCGGTGTGTAGAGAATACAGCATGCATCCCGGGAATATGTGCCTTTTACACACTGTTCCCACCTTTGGAATGTCCTTCCTTGTGTCTTCTGGCTACCAAAATGCTACCGCGTTTGGAGTCTCCGTTGAAATGCCACCTCCCCGTGTATATTTCTTTCCTGATTCTCCAAGTCAAAATCAAGCACCCCTTTCTGTACATTCCAGAATTAGGTTTTTAACTTTGTTGTCGTTCATATTGAATTCTATCTTCGAGTAGAGTTTGTGGTTACTTGTAAGTCCTCCCTACTACAATATAAATTCCTTGACTGTAAAAGCCAGGCCTTATTCCACACTTTCTGTGTATCATGGGTCGCCAATAAATGCTGTTAAATGAAGCTAATAGCAATCACAAAAAAATCACACATAGATTTCAGTCGAAAGTGCACAATTGTTACTTTCCCCGGAAGCGTGTCCTGGGTTGGGATCTCCAGAAATACCCTTGAGTGGGGGATTCTTAGTTAAGGAAGTACTTACACGGGGAAAGGAGCGAGGAAAGAAAAAAGGGGTGCAAGGTGGGGGGGACGCTCAGCAAGGATGTGGCCTCAGCTGGAGACAAGAGACAGCCTGATCCCACCAAGTAGTGAAGCAAGAATCGTGCCACTGGATTGGTCCTCTGTGACGCAGTGAGGCTGGCCTTTTGTACCCCTGTGTCAGCTTGGCTTGGGCTGGGTGTTCCCTTGGGGGGGGGGGGGGGTCGGCATATTCCTCTGGGAGACAAGGCTCCCATGGGCCAAGGGCAAGTCTCTGGACTGGGATCAGCTGTGAGCCATCAGCAGCCAACATTCACAGTAGCCACAGGGTGTCAAATAAGACGGTGTTAAGAAGAGGATGAGAGATGGGAAATGTTGTCACGGCTATCTTTGGGAAAAACAGTCTGCTACCTCAGCTTTGGTTGATTAAGGAGCTTCCTGAGCTCCAAAAATGTGAGGTGGGAGTCAGGAAGAGTCACTCTGGGGTTTCCCAACTTGAAATTGCTAAGTGTGCTGGATTTTGCTCATTTCGTTTCAATTCAGAAGATAAGCAGCATGATTTGGAGAGAACTTGCTTTAATACGGAAGAGTCTGCTGTAGCCCTTTCCTTGGCAATGAAAGCAGAAGCAGCAGCAGCAGCAAACAGAAGCATCTGGAAAGAGTCTCCACAAGGATCTGCAATTGGCCACGGTGGTTTTTAAGGAAGAAGCTACTGAAAGTCAGTTTTCCTAAAATACAGTCAGTGTCCTCTACTTGTTCACAGTTTCTGCTCGTAAGTTTTGTTTCCATGTGATCAACACGGCAGCTCTTCAACTCTCCTTGCCCTTTTTCCATATCATGGCCCTTCTATTTCAGGTGACAGGCCCAGTCTTTTAGTTTGCCCGTTTCTGAGAACCTGATTGCCTATTCTGTGGTTTGGAACCCGAGCTCACAGGTCATAAGTCCCTTCCTGCCTGAGTGAACAACCTGTCCTAGTTGGCTCAGGACTTTTCTGGAATTAGCACTGAAAGTCCTGCCTTCTGGGAACCCCCCAGTCCAACACAAACCAGGATGGTTGGCCAGCCTTCCCCCTATCTGTGGAAAGGCTGCCCTTGCATCAGATGCCCACCTCAAGAGGAGGAGGGCTAGGTGGTCTGGTGGCCAGCAGGGCTACTGTCTTGGCGCAGCGTGGGGTAGCTTCCAGGAGGAGAAGGTATGAGTTGGACCGGTGATGATCAACCTCTCTTGTTAAAACTATAACCGAATTAATTACTCATTAGAAGGGCAAGAATCAAGGTATTGTAAATACTTGTGCAGCAGTGTGACATAGTAGAAAGAGCAGTGAAGGGGGAGTCAAAATACCTGGTTTCTGCCCCGATGGCCGTGAAACCTCAGAGCCAAAGAATTCATGCTTCTGAGCCTTGTTTTTCTCCATCTGTAAAGTGAAATGACAAGTCGAGGGCTTGCTTCTTCTCTTTCCTTTTGTTTTGTAACTTCATTCTAGAGGATAGAGTTACTTATACTCCTTGAGACATAGTTGGCTATCATCATTACAAGTTTTTCCCCTCCCCTCCCCCGCCCCTTCCTCCTCTCTCCCCCCTTTCCCCCTCCCTTTTCCTCTTCCCTCCCTTGCACCCTCCTCCCCCACTCCCCTCCTCCCCGCTCCACCCCCTCTCCTCCCTTCTCCCTGCTTTCTCCATTCCTAGCGCTAATCTCTTTACTCCAAACAGGCAACCACATCAATGTGAAAAATATCATTGTAGTTTTAGGAGTATTGTTTTGTGTATGGATCTTTTATTTTCATATGTGATATTGTGCTACGGACTTCATTTTTTTTTTCTAACACTTTTTTACTCAGCACCAGTTAAAAAAATATATCCTCAGGATGCTGGGTGTTGGTTTCCAAATTTTTTTTATAAACATTTTATAAACATTGTTTAGCGTTGCAGAATGTTCTGTTACCCAGGGTTCCAGCTAACTGGAATCAAATTATTGACGGGCTTTCTGGAGCAACAGAGGGGAGAAGGCAGTATCTGTAATCACTCCCCACACTGGTCAACGTTGGTCTGCATGAAGGGGACCAAGTGGATTAATATGCAGACACATTAACGGGGAATACGAGAAGTGTTGGATGGCAAGAACGGTTATGAGTGCACCTTTGGGCCTCTAACTGTGAACGGTGAGGCCTTCCAGGAACCTGGCCGGTCTGCAGTCCTAAGAGCTCTCACTGGGGGAGCTCACCTCCTGCATAAGACTGGTGGACATATGGCAGCCGCTTAAGACCTCAGCCAGAGACCCACCGGGAGTAGCACACATATCGGCAAGCTCTAACTCCTCTTCCTGGGGCTGAAGAGGACCAGGCCAGCATCCGCATCCCACCGGGAGAGTTCCTGTGGTTATTAGCGGTTGTTAGCAGAGCAGTGTCTCCCAGGCTGGGCCACTCTCTTGGTGGCATAGAAGCTTAAAGGAGCCATGTGGTGCCTGGGAACAGGCTGCGGGTGGGGAGCAGCTGTGGGGCTCAGCCCCTCATGTCACTGCCTGCCTACGCGTGGGAGAATGGCTTCCATTTCAGACAGCAGCAATTCACACTGGGTGGCCTCTGCGTTCCCTCCCACATCAGCGCACGGAGGATGACCCAGAAGGTTGAGGAGTGTGGAGCTCCCCTTGGAGGAAGCAGACCCTGCTGAGGGGCCTCTTCTCTCTCCCTGTGTCTGGCTCAACGAGGTCTTCATCTTTATTCAGGCCTCTTAGCGAGCTCTGGGGAGATCCCTCGAAGCCTGACTGGTGAGGCCCGTGAAGTCGGGGTGGGATGAGGGTCCCGTGAAGTCGGGTGGGGGGGGGGATGAGGGGTGTCCCACCTGACACGCTTCCTCACAGAGGCACATCCTGACCCTCTTCCAGGCCTTAATTATTTCTGCTCCTTTCAAGATGCAAAACAAAGAAAAGCAACAAGAAAGTTAAAAAACAAAAATAAACAAACATAAACAGACACACACAGATAACAAAGGCCCACTGTTTGCAGCTTCTTTTCTCCACATTTCAGCTGATTCTATGTTGTGATCTCCTCAAGCTTCCCAGGGGAGGACACTGAGGCAGCCACAGGATTACGTACACACTCTACCTAAATGACTCCCTTTGTAGTGGGATGACTTAAACTGACCCTGAGAATCAGAGAAGTTTCATCTTGACCTTCAGCTAATCCTTAGTATCCGGGCAGTGGTTTCAGGGCCTCCTGACTTGGGCCTGGTACTCCAGCCCTACTAGGGACGCAGCTCCTCAAGAACCCAAGGGGGACACTTAAATGTAGCAAGATAAAATAACTACAGCTGACAGTCACTGAGCTACTAGGCTACGGATTCATTCCATGTCCTCTCACTCGATCCTTGTGCCCTTCCGAAGTAGGTACTATTAACAGCCTCTTTTATAAATGAGGAAACTGAGCCTCAGAGAATCTAAGCAGCCGCCCCAGCTACACAGCTAGTAATTAGTGAAGCCAGGATTTGACTGCTCTCAGCCACTGTGCGTATGTAAGCTCACACACACACACACACACACACACACACACAGATGATGCACACATGTGCCTTTTGGTTTATACACTGTAATCATTTTAATAATATTCACAGAATCATAGATTGTTGAAAACAGAAGTCACTTTAGAGATGGCCTGATTTATGCACATGCACACATACACATGCAGAGAAATGAGAGGGAAGGAATGAAGGAACAAAGGAAGGATGAAGGAAGGAAGGAGGAAAGAAGGAAGGAAGGAAGAAGGAAGAAGGAAGGAAGGAAGAAAGGAAGGAGGAAAGAAGAAGGAAGGAAGAAGGAAGGAAGGAAGGCAGGCAGGAAGGGAGGAAGGAAGGAAGGAAAGAAAGAAACTGGGGACTTACTTTAGAAAAATGGTTCTCAATTGAGTAGCATCAGAATCACCTGTTAATGACACACATCTCAGGACCACAAACCCAGAGCGTCTAATTGAGTAGGTTTGGGACGCGACCCCCAATTTGCATTTCTTTTTTTTTTTTTTAACGTTTATTTATTTTTGACACAGAGAGAGACAGAGCATGAACCAGGGAGGGTCAGAGAGAGGGAGACACAGAATTGAAACAGGCTCCAGGCTCTGAGCTGTCAGCACAGAGCCCGACGCGGGGCTCGAACTCACAGACCGCGAGATCATGACCTGAGCCGAAGTCGGCCGCTTAACCAACTGAGCCACCCAGGCGCCCCCCCAATTTGCATTTCTGACAAGGTTCCAGATGATGCTGATGAGGCTGGTCCTGCGCCCACACTGTGAGAACCATGGCATGAGGGTAAATTGTACATGTTAAGGACCATAAGACCCACTGCAAATGTTACCTAAACCTACTTAGCAATTAATGCCAACGAAGCCTGGGAAAACATATCCCCAGGAGAGTCATTCTCATCTGATCACTTGTTCTTAAATGCTGTCTTGACTCCCAGCAGCAGAATCAGAATGTGGTAGGCAGGATTCTAAAAATGCCCTACCTGCTCCCACAAGAGATTCCATACCCTTTATCTCCCTGAACCTGTGAATGGGATATCATTCCTGTGACTACATTATGTTATATGACACAGTTGATGCAAAAAGGGATTATCCAGGTGAGTGTAATCTAATTACACGGCTCCCTTAAGAGCCCAGAACTTCTTATGGCTGTTAACACAAGTACCTAAATTTCCAAATTTGGAAGGGAGCTACTGCCTGATGCAGACCTACCCCATTCAGAAGATCCTCAGGCCTCGAGCTCCGCCCCTTATTATTGCCTGCTGGAAATGTCAGTGGCTGTGACTTACATTCTAGCACCACCAAGGTAACATTCAGTTCAGTCGAAAAAAGAAATGTAAAGGTTGTCGGAGAGAACATCCTAAGAACCGCCTGTCCCAGTGACCCTCAGCAGACGCAGCCTGACTCAGGAACACAGAGGGATCGCTCGTCAGCAGGCGCGTGCCCTTCATGGAAGAGCGGTTTAAAAACAGTTTAGGAAAACAGATTGCCCTCCTGCCCTGCTGGTTGGTCAGATAACACCCTTTCCTGTGGCTGAGATTAATCACCTGTAAAACTGAGGCAGTGCCCCTCACATGGGTATTAGGAAACTCAAGCAAGAGGCTGGGATGAATGCTCAGAGTCCATACGACACCGATCCTCACCGCCCCCCCCGCCCAAATATTTGGTGATTCTTAAAGTAAAATACACAGGGACAATTTTGATTTTCTGCATGACTACTATATAGCTATGATTCAACCACCATGTTTTTTTTTTTTTTATTGTAAAAGAGGAATATAAACTGCGGTCACAGACATAATTCAAGTAAATGAAACAAGCTGGCTAGTAGATAATTCTTAATATTGAGATTTCCTTCAAATATCCACCTCCAACTGATTTATAGACACCTGACATTTACTTAAGTGCAGAGTCCTCTCTCTCGAGGGTGAGGTTCCAGGCATTTGATATCTCACGCGCGCGGGCACACACACACACACACACACACACACACACACACACACACACAGAGGCTTCCACAAAGCAGTTTCCTTCCCACCACAATGTGCTGAAATCAAATGTTTTGGTAACAAATGCATGACCATGCTTAGTTTCACTTCCCACAAGAGTTCTCTGATAACTCTGTTTTTGTGGTTTCAGTGTCACTTTTCATTGATCTCTTTGAACTGTAATCATTTCAAAATTACAATTTTTAACTAAGACTGTGGGTTGGTGGTTAAAAACAGGAAGTTTGATGGGTAAGCCTGACAAGCAGTGAAAATGTGCAAGAAACTCAGGACAATTCAGAACTTGATGTTACTGAGGGCTGTGACAGTGTAACCCCCATGAGTCCCCCAGAGAACGTGTCTGTAAAGAAGGATGAGGTTACTAACCGACCATAAACAACTACAAATGCGGTTGATCTAAAATCTTGAAACACACTTGGATGTCCATGTGGACAGAAGTTCAAGAAGTATCACAGACTAAACGGTAAAAAAGTCAGTATCTCTCTATGGAAGATTGTATTTCCAGAGGATGGCAATATTATCTCCTAGTCCACATGCACTGTGTCCTTGACACTCTTCCCACAGAGAGGAAGAATCTAATTTCATTCCTTTTGAATCTGGCTTGGCTTAGTGGTCTGCTTGAGCAACAGAATGAAACGGAAGTGATATTCTGAGACTTCCAAGCTAGGTCATAAGATCCTTGCAGCTTCCACCTGGGACCCATGGAATGCTCACTCTTAGGACACTCCCTCTTGAGAGCCAGGCACCGTGCTGGGAAAAAATCACATGGAAAGACCACAGGTAGGAGCTCTGGTGAACAACCTTGCTGAGCTTCTAACAACAGCCAGCAGAACTCCCAGCCGTGTGAGTGAACCATCTTGGATGTTGAGCTCAGTCTGTAAGTCTTGGGCTGACAGATGGCTGCATTCCTAGCAGACTGCCCAGCAAAACTCAAGTCAGCCTACGGAATTGTGTTTCAAGCCACAAAGTTTGGGGGTGGCTTGTTATATAGAGCACTGTTTGTTATACATAGATAACTGGAACACCCAGCCACTTCTCTTTCCCAATTTATTGTGTATCCTTTCAGTGATATTTTAAGCACATACATTCAGTGACAAGCATATACCACTTTCCCCTTGCAAATGGTAGCATAGTAAATATACTATACAACAGTATACAACACATCTTAAAGATCATCTCATACCTGTTCTTATAGACCTGCTTGCTCTTTTGTGGGGAGGGGGACAGGCGGGGAGGGGCAGAGAGAGAGGGGAGAGAGAGAATCCCAAGCAGGCTGTGCACTGACAGTGCAGACATTCATTGTCCATTCTGCTAAGACACTCTTTCATGTAAAATATATATGGAGGTTACATTCCTAGAAGCAAATACTTGCATCTTCTTGAATTCAACTGTATGTGCATTTTCAATTGTAATAGATATTGCCAAATCACTCTGTTCCAAAAAAAAGACGTTGTGCCGAGTTAGGTTCTCACAATTTAAAGTTGTCTGTTTTCCCACACTCTTGCCACAACAGTGCCTATACCAAAGTTTAAATGTTTTTTTACCCTGGATTCTTATTCAGGTTATGGATTTTATTACTGTGGCAAAAAATGAGCTTAATCCTTGATTGCAATTTCATATCTTGATATATCTTGTTGGAGAAATGCTCAGCTGTAACTGTATCAAGCAGTCCTTTTCATCAGAATATTAAAAATAAATTGTATGGATTTGCGAAAGACGGTATGAGCTGCTAGGTAAAAAAAAGAGCCAAAGATTAACGTGATTCCATTTCTATAAAATCATAAACCACAACCAAACGAGCAAATAAAACACTACCTGAAATTTCCTGCAAGGTCAGTGTCATGACTGCCTCAGAAGAAGGTGGGTCTGCTCTATAGATGTGGCTGAAAAAAGTTTAGGTCGAAAGAGCCAAACCAAAAAGAGTGCTTTTATCAAAAGATACTTCTTTTTTTTGAAGTAGGCTTCATACCCAGCATGAAGCCCAGTTTGGGGCTGGCACTCACAACCCTGAGATCAAGACCTGAGCTGAGATCAAGAGTTGGAAGCTTAACCAACTGAGCCACTCAGGGGCCGCAAAAGATACATTTTAATGTGCTAAAAAGCCATATTTGAACATTAGTGAAAGACTGAGATCAACTTTTAGTGTTTTGACGCAAGTATAGATGTCGATGATGTACCGAGTCTTTATTCTACATAGAGTCATGGATCTGGGTTGATCTCCCAAACAACTAATTTGCTAAATGGCAGATTCACTAACCTGAGTTGTTTCTTGGAAGTATGTAGTTTTAGTTGATTAGCTTTCCTTTGTCATTGTAACTGCATCTTCAAAAAAAATTTTTTTTTAATGTTTATTTCTTTTTGAGACAGAGAGAGACAAAGCATGTGCGGGGTGGGGGTAGAGAGAGAGAGAGGGAGACATAGAATCCGAAGCAGGCTCCAGGCTCCGAGCTGTCAGCACGGAGCCTGATGTGGGACTTGAACTCACGAACTGCAAGATCATGACCTGAGCGGAAGTTGGACACTCAACCGACTGAGCCACCCAGGTACCCCTTTTTACTTTTTTTTTGTTTTTTTAATTGTAACTGCGTCTTAAGGAAAGTCATTTTGCCTCTGGTTCGTTTAATCCCACAGCTGCTGCAAGTGGAGAGCAAGGGGAAGAGTGAGGGTAACCCATAGGGGGACAGCTTGGGTTTATAATGTTGTCTGTGAGGACATGTCCCAGGTACTCGGATAATAACTGACACAGAAATTTTCCATAAGATGGGATCCTGGGTGGGGGGGCACCTGGGTGACTCAATCGGTTAAGCATCCGACTCCTGATTTCGGCTCAGGTCATGATCTCATGCTTGTGGGACAGAGCCCCAAGTCAGGCTCTGCACTAAGCATGGAGCCCGCTCAAGATTCTCTCCCTCTCCCTCTGCTCCTCTCCACTGCCTGTGCATTCTCTCCATCTCTCTTTCTCTCTCTCTGTCAAAAAAAAAAAATAATAACTAAAATAAAAATTTTAAAAAAAGACCTGAGCTGGGGCGCCTGGGTGGCACAGTCGGTTAAGCGTCCGACTTCAGCCAGGTCACGATCTCGCGGTCCGTGAGTTCGAGCCCCGCGTCAGGCTCTGGGCTGATGGCTCGGAGCCTGGAGCCTGTTTCCGATTCTGTGTCTCCCTCTCTCTCTGCCCCTCCCCCGTTCATGCTCTGTCTCTCTCTGTCCCAAAAATAAATAAAAAACGTTGAAAAAAAAAATTAAAAAAAAAAAAAAAAAGACCTGAGCTGAGATCAAGAGTCAGTTGCCTAACCAACTGAGCCACCCAGGCACCCTCAAGAATTCACATTTCTAACAAGCTGCTAGATGCTGGTGATCTGGAGATCATGCTTTGAGAACCACTGCTTTATGAATTATTCTTATTTTTAGTCATTGAATAAGAAATATCCTAAAAAGGGTCGAATTTTGTACAAAATGAATGAATGAATTGCTCACCTTAATGACAAAAGGCTCACAAAGTTGGCTTAGTCACCAAGTGTTTGTCAAGTTTCAATGCTACATATTCTTGAGCAGCTGCAAGGTGGAAGTTGGATGTTTTCATTGCACATAATGTCACTGCAATGAAAATCAAATTTTAAAATTGAAGGGAGAGACTTCCTCGATCACAGAGACTGTAAGATCTTTTCTCCTGTGTCAGAACCTTGTACCACTTCCCTAGAGTGTGCTGAAAACCGATCCATTATGTTCAGAGGCAACAAGGGGTGGTTAGCAGGAATTTTGAGGAAACGAGGCATCGTTTGCTATTTCAGTTGAGGTTACCATAGTGTCTCCAAAAAGAGTAAGAGGACACAGTTGCTTCTGCTAACAAGGATGGCTCAGAATGACTTGGGGGCTCAAGCTTATCAACTTCATCTGAGTTTCCATGGGTGTTCTCCTTCTAAATCTCAGGAGCCCAATCCTTCACAAGCCCCCAAACTTTCATATGACATACTTGATGAGGCTTCAAATTAAACTTTTGTCGTAATTATGTAACCTGCATATTTGAGTTGTGTGTTTGATTTTTAGGGAGGTCAGCCCTGCAGGTACTAGAAAAAAAAAAAGACATTCTTTTAGGGCCACCGTAGAAGCTCTTTGGTTTCCTGACCATTACTTGAGCTGAGAGTTTAAAGCCTTGAGCTCGTTAATGTTCTTTTTAACTATTCTAGGGCACTCCAATGCAGCCACCCTACTCCCACAGACCTCATAGTCCATTGTTGCTACCACTTGGTTAAATGTAGCAGCCACTTGGTCCTTACATCACTTCCTTCACCAGGAACTTCCTCACAGCCTACTACAAGTGATGCTTTGATTAGTTTTGATATTACTGCATGCCATAGGTTACTAACATCCCATTCTTCATTGACAAGGAGCTCAGCACTATCTTTGAGGCCAAGAAATGACCAAACCAACCCCATAATCCCATTTTTGTAGGTCTGTTTCCTAACCCCACTGTTAATATTATGTATCAGTCAGGATCCAGTTAGGGGAACAGAAACTTTACGAGCTATTTTAATAGAAAGATTTAATATAGGAAATTAAACAGATATTGGGGGACTGAAAAAGCAAAAAGTGAGCACTGAGGTAACTCAGGTAGTAGCAGGTTGGGGGGCAAAGGGAAGAGGCTGGAATTATATTACAACGTAGAAGCTTGGAGAAGAGACCCCATGGAATCGGGACCCAGCTTTCTGAGTAGAAAATGGCGCTTAGCTAGTGCTGGCATCTGAGGATCTTGGGCCAAGAACCTCTGGAGAGGTTCACATATCCAGGATTGTGAGCACATGGAGATTTGGAGGGAGAGAGCATGGAAGCTCCGCCCTTTCCCCATACCATCTGCCTGTTCCTGTGTTATATCCTTTCATAATAAACCAGTGATCTAGTAAACGAAACCAACAATCAAAAACCTCTGGGGAGGAAGCACCGTCTGGCTGGTGCTGGTCATTCTTTTTTAAATCAACATGCATTGTATTAGTTTCACGTATACCACATAGTTACTATCCATCACCATGGATAGTTACATAATTTTTCCTGTGATGAGAACTTTTAAGATGTACTCTCTTGGCACCTTGCAAATACACAATACATTGCTGGTATCTTTGAAGGGGCACCGTGAGGCTGGTCTGGGTGTGTTGCAGGGGGACGCCTAGAAATTGGAACTGTCACAGCCAGAATGATGAAATCTACTGACAGTAACAGCAAGCAAAACGGGAAATAGTAATTTCTTTCTCTTGCAGTCTCCCTCCAGTGCGCCCTATGGGCAGATCCTAACATGGAGCCACCTGGCAAAGGAAAAATCTCCTTGGTAGAGTCTTCGCTAAAGCAGAGTACCTAAGGATGGTTTGGAGCTTAATTACCAGCATAGGGTTCTTTTCTTTTCTTTTCTCCTCCTAAAATAATCTTATTGTTTTAAATGTCTCTTTCCATGCTGAAATACATTAATGGCTGAAATAACAGGCAATCTACTCAAATGTAAACGTAACACCGTACGTAATTCTAGACGTTATCTACATATGCAAATCATGTATACATAAGAATTAAATTGAGCACATCATTAATTAAGTAGGATCTAAACTAAGAAATGACTAAAGTCAAAATGACTTTAGAGGGAAAAGCAGAGTCAGATGTTATTTTGTGGTCGTGGGTGTCCAGGGCCCCGCTGCCATGAAGCTGCAGTGGTCAAATATACAAGTGACCCCAGGCCCTGGAGCTCAGCATCATTTTCTTGATTGACTATAACCTGGTTGTTAAAAAGATGAAATGATACCATGCATATTAAATATCCAGAATCATGCCTGGTCCATAATATGTTCAATGAACCCTAACACTTTTTTTCGGATATAAGCACTGGGTTCCCTGCCTCCCCCTTCATTCTGTTCATGTATTACACTGATTCGCTTTTGAATGTTGAACTATCCTTGCATTCCAAGAATAAATCCCACTTGGTTGTCATAGCACATAATCATTTTAATATGCTGTTGAATTCAGTTTGTTAGGGGTTTGTTTTGTTTTGTTTTTTAATTGTTATTTACCATATACACAGAGTTTGAGCTTTTGGAGGGAGAAGCTAAATCAAGGTGACCTTGAAAGTGTAACAAGAGAATTTCCTGGACTGTCTGCTGTGAAAGTCATTCCAGTTTTGCTGTCATGGGATATTTTCATAAAGGCGATCCCTCCGCCCTGCTCCTTCAGTGTTTCCAGTTACTCTCTTAGCTGCAAGTGGACATAGCTACAGACAAATGAAAAATATAAACTGAGTGGTTTAGAAGAAGAATTTTGAAAGCCTAGCTTTTTCTAAATGCCAAGGACTGTTTCAACTGTTAACTCAGGGATTAAGAGCATGAAAAGAATGTCAGGCTAGCTGATCAGAATTTTTATGATTAGAGAGAAAAGCTGGCTTCTCTGGGTCTTTGATCTAGCTCAGTGGGAAAAGCGGCAGACCGCTTCAAATGCACCACCAGCCCATCTGGCTGCTTAAGGACACATCTGGGACGATATCCGAGGGGGGTCACCTGCTTGCTTTCCCAGCTGGAAATGAAGTTAGAGATTACAGGCCTTGTCCTGTAGCAGAGGGGAGGCATTTTTGGTGGGAAACAAAGTCCACTGGTCTTCCAGCAGCACTTGGGATTAACTTGGAGTAGGTTAACAAAGATTCTGATGATAAAAGCCACTCGGGGCATTCACACTTCCTTGGAAGTTTTGATTCTGTTGGTCTGAGTTAGGAACTTAGATTTTGCCTTTAAAGAAAGTGGCCCTGGTGATTTGTATCATTAGGAAAGTTTGGAAGCCTTGTCTAGGGCAAGAGGGCAACTCTTTTCCCAGACCTCTGCTTATTAATGGGAAAGGGAGCTAATATAATATTTAACCACTGAAGAGACACATCTGTTTGGGTAAGGCCTGTCCAGGAAAGGAAGGGGATTACAGTTACTATTCTGTGGAGGAACAAATTTATGGGGCCGCTTTCGAGTTCTGCAATCATGAATGACTGATAATGTCATTAAAGGTCAAGCTTTCTTCTCTGAATTAGCTTGAGTTTGGTTGCAAACACAGCAGGCTTAAAAAGCCACCGAACATGGAGCCTGCTTGAGATTCTCTCTCTCCTTCTACCCCTCCCCTCAAAAAAAATTAATAAAAAAAAAAATGTTCCCTTTAAAAAAAGAGCCGGTGTTGACGTCACCTTGGAGACCAGGGACCGTGCTGCCACCACAGAGGGAGGGTCTGCAGTAGGTGTCCCCTAGATGCCAGGTCATACCTGACGCTCATTCAACTTTTGCCACTGATGTGGTACATAGGAAGGTTTCCTAGGGGGGTCCTTCCTCACCCCTGGTTGGAACTGTTCCCCAAGGCCGAAAGCAAAAGGCATATGGGCTGACCAGAAGACAGCTGCGCCTAAGAGCTCGGTGAGGGCTGTGGGTGGTTAAGGGTCATCACAGGTCGAGCCCCCTGATGTGGGAAGGATGACACAGTCAAGAAATGTGTGTCTGTTCCCTTCCAGTGAGTTGACCCAGCAGGAAAAGCGGGTTAGGTGTCTGAGCATGCGATGGGTACATCAAGGGCCCCTGCTCTGCCAGAGGCCCCAGAGGTCCCTCTGCCATTTCTAGAATCCTGGTTTTGGCAGGATGCAAACAGGGCCTGGGAGCGGTTCCTTTAGCATCTAGAAAAGCACCTCATGGCACAAAAGGACAGGCTCAAACACTTTTTGAATTCATGAATGAATGAATGTGAATGAGAAAGGGCTTGTCATTGAATTGTAAAACAGAGGCCGCCAATCGTGGACAATGTATAAGAAAACTTCAAGCTTCATTTCTCAGACCTTTACTCTTCCAAACAAAGTTCAGGCCTCTGCCTGTTATACTCTGTTAACCACAGAGGCCCAAAGTTCTTCCATAACTAATCGGAGCCTGTGATTGCTTTGCTGTGCTCTGAGGAGCTCTCATAATCCCTTTCCGCTCTGGGAAGCGGGGTGATTGCATGCGGACGATGGAGCAGGGCGGCAGCCGCTTGGACGACTTCCCTCTCAACGTGTTTTCGGTCACTCCTTACACACCCAGTACCGCTGACATCCAGGTGTCCGATGATGACAAGGCAGGGGCCACCTTGCTCTTCTCAGGCATCTTCCTGGGACTAGTGGGGATCACGTTCACCATCATGGGCTGGATCAAATACCAAGGTGTCTCTCACTTTGAATGGACCCAGCTCCTTGGGCCCATCCTGCTATCGGTTGGAGTGACATTCATCCTGATTGCTGTGTGCAAGTTCAAAATGCTCTCCTGCCAGGTGTGCAAAGAAAGTGAGGAAAGGGCTCTGGATTTGGAGCAGACGGCGGGAGGACAATCATTTGTTTTCACTGGTATCAACCAGCCCATCACCTTCCATGGGGCCACTGTGGTGCAATATATCCCTCCTCCCTATGGCTCTCAAGAGCCCCTTGGGATCAACGCCGCCTACCTGCAGCCAGTGGTGAACCCCTGTGGTCTCATACCACCTGGAGGGGTGGTGACGGCCACGCCAAGTCCTCCTCAGTACTACACCATCTACCCTCCAGACAACGCCACATTTATTGGAGGGCAAGACTACTCTTCAATCGTGGCTGGTGGAAACGACAGGTACGTGGTGTGGAGGGGGGACGCTCCCCTTGCGGGTGTCACAGTCACAGCCCGTGGCTTTGTCCGGTCTAGAAGGAAGGTGTTGGGAGAAAGTGAAGGTCTGTGTGGCCTCTTCCCAGGGTGGTGGCGTCGGCTCTGAGACACGCATCGTGGGCTGTAACGGGTCTGTGTTTTCTGCTCCCACTGCCAGGTCCGGCCCTGATGCTGACCAGCTGGAAGAGACAGAGCTGGGAGAAGAGGACTCCACCTGCTTCTCTCCTCCTCCCTATGAGGAAATATACTCCCTTCCTCGCTAGACCATGAGGCTGAGGGAACAGCATTTAAGTCATTGTTGCTGACGAATGAGGTGTCGGATGCCGTGACTTTCAGAGTCTAGACAGTAGGACAGCCTAGGCAGCCTGATGGAGACTGTTCAAGGGGGTGTGGTGGGAGGGGAAATGGGAACCAACATGTCTCAGATTGGTAAAAATTAGGCCCGGGGTGGGGGGATATTTCCTTCTGGTACAGCTGGACATCCCCGCATATGGTTGATGGGCAGAAATTTTTTTTCTTTGTCCACAACCCACCCCTTGCCAGGAAGGCACTGGTGTCTCAATTTTAGCTCCAGCAGCCAAGGGAAACATCATGGCTGCTGGGACTCTGGAAGTTTCCATGGAAGTGAGAGTGGGGGGTGGGCAGCAGGTGGGCAAGAGAAAATAGGCTCACCTGGAGATTTCCCAGTGCCGGTTCTGAGCCCCTCAAAGGGGGTTTGCAGATCCCCAAACAACTCGGTTGCCATCCGGTGTCCCCTGAGGGCTCTGGGTATCTTAACGGCTGCAAAACATTTTAACAGCTGAATAAAGTAAAATAACGTCTCCTGTTCAAAAAGTATTAGGTAGCTGGCTACAAAATAAAATAATAACCATACAAAATAAATAATAATAGGATAATGATGTCAATAAATCCTTAAGTTATCACTGGGTCACAAGGACTACTGGCAAGGCTAAAGCTTGATGTGTCCACCCAGGCTAGGATCTCTGCTGGACACAAGCCACCTGGGCCCAGGGACCAACAGAACATGGGTGCTTCTATAAGCACCTGTTGATGAGTTCTGCTCAGTTAGGCAAAATAGAGCCTCGTGTCCATACCCGGAAAATCATGGATCATGGAAACAATCTTTATGGTCAACAGAAGCTCATCTTCTATATAAAAGAAGTTGGTGGCCTTAATCTCCTTGAATCTGAACTGTGTAATAAACCACCACCACGGATCGAAGACTTTAGAAGAGACAGTTACGACCATTGAGTGTTAAAAGAAAATATTTTCCTGTCACTCGAGATAAGGGAAGCTCATCCCAGAGGAAGACAGGATTCAACAATTCCTTAAAGTTTTGGTACCATGTTCATATTCACATTTTGGTACCATGTTCATGATTTTTACTAATTTTTATCAAAAACATCTCATTTTCCAAGGATATGATTAAAATATGCTTAGTTTATTATTATTGTGATTTGTATTATATCTTAGGAACAAAACCTTTTTATATGAGAATTCGTTTTGATGTGTGATGATAGAAAGTAATGGAAAAATGTGATTCTGTTTACAGAAATAGTCATGAAATATTGGATTCCTGACTGAGAGCCACTGGTTCTGGGGAGGAAGTCTGGGGACAGGGACACAGCTGAGCATCACCTGTGGCATGCCTATTGGCAATGACACTTGGAGCCCTGCGTGCCTGCTTCCCTCACCCCTTGCTCTGCTCATCCTCCCCCATCCCACAACTCTATATTCCTGGATTTCAGTTATAATGAGCATCAAGGGAAGGTCAAATCACAAAAAGATGTTTGGAAAGGGTGTCCATGTGTAGAAGCAGGCCAGGCAGGAAAGCCGATTTATCTCAGTGATGCCACGAGTCCCACACGCAGGGAAGTGGCCTTGGGGAGTTTTTAGCTCCAGGCAACAAAATTACTCAGCACCATCCCTGTTCCAAGAAAGAGAAAAAGTGCCAACACAGAGGTCATCGATGCCTCCAAAGACTGTGCATCAGAGTGTCAGGAGCTCGAGGTGGGTGGCAGGCCTGGAATAGTCAGGGGGTGGGAAAATGAGAACTTGTTCATTCAACTTGTACTCCCTGGTAGGACATGGGCCAAGTGGGGATAGAACAGTGAGAAAGCCCACCAACAGAAGAGCAGAGCTTCCAGCCTAGGAGGGGAGACAGATCTGATCAACTACTCTCTGACATCCAGGAGGGGTCTCATAGCTCTGGACCGGTCAGGAGGATCATGAGGGCTTGCTTGAGGAAGTGAAGTCAAGGCCCCTGCCTTGCAGAACCCCAGGGAGCACTGTTCACACAGGAAAGCTTTGTGACTGATGTCTCTTGACCTCTGAGGACTGTCCTGGTAGCTGAGGGAACAGTAGCTGATACCCAGTCAAAGAGAAGGAGGGAGATGCCTGGCAATCTCCCTTAAGCGGGAGGCAGTATTAAGGGGGCACCTTACAGGCTGTGTAAACAGTATTCCTCTACTACTGCAGGGCACCAAATAGAGGGGCCTTCTGCTACCCGAGAATTACATCCACCTGCTCTCTTGCTTCATGACACCATGGTCTCTGTCTTCACTCGGGGGTTGCAGGTGCCAGCATTATAGAAAGCCCAGTGAATGGCTTTTGGATTCCAACACTGAGTCTTTGCTCGGTCTCTTTGACTGGAAGAATTTTTAGTTTGTCATCCGGGTATTTGCCTTTTATCATTCTTTCTGTCAGTATCTTATGAGGGATGAATGGAGGACTGTGATGTGGGGCTAGTGAATCAGAGTCTGTCCGGCCCCTGCTATGCTATCCACCCTGAGATTATCAGTGTGCAAAGTGGCCCTGGCTTTGGGAACGTGCTCAAAGTTTCAGTGCCCAGGCCAGAACCTTTAGGGCCTTGTCAGCCTTGTCAGCCATTTTAGTCTGTGTCGGCAGAGCAATTGGAAAGCCATTGAATGCTCTTAATGAGGAGGGAGCTGTGATATGATTCTGAACACTTACTGGTTAAGGTAAACCCAGTGTCACATAGGGTGTAACAATGACTTTGCTGGCAAAGCTCAGATCTAGGTTACCACAACACCAGGAGACACTTCTCCACCCTCAGCCTTTAGCGGGACACCGTGTATGGGTGCATTCTGGCCATCTATATAGAATTCAAAAGAAAGCTAAAAGGTCTTGTTAATCAAAGGAGACAGGTTTCTGAAGAATGTAATGTTGTGTGGAAACTTCTCCTGGGAGCCGACTTGGGCTGGGCCTTTTGGCTGGAGAGACTGATAACACCTCAGGATCTTGACAGGGCAGGAGAGGGATTATCTAGGCCTGTGAAGTGAGGCCCAGCCACCAAGGGGAAGAAGCTTTCACAGAGCTCCTGGGACTTCTTCTTGATCCATTTGGGCCAACCAAGGACTGGATCTCTTGTGCAATCTGGGTGTGTGTTTCCTCCCTTCTATAGAACTCCAGAGGGAGGGGTCCTGCAGAGGTGGAGGGCTTCCCAGAGCCTGCGATCAATCAATCCTTTCCCTTTGGCTCCACTGTGCCGGGCACCGATCTGAGTTTCAAGCTCTTTGCTACAAAACCAGCCATTTAAATAATGCTCTCCCCACTTTTTTTTTTTTTTTTTTTTTGACAGAGGGCGGGGTACATCATAAAAGTAAAGACTCTTGTTTGTGAAGAGCTGGCTGTGGGTGTCTGTTTTCAGCTTCTGACCTCTGGAGCGCCTCATGGGCCTTGTTTACTGTTGGATCCCTGGAGCAGGGCTGGCTGAAACCCTGCACCCCAGGCGGCTGGTGTTTCTCCCCCAAACAGAAGCTCCTGGTAGTAACCGTTGTCAGGTAGACTCCTTTTATCAACAAAGAAAGCTTCCCACCTAGTTCTCAGTAGTGTCCCTGCCCATCGAGATAACCAGGGTGCTGTCTGCAGAATGCAACTCACACCACTTGGCATTCACCAAAGGCCTCATGCAGAGCCCTCTGCACAACCAACACCCGGCTCCTGTTGAGTAACAAATATGAAATAAATAAATGAAGAGCTTTCCAAATGGCTAATACATGACCACTTCAACTTAGCTGTTCTGCTGTTTTCTACATTGTGAAAAATGTCAAACAACTACAAGGGTAGAGAGAATAGTACATGAAACCCTGCGGGGTCATCCATTACCCAACCTCAAAACTCATGGCCGAGCTTGTTTCATTGACACCCCCCCCTCACGATCCCCCACCTGGATTTTTATTATTTTTTTTCAGGGTTTTTCATCTTTTTATTTTATTTTGTAAAGATTTTTTTTTAATTGAGGTATAACTGACATCTAACATTATGTTAGTTTCAGGTGTACAATATAATGATTTGGCAGTTGTATAACCCAACTGGATATTTTATTGATTGATTGATTGATTGATTGACAGAGGAAGAGTGTGAGGTGTGGAGGGGTAGAGGGAGAGGGAGAGAGAGAGAAAGAAAATCTTAAATCGGCTCCATGTTCAGTGCGGGGCTCGATCCCATGATCCTGGGACCATGACCTGAGCCAAAATCAAGAGTCCGATGCTTAACTGACTGAGCCACCCAGGCATCCCCAACTGGATTTTTAAAAAGTAAATCACGTCATCTTAAAAATATTTCATTGTGTACCTTTAAAAGGTAAAGACTCAAAAAAAGAGTCATGCCATGATTACACCTAAAAAATGTACACTTCCTTAAGGTCATCAAATATCTAAATCACTGTTCAACTTACCCCCAATTTTCTCTATTTTATTTTTACCTCTTCATTTTGCTTCATTCAAAAACCAAATGAGATTAGCTTTTTGCTAAATGCATCCTAAGTTTCTAGTTACCTTATACTGTATTTTGGGAGGCAGACAACCAGAAAATTGTTCATAGTAGCAGATTCATATTTATTAAATCTCACTTCCCAACCAAAAATGTTTTTCAAGATTTTTCACTTTATATCTCCTCCTTTGTCACTTCCCTGAAACTCTAAGACTTCCCTGGAAAAAGAAACTTATTTCTTCTAATTTTTGCACATTATTAGAGATTTTTTCTAAACATAGGCCTAGAAAAAATACATACACGAAAACACAAAGCGATCTTTAAGTGAATGTTTAGTTGATAATTATGAGTTGCTGAATATTTTCAAGAGTATCTGAAAATTCTGGCAACCTTTAGCAGTTTTGACTTGCTAGGCAAAATTTTTTAGGAAAAAAAAGTTCTTCCCTTCAGAAATCATAAAAACTCCTTGGAACATTTCAGAAGTGGAAACCAGAGTCTCTCTTTAAGAAATAATTGGCAAAACCTCTTGCTGAACATTAAAATATTACCTGGTACAATTTAACTCGCAGAGGTCATTGATTGTGGACCTCTCACCAATGAGTTCCCAATTCTCCTCAAGTTAAAGATGAATATATTTTCTGGACATGCCTACAACTCTTCCTTTGAAGGTGGATAAGTGTGTGTGTGTGTGTGTGTGTGTGTGTGTGTGTGTGTTCACCTATACCCTCTTATAGAATGTGATTTATGGATTTCTTGCCCATTTACTACTAGTAAATCATCAAGAGTTTTATGTCCCAGGCAGTCAGCAGTTGGTTATAAAATCAACAGCGAGCCGTACTAAATAAACCATTACTGGATTGCTCTTAAGAACTGATGACAAATCAGAAAGTGAAGACAACTCCATGGGAATGATTCTCACCTGCCTTTGGGATACCACAAAGGTCTCAGATAGGGGAATTTTATTTGCCTTGAGCTTTTAAGAAGATTAATAACCAGATGAACTGGGAAGGAAATCAGTTTTCTGGGTTCCAGAAGTTTTCTTCTGGAACAAAGAATTTGTCCTCCAGCACAAAACCTACACGTGTGTAAATCATAGACACAAATATGTCTACACACAACGGGCTGAAAGTGAAGCTTGTGTAAGAAGTCAGAGATTTTCCTCTTTGAATCTTCCAATCTATTAGTTTAAAAAAATAAATTTTTAAAAGATGGAATGTGTGTATGTGTACACTTTTTAAAATAGATTTAATATGTCTTAATGAATACATAAGGACTGGTAATAATCGTTTCTGGTGCAGAGGATGGGAAGGTCATTTTTCACTTTAGTCCATGCTAATCAATGGATTTTTTAAAAATGTTTATTTATTTTGAGAGAGAGAGAGAGAGACAGAGCACGAGCAGGGGAGGGGTAGAGAGAGAGAGGGAGACACAGAATCTGAAGCAGGTTCCAGACTCTGAGCTGTCAGCACAGAACCCACGAGCCGAGAGATCATGACCTGAGCCAAAGTTGGACGCTCAATTGACAAAGCCACCCAGGTGCCCCTGATGGATTTTTTTTTTTTTACCATGCTCATTTACTATCTGTTCACAAAATTATTTTTAGAAAGAGGAAGAAGAGAAGGAAATGATCTTTCCCCATGTACTTGTACTGTTAACAGCATCTTCTTGAGTCCTAGAGTAAATAATTTTCATTGCCACTGCTGCTTATATATGCAACAGACATACACACAAGGCACATAGATGCAAACGTGGTATGTTTATACTGTGATATGAATAACACTTTTACATGGACGTATACACATAAGGTCTCGGGAGAGAGAACAGAGTGTTCCATTGTCCGTCATTCACCCTGTGTGGGAAAGATTTTTCACACATATATGTTGTTGCTAAAGTCCTCTGCTGGCTAATGTTCAATGTTAGGTAAACAGTGACCAATGTCAATGGAACAACAGCACACAGAGAGCCATGAGTCAGATTCCACAGGTTCTTTCTTTGATAATTTTCTCAACCCAGCCTCTGCCTCCACACCTTGAAAAACTGCTCACCACAGCAGCAATTCACGTACCTTGGGACCTTTGGGGATGAAACTGAGAGTAACTCTAGCTACCCGATTTCCTCATCAGAAGGAGCTGTAGGATTAACTGTGCCCCCCTTCCTACTCTTTCCCACTCTGGATGGGTCCGTGCAAGGACATCAGCGCCTGCAGCAGCCACGGGCCCTTTCCCTCCTGGTCCCTCCTGCATTCCAGCTGAGGCTTTTCCTTCTGGGCCTCTGGGGCTGGTCTGATCGCCCCGTCAGCCAGGAAGGACTCCCTGATCCCTCAACAGTCTGAACAGGAGCCACGAAAACATGCTTGGAATTTTTCAGAAGGCAAAGAGACTGCAAAGGGAAAACAAAAATCTCTGTCTATAAAGCTCCAAAGAGAACAGGTTTAGACTAGAGCGTGTCTCTGCCTCATTTGGCCCCTCAGAGGTCACTGGGGGCTCACCTTCAGGGGTCACCTTTCTGGTCCCTGTGCTTAAGTGACACCCTGGCTGACCTCCCAGCTTACTCTGTGGTTCTCAAAGGCCCGTGGCAGGAGGCACCATGGCTACTTAGACTTGTGTACCTGGCAGATATTCTTTCAAAACTGAACAAAGTCAGTTTGTCACTTCAAGGGAAATAACTGACAGCATTTAGTGCTAATGATAATATTGAACCTTTCAAGCGAAAATTAGTATTTCTGAAAATTTTATTTGTCATCACGAGTTTGACAACTTCCCTAAAACTGGACTTTATTTTTGAGATCAAAGTGGTATTTAAAAATGTCATTTTAAGGGCACCTGGGTGGCTCAGTCTGTTAAGCGTCCAACTCTTGGTTTCAGCTCAGGTCATGATCTCACAGTTCCTGAGTTCAAGCCCCATGTTGGGCTCTGCACTGACAGGGTGGAGCCTGCTTGGGATTCTCTCTCTCTCCCTCTCTCTCCCTCTGCCCCTCCCTGGCTGTTCTCTCTCTCTCTCTCTCTCTCTCTCTCTCAAAAAATAAACATAAAGAAGATTTAAAAGTGTGATTTTAAACACTATTATATAATGAAATGTTAACATTCGAAAGGTCGGCATAACTCAGTGAATGAATATTTTCCACATGAGCACTACATGATATTACAAAATCATGTGCGTGTAAAAAATACATTCAACATGCTAGATAGACCAATGGCTTTTCATGGAATAGACCACAAAATAATCATGGATATGATTTCAGATTCCATATTGCAATTAGCCTTTAAGAAACTGCCATGTGAGTTTTAGTGTCATGTCAAAGAATAATATCTACAATTATCTGAAAAGCTTTAGAAATATTTCTATATTTCCAACTTACACATCTGTGTGAAACCACATTCTCTTCATATAATTCAACCCAAACAGCACATTGCAACAGATTCAATGCAGAAATAGATACAAGAATCTGGCTGTCCTCTGTTCAGTTGGATACTTTTATAAAAATTTGCAAAATTGAAAAGAAATACCATTCTTCTCACCTTTCTTTTCCACTTTGGAAAAAATATGTTAGTTAACACATAAAGGGTATATAATTATAATTTTTATTTATTTTAATTTTAAAATTAAATTAAAAATTAAACTAATTTTTAATTTATTTTTAATTTTTTAAGAAGTTTATTTATTTGTTTATTTATTTATTTAAGTAATCTCTACACCCAACGTGGGGCTTGAACTCATGGTCCCAAGATTGAGTCACACACTCTTCTAACTGAGCCAGGCAGGTGCCCCTATAATTTTTATCTTTATGTTTTAAGTTTTTTGAAGATCCTGGAGCGCTTTTAATTTTTTTCTAGCTTTATTGAGGTATAATTCACAAGTAAAATGATAAGATTTTAAAGTGTACAATGTGATGATTTGATATACAATATACTAATATATTAATATATTTGATATAAAATATACTAATTTTATAATGAATAAACAATATTTAATTTTATTTTAATTTCTAATATGGTAAATACTAATATATATCACATAATCAAAAATTCTTTGGGTTCCTCTGTATACTTTAAGGGTATAAAAGGTTTTCAAGAGCCTAAGTGTTGAGAACAGCTGGCCTAAACTACAGGGGTAGAAAAGAAGGACTGTTAATGTGTCTTCCTAAAACACTACATTTCCCAGCCTCTTTTGCAGCTAAGTATGAGCATATGATTAAGTTCTGGCTAACTGGATGTAAGCAGAAGTTTTGGGATAGGACTTCCAGAAAGACTATGTGGAAAATACACAGCTAGGGGAATTCCTTTTCTGACTTCCTGCTTTTTACTCATTCTGAAAGACTACAACTTACATGTGATCACAGAAGATGTAGCAGCCAGCTTGGACCATGAGGTGACCCTGAGAAAAGAAGCCACTTATTATAAAGATGGAGGAGAGGGGCGCCTGGGTGGCTCAGATGGTTGAGCGTCCGACTTTGGCTCAGGCCAACGATCTCACGGTTTGTGAGTTCGAGCCCTGCGTTGGGCTCTGTGCTGACAGCTCAGAGCCTGGAGCCTGCTTTGGGTTCTGTGTCTCCCCCTCCCACTGCCCCTCTCCTGCTCATGCTGTCTCTCTCTGTCTCTTGATAATAAATAAATGTTAAAAAAAAAAAAAAAGAGGAGAAAGATAGAAAAAAAAGTTGGGTCTTTAGTGACTATTATGATGCTGCCTGATTGTCTAGTCTAGACTTCTTTAAAATGAAAGAGTAATAAAGTTTTAAACTTGTTTAAGCCACTATTATTTTGACTTTACAGTTACATGTAGGGAAACCTAATTGGTTCCTTTCAGTGTGACAATGTGCTAAGATTAGCCACAAAGGACCCAGCTTTACATGGATTTTATAACTATTTCTCATCTATTTTTAAGATTGGGTTTCATCCGCATGACAACCATTGTATTAAGGTAACATTAGTCACGGTTAGCATTGTAGGCTCTCAGAAATTCATTCAACCCTTTAAGCAACAAACATTTGGAGGCTCATCGTATTGGCATGCAGTGAGCCAGGCACTGGGTGTACATGCCCTCAGAGCTCTTGTGGTCCAGGGAGGGAGCCGCCACCCTCCAGGAACTGGTGCTGCCCTCACAGCTCTGCTGTGGGTCCCATGTTAAGATAAGTTAAGACTATTCTCAGTATGAAGAGAGAAGCAGACAGCTTGTCACTTAATTGGTGTTTCTGGGGCAGGACTTAAAATTCTCATGAGTAAATTTCATTGCCACCCACACTCATTGAACCAGAATGGCCCAAATAAACAAAGAGGCTTCCTTCTCCCCTGTCCTTAATTTTGATGGGTTGACAAATCTCATTTCCAAGATTAGCCATGTCCGTTATTGAGTGCTCCCTCATGCTACACGGTCGATATATAAGTGGCTTGATTTGAAATACCGTTGTAGAAGGTCAACAAAGTTGGTCAAGGAACCACCTGTTACTAAACTCTTCTAAGCAAAGGTAACTTTTTGTGGAACCTCAAAGCAGTCTCTTCCCTCCAGTTGTACAAAGTCTATTACCATTTACTGGGAGCATTATAGATGGGGACTGGGTAAAAAAGAGATATACAAAAGCCTTACTCATGAAGGCTGGAAGATTCCAGAGGAGACAGCATCTTCATGGTTACCAAAATTCTTCCAGGCTCCTTGGGTTTGGGGTGGATTCAGCCCAGACCTGACCATTGCACAGCCTGCTGAGTATTAAACACGATGATACTATTGATTAAAACAACAAAGTCCGCAGACTTGTAATTAGTAAGTCATGCTACCCTGATGGGGAAAACAGGGAGGAGTAAAAGCCTAGGTTGAACTAGAACGCTAGCTCTGCCACTTACTAGCTACTTTAGGCAAGTTGCTTAACCTCGCTGAGCGTGAGAAATACTTAGGCACGTGTTCTCAGACAATGCTGTTCATTCGAGGAGGTGGACAAACACAGACCAAAATGTGCTAACATAGCTGGAGAAATGACTTTTCTATTAATTTTTTCCTGCCATAATCTATCACTTTAGAATTAGATGTGTTTTCATATAACTAAATCCCCCAAATGACATTACTTTAAACAAGGTAAGTTTATTTCTCTCCTCCATGTGAAAAGCCCAAAGGTAGGTAGTATAGGGCAGATCCCTATCATCAGTGTCCCAGACTCCTATCTTTCTGTCATCTTTAGTCACCACCCAGCTTTCCTCTTCAGTCATCCCATAGTCCAAGATGGCTGCTGAAGCATGGCATTATGTCTACATCCTAGAAGGTAAAAGGAAGTAGAAAAAGACAAGAAAGGAGGGGGGGGCGGCGCCTGGGGGACTGAGTCAGTTGCGTGTCTGACTTCAGCTCAGGTCATGATCTCACTGCTAGTGAGTCCGAGCTCCGCGTTGGGCTCTGTGCTGACGGCTCACAGCCTGGAGCCTGCTTCAGATTCTGTCTCTCCCTCTCTCTCTGCCCCTCCCCTGCTTGCGCTCTGTCTCTCTCTCTCTCTCTCTCTCAGATATAAAACAAAACATAAAAAAAAAAAAATTAAAAGAAAAGAAAAAAGGGCATACCTCACACCTGATTTGATTCTCTTAAAGCCTTCACCTCATTGACCGGAATGTGGTCCTGTGGCTTTACCAAGCTGTAAAGGAATTCTGGGAAACACAGCTGTTTGCTGTTACTGTTGTTCTATTACAAGGGGGGAAACTGTAGAATGGATACTGGGCAAGCAACTGCAGCCTCTTCCATACTTGGTTCTCTCTCTCTCTCGCTCACTCGCTTCGGTTTAGATTCAACTATCTGCTCAAGAATTTGGAACGTTTCAGAAAATGTTTGTTTTGAATCCCTCTGCTGAACCCAAAATATTAACTTTGAAATGCCAAGTATAAATACACATGCCAGAAGCAAGGTTTCGGCCAAAGAAGCTTGACTTATAATTTCAGAACGACAGATGCACTCATCAGCAGGGAAGCATCAATGAGTTACAGAGCATCTAAGTTGTACAACAGGCAAGCTTTGAACCGCAACACCAAGGACTTGCTGTGTCACATATTTGTCTCATTTCTCTCAGTTTTTGTGGGATTTTCAGTGTAACCCATCCTCACATTTGAAGGGCATTAGTTGTTATGGAAACAGGGACATTAAATTCACATGGCAGGATTTAATGGTATTGACATAATCAAAACAAAGTGCGTTCATTCCAGAAGCTAGGATTTAAGGACTTGAGTTCTTCAGAGTTTAACTTGCTCCCTGAGTTTGTGGTGGGGAGGGAGAGGGGAGAGTGTAGGAAGCCAGACACCTTTGGGAGCTGCCATAACTTCTTTGGGGCATTAGAGCTATATTTAGTGCAATTAAGTTGCTAATTCAGTAAAAATGACTAGTTTCCTTGTGGCCCCAGAGAATAAAATGCAGCTGCTAACGGTGGCTGATTTATAACCTAGGCACCGGGGGAAATAAGCCAGATTCTTCCGAGGGCCTAAATCACTCAGCCAGGCGATCAAAACAGCATGCTTACCCTGGGCAGAGCACCAGAGTCGTGCAGCCTGCAAAACTGGGCTTGACAAACTCCCTGTTTTCAGCAGGATTAGACCCCTGCCTCTCCCTCATCCCTCAGAAGGATGCAAGAAGTATAAGAGCCTTCAAAGACTCAGAGGTCAGTACTTATGCTCTCCTCAGCCTCAATCACAACCCAAGGGAAACTGGGACTCAAAAGGCAGAAAAGTATGTATTTCGTCTGTGATCTCCCCTACTAGCAAGTTAAGGTCATTGAAGATGGCATATGTGTGTGGGCAGGGCCGATTTGAAGGGCTAGCCAATTGTATACCGCACACCCCCCGGTGGACACCATTCACAGCATAGTCTAAATCAGTGGTTCTCAAACGTGGCTGCATATTAGAGCCACCTGAACAGTTTGAAAAATTCCAAAGCCCAGGCTGCATCTCAGACCAACTAAATCAGACACTAGAGGAGGGACCAAGAGGCCAATAACGTTTAAAGCCTCCCAGGTGACTCCAATGTGCAACCACGTTTAAGAACCAATGGTCTGACTCACGTAGACTTTGATGCGAATGGTGTCCCCTGCAGCTATACTGGGGACAGTTTGCACAGACTCACATCACAGCCCTGGGCAGGGGTGTGACAGCCTCTACAAAGAAGCTTTTCACTTACGTTGTCTGCTGGGAATTTTTTTCCCTTCTTGTTTTCTCCTTCGAGTTTATGATTCCTACAGAAAGATTTAGAAGATGGACTTTGCAAGTGAGATCAGCGCTTGTGATGAAGCCTCATCCTCGCCAAACTTCTCCCTCGAGCTGGGGCCTCAAATCAGGTGGCCCCGCTGACCCCTCCCCGCCACCAAAAGGCCCCATGTTTCGCACATGGGAAACAGTCAGTGGTCCTTAGTAGAACATGGGCATAGGTGAATAATGCAGGGGCAAACCATGCTAGGAGAAGAAAGTTCTGGGTGCTGAGAGGGAGACAATGACCAGCAGAAGGGAGTGCTAAATAGCTATACATCTGGCTGAGGGCCTCCCATCAGCCTTGTCAAAGGCAGTGAGTCGAAGGGGCCTGCTACACTGTCCTGGTGAGCCAGCAGGGAGTCCAGGACCTCAGGGGGCCCTTGCACTCACCTGCAGTCACCAGGTCTCTGGACCACATGCAGTGGAGCACAGCAGCCAAGGGCCGACTCCTGGAGTCACAGGATTTGGCCCCTTACTGGCCGAGTAACTTTGGGAATGTCTGAGAAAATTGCCATACCTCTGCCCCCTTTATCTGTTGAGTGGAATAGTCTATGCCTCTTAGTGTGGCCGTGAGGCCCAGCTCAGTGCTTATCATGTGCCCAGAGCCCCGGTAGGAGCTTTGTAAATGAAGGCAATGGTATTCCTGCCCAGGCTTAGGGTCTAAGATTTCATTGCCTTCACCACGGAAAGTCAGCAGAAGGAGCCAGTCACCCTCCAGCTACCCTACCCTACCCCTGATCTGAAGGTGCTCTGTCACCAGGCCGTGGTGTGTGTTTCATGGATCCACTGATAACAAAACACTTCCAGCAGAAGACAGTAAACTCTAAGGTTGTGGTGTGGTCTTTTTCCTTTTTTTAACATTTATTTATTATTGAAAGACAGAAAGGGTCAGCATGAGCAGGGGAGGGGCAGAGGGAGAGGGAGGCACAGAATGTGAAGCAGGCTCCAGGCTCTGAGCTGTCAGCGCAGAGCCCGATGCGGGGCTCGAACTCACAAACTGTGAGATCATGACCCGAGCCGAGGTCGGACGCTCAACTGCCTGAGCCACCCAGGCGCCCCTGGTTTGGTCTTTTTCTTTAAGGATCTGGAATGGTGTTTTAAAAAAGTACGTTCCGGAGTCAGAATGGACTCATCTCATTCCATCCTTCTGTTCTGACCCGTGACAAGTGCTTGCCCTCTCTCTCTCAGTTTCCACATCTATGAGATGGAAGCAACCATATTCATACATATGGTTTATGGAGAGAACCAAAGGATATGATGTCTGGAACATAACTAGCACCTGATAAAAGCAGCTGATATTTTCCAGCAGTCTTATTTGCACCTCTCGTCTCCATGAGCTAGGCTGATGGCTCTCTGGCCCCATGGATTTCCACAGCAGTTTCTGCCAACCTCGGTCCTGCTTAACTCCAAGTACTCCCAGAGAGCCCCATTTTCCAGGAGTTCCCACTCCAAAGTGTCCCCCCTGATAGAACTTCCTTATGTCAAAAATAGAGTTCTTGCTTCCTAGGGCAATCATTACTCAAGAAACGCTTCCCACATTGGATCACGTACCTCGATGTGCCCCATTAAGTCACCTCTCTTCTTTCCCATTGCTCCTGTAGGTGGACTGTGTCCTGTTTCAGCAGAGCCGACATATTTACTCCAAGACACTTGTGCCATTTAAAATGGACACTTTCTCCCAAGCGCGCCACCCCACGGCCTGCCAGGCTGCTGCATGCCGACACGGGGCTTGGGAGGGGTGCATGCACAAACTGGCTATTCCTAAACCTAAGAATAACTTGCACCCTGTGCAATGAACTATTTTGTGTTTATTCACGGCCTGAGCCCCACCCACATTCAACTTGACATCACTGTTTCCATAGTAAGTAATAATCTTCAAATGGAATACAGCAGGAACTGAAAGCCCCACAAAATGCAGCCAAATGAGACAAACATGTTCCTTAAACAATGGATACAATAGTGTGGTGTGGCCGCAAGCCTATGCATTTATGTTCCAGATGACTTCCATATCTCAACCCCTGGTTCTTCCATTCAACAAGGAATGGGGAGGATTTGCAACTATGCAAATAATACACCACAACCTCACATATCCTATGGGAGCACATATTTATATAGAGAGACACGACTCACATTAACTCTTAAGACGTATTCACGCAATCCTGCATCTGGAACATGTGTTAATCCTCAACGTTTCAAAGTAAGTATTTGGACTTTAGTTCTTTACAGAATTTAAAATAGACTTTGGAACCTTGCTCTCATTCGTTGTTTGTAGCCCTCACTTAGCACCCAGGATAGCTTCTTTTCATGGCTGCCTACATTTTGATGTTTAGGTGTTAAATATAAGCTCTTTAAGGGTAGCGGCCCTGTCCTATAACAGATACCATGATTTCTCAGAACTGAGCACAGAGTCTTACACACAGAGGTAGTTGTTTATGTTTACTGATGGACAGAAAGCATAACACTGCCCAAGAGAAAAGAGAATCCATATGACAGGTAGTATCTGAACACACGTAAGGGCATTTTGTTCCTGGACATTGTAGAAAGACATTAACACATCCTTACCTTCATGCCTTGAAGTGTGGTCCATGAGTCAGCAATGTGACATCCTAGAGGTTGTTAGAAATGCAGAATCTTAGGCTTACACCTCCAGTCTATACCACCTTCACATGCATGGTTCAAAGTGGTATTCAGGAGAGAGAGAGAAAAGCCAATGATAACATTTACTGAGTTCAAACAGAGCCTAGGACAGGGGGTGCGGGGGAGGGGGGAAGATAGGTGCTGGGCATTGAGGAGGGCACTTGTTGGGATGAGCACCGGGTATTGCCGCGATGAATCACGGGCATCTACACCCAAAACCAAGAGCACTCTGTATACACTGTATGTTAGCCAACTTGACAATACATTATATTAAAAAAAAAAAAAAAGAAGAAGAAGAGCCTAGGAGGTAGGTACTATCATTATTCCATTTCACTAGCTAGTAAGTTGTGGAGATAGAATCAAACCTACAGAGTACATGCCCGTAAGTGCATTGCAACTTACAGTCAGGTGGAGCTTCCTTCATGAGGCATTTGCATACTGATAGGACTTAAGGCAGCCTATATTCTATATGTTACATGAGTACTACATGCTTATCGTAGAACAATTTGAAAATACAGGTGAACAAAAAGAAGTAAAAACCACCCAATAATGGTAGCATAGTTATTATTTTAATAAATACTCTTCCATATATCATTTGTTGAATATTTACGAGTGTCTATATGCATATATGTATATATTCCCTCACGTTTTTAACAAAAAAAGGAATCACAGTATCCATGCTATTTTGTGACTTTCCCTATTTTAAAATATCTTTTGAAGTTTAGATCTCTCCACTTTTCACCGTCTCCTCTTCTCCGCACGTGTTTTTAATTCCCACCCACCCTTGAAGGATTAGCTCAGGGTTCACCTCCTCCAAGAAGCCTCCTTTGATCACCCAGACCATGGGTGGCAGTGATGCTTAGCTGACACTGCCAGCCTGGCCACCTCTGCCTGTATGCCTGTGACCCTCATTCCTGGGCCACACCAGCTCAGAACAGGGTTTGAATGATATTCACAGGACATTGGCCCCCACCTCCAGCTTCTGCTCATGGAAATTCGGCAGCCACATCAAGTTTCTGTATCCAGGTTCCAGGGTGCTCTTGGATGCCTCACACATGTGTCCCATCTGTCCTCTTCTGTGACCCAGTGTGTCCTGGGTCCTCAGGCCCCCCCCCCCGTAGCCGGTCACTGTCTGGTAAGCGAAGGGTGCCCTGCTTCTCCACTGCTTGGTAGCACCATCTCCCCCATGAAAATGCTGCCTCCTGGCCTCTCTCATGCTCAAACACCCCACATTTCTCAGGGGTGTCAGCTTGCACCTTTGCTCTGGGGCCCTTGTTGTAATTAGTCTCCTCTCTCTACCAGTCTGCTGGGTGAGCATGCATGGGATCCCACTGGCAGGCTCAGCCAGGCTTTGAGTTCCAGCTCTAACACTTGCTAGCTTGCCTTAGTTTCTTTGGCCGCTCAATGTCTCATTTTTCTTGGCTGCTAAAAGGAGATAATAAGAGTGCCTGGTTCACTGAGTAGTTTTGAGAGTTAAATAGAATCACCCATGAGAGAGGCTTAGAGCAATGCCCAGAACACCGCAAGCCCGTAATAAAACCTGGCATGAAGCCCCTGACAACATCTCCTTCCCCTTAGCACTTTGGTCTGTGCCTGATACCCCCGTGGTGGGTGATTAAAGCTACCTGTAAGGAAATGGAGGCAGCTGTCCTGTGCTAATTACAGAGAAAGCGGACTGCAATGAGAGAGAGTGAGTAAGGGCACGGAGGAGTCTATGTCAGAGGGGCGCTGCACCCCAGTCTCCTAGCCCCTGGTCATACCCCTCATCTCTGGGGGACATTTCCGCCCAGAATCCACAAACACCCAGGTACTGGCCAGGTCCTTCTGGAAACCTCAGGCTAGAGCTGTGCAAATTTCAGAACCTTGGAAAAAAAGTGTCCTCACTCCATAAAGCAGCCATTTAAGTCCCAAGAACCTGGGGACCAACTGGAAGACATCATAAACGTCAGGATCTGATGGCTTCAAAAGCACATTATTCAGCTCCAAATATATACAAAGAGTCCAGATTGATGTACAGCTTCTGAAGATCTGTGCAAATTTCAGGCCGAAAAACAAGAGGGGGCTGTGCAGGGACAAATACTCCAAACTGTCAGCACTAGGCAAGCGCTCATTCCTGGGACCAGGCTGGGATTCTTGACACACACATGTGACTTTCGAGCCTGCTCCACTGGAACCCGCTGACAAAATGCACCCCCCCAACCCCGCACCCCCAGCAGCTTTGCTCTCATCTTGGCTACCCCTTCTATGCACCACCATGGCTTTCATATATAGCGTCATAATAATACATATTAAGTTTATATTTAGCCCTACTTTCACCGGAGAGACGAATGTAACCAACTCCTTTGGTGAATGAGCATTATAGAAACACAACAGCATGAATAGGCATGAGGGGGTCATGATGCATGTGGACGTACGGTGGGTTTGCCTGGTGGTGAGCATTCTCAGTAAGTTCCCCAGCCCTCGGTGAGGAGTGCTCCTAAAGATGCAAGAATTTTGAAGCATCTGCCATGTGGGGATGCAGCAGCCATGCATTTTCACAGGACCAGCTATACAATCGGCACGTGAGTGCAAAATGAAACTGGGGCTCCTCGTCCAAAACGTATTAAGAGTTTCAAGATGGTGACGGCAGGGCATTGAAGTGCGGGGGGTTCTTCTAAGTGTGAGGTCCTGGGTGACTGGACAGGTCACAGAGCCATATCATTAGCCTTGCATTTCAGGCCACAGTATCGAATTCAAGGAATGTCACATTCCCTTATTTCTCCAAAATGAAATTTAGCAGCCAAAAAAATTAGGGTGCTCCCTTCCCCTATCCTGGGAGCCTACAAGAAACGTGGGCTTATATGGCACTACCCAATGGTAGGGGTAGGAAGGGAGGCTGTGTCCTTGGGCCCTGGTGGTATCCCTCTTTACCACTGCTCCTCTGGCTACATGAAGCTACAGCTGATCCCAGTCCCTCACCATCTGTCTTCTGGGCCCTCCCGGCAACTCAGAGAAGACCTCAGAGCTCTCCTCCTCCCTTACCACAGACCTGGCATCCACTAGCCACCCAATCTCTGCCTCCCCATGTTCCTCGACCCTCCCACCCCTTGCAAGCCTGGGAGAAGTTAGAACCCTTTCTCCAGATCTGGCTGCTTCCATCTAGTCAAGGCATGGCTCTTCACCCTCCCTTCTGAGATGTTTCCAGATTAATGCCCCTCCGAAGGCCTGCTGCCCCTCCACCTGAGGTGGGAAAGGGGAAAACAGATGCTTACCGCATTGAGGCAAGTTTCGAATATTCTCACCCCTGTTGGCTTCACCAAGGTTGTGGTGAGATGACGGCCTCCCATCTTCTGGGTCTTCAAGTGCCTTTCACCTTTTGCACCTCTGGAGAACTGCGGAGCCCCGTGGGAGATGGAGAGGGGTAGGTGGGTGGAGTAAATGCAGTTGACTAAGGGGGAGACCTTAGTGAATTCCAACTCCACTGCTTCCGTTGCTATGACCTTAATTTCCCCATCCGTGGAATGGGTGACAGGCCTGTCACTGCCCGGGATGGTAGGGACGGGGAAATCAGACACAGCACGTACCCAGCCCTTGGCCATGTTTAGCTCTCTCTCCTCTCTTCCCTTTCTCTCATCTGCTAACCCCAAAGCAACTCCAAGCCAGAGGAGATCAAGGAGTTTTACAGATTTGGAAAACTGTCTCAAGATGTTCATAACAGACCGTTGAGTGAAAAGGCAGGCAATCAACATCCCGCCTGATTTCATTTCTGTAATGTTGTGCACATATCCATTTGAACCAGAAATATTTGGAAGCATATTCACCAAAATGTTAATAGTGGTCCTCTTTGGGGGCTTGGATTTCAGGTGATCATTACCTTGTCCTTTATACCTTTACAAATCGTCTTAATTTTTTGCAATGAATATGTCTTTTTTATTTTGTTTATTTAGTTTTTTTGAGAGAGGGCGTGCACGTGTGCTCGCCAGGGAAGGTAAGAGGGAGGGAAAGAGAGAATCTTCATCAGGTTCCACACTGTCAGCACAGAGCCTGACGCGGGGCTCAGTGTCACAACCATGAGATCACGACCTGAGTGAAAATCAAGAGTCGGAGGCTTAAACCAACTGAGCTACCCAGGCGCTGAAAGAATATGTCTTAAAAAACAACAAAAAAAAATACAAAAAAAAAACCCTTGAAAATGTTGTAAAACGCAATTATCTAGGATGACAGTGGTTAGTTTAGAAAATTTCTAAAGGTGAATGCATGACACTGTTTGAGGACACAGGGCAAAGATACGAGCATACAACGCGAGCTCTCCAGGCGCCTGGGTGGCTCAGTCAGGTAAACGTTCGACTCTTGATTTCTGCTCAGCTGATTTCTGCTCAGCTCACGATCTCATGGTTTGTGAGATGGAACCCCGTGTAGGGCCCCTCACTGACAGCACGGAGCCTGCCTGGGCTTCTCTCTCTCCCTCTCTCTCTGGCTCTTCCCCATTCATGTGTGCTCCCTCTCTCTCTCTCTCAAAATAAAGAAATAAACTTCATTTTTTTTTAATTAAAAAAATAGAATTTTAAAAAATGTAAGCTCTAAAAATAGCTGCTCTCATCACAAACCGGTCCACCCTCTTCCAGATTCATTTGGCAAATATCCAGCAACACTGAAAATGGATATTCACTATGACTCACTAACTCCACTTCTTGCTATATTCTTGGAAGAAACTCGGAGGCATGAGCACAAAGACATTATGTGTAAAGGGATGTCAACCACAGCATTGTAAACAACAGGGAAGAAGTAGAAACAATGCAAACATCCATTGTCTTACTCCCTTTTGGCTGCTATACCGAAATTACCTTAGACTTGGTGGCTTATAAACAACAAACATTTGTTTCCCCCAGTCTGGAGGCCAGGAAGTCCGAGATCATGGCACCAGCAGATTCAGTATCTGGTGAGAGAAGACATTTCACATTTTGTTGGTTATAACTGGTCACATGTGCCTGCAACGGGTGCTTTTAAATTAGAATACAGCTAAATGTATCTTTATGTTGCAATTGTTCTTTAAAAGTAGTCATGTGTGGCTTTGTCTAAACATGGGAAATCAGATTCCCAACATGTTTTCAATCATTTTTTTTTTTTAATAAGTTAAAGAATCTTGTAACGATTTCTGGGTGTGTTTAGTAAGCTCGTTGTTATGCAAAGACATTGCATTCAGAAGCAGGAAGCTACTTTATTTGTCTAAGAAATCATTTCACTATCCCAGACAGTGGCAACGTGCATTTCTGAAACCCATGGTTCTTTGTACAGAACTGAACCACTGTGGGAAATAGCTATCTGATTCCACACTTCCTTCTACTTTCTTGTAAGCTTTAGTTCACTGTTAATTCCTGATACTACCCAAGAGTAAATGTCCATCTCAACCTGCACGTTCCCCTATTTCTGCCTCCACCTAACCTTACAGATTCACTCTTGACTTTGTTTTTTATTATTAATTTTCCTATGTTCACTTGTCATTAAAACGTTCTGCAGATACCTGCAAGGCATCTTGCCCTGGAGTTGCTGAAATCCCTTGTCTATTTAAAGAACCCGAATCTCACGTTATGGTGTCAGGTTCTGGGCAGAGCAAACAGAGGGACCTCCCAAGCCGGAAAGCAGTGCTCCCCAGAATCTGCACACCCCTCAGGGAGCACAGTGTCAGGCCAGCAGGGAACCCCGCTTGCAGAATTTGTCTTTTAAGGAACTATCAGGACATTCCTACTGGGAGGAAGCACACGTGAGATCATCTATGGGGTGAGCCTCCCTGCCTCCTGCCAGAACTTCACACTGCAGACCCTGTGAATCCTGGTTCTGTCTGTGGAGCCACCACTGCCCAGTCACTCGCAGGCAAAACCAGAGCTCCTCTCTGCCTCCTCTTTGTCCTCCAGGCCGCTGGGGAAGATGATCCTGCCTTCTTGGAATCTGCCCTTCCCTGGCCCTTGTCCAGGCTCTTCTCCTTGCAGCTGCCTCTCTGCACCTGTTTCTTGGCTAGTCTCCCAGCCTCCAGTTTCTCCCACACCCAGAGTCCTCTGCCCTCTGCCCTACTGGGACTCCACCTTACTTCCCTTAAAACTGCGGCGGCGCCCCCTACAGGACAAAGGAGGAAACTCAGCGGGGCTGCTCCAATGGGATCCAGACATACTTATTTGCCTCACTTTTCCCTGCAGATTTTCAAGCACACTGTGAAAGGGTCTGTCACTGGGCAGGAATGCCTTTGGCTCAAACTTCACCTTTACAAAGAGCCTCAAATTTAGACTTCTGACATAATCTGCAAATGGTGCTATGCACAGAGTCTCAGAGATAAACGGACAGAGGTTCCCATGCAAGTTTATCTGAGGTCCTGTTCCTGGGCCACATTATCTGTGGGGAACTGTAAGTTAACATAGTTTAAGTAAAGTATGTAATTATTCTGTAATTATATTTTTTCTGTAACTGTAAAGCATAATAATCTAGCATTACGTTTTGTGTTAAAAGGGTTTAATTGTTCAGTGTAACATATTTTAAAATGATTACAAGGGCTATCGCTCTGTTAAGCACTTCTTTCTCTTATCCTTTTCTTTCTTCCTTCCTGTTTAGGGGTGGGGAGGGAAATTCATCTTTTAGAAAGCAGAATCTTTTTTTTTTTTTAACCTTTTTAATTTATTTTTGAGACAGAGGGAGACAGAGCATGAACGGGGGAGGGGCAGAGAGAGAGGGAGACACAGAATTGGAAGCAGGCTCCAGGCTCTGAGCCATCAGCCCAGAGCCTGACGCGGGCTCGAACTCACAGACTGTGAGATCGTGACCTGAGCTGAAGTCGGACGCTTAACAGACTGAGCCACCCAGGCGCCCCTCTTTTTTTTTTTTTAAAGGCCTGGTTTTCCTGGTCTCTGCCTTGGGTGTGTCTTTCTCCCCTCCTCCCCCACCCAAAGCATCACTAAGCTCCCCCTGCCTAGAATTCTCTCCTCCCTGCTGAGCTCAGGCCAGGCTCCTCCAAGGCTCAGCCCTCGCCTCCCCACCCTTGGCGCTCCCACAGTCCACAGCCTCACCTCACTGAACTGCAGCACGGCCTGGACCTTTCTTTGGGCCTGCCATAAACTACCTTGAACTCATATCTTTCTTCCTATGCAGTCATGTCTTTCCAACTAAACTGGAAGTGGGACCTGTTTCCATCCTCACTTCTTGTATCCCCAGCTTTCTTGTGCCCTGAAGTCCTATAAATCCCACAGTGGCCTGTAAGCCTTTACTCAGGCTTTTGAGGACCCAGCTCATCATGCCTGTTTGTGGACTCCCCATAGGGAATGTCCTTTAGGGTGGATATTCTCTTTTTAAAAAAATGTTTACTTATTTATTGTGAGAGAGAGAGCAGGCAGAGGAGGGTCAAAAAGAGAGAGAGAGAGAGAGCGAGAGAGAGAGAGAGAGAGAGAGAGAGAGAGAGAATCCCAAGCAGGCTCTGAGCTGTCAGCACAGAGCCCAACCAGGGCTTGATCTCATGACCATGAGGTCATGACCTGAGCCGACATCAAGAGTTGGACGCTTACCTGACTGAGCCACCCAGGTGCCCCCAGGATGGACATTCTTAACCACAGGTCCTTGGATAGGCTTCAGGGGGCTCCATGAACGCTCCAAAATTGGGCAAAATCTTCTGTGCATGTGCAGTTTTGTTTTATGGTGTGAGGTTTATACTTTCATCAAAGTCACAAAGGGCCTATGACCTAAAACTCGTGATGAACTCCTGCCCGGAGGTGCTCTGGCATACAGCACAGAAAGGAAGGAAAGGACTCAGTCACCTCATCTGCAAAATGGGAATAATGATGAGTGCCTGCATGTGACGGGTGGTCAGGAAATGGCAATTATTAGCATTTCTGACCTACTCCCAGAAAGTACTCATAGGAAGGAGTCCCCCACCCCAATGACTTAAGTCAGAGGTTCCCAAACTTGGGTAATCATCAGAATCACCTGGGGAGCTTTAAAAATACATGTTCCTGCCCTCTGTTCCAAACCCAAAGGGAAGAATCTCCAGAGATCTACATCTTTATCAAGTTTCCTCCCTAACGGTTCTGATGATCAACAAGGTCTGGGAGTCATTGCTCTCCCTTGCCCCCCAGGCTTGTACCCTACACTCCACGAGGCTTTGTCACCCCTGCCTTTACTCATTCTGAGAAGTACATGTGTTTAAGGAAATGGCCAGAGCCTCTGAGGGAACAGCGGGCTGCAAAAAATCCCTCAGAACAAAGAATTAAGTATCTTTATAATTATATCCAGGCCTATATTTAGGCCATGGCTCATATGGCCTCTTGAACTTCAAATAAATACCTATTTTGTTCCTTGTTTAAACAGGTGTAACAATATTGGGGGATACTAGACTTATCCAGGCAGGAAGGCAGCTCCCACAGCTGTCAGAAAGCACTGCCCTTTCATTCCTCACAAGAGGAAAAGCTAATTATACTGTCATAGAGCAAAATAAATGTACAATTTCTACCCCTGAGCTCACTGAACCACTCAGGGCAAACTTTTTTTTTCTGGGCTGCTCTCTGGCAGGACCCAGGGCCAGCTGGCTTGGCCCAGGCTCAGATGTTTCAGAAGCGACTGCCGTGGGTGATTCTGGATTGGTGAGGCCTCCCGTCCCCAGAATGCCTAACACTGTCACTTGAACACTGCCCCCCCCCCACACACACACACTCAGTCACACACTCCTATCCACACACACACATCCTCTCGTACACTTGCACGCGTTCCTGTACACAAACGTGCAATGTTCTTACACACACTCAAGTGACATTCACACAAGCTTTCACACACACTCACGCTCATGCACACGCTCTGTCACACGCAGAGACACACACACCCCTCTTCTGATGCCAGAATGGACCACCCAACCATGACAGTCTGATCCTGTGGGCTTCAGACCTCGAGTTCCCTGTCAAAATGGCCGAAACGTTCCTGTTTTTAGCCATTAAAGTCTCATGTCTGGGAACACCCTGTCCCCCAAGGTCCTGGGCAAACTGAGATGGCTAGTCACCATAGAAAGCATCTGCCCGGGAAGAGACCCAATGCGCTTTCCCAGCCATGCAGTGTCCTGTGAATAAGGTTCTGCCCGCTCTCCTGACAGGAACACTTGCTCTGACAGCCCCACAGTTATTGACTTGGCAGAGCTGACTCGTCTAGACAAGTCCTCACAGTGACAGCAGGTGTCTCCATAGATCAGGTAAAGGATATAATTTTGGGGAAACCTGGGTAGCTCAGTTGGTTAAGCATAGACTCTTGATTTCAGCGCAGGTCATAATCTCATGGTTCATGGGATCGAGCCCTGTGTCCTACTCTGCACTGACAGCGAGGAGCCTGCTTCGGATTCTCTCTCTCTTTCTCTCTCTCTCTTTTTCGCTCTCCCTCTCTCTGCCTCTCCCCTGCTTACACACATGCATGTTCTCTCTCTCTCTCAAAATAAATACAACTTAAAAAAAAAAGTATATAATCTTGGGAATGCAAGCTGGTGCAGCCACTCTGGAAAATAGTATGGAGGTTCCTCAAAACACTAAAAATAGAACTACCCTAAAACCCAGCAATTGCACTACTAGGTATTTATCCACGGGATATAGGTATGCTGTTTCGAAGGGATACATGCACCCCCATGTTCATAGCAGCACTATCCACAATAGCCAAGGTATGGAAAGAGCCCAAATGTCCATCGATGGATTAATGGATAAAGAAGAGGTGGTATATATATACAATGGAGTATTACTCAGCCATCAAAAAGAATGAAATCTTGCCATTTGCAATTACATGGATGGAACTGGAGGGTATTATGCTAAGTGGAATTAGTCAGAGAAAGACAAAAACCATATGACTTCACTCATACGCGGACTTTAAGAGGCAAAACAGATGAACATAAGGGAAGGGAAACAAAAATAATGTAAAAACAGGGAGGGGGACAAAACAGAAGAGACCCATAAATACGGAGAACAAACTGAGGGTTACTGGAGGGGTTGTGGGAGGGGGGATGGGCTAAATGGGTCAGGGGCACTAAGGAGTCTACTCCTGAAATCATTGTTGCACTATATGCTAACTAATTTGGATGTAAATTTTAAAAAAATAAAAAAATAAAACAAGTTAAATTTTAAAAAAATTATATAATCTGATGGGATAGGGATCCTACAGTGGTTCTACTGTGCATTAGAATTATCTGGGAGACTTTGAACTGTACCTTGATGCCCAGGTCCCACCAGATACCATGTGGTTTAACTCCCTGGGATGGGGCCTGGCCCTGACAGATTTCTCTAGCTTCTGACGGGATTTGACTGCAGCCAGGATTGAGAGTCACTGAATCCAGGCAAAGTGTACATCAGCCAGGTCATTCCCTGGTGGCTTCCTGACCCTTTGCAAGTGTGTGTGGGGCTTACATAGCTGGCAACATGGCGGAGGTCACGTCAAGAGAGAGGAGCACTGAATCTCCCCACTCTTGGACTTTGAAATGGACACGTTATCTTGTAAACCGATAGACCCAAATTGAGTTTGCACACAAGGAGTGTCCCACTATGCCCCTAGCTGGAGGCTCAACCTGAACCTTATTTGCAAATGAAAGGAGCTTTCCAAACAGCAATGCCATCTACAATGGCAGAAAAAGGCAGTTGTCCTACTGTATGAGAGTGAGTATTCCCATAGATGGAACAGGATGGGGATGAAGAACACCCTGGCTTGTAAGTTCCTCCTTGAGAAGCGGCAAAAAAGGGGTTGGAGGAAATAGCAAGGGTTTTGGAATTAGCTAACGTAGAACATGTATTCTTTCTCTCCTCCTGTCAGCACTGACGTGTGGCCTTGGGGAAGTTATTTTTTGACTATGCTGAGCCTCAGTTTTACAAAGTGCGTAACAATACCCGGCACAAAATGTTCTTGCGAGTACATCAGTGACCAAGCACTGGACCTGGTTTAGCGTTGGTGGTAAGTTAATGACAAATGACAGCTATTGAAAAAAAAAGGAACGCGGATGCTGTTTTATTCTTTGTGTTGTACCAGTGTTCCCATCAAATCCCCCCAAAAAAGTATTCTATGCACAAGTCACGTAAACAATTAAGTTACTGGATGGAGAGTACTGAGTTCCTCTTGTCATTGTAACAAATTACCACAAACTTAGTGACTTAGAATGACGCAAATTTATTATCTTCTAGTTCTGGAAGTCAGAAGTCTGAAATGGGGTTCACTGGACTAACATCAACACGTAGGCAGGTTGCATTTCTTCTGGAGGCTCTGGAGGAGGATCTATTCCCTTTCCTTTTCCATCTTCTAGAGGCTTCCAGCATTCTCTGGCTCTTGGCCTCTTTCTCCTTCTTCAAAGCCAGCAGTTCTTGGGGCTCCTGGGTGGCTCAGTCAGTTGAGTGTCCGATCCTTGATTTTGGCTCAGGTCATGATCCCAGGGTGTGGGATCAAGCCCGGCGTTGAGCCCCACATTGAGCTCTGCTTGAGATCCTCCCTCTTCCTCTCCCTCTGCTCCTCTTCCCTGCTCTCTCTGTCTCTCTCTCCCTCTCTCTCAAAACAAAAAACAAAAACCCAGCAATTCAGCATCTTTCTCTGACTGACTCTCCTGCCTCCCCCTTTCACTTATAAAGACACTTGTGATCTCCCTGGGCCCAGCCAGATAATCCAGGATAATCTCCCCATCAAGGATCACATCTGCCAAGTCTCTTCTGCTACGCAAGGCAACACATTCACAGGGTGTGTGGATGAGGAAGTGGACATTTTTGGATGGCCACTGTTCTGCCTACTCCATGGGGACAGCTTTGTCACCTTTAAGCTTTTTATCTTCTAAAAGTCTTCCTCCAGTCTTTGACACCTGCTCCCACTCACCTGGTAGCAACTGCTAGCGGAAGGCTAAAAACTTGTTTGAACCCATTGGCATGTCCAGAACATTCAGAAATTGCCAGTCAGGAAATTCAACAGTTTTCCTTTGTGCCTGCATGTGAATCTTCTCGATGGTTGTGATTTCCTAGTACATGCCACAGCAGAGGCATAGTCTTCACTTGTAAAGTTGTTACTAGCACATTTGAGGGGACTGATCGGTGACACAGTGCCCTGCAGAGATGACCTTGACAAGTCTGAGGACCTCTGACTCCTGACAAGTCTAAGGACTGCCCGTAGGGACTGCCAGGTTTAAAACTTTACAAGACCGCCCTTCCCCTGGGAGGGGGACCATTGGCAACTCCTCCCATGGGTTTTTTATTCCTGCTCCAGGAAGGAAAGGCCTGAGTGTGCAACAAGCTCTTATGTTCTTCAAATGAGTCGAGAACTTAAGTCTGGAGTTTAGACAGGAAACTGGAACTCAGTGGGAGGTCTGTGAGGGTGGAGGACGGAGGGGAGGGGGGTGCTTCCAGGCTTTCAAAACACAAAACAGGTGGTTTTCGGCAGTGCAGGCCCGGCTGGGGAGTGGTGGGGAGGGGAGGGGTGAATACCAAGTAGGCAGGCTTCTGGATGGGTGGGGCTGGGCCTGCAGCCTGGGCTGGCTGCCTGAGAGTGGAGAGTGACAGGTGAGGGCTCTGAGCTTCCCTGCTTGCCGCTCAGGAAAATCCTGGGACTGCCAACAGGCGTGGGGAGGCGCGTCGACTCTGGACCGAGACATGCTCAACAGTGGGAGTCCAGCCAAGCTGAAGGCCCCCTGAAGGAGAAGACTGGGGAGCAGAGTGGCAGGAGCTCCTTCCTCTGATGAATCAGCAGTGATGTGGGCGACAGGGAATCTGAAGCCATGAGTCCAGCCAGAGGCACCATCAGCCAAGTCTGACAGGCTTTAATTATTTTAGGGTAAGAAATCTGTGCTTTGTAAACACGCCAGATGTCCATGCTTTTGTATATTTTGATTTCTTGTTTGTTTTACTTTTGGTTGTTGTCGATGATGTTGTTTTAGTAAAACTCGAAATAAGAAGAGGGTAACAGAGTCCTTGTCCTTTCCTGGAAAGGCCCAGCTGGAGAATCAAGGAGTCCTTGTGCAGCTGAGGCCCCTGGTGAGGTGACTCATAGGAATGTGACCAATCTCAACTCCAGAAGTGGCTGCTTGTGAATCTCCTGGGAAGTCTTTAATTACCTCTTGAACACATTGTGTGAGTGAGCGAAATGGTGATTTTAGTGGCATGGTAGTCATGGGGACAATAAGAGCAGGCATTGAAACGGACAACTTAGCCACGTCCCATCCAGATCACCCAGAAGGCTGGATGACAGTGCTTCTTTATTTTTTTTTTTTTTAATTTTTTTTTTCAACGTTTTTTATTTATTTTTGGGACAGAGAGAGACAGAGCATGAACGGGGGAGGGGCAGAGAGAGAGGGAGACACAGAATCGGAAACAGGCTCCAGGCTCCGAGCCATCAGCCCAGAGCCTGACGCGGGGCTCGAACTCACCGACCGCGAGATCGTGACCTGGCTGAAGTCGGACGCTTAACCGACTGCGCCACCCAGGCGCCCCGACAGTGCTTCTTTAAGTAGCATGGCAGATAATGCAAAATGCCTCCTGACTCCCCAAAGGGCCTTAGCTGCCCGTTTTCTCTTTACCCTCTCTAGCCCTTAAACAAACAAAAAAATAAATAGAAGTCTACAGTCTTTGCAACAGACCTGCCTGACATCAATTAACACTAACCTCTGGCAAGTGGCAATCCTCACAAAGCTCCAAGATGTTTTCAGCGCGAGGATTTTCCTGTGTTCTCTAAAGTATGAGTAAAGTATGAGTATACTAATGGCCACTTTCCTGACAAGGCAACCAGGCTCAAGATACTAAATGGTGACGCTAGTTAAGTGATCCTGCGAGAAAGGGATAAATCCGTGCACAGAATAAGGTCCGAGGGCCCCCATTCCCTGCATGTTCCATTAGACATTTGAAATCTCTCAGTCAAGCATGGAGCAAATGGGTGTCCAGGACTGGAGGCTGACTGATAAACCCCTGAGGTCTGATTCCAAGCTGTTGTCCAGAGAAAACTTCCACTGTTCACACTTGAGGGGGGTGGCCGGAGTGGCAGCAAAGAGAAGGGCGGGGGGGGGGGAGAGAATTAATTCAGGAGCTGGGAGCTGAGAAACAGATTTGGTAAGCACATACTTCAAAGCTCACTAGAGAACTCCAATAAAACATAGACTCTCTGCAGCAACCAGGGAGTGATTTAAATCCACTTGGAATTTCTAGGAGGAAGGAGTGAGACTTACCAGCTCTGCTCAGAGCCTCATGAATAATTTCACCTGACACAGGACACTGAACCAGCAGAAATCTGGGATGTACAAAGGAAAACGGGTTTCCAACTCATCTTTGTTACTCCAGTCTTATTCGTAAGCGGGGAACCAGGTTGGGCAAGGGAAGCCTAGACAGGAAATTCACCATTTTTAGACGCATTATTTTTTGTCCTTGTGCGAGAGATGTTGGATAGGAAACACATTTTCTGGCAGCCAAAAGCTCGCTGGCTGGGTTGGCTAAGAGAAAGGCCACGCACCCACGTACTTCGAGGATGTGGACAACATTGAGAACTCCCTCTGGGCTAGCTGACAGTGAAAGGGAAACTTCCAGCGAAGTAAACACCTATAAGTCCCCTAAGCACAGGTGGTGCTACGGAAGTTACTCTTGTTGCCTTGAACCCCCGGCTGCGATCCCCTCCCGCACACCCCATCTCCTTCCTCCACACTGCACATCCACTGCCCGCCAACAGATCATCAAGTTTTTGTCAATGAGGCGGCCAGTCCTGGCTCTGGGAAAGGGTGTCCCCCCCGCGGGTCCTCACTGCGCTTAGATGGGCGGGTAGGGACGGCCTGAACCCTCTCGAAGATCCCAGGGGGTCTCGGTCCGCAGGAATCACCCCTGTCCCCCCTCTCGGGGCGCAGCCTTTCCCGCCCGCCCAAGCGCAGCGCACCCGCGCGCGACCCAGGTGCCCACCGTGGAGGTGGCAGCGCCGGCGGCCCTGGCAGCCAGGGCCCAGAGGTCGTTCTGCTTTCCCCCTGATGGCCGCAGGGGGGCAGGAAAGAAGGACTAAAGATAGAGGCCAGCGGAGGAGCCGGCCGTGCGAAGGGTGCGAGGTTGGGGGGCAGGGGTTGGGGGAGCACGGGGAGCGGGGCGTGGGGCGCGGAGCCCGGGCGGTGCGGGTGGCTGGGACACCGACGGGCGGAGGGCGTAGGAACCGCCCCGACTGAAGGAGCTCGGCCCGAGACACCCGCCGCCAGCCGCCTCGACACCCGGCTCTGACGTCCGCAGCGACTCGGGGACGGGAGCCCTGGAAGCGCCGCACCCTCCCGCCGCTGCGGGTGCCTGTCCGAGGGACGCGAGGGAGCCGGGGGTCCGAGGGGCCCCGCCGTCCCTAAGAGCCAGGGACAATCACTGCAGCCTCCGGGAGGAAAGCCGCGCTGGGAAGAAAAGATGCGAGCTGCTCCCTGCGTCCCCTCTTTCCCAAGATCCAAACCCGCCCTCCAGCCTCTGGCGACTGAGCATAACTCTCATTTTGCAGATACCGAGGCCTGGACGTGTTGTGAGCCTCAGGGACACAGACATAAATCAGTTATGCTAATCCTGATCTCTGTGGTTCAGATACTTTAAATCCGGGAGCCACCTTTTTACATCTAATTGGCTGGACACCGTTCTTTTTTCTGTTTTCTCCAACCGAGGCCATTCCAACTATTTTATCTCCTAGTACAGACTTCCGTATACTTCGATCATTCCACCCCAAGACGTTACAGTAAACAGGTTCTCTTCCCCTTATCAAATCGGCTCCATTTCTCTACTTTCTGCTTCCACATTTAACTCCTGACCCATCTGGACCAAAACTCCCCAAAAGTTCTAGACTAGAGAGCCCAACATAAACAGAAAGGGCCCAGGAAAAAAGGCGGCGGTGGGGTCAGGGAACGGGGCTATCAAAAAACCAAACTGCATTTTTGTGGTGTTTTTTTCTTTTTAACCTGATGGACATTAAATTGCTGCGTAAAATATTTCATCTGTTCGGAAACTTTATTCTAAAATGACTTGCACATTTGTTTCACCGATGCTATTTATTTTGGAATTTCAAATAACCCTTAGAGACCATGGACAGTTTTTATGTTCATTAAAACTACACCGGGGTTCAAAAGGATTGTGAGACCTTGCTGTTATGATGTTAATAAACCAACAAAATAGATAAAGATCAAATAGAAAGCAGCATGAGGAGGAAACCAATAAAATGTAGGCCAGTGGGATTTACAAAGTTGTCCTAAAAAACAAAGTCTTTGTCTTTCTTCTCCCTTTCCTCATCCTGTTAGCAAATCGTGCTCAAGTAAGGAGAGTGCTTGGACGAGTCCATTGCCTGCACCTTGGTACTGTGAGCCAGAAAGCCAGGCTCCTGGTTCCAGCTCACTCTTGCTCAGCTCAGGTGAACACCCAGCTGGTCACACTGGAGACAGTACGTGATCTGGGTGGGGCAGCACTGCCAAATAAGACGGCCCTCCACCTTCTGGAAACTGTAGTGCTCCCAAGGAGTGGGCCTGTGGGTTGCTCCTTTACGTTAGTCCTCCAGTACCTTCCATTTCCTCAGCGTCTGCGTTTCTAGCTTGGCAGTGGCCCAGGCTCCTGAGTTTTCACTTTCCTTCCTGCTGTCGTCTTTTCTGGCAGTTTGGTTGATTCATTAACATCTCCATCAGAGGGATGGGCAGGGAGCTTGAAAGTCCACTCAGCTCTTCTTAATGGTCCTTCTGGTACTGGGTTTGGTGGGAAAAGAGCCACGCTGTTGGCTAAAATGAGATTTTGGGATTATCCATGGATTTAATCTGGTCTTCTCACATCTACCATTTCCACAAGTAATTAGAGATTACTAGATACATTGAGAAGTTGCATTAGCCTTAAAGAATTTGGAGAAAATCTAAATAGGCTTAAATACCATCTTGGAGTCCAGAATGTTAAGCTCTATGCTCCAGATAATTAACATTTTTAAGGCCTTTCCCTGCTCCTGCTCCCTGCACCCTGTGGTTAACGTCACTACTGGGTAACAAGTCACTGAAAACATTTTAAATATAATATATTTTGCAGGGAGGGTGAGCAGAGTAGAAACGCAGTAAATACACTACCGTTGTATTCAGAGAGAAGAGGCCAGGCAGCATTGGCGATTTGAAACTTCTCTATCATCCGAAAGTATATTCCGATCCGGGCAGTTTGCAAAGTTGAGAAGATTTTGATTATTAACATATATGAGAGACCGGCAGGTGGAGGACGATTTGTAGAGCCATGCCCTCTCTGTAAGCATGAGCGTGCCACCCCTCCTCCTGGAGAACACCTTGGACACACAGTGTCTGTCCAGAGCAGTGGGTGATGCTTACAGAGGGAGCATGGCCCTTCCTCCAAGCTCAGAGGGCTCCTTCCAGAGACTGTGAGTGGAGGCAATAGCATTCTTTTGATTTTTCTTTTCCCAGTGGGAGTCCTACATTAGCACTGACATGAAAATGACATCCTATTATTGCAGATGGCTGAGAACATGGTAATCATAGTATCTCGTGCTTCTGTAGCGTTTGACAGTTTTCAAGGCAATTTTGTATTTGTTCTCTTATTTGATCTTCATAATAACTGCGAGGTAGGATGGATATTATCACCTCCATTTCTTTCCGACGAGGAATTTAGCCATGGTCAGAAAGGTAGGAAGAGCAGAGTAGAATTAGAATCCAGCCTTCTGACACACCCTTCCATTAAGGTTCTATACCATTAAAGTTCTATAATAAAACATCACAGTTTCTTATGTGACTGCATTATCATGCCTGCTATATGTTCATTAACTACATTGCACTCAAGCATGATAATTTTATATTGATTTAATTGTGCAAATTATACTCATGAAAAAATGGTCTCTTTTTTAATAGTCTGTCTCCTTTGGAATACTATTACTGCAATAACTCTGTCCTTTTGTTGTATTTCTCCCCCTTAATAATCAGCAAGGTGTTAATCTAGCCACGTTGGACAATTTCCCAAAGTCACTTAAACTGACTTATAAAATATCACCCACTATTCACTTTATCCCATGGCTCCTCTTTTCCATTACTAGAATCTGAGTGCATACTGAGCTACTCCCCAAAGGAACGGATCAAGATCACAGGTTACCGAAAACAAACAACTCCAGCACAAACCAAAGGTTTTTAATGTATGCGTAATAACTACACATTTTATATCCATAGGTATTTTTAGAAAGATTGATAAAAAACTCTCTGACATACCCACATGGTGGTAGTCCGATTCATGCTCAAAAAAAGCTTTTCAGCTTTTTCCATCAACACCATTCATATTTTAGAAGACGGACTTTGCAGGGGCCTCCCCAAAGAATTTCCTTAAATCTCTGCCAACCTGCGGGGAGAAGGAGTAGAGATATTACATAAATATCTGCATTGAGTTCTTGGATAGAGTTGCACAATGGCCATATATGGTGAAAGGTAGATTTTCCCTTGTGACTATATTCTTGGAATATGTTAAATGCATATGTCTCCATTTCTGCTCCCAAGAAGCTGGTGTACAGATGTTTAGTATTGGGGTCGTAGAAACGCCGCTGTCTACAGTTTACATGATGTCTAATAGGTTTCTAGAATGTGCTTAAAAGGCAGTGTTCAGAATTAGGCCTCTAACCTTCTTTGACGTAATTGTCTTTCTTTGGAGTCACATCTTGAAGGAAAGGATGAAGATTTGGAAAGAGAATTAATTTTCTCAAAACCAGACTTACTATTTTCCTTCTGTACTTTATAGTAATCCTTTAAACTCAAAAAAACTTCAGCTAATTATGGATTTCTACCTGACTAATGTTGCCATTTGAGTGGCTACGTGTCACTGTTTCTGGTTTCTGACCCCCTGTCAGGCCAATTCTGCCTGATTTCACTCATGTGCTGCTGCTTTTTATAATCTGAACATTATTTCCACTCAAATGTTTCCAGCTTTGCAAAAAACCTAGGAATCTGAAAGGCGGGGGGAAACCTCTCATAACTACTATTTGGATAATTATCACTTTCAGTTATTCTGATTTTTTTTTTCTGCAAAACGGATACTATGAGAAGAACATTTGAAAAAAGTTAAAGGTTTTACTTTGAAAGCTAAATTTTCTAACTCACATTTTAAAAATAGAGCTTAGGCAGTCTCCCTGGTAATTAAAATATAATTTCCCCTCTATTTTCTCTGCTCAATAAACTTAACTGTTACAATATATTTTGAAATGTACAACATGGAGTCTAGGGTATTAAACAAAAAAGTTAAAAGGCTTTGAGGGGATTTTTAAAGATCCAGTTTCCTAATAAGCAAAATGGACCCTGGAAAGACTTCATGGTGTTTAATATGTTTTTTCCCTATCTTCTAAATGCAATAATCTCTAACCACCACTTGATCATCAGAGATTTATATTCAATATAATTTATGTCAACTTATATCTGGGATTCTTTTTTTTTTTTTCTACAACGTTTGGCAGCAAACTGCTGGTGGAAACTAGAATGTTTCACATTAGCAGCCCTCTTAAATTATTTCTATGAAATAATTTACTGTGGATTACAAATTCTTATATGGCATTTAAAGTTAATGATTAGGCAGAGAGATATATCAAAAATATGATTAGTCACATATGTACCTGACTTGCATGGTTTTAACTCTATGTGTGTTTTACAAGAATTGCTTTTCAAAAAGATATTTCTGGGCTTATGCATTTTTCCTATTAAAGCCAACGTATTTTTAAAGGAAAAGAGAAATAGACATACATGCTCCTATAAACTGTCTCCTCTAATTAAATGTCTATAAGATTATTTTCTATTTCTTGATGGCCATTTACAGCATAGGTATTGCTGCATGGTCTGAAACTTAAAAGAGCTCACAATGGTGAAGATCTCTTGTGGCATAACTTGAAGTCAAGATGTAAAAATCCTAAGAGAGTATGAGAGTTTTAATGAAAATTGTAATGTCTCTCTTTTACTGCCAGGAATCAGTAACAAAGTGATGTACCCCCAACAGAACAAGAAATGAAACGAAACCCAGGGCTCCTTATACAAAGCTCAGAATGAGCTCCTTCCTGACTCGTTTTCATTTTCTCTACATAGTTAAGGCTTAAAGCTGTTAGATATTTCTGTGCTTAATTTCACTTATCACCCAGGGAAGTAAGACTTAGAAGGGTGGCTATGAAAGTTGGGTTAATAGAAAATAAAAAAATAATTAAAAAAAAAAAGAAAGAAAGTTGGGTTAAAATTTTATTTGCATGGAAGCAGCTCCTTCTAGAACATCTCTTCTGTATCTCAGACAGATATTTCTTTTTTCTCCTCCCTTCTTCTCTTTTCCTATTTCACAGTGGTTTTCTTAACTCAACTATTTATGATTCATTTCATGAAAGGCTAGGTTTTCTCCAAGGGTACTATAATGTCTCAAAGTGGTTTTAGAGACTAGCAGTAACAAGAAACTATTTTCTTTTGTGATGTAAAATAAAGTCATTGTTAATAGCCTACAACCTGCAATTAACTATTAAAAAGGGAATTTATGAGGGCTGGTTATTATCCTCCTGAAATAACGTTGTTACAAGTCTGCCCTTGTCAGTCATCTGCAGGAATCACGTGCTGGATCCCAAACAAAGGGAGGGTCTGGATCCACACAGAGGCTCGTGGCAAATTACCCAGTGACAGCCTGGCCTAATAGCCCCTTATGCCCTTTGTCACCTTTTCAAAGCAAGAGAATAATAGCCGCATGTGTATTTTATCCTGATTGGACTAAAAGGCACCTGTTTGTGAAGCTGAGTTTGAATTGGGAATTAGAAAAATATTTGCATGGCTGGTAACAGCAAATTACGTGGGAGTGCCTTGGGGACATTGGGGCAGTAGCAGGCAGGGCTTAGGAAAGACAACTGGAAGCATCCCGCACACATTGAAAACTGCGTGTCAACTCTTTTCCTTCTTTCTAACATTAATATAAGTCCTAAGAAGAGCTTCCTCTTCCTCTCCTTGCGCTGTAAGCGCTTTCCTTGGCCGAAGCTGGGTCTCTCTGGCAAGCCCCTTGTGAGTCCTCTTTGGCATCAGCAAAGAAGAGAGGAAGAGAGAGCATCCTATCAAGCAGCTGAGCATGGCATGGGTGGGAGAAGGAGGAGGGGGCAAGGAGAAAGCCACAGGATTATTCACCAGAGGCTGGATTAATCTAAAGCTCAGCAACTGGAACAGGTCTGCTGATGTTGCAGAAGCACCAAAGATAGAGGGTCTGCCTTGGAGGGAGAGCTACAGAGCATGAAGAATAATGAGATCGTATGTGGCTGGGGAAGGATGGGAGATGGTCTAGGAGGTGGATGAGGAGAAGGAAGCGGGGGAGAAGGAGGAGGATTAAAGAGGAGGCAAAGGCCTGAGAATGGTTTGATTGGTTTCCAAGAGCCAAAGATATAAAATTCCAGGTTCTAAACCTTTATAATATAAATCATCATTCCCTGAAGAAAGTAATAGAATCTCACTGGTAAAGTAATGGCCTTCTTTACTTAAAAAAAAAAAAAAAAAAAAAAAAAAAAAAAAATTTTTTTTTTTTTTTTTTGCAGGGGGGAATGCAAGCTGGTGCAGCCACTCTGGAAAGCAGTATGGAGATTCCTCAAAACACTAAAAATAAAACTACCCTAAAACCCAGCAATTGCACTACTAGGTATTTATCCACGGGATATAGGTATGCTGTTTCTTTTTTTTTTTTTTTATAGGTATGCTGTTTCGAAGGGACACATGCACCCCCATGTTTATAGCAGCACTAGCAACAATAGTCTAAGTATGGAAAGAGCCCAAATGTCCATCGATGGATGCATGGATAAAGAAGATGTGGTATATATATACAATGGACTATTACTCAGCAATCAAAAAGAATGAAATCTTGGCATTTGCAACTACATGTTTGGAACTGGAGGGTATGATGCTAAGTGAAATTAGTCAGAGAGACAAAAATCATATGACTTCACTCATATGAGGACTTTAAGAGACAAAACAGATGAACATAAGGGAAGGAACACAAAAATAATAAAAAAACAGGGAAGCGGACAAAACAGAAGAGACCCATAAATATGGAGAACAAACTGGGGGTTACGGGAGGGGTTGTGGGAGGGGAGATGGGCTAAATGGGTAAGGGGCACTAAGGAATCTACTCCTGAAATCATTGTTGCACTATATGCTAACTAATTTGGGTGTAAATTTAAAAAAATAAAAAAATACAATTAAAAAATAATAAAATAAAATAAATAAATAAAACAATGGCAAATTTGATGTTAAAAAAAATTTTTTTTTACACTGTGCCTGCAAATGTGGGGGGTGGGGAAAGCTCTCCAAGATTTGGGTGAATGTTGCTTAATATGAAATGCCAAAGCACAGAAGATTGGTTTTAAAATGAGAATAAAAACACAAAACTAAGAACCATCACTTCTAAGACCTTCACTTAAATAAGCATAGTCTAACACGCTGTGATGTTCATTACTGATTTCAGAAAGTTATCAAAAGCATCTGTTCAGTATGTTTGGAAAGCCAACTTGCTTAGTTCTGTGACACAATGTCTGAGTTAGCGTCTATGGAAAACAGAATAGCACACACACGATTTTAATCCTATTATTTTGAAAACTTGGTAAAGCTTTGGTGTCATCTGAAATGGCTGATTTTCTTATTTTGTATACTTAGACAAACACTAATAATAATTTTAGGAAAAAGTTATGTAGATTTAGAAAATTGAAAATCATAATCTAGAATTGAAATTGTCACTTAAGATAGAGCTCTGATTTGTAATTGTCTGAATACAATTTGTCCTTCATAGGATCAAAACTCACCTCTAAAGGAAAGTCTAAAATCCACTACAATCGTTACAAAAATTTGGAAATTAAAGACCTGCTAGAAATAAATATAACAAAACAATAAATGCCATCTGCCAAAGTATTGCTAATTTATATACTAGCAGCCTGTTTGACTTTATTATACAAAACTTCAGAGCAGCCACTATCACGGATATTTATGGAATGATGGCCTGTGTAGTAGTCGCTGACCGTCACTTAATCACCCAATAAATCCAAACCTGGAATATTTTCAGCAACATTTATCAACGGTCGCTTTTTTTTTTTTTTTTTAAGTTTATGTATTTTGAGAGATAGAGCACAAACAGTAGAGAGACAGAATCCCAAGCAGGCCCCACGCCACCAGAACAAGACTGATGTGGGGCTCAAACTCACAAACTATGAGATCATGCCCTGAGTCAAGATCAAGAGTTGGTCGTTTAACCAGCTATGCCACCGAGGTGCCCCCATCAAAGGTCACTTTTAAGTGATATAAACTATCAATGATAGCCTTTTAAAAGACCATCTACTTTTGGTCAAAATGTTGCTATAGAAAATCATCTCTCTTTGAAGTGCTATGTATTAATTACATCTGCAATCACGGTGTCAGAATAAAATGCAAAGAAGACCTATGAAAAGCCTTTCTTAGTTAAATGTAGAAGAGAAGCACAGAAGATGATGTTCATTTTGTAACATGCTCTTATTCTGTGATTATCTATAAATAGCCAGAGCAAAAAGAGACTCAAATGAGTGGCCTTCTGGTCAAAAGATGGAAACTGATATGTTTAGCCATTGAAAACTTAGGAGAACTTGTCACTGTACTGGGAAAATAAAATCCAGTAGAAAATAGGGTTTTCTAAAATGTTTTTCTAATTATCACCTTGCTTCTCTGTGGTTCTGCAAATACAAATAAATAGAAAGCTAAGTTCATTTCTTCCCAACTCTCAGTTTAGCTACAAAACTCCTAAATGAAAACACAATTTTTCTGGTGTTATAGAAGTTAGGAGTGGTGAAGAATAGAGGTTCAAGTACTCCAGGAAAGGCTGTGGAGGGGTGCAGAGGCCTGTGGGAGCAACCAGAGGGGTGCTGGCGAGCGCCCCTTTGTCTCAGACTGTCTACTCCTCACCTTGATCCACTGGCCACATTCTTTCCTATTTTGGAAAAGTGGAGCTGTTAATGTTGGTTCAATACCATAAGAAATACTGAACCTCCTATCACCAGCATCACCATTGCTCCTTGTAACAAGAGAATGCTGAAATGAGCAGTTGTTGAATCCTAAAATGTTAGAGCTGGAAGGGACATTAAAGCAGTCTCTCTGGGTACAGTTTCTAACTATGTAGAGGCTAAATCAAGCATAGATTAACTCTTAACTCTCAATCCATAGTTGTTTAATAAGGAAAGATCACAAATTGGTGTAGCCAACGGATTATAGATTTTAACATATTTTGTAAGATTTATACCTAAATCGGTTAAGTGTCTGACTCTTGATTTTGGCTCAGGTCATGATCTCAGGGTCGTGAGACCAAGCTCCACACTCAGGGAGGAGCCTGCTTAAGATTTTCTCTCTCTCTCTCTCTCTCTCTCTCCCTTTGCCCCATCCCAACCCCCACCACCAACTCTCTCTCTCTCTCAAAAAGCAAAACAAAAAAAAGGATTTACACCTAATTATTTCATGGTTTTCTATATCGTAAATTAGAGCCCAGCTCCCTAGAATCCTAAATTAAATCTGGAGCACCTGTGTCCCATGTGAGTCACAGAGACCAGTGTTGTCCAACAGAAATGCAATGTGAGCCACACGTGCCATTTAGAATTCTCTAGTAGCCACATTGTAAAAATTAAAAAGGGAAATTAATTTTCATAATTGTGCATTGGTTATTTATTGCTGTGTAACAAATTACCCCCCAAACCTAGCTTGAAACAAACATTTATTATTTTACAGTTGCTCTGCACGAGTGGTTTAGCTGGAGAGTTCTGGCTCAGGGTTCCTCCTCAGTTTGTAGTCAGGCTATCAGCTGGGCTACATTGACTGGGGCAGGAGGGTCTGCTTCCAAGAAATATCACTCACATGGCTGGTTGTTGGCTGACGTGCCTCACCTCTCCTCCACGCGACTTCTCATCCTCCAGGGACTCTTGTCTTCATTTGGCATCTTCTGCATGAGAGTCTGTTCTTTACTGGTGACTGTGCTCTGAGATAGAAGTAGAGAGGGCACAAGCTAACGTAGGGAGGAAGGAGCACCCAAGATAAAAGCTGCATTTTGCATTTTGTAGATTTGTAACCTCATCTTGGAAGTTACATTCTATCACTCTTGCCTTTTTTTCTGTTAGAATTGACCCATTAAGTCCAGCCTACATTCTAGGGGAAGGAATTACACTTATGGGTTATTGGGGGTCATCTTTTTTTTTTTTAACATTTATTTATTTTTGAGACAGAGAGAGACAAAGCATGTACGGGGGAGGATCAGAGAGAGAGGGAGACACAGAATCTGAAACAGGCTCCAGGCTCTGAGCTGTCAGCACAGAGCCTGACGCGGGGCTCGAACTCACGGACCGCGAGATCATGACCTGAGCCGAAGTTGGACACTCAACCGACTGAGCCACCCAGGCGCTCCTTGGGGGTCATCTTAAAAGTAGCCTACCGCAAGTCTATTTTAATTATCCCAATATATTGGGGTATTATTTATGGTATTATTATATAATGAACATAAAAATTGTTAATGAGATATCTTACATTCTTTTCTTCACACTAAGTCTTCAGGATCCGGTATGTATTTCATACTTACAGTTCCAACCAATTGGTCTAGCCACATTCCGAACACCACTGGGCACATATGGCTAGTGGCTACTTTAGCACGGCACATCTCTAGATGCTCTGCAGTCACCTAAAGACCCAAAGACCCTAACTTAGGGGATCTTCTTCATTTACAATGTAAGTGATTGATCAGATCTGTATCAAGTGATTACCGTGTTCCAGACGTGGTGCTAAATGTGGGGAACCCCAAATCAGTAAATTGCCATGCCTGCCCTAAAGGAACTCAGCCAGACAAATAAGAAGTTAAATGCTAAATCTAGATCAACCATCTTGGGCCTACCTCAGAGAGCTCTAACCTGTGATGGGTTCTAGAATGAAGCAGAACGCAGTCTCTCCACACTCCTTGGGAAGGTGGTGACCCAGAGTCTTTTCAGAGCAGCCAGAACCTCCGACAATGACCATAGACATCACTCACCCCCAGACCCAACCTGAGGCTATGTCTCCAGCTCTAAGCTGGAGCCCATATGTTGGCCTGAAACCTGATTTGCTTTGGATGTGGAGCAAATTAAATATTTGTTTAACTCAGTACATTGTACTTTCCACTATTCTCCATAAGCAAGACCTGTAGGGGAAGGGAGATATAGGGCATACCGTAACTATTTCAGGCTTCTTGGGTGCTTTGGAGGTACGTGCCATTGTTGCACCAAGTTTTATACATAAATGTGACTCCGTTTACATAGAACGGAAGGTCCTTAATTATCTTACCAGCTATGAATGGATTTAGCAACAGGGAGCATTATTTTTAGTGTATTCTCTGCCCTAACTGTGATAATGTACATACGTATCTGACTTGAGTCTTTTCTCACACTTTATGTCCTGAAGCATATTTGTGCTGCTTAAAGAATAACTCTGTGCAGCCAGGACCTACCCGAGGAGTTTCCCATATCCCCAAAAGGCACTTACAGGCTATGTATTAATGGTGATATACCTGGCAATACAGTTAAAGAATTCTGGGTTTCATTGGGGATGAGGGGGGGCGGTGGGGAATGCAACATACTTTTCACTAGCAGTAGAGGAAAGCAGTTTTCTGAGTGGTTTTTCTACCACAGTAAATAGCAGTCATGTATTTTCAAGTTAGAGGAAAATCCATGCCTATCTCAACGGGAAGAAATAAGTTTCATTCAGATGCTGTCTGGAAAAATGGTCTTGAATACCTTCTTTATTTCTTGTCTTCATAAAAATATTGTTTAGGGAAAAGAAAACCCCATAAAGACAATTTCAAGTCAAGGACCAGACATAAAACAACCCACCTTTCTTACATGCAAAATTCATTTCTGAGTTTCCATCATGTATCTATGCACTGTTTCATCAAAGTGATAGTAGCTGTATCTTTCAAAATAAAATACCTTTGTGCCACAATGTGGATACTATAAAAACCAAACCAAAACAAAACACCAACAACCTGATGACACATCTCGTTTCTGTGTCTAACGTCACGATTTTTGGTTGAACCATCATAGTCTAAGGCTCAACCACTCAACCTGGAAAAACATTCATGGGGTCTGCAACATAGAAAAATCCCTAAAGCTGTTCAGCTGGAATTTTAAGGGTGAGATTACAGCTTCTGTTTTGTGTAAATCTGTCCAGATTTAGCATTTTACAGTATCAGGTACTACTCTAAGAGCCAAGAACGACTCTGCCTAAAGGCCCCTGCACAAAGAGAGACCTCCAAGCCCCAAAGTCAGGTCACATTAGAGAAAGAAGTGAATTGTAAACACTCCATTGTAAATACAATTTACACACGTCATTTTTTTTTTTTTTACATGTAGAGTAGATTCATTCTAAAAGCACACTTTGCTCCTGTTTTGGAGGTTCTAAATAAAAGAAAATAGCATTTTAATGGGCCTTTGGGAAGGCCAGCATGCTCAAACAGGGCATATATGATGGGATCTATGACTATTTTCTCTGAGTTTTAGAATGCAAACTTAAGTCCACAGCATACACTCCAGCAAATATATCTATATCTATATCTATATCTATATCTATATCTATATCTATATCTATATCTATATCTATATCTATATCTATCTATATCTATATATCTATATCTATATCTATGTATCTATCTGTTCACAGACTGATACAACCCGCAAGCACATAATGTGTATATGGACAGTGACAAAAATATCTCGATTTTTTTTTCAATTACAGCTTTTGTTGTGATTTATTCTAACATATTCCACAAAATAAACGTTTCATTGATAGTGCAGGCAGTGTGAAGTCTGGGGGGTGTACAGCCCCCTCTTTGGAGAAAGAGGGAGACTCCTTTAGCCTTTTCCACCCGAATTTTGATTTGCTTCGTAAAAGTGGAAGCTGAGTCCATCAGCTAAACAGCCAAGCTTGAGATCTGGTTTAAACCTGGAACTCACTCCATTTGGCCGGCGTAGGCGGCTGCCAGCAAAGTCCCTGGGCTGCCTGTTCCCTAGAGCGTTTGCGTGCCCTGTTTACCCGGCCTGGTTCGGCGCGCAGGGGGGGCTTCCCGTCCGGGGAAAGATCTTGTTTACTACCCTCTCTCCCAACCCCCAGGCTAACCGTGCGGCGCGAATCCGGAGAAGCGCGCCCTCGGCGGGGGCCCTGAGTCCGCAGCGCCCGGCGCCTCCCCAGCGGGAGGCGGGAGCAGGCCCCGGCTCGAGGGCTGGGCTGTAAGTGCGATCTTGACATTGCGCCCTTGTTGCCAAGACTCGTGGGGCACAAGAGCAACTGCAGCGGGTCCCGACCCGCGCCGGGAGACTGGGACTGCGGGGCGCGGCCTGCCGCGCAGTCCTCACAGCCCTCCGGGCCCTGGTCCGAGCAGCGCTCCCGGGCCGCGGGGCGAGAAGCGGGGGGAGCCGGTCGAAGCCCCTGGCTCCGGGTTGGAGGCGCTCACGCCCGGGTCTCGCCACGCAGACCTTCGAGGAAATCTTCCTAAAAACAAAGTCCTAAACTGCAGGCTATTCGTGATTACGCGGAGTGTCGTCCCTGCCCAAGGGGCGCGTCCACGCGGACCCCGCGCCTCGTAGAGCTAGCTGGCTTCCACGCAGGCCGGAGCGGTTTGGTGGCCGCCCTAGCAGGGACCTGTGCAGCAAAACAGACAACGCCGAAAACCGCAAAGTGAATTTATCGGAAAACTCACGAAGGTTAAGCTCCGGGGTCCTTCGCGGCCCGACCCTCCTAAAACCCAGAGAGGGGCGCTAGCAATTCCGGATTCCGAACTGTGCCGGTTAAAGTTCCCCTCCCCCGCCTTCCAAGCCCAGGCCGCACTCCCTGCGCGGCCCACCCGCCTCGCCGCCGCCCGCGGGGCCGGAACCGCCCGCCCCGGGCACCGCGCTCGCGGGTTACAGGGGAGCGCCCGGAAGGCGTAGCCAAGGAGTAAGTCCGAAACGCCAAGCTGACTCACGCGGGGCAGAAATTCAGACTTATGACGTCATTTTCACACCTCCTTTCTCGGATTGTCTCGCGTCTGTTGAGCCCACCTAGGGAACAGGCCCACACAGCAGCTTAAGCCAAAGTGTTACGATTCCGAGGGATGTGTAGATTCGATGGAACTTCTCATTCTCCTAAGCATCATTTTTATTTTCTTCGTATAATAATCTCATCTTTAGGTCAAGGGAATGAATTTGATTATTAAATATCATATCTTTTATATGTTATTGAAACCAGTGTGGTGAGATGAAATATAGGCAGTATTAAATCTCAAAAACAAAACAGTACCCTAAACCAAAGCCTCCTCTTTAGGGCTGCCTCAATAAGCAGCTGGAGAGAGAAGAGGGAGGATTTCGGAATCACCACGAAGGAGCAGGAAGGTCTCCCTTGCTTGTCATCAGAATATTATACACACCCACTTCTAGAAAAAATAAATAAAGCATTGATTGCCTCTAAACCTGAGGCCTAGCCTGAACAAAAAAAATGTCGCAGCAGTCTGCAAATTCAGATGACTTTGCCCATTTCTATGCAAGGAAAACAGCTCCGTACTTTGAAATCTAGGCTTTTAAATTTCCTGACTCACTGTGAGGGGAGGTGGGATAGGTTGTTCTTATACGGCAAAGAAACACAAATCATTCCTGGTTAGAATCTTCCCAACTATATTCTGGCCAAGGAAATTATCAGAAGCCTACAATTACAAGAATTTTAAAAACTACCTACAATTATAAACTGCATTTTGTACTTAATCCTAAACAGGCTGAGGGTATTTTAATAAAAAATGATATCAAGCAAGTAGCATTCTTTCTTTATTTGTTGGCAATGTTGCTCTCATAGGATTTTTCCAAAACCATAGGGGTGGAAGGAAAGAGAAAAATGTGGGCAAGTGTGCGTTTTGCTTGGATCTGAAACTTCCTGATCTTAAATCTTTGTCTCTATCACAATCATGTCTAGACTCAAAGCTGGCTGTGCTTGGCTTACTAACCTGGGTTTCTGCTGTATAAACTGAGAACCACAAGTGAGCTTAGCTGATCCCTGCTGGGCAGGTGCTATACCTAACGCCCCTGTGGAGGACCGCAGCCAGGGGAAAGCCTAGAGATCACCCCAGCCACTTCCCCCAGTCCCAGGCCTAACCCGAAAACATTTAACCTTGAGCTTTTTTTTTTTTTTTTTTTTTTTTAAGCACACAGTTTTCACAAGCCAGGTCCTCTTCTCTAGACCAGCGGCCCCAGCGCGTGTCCTCTGCTGCGTGGGGAGAGCCTGGCAGCTGGTGGATCCGTCTGGCTCACAGCTGCAGGATCGGGAGCTCCTCTCAGACTCGGCTCCTTTCAGAAAACTCTTTTCTTGTCGGATGTGGTTTCCCTTTAATTAATCACTCATGCCCGCGTGTCCGCCGCGCAGCTTCCCCACTCTTCCTCCAGCCCCGCATATGATCCGTTTTTTGGAAGCGAGAGCACAGGCCGAGCAAGTGGGGGCGGCGTGGGTGTGGACTCCGCCGGCCACAGGGCTGCCGGCTGTCCTGAGAGACCCCAGTTCGTGGTACTTTCTAAGATAGGCTTTCTGGAAGATCCACTCCCTCCTCCCGGACTTTCTAGCCAGTTGGCCACGCAGTTCCAAGCCTCGGCCTGGGTGGTCCAGGTGTTCCGGGTGGTCTAGAAGACCATGTTTCTGTCAGGTTCTCTCCCTTCTCCACCTCCTTCCCTCCCCTCCCCTCGCCGCCTTAGGAGCTGGCATCCTGCTGGCAAGAGCCACCTTTTGCCCCCCATTCCCACCCACTCCCTCAAGGATGGTTCCTCCAGGCCTGACGTGGCCTTCCCGAATACTGTGGTTTACTGGACTTCGCAGGGCACACTGGCCAAGCTTCCAGAAAGTTCAGCACCTGGATGATGTTGGCCGAGGCCTCTGCAGTCTCCTCTCCGGAAAGCCTTGGCCCTAAACCCTAACACCAGGGTAGTCTCAGGACTGTGGGCCCTGATGATGCAGCCGGTGTCCATTCATCCCTTTTCCCTCGTTGCGTTTCGTTCTGTTACTTCCAAGCCACAAAGGGAGGCCTCCTAAGCGGGCATCAGCTTTAAGGGCGCAGCCGGTTGGAGCAGGGACCACCCTGGGACTCGTGGGTCTCCAAATGTTGCTCCTGGCGCCACACGCCGAGCGGGGAGGGATCAGATATTCCCGTTTGTGAGCGGTGGTGGCTCCCAAGAGACCACGTGGGGCTCGGTGTGCAAACTTTAGTAGAGAAACGATCGGGGTGCTGCTGCATCGATGCCTCAGGCGGCTGGGGCGCCAAGTTCGTGTCCAGCCCGCCGCGGGGCGCTGGGCGCGGGCCTCGGCTACCCCAACCCCGCCGCAGGCCCCCGGGGTGCAGCAGGCTTCCGAGGCCGCGGGGGCTCGGAGGCTGGAGGCGGGGGGGTTGGGGGGGGGGGGAGAAGGGAGGGGGGAGGGGGGACAACCCACTTCCCCCTCCCCCCCAGCACGGGGAGGTCTGAGCGCGATAGCTGGGCCCCGCGCGTGGACTCCGCCCGGCCGGCCGCCTGCCCACCCGCGGCCCGGCTCGGCCGCGTTCCCAGCAGCCGGGAGCGCTTCCTCGCTCGGTCACGGATCCAGGCCGCCGGTCCAGCTGTCAAAACAGGGGGTGTCTCTTTCATTCTGGCTCACAAAGTCCCAAAGGGGAACAGGGGGCCTTAATGCTTGTGTTTGGACACAAGCAATTATCCCTAATTATTCTTTTTCTTTTGAGCCTGCCCGTCCCGCCGGCGAGCTCGCCGCGGAACGGGCCCCGTAATCCTCCCCGGTCGGCGGATCGCAGTGGGTTCTGTGCGGCCCGAAGCTCGGGCGCTTTCATGTCACTGCGGGTTTAGAGCTGATTCAAACTCATTGCGATGGGGGAATTAACCCCGGGGCCCGGGCTTTCAGGGGCCTCTGATAAGAGATTATACGTGTTGATGGCAAGCTTTTCTTGGCAAAATGTTTTCAAAGGGCTTGGAGTTGTTAAATCAAAGCGCCATTGAATTGCTCGGGACCGCCCCCGCCCCCTCCCCCTGCCCTTCCCCCTCTCCATCTCTTTTCCCTTCATCCCTCCGCCCTCCTTCGCCGCCCGGGACTGCCCACGGTGAGCGGCCCAGCCATCCCGGAGTTTCCAAGATACTTTCCTTAGTAAGATTTTCCCTCCGTGCCTCACCATGTGAGGATTGTTTTTGTAGGTGCTCCGGCTGCTGGGCACATTGGTACCCCCTTCTCCCCTCCCCCATACACTTGTTCTGGTAAAGAAAACACATCCCAGATGAAAGACTTTTTTTTCCCCCCTCCTAAACGTACATGTGTTTTGTAGAAAACGGAGGTGACAGGGTGGGATAACGAGGAGTAAAGGAAGGGTGGTTTTCTAGCCTCCCCCCATTCCAAAGGTCAGCGCAGTCAGAAGGGTAGCCGTGGGGTTAAACAGTGTTGTGGGCAGAGTTCAGATGTCCCGTGAATCTCACGATCCTGCCCTGGGGGCGATCTGGGGCTGCCCAAAGGAAGAAAGCGAGTGTTGGGAGGGCTGTGTGGATGTAAATTCTGCACTGTGGAAAGTCTCTTTATTCAGGACTCAATTATAAATTACAAAGGCTTATTGGGTATTCTGAGGGGCCCTGCTAGGAAGCAGTGGGGAATGCAAAACTTAGATGGGGACTGTAAAAGTCCTATCGGAACTAGATAGACTTTTCCCCTTAAGCGGCGCGGGGGTGGGGTGGGGGGGACTAAGATACTAAAAAACAAAACAAGTGCCAGATATGTAAAGCTGTGGCCCCTGTCATCTCCTTCCCACCTCCAATATATTCCATATACCACACTATATTGGTCAATTTCCACAACTATACTTCTTGGCCATCCTGACCTTTACCCGCCCCCTCCCCTCCCCCCCCCTCATCTACACCCCTCTCCCCCAACCCCTGGACTGGAACCCTGCTTCCCATCCATTTGGTTGCTCTGGACCCCTGCCTGGTTCCTGCCAGGAACCCTAGGAACAGGATCATGTTCTTTGTATTCTCTCCAGTGGCTGGGGCCCTGGAATGAACTGGTTACTGGGAGAGCTGACTGCCTGACTCAATCTCCACGCTCCACAATGGATTGGACCCCATGGCATACGTAAGCTGCTACCTAAAGTTCACAAGAATTCTGCATTGCACTGAGCCTCTAGGCAAATAGTTCCCCACCCTTGCCTCTCCTTCCTGTTTACTTTTCCTTCCCACTCTAGCTTTGCTAAGACCCACTGCGCCTGTGCAGAAGCCTGCACACGAGTCTGCCCAAGTTATAACAAAACTTGGTGCCAAGTTGGCACCTATTTGGTCTGCTGGCTTCCTGAAGGATAAAATGACCCTTGATTTGTTTTTCTGCTTCTTTCATAGTTAATGAGCTATGGGCCCTGTAGGATGCAAAATTCAGTTAGGACTTTTTGATTACACTGCCATGAAATCTTTGGCCCTATGTGTCCAGTGGCTGCTTAATCTGTAGCTAGCTTTGTCTTTATTTTTTTTTTTAGTTTATATTGTCTAAGGTAGGCATGGTTTTTTTTTTAATTTTTTTTTAACGTTTATTTTTGAGACAGAGAGAGACAGCATGAACAGGGGAGGGTCAGAGAGAGGGAGACACAGAATCCGAAACAGGCTCCAGGCTCCGAACTGTCAGCACAGAGCCCGATGCGGGCTCGAACTCACCGACTGTGAGATCGTGACCTGAGCCGAGGTCAGCCGCTCAACTGACTGAGCCACCCAGGCGCCCCTGCATGGTTTTTTTTAAAGTTTTTTTTATGTTTACCTATTTTTGACAGAGAGAAAGAGAGACAGACAGAGCATGAGTGGGGGAGGGGCAGAGAGAGAAGGAGACACAGAATCTGAAATAGGCTCCAGGCTCTGAACTGTCAGTACAGAGCCCGACGCCGAGCTCAAACTCACAGACCGTGAGATCATGACCTGAGCCGAAGTCGCACGCTCAACCGACTGAGCCACCCAGGCGCCCCATGCATGGTTTTTATAATATCAATCTACTTCATTGTTAAAATTTTATTTAAATTTTTGATTCTGCCGAGACTCACTTATACTTCCCCCTTTCACTCTGTTATACTAAATGCATTCCATTCCAATCCACAAATATTTATTGAGTAGTAGGAGTGCCTGGCTGGCTCAATTGGTAGAGCACTTGGGGTTATGAGTTTGAGTCCCATGTTGAGTGTAGAGGTTACTTACAAAAAATAAACTCTTATAGATTTATTGAGTGCTTCCTACATAGGCACTCAGGCACTCTCAACGGTAAACAAAACAGATGAAAAATGGCAAAAATCCCTGCCTTCATGGAGGTCACATTGTAATGGAGAGACAGTTTAAAAACTGTAAGAAAGAAATAAATGAGATAGTATGTTGGAAAGTGTAAGTGCTGTTGTCAAAATAAAGCCAGTACCAAAAAGACAAAAACAAGTGTTGGAGGAGATACGGAAGAATTGGAGCTTTCATACATTGTAGGTGGGAACATAAAGTGGTATAGCCACTTTGGAAAATAGTCTGGCAGTTACTCAAAAGGTTAAACATGGACCTACCATATGACCCAGCAACTCAACTCTTAGGTATATACCCCTTCCAAATGAAAACATGTTCACACAAAAACTTATACACAAATGTTCATAGCAACATTATTCATAATAGCCCCAAATCAGAAACAACCCAAACTTCCATCAGCTTAAGAGTGGATAAACGAAATGTAGTGTATCCACACAATGGTATATTATTCAGCCATAAAAAGAAATGCAGTACTAATACATGCTACAGCATGGGTGAATCTTGAAAATTTAATGTTAAGTGAAAAAAAAGCCAGTCACAAAGGACCACATATTATATGACTCCATTTCTATGAAATGTCCAGAATAGGCAAATCCCTAGACACAAAAAATAGCCAAGGGCTGGAGGAGGAGGGAAATTGGGGGATATAGGCTATGCAGGTAATGGGTACAGTGTTTCTTCTGGGGTGATGAAAATGTTCTAAAACTGATTCTGATGATGGTTGTACAAGTCTGAGGAAAACCACTGAATGATGTACTTTAAATGAGTGAATCATATGGCATGTGAATTTTAGCTCAAAAAGCTCATTAAAAAAGCAGATTTGGGGTGTATTGGTGGGGGGGGTTGCTCGCAATTTTTAATAGAGAAGACATGTTTAAGAAGTGACATTTGGGCACAACTGTGAAATGAGGACATTACCCATGCAGATATCTGGAGAAGAGCATTATAGGTAGAGGAAACAGAGACAGCAAAGGCTCCAAGGTGGGAGGCTGGCTATTTGAAGACCAGTGGGTGGGCCGCCGTGGCTGGAGTAGAGTGATGGAGGAGGAAGGGGCTCAAAGATGAGGTCAGAGACGAAGTGGAGGCGAGGTGTGGGGGAGAGTGTGTGAATGGTGTAAGCCTTCTGCTTGTGGGCCTGGGGAGGTTTCAGTGGTGGAAATACATGGCCTGACTTACTTTTTAAAGAATGTCTGGGCTGCAAAAGGATAAGGATAATGCAGGGAGAACAGGCAGGAGGCTATTATAGGCATCGAAGTGGGAGACAGAAACTCAGAGCAGGGTAGTGGCAGTGCAGGTAGTGATAAATGGTCAGATTTTAGATACATTTTGAGATACAGTCACAGGAGCTTCCTGATGGATTAGATGTGGAACACGGGAGAAAAGAGTTTCAGACTGTAAAATTTTAGGGTTGCGCTACCAAAAGATGATATTGCCTACAATTGAGATGAAGAAGACCAGGACAGAATAGGTCAGTGGGAGAAGGTCAGAATTTCAGTTTGGGTCATGTTAAATTTGAGGTTTCTATTGAATAGCCAAGTGGAGATGTCTATTAGGCAGTTCGATTTGGGAGTCTGGGACACACGGGGTACGTATAGTCTGATAATAGAAGTTTGTCAATTGTTCAATATTGACAGCATGTAAAGCCACGTGACTAAGTGAGAACAATGAAGGAATAAGTATAGACAGAGAAAGAGAAGGGGATGCAAAGCTGAGCAATGGTGGCGCTCCAATATGGAGAAGTTAGGGAAAATAGGAAGAACCAGCTAAGGAGACTGAGGAATGAATAGTTATGTAGGAGGTAACCAAGAGAGTGAGGCATTCTGGAAGCCAAGTAAAGAAAGGGTATCAAACAAGAGGGAGTGACCGACTATGTTTAAATACTGTGGAGAGATCGAGGACAAGTATGCTGAAATTAGTAACTGAGAGGATTTGAAGAGGACAGTTTCAGTGGAGTGGTGTGGATGAAAACCTGATGAAAATCTGTATTTCAGAGAGAATGGACAGAGGAAAGAGTATCCAATGGAAAAAAGACAGTCTCTTTAGCAAATGGTGTTGGGAGAACTGGACAGCAACATGCAGAAGAATGAAACTAGACCATGTTCTTACACCTTACACAAAAATAAACTCAAAATGGATGAAAGACCTAAATGTGAGACAGGAAACCATCAAAGCCCTATAGAAGAAAGCAGGCAACAATCTCTTTGACCTCAGCTGCAGCAATTTCTTGCTCGACACATCTCCAAAGGCAAGGGAGTTAAAAGCAAAAATGAACTATTGAGACCTCATCAAAATAAAAAGCTTCTGCACTGCAAAGGAAACTATCAACAAAACTAAAAGGCAACCGATGGAGTGGGAAAAGATATTTGCAAATGACATACCAGATAAAGGGTTAGTATACAAAATCGATAGAGAACTTACCAAACTCAACACCCAAAAAACAAATAATCCAGTGAAGAAATGAGAAGACATGAATAGACACATTTCCAAAGAAGACATCCAGATGGCCAACAGACACATGAAAAGATGCTCAACGTCACTCATCATCAGAGAAATAGAAATTAAAACCACACTAAGATACCACTTCACACTGGTCAGAGTGCTAAAATGAACAAATCAGGAGACTACAGATGCTGGCGAGGATGTGGAGAAAAGGGAATCCTCTTGCACTGTTGGTGGGAATGCAAACTGGTGCAGCCGCTCTGGAAAACAGTGTGGAGGTTCCTCAAAAAATTAAAAATAGAACTACCCTACAAACCAGCAATAGCACTACTAGGAATTTATCCAAGGGATACAGGAGTGCTGATTCATAGAGGCATGTGTACCCCAATGTTCATAGCAGTGCTTTCAACAATAGCCAAATTATGGAAAGAGCCTAAATGTCCATCAACTGATGAATGGATAAAGAAGATGTGGTTTATACATACAATGCAATACTACCTGGCAGTGAGAAAGAATGAAATCATGCCATTTGCAGCAATGTGGATGGACCTGGAAGGTATTATGCTGAGTGAAATAAGTCAGTCAGAGAAAGACAGATATCACATGTTTTCACTCATATGTGGATCTTGAGAAACTTAACAGAAGGCCATGGGGGAAGGGAAAGGGAAAAAAATAGTTACAAAAAGAAAGGGAAAAAAATAGTTACAAACCATAAGTGACTCTTAAATACAGAGAACAGACTGAGGGTGGCTGGGGGAGGTAGGGGGGAGGAGAAAATGGGTGGTGGGCATTGAGGAGGGCATTTGTTGGGATGAGCACTGGGTGTTGCGATGAACCATGGGAATCTACCCCACAAAACCAAGAGCACATTTTACACACTGTATGTTAGCCAATTTGACAATAAATTATATTTAAAAAGAGAGAAAGAGAGAGAGAGAGTTGAATGGAAATAATCATGGGGGGTGGGCAACGAAGAGAATGGATGGAAAGGAACTGAAGTGAATGTAGACAACGCTTTCAAAGAATTTTGCCATAAAGACGAGCAGAGTAACTAACGGGAGCTGGTGGGGGAAGTGAGGTGAAAAGAAAGTTTCTTTCAAGATGGAAGAAATAACCACATGTTTATGTGATAATGGAAATGATCCAGTAGTGAGAGAGAGGGAGAGAGAGAGAGAGAGTTGCTGGAGAGATGTCTTTTACTAGCCTTAGGTAAGCAAGAAGAAATAATACCTAGTTCTGAAGTTGAGATATTGACTATGGATGGAAGCAGGGCTGGGTCATGAATAGTAACAGATAAGAAGAAAGAATACGTGGACTCATAGGTTGTGAGAAGGCCAAAAGTAGTGTTGGGAGTTTGGAAATTCTCCTCTGATTGCTTCAATTTTCTCAGTGAAGTGGAAAGCAAAGTTTTCAGTGAGTGAGGGTGTGGGAAGAGGTGTTGGGAATTTGAGAACAAAGGGAAAGATATACAATAGTCAAAATGATAATATGAGATACATGAATTAAGAAATATAGTATCTTCCAGGGAGCATCAAGGGTTCATTTGGGGTTGGTGGTCCTGAATTTAAAACAGGCCAGTCAGATTGGTTGTGTCTCCCTTCTGTAGGCTCAGAGTAGGTGAAAAGTTGGATTTAACTAGGATCATGGTTTTGCCACCTGAGTAGGACTAAGGAGAAAGAGATGATGACATGGAGGAATTTCAGGTGGGTAAGGTGGAAAGAGAGGAGAATATGAGAGTATGAGAGGTAGGGGAAAAGGTGCCAGAATGAATACAACGGAGGTCCTGCTAGGTCAAAGGGTTTACTGAATTCAGAGTGCTGCAGTGAATGAGAAAGATAAGAGGGGATAAGAAGTTGTTTGTTCACCTTGACTTTTGACCCAACAGTTTAGCTGGGTATAGAATTCTAGTTGTCGGCGCTTTGCAGGTATTATTCTACTGTCTTCTGGCTTGTGTTGAGAAGTACATTAATTGCCATACTTTTTTTTTTTTTTTTTTTTTTAGATTATCCATTGTTCTTTTTCTGGTAGCTTTTAAGATCTTTTCTATGTCTTAACGGTTTTTCTCTTTCATTATGATTTGCCTGGGGATGTCTTCATGTTGATTTATACTGTAATTTCTGAAATAATTAGTGACTTCTATTACTTGTGAAACATTATCAGCCATTATATTTTTAAAAACCATTTTTAAAAACCATCTGCATTGAGATATAATTCGCATACTGTAAAATTCACACATTTAAAATATATATTTCAATGGTTTTAGTATATTCACAGAAGTGTGCAACCATCACTATCCATTATCTTTTGATATTATTTTTCCTCCAACCATTTTATTCTCATTTTAGAATTTCTTTTAGGGGTGCCTGGGTGGCTCAGTTGGGTAAGTTTCCAACTCTTAACTTTGGCTCAGGTCATGATCTCACAGTCATGAGATCAATCCTTTCTTCGAGTTCCACACTGGGTGTAGGGCCTGCCTGAGACTCCCTCTCTCTCTTTGCCCCTCCCCTGCCTGCATGCACACTTGTGTTCTCTCTCTCTCTCTCTCTCTCTCTCTCTCTCTAAATAAAAAAAGAGAAGAAATTCTTTTAAATGTATGATGGGCTATTGGGGTTTGAACAGGCCCAATCTATAATACTCCTTTCACACCAAAAGTCAGAACTGAGAGATAGGCAAGGAAACTAAACACATGGAAACAAAAATGACAGCACTATTGCTAATAAATGCTGTATTGAAGGAGATGGCTTAGATCTTTCAGAACTAAACCTTGGAGTTAGAATGATCCACATCCTTTGCCACAGGCAGCACTGGATTACCAAATGCTCCCCACATGGAACTTGCCCCATAAAATGTGTGTTCAAGACTTATAGATCAGAAGGCATGTTCTCTGTGGGCAGGCTGGCTCCCAAGAGGAGGGCAGGAGGCAGGGTCCTGCTCTACCCCAAACTCACCAATAAGATAGGTCACTCTGGCAGAAGCCACACTATCACATGCATGCAAAGCTACCCAGATTATTTGATGAAGCAAACACAATTCTGATACCAAACCCAATACATATACACAAACCAAAAACTATAGATATTTTGAAAATGCAAAAATCTGGGGGAAAGAATTGAGCATTATATGTTGAATACAAAAATAATGCATAAAATGTATTTATTCAAAAATTCAAGGACGTTACAATTTAGAGAAATATATTGAATATAGTTATATAAATGTATGTTAATAAGAGTCACTAAGAGAAAACATGATGATTTTTAAGACAGGTTCACATAAAAGTATTGAAGGACAACAGAAGAGAAGGATACATTCTTAGGCCGGTATTCCAATTTATGCAAAGATGCATCTGACATGTTCACATGAAAATTCAGAACAAAGTTGTCCTCAATAACATTAATATCATTTTGGAAATTTTGGATAATACAAGATGATTAAAAATAGGACGAATAAATATTTCATCAGTCAAAGTGTCAGTTTTGGTAGACTGTCTAAAAAGAAAAGACAAAGGAATTAACTGGAAACTGCCTTGGAGTCAAGAGTAAAACAGAGGAAATGTCAATCCCCCAAAATTAATGGTTAGTTTTAACCCAATCCTGGAGAGAAAAAAAATCCAACACAATTTTCCTGGAAACCCTATGAAATTTTAATAAAATTGATAAGAAATATAACTGGGTAGGAATATCAAAAATATCTTGAGGAACAGAAGCAATGGGGGCTGTCAGCTCTGAAAATATATTTTAAAACAATAATAAAAAAAGATCCAGATACTGAAGTAACACTAAACACAGGTATCAGTTAAGCCGAATAGAATGCCTCCAAATAAATCTTATCATACATAAAAATGTAATATGTGATATAAAAAAGTTATAACCAAAGATCTGTAACATTTAATAAGCCTTGTGGGGACAAGAGATTACTATATTAGAGGGGAATTTATGTACATGTATTTTATGTACCAAACCTCTCCCCCTAGTTTGAAGTGTAACCAAAAAATTAACTGAAAAAAGAAAAAAAATCACAGAAAAAGTTCAAGAAAATATGAATACTTCTTAGGTCTTTGAAAGAGTGAACACATTGTATGCTTTGAAGCAACAGAAGAAATTAGAGACAAAACAAATCAACAGATTTAACTCCATAAACACTTTATACCTCTGTGTGAATAAAAATATTTAAATAAGCAGACATGGAGAAACACATTTGTGGGGGGCACACACACCTACCCACCCCAACCAGCAATAGGGTTAATATATATAATCATATAAAGAGTTCCTCAGATGGAAAACACAGTTTGCTATAGTCATACCAAAATTTGGAATTAAATTTGGCCATTTAAATGAACGAACTGGATCTCATAGTTAATCAAAATGGATAAACCTAGCAATACAACATTGAGCTTAAAAGGAGCCATTTTCAGAATGCTAAGTTTAGTATATTATCACTCAGATAAAATATAAAAACTTACAATATCAACACTTTGTGTGTGTGTGTGTGTGTGCGTGTGTGTGTGAGATAACGAAAGACCAAAAATATTAAAATGTGGAAAGGAAAGATATACAGCAAGTGTAAGTGATTATCTCTGGCAGAGGGGGTGGGAAGTAGCATCTGGGAAGTTTATAAAGGAGCTCTAAATATATGTAATTTTCCTTATGTCTGAAATATTCCATAATAAAAAAGGGGGAGTTGCTAAGAAAAAACTCCATAAAACTCCAAAATACATATATGAAAAACAACAGGAACAAACAATTTGTAGGACAGGAAACACACACACACAAAGATGTATAGCCCCTTTGTAAGCAAAGAAGTTAAGACTAAAATGAGATACCAATCACATTTATTTTTTTTAATTTTTTTTTAACGTTTATTTATTTTTGAGACAGAGAGACACAGAGCATGAACAGGGGAGGGGCAGAGAGAGAGGGAGACACAGAATCGGAAACAGGCTCCAGGCTCTGAGCTGTCAGCACGGAGCCCGACGTGGGGCTCGAACTCATGGACCGTGAGATCATGACCTGAGCCGAAGTCGGACGCTTAACCGACTGAGCCACCCAGGCGCCCCACCAATCACATTTATTAAATTAAAACAATTTTGAAAAGAAACACTGTCCCACATAGTCCAAAAGTTAGTATGATGTTTTTTTTAAAAAAATTTTTTTTTTTCAACGTTTATTTATTTTTGGGACAGAGAGAGACAGAGCATGAACGGGGGAGGGACAGAGAGAGAGGGAGACACAGAATCAGAAACAGGCTCCAGGCTCTGAGCCATCAGCCCAGAGCCTGACGCGGGGCTCGAACTCACGGACCGTGAGATCGTGACCTGGCTGAAGTCGGACGCTTAACCGACTGCGCCACCCAGGCGCCCCAGATGTTTTAAAATATGTATACAACAGGGGCGCCTGGGTGGCTCAGTCGGTTAAGCGTCCAACTTCAGCTCAGGTCACAATCTCACGGTCCGTAGTTCGATCCCCGCGTCGGGGCTCTGGGCTGATGGCTCAGAGCCTGGAGCCTGCTTCCGATTCTGTGTCTCCCTCTCTCTCTGCCCCTCCCCCGTTCATGCTCTGTCTCTCTCTGTCTCAAAAATAAATAAACGTTAAAAAAAAAATTTAAAAAAATATGTATACAACATACAAAATCTTCAAATTTCAGAGTGGAAGATAGTGGTCATCTAGAGCAAGAATTTCAAGCAGCATTTGAGATTTTTCATTTGTCTTTTTCTTTTCTTTACGGTTAAGACCGTACTCCTCACCACTCCTGAATCTCAGGAGCAAATTTCTCCTTTAAAGAACTTCAAACTTTCCTAGAAACAAAGAAGACTCACGAAAGTAGGTAGGGACAGAGTCTGCCCTAAATGTTTCACAAAAAAACAACTCTTAATACTTAAATGTCTCTCAAATAAAACTTTTAATTCTCAAATATCCACCAAATCCTCAAATTTTTCTTAAAACATTTAAGATAATTTATAGTCCTGCAAATCAAATCCAGACTCTTGGGGAGCCCTCCTCCCACCTATCTGTGTGTACACACACATACACACACACACACACACACACCAGAGCTGACTTGTGGTTTTTGTTTTCAAGGACTTGTCAGTCAAGACGCAGCTCATCTTTTGTGAAAGAGCATTCCTCTCCTTTACTGGGACATATTCGAACCCCCCAGCGACTGTCATCAACACTTGGCTTTTTCCATTTGTTTTTAAAGAGAATGGTGGGGGGCATCGGAGGAATAGAGATGTTGAAGCAGTGGGAGGCATTTTTATTTTTGTTTTTGTGTTTTCACAAGGGAGCCCTAAATATATTGAATTTCTGGTTCATCGCAGTTCTTAAAGTTGTTTCTTTGGGATTACTGTCTTCTGTGAGGTTCTTCATTCCGCCAGTCCTCCAAGGTGGTTAAAAAGAGAGACAGCAAGAGAAAGTCACACTTCCTTTAGAATCTAAATACTAGAGTTCGTGAGTAAACGGAGACAGGTTTGTGTGACAATTCTCGTCAATTAATCCCTCATAGTGATTTCAAACTAAAATAGAAGAGAAGTTGGGGTGCCTGGGTGGCTCAGTCGATTGAGCTTCCGACTTCAGCTCAGGTCATGGTCTTGCAGTTTGTGAGTTCGAGCCCCGTGTCGGGCTCTGTGCTAACAAAGAGCTCAGAGCCTGGAGCTTGTTTCGGATTCTGTATCTCTCTCTCTCTCCCCCTCCCGCTCATGCTCTGCCTCTCTCTGTCTCTCAAAAATAAATAAATGTTAAAAAAAATTAAAAAAATTAAAATAGAAGGGAAGTTGGCAGTCTGCAGGTTCAAAGATGCCTAAAAGAGAATGCCCAGAACCTATATATTGATTGAACAGGGGGACAAGTCAGGATACCAGTGTTAGCAACACAAGAGTTAGCTCGAGCAAAGTCGAACGAAGCTGAGGCAAGAGCCCAAAGCAGGTTATTCACTTGGGGCAAAACCTTTTCAGCTCAGGTAAGGGAGTGGAGAGCGGCAATGGAATAAGAGCAGCCAATACTATTCTAAGCACTGTACATGGATCCATTCGGTCATCGTAAAAACCTACGATGAAGATATTACCGCTCCGGTTGTAGGCACAAAGAGACTGAGGCTCACAGATTACATAACTGGCTCAAGACCACACAGCTAGGAAGCCAGAGAGCTGGGCTTTCACAGGACATGGTAGTTAGAAACCATGTTATTAGCTCCTATGTTACTACACACCAAATACTTGGTCAGAAGAAACCAGATGGAAGAGGAAAAAGGAGACTGAAGTTGAACGTTCTTGGTTAGATACTCCCAGGTGCCTTTCAGTTTAGAGAAAGGACTCAACAGTTAGGGCACTTACTCTGTGCCCTCGACTGTAAGGAGCCCTAGGGCCACACAGCTGAGTAAAGTTTGTGCTCTGCTCTCCAGGGTCTCACGGCCTGGCTAGATGCAAGGCTCAGTTGAAGTCAGGGGATCTAGTGCAGTTCTAAGCTCTGAGACCCAACTGTTAAGATATTTAGGAATATTTTTAAAATCAACTTTTTATTTTAGAAAACTTTTAGATTTTTAAAAAAAGGCAAAGATAACGCAGAGTTCCCATCTACTTTGCACCCGGTTGTCCCTGTCCCTGAGGCCTCACATAACAGGATACGTTTGTTAAAATGAATGAGCCAATATTGATAGGTTATTAACAACTAAAGTCTATATTCAGATTTCCTTAGTCTTTACTTAACGTCCTTTTTCTATTCCAGGTGCCCATCCAGGATACCACATTACCTTTTGTCATTTCTCTTTAGGCATCTCTCGATTGTGACAGTTTACTTGGTTTTGATGACCTTGACAATTTTGAAGAGTTCCGATCAGCTATTTTGCAGAATGTCCCTCAGCTGAGATTCATATGATATTCTTCTCATGATTAATGTGGGGTTTTACATTTTTTTGGAAGAAGGCCACGGAGTTAAAGTGCCATTTTCACCACATCACATCAAAGGTATATACAATCAAAATGGGTTACCATTGTTGGTGTTCACCTTGACCACCTCGCTGAGACAGCGTTTGTCAGATTTCCCCACTGTAGAGTTACTCTTTCTCCTCTCTTTCCACCCTTTCTTCTTTGAAAGGAGGTCATTATGCACAGTTCACAGTTAAAGAGAATATTCAAGAATTGTATTAGCCAGTTGTTAAATCTTCAGTAGCTTGAAATCAGCCCAGATGAGAGTACACCATGGAAATCAGCAGAACTCTTTAATTGGGGTTCTTTTTGGAGAGCTGGGTACCAGCAGACCATTGGTTATGTGGCTTGGGCTGAGTCTTACAAGATGGTGGATGGGCGGGTGGGAAAGTATTTGGATAAAGGGGATCACGGGGTGGCAGTGAAGACGACTCAGAGGCGGCGGGGGGGGGGGGTTGGGGTGGTGGTTCTGTGCTTGTAAGACATGGGTTGGGATGAAAGAAGTTTGGCACAGGCATTCAGCCACCTGACAACCTGACAGAAACCATTATCCAAAGGGTTTTTTTTTAGTTTTTATTTTTTAAAATTTTTTTTTTAACGTTTATTTATTTTTGAGACAGGGAGAGACAGAGCATGAACAGGGGAGGGGCAGAGAGAGGGAGACACAGAATATGAAGCAGGCTCCAGGCTCTGAGCTGTCAGCACAGAGCCCGATGCGGGGCTAGAACTCACGGACCGCAAGATCATGGCCTGAGCCGAAGTCGGCCGCCCAACCGACTGAGCCACCCAGGCGCCCCCAAAGGGTTTTAATATAAACAACACTGGGACCCTGGTGGAACTACCTCTGTGTTTGCCTTTTCATAGTAGTAATGACTACCACTTGGTGAATACCTCCTATGTACAAGGTGTTTTCCAGAAACACAACCAGCAAGCGGCAAAACTGAGATTTACACTTCCTGTGTAACTCCAAAGTGTGTTTCCACCAGCCGCGCTATCCTGTTTTGGTTACTGCCTCCTTTCCTGAGTATTGGTTTACTCATCAGACCCACGTCAAGGCTGTGGAATGGTGATTGATGGTGAGTTTCCCAGGAGTTGATTAGTGGCGAGAGTGTGCTGCCATTTGCCGTTCAGGGCATTCTGTCACAGTTCATGCCCCAGGAAGTGTGCGAGAGCTGAGACAGGCACCCCACTATAGACTCTGGAGGTTTCATTTCGAGTCAGGTAAAGTACGCTGACATTTTCCCATGTCGTCTTCCAGACCAAAGTCCTCCTTCTTAATAACTTTCTTTATTTTTCCTGTGGATGTATCATTAAGGAGGCAGAAACTAGGACACCCTTCAGCTTTGTATCTCCGCTGGATTCTGTGACTGTGACATCTTTCTGGTTTAACTCAATGTATAACTTCATTCTTTTTGAAGGTGGTTTTTAAGAAACAGATTCATACAAACTCATTGCCAGACTCAATCGTTAGGGTTTTAGTTAACTCTACAAAACCGCATGATCTATCTATACGCATACTGAACAAATACATGTAAAAATGCAATATATTTCATTTTAAAATTCAAACATAAAAATCACTTAGAGTTAATGTAATATTTAAGGCAAATGAAATGTTACTTGGCCTGTTTCCATTTGAGTGATTCAGGGAGTTTAAAGATATTTTAGGATAAATAGTCTTAAAGACGTTTTAGAAGGTTAAAATGGGACTTGCTTGCATTAGAGGCAGTTGAATCATAAATTTCAGTTACTATTTTAAGCTAAGACCTCATTGGATTTATTAAATCTGGGTGATATTTGGGAACTGTTCTCAAATGATGGTAATGCTATTTTTACTTTCTTCTCACATCATTGAGGCTGTTTTTAACTGTACAACTGGAGGTGAGGCGGTACAAGAGTTACATTCAAGAAAACTTTGTTTTATTTGGTCCATTGCCTCTCCCCCACCCCCGCACCCCTTGCCTGCACTCCTAGCCCCAGCTGCCTCTTTTTCTCAGAGGTCTGGCCTCAGATGATTGGACCCAGGACAGACACCTGACCCAATGGGGAGTCAATTTATAAACCAGCTGAGCCAATCTCCTCCCAAGAGCATTTGCATTGCGAGGCAGAGACTGAGTCAGCCTGTTGATGGATGGTGATGGACCAAAGGTCATATGGAGTCAGAGTTGGAGTCAGTCCATATGCCAGTTGAAGTCATGAGGCGGTCAACCACAGGAAACAGAAGTTGCCCTGTGCAGAGAAGGGGGACAGCAGACAAGGCATGAGAGGAGGGAGGACCCCCAGTATTTTATTTCCTGGGTCAGACCCCAGTGCCGGATGACATTGGTTTTGCTAGTTTTGAATGCCTGTGAGATTGCTTGTTCATTTTATTAAGCTCTTTAGGTAGGTTCCTCTCACAGCCCAACTGATTCAGGTGAAGGTAACTCCATATTCCAAACGTCAAGTCCAGGCTACAAAACAGTTCCCACCCCTTCAGCATCACACCAAATCACCCAGGCTTCAAAAGTCCAGGGGACAACACAGGGATCATGACGGGAGGTAGGCAGGACATAGGAAATGGATATATGAGGAGCTTTGCCATGTGTTATGGCTTATAAGTGCCCAACTTCCAGTTTGACATTTCCGATAGCGTTTCCCATTAGTCTTTTTCACTTCCAACCTCTGTGGGCCAATGATCAGGGCTCAGCACCCTCAGCATGGTCACTGCTAAACCATGAGTGACATCATTCCAACACGGCAGTCTCCTCCTCTGCTCCTGACAGGTGATGGCAGAACCTTATAGGGATGCTTGAGACAGAGGATCATTTATTCAAGAAATATTTATTGACTGCCTGCTCTGGCGAGGCCCTGTGCCAGGTTCTGGGGATACAGCCAGGAGCTGAATGGCAAATCTCTTACCTGTGTGGAATTATTTCCTGGGGGGGGGAGTGGGTGGGAAGGAGCAGGTGTGATAAACACTAAGAGGGGCATACACAGGGAAGTCTTAGAGAATGACTTGAGATCATAGGATTGTATGAGGAGACTACCTAGATGGGCTGGTCAAGAAAAGAAGGCATGCACAAAGGCCCCATTGTGGGACAAAGCTTGGAGAGATCAAGGAACTAAAAGAAGGTATGTTGGTTGGGCCACAGTGAGAGACAGGTAGCACAAGTTGTGGGGAGATAGGCAGGGGCTGGTAAGCCATGGTGGGGAATTATAATTCCAAGGACCTCACGTTTTGATGTTTTTGTCCATCTGAATCAGTCAGACATTACTGCTGATACTGTCTTATGCTTATATAACTTACGGTATCTAGCTTCAATTAAAATTTAGGACAGTATATTCCCAGCTTTTGTAACTTTTGTAAGTTTACTTTTAAGAGAGAGAAAAAGAGAGAAAGAGAGAGAGAGAGCATGAGCAGAGGAGGGGCAGAGAGAGAGAGGCAGACACAGAATCCCAAACAGGCTCCAGGCTCCACGCTGTCAGCACAGAGTCTGATGCGGAGCTCGAACCCACGAACCACGAGATCATGACCTGAGCCGAAGTCAGACAGACGCTTAACAGACTGAACCACCCAGGCGCCCCAATCCCAGCTTTTAAAGGCAAAGAGACAACCAGTTTTAACCGATGGGTTGGATTAAAAATGGCTGCACATTCTTTGATAATCTTCTCACTTCCCCTCCTTTTGTGTCTGGACCGTCCTATGACACTTGGACCAACAGAATGTAGCACAGTGATGCAATGCAAGTTCTCAGCTGAACCTTGAAGAGAGCCAGCCGTTTCCTCCTGGAGGCCTTTTGGAACTATCAGCTGCCACAGAAGAAGTCTAATTAGGGGCCCAGCAGGGCCCACCCTCTACTGTCCTCATCAAGGTGCCAGGCATGTGAATGAAGCCATCTTGGAGCCTCTAGACCAGACTGACGCCCAGCTCAACACCGCCTCATGACCTCAGTTAATGCCACCTGGGGTGGAAGAATTGCCCTGCCAAGCCCAGCTTAAATTCCACATGATGTGAGATACAATAACATGGTTGGTTGTTTAGGTTGGCAGTTATTGCTCAAGTTTGGGGCTAGTCTGTTACACAGCCACATGTAGCCAGCATAGTTAGCTTCTGCATTCTTAATACGAATCACCTAGTGAGTATTTATATTCAGCTTTTCAAACAACTGAAAATAGTTCACAGACATTCCTTATCATTGGGAGCCTGAGAATGGGAACCACTGATCTGTGGTCTCCCATGCATGTCCCCTTGGTGCCATGTGATGCTAAACAGTCTCCCTCTTCTTCTGATGTGTTAGTCTCATCTGGATTACTTTTCCCCCAAGGAAAAAATATTGTCCCCAGCAGACCTCCCCATCACACATCTGGACCGTTGTAACCACCCGCTAATGGTGAGGGCAGTGACCCTAGCCTATTCACTGCTGTAGATCAGCATCTAGTATCTGGCAGAAGTAGGCACTCCAATGAATTGTTGAATGAATGAACGACGTTTCCACTTCAGACTTCACCTGCCTCCCATATCCCCTATTCTGCATTCCTATCTTGCATGCTTCTGTGAGGATTACGGTTCTAAAAGAGAGATCCAGTTATATCACTGATCAAACCAAAATCCTCTGGTGATTGGTCCTGTTGACAAAAGAACAAAGCTCTCAACACAGCCTTTATGGGACATCATAACTGGATTCTAATCTGCCTCTTAGGCTCATCTCCTGAACACTAAGCCCAGCCACTCTGAAGCCCCATCTCCAGAGACACCATGCGCCCTCTCTGCTCTCATATTTTGCTCTCTCACTGGGATTGCCTGCCTGTCACCTTCTCAGTCAAGCTAGATAGTCCTCGTTCTTCAAATGTCACCTCCCGTGCACGTTCCTGATGCTGCTTTCTTCAGCTAGTGAAACTGACCAGCCCCTCTGAGCTCAACATACTTTGTTCATATTGCTCCTATGGCATATGCCTGCCTCTCCCCAGAGATGGCAAACTCCCTGAGGGCAGAGGGATCACCTCTTATCCATCTCTGGGTCGCCAGTTCTTAACACAGAGGCACGTGTAAAATTCATCAAGCTAAAATCTACTGAGTGCTTGCAATGTGCCAGGTATTGTACACAATTATCTCTTTAATCTTCAAAATAAACCACAGGAAATAAGTCATATTGTGGCTCCTACGTTAGGGTTGAGGAGACCGAAGCTTGGGGAAGTTGCATGAATTGTCTGGAGCTGCATGGGAGCAAGCTACCACATGGACCAGAGTCAAACACAGGGAATCTGACTCCACAGCTTGTAAGTTGGAGCTAAGTCAAACACTGTGCCTCAGAGTAATCCTTGACTGCTTATCAGAATCACCCAAGGAAAACACACCGATTGCTGGGCCCTGTCCCACATATGAACCGCTGGACCACTGAAGCACAGAATCTGGGCACAGGCATTATTCAAAACCCCTCAGGGTTGAGCACCCTGATGCTAAGTGTCACCGGGAGCATTTGTAAAATATGTAGATGATCATGTCTCTTTTCCAGAAAATTCTATCTCACTAGATTAGGGTTGGAGCCCAGCAATTTGTGGTTTAAGGAGCAGTCCAGGTAAATGTCATCTTTTTCTTTCTAAGAGAGAGAGCGAGCGAGCAGGGGAGAGAGGCAGTGGGAAAGAGAGAGAGAGAGATAAAGAGAGAGAGAGGGAGAGAGTCGCCATGCTCAGCATGCAGCTGGATGAAGGGCTCCATTCCACCACCCTGAAGTCAGGACCTGGGCCAAAATCAAGAGTCAGATGCTCAACCAACTGAGCCACCCATGTGCCCCCAGGTAATTTTCATTTTAAGGCAAGTTTGGGAAATACTGGCAGACATCAGGATTTCAAAGACATTTCAATAGGTCTTTAAATGTCAATTCATCAGAGTGTCTGAGTACTTCCCGGTTAAGATCAGACTCTTGATCTCGGCTCAGGTCAGGACCTCATGGTTTGTGAGATCAAGCCCCACATGGGACTCTCCACACTGTCAGCAGGGAGACTGCTTGGGATTCTCTCTCTCTCTTTCTGCCCCTCCCCCCGCTCACTCGCATGCTCTCTCTCTCTCTCAAGAAAAAAAAAAAATATCCGAGTGCCTGGGTGGCTCAGTCAGTTAAGCCTCTACCTCTTGATTTTGGCTCAGGTCATGAACTCGCGGTTGGTGGGTTCGAGACCCACCTTAGGCTCTGGGATATTCTCTCTCTCTCTCTCTCTCTCTCTCTCCCCCTCTCTCTCTCTACCCCCTCCCCCGCCAGCTCTCTCTAAATAAATAAATAAACAAACTTAAAAATAGAAAAAGAATTAAAAACAAATTTAAAATGTCACTCCATCAGTGATGGTATGAAGACTGAAGGATTTCTGGCTCTGTCTCACGTGGATGAGGCTTAAAACTTTATTGGCACTGCTTCTGAGGGGAACAGGGCTGGAGTAGTTGGTTGCACTTACTAGCACACATCTCTAAAACCGTCCACTGATAGTGCCTGATACCAAAACCCAATATTTTGGCCATACTCATTTATCTTGAGCATTCTATATACTTTGGCCAAAACTGGAAGAGGCCTCATGCCTTCTTAGTAAGGGTGGAAGGGGATCATGCAGGCCCCAGGGCAGCAGTGCTGGAGGCCAAGGACCTCCCCACCTCCACCTCCTCTTCCGGGGCCTCCTGACCGCCATCTGCCAGGGCACAGTATACGCGCGCACACACACACACACACACACACACACACACACACACACACAGGGAGTGGCAGGGCAGGTAATACGGTGAGGCTCTGGTCATCGCCTCGATTTCCCTGGACATAGACTTATAAAGTGCCTAAGGTAAGGCAGATGTCTTGCCTGTCCCTGCCTCCAAAGAGGTCACTTGTGTTCTTCATCAGTTACCTCCTATCCTATCAAGGACTCTCTAAAGTCTTGGTCAGCGTGTTTCCGAGCTATTTCATAAGCACCATTTTGACCAACTCCATTTAATGTTTTCTGACCGTTGGATTTACTGACCTTACTCTAAATTTAGAAGGAAGTGCCTGATCTTTCACACACAAGGCATACAGTTTCACTCGTGCAACCAAGAAACATCTCTCCTTTGCAGCTTTCTTCTCTTTCCCCCTTCCTTACCCCAAGAAAAGTCCTGAATCTGTTTGTGGACAGTGTTCCAGTTCTAGAATTTACCCTGCCAGAATAATCTTCCTAATGGGAAATCTAATGGGGCCTCCCACTGCCAGAGGAGACCACCCCATCTGCAGCTGGGGACAAGAGGCACTCCCAGCCCAGATGTCAAGAGACGCAGCAGATCAGGGCTTGATGTATATTCATTGCTTATTTAATATTCGAGCATCTTTTTCTAAAGATATTTCTATTGAACTCACTTGTGGTGTCACCATCTGGAAAACATCAAGCCTCACCCCACTGAGGTAAACCCCTATTGCGTATTTTTTCCCTTTTATGTGAGCCCAGTGGGCATGGAGCGTGTATCTCTGTGTTTAGCAGAGTTCCTTGCCAAGGCAGCTCTCAAACATATGATATTCTCTAAATAAATCAGTGTTGTAGAGACGCATTAACAACCCCTCCTAATTGATGCTAACAGAAAGTTTAAATTGGGCTCTAAGGAGCTCCCATGACTTCTTGATGTGAGGTCCTTTCACATTTTAAAGTGGTGGATTAGGATTTTAAGAGAGAAGAAGCTGTCCAAAAACTCATTTATTTCATGACAATCAGTTTTTAAATTGGGCCAAATCTCCTCGCAAGGTCTAGAATAAGATATGTGTCTAAACCTACCAATAAAGGGTTTAGTTAACTCTCAAAGATACACAAAGATACACCAAGGGGCAAGCAGTGTGCTACAGACAACCAACGGGAATGGAAAAACCATCCCTGTCAGACAATAAGGATTGAGTAAGATGAAAATTTATATTTGGGTGGGGAGAAGAGTCTTATTTTGCTCAGCAGGTTTGCAGTCTTCGTGTTTTGAAATAAACTTAATTTTCATTGCTGGGTGTTCATAAACTTCCGGGGTGGGGAAGTATCTCCGATATAATCCAGTCGGCCAATGAAAAGTGAGTCTTTATTTTTTTTAAGTAAGCTCTAGGTCCAACATGGGGCTCAAATTCACGACGCTGTGATCAAGAGTCACATGCTCCACTGACTGAGCCAGCCAGGCACTCCAAAAACGAGTCTTAATTTTTAAGTTTGTTGCAGGTAAAGTAAAAGTGAATACAATTTATTCATCCAAAAATTCATGAAACACTCGCTTACGTGCCATTGGTAATGCAGTTCCCAGAGAGAATAAGACCACCCTCCCTCCCCCGCCGCAGCACACACCACCCAGCACTCAAGAGTTCACCTCAGGTAGACACGATGTGGGGCAATGTGTTATGTCATACAATACTGTGTTTCAGGTTATTGCTCTAAAAAAGTATCCATTCATTTCGTGAGAAGCTCATTTTCCTCTATGCTTAATAAGTACTGCAAAGAGGTAGTTTAAGAAAAAAAAAGTGATTCTAAGTAAAAAGGACAAAAGTGAGTGATTTAGGAGGAAGGAGGAGACAGACTTGTCTTCCTTTTGGCCTGAAATACCACGGAGAGGAAATTGGGAGATAGCCAAAAAGTAGCTTCCCCCCTCACAAGGGTAATCCCCACACAGGCCTTCTCTTCCCCCTCTACCACCTTGAATTGCAAAGGTAAATCCCCTGGTGGTGAGCAGAGCAGATATGCTTGCCGCTTGCCCACTCAGAGCCCCAGCCAGGAGGGGGCCAGTGAATGAATTTGCACACAGCACACTTCCACTTTCACTCTCCTCGTACCACCTGCTCCCACGGGCCCTATGGCTGCCCCTCTCCAGCTCCCCTCATGACGCTCCTTCCACATCAACACAGACTCATTACTGCTGGCACATTCCTCTTCTTGAGGCCATTTGGCAGTTTGTCTGTTATGGCACTTGGCAACAATTTTCCATACAGCATGAAATCATATCAAAAGCCACTTTGTTGACATTAGGACTGAGGCTGTTTGAATCCAGATGTGATGTGATGTCATCTATTTGTCATATAGACATTGGGGGCTGAATTCTAATCGTTTACCGGCTGTCTCTAAGACGATTCGACATAGCAAATGGAAACGTACTGTCCTAGCACAGTTGGTTCTAGCACAGATTTTGACGTTTCTGAAGAATGAAGTAAAAGAATGTTTCTCAAGAGAGAAGGGCCCCCACTGAGACTATCATATGCATTGCCCCTTTCCTTTAGCAAAAAGAGCTTTTGTTGGAAAATGGTAGGTGAGGGGCACCTGGGTGGGTCAGTCGCTTGGGTGTCTGACTTCAGCTCAGGTCATGATCTCACAGTACATGGGTTCGAGCCTTGCATGGGGCTCTGTGCTGACAGCTCGGAGCCTGGAGCCTGCTTTGGATTCTGTGTCTTCTTCTCTCTCTGCTCCTCCCCTGCTCGTGCCTCTGTCTTTCACTGTCTCTCTCAAAAAGAAAATACACATTAAAGAAGAAGAAGAAGAAGAAGAAGAAGAAGAAGAAGAAGAAGAAGAAGAAAATAATAGTAGGTGAAATGAGATTTTTACCAAGTAGCTTTTGGAAGCCCTCTCTTTCTTCAGGAGCCCAACACTCAACCAACAATTCAGGGTTTGTAGGCACTGGGAAAGGCGTGGAAGATCGGAACAAAGAAGGGTCTGAGCCACATCTCTTCAGACAAGGACCTGGCAGACCAGGTGGGGTGCTAACAAATCAGCAAGTCATGACCTCACAGTGTGGAAAGTGCTGGAACACAGGTCTGTACAAGTATGTTAAAGGGCCAGAGGAGGAGTTACTAGGACTGCCTGATAGTGAACAAGGAAGCCTCAGACATAAACTTTAAAAAAAAAATTTTTTTAATGTTTATTTATTTTTGAGACAATGCGAGAGACAGAGCATGAGTGGCAGAGGGACAGACAGAGGGAGACACAGAATCTGAGGTAGGCTCCAGGCTCCACGCTGTCAGCACAGAGCCTGACACGGGGCTTGAACTCACGAACCGTGAGATCACGACCTGAGTCGAAGTTGGATGCTCAACTGACTGAGCCACCGAGGCGCCCCAGGGATAAACCTTTTATACAGTCACATTATGCTCTGCCCCTCAGCTATGGCTGCTTATTAGTTTCAAGGGGTTTTGTTTGTTTGGTTTTCGTTTTTGTTTTTATTGATTCTTTGAGATTTCCTACATAGACAGTTATGTCATCAGCAAACAAAGACAATTTTATTTTGTAGTGGGAGGTCTGAGAGGTGCATTTGCAAGGTCACCTCTCCAAGATTTGAAGCAAAGAGAGAAGGCAGAGCATCCCCCCCCCCCGCCCCCACTGTGGCATGAAGGAACTCAGCATGTCTGAATGAAGTCATCCGGTGTGGCTAGAGATTGGGCTAAGTGGTAGGAGGGACAAGAGATTAGATTAGTGTGAGGTGGGCCTCAGAGGACAGCCAGGGTCAGGATCTAGTGACAGGCCTTGTGGCCATGGAGAAATTTTTGGATCGTATCCTGAAGGCAAAGAAGCCCTACTGAGGAGTTTGAGAAGAAGGTCAGATGAGATCAGTTATGAGGAGATTCTGGCAGCAGTGTGGAAGACTGAGTGAGGGCAGGGCAGGGCGTGGGAGACAAGTAAGGAGAACATGGCCTTGGTCTGATGACAGGTGATGGGGGCCCAATCCAGGCCGAAGGAGACCCAGGGGGACCAGATCCAGGAGTTCTATAGGAGGTAAGAGTCATGTGACTCAGGCACAGGACAGGAAAACAATAAAAAGCCCCAGACATTTCACTTGGGGGCCCAGTGGCAGGGGAAACAACTCACAGAGAAAGGGAATTACAAGAGGGGAAAAAGTATACAGGGGGAAATCAAGAGCTTGGTCAGTTTGGGACAGGTGGCTTCTGAGGTTCCTCTAACTCACTGGCATTTGGACACATGGGTCTGGGACTCAGCATCATTGCCCGGACTAAACAGAGAGGTTCTGTTGCATTTTTGAGGCTATAAGTTCACCCAGCCATAGAGTATAGCTTTAGAAGACAAGAAGGCCAAATACTGAACTCCAGAGAACTCAATGGCAGAGACAGGTGGAAGAGGAGGAGCCAGAAGAGATGACTGAGGAGTGGCCATGTCAGTGGGATGGAGAGCGCGGTGCCCTGAAAGCCAAGGACTGGGGCGGGGGGAGGGGGAAGCTTCTGAGTGGAGTGTGGTCGGCGGTGTCAGATGCGGCTACAGGGGAGCCAGTTAGACGAGAGCTAGGAATGGTCTGTGGTCCCCTTTGTACAGTGTTATAGGTTGAACTGTGCTCCCAAGAAGAGATGTTGGAGTCTTACCTCCTGGACAGTCAGAATGTGACCTTCTTTGGGAGCACGGCTGTTGCAGATATAAATAAGGCACAAATTAAGACGAAGTCATACTGGGGTAAGGTGAGCCCTTCGTCCAGTGCGACTGGTGTCCCTGGAAGAAGAGAGGAAGCAGGTGTAGAGAGAAGGCGGCCACGTGCAGATGGCCCAGCTGCAGGCCAAGGATTTCTGGCCAACTCTCCGGCTAAGAAGAAGGCCAGGGACGCATCCTTCCCTGGATGCTTCAGAGAGAGGATGACCCTACTAACACCTTGATTCCAGACTTCTGGCCTCCAGAACTATAGAGGATAAGTTTCTATTGTTGCAAGCCACCCCAGTTTGTGGTGCTTTGTGATGGCAGCCCTGGGAAGTTAATATACAGAGTAGAGTGGAAAAGCCTTTATTTTGCTGCAAGGGCAGACAGGTGAGTCTTCTTTAAGACTAGAGGGAAGGGAAATGTAGTGCAGAGCTAATATGTTTAGAGGTGAGAGTAATGAAGGGGGGGTGCAGAGAAAGTTACAGCCTGTTGGCATCATTGGTTCTATGAATCCAGGGATGGGGATCATCTGCTGAGAGTGAAAGGGGATGAAGGAGATCACAACTTAGTTACCACTTGTATCAGTTTTCTATTGCTGCGTGACAAATTCCCCCCACATTTAGCAATTCAAACAGCAAACGTTCATTGTCTCACATAATTGCTTGCTCAGAGTCAGGAATCTGGGACTGGCCCAACTGGGTGGTTCTGGCTCAAGATATCTCATGGAGGTTGCAGTCAAGGTGTCAGCCAGGGCTGCAGTTTTCTGAAGTTTCAACTGGGGCTGGAGGATCTGCTTCCATAGTCACTCATTCACAGGGACCTCTCTATGTGGCAGCCTGTTTCCCCTCTGGCAAGTGATCGGGAAAGAGACCAGGGCATAAACCACAGTGTCTTTTATGACCTAAGCTTGGCAGTCACGCCCCATCACTTCTGCTGTGTTCTACTGCTTATACAGACCAGTTCTGATACAATGAAGGACAAACGACACAAGAGAACAAATACTAGGAGGCAGAGATCATTAGGAGCCATCTTGGAGGCTGGCTACCACACCAGTCTTATGCTGGGGCCTCCCAAGTCTCGGACAGTTCTGGCATCTCTCCCTGAGTTTCAGACATGCACCGGTAAGGTGTCTTCTGGCCATCAGCACCTCAAAGCACCCAAAGGTCCCACAAGCACCTCAAAGGCTGGCAACCTGTATAAAACTGAACTCTTCATTCCATTCCCAAAGCCAGATTCCTTCTCTAACACTCTCGTAGTCAGAAGCTCCAGCAGTGACTCAAACATTCAAGCTAGAAGTTGGAATCATCTATGACCTCTCTCCTTCGCCAACTCTTCCAATCCCAAACCATCACAAGTCCCATCAATTTTACTTTCTAAATATTTCTGGGATCTATTGCCTCCTCTCCATACTTCCTTTCATAGTCCTAGCTAAGGAATTTTTCTCTCACCTGGGTCACTGCAACAGCCTCCATACTATTGGACCAACATACAGCTGTTGAGAGCCATGAAGGTTCTAGGATTTACCCTACTTGTGAGCTAACAAGTTAGCTTGGATTCTAGCAGTTTCATGGATGCTGACAGAATACACAAGATTCCTGGGTCAGATGCACAGGACTTAATAACTCCCAGCATAGCAAGCAGCTTGAACTCCACATTCATCTCAGTTCCCCTTGCCTCCCCAAGAACCAGAGGGGCAACATGGAGTGACCCAGGCAGATGCTACATATGCAGTGGGATTCTGTCCCAGTTGAGAAACCCTAAGCTTAGGGAAGCTGAAAAATTTTTTATTTTTTTGAGAGAGAGAGAGAGAGAGAGACCATGCGAGCAGGGGAGGGGCAGAGGGAGAGGAAGAGAGAGAATCCTAAGTAGGCTCTACACCCAGCGCAGAGCCTAACATGGGGCTTGATTTCATGACTGTGAGATCCTGACCTGAGCCAAAATTAAGGGTTGGATGCTTAAAAGACTGAGCCACATAGTCTCCCCAAGGGAAGGTGAATCTTTTATAGCAGGCTGTAAGCAAAGCTGCCTGCTCTTTGCTCCAGAGAGTCACTATGTCTACCTTCCAAGTTTGCTTTGGAAGCTAGGATTCTTGGAACAAACATCCTTCAAAGAACAAAAGGGCAGTTAGTACTTCATTTGCAATACATGCAACAAAAGGGAGAAACTCACACTGTCTCCCAACAACAGCCAAAATCCAAATCAGGCCATTCGAGGGTTTCCTATACCTACAGAATAAAATCAAATCTCTACAAAACAAACACTGTCCACCTCTACCAGCCTCGTTCCTCAGATTCCCTACCTTACAACGTGAGCCGGAAATAACGCACAGCCCCTCCAACTGTGTTTGTGTGTGTTACTTCTTGTCTCTAGGTCTTTGCCTGGGTGACCTTCTTTTCCGGAATCTCCTCCTCCCTTCCCCAGAAATCATTCATCTGATGTCCTGTGAAGGAACCTCTGAGACTCACATGCACTTTGGGTGTTGCTGGGTTAATGTTGGTCTTTGGGGACAGGGGTCAGCAATCCTCACTTTTTATTGGACTAATTTGCCACTTGCAACCGTTTTCTTCTTTCTCTAAATGGAACTACCCGTTAGGGGATGAAGTCACCGCATGTTCCAGTGAAACGAGTCTCCAGGATTTTCCCGGCAACTTCGGTGGCAGTGTCAGGTAAATCCCTCATTTCCAGTCTCACTCCTGCTTCTACTTGGCCTCTTGGCTGCACTGTCTCCACAGTCCGGCTGAAACAGCTCCTTTCAGGTTCTGGGTCTGGTTGTTTTCACTCAAAGCCAAATACACATTTTCAGTTACAAAATAACTCTTCATGCCATAGCTTTGTACACCTCCAACTGGAGGCCTGCTGCACGGCCACAAGGAGCAGAAGAAGAAAGGTTGAGAACCGTGGCCCACGGCACTATCTATTTCACAAAGATGCAAACAAAGCTGCATAGAACGTGTTAGAAAAATAGCGTAGCTTTGGGACAGCTTTGAGAGACACTGCAAGAAAACTATTCATTCATTCCAGAAGTGAACTCTGGTGGTCACTGGACCATGTTTCAGGAATCCGTCGGCTTCCAGAGAATTCTTAGGAGTGGTGCCCAACCAACACGGACTTCATCTAACTCCTTTCTTGTATTGCCCCCGTTTGTTTTGTTTGTTTTTGCTTTTCTCCGAAATGAAGTTAATAGCATGAATCACCAACCCGGCTTTGAGTAAAGAGAACCAACAAGGAGTGATAGCATAAGGCTCATAACGCACTGCAAGAGCACGAACAAAAAACGTTGTGTGAGATCATGTCCTCGTGGGTGAACTAAAAAGGTACAATCTTCCCATTTGGCGTTGTCTTTTTGGTTGTGCCAGTGTCACCTTCTGGGGTGTCTGCCCAGCTGACAATGAGCTCTTCTTACTGAGATCTATGGAGCTGGGCCTTTGACAACCGTATTTATGGAACATGATTCTGGCTCCCATCTCCCACCCGACAGGGATCTTCTTCATTCCCTCACATATCCCAAGCACCTACAACAGTGACTAGAACATAGTTAGTGTTCAATAGATATTTGTCTCATTGATGAGCATGAGAATTGAGACTAAATGGAACAGTCCCTCCTGTGCTTGAGGCTGGAACTGTATGTAACCTGTGGATTCTGGAGCTGTAGGCATCGTAGGGGCTGAAGGGCAGGGGAAGTGGTGATGACGGACACTTGGAGAGCCGTCTGGAGAGTGAGGCTTTGGGCTGGCTCCCAACAATTGCCTAATTCCTGCTACAAGGCCATTCTAAGGCCAAGATACAAGCCACTAGCTTTGAATAAATTCCTTTGTCTATCCTTAAACTAGCCCCAGGGCGTGAGCCCAACACAATGTAGGAAATCTGGAAGCTGACCTGGCAAAATATAGGTGTGATTAGCGGAAAAAGTTGGTCCCTCAGTACCAGAAGCCCTAGAGTTAAGATGGGTTGTGGCCTCTGGAAAATTCTCAGTGAGCTAGCACAGCGCACTCCTTTCTCTCCCAGCCTTCGAAACTCACAGGCGTGTTCTGGCAATAACACAAGGACACTGGCTTAACACGGTGAGACGTGAAATGGTTAAGCAATAAAACACCAGTTTTCACAGAGACATTTGATAACGTTATACAGAACATACTGTGAAGCCCATACCGGAGCTCTCAAAGCATGGTCTCAAGTGGAATTATTTTTTCCCTCTCACCACAAAGCGGAGGCAAGTAAACACCATTTCTCATGGCCACAGCTCCATGGAGACACTAAGACAGACACAGCACCTTCGGCGCAGAAAGTGAGACAGGAAGCTGCAAAACCCCACATATAGCAAGTGGCCCTGCTCATTGGTATTTGGTGCCAGGCCCCTCCGCAAAGTATATCGGAAGTGGAGGAAACTTCCTAGGTTCTTGGCAATTAGGGATTAACTTACAGAGATATAGCTGATGAAGTTCTGGTATTTCAACCCTGAACTTTGAGCGTTATAAGATGACTCCTAATTTTCCGCAGTTAATACGAAATATGCCATTAAAAGGAAACACACACACTGGTGCGGAACACAAAGAATTCGGATGACAAAAGAAAATCCCAGACCCACTGAGGACCAAGACCTTTCCCTTAGCCACACCCGGTTTAGTATTTCACCAGCGCTAATGAGCAGCCATATGACATATTAGTGGCCGGTTTCACCGAGTTACACTGTGGTACGAAACACCTCCTCAGGCTCCAGGAGGTAAAGCAGGTTGGGTTTATCTCTCACTCCTGGAACCTGCGGGTTCCGCCCGTCTGTCTTTCCCCGCGGGTGCAGACTAAAGGAGCACTTCCTGGGTGGGACTGGCGGAGGGAAGACAGAGGGCAGAACCACACAGTGGCTTGTAAAGCTTCTGCTCACAATAGCACCCACCACTTCCACCCACACAGGGGCAAAGCCTCCTGCAATGGGGCAGGAAGTTCAATCTCCCAGGGAGGAACACTAGGGTGGGGCTGAGTCAGGAGGGGCCTTGAAGATGTTGACAGTAATTACAATATAGCTCAGCAGGGATTAGGTGTATTTCCAGAACCACGCACTCTATTAATGGCAGTCTGATCTAGATAATTATGCCTAAGTTAATTGTAAACAGTTTACAGACTCAACGCATAATGTGGGCTTGGTCATCTCTAATGACCTTGAGGCTCCCCAAAGCGTGTGTATTAAAGACTCCCTCAGCTGTTAACAGAAACCACTGGAAAGGCCGGGTGAACCCCAAACTGCGGGCACAATTCTGATAGTGGGCAAATGGCTTCCCTGGGAGCGTTTCTCAAAGTGTGGTTCATGTTCCTCCTGTAGCAGAAGGCCTTGGAGTGCAAGTTCAACATGCAGACTTTTGAGCTCTAAAGGGATTCTGAGTTTCTAGGGGTGAGGCCTGGGAATCTGCATTTAAGCCGCATTCCAGGTGATTCTGATGTAGACCACCTAGTGAGAATTGCCAGCTCAGAAAATCTGCCCTTACCTGTGCTCCCTCCTGTCAGAGAGCATTAGGCTGGACGCGGGTGTCATCATCAATTGCTGTCCCAGTGTCCATCTTGTGCGGGGGTCCAGCCAGGACTAGGAATTTCCTGGGAAGTCAGAGAGCAGGAGGCACTTTTTATGGAGGGGCTTTTAATGAGGGCCCCTACCCTTCCTTCATATACATTACAGTTTATACAGTTCACTATTTTTCTCATAAATCAACATCTGTGAGTCATTTTGTTATTTGTCTATTTTTAGAAATGAAATGTGACTATATTAAACAATGTTCTCATAAAAAACCGTCTTGTAGTAGTCACAATTGTTTGAAAACGTATATTTTAACTGCTTTTCCTCAACAGTGCACATTTGGAACAAAATCTGTGATGAAAGCTTAACCGTTAAGTTTCCAACCTGATTTTTGTGAGGTGGGCATGTTGTTAAATATTTCAGTTATCGATCCCTAAGATGAAAAGTAAAATTTCTAAGTTTATATTCTGGCTCTGCCTGTGACTTTCCTGGGCTTTTTCAAAGAGAAAGAGACAGCAGTGTTCCATGTGGGATGATTTTGTTTCAGAGTTCTGTTGCAGTGACCTCTGCTCCTGCCTGGGTCATTAAATTCAATACACTTCTTCCAACTAAGTTTCCTGGCCTCCTTGTGCCTTAACTGGGCCTGGTCGAGCACTCTAGTAACATAGGCTGCCCCAAAGCTGCCAGTTCATTTTAGGACAGTCCAGCTTGCAAGGAGTTTTGCTAGGCTGGTCTACTTCCCTGTGGACTTTGGGGTCATCACTGTGCTCTGGAAGAGGGGACGTTTGGGCACAAATCCCTTCAAGGTCTATTCTGTTGTTCAAGCCACACCGGATATATGAATTACTTTACAAACTTGGTTGAGCAAGAAAGTTCATGACATGGAGATCTCAAACGTTATTTTCAAGTCATTTCTGCCTTTTTGAAGCCACGTCTATTGTCAAAGTGAGGAAGTCGATTTGTTACAAAATTCAGTTGAAAGAAGTGAGAGAGAGAGAAAAAGAAGGAAGGGAAGAAAAGATATTTTTTGTACTAATTAAACTTTATTGAAAGAAAAAAACCAATACCAAACAAATGCACTCAAATGCTTTCTAAAGTATCAATTTTAAAGGCCTTTCTTTGCAGGCTAATGACAAACACAATACAGGCAGACATACTAGTTTAGCATAATTGGCTGATTTTATACAGCGCTTAGATCTTTGAATTCACAAGCATATTATTAAATCATAGACAATATCTAATGCAACTGTTTCTACAGAACTAGGAAGTAAATTTCTAAGAAAGATTTTATAGACCCATGTTTTATACCCAATTCCATCAAGGGAAGGGGAAGGGAGGGACGGAAAGAAGAAGAAAGAAAAGAACAAAGGAAGGAGGAAAAGGAAGGAAGGAAGGAAGGATAAAAGGAAGGAGGGAAGGAAGGAAGGAAGGAAGGAGGAAGGGGGGAAGGAAGGAACGAAGGAACGAAGGAAGGAATCCTGCTTTGTCCACTTTGCCTCCATGTTGTTTCTGCTCTGCTGACCTGGCCTCATAGCACCTATCAACTGAACCCAAATATTCACAGTTCTGTGTCTCTCCAATGATGGGTTCTCTTTCCTATGGCTCCTAAATTCTGCAACTTCAACACAGCCAGATACATCTCATAAGATGAAAACCATCATGCCCAACAAACTTCTGGATCTCTAGGAAGTTGGCACCAAAAAGGACAGAGGATGGCGTGAAGTCTAAACTCAACCAACATTGTCATGAAATTGTCATGAGCCTCACGCGCCAGAAAGGATGTGCTCCCTTTTATACTGATCGAAAAACAACAGCTCGTTAACATGGCATCACAACGAACCATGTGTGTGTGGTGGTGGGGTGGGGGCGGGGGGGGGGCAGACACTTTGCCAATGGTTTCACTTTCAGCAAATGTAGATTTAATTTAGTTTCTTGAAATGAGAATGCTTCAATATTGCCTTATGAAAGTACTCCATTCTGGTTCTCGGGCAGAGTATCAGTTCAGAAAAGCTGCCAGTGTCTCTTGCATTCCTGGTTTTGTATGTAATTTCTAAAGACTAGTAAGTAGACATGGCACTTTACAAATACACAAAGACAAGGGCCTGGCCTTCGGTCAGAAAAACACAACCCAAATGAAAATAATCCAAGCAGAAGCAGTAACAGACAGTTTGGGGGGAGGGCACTGGCTCTGGAAAGCTAAGTTTAAAGTATTTCTGTTTTTGTTTTTGTTTTGAAATGGGAGTGATTTGAAGGGAAAGGGGGCGGTCACGTCCGAGGTTTGCTCTGTGTTTAATCTACATGGGCTCGTGGTCTCGGATGGTCACTCAATTCAAAAGCACAGTTGTTCATACCGGCCCTCCCCCCCCCCCCCCGCAAAGAAACTGCTTTCTATGGCAGACAACTTCTTTTTTCCAATGGCTTTGTGGCTGACCTCAGCTCCCCAGACAAGTGTAGGCTTTAATAAGATAATTGCTTTCCGAGGCATTATGCCTCCTTTGTAGAAAAGCTTTTTGAACACAGAGCACACCTCGATTGGGAAGAGACCACACCTGAAGTCACAGCCCTAATTGATTGTTTTATTTGCCTTCATCAGAAAGCTCTAGCGACTGCATCAAGCAAAAGTCAGGCATATTTAACTTCCTAGAAACAAGCCAGTTCCCCGGCACTGTGGCAGTCACTTAATCCAAGACATATTTTTATGCAAACCTCAAGTTATAACCCACATATGGTGGCAGATCATTATCCTAAGACTCTAAATTGAACCAGTTATATAGTTGGAGGGGGATCTATCATAATCTGGAAAACTTTTCTTTTTACTGGTCTATTTTAACAAGTGTAAGGAGGAAATAAAACTCAAAAAGCATAAACTGTTTTACATTTTGAATTGAACTTTGAAAAAAATGGAAATACTCCAAAATAAAGACATACTGGCAAAGGGAGAGGGAAAGATATAGACAGAAATAAAGGAGAAAATGTGGAAATATAAAGGTCTGTTACTGCTTTTACATTTCCTGATTTAGTTAAGTTAAAATGGCAGGATACACAATTATATAGAGATACTATCCCTAATGAAAGGGGGGGAGAGAGAGAGAGAGAGAGAGAGAGAGAGCACACCAGACAGAGCCAGAGACCCAGAAAGAGAAATGCAAAAGACTTAAATGAAATGGATCAAAATAGACTCCAGTGACTAGCCCTGGGAACTGGAATCAGAGATAACTTTCATTTTGTTTGGGGGCCTTTTTGTGATTTCCAAGCTCCTTCCAATGAGCATGTTTCTCTTTAATGTAAAAAAAAATAATAATAATCAATAAAATATGTTTAAAAAATTGCTTCTGATTCAAGATACAAACATCTTGAACTCCATATCTGAAGACATAAGCTGACAGACTTCAGGGTTATTAAAAGTGGAGTTTCTCTTTGTGCTAGTATATCCCTGGGGCCCAAAGGATCAGGGAGCACACACACACTCCCACACATTTTGTATACAGCTCACAAGGAGGAATAAAGACTTCTCCATCCTAAACATATTTTCACAGTTCCAATGCCCCAGGCTGCAGTAACGGATGACAAAATAAAGGGCTCTTTAGTGCTGACTTATGGCAAATTATTACTTTGTCATCAGTGGACACTGTCTACAAGGTCAATTCCAACTGTCACGGTACATTGCTTTATACCTTATGTGTGCTACCCAATGTGAGCCTAACCCAGTGGAAGCTGATGTGCTAGGTTGCTGGCTTTCATTGTATCGGTTGTTTCAGGAGCCATGATCTCCAGATTCTGGGCCGTTCTCACGCCTGGAAGAGGGAGAGCTGGGAGAGCATCCAGAAATTTGCTCCAGGCATCTTGTTCCATCCACATCAGGAAGCTGGCTGCACAAGGTCTTCTCTGCAGACGTTTCTGTTTCCTTGGCATGCGTCCTTTGGATCGCTTTGTGGGTAAAAGGTACCCTTGGAGGCAGCCTCCAGATAGTTATCCTGGCCCGCTGCCTAAAACTGTGTGCTGCATTTGTTCCTCTATTTGAAGACCCTTGAAGCAGAGGTTTAGTTAGGTGACCAAGATCCTTTCCACAGAAATGCAAATGCCTCAAATAGGGTTACGAGCCATCTGTCATTCTGACCTGAGCACAAATTTGTTCAATCAGGTGTCTAATACCTAAACAGCTAGATTGAGGAGTGAGAATTGTGATGATCTGTAAAGGGAGCAAAGTGGCAGGGAGGGCTAGAAGGACACAGCTTGAAGATTAAGGAAGCAGGTGGGCATTCTGGGGGTGAAGAAAGAGGCAGGCTTAGGGAACTAAGGAGCAACTCCCCCCTCGCCTCAAACCTCGAGACCACCTTCCTCCTTCCACTTAGCTTTCTTTCAGCTGTTCACTACTATTCCCGCACTACACGCTGCCCCTGCCCCTGCCCCTGCGGCCGCCTGAACCCTGCCCACCCAGTCTACCTACGTCTCCCACTGCCCTTCCATCTGGTGCCAAGTCTTCTGCCTGCTGGATCCCACCTCCACTGCCTTCCGAGCGACCTCAGTCTAGCTCGAGCGACATTGTGACAAAATGCAATGGAAACATTGGTTCTTGGCTTATTTGACCTTTCTAAAGCCCTTGACCCTAGTGAGCTCTTTCTGCTTTCTTGGATCTTTTTTCTTGGCTTCTTTGGTCCTACTCTCCTTGGGTGACTGGCTCCCTTCTCACTAGCCTCATGCAGATGCCTCCCATGTCTGTACTCTAAGCCCAGACCGCCCTCCTGAGCTGCATATCCCTACCCAACTCTCTACACAACAACCTACATCTCACAGACCTGTCAGTCAACATTTCCAAAATGGAAGCCATCACATTCTCCCCCTACCCCCATCAGCCTGCTGTCTCACATACTGTGGACTCTGTCCACACAGATGCCTCTGATTGGAGAGGGCTTCTTTCCCCCTTGACCCTCTGATCCCCCTCACTTAGCTAACCATTATTCACCCTTTAGGTCTCATGTTAGATGTCACCTCTTCTGGGAAGCCTTCCTTCCTACCTCAAGTCTGAGTCAGGGGCTCCTATGATTTCAGAAGCTCCCACTTATAATTCTTTATTAAAACATCCATCTTCCCCATTAAAATATTTGCTCCCCAAGGGCAGGGATCTTTCAGTCTTGTCCATGACAACCCTTCACCCCAGCATGATGTCTGGCACACAGGATACTCAATAAAAAATGCATTTATTTGAGGGGCGCCTGGGTGGCTCAGTCAGTTAAGCGTCAAACTTTAGCTCAGGTCATGATCTCACACTTCGTGGGTTTGAGCCCTACGTCGGGCTCTGCACGGACAGCTCAGAACCTGGAGTCTGCTTCAGATTCTGTGTCTCCCTCTCTCTCTCTGCCCCTTCCCTGCTTGTACTCTCTCAAAAATAAATAAATAAACATTTTTTAAAAACGCATCTTCTTGAGGAAATGAAACATCCATTTCCAACACTCAGGCACCCAACAAAGGTGGAAGTGTCACTTTTCTCTGCCTAGTCTCCTGTCCCCATAATTCCTGTTCAGAAGGTTGGGGCTCCATTACCCAGGTGAGCATCCTTTGACCTGATCTTTAGCTTAATCATGGGCTGTGTAGCCTTATGTGTGCCCATCCCACATTTTTCCACCATGTATAACAATTTTTTTTTCTATGAGAAAACGTATTCTTAGTTCCTAACGCTGACTTGAAATGAGCTTTTGTACTAAGCTGAGTACTATCTCCACCACATGTAAATATGGATCACTCAGTGCAAACACATTCTATGTTGGTTTTTCCAAGTAAAATAAATAACCTTGCCACAGGATAATTCTTAAAAGCAATTTGGTTTATGTCTTAGTCTTTGTTTTCCTTTTTGGAGTCCAACTCTGCTGAAGCAAAAATGTTCAATTCCAATAGGGTCATTTCAAAAATTCATTTTTAAAGTTCCAAATGCTCCATAGTTTTTCCTTTTGCTTTGGCTGGTTAGGAGGATTTTATAGGTCCAAATACATATACTTCTACGCTGTAATTAATGCTTATGGCTACATTATGAGAGAAAAAAATAGTTTATTAAGTTTATACAAATGAGTCATATGATTTCCCCAACTGTAGCCACAACACACAGCATCCTGAACTACAGGCCATCTGTTTGTCTCTTTCAATCAAAAGGTTGGGTATGGCATTTTAGCAGCAAATTTGAAAATAACAGAGCCACACTCACCACCATGTTGGCAAAAGGTCTGTCCTGAGCCCTTTCTTTCTCAGCTGCTATATCAAAGAACAGCAGCTGCATATGAGATCCTGTTAAGCATACCTTTTAAACCAGTGAGGGGGACAGGGAGATATCATGGCAACTCTTTGGCCAAAGAAAGGTATTCCTTGTGGGAATAATAAGAGAAGTGTAAAGAAAATGGAGGGAGTCAGTGGTCTGCGAAGAGACAGATTCTGGCTCTCTTTGCAGCCATTGGGTAAGATTTGCTCTTGGCATCACATGAACGCCCCTCCTCCCAACAGAGCTTTCAAGAAAGTGCCTCACCACGCTGCTCAGATAACCATGGCCTGTTAGCCCCAACTTGGAGAATGCTCTCGAAGCACTTTTGCTTTCTCTCTCACTTTTCGTGTTCATTTTGCAAGAGTGTGCCCTTGACCTGAATTTGCTTTTCATCTTCATTTTGTTCTCTGGGGTAGACAACTATATGGACTATAGGTCAAAGGCCGGGACCCTGTCTTATTTCTCCATGTCCCTGCGATTTCTCCCCTCTATCCTCTATGGATCCCAACTGAAGATTTCTCTTTAAATCTCCGATTGATCACGATGATGAAAGAGGGCTTCCAGTTCCCTTTATTCAACTGAGGATTTCCTGTTTTGTCTTCTGTGGCCCCCTGCATCATGCTGAATGTAGTGAGTGTCCCATCACTATCGAAATCAGTGCTACTTGGTGCGGTTCAGGGATCAGCTGCATTAGGCTTACTTGAGAGCTTGCAAGAAATGAACATTCTCAGGTCTCTTACTAAACCTACTAAATCAGAATCCCTGAGTGGGGGAGGGGCCAGAAATCTGGAGGTTGACCAGCTCTCCAGGGGATTCCTACACTGTGAGAACCACCGTCTCAACTGCTAGCTGAATGAAAGAAGGGGCAGTGGTGGGGGATTATTTGTGCTCTTTGTAGTTCCCAACAGAGAGTGAATCAAATACCCAGGTAACAAGGTTCTCCTGGCCGAAGAGACAGCAAGTCTGCCTGAAGTCCTACACAGATAATTATTCAAAATCAGCAGTGAGGACTAAGGACCAAGCTTTACCCACTGGGAGCTTTCTCTTAAAAGTCCCCAAGTTTCTGTTCTTTCCCCCCCCCACCGTGCCCCCAGCCCCATAACCACTTTGCAGCAACCAGTCTGATGCGCTCACTGCCTGTCTAGGCCACAGCTTCACCTTTGCCTGTACCCATTTGTAGGTTCTTGAATCTCCAGCAATCTAGAAATGACCAGCACCCTCTTCCAAGGCTGGGCTCTGCCAGTGAACACTGGATACGTGCAAAGTTTCATTAACCACCAGCCCCCCAACCTCTTCTGCCCACTGCTGCCCATGGCCTGAGGAATCCTGTCTTGGTGACTGCCTGACCCACAGCTGGGCACGCAGCCACCAAAACTCAGAAAGCAATAGCCCCCTTCTGCAGTCTCTGCTCTAACAATTTTCAAACTGTTTAGAACACCTCCACAGAAAATAAGAGCAGTGTTTTATTCCTGTGAATGCATTTTGAAGTTAAAAAGAACTTAAATTATAGGCTATCCCATGAGTATAATAAGGCTATTTTAACCCCCCCAAACTGAACTTAGGTGGATAGGATCAGTCAGGTCTGCCTCTGCATCTAGTCTCTCTCTGGACTAGTTGGTTGCACAATATTGACAAGAAAAAATGTGCACTCAGATAAGTAGTTGCACATGGTAACAATTGGGTGTTTTGTTTTTTTTAAAGATAACTTTCTTTGCAACCTCGGGGTACTGTTCGATTAGACAGATGGCAAGACAGCTTTATTACAAGGTTTCCCAGCAAAGAGGTGTTTATATGGCTTCATAATGAACACGTCGGCAGTCTTTAGCGGGTTAAAATTTGGCACATGTCATATTTGATTGTGTCTGTTTTTTTATATACAGTTGGAAAAACACTTTAATGAAATTTAAATCAAATGTCTGGAAACTCTAAAAGCCTTTGCAGCCCTCAGGGCTCTACACAGCTCGAATCACTTCACAGATGACAGACCAAGATGAAGTCACTTACTCAGGTCCGATGGCTTTTTGGTGTCAGGGCCGGCTGCATCTCAGGTCGCCTGACTCCTGTGTGCCCGTGGACATCCGAGACCCCATGCAGACGCCGAGCGCCTTGTGCTCTGGGCCGAATCTTCCAGAGCGGGAGCTCTGTTTATCCTGCTTAAATGAATTACAGAATGGAATTTCCCCAGAGCCATCTCTCATCTGCAGCCGGAGGGTGCCGGGCCGGGAGGGCTGCACAGGAATGAAGATCCTGCTACGCGACTCTGCCTCTTCCTGGTGTCTGACCATGAGCCGGCACACGCAGTCCTCTTAAAATAACACGGTTTTCCTTTCCGGCAGCCCGGGTTTGGCGCGCTCACGGAGCTCTGCTCGGCTATGCTTTCATCAGGCCGCGTCCCAGAAAGCACTTGCTCATTTAGATGAAGGGCATCTGGCACGTGCTCAATTTAGCTAACAAAGATATCATTCCAGCAATGAGGGGGGAAGGGCAGGGAGACAGGGCAGAAAGATGGCGGGGCGGGGGGACTGGGAGGAAAAGCAGATCCATCCTGGCATCCACGGCTCGTCTCAGAGACCACAGGCTGCCTCGCACAGACCCTTTCCCCCAGGAGCTCGCTGGTCTGAGAATAGCAACCCCGGGGAGCAAGCCTTAACAGGGTGAGGGCAGAGGGTTCTTGAAGATGGGACTGCTCTAGCAGGGTCGCTGCCTGATGGAAGGACGGTGGCAAACCCTTTTCTGTACTTCGGCAGCCTGTGGCTTCTCTTCCGGAGAACTTGCCACAGCCTGTGATGGGGGGATCGCCCTCTGCTCAGAGCTGAAACTCTGCCCACCTCCACACAGCTTTGGAGATTAAACACGTTTCAGGCATGTCTGTCATCAGGAGAGAGAAATTCAGCCACGCAGGCCCCAGACCGCTCACCCAATAAAGCCCCTCGGGTCTCCTAGCAACTTGCGGAGCTTGGATTTTTCCAACTACTTTTGCAAGGTGGAATTTAATTTTAAAAAATAGGAGGCCCTGTCGGTAAGACCAAAAGGGCTGGAACACAGAGGTTTAGAGGACGTGGATCCCTCTAAGTGCCCCCCATTTTATAAGGAAAACTAGCCCGGGGCTGATTGTGATTTATTCTTTACTTCCTGTTAGAATTAGAATCAAATGGATTGCTTTAATATTTTTGTCTCTCACAAAGAAAAGTAATAAGTCTAAGAAGGCTGCATGCTGCTATGTTCAAGCCTAACCTTTCTCACATAATCACCCCACAGAAGATACTGCTGGTTGCTCCCCCAGTATAGGTTTTCTGCTCGCTTGCCAGAAGAAATGACTGGCAATGTGCTCAGGTGAAAATACTCACATCCCCAGACTCCTCTACACATTGGAGCAGCTGTGTCACCCAATTTGGCCTAATGACCTGTAAGCAAAGTCTACAGGATGGGGGCTTCTGATGAAAATAGACAGACTCGGATAATATGGGAAATTTTCATGTCTTTTTCTCTTCTTCTTGGTAGGAATGATAGCTGGAGGCTGGGCAGCCACTCTGCAACCATGAGGATGAAACCCACACACGACAAATGGTGGAATAAACAGCCAAAGGTCCAGAGGTCCTTGATGCTTACCTTCAACATTTATAACAGCTCTTCATGGCTTGTCTCAAAACTTCTCCTTAACTAAGCAAAATAAAATCCACTTGGTTAAGATTTTGTGTTTTGATTTCTCTTACATGCAGCAAAATGCACTTCTAACCAATACTCTTTCAAAGCACAATCTTTGCACCATCACAAGCAATCCGGCTCGTAGAACAAGATTCTCTTTCCTCATTTCACAACATGTGGGAATTGAGGCAGGTGGGAAATCATAAAGTGAGCAACTTCCCTTTTACCGAATCAAATTCTGCCTCTCAGCCCTTAGCTTCTGAAACCTCTCAGCAGTGTTTGAGCCACTGGCTACTTCCTCTCCCTTGAAATTTTCTCTGTCTTTACTTCTGTGATACTGTGTCTCCATGCTTTGTTGGCCCACTTTCTAGGGTATCTGAAAGGCTATATAAGATTTTAACAGGGCACAGGTGGTGGAGGTAAGGGTTTAAAATCCTTAGGTCGAATGTAAAACTAACCCTTTAATCCCTAAGGGTTGAATCAATGGAGTTTCAGTCATTTCCAAATTATTTTCCCATGTTTACTCTATGGGTACTTAACTGTCCTTTGGATAGTAGGTCATTTATTCGTTCAGTGAGTTTTTATTATGTGACTGCTGTGTGCCAGGTCTGTGAAAAGTAGTGTAAAAACAAACCCTAAGGGTAAGGAGTTCTCATCTGAAACAAACTGGGTAAACATGATTTCATTTTCAAACTGATAGAAGAAGGACGTCATCTGCATACTCACACTGAAAGGATTATTTCCAGGTCGAACACAATATGTGTTAGGCAGCAGCTCCCCCTGGCATCCTTCCTCCTGAGAGGGAGGGCACTACACCCAGGCCCAGACTGATAGCTCCTCACAACTCCTAGAGGGGTTCTGGGGGTTCTGCTCCCGAATCTGCTGAATCTGTCTTCTCTGGGCAGTCTGTGAGATGACATCCCCAGAACGTCTCCCGGCTTCTCTGATTAAACCCAAGCACTCCAAAGTGAAATGTTTAGGGAAAACAAAACCAAAACCAAAAACAACCCAACCTACAAATGTAAGGAATTGCTCATATAACCTTGCTCCTTTCAGAGCCTGGACCTCTCACCCTTGTTCTCTCCGCCTTGGATAGGCACAGTACAGTGTTACACTTGCAAAAATACTGGGGTGATCTGGGAGAACTCTTCCCTATACACAGAAATGGGTGTGATGGTGTCCAGTCTCAGAATCCTTTACTCCTTACAAAACTACAAACCCACCGGTAGCTTCCCTCCTGGGACAGTAAAAGAGGCTGCCTTCCTCCTCTTTATGACCAGTCCTGGTGCCTGTTCTTGATTCTATGCCCTGCCTCTTCCTGGGTCTTCCTCCCATTGGTCTTCCTCTTTCCTGTATCTTCGACCTCTCTTCTTTGTGACTAGCTCTTTTTCATCAGCATTTAAACACACTCAAAATCTCTTCCAGTTGCAGGAACATATGGAATGGATTGATTGTGTTATAAATTTTGGATGAGGATGGACCTCTGAGCTGTTCAGTTGCTTCTTGTACATCTGAAAACGTGCTGGGTCTTCTGGGGGTTGTAGGCCCATTAGCAGATCGCTTTTGTACTGAACATTCTGCAACATTTTTTCAGTTACTGGCACCAGATCACTCCCTCGGTGGATCAGCACTCTAGCTTCTCTGGAAAGGCCTCTGATTCCCCATGTGTGGAATGTTGCTCCTCTCCCATTACTGAGCGTGATGGGCAGAATGCATGGTGATAGGAGCTGCTGGAAGGCTGTGTACCACACACCATTTCCTCCACTCTGACATTTCCTTGAACACGAGTCTTCAAGACATGTTGGTTCCATACACCAACAATCCCTCAGCAGGGGCTGAGGGGATGTCTGTGTATCTAGTCCACTGTAAACGAGGGCACTTAAATGTGTGCTTTATGTCTAAAGACCAGATGAATAAAAGGGCAGTGTTAGGAAAAGTGGCTGAAAAATTCATAAAAGTTACCTCTATTTTCCTTATAGAGATGTCCGTTAGTATTTTTTGAAATCAGCCTTCAGAATTAAAAGACTAATTTCTTCACTTGAATCCATATGAAGGAAATCTGATACATTAAAACAAAAAAACAGAAAACAAAAACCAACCTTGTTCCTTTACCTGGAAAGCCAGCTGCATCTTGCTGGGACTCCTTAGCTGTGGAACATGCAAAATGACAGTGCCTGAGGTGGGCTTCATTCAGGTGAAAGCTTCTGGGGGCTTTCAGGCAGACAGGAATAAAAATTTGGGTTAGAAGTTGGCCAAGCTACAGGGTTTTTGAAGAATCTAGACGACCTCCATTTCCCAGGGGTGTGGTCTCAAGTCTCATCTGAAACGGGAAACTGTCTGTAGGACCTCCCCATCCAACATCATCACCAAGTGTTCCACCACGCCCCTTCTCCCACCAAAGGATGCCAATCCACGGCCTGGCAAACCCCACCTAAGCGGGTCTGCTAATGTGTTCAATTGTGTTGAAAGTCAAAACAGAGGTCTGAGCAAACAATTCACTTTGAAAGACACCGGGAGAAGCCTGAGAGAAGATCCCTGCAGTGTGTTACAGATATAGGGGACAGCTTTGGACAGCATGCTTGTTTATTCATGTCTCGGGTGGGGGTGGGCGAGCGCATCTGTGGGCAATCTTTTGGACTTTGTCCAGATATGAGTGCGGGCTTTGTTGATAACGAGTGACTTTGACGTTGAGGTCACAGTGTGTGCACAACCTCTGGTGTATGTTTGTCTAGGCTGAAAGGACACACTGATGTCTGTGCGCACACATTATCTTGACCCTTTCCTGCAGCCACTCAGTACGCTTGGAAGGGAGAACAGCTCCTTGAATGTTTTTCATGCCTTTTCCTGTGTGCTCCTCCCACGCCTACTCAGGCCTCTCCCGGTACATCTTGATCTCCATCTACCCGTCTCACTGGATTCTGGACCATGCCACCCCCTTTGCAAGTTCTCCTTTCTGGATCAAGCCACTCAAATCCACTTTTATTTTGATGCCAGTGGTGGGACTGACTTGCTTTAGGTTTCGACAGTAAGAAACCCTGTTGGTTCTAGCACTCCCTAGTGCCTATTTCCCAGATGGAACTTTCCTGGGGCAGAGGGAAAAAATAATCCGATTCCTTTTGCTACATAAATAGATGCGACACTCAAACTCAGAGAATTTCTTGAACATTTGTGGGCTTGTGTAATCACCTCTGAAGTCCAAAGTCACTAAAGCTTTCTGATTAACTACTTGTATGCAGTAACTTTAATGCCTTAAAAAAAAAAAAAAAAAACAACAACAACAACAACAACGAAAAGAAACAAAGAAATGAAATACTTTGCAGTCCCGGCAACCTACTGAGATTTACTAAGATTCTGGGGAGGATTACTTCCCTCTGATGACATTGAGGCCTTTGCTTTGTCAAGAACTGCTGGCAGCTGAGGGTTTTGCAAATGGAATTCAGAAGGAAGGAAAATATTTCGTGATGGCATCACTCTGAGCCAAGCACAGCATTCGCTAAATGGCTGCCCTGTAGGGTCAGCATGGACACAACCACGGGCGGCATTTACCAAATCTGTCAACAGAGGGCAAGGGGGTGCCAGCACAGAGGACGCTGACCCCGTCACCGGTGTTTGTAAGTGACAACCACCCTGCAAATATCAGCCCGTGGGATGACTGCAGCACTGAAGCAGTGCGAATGTGAGGGAACGTGAGGGTAGGGAGATCGTGGGACATTCCTACAGAGGGTTGGGGAGGGAGGGGTTTTTGGCAGAACCGAGGGTCTCAACCCAGTCCTGCTGGTTTGGAAGAGAAGTGGGTTTTCTATGTAAACTGACCCCTGGGGCTGGGAGAAGAGAGAACAGAAACCTTAGCCAGGGAGGGTTTCTGAACAAGGTGCAGTTCAGCCCAGGGGGAGCTGCAGAGCTGGGGTGGGGCTCCCTGACTCATCAAACTGCCCAGTGGGCACCAGCCTGGGTGGAAACGAACAAGTCAGTTGGCCCTTGAAACAGTTCTCCTTCCTGCCGGCCATGCTGAGGGGATTCTGCCCCTAGGTAGCATAGTCCCCGGGCAATCCCCAGACACAGGTAACGGCTTGGCTCCAGTGAGAAATGGCTGGCTTCATGTTTCCCCTCAGTATGACTTCCTGTACATCCGCGAGGGGCCCTGCCCACTCCCCTGCAGAGCTCAGGAGCTGAGCTGAGAAGGAAAAAACAAGGCTGATTCATGTTTGTGATTAACTTCTCACTGAATGCTGTAATCCCAGACGCAGAACCGGCCCAGCTGTCAGGGCTTGGCTGGGGATTCCGCTCTCCGAGGAAGGGCTGGTGGCCTCGGGTCCTGCAGCAAGCCCGCTCCAGCCAACCTGCCATCGCCACCCTCTGAGGGCTGTGTCTCAGATGTCACCCCCCTTCTGGGCCCCTTCTTCTGCCTCCACGGTCGGATCTCTCCCTTCACATAACCTTTCGGCATCCTCTGTACCTCCTTCACGGTACTTGCCTTTCCCACACCTTGACTCGAGGGGGACAACCAGGTTCCCCTTCTCGGAGGTGCCCAGCCGGATACCAGGCACAGGTGAGGACTCAGTAAACCACAAAAGAACTGAACAGCATGGGATGACCTCCTTGAAAGACTGCACTGGACAGAAGAGAAGCCCAAAGCAAATTCCAGCTTCTTGTCTGCAGCTCAGCTGGCCTGGGCTGGAGGGGGGGGGGGGGGGGGGGGTGGGGCGGGGGCAGTGTGCAGTGTAGACGTGACCTCCCTCTGCTTTTCTCAACAATAATCCCAGCCCCTTGTTATGATAAACTACTTGCTCCTTGCTCGGCAGTACATTCAGGAACTGGACTTCTGCCAAGGAAAACTCAGGAGCAATGGTAGGGACTATTGAAATAAATTAATGGCCTATGATAAATACAGGAAAAACAGTGCTAGGTAATACGCTTATACACCAACAAGAATCACATGGTTATTTGAGAGGAAGAGTTTTTACATAAATATGTATGATTTTAAGTAATAAGGCTGATTTTTTTTTAAATAAAAAAGTAATTCACAACCTATTTAGCCAAGTAAATACTGGCCCTTCAAAGTTGACATCAATAATGCAGAATGCTATGACTGCCTAAAAACAGCCCTGTTCTTTTTGGAGGTCTTCAGGGCTAGTTCAGGAGGGCCATCAGATACATGACTTCATAATTACGCTTTTTGGCTTCAAGTAGCAAATGAGATCACTCACCCTGATTATTGGCCTGATTCGCCAGACGTGGCTTTGAACTATTTTTGACGTTTTCCAAAATTTAAACCCACCTTCAGAAAAACAAGCCTTTGCTGCTTCGCAGGCATGCAAAAAAAAAGAAGGTACTGTAAGTTCTGGAGTTGCAGAGAAAGATTCCAAAGCTGTTGTGAGCAAGAAAAATGTCAGCGTCAACCTCACAGGTAACCACTGCAAACATGCAAGTTCTAATTTCTTTGTTTGGAGATCTGTCATGTCACTTTAGAATCAGACTTCATACTTGCTCCTCTGTGGAGACTGTCATCAGGTTCCGTTTGCACAAGATAGTTGACCCGCATCAAGGAATTTCAACTTTGAATACCAGACCGGCTATGACATTTGGATCAGTGGGAGCCTTTGCAAATCAGTACAAAAACCTGAGCAGCCCACACAGGTGTTTCCCCAGCTGGCCACCCTGTAGGAGACACATGGCGTGAAATAACTAACAGCAGCCTTTTTACTTCTAACCTGGCGTAAATCACCCTGACTCGATTTTGAGGGGATTAGAATGTGCAGGAGTGACTCGGCTGGCCCCAGCATCAAGCAGCTAAGTGATAACCTTGCTGCTCTCCGTGTAGAGTTTAGGGCTGGTTTTTGCCCTCGTGACAGTAGAATGCCACAACTCACTTCCAGATGAGAGTCAAAACACTCCCAGCACTAACTCTGTGCTTGACGCAAATCAAACCCCAAATGCCCGGTGTGTGAGGAAAGGCTCTGGGTAGCGCACTTCGGGAGACTGAGCTGGGCAGAACTTCTTGTCACCCCACGCTTAATTCATGCTGCCCCAGGAGGAGGTCGAGCTCTTGTTTTTCCCCCTCTCCCTTCCTCTCCTTCCTAAGAAACCAGCAGTGAAAGGGCAGTAATTTACCGTGTAAATCTCCATCTGTTTGCGAAGCTAAATTCTTGCCTTCCTGCTCCCCCCTAAGGCGGTGGGAACAGCATCTCCCAGTTCCCCAGCACCCCCGGGACACCCCGGCCCTGGGAAAACCTGCGTGCCCTGCCACCCTCTGTTTGGGGTCCACGTCTAGACTGCAGGTGACATGGGCTTGCACAGCTCCGGCCACATCTTTCCTGGAGAGCGAGCAGATACACCAACACTCCTTGGCAGAAAGAGCTGCTTTTCTTCCTTCACCGCAGGACGATAAGTTGCACAGAAAGGCCATGCACAGAAAGACCACAAAAGTGGCCTTGGCCATGAAACCCGTAAGGGGACATAACACGTTTATGAAGCCCAAGTGCCCCTAACCTGAACTGTAACATAGCCAGGGACAGGGCAGTTCTGATCAGCAGTCCTACCGCCCACTGTTCTGTAGGGATGACACTAAGATTCTGAGATTTTCCATGGGTTAGTTGGGGGGGGGGGGTGCGGGCGGTAGATGGAAACGGGGCCTCTAAGGGGCTTCCATTCCACTTAGGATGGTTACAAGCATAGATTCTGACACCAAAGTGCCTGGGTTTGAATCTGGGCCCTACCACAGTGTGAACTTTGGGCAACTTGTTTAATCATTTTGTGTCTCAACTCCTCTTGGTAGAAAGAGTAGAGAAATAGTACCTTCCATATAGGGTCGCTGTGAGGATTAAATAATTGAATATATACCCGGGCTTAGAACAGGGTTGGACACATAGGCTGTGCTCTATGAGGGTGGGCTATTATTACTTGCAAGACAAGACCCAAGTCAAAAGTCATCTCCCATAAGGGCAAGGTCATCTGTGAGGACGTTCGGGGAGAATATGTTGGTTGGAGAAAAACCAAGGGTCTATGGGGTTGAGGTAGGCAGGATGGACTTCTAGGGAAAGGTGGGGCCTGACTCATGACCTTGAGGCATGGTCTACACTGACCCTTTTCCTCTAACCTACTCCGATCACCCATGAATATGGAGCCACCACCCATCAGGAAGACCTCAGGCCTCTCTTCCCAAGCCCTCTATGACACATGTATTACCGTCCCCCCCCATCCTGCACCTCACCTCCCAACCTGGTCTTTTTGGCTTCATCTTTGATTCCTGCGTCTGTCTACATGCTATTGGATCATGTGAGAGATTTCAGTTCAGGTCTATTCTGAGTGACGAGCTGGGGCGACAAAGGTGAGTGTCAAACAATATCAAATATTACCCTCGAGACACTCCCGGTCTGTTGACAGGCAAGGGAACAGCTCCCCAAGTCAACATGTGGAGAGTGACTGCCATGAGAACACAGGAGGAGGGCTTGGTCCAGGGGCGGAGAGAGGTCAGAACTCTTCACAGCTGACGAGGAGGAGCCAGGGCCAGGGGGGTGCAGTGGGGGGTGGAGGGGGGATGGCGTTCCAGACAGAAGGAAGTCCTCGAAGTGTAGTCTGGACCCCCAACACTCTCTGTGAACACTATGTGGGACTGTCCTTGTGTCCGTCTCTTCCTTCAGCTGCCTCAGAGGCTCCCAAGGCCGAAGATGCACCTGGGCCTGAAGAAGACACCACCGGATGGGCTGCACAGCAGGTGGGGTGGGGGATGGGGACCCTCCAGGCAGGAGACACAGCATTAGCAAAGACCACAGCAAGAAGGCATGGCACCAACTTTTAAACCAGACCCCTCCTATCAATCAGCTCTATCATCTGGAACAAGTTGCTTTGCCTTTCTTGAATTCTGATAACAGAACAGGCAGAAGAATATGCTGCAGAGTGGTTATGAGGACTGTGTGAGACACCTGAGGAATATCTAATCATAAGCCCTTCCCATGTGCACGGCCAGAAGGGAGAGTCAAGGTCCCAACACCCCTCTCTCATTCAGCTGTCTGTGTTTATGACAATACCAGGTGAGTCTGCTGTTGTATGCATGTGTGTGTGTGTATTCTTTATATGTATGTCAGTATCTTCAACAAATGTTGTCAAGTCAAAAAAGTAAGTTGCCGAACAGCGGGTTTAGCATGCTACCACGTATAAACAATGCTGAAGGCCTTGAAGAAAGGATTTGCATTGGTGCCTTTTGAGGAGAGGAGTTAGGTGGCTGGGAGACAAAAGCAGAAGGGAAACTCTTTCTATTTACTTTTTTGTACAGTTAGAATTTTGAACCATGTGAATGTGTAACCTACACAAAACATTAAATAAAAAATAGTTGCCTTAAAAAGGTAACGAACGCTGGTTGTCCCTTGATGGATGCATGGATAAACGAAATGTGGCACATACATACAAAGGAATATTATTCAGCCCTAAAAAATAAGGACATCTGGCACATGCTACACTATGGATGAGACTTGAGGACATTACGCAAACTGCAGCCGGCCACAAAAAGATTAATACTGCATGAGGACACTTACCCGAGATACCAAGAGTAATCAAATTCCCAGGAACAAAAAGTAGAATGCTGGTTGCCAGGGGCTGCAGGGAGGGGGCAATCGGGAGCTGTGGTCTAATGGGTACAGAGTTTTCATTCTGCCAGATCAAGAGAATTTTGCAGATTGCTTATACAATCTTATACAACTGTGCAACTAAATGTGGTTAAGATGGTAAATTTTATGTTGTCTATATCCTACCACTACGGGATTAGATTGATTTCGTCACCCCACCTCTGCCGGCTCTGAATGCAGCTGGTAGTGTAATGTGTGGGAGGATTTCAGGTGTCTGCTTCTCTGCCCGGCCTCTCCCTTGCCCCGATTTCCCAAATACCTGATTGCAAATCCAGATTATCTGATTGCTCTCTGCTTTCGTTTTTTTAATCTGAAAAGCAGGAACTCGATTTCCCAGCCCTGATACCTTAATTGGATTATTATATATCGGTGCTTTTCCACTCAGGTTCCCAACCATTATGATAAAACCAATCCTCTCGGATTGTCTAACCTCATTTTACGACCTCCCCTCTCCCCAGGCTTAGAAGAAGGCTACCAAGTTAGCGTGTTTAAAATGCTTTGAGCCCTTGATTTAAATAAGGCTAAGTACACAGGATCCTTTTGACTAGTGGGCATGCCTGATTGTATATCTTGTGAACACTGTGATGGTTACTCCTACCCAAAGGAGGGACGAAAGCAGAGAGCAAAGAATCCTCTGGCCGAACCGTGAGGTCGGCCCTCAAGTGCAGAAGCAGTGTCAGTACCCTGAGCCTCACCAGCATCATCAGCTCCCTGAGAAAGGTGGCAGAGAGGCGGGACAGATGCACAAAAGGCTGTGTTTGTTCTCTGGATGTTCCTGCCAAATACTGTTATAACACCCTGCCTCTAACTGGCAAACCAAATAGTGCACGCCATCCTCCTAGGCTAAAACTTGGAGGTTACATTATACCCTGAAATTAACATTAAAAACCAAACTACTTATTTTGAAGGGCTTTTCACAACTTAATCCCTGACTGGTGTGGTGGGGAGTTGTCAAGAGGGTCTTACCTCCCATCACCACGCCCCCCCCACCCCCACCAGCCTTCCCTCCTCAGGGGGAGAACTCGGATGGAGAGGAGCAGTCATTCTCCTCTCCTCCCTTGACCTAGCTAGATTGACTTGAGTGGGATTTCTAAGGCTGTTCCTCATTCTTTCTTGACATACCAAGTCTAAATTCCATTGCCTGCCTTTCCACACCCATTATGACTGGACTCTACCTTTCCATCCAGCCAACTTCTCAGTCTCTCTTGCCTCATCCTTGGGCCTGGGGGCTTGGGACCCTGTGAATCCTCCCTTATGCCTCTCTTGCAAAACCAGGCACCAATCCAAGCCTCCACCAGCCCAAATCTATCTTTTCCTCCTCCGAATTCCTATGGCATTTATAGTTAACACCCTACAATTTACTGAATCACTTAATTATATCCTCTTGGGTACTGGTAGTGATTACATCTTGCATTTTACTCTGGCCTCCTGAGTAGATATTGAACCCCAGTGGGGCAGAAACCATACTTTATATATATCTATTAGGTCCAGAGAGCACGTAATAATAATGGTGGCCATTTATAAAGCACTCAGTGTATACCAGACAGTACTATATGTATGCAATTTATTTAATACTCGTAATACCTCTAATGAGGCATAGTAATTTTATGTCGATTTTTCAGGTGAGAAAACCAACACACAAACAGAGTAGCAAGGACATGTGGCTGATAAGGGCTGAGTCTGGGGTCAAATCAGTGGTCTCCAAAGGCCTTAATCCAGACTTTGACAGATATAAGAAAACTGAAGTCAAGGAAATACTTTCCTGGGATCATCCCCTTAGGAAGGCAGTGAGCTGGAACCACACCCAATGATTCTAAAACATGTAAGCTCCACTATAAAGGGAGCTCCTGGGAACAGGGACTTTTGCCAGTTTTGTTGACTGGTGTATCAGCAACTCTTGGAGCGGTGCCTGGCTCACACACAGTAGGGTGCTCAATAAAATATTTACTGAACGAACAAGTGAAATCTCACCTGCAAACCTCCACCAAGTGCCCGTCAAGTGTAAAGAATTGCTAACAGCATGAGAAAAACAATGTAAAAAAAAAAAAACACTCTAATTTGCTTGACTTAAATCCACTTGCTGCAGAATACTAGAAAGAGAAATGTGTTGCAAACCTAGGTTCCCAGCGTGATGCCAAATTTGTCCTTTTCAGCTTGGGAGGGCCGGGGGGCTTCCCACTCCCTGTCTGTTCCTTTCCTTCAATCCTTCCTCCGTGAAAACAGTCTGCCACCAAACAAAACACACAAAGTCCCAAAATGATTATTTGAAATTATTTGGATTTTTTTTTTTTTTTTTTTTTTTTTTTTGCCCTATGTCATAACCATGTAAAAGCAATGAAAACAAAACCAAGACTTTTAGGCCCAATTACTGTCAAAAAGTCATTCTCTCCAGTTACTTTGATGGTTTATTTCTTTTTAAAATTCAGCATAGCCTTACAGGAGTATGAGGGAGTAACAGCTGGCATATGGTGGTGACAGTGGAAATTAGAAAGGACTGGTGTCGAGGCTTTGTGATTAGCTGGATGAGGGCCTATAAGGACTCCTGACAGGACTTCCAGGACACCCATAGCATCACTGAAAGGTCAGAGAAATGGAGGGGTCAAGTTCAGCTGGAAGGAAAGATGGTGAATTTTACTCTCCTACAAGCTCGTTATGCTCCGGCCTTACTAACCACTTTCAGTTTTTTTTTCAAACCACATCACCTTCATCTATTTGAATGAATGAGAGAATATTATTTCTGGAATATTCTTCTCCCAAATGCCCCCGTGGCTTGCTTAGTTTCGACATCACCTCTTCAGAAAGGCCCTCTTGACCTGACCTCACACCTGAAGTGGCCATCTAGTCTTGTCCCTTCTCTGTGTTTTCTTTTCATCAAGGCTCTCAGCACTAGCTGAAGTCTTCTTGTTTGCGTATTTGTTTGTGGTCTATGTCTCCTCAACTCTAGTGTGAATTCCAGGAGAGCAGAAACATCTTCCTCTACTCAACCACACTGCATTCGCAGAGCCTGGATGAGTGTCAGGCACGGACAAGGCGTTCAGGTGGAAACGTCAGGTGGCAACATTCAGCTCACAGTGGAAAATGTGGGTCTTGAGCTGAGGGAAGTGGGGCAGTTTGAAGATGTGAGTCCGGACTGTAATCCAAAGAGCCAAAAGCAGGCACAAACTCTTTAAGTCCAATTTGGGGTAATTAGCTCAAGCCAGTGTAAGAAAATGCTCCCCAAAAAGCATTTTTCTAGATCAAAGTAAGAAGAAACGGCTAAAGTGATCCTTTGTCCTTTCTTTGAGGAAGGTTGGCACAGCTTCTGTTGCTTCCAGTAAGATTGTGTACAGGTGTAAAACTGGAAAACATTAATGAAGGGAAGAACTAAAAAGTAGTGAGCATGTGCTCCAGTATCTTCAAGTTCTCTGCCATGTGGCAGCTGTCCCGTGTGTTCACTAACACAACAGTCAATCCCTGTTACAACTTGAGTACTACTATGGACGGGGCTCCAGAATATAGAGTTAAATCAAAAACGCAGGTGCAGGGGCATCTGGGTGGCTTGGTTGGTTAAATGCCCAACTTGGGCTTAGGCCATCATCTCCCAGCTCGTGATTTTGAGCCCTGCGTCAGGCTCTGTGCTGATGGCTCAGAGCCTGGAGCCTGCTGCGGATTCTGTGTCTCCCTTGCTCTCTGCCCTCCCCTGCTCTCTCTCCCTCTCTGTCTCAAAAATAAATAAACCTTAAGAAAATTTTTTTAAAGGCAGGTGCAGAGCAATGTAAATCATATGCTACCTTTTGCATAAAAAGGATGAAATAAAGAAGAATTTACTTAGATTTGCGTGAACGCTGGAGAGATACAGACCAAGGTAATAAATGTGGTTACATATTGAGGCAGGTGAGGTGGGGAACAGGATAGCTAGGCACAGGATGGGAGCAAGTCTTCTCACGGCATACTTATCCATACTGTTTTAATTCTTGAACTATGTGAATGAACTAACTCTTAGAAAAAATAAAATCGCGTGAGTTGCATTTCATTGATGGTCATTTGGGTCATGAAGCTCAATGATCACCTCACCAAAGTTTGGCACAGGTGATAGTAAAGATTCAAGCTGGGGGAGGCATCTTAGAGTAAAGAGTACAAATGGGAGAGGACATTATACTCACGTATTCACAGATGAACAGAACTGGGGACTGAGGTGATGTTTCCAATTCTGGAGGCAGACTCCTGACTTGGTTTTGTTCTTCATAATCATTAAAATGACTGCACTGAGAATGACAAAGTTTAATTATTCTTTCTCGCATGAACAATGTCATGACAGGTGAAAAATCATCTAAGCTACACAAACTTGGGTAGGTCTGAGCCGTCGGTTAAGCAGGGGGAGAGCAGTTTATTTCTCAGCCTTCTGCTGCTTTGGTCCCTTTATTGTTTGTGATAGAAAAACTTCTGGTGGGAGGGAGGGGTGGGTGGGTGATGGGTATTGAGGAGGGCACCTTTTGGGATGAGCACTGGGTGTTGTATGGAAACCAATTTGACAATAAATTTCATATATTGAAAAAAAAATTTTTTTAAAAAAGAAAAAGAAAAACTTGTAAACGGAGTAAATGCCCACCAGTAGGAGTCTGGTTACATAAATAAGTAAATGTGATGCATGAATACAATGGAATCCCATGTGGCCTCCCCATTAAAAATGATAATACATCTGGGAATATCTACGAAAGTTGAACATACATTTACCCTACAACCCAGCAATCCCACTTCTGTGTACATACCCAACAGGAACGTGTGTATATATTCACCACAAACGTGCAGAAGAATGTTCACAGCAGCGCTATTCATAACGGTCCCAGACGGGAACCTACCCAAATGTCTGTCAAAAGGAGGCTGGGTGAGTAAAATGTGGTTACAGGCATTCAGTAGAATGCCATATAGACATGAGGGTGGGTGAACAATAAACACAATGATATGGATGCATCTTACAAACATAATGTTGAGTGAAAGCTGAAAGAAAGAATCACACTGTATGATACTATTTACGTGATGTTCAAAGGAGGCATAGCTAATCCCGGGCAGTCGGGACAGTGGTTATCTTGGGAAGGAGTGGTGACTAGGAGAGGGGCAAGAGAGGTTTCTGGAATGCCGGTGATGTTCTGTTTCTTGCTTTGGCTATTGGCTACATAGGTATGTTCACTTTGTGAGAATTTGTGGCACTGTAGACATAGGATTTGTGCACTTTTCTGTGCTCACGTTAAACACCAAGAAGAAAAAAGAAGGAAAAAGAAGAGTGAGACTGACCTACATTTATTGACATGGAATGTGGAAAGATGTGCAGACCCTGTTATAGGGAGGAAAAGCTCATGTGGTATATTTGACTTGTGTGGATATCAAGCTGTAAGGACCTATATGCATAGAGAGTTACTTCCTCATAAATGTTAACAACGCTTACCTTTAGGTCAGATTTTAAGGTTGCTTTTATTTTTTTCCACTTCTTTATACTTTTCTGAATTTATCTGGATTTTTACACAGCATCTGTAGGATTTGATATAAGAAAATGATTTTCACTTTTTAAAAACCCCTCCTTCATTAAAAGTAAAATTATAACCTGCTTTTAATTTTCCCTAGAAGCAAACGACCAGGTGCCAAAGGCTATCAACCAGGGACATAACGTACGCCACGTGCCTCTAATACACTTTGCAATTGCCTCAGTTTGTGAGCTTTTCCAAGGCTGGTTCTGAACACAGGAGCCACCGTCCTTCATGCAACACACAACACAAGCCCACGGTAAAATCAGAGTGGACAAAAGGGGGAGGTCAGAGTCTCTGAGAGTTCTGGCTAAATGCTGTAGAAATTTTAGGCGATCTGTTCCTCTTCCCTTTGAAGCAGAGAGCAGGCGGGTCCGTTTATTAAAGGAAAGCAATCTTTCTACCATTTGTCTTTCTTCTGCCCCTAATCTAGCATGCCTCCCACAGTGCTATCGCTCTTTTACTCAGGGCGAGGGGTTTCCACTACGTTCTCCCCCAATGCTGGACAAGCCAGCTTAGTAGAGTTTCTTATTTCTTCCTCAACTTCCTTTCCCACCAACAGCCTCCTCCACACATTCACATACGTGAAATTCTTTTAATGGGCAGAAATGACTTTTTTCTACAATGAAAGCCCAAGCTTCCAATGGGAATGACCCTCGGTGGCTTAACACGTTACCTCAATATTCACACTGAGGTGTAAGTGTCTAATGTAATTTCTGAAGAGACGGATTTCTTTGGGAGATGGGGATCGGGAACGAGAGGCCCAGATCTCGCACCGAGCTGGCCAAGTTGCTGACGGTACCTGTGTTCCCTCCCCTGCAGCCCCAGCCTCCTCCCGGGCCTACGCAGAAGATCCCAAGCCACCCAGAAGCAGAAGGCAGCTGCCGTCACCCAGACCAGATCTATATCCATTCCAGACCCAGGATTACAATAATTTGGGAGAGGGTCAACCAAGTCAGAGCCCCAGATGGCAAAAGAGCTGCTTCAGCTTAAGACTCAGCTCTTTTTCCTCAGGGCAGGAAAGGTTTGAGACAATGAAGGATGAGGCTTTCCAGGCCCAGGACACAACCTTGATCCAAAGCCTAGTCATGGCTTTAATTTTTGTAAATCAAAGCCTCAAGTTTTTCTTCACTCTTTTAGCTGAAGACATGTTTTCCAGGATGCATGAAAACAAAATAAAAGGTACCAAATTGGAGAGTTTGTGACATCCTCTTTGTAGGCAGGCAGAAATCACTTCTTTACTAAATTCTCTTTCCTAAGTTTTCTGCCCTCCCACCCCCACAACCATTGTCTTCACAAGATCATCCCATACTTGGAAAACGTTTGTCTAATTATCATCACACACGATGGGCCTATTGCCAGCTGCTTTTTATTTTAACTTCAGACTCTTTCCAGGGTGTTTGTTTTTTTTTTTTTTTTTCCTTAGGGGTGGGGAGTGGGAGAGGAGTGTATGTCTGTTTTTGCTATTACACAGAACCGATCAGATTTCCTTTTATAATCACAATTAAACTTCCAGATCCGATCATATGAATACTTTGTGTCTAGAGGATTTGAATGTCTATTGATTTGGTCAATTTAACAAAGCCTTCCAAGTCTAGAAGTGAGAAACTGATCCATGAGCTAATCATTCTAGGGACATAAACAGCACTGATGGAACCCAAGGCTGACTCTCAGCTCTGTGTTCTTTCCATCAACTAAGGCTGGGTTCCATGGGGTTAAGCCCCAAATCCCTTTGCTGTAGTCTCTCCAATAGAAAGGTAAGACAAAGAGCAGGGCCTGTTCCTATCTTGCTCACCAAGGTAGCCCCAGCACCTGCTTGGCAGGCATAATAGCGGGTGGGCAGCAAATACGTCCTGAGTAATGAATTCCCCTTTGCCATGCCTCCTACTGTGGTGGGGGTGGGGGTAGAGGAAGGGCACACTTCATAGAATCTCTGTGCAAAGGAGAGCCGTCAAGCATTAAAACCAGTCGCACAAGAGGCAGCTCAGCTCTCAAAGGAGCTTAAGGACAGCAATCTGGCTGAAGGGCAAGGTGCTGGGGCTTAGGGATGGAGGGCATAGCCAACACAGTTGTATTTCTATCGCATTCTCTTTCAGGGTTCCTGATGGAGTCTATGGGGAAGGGAGGAGGGGAGGCTCGAACTTCCCTTCTTCTCCGTCTGCCTGGCACCCTACTGGCTCAGAAACAAACTAGGGTTGTGCTGATGGGAGTCTGAGGTCAAGTGACCAAAAAGATGCGGGAAACTTGGGAAAGATTTCCCTCCCGCTTCCAGGAGTCAGCTTTCCTATCCCTGAAGAGCAGAGAGCATGAGGAGAAACATCTGTGAAATTTAATCTAGCTAAACACCTTGATGCAGAAGTTATAATGTTTACACATTCTTCCGTGAGAGCACCTTCACCAAGTATTATTCTATGGCCCTTCAGAAGTGGACCCCTAAATTATCATTCACTGTTCTTCTGTGACAAACAGTGGCCCAATGTGGCCACTCGGCCTCCCTCACTAATGTGGAGATTCATGGGAATAACCGGTTCTCTTAAAATGCATACGTATTCAGGGCGCCTGGGTGGCTCAGTCGGTTAAGCGGCCGACTTCAGCTCAGGTCATGATCTCGCGGTCTGTGAGTTCGAGCCCCGCGTCGGGCTCTGTGCTGACAGCTCTGAGCCTGGAGCCTGTTTCAGATTCTGTGTCTCCCTCTCTCTGACCCTCCCCTGTTCATGCTCTGTCTCTCTCTGTCTCAAAAGTAAATAAACATTAAAAAAAATTTTTTTTTAAATGCATACGTATTCTAGAAGGGTTAATTTTGTAAATTAGTCATACCTCAGTGAGATTTACTTCAACAAGATAATCTAACAGCTAACAATAACGGGTATGTAAGAAAGAGAAAGGTATTTTAATGTTTACTTGCAGTGTCCTTTCTTCTTTTTTAGCAGGGGAGAGAAGGGAGGAATAGTGAAGGAGCTGTTATTAACTTAAAGAAAATCATTGCTTTGTATGTACTAGGAATTAACAGTGTATAATCTAGAAGAGGAACTAGGACAAACATCCAAGTGGCTTTTTTGAAAAATTTGTTCATTGTTTATTTATTTTTGAGAGCGAGAGAGATAGACAGACAGACTGCAAGTAGGGGAGGGGCAAAGGGAGAGGGAGACACAGAACCCGAAGCAGGCTCCAGGCTCTGAGCTGTCGGCACAGAGCCTGACGCGGGGCTCAAACTCACGAACTGTGAGATCACAACCTGAGCCGAAGTCAGCCGCTTAACCGACCGATCCACCCAGGCGCCCCCCCCCCCAGGTGACTTTTTAAAAGAATTTTTTAAGTTTATTTACTTTTGAGAGGGAGAGAGAGAGAATGTGCACAGGGGAGGGGCAGAGAGAGAGGGAGAGAGAGAGAGAATCCTAAGTAGGCTCTGCACCACCAGCCAGCCCTGATGCTGGGCTCATACTCACATACTGTGAGATCGTGACCTGAGCTGAAGCTGGAGGCTTAAGACTGAGCCACTCGGGTGCCCCATCCAAGTGTCTATTAAGCACATCTCTATAAGTGGTACCAAAACAAATTACCTTGAGGGTCAGGGGAGGGAATGCTTATGAATGGCTGGAGAGTGAGCAGGTTTTGAGCAAGACTGAAGGATTTTGATCAGTGGAGATGGGACAAGGGTCTGCCAAGTATTAGAAGGTTTGAGAAAAGGTCCAGGAACAGGAGAGCTGGAGGGATCTGTCTGGGAAAGGGTAGGACAAAAGCTGTCAGGGGAGGGGTGGCAGGAGGGCAGTGGGGAGAGCTGGGGTCTGAGTCAGACAAGCCAAGGATGTGACTCTCTGGAATGGATCTGACGGGTTCCTGTTCTAGCAGCAGTCTGCAGCCCGGCAGTGGAAAGCCATGGAGACTTTTCATCAGATAAGGGACATCGAGTTTGGCCTTAGACGACTGATGTGGTGATGAGTGTACAATAGGTTGGAGGGAAGGTGTGAAAGAACAGGAAGCTGGCTGGCAGGCAGTCCCAATGGTCCAAACTGGGAGAAATAAGGGCCTGTTCTGGAACAGAACAGAAGAAATGGAAAGAAAAGGCCAAAATCATGCTGCAGAAGCAGAAAAGCCAGGACTTGGAGAGGAGCGAGATGACTGGGCTTCTCCTTTGTGCGCAGGAGACAGAAGTCAATTCCAAGTATGACAGACTAGAACTCGAGGCAGATGAGTTGAGCCATGCCAGGGAAAGGGCGGGTGACAGGTAACACCTGCTGAGGTGGGGCTGGCCTTCTCAGAGCCTTTGAGCATCAGAAGTGCACAGGGAGTGCCAGGGCGGGGAAACAGAGCAAGGAAAGAAGTGAGTGGGGCTTTTCAAAAGCTTGGGAGTTTCTCCAGGACAGTTCACAAGCATCTACTAACAAGTGGTTGCCTCTCAGGAGGCGAACTGGGAGGCCCAGAGAGATGGGAGCCTTTGCCTGTTACACCCTTTGGTATCTTTCGAATTTTGAATTTCTGGTACGTCCTACCCATCATAATTCAATTTGAAAATGTGGGGATCCAGGGCCTGGCGGCAGTTTGCTACAGTAAAGAAACCCTGCCTTTCATCGTGTTTTGTTTTGTTTTGTTTTGTTTTGTTTTGTTTTGTTTTGTTTTCCACCAGCCCGGTGTACCAATTAGGGAATCTCAGTGTTTCATCCCTCCCTACCCTTCATCCTATCTCCCCTAAGCTAGTGGAAGGTTTTTTGTTTTTTTGTTTTTTGTTTTTTCCCTTCTTCCTGTGTTTGGGCTTCCACTTCATTATCTTCACCGAAGATATGAAAAGATCTCAGTTTCGTCTCAGAAGCCTAGGGGGTCAAGGGCGCTTTAGCTAGATCATCACTGTACCAAAATCTGGCAGAAGATGAGTGAGTGTGTGAGAAGTGGGGGAGGTGGGTGGTTAGGAAAAAAGCTGGCGGGGAGAGGTCCCTGCCCGTGCCCCAGTTTGGGTGACCCGGAAAGCAGCGTCAGTACCTCCCTCTTCAGCATGCCTGCTCACTTAGGCCAAGCGGGAGGTGGATGGAAAAAGGTTCTGTCCCCAGACTGCCGCCTTGCAGAGGATAGGTCGCACCTCCCCGTGTGTCCAGCTCCCGTGGCTCCCCCAGGCTTTCCTGAGCCTGGAACCAAACCCTCAAAGTCTCCAAGTAGCCTGTGGGGTGCACCCGACCCGAGGATGGAGCTGCCATTCTGCTCCGCGCCCGCTCTGCACGGTCGCCCACTCACCTCTAGTATTTCTGGCAGATTCCACTACAGCCTTTTCCCCCTTGACCTTCACCAGGGGGGCCACAGAGCTCACCCTCCGCTGCCAACAAATAAAACTCATCTGGCGGGCAAGAACCTGAAGAAAGCGCCCGAGAGGCCCCTCTGGGGACGCGCAGCCCAGTATCAGGGCCCCGCCCCCTCCCTTGTCCCCAGTTCTTGTGCGGGTGGTTCTGGCGCGGCCCGGAGCCAGACAGAATAGGAAGCTGTGCGGCCAGCTGGGACCCTCTCCTCTGGAGCGTGGCCCGCGGGCGGAGAAGATCCCGGGGCCCAGGACGCACGCTGTGCTGTAGCGGGAAGCGCGCCCCGACCGTCCCCGCGCACCGTTCGCGCTATTGAAGCCCCAACCCCGAGGGTTCGCGAGCTGCTTCCGCCCAGTGGGTACGAACCCGGGCTGTCCTAAATTCATTTTTTTCCCCCTCCCTTATAGTCTGTTAAATTGACTAATAAACTCAACACAGCGTTCTCTGTGCGGCTTCAAAAAACTCGGTAATTTCGTTAGAAAACGTTGAAATTCAACCCCGAAGTATTCAGTCCAAATGTTTAGTTAAAGTAACCCCGTGGGTTAATAAACTAAACAAAGGCAACCCATGCAAAACTGGAGCAATGAAAACCAGGCTAAATAAACGAAGGGAAGTTTATAAGAACCCTCTCGGAGAAAAAAAAGAGAAAAGGCACCGGGCACGAAGGTTTAATATGAAGCATGTGAGCGGGGCTCAGCTTACAGGTACGCGGGCCGACGCCGAGGAGCGCTGTCAAGCGGCCTCGTGGATTTTGGGTTGCTTTGCGCCTCCCGGGAAACCCTACCCGGGCGCCGCGAGCAGCCTGGCGGCGCGGGCGGCTGCGAGCTTCCCACTCGGCCACTAGGCGCCCAGCCGGGCCCAGGGCGCTCGGCCAGCAAAGCCCGGCAGCAGAGCCGTGCGCCTAGGGCGCGGTGCGCGCCGAGCCACCCTGCGGTGGCGCTCTTCCCTCCCGGGAAGGGAGGCGTTAGCTCGCTTTAAAATAACCTTGAGTGAGGAGCACTTTGCAGTTTGGAGATGCAGACATAAAACAGTGGGTTCCGCGCGCACAGACGGTCTCTCTGCCTCCCCTCTCGCCCCCGGTGGGTAGCAGGGGAGTAACAAAGACGCTGCCGCGCCGCTGACGCCGAAGAATCTCTGATGCAAGAGGAGGGTAGGCGTAGGGTAGACGTGTCTACTTTTTTTTTTTTTTTTAAACGTTGCCTTTACGTTCCCGAAAAGAAGCCGAGGAGGTAGGAGGGAGAGAACTAGAAAAAGCCAGGCCCAGAAATCAGGAGCCACTGTTTCTCGTTTGGGAGAAAAACTGTCTAACAGCTCGGTCACTTGTCCACCTCGCCCTCAAAGCAGGTTCGACCATGAAAAGAAAAAGGCGGGCGAAGGAGGAGGTTTATTTTTTCAGACCACTATAACTTCCCTCTCCCGGGCTCCTTCACCCCAACCCCCCTCCGGTTTCTAGGAGGGGCGTCCCCCAGTCCCTGGAGCCGATTCTGGGAGCGCCGCTCAGAGATCAGAGGCAATACAGGTTCGATGCTAAATGAACCTTCAGGCGGCGGCACAATGGCCTGGACCTCACACGGGGGCACCGCGCCTTCCCCCAGCCGCGCTCAGCTCCCGCGGCTTCTTTATTCCACGTGGTGAATCCCGCGCGTCTCCTACCGCCGAGGAACCAATGGGCCGACCCGGGGAGAGCAGGGCGCGCAGGAGAGGGCCTGAAAGGAGGTGTGGGTTTTAATTTTTAAAGAGCATAATTGGGCTGAGGAGGGTTATTTTTTTCGCTGACCAAGGTGGGAAAAAAGAGGAAGAAGGGGGGAAAAAAGGCGAAATAAAACACATTTATCTATCAACCGCTAGACAAGACAAAGAGGTTTTAACAACAGTTTGAAAAGAGCGGCCTGTGAATGGTTACTATTCAATTTGTATTTTATTCCCCGCTGGTCATGGAATTGAGATCAGAAGAAAAAGTGAAAACACATGGCTGAGGTCAGGGGATCAGAGAACCACCACATACAGCAAAGGGAAGGGAAAGCAATGGGAACTCGTGTGAAGAAATGGATTATATAAACAGAGCTTACCATCGCCTGCGCCCCATTATCCTATAATTTACCCTGCATGGGAGCATAGAAATATATTAAACTAGTGATAGGTTTTACCATTTCTTTACAACCCAGCCTCGTGCCAATCAAGCCTACTATATACTTTGAGACATGTTTAGAATTCTTGAACTAATGTGTTTATTTTAAATATCACAGGGAAATTATTACATCACCAGAAAATAATGCCAGAGCGGGGGTCTGCCGCCCTTTTGAAGTCCTGCTGCAACGAAACATGATTTTAATTACATAATCACTTTGAAACTATAATTATACAATAAACGATGAGGATTAAGCGGGAAGTATAGAGTACATTAAAAATTGCTTAGGTCTTGAGAAAACAAACTGAACATGCAGGGGGAAAAGAAAGAGATGAAATCTGAGGTCCTGGGGAGGGGGTTGATAAATCTTGCAATCGCCTTCCTCTGGGCTTCGGTTGTGACCGGGGCCTGGTGCTCGCGCTGCCCTGTCTGAGGGAGGGTGGGTGGGCAGGCGGGTGGCCCGGATCGTGTCGCCGAGGAGAAACCCGTAAATCTGAGACAGAATCAAAGAGAAGCCAGAAAGACGGCTCTGGTGCTTTTGCTAACCTTCCTACACCAAAACAAATAAACAGAGTCGTTGCTGTGGCATTTAAGAAATTCGTGTACGTTGAAAACCGTCAGGTATCGGAATGCCAGGGGGAGGTTGAGCGTTGCGAAAGATTGTTTTTTTTTTTGTTTTGTTTTTGTTGTTGTTGGTTTTTCCCCCCTTCCATTCCACGAGGAAAGGCATCCAGCACCGACCGCGTCCTCGCAGGCGCAACGAGTTTATAAACAACTGCGTGTCGGTGGCGCGGGCAACCCAGCGCGCCCGCGAACAGCTCCGGGTGCGCCTGGTTCCCGGGACGCACACGCTGCCTAGAATCCGCTTTTTCGTCCGAGGCCCCCCCTTCCCGAAAGCTGCCCGGATGAAGCTTAATTTGGGGTTTGTCTTTCCGGTGAGGCCGAGGTGGAGGCAGGTCTTCCTTTAGAAGGCAGCAACTTGGTTCCACCTAGAGCTCACCCTGGGCATCTCTCGCTCTCTCTCTCCTCAGCTTCCCTCTGTCCCCAGAACTTCGACACAGCCCAAGATGCTGGAACCCGGCCCTGGACGCTAGTCCTTCTCCTGTTCAGATCCTGATGGGGTGCCCTTCACTGAAGACCCGTGGAGGAAGGTTTGGGCCTGGACACGAAGTCCCTAATGAATTTGGAACCATGCTAGGGACAGAAATCTCCGACTGAATTGCACAGGTAGAGGCTGGTGACTATCTTTTTTTTCAGTGGCGCCTACTTTTGCCGTCGGTGTTTTGTCAGGCCAGCAGCGCCCCAGGGAGTAAGGAAGAGGGCAGCCCCTGATGTGGACCTCATCACCCGCCCTGGCTAGATTTTACGAGACTGCCTTCACCAACGTTCCAGCCAAGGACTGCCGGTGCTCGCCTTTCATACTTCACAGCAGGTGCCCTGAGTGGGGGAATGGAATGGTGGTTTGGAATGCGGGTGCTGGCCCAGGCAACCTTCCCGGATAAAAAAGGGTTAAATACTCCCAACCGAGGCGGAGAGAGGCACCCCAGCACGCGAGGGCACGCCCGCTTTTCGGTCAGGCAGAAAATGATGATCACAGAATCAGAAATGTTTAAATTCACTCGCAATCCAGAAGAGGCTTCCGCAGGAACTTAGACATGACGTGTTGGGTAAGAGGGAGAAAGTGGCAAAAAGAACCTTGCCTTGCCCGAGGTTGGGCCTCCTGGTGGCTCCCAGCCCTGCCGGGGGCCGCCCGAAGGCGTGAGGAGAATGGCTGTCTTCAGCTCCAAACCATTAATATTAAGACACATCGGCCTCGCATTAGTCTGCAGCAGACCATCAACGACCAAGAACAAACACAAAAGAGAAATAAAATAGTTCATCCGAAGAGTCTTACTGTGAATGTGTTTATTTCTTGCTTTACTCAGCCCAGGATATAATTTACTCACTGCCCTCTTGCAAACAAAAGCGCGGCACTGGCCTGGCAAGGTTGATGAGCCCTTTTCAAAACACCCAAGGAAATTAAAACTGGGCACGAATTCAGGGTCCATTTTATATAGAGCCTGTAGCGCCAATGCGTGCAGTTCTTAACCCCAGATGAACACGTGATGACGCCAAGATATTTCTATTTGAAAAGGAAGAAGAGGAGGAGGAGGAGGAGGAGGAGGAGGAGGAGGAAGAAGAAGAAGAAGAAGAAGAAGAAGAAGAAGAAGAAGAAGAAGAGGAGGAGGAGGAAGAGGAAGAAGGAGAAGAAGAAAGAGGAAGAGGAGAAATCTGATTCCCAGGGAGTAACAGTAACACTAATATGCATTATTTATCCGCCTCTTGCTTAATACTGGCAATTTATGTACATTATCTCATTTAATAAAGCAACACTCCATATTATATATAATATAACAACGTTGGTTATAATTCCTACTTTATTAATACTATCTAATACTTATACAGTGGTTATGTGCCTAGAACTGTGGTGTTTTGCATTCATTTATTTATTCCTCCCAACAACCCCATTTGGATAGGAATGTTATCGCCATTTTACAGTTGAGGAATTGGGGCAAACAGAGATCATGTACACCGTCCCAGCTCACAGGCCATAAATGGCAAGATAAGGATGGAACCCAGACTTTGAAATCGACACCACGTAAAGAGGGACCGGGCGGGGAGAAACTGAGGCTTTATCTGAAGTTCCAGCGAAGACTCCTGAGGAGCCGAGATTGGAAGCCAAGTCGCGGCGAACAGGGATTTCGGTTCGTCCCCCACCCCCAAAGGGGGCACGGAACCCCAAGCAGTGCGCCGAGGACAGTGAATCGCACTTGAACCCACAGCGCCTGCCCGTGGCCCGAGGGCTCCGCCCGGGAGCCAGGGCCAAGGGTGATGTGGCCCGCCGGGCACTGAGCTATTTCCTGCGCCGCTCGATCCTCCGCGGCCTGGGCAGCAGTTTGTTTTCTCAGAGACACAGCTGGGGAACCTCAAGGAAGGGCCGTCCGCCTGGACCCCGGCGCGACCGCCCCCGAGCGCGAGGAGCGGGGGGCACGGGGCTCTGGCCTGTTAGATTGAGAGAAGAGCGGAGGGGCCTGCCCACGGCTGGCCGGGGGCGCCCTGCCCGCCGCCCAGGGGTGGGCGCGCAGCTGCCTTTGCGCGCGCGAGGGGCTCAGCTGGCACTTCCCTGGGGCACCCGACCGCGCTCCAGCCACACGACGTGGCCCGGGGGCTGCGGCGTTCGCCTCTCCCTGACGCGCGGCGCGCACCCCGGGGAGGCGCACCACGTCCCACAGGGTCAGGGCCGGGGAACTTCGCAGCGGCCTTCGCTTCCAGCGCCCGGGACTCGAACTCAAGTCCGAGCGCGGCCCACAGGGGCTGGGGTGGAAAGAGGTGCCGGAAATGGGCCAGGAGGGGGCGGATTGGAGATGGTGTTTGTGCCTTGGTAAAGCCAGCGGGCGGGGGAGAGTCGCCTCCGCCTTCCGAAGCCTTCCCCATCTCTGCCAGATGCTCCAGGCAGTGACTACAGACTCTGCGCCACGGAGATTACCGTCTGAGACCACTAGTCCCATTCTACCGGCGCAGCCTGAGGGTCAGGTGTGTCTGGAGGCTTTTTGTGTATGGGCTTTGTCTCATTTCCTCCTCACAGCTAATAATTTTCAACAAAGAAGTTAGACAAGATACTGTCCTAACTGCTTAGCAGAGTGCCCAGCCCCTCTGGGGACTTAATACATGACAGTTTCCCCCTATTTTATAGGAGGAAGGCACTGAGAGGTTAAACAATCTTTCCCGGTAGATACAGCCAGGAGGCGCCAGGAATGGGAATGTATCTGTGAACCGTCACCTGACATCAGAACGCCTTTCACTTCCCCAGCGGCAGTGTTTCAGGAAAACTCAGGATGGGATTTCTGGGCAGAACTGGGGAGTGGGGGGGGGGGGGGGGAGGAGAAAGAGCCTTTCCAGAAAATCCAAAAGGAAGAATGTCTTCCTTCCAGAGGGCTGTGAGGGTCTAGTAGGGAAGGGAGATTTGAATGATCATCTGTGTTGTACTCATATGAGAAGCGAATTACTTGAGCGCTAATCACTTGCTCAGTGCTACGCTGAGCCCTTTACAGCCAGCCATGTTTTCCATCTTGGCTGCACAGTTGGAATCGCTTGGGGGAATTTTAAAAATCCAGATGCCTGGAGCAATTAATTCACAATTACTAGGGGTGGGAGCCGGCCATCAGCGCATATGTGTGTTTTAAGCTCCCCAGGTAGTTCCGAAGCGCAGTCATAACTGAGTACTGCTGCTTTAGGGAAATTCTCTCCTTTGATTCTCACAACAACCCCCACAAGGTAGAGACCATGATGATGCCCATTTCATTGGTGAGAAAGCTGAGGCTTAAAGAGAATCTATATATGGTCCAAGGTCAGCCCAGAGTCAAACATAGATTTCTCTGCTGCCAGACAGCAGGTATCCAGCCTCTTAGAGTCCCTTCTAACTTTAACACCTCCCTGGCCCCCAAATTTTACCTCACTGGGGAGATATCCTCAAGTCACAGCAGGCAGAGGTTGGAAGGCCATGGATATTGCAAAGCCTTAGGCAGAGAACCTCAGACCGCCTATATTCAGAATCTTGAGTAGAGAGGGAAGCCCAGTGGGCAGAACGGGGTAAAAAAAACGGCATTGGTGTTCTTTGGAAAAGGTAGGTCACCAAATGCGCCACAGACAGAGTGCTCTGTTCAGAAAGATGATGCGTGAAGGTTCAAACCCAACCACAAGGGCGCAGTATAGACTCCTGGGGAAGTCTGGGGGAAGTGAGCACTCAACTAGGAAACCTGACACCTGGCTGGCAGTGTTACCTCGGGCGGAATCCCTTAACCACTGGATCTGTTTGCTCTCCTGTAAAACACAGTGGTTGGACAGAATTATCTCTAAAGTTGCTTACTGCACATACACTTTATGGTTATTTAAGACCCCCTCCCCCATGAATAAACTCAATTCTGGATTACATTAGAATACAAATGACAGGATTTTAGCATCTTCACCGTCTCTCATTTGCTTTCTCACACCTTCTCTGACAGTAAAAACTGCTACCCCCATTTTGTCAGGGAAACTGAATGAGGCTCAGGGTTATACTGCTTTCTCTAGTGGCTTCTGATACTATGCCTAGAAACACATCTCCTGTTAGGCCCTCTGCTCATGTCTTCTTGGTCATTCTGTAGTCAGAGAGCCTCGGGGCATTGGCAGAATGGCAAATTGAGCTTGAGGCCTTCAAAACACCAACATTGCCCCAGAATTCAAGCAGGGTCACAGAAAGTTTTATGTTGGGAAGGGGGTGGAGGGGTGGAGAAACTGGTCTTCTGAATCAGTCCTTTCTCTCAGCCTCAATTTTTTTCATCTATAGCCCAAGGATCACTTGTAACTCTCACTGGAGCCACAGATTCATCCGTTAACGGCTGTGAAGATGTTTGAAAAGTCTAAGAGCCAGAGATGTGACTTATTTTCCTTGAGGAAGGCCTAGTGTGGAGAGGCAAAAGTCCATAGCATTCCAGCTCTCTACATATGTGCCTTGTACCTCAGGGTCCTAAAGTCTTTATTTTTATTTTATTTTTTTATTTTATTTTATTTTATTTTATTTTATTTTATTTTATTTTATTTTATTTTATTTCATTTCATTTTAGAGAGTATGTGAGAGAGACAGAGAGAGAAAGAGAGAGAATCCCAAGCAGGCTCCACACTCAGCATGAAGCCCAGTGCTGGGCTTGATCCCACGACCCTGGGATCATGGCCTGAACAGAAATCAAGGGTCGGATGTCAACCAACTGAGCTACTCAGGTGCCCCTTAGTCTCCTAATTTCTGATGGCTCATCAGACTCACCTGGGAGGATTTAAAAATAATCATGTCCAGGTCTCAATCAGATCAACTAAATCAATAGCTAAGGTGGTCAAGTTCACACACGGTTTTTTTTCTTTAAAGCAACTATGACTCGAATATGCAGCCAGAGTTGAAAGCAATTGTGATAGACGTTTATAGAGCATCCATGAAGAGACCAATGGTCACCACAGAACTTTAAGGAAACAAGTCTGTTTGGAGATCTACATCTAAGGCTGAAGCCAGGTGGGTGTATGCGATTGCTCAGGAAAAGAGTGCAGAGTCTGAAAGAGCTGAAGACAACACCTTAGGAAAGCTCAGCACCAACAATGGAAGAGGATATTATCCAAGAGATTGCTTGGAGGAACGTGAGATGCAGGAGAAACACCTGGAGGCATGAAGGGAGAAGAGAATGTCATGGTGGACAGGGAGGTCAACAGTACACCAGGCTAATTTAAGATTAGGACTGGAAAGGCTTCATTGGACTTGACCCCTGAGAAGTCCCAGGTGGCCTGAGCAAGAAGAGAAATGAAGTGAGGCCAGGCAAGCTGAACTGCGGTTCACTGAGAAGTATCTGGAGATGCGCCAAGAGAGACAAGGAAACTCCTTTCCCCAAGCCAAGGATTCAGTGAGGATTGCCACAGATCTCCTCCTTGAGAGTGTAAGGGTATCTTCACCACTCCACTGAAAATATAAGAAGAATCTAGCTGTTATTTTTGATGCCCGAATTGAAATGGGTTTCTCTCCCACAGGTATAAACTCCTCCTCAAGCACCAAGAGTACTTACCACACGCCAGACGAAAGCTGAGCCAAAACTCAGAGCCAGAACATAGAACCTGTTTAAAACATGCTTGGTTCTCTTCAGAGCCAGTGTCTAACCATAGTCCACTGCAGCCAGGGGGCAAAACAAGCAAAACCAGCCACAGCTCCGGGCCACAAGAATCAGTGTGGAAGCTGCCCACCATGGAGGCCTGACTCTGCTGCCTGACAGGAAGCCAGGAGAGCAAAACAGCCGATATCCTCCCCAGCATGGCTGACCCCGATAAGGCAACCCAGAGGGCCTACAATGAGAGAAAACCCCCCAAAACACCAAAAAAGACAGAGAAGCCTTGTATGAATGGCCCAACGCTGTCAAGTAAGACCAAGAACCTGGACGCCATGAGGAGACTGGAGAATTACCCTTATCGGTCTCAGGCAGGGCAGAGCCCAGGTCTGAAGCCAGGTGGCAAGGGGTGCGGGCAGCCTGCCTTCTGGTCCCCTCCTTTGCTGCAACTTGTGTCTTCAGGCCTCCTCCTCTCGAGGCCCTGCCCGCTCTTCCTCTCCCAGCCTGACCCTGTCAAGATCCAGAGAGGCTTCTGAGCTAGCTAGGACCCAGCAGGCTGCCGGGCTGGGCCGGGCCTGCAGCAGTGGAGTTGTGGGAAGAGTCTGGACCAACTCCACCACACTGTCTCCTCCTCAGTAGCCACTTGGCTTACATTTAAAAGACGAGGCCCAATCGGAACAGCAGCTCCCCTGTGGGAGGGGGGTGGCGACGGGAAAGGGATAGAAGGGGCTGTTCTCTTTCTTGACCCCGGTGTAGGTTACCTGTTAGGGTTTCAAAAGTTCACCGCGTTTCATGATTTGTGCACTTTTCTGTTTGCATATTGCACTTCAGTGAAATGTTGTTGTTGTTGTAGGTGTGTGTTTGAAGGCAGCGAGGAGCATGCCCAGTGGCCCACTGTTGCCAGGCCCCAAAATACCACCCTGCTATTTCTCTCTCCCTCCAGGCGATGGCCTACAATTTTCCTCTTGCCCTGCAGCCACCACCATGCAATTTGCACCTCGCTAATTTCCTGGCTAAAGCTTAATGCTGTCTGGTCACTGCTCCACCCTCCCCAAAAGCAGCGACCTGATGTCTGTCCTGCCCCCACACTTTGCTCTCTGGGGCTTCGGGACAGCATCTGATTGGCCCCTCGGGACTGGGATGATCCTTTTTAGAAATTCAGCTTTGAGGACTCCCATCAAGGGGTGGATGCTCCCTGGTGACATAAAATATTGCAGCTTCCTCCAAACTCGTGGTATGAATGGAGCTGAGGTGGTTTTGGAGTTGTTCTGAGCAAGCAAAATATCACATTTCGCTTAGGTTTGAGGGGGTGTCGCTTGGCAGGACCGAGTGATTGACGCTCTTACTCTTCAATTTTCTGCTCGTTGAAGCGTTAAAGCGGCAACCGTGAAGTCAAGAGGAAGCCAACAGTCTGGGCACAGAGTACTTAATTCCAATCTACAAATAAAAAGCTTTTATTAGACCTTCCTTCCTTCTCATTTTGCCTTAGATCTCAAATTATCTTCCACAGGGGCTGGCCAAAAAGCAACGGCAGCGGGCTGTGAAGTTTTTTTGCAGGCAGCAATGAAAACAGTTGAGCCCTTTATCCTCCATAATGAAGGGTTACAAAGACTATATATAAGCGGTGAGTAAACACCTAAGACTATTTATGCTTCCTGATTCTTAAGGCGGAGTGAGTTAGTGGGAAAATTCACTCGGTTAGATGTCAGAAGAGCTAGGTTCCGGTACAGATTAGCTGTATGACCTCAGATAACTTATTGAGACTGGTTGAGCCTCAGTTTCCAATCTCTAAAATGAGAGAGTCGGACTAGATAAGAGTCACGGGTCTTGTGTTGTTAAATGTTCTACTGATCCGTGATATTTTTACCCAGCTAAATATACATTCCTCCACCCTCATCAAATGTGTGGTGGGTAGTAAGAAAACAATCCCATCCACGTGGAGGTGAGGGTTCGTTGGAGAGGCGAGTGTGGATTTAACAGATTCTGTGCGGCCACACTGCTAGGCTCTGTGAATGACACAAAGATGAATCCAATGAAGGTCTCATTCTCAAGGGTCGGTGCCTAGCCAAACAGTGTACGTGGCATCTCCCTCCTTATTAGTGACCACGTAAACGCCCTCTGATCTGAGCATGAACAGGACATAAACTTCTGGCCAAGTGACAGTCCGGAACCAGATTTATGCCCTGATTCCTCCATCATATTGTGTTTAAAAGTCACTCCTGTAAAGTCTCCAACTCTAGATGTTTTACAAGCGTTTTTGAATGAGCTGATTTAGAAAAATTTGCTTGTTGCAAAACCACATGCAAGTTGACATTTGATTTGCTCTTGACCTTAAATTGCTCAAGGTCTCCCTGGCCATTTTAAGGATTTCTGTGTATACACTTGTGTAGGTGTGTATGTACCTATATATATACACACACATGTGTATATCTACCCACATTGGACACACGCATTTGTTTGTGCTTCCGGTGGAAAAAAAAAAATCCTTCTAGCTGAGAGTTACAAGTGTATTTTCACTGTTCTGTGCTTGCACACCTGTATATTTAGCCATGTCCATCCACATACCCCGTCAACTCTTGCCCTTTAGTCTGCGGCCAGGGTGTTCTACCAGTTCTGTCCCCACTAGCTTCTGTTCCAGAAGCTGCCCAGTGGCAAGGTGTCCTGTTAGGACCGGCTCCACAGTTTGTGGCATCCACTGCAAAACAGAAATGCAAGGCCCCATGTTAAAAAAAAAAATCATCAAAATTTTCAAGATGCTGACACCAGAGCATTAAGCCAAGCATGGGGCCCTTCCATAAAACCAGACCTGGCCTCCGCTTCGCCTGTCTGTGCTGTTGGGGAAGGGCATACGTTTGGGCAGAGACTGCTGTGCTTTTAGGCAGCTCCCCCAGGGACGCTGCACCACTGTCACTCGTGTGAGCTCAGGGTCCTGCCGGTCCTGCCGCTACAAGTGGACAAGGATGGATGGAAAAGCTGGAGAGGATGGCAGAGGAGAGCGTGCCAAAGATGATTCATGCTCACAACACGAGCAAACGTCTGCAAGGACATCAGGGATCGTGTCACTTAGCCAGCCCTTCACTTTTGTTGTTGTTGTTTAATAACCAGCGGTGGCCGGGTGGGGTGACGTTGGAAGAGATAAATGCTCACATTTTGGGTATCTGCCCCTTCCCTCTGTCCTCCTGGGCCTGGATTCTGAGTTCCCCATCAAGGCACTCCTTCGCTCAGACCACATTTGACTACAGGTGAAAGGAGCCACCCATGGATTTGTCATTCACCTGAACTAAGTGTTGTAGTCCTTCTGGGTGTCCTCAGGGCTCACCCTGGAGCTGTGGACAGTCCCTTGCTTTCCAGGTGAGGAAGCTGAGGCCTGGAGAGGTACTCTGATTTCACCAAGGCTACAGAAATAGAGTCGGAGCTGAGGCCAACCCCAGGCTTGCATCTAAGCCCAGGCACTTCTCACAGTCACAGCTAGATCAACAAGAATCTGGAAATGCAACCCATTTATAACAAAGGACATATTTTAAAATGTTCTTAAATTCTGGGAATAGTTTCCATTTTTCCTCTTCCAGGTGAAGAGGAGGAAAGAGACCCAGGGTAGGAAGCTCAGAGTCCTGTAGGCTGTCTTCTGCGTGCCCAGACTCCCCTTCTCAGGCCCTTGTCACCAATGGTGACAGCATCTTCCCTCCCCAGGTTTCAGACCCCTTAAGTTCTCCAAGCCACACTCCTCCATCTTGGTCTGGTTTGAGGGGCTGAGACTTCTGGTGTGAATCGTTTTAGTCACAGAGTGGGGAGACTTCCCACTGGGGGAGGCCTTGGAGATCTCGTGAGAGCAGTCCCAAGGACGGGATGACAAGAGAGAAGGAGGAGGCAGGTAAGGAAGCCTCTTTCTTTGAACTCAGGAGGTACGTGCTCAGAGGATCTCAGGGTGCCGGGCAGAGAAGGGATGGCTGATGCCGGGGCCCAACGCTTTGACTCTAACTGACCTCGGGCCCAGAGCTGGCAGGTGACTTAACCAGGGTCACAGGCTGAAATCCATGCCTCCTGACTTTTACCCCAGCCTCATCCCACTTTGTCGTTCTGTCAATGATCTCTCCACGCTTACTTTAAAATCTTTATCTTGGGGCTTTTTATCCTTCCCACTTGTCGTTTTTAAGCAGATCCCCACCAGCCCCTGTCTTCCAGGGCAAGTGCCTGCCTTGCTCTGGCAAGTGGATCTCCTGCTCAGCAGCAGCTGCTAGGGCCCTGAAGACAGCTAAAATCTTGTAGAACCTGGACTGACTCCTGCAGCGGGCTCTCCAGGCTCACCTCTAGCCGAGCCGGGACTGTTCCCCTTTCCCACCTGCCCTATTCTTGACGCACCCCCTCCTCTCCTCCCATGGACCCAACACTCCCAGACACAGCATTCCTGTTTTCTGGTAGGTTTGAGGTTAGCCCCATCAGTGTTTAATGACTCTTCATGTCATAACCTCCCCATTCCTGACACCCGCAGGCCTCCGGCGTGATTTCCCTCCAGCTGCGGAGTTCTGGATGAAGGCTGCCCGCCTCTGGAATGCGTGCTCTGGGGTCCTGGAAGTGTCGGCGTGTAGAGCCAGCCAAGCGAGGAGGGAGCGTGTGCCTCCTGGCCAGTCTGTGCTAGGACAATGGGACTTTTCTTCCTGGCCTGGCTCAGCTGGCAGTCTCTCTCCCACTCTCTTTCTTGGTTGGGCTTTGGTTTAAAGTTCCCTTTTCAGGATTAGGTTGGTGTTTTCTTTCCCATGCCACCGGGGAAGTTTCTGTTTCCCAAGTGGACCGTACACAGACAGGTCAGTGAGTCAGAGGCCTCTACCAGACCACAAGGGTCGGTGTTCAAAGGCTTCTCGAAATCAGCCTGGCAAACGGAGGCCCCGCCAACCTTGTTTGTTGTCACATGGAAAGGCGCATTACAGTGCAAGCTAATCTTTAAATGATTATATATGTTATTATAACCAAGCACCCTCTCCCCACCCCACTTCCCAGGATTTTCATAGAAAATCCTCGAAGACGACCTTCTGGGGGATGGAGGGGTTTCTGTTTAAAGCAGCATTGGCTTTTTGCTCCTCCTTTTTATGCCTTCGGCCACCTCAAAGTCTGGCTATCAAGGAAAGTCGGATCTCCTTTTCTCTGAAACTCAGTGAAAAAAACAATGAAACACCAAAAATAGTTGTTTTGTTCCTCTGAACCCAGCTGAGACAGGCCATCATTATTAAAAGAAATTCTAAAAGCCAGGAGGTAGGTGTGAAGGGTGGGAACACAGAATCTCCGTAAAAGCGGTGAGACTCTTTCGGAAGCACCAAGGCCTCGAACCTACCATTTTTACACACCTGTCCCTGTGGGGCTGGCACACCCTTCCCCCCAGCTGTTCCTGCAGCTATGTGGCTGGCCCCCTATTACTTTCTTCCCGGAGGGAACTGTGCCCCTATAAGCACACTTTGAGACCCTGAGAACGAGCCTGCAGTCTCCACACTGGGCAGTCTTACAGAAGCTTGCCCCCTTGCAAGGCTGCGGTCTGATGTTAATTTAGCCACATGACAGCCCCACCCAGAGCTGTACCCATACGGTAAGGGGAAGCTCAGTAAGAACAAGCAGAGGCTTCTCTCAGTGCACTGTAATCTTTTCCTTTCTTTTCTTTCTTCTTCTTCTTAGTGCAATACCTACTGACAAGAAGGGCGCAAAGTAAACAAAACAAAACAAAACAAAACAAAACAAAACAAAATGCCTTCCTCTCATTCGGCTTCCCCCACATCATACCCCCAGGAGTAGCTGTGACTAACAGTTTGGTGTTTACCCTTCCAGATCACAGACACTTCCAAGGATCCAAATAAATACTCTAGGACCAAGCTGTTGCTGTCGATGTTTTCAGCTCTTATTTTAGAACCAACTTCACTGTGATCAGTTCACACTTAGTAAATTGAGTACAACTGAGTCCTTCGGTAGCATTGAGTCCTTTTGCGAAGAGAGCTGGCTTTGCCCGAAACTTTACACTATGGTCTGCAGTTGTGAAACCACAAACTCAAAAGTTCACCTGAACCGCGCCTTTGGCCATCCCAGGCAGCTCACTGCCCGTGTTTCCACTGCAGGTTTTGTAAGACATCTGCAAACACATCTCCTGTCTTGATTTCATTATTTACGTAATTTAGAAGGAAGAGCCCTACGGATTGCTTATCAAGAAGAGCACTTACTGAACAGCAGCTTTCCAAGCTGTGTTCTGATGCCCGCTACAGCATCCCCCCAGCCTGCACCCCCCACCACTTTAAAGAAATGAATAAAAAAAAAAATCCATGATCCAAGTCTGTTTTCTAATAATTGCTTCAATCATAGTAAGATTTACTTATTCTTACTCTCAACACCGATCTTGATTGGCTAGAAATACCAGAAGCTGTTCATCTCATAAGGAGAAAATATCGATGATTATAACATGTGAAAACACTTTTTCTCCACTGCTCCCCCTTGTTATAAGTAAACAGAGAAAGAAAGAAAGAAAGAAAGAAAGAAAGAAAGAAAGAAAGCGAAAAGCTATGCAACAACCAGATGTAGCAATTTGCAAGACAGTGACAAGGGACACAGAGCCTAAAGGAACTGGCCACCTCAGTAGGTTATCAAATTCTCTTTGGTTCCTATGCAAGTTGTCTGATCAAAATCACATTGGTCACTGACATTTATTTATTCATTCATTCATTCATTCATTCAAGTTTTCACTTACATTCCAGTTACTTAACATATGGTGTAATATTAATTTCAGGAGTAGAATTTAGTGGTTCATCACTTACATACAGCACCCAGTGCTCAAACCAAGTGCCTTCCTTAATACCCATCACCCATCCAGCCCATCCTCCCCCACCTCCCCTCCAGCAACCCTCAAGTTTGTTCTCTCTAGTTAGGAGTCTGTTTTATGGTTGGTCACTGACACGTAATAGAGAGCATCATAGACAATATTTTGTTGGCCCTGCAGCCAAAGCATGTCTGCCCTCTGACTCTGCTCTACTGGTACAGACCCAGCCTTCTTGGGTGAGTCCTGTCCCACTCAGGCTAACCCGAAGGATGTGAAGGAACTGCCCGGGACCACTTCCTGAGTCCACCCCACCTCTTCACCTACAGTCCACCATGGGACACAAGGCTGGCTCCACTGGTACTTAAAAAACATGGGATGAGCACTGGGTGTTGTATAGAAGCCAATTTGATAATAAATTATATTAAAGTAAATGAAGAAGAAGAAGAAGAGGAAGAGGAAAAGGAAGAAGAAGAAGAAGAAGAAGAAGAAGAAGAAGAAGAAGAAGAGGAGGAGGAGGAGGAGGAGGAGGAGGAGGAGGAAGAAAACATGGGAGATTCTACTAATAATTTTGCCCACGGAACACTGACCTGTGTGCCTGCTTGCACAGATTATTTAATTCCTGATTTAGTTCAAGTTTTAGGAAATTTAATAAGAACTATTTTCAGAGACCCATCAGGGACAGGTCTGCTATATATACATCCATTAATTAAAAAGAACTCATTAAAAAGATCCTTGAAAAAAATACCAAGTAGATAGCAGCAAAGCATGGTTTGACTTACTTTGCTGACTTCATGAGGTAATTTGGATGATGGAAGACATGCCACCCAAAAGGCAAAATCATCTAGTGAAGTGGGAGAATAAACCCATACATTCAAGCAATGACGTCCATGCTTCTAGCCAGGAATGCAATTTTCCTCTCTTTTGAATTATTCATTTCCTTTTTAATAGGTCACGTCTCATTTACCTTGATTTAGCATCAGACCATGTACAGTTATGGATTTGGTATGGGGGAGGGAGGAGAAGGAAAAAGAACAAGAGGGAACTTTATGTGAAATACGGTGACCCTGTCCTTAAAACCCAAGTCCACACTGGTGACGGATTGTATCACATCTTTGATTTTTTTCTATATTGCACAAAGAGTATAGGGCTTCCTTATGTTTAAATATTTGCAAGAATAATGAAAAGTATGCCTGAGAATACCATTTGATGAATGACGCTTTTGCATGTGTCACTATGAGGAAGTATCATATGCACATTTGACCACAAGGCTAAAGAGAATATTGAAAAAGAAAACGCCACTGTAGTGTGAAAAATAGACCGATCTCTACATCTGTCTACAGGATGAATAAATCACTAAATAAATATTTTAATGGCCTTAAAGTACAATCAAAAAGAGCAATTCCCTAAAGTGGTTAACTTGAGTCCTCATTAGAAGGTTTATTTTCTTTGAATGTATAGATTGTTATGTATCTTCTATTGCAATTATGATAAATTTACAGGACAAACAACATATGACCATATTGTGTTAACTGGGCATTCTACACATGATGATAAGTAGGAATAAAGTATTAAGATGGAGAATAGGCAATAACCAACCTCGACAGAGGAAATGCCACAGTCTCAGGTCCTGATTCTGCAGGGACTTTAGGTGATTTAAAAAAAAAAAAATCCATCTAGAACCCTGACTTCTTTCCACCATATTATTCTTTGTACCACAGTTCCCGTTGTACTTACTGGCTCATAGAGTAAGCACAGCACTCAATAAAAACTTGTTGAATAAATAAATGTTGAACCTGATGTAGTTCATAACATTCTACTAACTTTTTTTTATAGCATTCTTTAAACAAAACAAAACCAAACAAAACAAAACTTACCACTCTCCTGGGGGTTAGAGATCATTTGATGAGAAGCTAGGAAATTATCATGACCTTTGGAGGTGATGAACCTTCTGAAATTTTGGTTTCTCAAGTTAACATTTTTCTATTGGGTCACGTGTTTTAAACATTTTATGGTTTTTTAAAAGAGGTCTTTTACAAATTCTTATTTTCTAACCCAAAAATGTAGTACAGCAATCCTCACTAGGCAGAACAGTACGGAAATACCAAAATTATGCAAAATCTGGTAGCCTTGGTCCTCAGAGGTAGCCATCGCAAGCAGTGCAAAGTTTAATCTCTCAGTAGTTTCTTTCTAAGAAGATCCTTTTTTAAAAGATTGTATTTATTTACTTTTTAAATGTTTATTCATTTTTGAGAGAGAGACAGCGATAGCACAATCAGGGGAAAGGCAGAAAGGGGTACAGAGGATCCGAAGTGGGCTCTGAGCCGACAGCAGCGAGCCTGATGAAGGGCTTGAACTCATGAACTGTGCGATCATGACCTGAGCTGAAGTCAGACACTTCACCAACTGAGCCACCCAAGCCCCCACAAGATTTTAGTTCTAAGTGAGCTCTACACCCAATGTGGGGTATGAAATCACGAACTTATGATCAAGAGTCACGTGCTCCACTGACTGAGCCAGCCAGGCTGGCTCTTCTCTGTCTGCTCTTTTTTTTTTTTAATGTTTATTTATTTTTGATAGAGCACAAGGGCGGGGGGTGGTGGGGGGGGGGTGGTGGCGGGGGGGTGGGAGGAGAAGAAGAGAGAGAGGGAGACACAGAATCTGAAGCAGGCTCCAGACTCTGAGATGTCAGCACAGAGCCCGAAGCAGGGCTCGAACCCACAGACCATGAGATCATGACCTGAGCTGAAGTTGGTCACCCAACCAACAAAGCCACCCATGCGCCCCTCTTCTATGCTCTTCTAAATGCAGTGTTTTTCTTTAATTAGAAGTTAAAAAAAAATGGATCAGACCACACATATTATTTTTCAGGTTGCTTTTATCTTAGTGAGATCTTTTCTAAGTTCATGTGATAAAACAGAGTCCAGGCCAGCCTTCGAAGAAAAAAAAAAATCTCTTTCATTCATTAATCAATTCAACAACACTAACTGAGGCTTCACTGTGTGCCTGGTACTATTCTGGGCTTGAGGCACACAGCAAGGGTCCCCCTGCCCTGTGGCTGCCTTCCCTGGGTCAGTACTCAGGTGTCTCAATGTGAATAGTTGTTAACTACTTCTTGAACCTTTGGGAACACACATTTTAGTTACTAGCTGAAGCATGTGATTACAAACCTTCTTTGGGGGTACTGTAGGTTAAGTTCTAAAATTTAATTAAACCACTTATATTAGCTAATAGGATTTTATCACATACATTTTTTAGAATTTCACTGAAATCAAGCAGTATCTTTATCTTGGAGTTTAGAATATATTTTGTTACTTGGGGCTCCTGGGTGGCTCAGTCAGTTAAGCGTCCGACTTTGGCTAGGGTCATGATCTCACGGTTCATGAGTTTGAGCCCCGCAACAGGCTCTGTGCTGACGGCTTGGAGTCTGGAGCCTGCTTTGGATTCTGTGTCTCCCTCTCTCTCTGCCCCTCCCCCATTTGCACACTCTCTTTCTCTCTCCCTCAAAAATAAGCGTTAAAATAAATTTTTTTTAATGAATATATTTTGTTTGGGGTTAAGGTGTAGCTGCAGTTCTATAAGGGGGGGTTGGGATCCCCTCCTACCGCCAAGTTATGTCTAAATCATATCACCAACCACAAGAAAAAACAATCCACAGCAGGAAGCAAGCTTGTTCTCATCCACCGAAGAGCCCTGCGGTGCTGGCTTAGATAACATGCTGAAATGGGAATGTTCGAGTATGATGTTTTAGAGAAAAAGAACAAATGCCTTCTGGATTTCCTTGTTGCACATGTTTCCATGACAAAGGGAAAAAACTGTGTGCACGCGTGCACATGCCTGTGCACACACTTAAACCCGCGATAGGCTAGAGTGTAAACTCTTGGAATCCTTGAGTCAGCATGAGCTAATCACTGTCCAGGCCCCAGTAGCGTTCTCTAAGGAGGAAATGCAAACCCTGTAGTAAGGAAAATATTTTAGAGGGCATCTCTTAACGCTACTTGTCCCTCCTACACGTGATTGGCTGTGAGACTAGGCCAAGACTCAGTCCCTCCCCGGAGGCTGCCGGCTCTGTTAATCCGTCTCCCAGGTCCCTCATGGGGGGCCAGAGTCAACTGGCTCCCCTGCACAGAGGTCCTATTGAAGCTCAGCTCTGGTCAGGTTGCTGGCCTTGTGAGGGCAGCATTTCTAACTGCCCGCTGGCCTTGCTTGGCCCACTGTGAACTGTGCGGGCATTCGTGCAGTCCCAAGTGGGAACACCTCTGCCCAACTCTCAGTCTTGAGCAAGAACTTTTTGAGTCCTCGCAGCCGAAATGGACTGCCTGGAGGACAAAGGGGCATTTTCTAGACACTGCAAATGAACGTTTCCTCGGTAAATCACGGCAATTTTCTCAGCCCTGGTAAGGCTGGGCTGAGGTTTGGGCGAGCAGTCTGTGGGGAGAGGGAGGGTGCTCTGTATTGGAGAGAGGCAGTCCAGCACGGGCCCGGCGCTTCCCTGTATGTCCTTGCCGAACGTGCCAAACTGCTAGGCTAACAGTCGTCCGACCTTGTGCCACTTCTGTAGCTGTAGCTAGTCATGTAGACAATTATGTAGGTCAAGGTGACCGAAGGGTGGCTAGTGTATTGTCCACTTGCTCCCTGGTGGAGTGGGGAGTGGCTTGCTTACTGCTTGATGTAAAATGTGCTGAGCTCCTGGCCCTGGGTTCCTTCACTGTGGCTACATGCATAGCTACCTTCTGGGACCATCACATCTCCCCAGGGGACCTAGGGATAGGGAATCTGCTCCATGAGAGTCGCTCCCTGCAGATCTTGCTGTTTGCGTGCTGTCAGTGATAAATTGACTTGAGTCACCCTATCTACTTGCAGTACCTTTGGAGTTGTGGCAAGCCAGCCTACTTGCTTGCTGTATTAGTCTTCTGTTGCTGCTGTAACAAATTACCACAAATACAGTAGTAACACAAATTTATTATCTTACAGCACTGGAGATCAGAAATCTGAAATGAATCCTATGGGGCTAAAATCAAGGTGTCAGCAAGCCTACCTTCTTTCTGAAGTCTCCAGGAGAGAATCTGTTCTCTTGTTCCTTCCAGTTTCCAGAAGCTACCTGTCTTCCTTGGCTCAGGGCCCCTTCCTCCATCTTCAAAGTACATTACTCTGACTTCTGCTTCTAACATCCCTTTTTCTGCCTCCTTGATCTTGCCTCCATTTCATAGGCACCCTTGTGATTATATCGAGCCCACCCAGATAATACAGGATAATATCGCCATCTCAAGATCCTTAATCACATCTGCAAAGTTCCTTTCACCATGTAAGGGAACATATTCACAAATTCCGAGGATTATGACATGGACATCTTTTGAGGGCCATTATTCAGCCCATTACAATTGCCTTGTCGTCTCCCGTGGGATCTTGCTACTTCTTGCCATTCTCTAGAATGTTACTCCCTGCCTAATACTCCAGAACCCAGTGCTGATAGGCAGCACACACTCAAGACAAAGCAGGGGAATCTTTCATGCCGGGCTTTAGTCGATGATCTGGTAAAAGCGTCGGCTGAGCCAAACTCAGAGGCCTGGTACATATCAAATGAAGATCCACGAGGGCAGAGAACCTTGCTTGATTTGTTTACCAATCAGCCCCCATGCCTCGAACTGTATCTTCTGGAACATGTAAGTGTGTAATAAATATTTGTTGAATGAACGCATTTGTTCAACTTGCTTGTTGCCAATTGTCGATGTCTACTCATACATAAAGTTTTAAAATGACTCACCGCAGAAAACCCCTTATCTATGTGACGTCTCTGCTTCCCCAGCCTTAGGTCTCAAGGTGGGGTGCCTGGTGGTGCCTTGATCAGAATAGACAACAGGGATGAAGGAGCGGGTTTTGAAGGAAACTAGGTTATGTTTTGCACTCACTGAGTTTGAAGTGCTGTTAAGTCAACCAGGTTGAAATGTCAAATGGGAAGTTGGAAATGTGGCAGAGAAACATGGCAAGGTTAGAAATATATGTATAGGAGCCAACCATGGAATAGAAGTAGATGAAGGTATAAGATTGATGAAGCTGCCAGAGGAAAGGCTGTAGGGAGAAAAGAGACCTGATTTGGTTAATTCTTCAGCATCTTAATTCTAGATTGATGGTCAAGAACATTTTGGGGTAATATTCATACACTTTAATGATCACAGCCACTGACACGTTTTCAGGTTCAGGTCATATTCCTTAGCCATGACACCTTATTTCCTGTCTCCTTCTAGCTCCAATCCGTCTGCCAGGACAGAGGTTCCCTGTGTTTCGCTTACCCACTCCCACTTTAAAAATCTTGCCTGTGGGGTGCCTGGGTGGCTCAGTCGGTTGAGCGTCTGACTTCAGCTCAGGTCATGATCTCACGGTTCGTGGGTTCAAGCCCCGCATTGGGCTGTGTTGACAGCTCAGAGCCTGGAGCCTCTTCGGATTCTGTATCTCTCTCTCTCTCTGCCCCTCCCTCACTCAAGCTCTGTCTCTGTCTCTCTCAAAAGTAAATAAACATTAAAAAAAAAATTTTTAAATCTTGCCTGTGATTCTCATCCCACCTTGTGACTGACTTGAGCAGTTGTCCACCTGTTCCCTTCTCTTCTTGCACCCTCTGCCTCTGCCACCAGTCACACCGCTGGGCTTTGAGTGACCAAACACCAGATTGCCAGACTCAGACAGCTTCTGCATGGCAGTGTTTGCTTGGATTTACAACTACCACCACCCCAACCGCAACCAGACACCAGGCTGTGAACTGCACGGGTCACTCAGTCCAGATTTCTATCTGTAACTATAAGCAAAGAGTTTTTTAATCACAGATTTCATTGAGACAAAATGAATTGGCGAATACTAGCCTCATGATGAAAACGAAACTATGTGTGGTGAACGTGAACACACTGCGAACAATCATAGAGAAGGGTCCTGCTACTGATTCCACTCCTCAAAAAGGGAGCTGGCAAAAGCCCATAGCCAGTGTGGTAGCCAGCTTTCAAGATGGCCTCCAATGATCCTTACCTCCTGGTCTTCACACTCGTCTATTGTTTCCTTCCACACTGTAACAGTGTGAGTCTGTATGACCAACGGAACATGGCAGAGGAGGTGACATATCATTTTCACTACGAGGTTATAAAAGGTACAGAGGCTTCCATTTTAATCTCTCTCTTGAATCATTCACTCTGGGGAAAGCCATTGCCATGTTGTGAGGATACGCTGTAGAGAAACCCATGTGACGAGGAACTGAGGCCACCAGCGAATAGCCATGGGAGTGAGCCACCTTGCAAGCTGCTCCTCCAGCCCCAGTCAATGACTTGACTGCAAGCCAGAAACACCAGCTAAACTGTTATTGCATTTCTGACCTACAGAAACTGTGAGATAATAACCGTTCGTTGTTAAGCCATTAAGTTTTTTACAAGCTTATTTATTTTGAGAGTTGGGGGGTGGGGCAGAGAGAGAGAGAGAAATTCCCAGTGGGGCTCCATGCCCAGCTCAGAGCCCAAATCGGGGCTGAGTCCCATGACTGTGAGACCATGACTTGAGCCGAAACCAAGAGTCAGATACTCAACCGACTGAGCCACCCAGACACCCCAAGCCATCAAGTTCTGAGGGCAATTTGTTGAGCAGCAATAGATAATTAATATAACCAGGAATGGAGACAACTCCTGACTTACTCCTCCTCTGGAGGTCCTAGTCAACTAACTTTCTTCTCTGCCTCGCTGCTCTTGCCATAGGATGGTCTATACTGAGGTAGGAGCATCTTTGCACCAAAAAGCTCAAAATTTTTGAGCCTCAGTCCCTGGGCTTGAATGTTTCAGATGGAATCAAATGCAAATTGCTTACAAGATTTGAAAAAAGCCCAGCTATTTTAACTGGTAACCAAAGTAGATTCATGCTAACACGAGACTCTACTTTTTTACTGATCAGGAAAAGTAAGGCTTAAAAAAAATATTCATACTTCATGGTGAAAAGGTGGTTCAACTTTTCTGAAATGTACTAAGGACATTCAAAACTTTTCATGCTCTTTGATGCAGAGTTGGTTATACTTCTAGAACTAGATCTTATGAAAGCAATCTGAAACGTATAGCTAAAGATGTTTCCTGAAGCATTTATAGTAGCAGAACAGTAGACACAACCTTTGTCCTGTATTAGAGGATTTGCTTTTTTTTTTTAATTATGGTACGTCCACTTCATTTGAAATTGTGTTACTATTAAAAAGTAAGCTTATATAGTTTTTTATTATGTGGGCCAATGTTTAAGTAGAAAGGCGGGATACAAAATTATAAATGCAATATACTTTCTAGTCTAAAAATGTAAACATAGGGGCGTCTGGGTGGCTCCATTGGTTAAGTGTCTGACTCTTGATTTCAGCTCAGGTCATGATCTCACAGTCATAAGATCGCTCTCTGGCATCAGGTTCCGAGCTGGGCATGGAGACTGCTTAAGATTCTCTCTCTCCCTCTCTCTCTCTCTGCCCCTCCACCACTCATGCATGCTCATGTGCTCTCTCTCTCTCTCTCAAAAATATAAATAAATATAAATAAATATAAATATAGATAAAAGACTGGAAAGAAATGTGCTAAAATATTATCATCACCTACTGTTTGAATACTCCATCCAGGCAAGGATTTGGGATAATTATTTTCATCTTTATACTTTTAGAATTCTCACTTTAATAGGAATTAGTTTTTATGCCAAGAAAACAAAATGTTTAAAAATTGCAAATGTAGTAAAGATTGTGAAAGAAAGAAAGAAAGAAAGAAAGAAAGAAAGAAAGAAAGAAAGGAAGGAAATATAATCTTAAAGCCTCTAGCATTTTTCATTGCCTTTTATCCATAAGCTACAATACTTTGGGTGATGTATGAACGACTCATTGAAAACTCCTGGCCCATGCATGTTCACATTTCCTCTTCTTTCAGGTAGGGGACTAAGGGACATTCTCCAATGAGACAGTGGAATGGGAAACAAGGGCGTCATGCGACCACAAGAGTCCTTGTGGCATTCCAACGACAAAGTACCCAGGGTGAGGTGCTCTGAAGGAAGCCCTGTTAACTCAGGATTCTGTTTTCTTTATGTAAGGATGGAAGTAGGAAGATATAATGCAATTATAAAAAGTTGGTCATCGACTCTGAAAACGACTCAAATTACTGACAGCTTAAAGCAATCAACGCTAGGAAAGCCATAATTATCCCAATACTGTAAAGGTTTGGGGTTTTAAAAAAAAAAAAGAAAGAGTTCTTGCAATCTATGTCTTTCTGTCTGGATCTCTCTGGTTACATAACTAGAAAAGGGCCTGCACAGGAATGAATCGCAGATGGCTCTGCTCAGTGTTTGCTTTGAAGTCGGTTCAACTCGATTTATCTGGTCCGTGGTTTGAGGATGGGTGGAAGGCTCCAACAACACAACAGTGTCCGGGCCTCAAATTAGGGACAGAGCAACCATTTCCTGGGCACAGTGTGTGAGGAAAGGATTTTCCCTTTCGGGGTGCTGATTCTGATCCTGCTAGCTGTAGGAGAGGGGTGGAAGGTATTGCTTCCTTGTCTGCTGGTCCTGGAGCCTAGAGGCAGCTGAGACAGCTTCTTGCCCTGCTGTGGGAAGGCTGCAGCTCTAAGCATGAACCAGGCTTGGCCAGACTGGTCCCTTCCAACCAGGGAGACATCAAGACCACTCTTAGCAGGACAAGGTCGAGTGGGGCCCTGGGGTTCAGCCTCCATTGTGGGTCTCCGTAGTTACAGCTTGTTGCTCTGTTCATTTTCTCTCGGGTAGTTAATTATATCATTTCTCTCGGCAGTTTTCTGAAGGGAATAATTGACTCAAGAAGCCAGAGTGTCAAATATTTGTGGAGGGCGACGTGAGGTGACTGTGGGAGGCAGCAAAAGTGAGAAGGCCCCATTGAGAATGGTGGACCCACTGAAGGCCAGGACCAGGAAGGCAGCAGAAGTCACCTAGTTCAGGAGCCACGGATACAGATGCCCACAGTGACAGAATAGGTCACCTAAAAGCAGGAACTTGGCAGGTCTGATACAGCCTGGAGCAGAGGGGGGCTATGGATTGGAGAATGCGTACCCTTTCTAATAGCATACAAAACAAACAATCTTAATAAACAAATTACAGGTCAAAATAAACACAGTTGCAGGTTGGATTTGTCCCAAGGGTCAGCAACTTGATATTCTTGGGTGGTCACACCCCTTTGATGTACAGATAATAAACAGGTCTGGGGAGACAACTCATTCAGTCAGTGATGAGCTCAGAACCCAGGTTTCCTGGCTCCCTGGCCAGTGGCCTTCTGGTCCGAATCTCTGCAGAGAAAACTGCCTTGATGGCAGCCCCCCCCCCACTCCCCCATAAGGGTCAGGACAGCAATTTGATAGCAAAACTGCACCCTACCAACCTCTTTCTGGAAATGGCCAGCCTCAAAAAACCCTCTGCCTCTAACATGAAACAATCTTTTTTTTTAAATGTCCCCACAGCTCACTTGCTACCCTGCAGCAAGTGAGCCAATGAAGGTCCACCACATATACCTGAAGACCAATTAGAAAGTCTCCTTGAGGGTTGCCTGGGTGGCTCTATTGCTTAAGTGTCTGACTTTGGCTCAGGTCATGATCTCACGGTCTGTGAGTTTGAGCCCCATATCGGGCTCTGTGCTGACAGCTCAGAGCCTGGAGCCTGCTTTGGATTCCGTGTCTCCCTCTCTCCCTGCCCCTCCCCTGCTCACGCTCTGTCTCTTTCTCTGTCTCAAAAATAAATAAAGATTTAAAAAAGTGAAGAAAGTCCCCTTGCGTCCAAAATTCCCACCTTAACAGAACACTTGCCAATCAGAGACTGTCTCAGTATCTCCTCTTTCTACTCTGTAAAGCAACTGTCCTTTCCTACTACCTTTCAACCCCTGCTGAAAAAAAAGCGACCTGCAGAAGGGTTCCCTTGCTGTAAGTTTATGAATCAAAACCCTGAGTTCATTTTGTCCTGGCCTTGGCTTTGTCTCTGACAGCGTTGTGTGACTGGACTGGAGCCCTCAGGGATTTTGTCCCGTATCTGTCTATTCCTGGCAGAGTAGATAAAATCGGTCCCCCATCACCAGCAAGCTTTCCAAAACAGTCCACATTCCTGGGATGCCAGCTGGCAATTTCTGCTTCCCCCTGTCCTGGAGCTGCAGAAGAGGCGCCTGAGCCCACAGCACCCTGGGAATGGCGTCGGTCCCTCGGGCTTTGCACAGAGACTCCTATGCAAAGCTCCTCCTGGAGCCCCACCACACCCTGGCCAGCACTACCCCCTCATAATCCTCGCCTGGGACCTGTGAGCCAGCCAGTCACATAACCTCTCTGCACTGCTGTTTTTCTTCAACTGTGAGAACAAAAATGCAGCCACTCAACATCTACTCACTAAATATTTTCTCTGGTGCTCAAGCTGAGTAAAAGCCTTAGTGATCAAGACTCCCCGCCTCTCCCTCGCCTGTGAGAAACTGCTGAGGGTCACAATTACATTTATTGAGCACTTACTATTTCCCAGGCACAGAGCTAAGCACGTGATACTCTTCCTCTCACCTGATTCTCATGAAAACCCAATAAGCGAGGCATTCTTGTCTCCTTTGTGCCAGTGATGAAACCGAGACTCAGAGAAGTTTAGCGAGTCGCCCAGGATCACACAGGGGCAGAGTTAAGATTTGAACCTAGGTTTAAGCTGGATCCTTGACCACTTTCCTATATGGCATAACAGCCTTTCTCGGGGACGCTCAGCCTCTCCCCTACCTCCATCCTACACCACGGACCACAGTTCCATGTCACTGCCTTCTTCTAAACCCAGACCAGCCTGGTATGAGGCTCTGGGGTGTGGAGAGAGAACAGAACCTTTAAGTCCTTTGTAGGTCCTAAGACATGTAACTTCTAAAGGTACCACTTCAATGACAGCAACTATATTAAAATGTTTCCACAACCCATCTTAAATATAAATGCCATTAAAAACATTCTGAAGGTAATTTTATAAGTTTTCTTTTGAAATCATTTTTTAAATTTTTTAAATTTTAATGTTTATTTATTTTTGAGAAGCAGAGAGAGACAGAACACGAGTGGGGGAGGGGCAGAGAGAGAAGGAGACACAGAAGCCGAAGCAGGCTCTGGGCTCTGAGCTGTCAGCACAGAGCCCGATGCAGGGCTCAAACCCACGGACTGCGAGATCATGACCTGAGCCGAAGTGGCAAGCTTAAACAACTGAGCCACCCAGGCGCCCTTTTTTAATTTTTACTTGGTCATTTTATTTTCTTATTTTGAAATCAATTTAATCATTCATTCTGAAACATTTTGCTTGAAAAGCCCTAGGCACTGGGCTTATAGAGTACTTAAATGACTTAAATTTTTTTTTTAATGTTTATCATTTTTGAGAGAGAGAGAAAGCAGGCGAGGGGTAGAGAGAGTGAGACACAGAATCCAAAACAGGCTCCAGACTCTGAGCTGTCAGCACAGAGCACGACATGGGGCTCGAACCCACAAACCGTGAGATCGTGACCTGAGCCAAAGTTGGACGCTTAACCGACTGAGCCACCCAAGTGCCCCTGAAGTGACTTTTAAAAAATTCTTGGGTTGTGGAGAGAGTACCTCCATAGGGTTCCATGCCCTCACCAATGCGTGAACTTTTGAGTCAATTTCCAGAAGCATTATTTTTGTCTCCTGAGCTGACGGCACTAAATCCTTTCCATGAGTGCCTTCTGGGAATTTCTGCCCGTCTACTGTTTTGGAGTTTTTTTTAGCCTTTTGGTGCTGTGGGAGGGGAGTAACTGAAAACAACCATGGTTTGGGTGGTGCATCCCAAGTCCTCCGTGACTGCAGCCATGGGCGCCCTCCTCCCTGAGGGAGGGTCAAAGACTGGCAAGGATGCATTTTGGAGACACTGACACTACTTTATCTCTGGGATGGTGTATTCGCTGGCTATAGCAAAACACCACAGACTGGGCGGCTTACAGCACAGAAATGTACTTGTCCACAGTTCTGGAGGCTGCAGGGCAGAGATCAAGTGGCTTTCTCGAAGGGCCATGAGGGCAAGACCTGCTCCAGGTGTCTCTCCTCAGCTTGCAGACGGCTGTCCTCTTGCTGCCCTTTACCAAGTTATCCCGTTGTTCTTGCACATCCCCAGTTTCTGTCTGCTTGTCCTAATCTCCTCTTCTTACAAGAAGGACACCAGATTGGATTAGGGTCGCTCTAATGGCTTCATTTCGATCATCTCTTTGAAGACCCTATTTCCAAATATGGTCACCTTCTGAAGTACTGAAAGTTAGGATGAACTTGGGTGTGAGGCACAGTTCAGCCTATGACAGATGGGGTTTGGTTTAAAATGCCCTGATGGTGCTCAGAGGCATTCCCTCTACCTTTGCCTAGACCTCAAGAGAAGGCTCCTCCCCACTCACATCAGAGCTGGAGTGAGTTCTAGAGCTTCTGCCCTGTGTGTGCTTATTAAGCTCTTGGCTAAATAAATGCCTTAACTCAACATCCAGTGCTGTGGTTATTATCCCCACTTTGCACATCAGAAAACAGAGAGGTTAAGCAATCTGCCCAAGATTAGTCAGCTAATATATGGCAGGGCTAGGACATGAAATGAAGCAGGCCATGCTCTTAGCCTCTACAGTATGTGGGTTTGTAAAAGCCCTTTATGGGCAGGGAATAGCCTTTCATTTGCAAAGGATTTGGTTTGCTCATGCTGTGTGTGTGTGTGTGTGTGTGTGTGTGTGTGTGCGCGCGTAATGGAGAGAGGTGATAAACAACTTCTTGTTTTGTGTTTTGTTTTGTTCTATGTAGAGTGGTTCAGAGACTTGCCCGAGAGATCACCCATAGTCAGGCCTTTGGTTTCAAAGATGGAGGCCAGAGAGGCAATTTGGCATGATGGCCTAGCAGTAGGGAGGTAATAGGGACTGTGAGCTTGAGGTTAAGAGAAAAGGGCCCTCTGCCCAGGACTGCCTCCCAAGATCTGGAAGGGGTCGGTACAAACAGCATCAGGGTGGGTAGAGGCTGAACCCACTCACATACTCAGACCCCAAGGTGGAAGGATCAGGATGCCCAGTGCCTATGGAAATAGACACTGATTCCTGTGACTCTGGAACCCTACACGACGGTCCCTGAGGCCAAGCCTGGCATAAAGGGAAGCATCTTCAAGAAGAACCACCCTCCTTTGAATGCTGACTGACAGATGAGGATACATCCTCCTGTCTCGCAAGCCCAAGGGTTCTGACCTAAGAAGGGGGAGGGGGGGCGGGGGAGGAGACACAGAACCCTGACAACTGGTCCTGGGATTCTCCACATCCGGTCAAGTGGGTTTGTGTATAGCAGGTTTATTTTGATTTAGAGAAATAAATGTGACATTTCTTATCATTCGAGTGCCATGACGCAATTCACATTGCACATTTATTCTGGCTCCTTTCCAATTTTTCCCATCTTGTTCAAGCTGTGGGATCCCAAACTGGGTATGACAGATTAGTGAGGAGTGTGCAGAAAGGGGCTTAGAATTCACACTGACCAACCCAACTGTTTCCTGGTCCGATCACAGAAGTAGCTAATATGTGAGTGTCACCTGTGTATTTAGCGGTCTCATCAAAATGTGGTCATTTCCCAAACCAGGCATTAGGCTTCTCCTAAATGGAAACCAGGGCTTTACCTCGGCTCTCTCACCCCATCTTGTAACAGCCCAGAGCCCAACGCCTGGAGAAAGCTTCTATGTGGAAACACAAATGTGTTTAAGATTTCAATGATCTTTGTGCACAGGCTTATTTTCTGGGTAATGATGGATCTGCCCCTACAATGGGCACTAATCCCAGCCAACTGTGATCTAACCAGGGATTTTAGGCCAGAAGCATCATAAGCAGAAATTATCTGGCATCTCTCAGCAGGTGCTAGACAAGAAGTACCGTGGAAGTTGCTGGCAGCTTTCTACTTATCCCTGACTTGCCAGACTCTCACCTGGCTCAGTGGAGAAAGGACTGCTTTACAAACCAAAAGAGTTGGATTTTGAGTTATTTAACCTTGGATGAATTCCTTGAGCAAATTACTTAGCCTCTCTTAACCCTGTTTCCTGGTTTTTTAAATGGGGAAAAGAGCAATTCCTTTAAGGCATTTCTAAGAGGATTAAATGATGTCACTTATGCAAAGCCCAGTCATCATTGGCTGCCCTACCTCATCCTGCTGCCCCCCCTCCGCCCCATCCATTCCTCAGGGATAAGACCAGCATCCAGAAACACTTCTGAGAAGAAAGTAAGCACTGGAAAGCATTCGTAGAGGAAAGATAACTGCCTGGAGACTCTGGACCTCACACCGAAGAAAGGGCACAAAGATTTGGGACGAGGAACGCAGCCCATTTGGGGATTGGGAATTGCGTCTGAGAGCCCCAGGCTCTGCTTACCTCCACCGGAGAGCCATCTAGGTGAAAGGCAGCTCAACAGTGCAGGCCTGCATGGGGCAGCATGGCAGGCTGGTTGAGATCATAGACCTGAGTTTAAATCCTCACTCTGCCGCTTACCACCTTATGACCTTGGATATGTCACGTAACCTATCTGAGCTTACGTTATACCCTGTAAAATAAATAGTTTGAAACACTAGCACAGTGTCTGGCATCTAGTCGGCACTCAGAGGCATTTTGGTGGTTAAGAGCTTGGACTTAGGAGCCTGGCTCTTGCCCTCACTGACTTACTAACCATGGTCAAGTAACCACCCTCTCACTGCCTCAGTTTCTTTCTTCGCAAGACAGGGACAGTAATACTACCTAATACTCTTAGTTTGGGTGTCTCCAGAAGCTCTGAGACCATGATTTGAGAGCAAGGAGTTTATTTGGGAGGTGCTTCTAGGGAACACTGGTAGGGAAATAGAGAAGTGAAACACAAAAGGAAAGGAAACTAGCAAAGGGTTAACCTCTGTGGTCAGCTGGAGCTTCTTAGCACTGGGGAGATGGGAGAGTGTAGAATGTCACCCCAGATATTCCCAACCAAAGGTCAAGGAAGCTTGGGGCGCCTGGGTGGCTCAGTCAGTTAAGCGTCCGACTCTTGATTTCAGCTCAGGTCATGATCTCACAATTCGTGAGCTCGAGCTCCCTGCTGACGGCACGGAGCCTGCTTGGGATTCTCTCTCTCCCTCTCTCTGCCCTCCCCCCATTTGCACTCTTTCTCTCCCTCTCTCAAGATAAAAATAAATAAATAAATAGGCAAGGAAGCTAGAGTGTTTATCCACCAAATGTCCATCGGTCATTGGTTGAAGGCTGTTTCTGAAGATCTTAACTCTCAGCATCCCCAGAGTCTTGCGTGTGAGTTAAGTGTGCTCCCCAAACCAGGGGAAACAAAGACTATTTAAGCAAAGAATTTCAGGTGCTTGCAGCAATAGTCTGCAGGATAGGGGAGAATGACAGCAGATATGGTCAGGGCACCAGCAGCATCTGCTATCCTACCTCACAGGGCTGTTATCATGATTTAATAAAATAAACATGTAAAGTTCTTAGGACAATGCCTGGCATGGAGTAATGACTCTCCCAGATGACATGCACACTAAACAGGTTCAAATAATCTTTCACTTAAATACATTTCAAAGTACTTGTGACTATTCTTCATTGTTTCGTATTTAATGGAAGGGAATAATTAGGAAAAAATAATTAAGTTCAAAAATATTTATGCACCATCCACCGTGCCTGCATTCCCGTAATAATCAATAGAAATAAAGACTTTAGACATCTGAGGCAAGGCTTTACTCCTATCACCTCTTCCTAAGCATATCCTTTTGCTTGTTATCCTTTAAAAAATGTTTTCTTTATTTCTGACTTCTTCCTGACTTCATTTTGCAGTTTGCATGCGGGGTTGTTGGTAATCTTTGAACCACCATGGAGTATATGAATCGCCAAAATCATGGAGACAGGCAAATCCCACTTTTCAATTTGATGAATAAAGGTGTCAAAGAAAAAATGGTCACAAAGAGCTCTCAGCAAGCCTACTCATCAGCAGGAAAGATTCACACTCTTCTCCCATATTATTAACCTAGTCCTTCATCATTAAATATGAACAGACCATCAAGAACCAACCGATCTTTGGGAGAAAAAAAGTCAATGGCACAAAAGAGGAACAAAAGGAGCAAATAGAATAATCTACACAGAGGGAACAGACAAAATGCAGGAAATAACAGGACGTCTACAACTGCATATTCATATGTTTAGAGAAACTTGAGAAGTCATTGTAAGCACAAAACAAGAACAAGTTGCTATAAAAAAGGAAGGAAAATAATGAACAGTAACAAGAGTGCTTGGATATTAAAAAGATACTTAGATGCAAATCTAGCAAAGCATATGCAGGACTTGCAGGCTAAAACGCAGAGTGCTCTATGAAGCATAAATTTAAGGAGTCTTGGGCATCACTATCACGATGAAAGAACTTAGACCTGAGATGGAAACTTGGTGTGTCTAGAGCTGTGAGATTTTGGCAAATTCATCTCAAATATCTACCACAGATGCATTTTTGTCATGGCTGAGTTGAAGCTGTTGCCAGATAATTCTAACATCTCTATCATCTCAGTGTTGGCGTCTTTTGCTTGTCTTTCTTCATTCAGTCTGAGATCTTCCTGGCTCTTGTATGCCAAATAATTTTCAATGGAAACTTGGATGTTTTTGTATTATATTATGAGACTGGGTCTCATTTATACCTTCTGCTCTATCTACCCCTGCCCCCCACCCCCACCTTTTTAAACACTATTCCAGCAGGTAAAGGAGGTGAGGGTACATCGCCCTGTTACTTACAGATGGAGGGAGGAGTCCAGGTTCCTCATGTGGACTCTAGTGACATGGGGAAGGGCCTCTTCTTCACTGCTGTGTGGGAATGGGGATTCTGGGTCCCCATATGGTCTCTACAAACACTGAAGTGGGGGTGACCACGTTGCCTGTAGCAATTGTGAAAGTCCTGACTCTCTACTCTCTACTAGGCCTCCTCTGACCCCATCCCAGTGGGAAGGAGGGGGGGATGTCTCATTACTGCCAGGTGGGGTAAAAGTCCAAGCTCCCCATGTGGTCTCCACGGACACCGCAGGGGTTGAGATTAAAGTCCTAGCTCCCTATTTGGCCTCCTCTGACTCCATCCAAGAGGGTTCGGGGGATGCCTCAATACAGCCTTGTAAGAGTGGGAGTGTAGGCCTTTGGGTAGGGTTGGGCCCCGGTTTTTTCTATGTTGTTTGGCTAGAGTCGGGTGGTTACTATCCAAGTTTTCTCTTTTGCTAGGCTGCACCTTTCCTGGTCCTTCGGCTAGACAGAGCAGGAGTTTGTTGGGGTCTTTTATGTCCGCACCCATTGGCATTTCTTTGGTGCCCCAAGTCTAGGATGTATAAGGGAATAAGAAAACTGAGCTAACTCACTTCTGTGTCATTCCTGGGTCCTCGTGTCCCTAGCTGGTCTGCCTTTTCTCCTCCACCTTTCATAGTCTCTTTGTGCTCATTTCATATAGAATGCCAGGGTTTTCATTGCATTTAGTATCAGGAACAGGAAAAAATGCATCTGTTCTTTCTTTCCTGATATCCAAGTCACTCAGTTTCCATTTTAAAGTAACTAGTATAATTAAGAGTTTCATTTCAAGGGCACCTGGATGGCTTAGTCGGCTAAGCGTCTGACTTTGGCTTAGGTCATGATCTCGTGGTTCATGAATTCGAACCCTGGGTCGGGCTCCAGGCTGACAGCTCAGAGCCTGGAGCCTGCTTTGGATTCTGTGTCTCTCTCTGTCTTCTCTCTGCCCCTCCCATGCTTGCGCTCTGGCTCTCTCTCTCTCTCAAAAATAAATAAACATTAAAAATTTTTAAATAAAAAAAAAGAATTTCATTTCAAGGCTTGGAAAATCCAACTGCTAAGAAATAGTCATGACTTTATGAGAACCCATAAAACTGGTGTTTGGGGGCCAAAACTAACTTTTCTAACAGAGAGAGACTCTATGTAAGTTTTCACGCAATGTTATTGTTTTGTTTGGGGGACCACTTTTGACCTGTGATAGATACGACATGTCATAAAAAAAATATTAAAAGGGCCGGGTCGTCACTGTGCTTTAGACGATCTGATGATATAAGTAAAGGAGGTTTTATTATATTTTGGAGTACTTTGAGGTTTTAGGATTCTATTGCCTGGATGCTTCGAGTCGGAAGGTAGGTTATTCTAGGCCAGGCACACTCCATCTGAGTGGTCTGCTTCATATCCCCAATCAATTAGGTCATTGACATGTGTGCGTGTCAGGAATAAACACTGCCAGTCTCAAAGAGTGGGGGGATAAAGTTCCCTAGGTCACCCTGACATGGAACGGCTTCCATCTGGTTTGGGTTAGAGACAAACAGCTGACTAGATAGCTTAATGAACCCCCAAGATAGTTCCATAAAGAGAAAGTGATGATCAGGAGGTTCAGTTTCCATTCTGGGATTCCCACAAATACTTCAGAAAAGATCCAATTGCTTTCTGAAGGTTGCAGAAATTAAACCTTCTCTGTTGGAAAGGCCCCCTCCCCACCTTTAAAAAAAAAAAAAAAAAAAAGCCCTCCGGGACTGCCGGGGTGAAACTCAGATTCGGATGATGACGACGAAGAAATCTCACGCTCCAGTCAATATTTTGCTGGTGCTGTTCTGGTCCAAGGGCTCTGTGTACTTGAGCAACGGGTGTGAGTCCTGGGACAGGGGAAGGGGAAGGAAAATGAAAAAGCAACCCAAAGTGCGTTCCGCCAGAGTTGACAGCAACTCTCCTTGACACACATCGATTTTCCTCCCCAAACAGTCCTGACAGAGCGTTTTAGCATCAACTAGATATTCCCAGAGAGTGCTTATAACCCTTTAGAGATCATTGTTTTCTTATGTCAATATGCATATTACCGGCAAAGACCTCACTTGCTCAGAAAAAAATGAAGTGCTGTTCACCCTCCGAGCAGCTGGCTCTGATTTTATTTCATAAGGCGCTAGTTTCCAAATCTTATGAAATGCTGCATCTTGGCGATGCAGGAAAATATCGGTGTGTGGATTCTCAGTTCCCATACACCTACCCAATGGCACAAACAATGGGTTTAAAGATATGCACACCAAGTGGGCCAAGTGGGTAGTCTTGGTAGCAAGATCCTTTCCTAACAAGTAGCTCCCTGGCCAGGATCAAGCAGTCCAAGCAAATGCAAACACTGACATTCCGAGATTCAAAGGGCAGCCCCTTCAGCAGTCTTCCTATCCTTGCCAAACAGGTCTCTAGTAACGGGACAGGACCACATCCAGAGGATATGTGCAACACTTGACTTTATGTTTTGCTATACCTTCTTCAAAGGGAGGCCAGTGTTCTTCGAGTTTCTGAAGACAGCGTAAAAACACTACAGTATGTAAAATAACACGCTTTCTACTCTCAAAGAGCAGACTCCCAATGTGAGTGATGATACAAGGAAGGAGCATCCAATAAGACTTAGAGGAAGAGAACAGTCGATGGGCAAACACAACAGCATGTGCCGTTTTTGTATTTTAATTTTTTTTAATGTTTGGTTATTTTTGAGAGAGGGAGAGCACGAGCGGGGGAGAGGCAGAGAGAGCAAAGGAGACACAGAATCTGAAGCAGGCTCCGGGCTCCAAGCTGTCAGCACAGAGCCCGAGGCGGGGCTGGAACTCGGGACGGCAAGATCGTGACCTGAGCCGAAGTCAGATGCTTACCGGACTGAGCCACCCAGGCACCTCCTGCGTGTGCCGTTTTTATAGCAAGGTGCCGGTAAGTGTGTAGAAGGAGGCAAAAATGAGCCAGACGGCAATCTATGCACAGTGAACCGGATCTCCACGCCATCACACATGATAACTGAACATTCCCTCCATGGCCTACAGCATTTACCACTTGCCAAGGGAGAGAAGGTGGAGTGGTGGGTAAAGCACAGCTCTAGAGGCAGGCAGACTGCTTTTGAATCCCAATTCATTACTTCCTAGCTATGGGAAATAGTGCTGGTCGCCTAATTTCAGAACCTCCATGTTCTTATCTATAATATAGGTATACATGCATCCATGTAGCATTTATTCAATGCCTATTGTGTGTCAAGGATTGCACTAGATCCCGTGTAATACAGAAATGAATAATACTTCTGGTGTGTTCTGATTTAAATGAAATAATATACAGAAATGCTTAGGCACTATTATTTCCTTTCTCTTTCTTAATCCTTTAAGGGATGTAGAAGTAGTTTATTCCCAAATAATCACTTGTTCATTAAAAGATAAATTACAGGGGCGCCTGGGTGGCTCAGTCGGTTAAGCGTCCGACTTCGGCTCAGGTCATGATCTCGCGGTCTGTGAGTTCGAGCCCCGCGTCAGGCTCTGTGCTGACTGCTCAGAGCCTGGAGCCTGTTTCAGATTCTGTGTCTCCCTCTCTCTCTGACCCTCCCCCGTTCATGCTCTGTCTCTCTCTGTCTCAAAAATAAATAAAAATGTTAAAAATTTTTTTTAAAAAAAGATAAATTACAGAGATATCTACCTCTAATACACAAAGAGCTTCAATCCATGGACTTCTCTTGGGGAAATTTGGCATCTCAAATGTCAGGACCTGTCACCAGGGCTTGAAATGAAGGGATGGAGGGAACTCTAAAGGCTTCCCATCATCCACCTGCCCTGACCACTCCCAACTCTGAATCTAACTGTGGCCTGGCAGCGGGGATAGAGTACAGAAAGTGGAGGAGGTGTTGGGTCACTTCCCTGAGCTATTAAGTAGCCATGTGATGGAAAGGAAGTCATTTAAGCCAAAAGTAACAGCAGCCATCACCTACCGAATGCCTCAAAAGTGCTCCCACTAGACTACAAACTCCTTGAGATAAGGACTTACTTATTTGTGTCCCTCCTTCAGTGACTACCAAAGTACAAATAGCTGGCACTCGAACCACATTTGCTGAACATAAATTGGGATCATTTTGCCTTGGCCATGTTGTAGGGTTTTTATGAAGATCAAATAAGGCCATTCCTACAAAAACTCTTTGAGGTTGTAAAATACCATGCAGATGTAAGGAATTAATATCTGCCTGTTTCGGGCCTGAGAAGGAAGTAGCAAAAAGGGAGAAGAAATGGGAAGGATGAAAGGGAGCTGGGGGTGGGGCGCTTGGATTTGAAAGCAATCCGAAGCCGCTCTGAGCTGGAGGTTTCAATTGCTTCAAGAATAAGGGCTGATTCCCACACAGCCTGACTGTCTTTCAGTGGCTATGGCTGAAGACCTGCTCAAAGATACTCTATCCTATGACCAGTTTCGGGGTATTGGGAAAAGGAATTACGACAGTCATATAATATGATGGAATACCACATTTCAAAGGTCATGCTTCAGGGAGACTGTGAATGACATAAGGAGATGATTAAGAACAAATTAAGTCTTTTAAAAAATAAGGCAATTAGAATCTTAATTTTAATAAAAATAAATGAATAGATGAAAGCATATGGAAGCAAGGAAAAAACACTGAAAGGACGTATACCAATAAGTTAACAGTAATACATTATTACAAATAGTCATAATAATTATAAAGAATCTTCTTGTCTTATTTATACTTGTATATGTTCCACATAACCTTCAATAAACTCGTATGACTTTTATAATTGGAAATACATCTGTGCGTGTATACATGGATATTCTCTTCTTTGTTGGTTCTTGCATCCCTTTCAGGAACTGATTTAGATCCAAATCAGTTGTTCCAGGAACCAAATCATCAGGAACTGAATCAGACGTTCCATCCAAGTCCCAGTTGGCAAAAATGAAACCCATAACTCAGCTTCTTGATTTTGTCAGCTGCAGGCTAGATTGGACTTGCTCCCCTTTCCCCTGGAAGTCGGATGCCTGGGTTCTAGTCACAGGTCTCTCCAAACAGCTGTGCATCCTTAGGTACATCACTGCCCATCTCTGGGCTCCCCTCCTCCTCCGTCAAATGAAGAAGCTGGACTCTGGGGATCTGGTGATCTGGGACCACCTGGACAGTTTTTATACCATTTACCACCTTTTCCTAGCTTTTCCTCTATGCATATGTGTTCCATTTCACTCCCCCTAACAGTTCTTCCCCAGGAAAAGAAGCAAAGCGGCAGAAGAGGCTTGTTGAGTGTTTCTTGACACCTGCCATTGCCGGTTGGAAGACCTGGTTGGCTAGAGCGGAGGGCTCTGCTTGTTGGGCAGGTCAATAAGCAGAGCCGGCCCTGCTCCCACTCTCGCCCCACAGTCAGAGCCCTGGCATCAGAATGGCAACCCACATTTGGTTCACGTGGGACACACTGTTAGGGAAAGGCAAGCATGAATACAAAAGGCCTCTCTTCTATGAGCCAGCAATAGCACTGCTAGGAATCTACCCAAAGGATACAGGAGTGCTGATGCATAGGGGCACTTGCACCCCAATGTTTATAGCAGCACTTTCAACAACAGCCAAATTATGGAAAGAGCCCAAATGTCCATCAACTGACGAATGGATATAGAAGATGTGGTTTATATATACAATGGAATACTACTTGGCAATGAGAAAGAATGAAGCCTGGCCATTTGCAGCAACGTGGATGGAACTGGAGGGTGTTATGCTAAGTGAAATAAGTCAGAAGAGAGAGACAGATACCATATGTTTTCACTCATACGTGGATCCTGAGAAACTGAACAGAAGACCATGGGGGAGGGGAAGGGAGAGAAAGAAAAAAAGTTACAGAGAGGGAGGGAGGCAAATCATAAGAGGCTTAAGGACTGAGAACAAACTAAGGGTAGATGGACGCTGGGGGAGTGGGCAAAGTGGGTGATGGGCAGGGAAGAGGGCACTTGTTGGGATGAGCACTGGGTGTTATATGGAAACCAATTAGACAATAAATTATATTTAAAAAAACAAAAACAAAACAACAAGGCCTCTCCTCCAAGAGGCCTCTCTTTCCTCCAAGCATGTTTGAGTGTCTGCTTTTGGGTCTGTGTCTGTCTGCTGTCTGTAGTTGGCAGAGCTGGTCTTGGGGAAGGCCTGGCACTTGTGACCAAAAGGTCAGTCTCCTTCCTGCTCCAGGCTAGAAGCAGCACAAATTGTTCTGATCAAGGAGCAATAACATGGCATGACCCCAGAGCCCCCCGCCCCCCCCCCCACCAGCAGCCTGAGGGGGGCACCCAGTCCTCCTCTGCCTCCATCGTCATGGCCTATGGCCACTCGGCCTCGACAGCCTCATGCCTCACATCTCCCAGCTCTGGCCTCCTTTCAAAGGCCCTTTATTAAACCACCAACTATTTGCTGTCGAGACATTTAGGATGAAATCATTGTGTTAAACAAATAAACGTAGCTTCGTCCAGATTTCTGCTCTGGGGGCAGAGTAGGAAAATAATTTCTGTCTGCTCGCCACAAAAGCGGCTGGAAAGGCCCAAAGAAAAATATTATTTTTACTCCATTGTGTGAAATATTGTCCTGGGGATCTGACGCACTGAGCGTTTGAAGAGTTTGCGCTGGCAGGTTTCAAGGGTCCCCTGGGTCGGCCCCCTGGGATTGTTTTCTGCATTAATAAACTTAGCATGATGTGTGTTAAAAGGAATATTCTGTTTGCTTTGTAAATAAGGGATGTCAAACAAGAAGCAGAAGCCTTACAGACATTAGGTGATGTGTTCTCAGAGCAGGGAGAGGAAGGCAGGGAGGGAGAGGCACCCTGGAAAAAAATGGGCATTACTGGGGCTCCCTGAACTGGGCTGAGGCCATGTTGGGAAAACAAATCAGCCTGTTTGAGTCCAAACCAGGCCATTTCCTCACTGATCCTGGTGGGAAAGCTGCACACTTTGCCCTGAACCAGCAGGATACAGGCTTGGGAAGGAAAGTTCTCAAGTGTCTGTCAGCTGTGTGGTGGAGGGGAGATGATGGCGCCTGGCAGAGGCCCTCCCCCAACCCACACCCACCCCCACCCCTCGTAGAGAAGTTTCTTGGCTTGTCAGGATCTCCCAGAGCTGGCGGGCAGGAGGGGGTGGAGGTTAAAGCCATATCTTTGGGGATGATGATCTGACTATCGCTCCCTCTATCTCTCTCATATGCCTTTCTCAGATGTCACTGCAGCCCCTGAACTAGTTCCCCTGTCAAATTCCTGACAGGCCCTCAGGGATGCTGACATCGTGGGAGACACATCACCCTCGCCCTGTGATCCCTGCCTCTGTGGGGAACCTGAAGGAGGCCGGGCAGGATGTGTACCGTCTCTGGCTCAAGTATTTGCTATTTTCACAGGTGCCTCCCCCTGGCCCCACAGCCCCCTCCGTTGTCCAATGCAATGTTATTGAAGGCTCCCCAGACCTCCCAGGCGTTTTCATTTCCACCCGCTGCCCTGCTGGCCTCTTCTCTTTCTCCCTAAGTTCTCCATCTCTCTCAGCCGTGCAGGGAGGAC